>NC_139556.1:8359704-9572204 GCF_965112155.1 Podarcis liolepis
CCAACCCCCTGCCAAGCAGGAAAACCATCAGAGCACTCCTGACATATGGTTGTCAAGCCTCTGCTTAAAGACCTCCAAAGTAGGAGACTCCACCATACTCCTTGGCAGCAAATTCCACTGTCGAACAGCTCTTACCGTCAGGAAGTTCTTCCTAATGTTTAGGTGGAATCTTCTTTCTTGTAGTTTGGATCCATTGCTCCGTGTCCGCTTCTCTGGAGCAGCAGAAAACAACCTTTCTCCCTCCTCTATGTGACATCCTTTTATATATTTGAACATGGCTATCATATCACCCCTTAACCTCCTCTTCTCCAGGCTAAACATGCCCAGCTCCCTTAGCCGTTCCTCATAAGGCATCGTTTCCAGGCCTTTGACCATTTTGGTTGCCCTCCTCTGGACACGTTCCAGTTTGTCAGTGTCCTTCTTGAATTGTGGTGCCCAGATCTGGACACAGTACTCCAGGTGAGGTCTGACCAGATTGTGGTGGGCCGGACTGTATTTTGAAAAAAATAAAAATGAACGAATTCCTATGCCCCACAAATAACCCAGAGATGCATTTTACATAAAAGGACACATTCTACTCATGTAAAAACAAGCTGATTCCCAGACCATCTGCGGGTCGGATTTAGAAGGCGATTGGGCCGGATCCGGCCCCCGGGCCTTAGTTTGCCTACCCATGTTTCACGGCATGCATTTTGGGAAATGTTCCTAGGGTCAGTGCTGCCTGTCCTAACTTTGCTAAGCTGTGTTTGCTTAAGTTACAAGGCCAAAGTAAATTTGTTTAAAGACTCCACTGCCATATGGTGACTTTGAAGGTCTTACTTGCTATCAAACTTTCCCCCTTTTAAAATCAGAGTGTGTGTTGTCTGGGATTGTTAACACTTTCCCACCAATTCTGTGAGAAAGTGATTTCTTGCTTTAGCGATTTGAAAACTTTACTACATGCATAGCTTTACAGAATAAAACCAGCTTTTTCCGTTAAGGTGGACTCATCCATCCGCAGGTTGGAATCAGACCTGGTCCAACTCCTGGCATCACCAGTCTGTGGCCGGGCAACCCTAAACTGAGCTTTCTTTCTGCCAATACTACCAGGAATTCTAGTGTACACTCCCTGCCTTTCCAGAAGCAAGCTACATGGTAGGGCTGTTCCTGGATCCAATCTCTGCTTTTAATGTTTTATTTTTAGTGAGAGAGCATGTGGCTCATTTGGAGAGTGCAATATCCTCACCCCTTTAGCTCCTGTTACAACCTTGATTACTGGTGTGGGTGGCGCTGTGGTCTAAGCCACTGAGCCTCTTGGGCTTGCCGATCAGAAGGTCGGCGGTTTGAATCCCCATGACGGCGTGAGTTGCCGTTGCTCTGTCCCAGCTCCTGCCAACCAAGCAGTTCGAAAGCACACCAGTGCAAGTAGATAAATAGGTACCGCTGCGGCGGGAAGGTAAACGGTGTTTCCGTGCACTCTGTCACGGTGTCCCATTGCGCCAGAAGCGGTTTAGTCCTGCTGGCCACATAACCCGGAAAGCTGTCTGTGGACAAATGCTGGCTCCCTCGGCCTGAAAGTGAGATGAGCGCCGCAACCCCATAGTCACCTTTGACTGGATTTAACCGCCCAGGGGTCCTTTACCGTTTTACCTTTACCGGTGTTCTGCAGCCCTGTAGAATCAGGATCTATCACTGGTGTGTGTTTGGTGTGTTAAACTTCACTGGTTTGCAGTGCAAAACTCTTCAGCCATCAGATAGCCAGGGAATGTATCATAACTTTACGTCAAACACGCCAATTCTGCCTGGAAAAGCATGTTTGGGGGGAAATGACCTTCTCCCACAGTCTGCCATGTTTTCTGTTACAATATTAACAATTTACAACATTCCATTTTTCTCTTTCATGGGTGGGTATAATGGGAAGCAATGGCAGAACTCATACAATTTGCAGCACATCAGTAAGAATTTCTGATTCACAATGGTTTAACAAAAACAACATGAGAATCTGAAAATCTGAATTAAGTTGCTGAAATGAAAGAAAGCAAGGTAGAGCCGACCAGGAGGGGTTTTGTGGGGGAAGGGATTGTGAGCTCTGTTGTTTTCAGTTAATAATTATATTAAATTTCATCAAACTGGTAAATTAAAACTGGTCAAGTTCACCATCTAAAAAATTAAGAATATACAGACACAGCCAGAAAAATGAAAATGACATCTCAGAAAGTAAAGTAAATAAATCCCACTCAAGAAAAGAGGAAAGTAATATTTCTAGCTACAACATCATGTAAATAAATTTCCCATAATATGGAAATAAAAGGTGCAACAGTTCTTCAAACAATCATTAACCAAAGAAAATCTATATCACTGAAAAAGATGTAGAGGGAACTAGATGGGAGAAAGTAACACTTTTGAAGTGAAAAATGCCAGAAAATGAGAGAAAATGAGAGGATCATAAGGCACGATTTCTTACCTTCTCTGCTGTTGAAGATTTCCAGAGCCTGTTACTTTCTCTAAACTTATGTGTTTCTCATGTACAAAACTGAGCATTGCTGCTGTGCATGTTTGCTTACCTGAGGACCCTCTGCTTTCCAAACATTCAGGTGTAAATGTTTAGTAATAGTGACATGTGATAGGCAGCTTCCTGTAGCTTTGCTAGAGCCCATGCAGCTGAAACCTATCTAGTTATTACAGTTACAAAATTCAGCAAACAAACAGGAGTCTGAGGGAATGTTCCCAGCCGCCTCAACCCCAAAACATCTAAAAGTGCTTTTATTTGTTTAAATTCCCATCCTGCCCTTTCCTCCCAATGGAGACCACGGCAGAAAGCGACACAGTAATAAAACAATACAATTAAAAACCAAACCAAAATGCATTTAAAAACAATTGAGGGTGTCTAGGAACTTTTTAAAATAACCACACACAGAGAAAGCTATAATTTCAAGGTTACAGGTGCCAACTGGGCAGCACTCAGCTTACGTCATCAAATTGCACCCCTATTTTCCCTGTGATATTCTTAAAAAAATTAAAAAGGAAATCTGAATGGAACAGAAGTGTAGTCTCCACAAGTCTGGATCTAATTGGCACCGTTCTTGTGTCTTTTCAAGAAGTGTAGTTTAGATGTGTGCAGTAGCATATCGGGCATGCACCTTTAACTTTCCACACCTTCACTATTGTCTTTCCATCTCACTATTGACGTTTAGTTTTTTTAATGGCCTCCTTGAGCGCTTTGGGCTAGCTGGAATATGTCCTTCAACTGTGATACTGTCTCTTACTTGCCTGGATGGAGAACAGAAAGGTGTGTGAGTGGAAAGCAGCCAAGTGTATCAAGGTAAAAATAGCATCCTTTGCCACACTCCTTTTTGCTTCTTGCCCTGCCTGCTTTTGCCTCTAACCTTGGTCACCTGCGGGCAGTTCCTAGACATTTGCCTGTGCAGGGATGCAATCCTCAGCTGAACAGAAGATTCCTTATCCCTGCAAGAGAGGACCAAAGAATGGGCAAGAGGGTTTTCTCTTAATCCATCTAAAGTCCTCTCCAGGTGAGGGCCAACAGATGATCAGAAGTGGGATGGCAGGCCTAGTGCGCATGGGGACATTTCAGGCAGGGCTGATGAGAGCATCTCACCACACTTTTGTCCTCTTGTGTCCAGAACAGCTGAAGAGGACAAGTTGCAGACGAAACAAGGTCTTAGGGTGTTGAAAACTCCAATGTACACGTTCCAATTGCTCATCCGGATTCTTCGCCTCATTTCCATCTCATCAGAGTCTAGACACCCACAGGGGCAGGAGTGGGAAATCTTGTTGGCACCAAGGGCCCTACTTGGTAGTGGATGGCGAGTGAGAAGTTGCACATGCTTGGATACACACACATCTCACAGGTAGGAAAGCAGTAGGATCTCAGCAATCACACTGTGTAATACCCCCTTCTCAGCTGCCCAACTGATTGGCTCTGGGAATTGCTGAGAAGCATGATGATCTGGTGCCTGCTTCTGCTCCAGAGCAAGGGGGAGACTGAGGGGACCACAGTGAATCCACCAGCAGTGGGGAGGTGGGATGGGTAGCTCACTCATCTCTGATTTAGAGGATATAGAGAGGCCAATACCCATATGTCTAGCCCCTTTGAGGACATCAGCTTCCTAGCTCATAAATGTTTCAAATGCTGGTTTGCTGGAAGTGCCTTGGGCCATAAAGGTAAAGGGACCCCTGACCATTAGGTCCAGTCGAGGCTGATTCTGGGGTTGCGGCGCTCATCTCGCTTTACTGGCTGAGGGAGCCGGCGTACAGCTTCCGGGTCATGTGGCCAGCATGACTAAGCCGCTTCTGGCGAACCAGAACAGCTCACGGAAACGCCATTTACCTTCCCGCCGGTGTGGTACCTATTTATCTACTTGCACTTTGATGTGCTTTCGAACTGCTAGGTTGGCAGGAGCAGGGACCAAGCAACAGGAGCTCACCCCGTCATGGGGATTTGAACCGCCAACCTTCTGATCGGCAAGTCCTAGGCTCTGTGGTTTGACCCACAGCGCCACCAGCGTCCCGCCTTGGGCCATAGCGGGGAGTCAAAAAGGGTCCAACAAGATATTCAGATTTTGTGTCTGACACCACATATTTACAGAATCAGCTGCACGGAAAGGTGGGGAGAAATGAAAATATCCTTCCCTTACAAAGGAATGGGTTGATCCCATCAGTGGGAAGCGTTGTGATGTCAGAGGCTTTTTCCAGATAACATTTGAACATGTCATTAGTGCCCAAAAGCTTACTTTGGAAGCGGCGTAACCTCCCCTAAGAAACCTACATGCATTCCTTTTTTGCCCCCGCCTGGATTTGTTGAGGTCTCAGGACACTCCCAAAATATTGCTATTACAAAACAAAAGGGATCCCATGTCACTCCGCTGCCCTTTATAAAGCTGCTGCAAAAATTGTAGGGAGCCTATCTGAGGATTCACTCCAAAGGAGAGGGAGACACAGGCGAAGGGAGGAACAGATTAACGGATCGAGTTTCAGGTTTCAGCCACTCAGAAAGAAGAGCCATGTGCCCGGTCACTCGCTGCAGCTTCCTGAGGTTCATCCTGCTGGCCGCCTGTGGCTGCAAGGCAGCTACTGCTTTTCCCAACGCCTCGCCGCTACTCAACCAGAACTGGGGGAACACAGACAGACTCCTGCACTTGTACACGTCCACAGCAAGAAACAGCTTCCACCTGCAAATCAACTCCAATGGCCATGTGGATGGAAGTCTTCACCAAACCGTTTACAGTAAGTACCAATGAAAGGTTGAGGGGAGGCGGAGATGTTTCTCTCAGTTTCTCATTTTTCCAGTAATAAATCCAGTTCACCACTTTACAACATTGCTTGCCTTTTTAAAAAAAAGTCCTCGTGAAAATTTGTCAGCATTTCTCCCCATCCACACATTTTCATCCACAATTATGCCTAACATCATTCATTTCTGTATGTTGTTTTCATTTCATCTATGCATTCTTACGGAAACTAAGCCCCTAACCTTTTGTGAACTGCTTTGGGGTTTTGTTTTGTTTCTTTTACAATCAAAAGCCGTATAAACTTTACGAAATAAATCGATGGCAACATAAGCATTTCCGTGCACGTTATTTGCTTGGAGAACTGTGTGGCAAAGTTTGGAGAAGTGCGGATTGTGAAGGGCAGATTTCTTTGAGTTTGCATATAGTTTGGTAAGGTGCGAACTGCGGAGGTTTGCAATAAAAATGTGACCTAGAACGACATTCCCTCCATCCTGCCCCTCCAGAGGAAGAATGCTGGGAATAAACAAGGGAAAATGGGCTGCCTTCATTTGCTGTTAGTGGATTCCTAGAAGTATTATTATAACAGCTGCATTACCCAGTCCACTATTAATCCCATTTTAGGTGGAGAAACATGAAGCCCAGAGCTGTTCTCTAGTCCTAATGTTTAATATGGAGATTTAATATTTCAATATCTGTAAAAGTGGCAGACTTATTAGAAAGAGAACGTGCCCATGGTTTGTTTCCATTAAGAAAAACCAGAAACTGAGCTCTAATTAAAAGCACGATTCAGTCAAAAAATAAACGTCAACTGCATCGTGCCTTAAATTTCAAATATATACAGAAACGGATTTATTCATTCCTTTCACTGCAGACAAACTGAAGCACAGCTTTGCATAGAGGACAGGGAGCGTTTCCTGGACACGTCTGCATTTTCCAAATTTTAGGGGGAATTAGAACCTATATTTTGTAAGTGGAAATATTCATTCCACAAGCAGGGACCCACGATAGAAAAGGGCTGTTCTCGTGTTGTCTCTGGACCAGGAGCCTTGGAGGAAATTTGTTTCCTAGATCCATTTCAATCAGGGTTTAGGCCTGGTTTGTCAGGAGGAGGCACATAAAGAAAGGCCCCAAGGGATGAGTGCAGGGTCATATCACGAGAGACTTGGGTATTATGGTCCTGAGCTATTTATGGCTTTATAGCTCAAAACCAGCACTTTGAATTGGGCCCGGAAACTAATCGGCAGCCAGTGCAATCGGGCCAGGATTGGTAAGCTCAAACAATCGGTCCAGAAAGATATCATGGTCGATGGTATCAAAAGCCGCTGAGAGGCTGAGGAGAACAAGGACACGGTTCCCATGTCTCTCCAGACAGAGGTTCTCATAGAAGGTGACCAAAGCAGTTTCTGTGCCAAAGCCAGACCTAAACCCCAATTGATCTCGATCTAGAAGACCAGTTTCCTGCAAGACATCTGGATCGGGTCCACAACCACCTGCTCAGAAACCTTGCCCAAGAAGGGGATATTGGCGACTGGCCGGTAGTTACTTAGATTTTCCAAATCTAGGGAGGGCTTCTTGAAGAATGGTTTGACCATTTCAAGCCGGCAGGGGCAGCCAAATCTTGCAAGGAAGCATGCATACACACATACAGTGGTGCCTCGCAAGACGAAATTAATTCGTTCCGTGAATTTTTTCGTCTAGTGAATTTTTCGTCTTGCGAAGCACGGTTTCCCATAGGAATGCATTGAAAATCAATTAATGCGTTCCTATGGTCAAAAAAAGTCCAAACAAAGCCAAATTTGGTACAACAAGAGTTTATCAAGTGCTCTTTAAAGTCACACATACTGTAAAGAGCATTTCAAAATTCAAACCCAGAATTTTTTAAAAAAAACAGCAGAGTGGCCCAATGGTCACAGAAAATCATGAAAATGAAAGAAAAAAACCACAAGCTTCCAGATTCTTGCAAACCCCTTCCCAACACCAAGTCCTTGAATTCCAAACACCCCAACCCAAAATCCAAAACCCCCCAAAAAAGTTTTAAAAGCTTAACTTACCAAATGCCTGCAAAAGAAGTTTTGGAAAAGCTTCAAAAATCACCAAAGTCTTTAAAAACCTCAAAAAAGGCTACTATGTACACTGCGTTCTATGAGTTGCTCCTCGAAGTCAAGTCGCAACTGTATTAACGGTGTTAAGAAAAAGGAAACAAACTTGCAAGACGTTTTCGTCTTGCGAAGCAAGCCCATAGGGAAATTCGTCTTGCGAAGCAGCTCAAAAACCGCAAAACCCTTTCGTCTAGCGAGTTTTTTGTCTTGCGAGGCATTCGTCTTGCGGGGCACCACTGTACACAGATTGCGGCAGAGGTATTGTTTAGGGGTTTTTGTTGGGGGAGGGAGTTGTTAATTTTTTATATCTTTATTTTGGATCTTATGATTTATGTGAAAAATTTTCAATTTGGTTGTGTACTCAATATTTTGTTCATGACTACTTCTGTTACATTTATAGTTACATATTTTGCGTGTGTTGTAAGCCGTCTTGTGCATGGTTTGAACTTTGGAAAGGAGGCATACAAATAAATGATTGATTCTTTGCTTTTCCACGGGGTCTAGCAAAAAGGGAGGTGTGGTGTGATGCCTCAAGATCAATGAACTGCTTGCCAGAGCAGGTGAAAAGTTTTTAATCAGCCAATCACTTTTTGCCTTAGCACTCCTTCGCTCGATATGTACCTTCATACTTATCTTTGGATAAGTGAATAATAATAATAATAATAATAATAATAATAATAATAATAATAATAATTTATTATTTATACCCCGCCCATCTGGCTGAGTTTTCCAGCCACTCTGGGCGGCTCCCAATCAAGTGTTAAAAACAGTACAGCGTTAAATATTAAAAACTTCCCTAAACAGGGCTGCCTTCAGATGTCTTTTAAAGATAGGATAGCTGCTTATTTCCTTCACATCTGAAGGGAGGGTGTTCCACAGGGCAGGCGCCACTACCGAGAAGGCCCTCTGCCTGGTTCCCTGTAGCCTTACTTCTCGCAATGAGGGAACCTCCAGAAGGCCCTTGGCGCTGGATCTCAGTGTCCGGGCTGAACAATGGGGGTGGAGACGCTCCTTCAGGTATACAGGACCGAGGCCATTTAGGGCTTTAAAGGTCAGCACCAACACTTTGAATTGTGCTCGGAAACGTACTGGGAGCCAATGCAGATCTCTCAGGACCGGTGTTATGTGGTCCCGGCGGCCACTCCCAGTCACCAGTCTAGCTGCCGCATTCTGGATTAATTGCAGTTTCCGAGTCACCTTCAAAGGTAGCCCCACATAGAGTGCATTGCATTAGCGGGAGATAACTAGAGCATGCGCCACTCTGGTGAGACAGTCCACGGGCAGGTAGGGTCTCAGCCTGCGTACCAGGTGGAGTTGGTAGACAGCTGCCCTGGACACAGAATTCACCTGCGCCTCCATGGACAGATGTGAGTCCAAAATGACTCCCAGGCTGCGCACCTGGTCCTTCAGGGGCACAGTTACCCCATTCAAGACTGACATCCATCCTCCAACCGCACTTATATGCTATATGCACTTATATGCTATATGGGAGGCTTAGAATAATAGAATTGTAGAGTTGGAAGGGACCCCAAGGGTCATCTAGTCCAACCCCCTGCAATTCAGGAATCTTCTTGCGCAACGTGGGGCTCAAACCCACAACCCTGAGATTACGAGTCTCCTGCTCTACCGACTGAGCTATCTCCAGAGCATCAGTCAGGACCAGACATTACAATGCTTGCCCTGCACCTGCAACACGTATAGCTTCCCAGTCATCCAAATACAATAGTTACAACCAAGCTGGCAACATGAATCTATCCATCCAATTTATTCAAGCTATCCAAGTGTGTAACCAGGAACAGCTCATCCAGGGGCGTCTTACCCATAGAGGCTAGTGGCGCGGGGCACTGCGGTCATCTGCAAGGGATTCCCACATGGCAGGGTTAATGCTGCCAGCCTTAATCTCACATTTGCAGTCATCTTTGTAACACAAGAGTTGGTTTGCCAATTGGCCAACTCCTCATACATTTCAGCATGTACAGTGGTGCCTCGCAAGACAAAAAGAATCCGTTCTGTGGTTCTCTTCGTCTAGCGGTTTTTTCGTCTTGTGAAGCACGGCTATTAGCGGCTTAGCGCTATTAGCGCTATTAACGGCTTTTAGCGGCTTATCTGCTTATCGGATCAGCTGATAAGCGGCTTAGCGGCTTAGAAAAGGGGGGGAAGGGGAAAAACCCGCAGGAACTCGCAAGACATTTTCGTCTTGCGAAGCAAGCCCATAGGAGATTTGTTTTGCGAAGCACCTCCAAAACGGAAAACTCTTTCGTCTAGCGAGTTTTCCATCTTGCGAGGCATTCGTCTTGCGGGGCACCACTGTACAGAAGTATAGCATTACATATAAATATTAGCATACATATTGTAAACCAAATTCGAAATGAAGTGATAGCATACCAGAATACACTATCTTTTCTTAGAACTTTCCTGTTCCGATTAAAATTGTGGGCAAGCTTTTTTGCCATACCTCAACTAAAAAATGGAAGGGTTAGCCAGATAACTCTTAATACTTTGGGACTGGGTCTTGCCCTATGGCCACCAGATGGGCATCGTTGGTTTACGGCATTAAATTATCTCCTAATGTTTAACCATTTAAATTTCAGGTGCCCTGATGATCAAATCTGAAGGTGCAGGCTATGTGGTGATAAATGGCGTAAAAACTGGGCGCTTCCTCTGTATGGATATTAATGGCAATATCTTTGGATCGGTGAGTTCTCATATGAATTTTTCTGGCATCTTTCAAGTGGTGCCATGTGCCACAACAGCCAAAGTGTGATTCTTTAACTTGGAAATGCAATAAACCGGTTCTGCTGCACTTCTAAGGAAACCATTGTCTTTTACCCTTTCGCTTATGCCTGGGATATCGTTTTCCTTCAGGCCCTTGCAGTTCTTACGAGACACAATGATTTATGAAGGATGTCCCACATTTCTTTCTGCCTGCACAACACCACCGGCATGCCACACCTGTGCTACAGACAACACAGAGGGCTGCACAATTTGCCCTCTTCAGTTTGATATTGTGAAACCCAGGGCTTTACATAACTGTGAGGCTGTTAACCTAAGAATAGGTAAAGGTAACGGGACCCCTGACCATTAGGTCCAGTCGTGACTGACTCTGGGGTTGCGACACTCATCTCGCTTTATTGGCCGAGGAAGCCGGCGTACAGCTTCCGGGTCATGTGGCCAGCAGGACTAAGCCGCTTCTGGCGAACCAGAGCAGTGCACGGAAACGCCGTTTGCCTTCCCGCTGGAGTGGTACCTATTTATCTACTTGCACTTTGACGTGCTTTTGAACTGCTAGGTTGGCAGGAGCAGGGACTGAGCAATGGGAGCTCACCCCGTCGCGGGGATTCAAACGGCCAACCTTCTGATTGGCAAGCCCTAGGCTCTGTGGTTTAACCCACACCGCCACCCGCCAAACTTGGAAGATGTGAACTCTCTTTCCACCCACAAATATGCACACAATCCTGGCAATCACTCAAACAACTGCCAATCTGCATGTTCCTCAACAAGTATTTCAGATCAAAGTATGCTGCTTTATATCAGGGATGGAGAAGCTTTGGGGCAGGCAAGAGGGGGCGCATCTTTATCTCTTCCCCTGCAGACCAACGGCTTAGTCATGTTGGCCACATGACCCGGAAGCTGTACACCGGCTCCCTCGGCCAATAAAGCGAGATGAGCG
Organism: Podarcis liolepis; assembly: GCF_965112155.1. Taxonomy (NCBI): domain Eukaryota; kingdom Metazoa; phylum Chordata; class Lepidosauria; order Squamata; family Lacertidae; genus Podarcis; species Podarcis liolepis. The sequence continues at coordinate 8,370,699 of NC_139556.1, forward strand.
CTGCAACCCCAGAGTCGGTCACAACTGGACCTAAGGGTCAGGGGTCCCTTTACCTTTACCTAAGACAACCCATCTGCCCATCACCTTATGACATAATGACATCAGATAATTGTCCAGTGCGTGGTCTAGTCCAGTGTTTCCCAACCTTTTTTGGGCAAAGGCACACTTGTTTGATGAAAAAAATCTCGAGGCACACCACCATTACAGCCCCGTGACGTCAGCGCACAGCGTCACGCCGGGAGGAACGCACGAAAGTGTAAGTTTCAATTTTTCCCCCTCCCCCTTGCCGGGGAACCTCCAAGCTTTGGGGGTGGGGGGGGGAGGAGGCAGCAAAGCGAGGGACTGAGGGACTCCTCCAACAACAAGGGTTGGGGAAGAAGAGAAAGGGCTATTCCGCTCCAGTCCTTTCTGAAGGAGCTGAGGGTGGGGGTCCTCCGGCGCCTTCGGCGAAACGGCGCCGGCCCAGAGCGCTTCTAGGAGGCTGCCTTTGTGCGCGATGTAAAGCCCTCTTTCCCTCCCTCCAGCCCCGTGTCACCTGTGGAAAAGGGGGCTGGATCCAGTGACGCAACTCGGAAAACTGTTAGGGAAGCCAGAGCAGGAAAGTGAGTGGGGGGCGTCGCCACCGCTTTAACCCACGTTTCCTTTTTGAAAGAGAAACTTAAGACTAGATGACCCTTGGGACCCCTGCCAACTCTACAGTTCTATGGCCCTTTGTGGACGGGGGGCAGCACCTGGAAAGACGGGCTAGGGGATAATTGGGGCGGCCGCCTTAGGCACACCAGAAGCGAAGCACGTCCTGAGCTACAAAAACAAACCCAATTCCTGCCTCGTTTTTTGCAGTTTCTGCAAAGCGAGGGAGTCTCCCCCGCCTCCATTCCTCGGTGCCTCCTCCTCCCCCTGCTCCCCACTACAGGTCTCCCCTGCACTTGGCCAGGCCGCCTCGCCCTCCTTCCTTTCCCAGAGCAGTGGCTCAGAGCGCCTCCTTGCACCGCAGGTACACTCCGTGGGGAGGGGAGGGAGCGGAAGCCCAGACCAGCCCCCAACCCGCTTAGTCCGACCCCTCAAACCTTCCCAAAATAAGAACTCTGCGTTCTACAACGTAGAGGAAGCTCATGCAACGCGGAGGCAGACCCCGGCTGGCGTGTGTTAGAGCAGTGTTTCCCAACCTTTTTTGGACTCGCCCGCCTCCCTCCAGGCAACATCTCGCGGCACACTAGTGTGCCGCGGAACACCGGTTGGGAAACACTGGTCTAGTCCACCGGTTGATGTTTTATTGAAACTGCTGCTAAAAAGGAGCTTTTCCTTTCCATTTTAGCAGTGGTTTAAATGCAAACCACTCTGTGCTCCTGGAACAAGGCCCACTCCCACTACACAGCTGGGCACTGTTTGCAAGGAATAGTTCTATGGGCCAAAGTGGTACCCCTGCCAAGCCACATTTGGCTCATGAGATGGAGGTTCTCACCCCTGCTTTATATCTTTATTCACTGCAAAAAAAGTCCAGGTGTCCATTTATTAAATGGTAGCTTATCACGGGACATATAACCATTTGATAAAGCTTAGTTATCACACTTTTAAAAAAAGGATTTCATCACTTTTCTGCTTCTGTGGATTTCTGATCCCCTCCCCCCAGCATTATTTGTTTTGAATGTGGTATTTTTCTGTGCAGAATCTGGATTTATTTTTTATTTTGTTTTATTTTTGGTAAAGGTAGAAGGGTTATCACTTGGAGAAAGAAAATAAGTAAAAACAAAGAACCATTGACAATGCAGTGGGAAAGACTAATAACTCATGAGTTCAAATGTTTTAGATGTGAATGGTTTGGAAGGTACCAAACATCTCACAAGCTGTAATCTGTCAAACAGTAACACTCTTATCTATAAAATACTGCCAATGCTAATTCCATTGAACATGCAATTAAAAATACTAAAATATAAAATGTTGAAATCAAATATCGTAAAGACATTTAGACATACCAAATACAGTGGTGCCCCGCAAGACGAATGTCTCGCAAGACAGAAAACTCGCTAGACGAAAGAGTTTTCCGTTTTGGAGGTGTTTCGCAAAACGAATCTCCTATGGGCTTGCTTCGCAAGACGACAATGTCTTGCGAGTTCCTGCTGTTTTTTCCCCTTCCCCCCCTTTTTCTAAGCCGCTAAGCCGCTTATCAGCTGATCTGATCAGCAGATAAGCCGCTAAAAGCCGCTAATAGCGCTAATCAGCTAATCTGCTAATCCGTCAATGGGCTTGCTTCGCAAGACGAAAAAACCGCTAGACGAAGAGAATCACAGAACGGATTCTTTTCGTCTTGCGAGGCACCACTGTATGTGATAATAACCCGGACACCATTCAACATCTGTAGCAGAGAATTTTGATGAGCATTTTCCACTCGAATTTTAATACTGTTCTGATTGTGGTTGTTGTTTCTTCCTTCAGCACTTCTTCAGTTATGAGGACTGCACTTTCAGACATTGGACCCTGGAAAATGGCTATGATGTCTACCAGTCTCCCAAGTACAACTATCTCGTCAGCCTAGGAAAAGCTAAGCAACCTTTATTCCCCGGTATGAATCCACCACCGTACTCCCAATTCTTGGCCAGAAGGAACGAAATTCCTTTAGTCCAATTCAACACACCAAAACCTAGCAGACATACGAGAAATGCGAGTGCCGATCCCTGTGGCAGTATCATATCAGCCGGAAACCTCTCTGACAACCCAAAGGCGCAATCATCCACATATCATGATGTAGATGATTCACATGCCGAAAATGGAGACCCCAACGGTGCAACGTTCAGCAGGTGGTTTTCAAGCCCTAGGACTGATATCAAAACCTGAACCAATCTGTAACAGTAACCCGTTTTCTGTCCTGACGAGGACATAATCTGAACAATTATTTTAAAGTATTTGAAAAAATGCTTTAGGACTCTTGATACAGTTCACAGTATCAGTTTAGAATAAGGGTTTAAGAAATAATTTCTATATATTTTTAAAATTCTGGAATGTTTAGGCATTTTTGTCTATATATAAAAAAGAAAACGCAGCAACTTTTGGGGTGCCCTGGTTTTTACATTTTGAAATATGGCAACTTGAGGCTAAACAGTACTGAATCAGAATAACCCATGGTCTGACAATATAAGGCAGCGTCATGTTGAGAACTTGTCTTGGAAGCAGCCATAACTCACAGAAGGGATAATTTTGTAATGTCCAGTATCCCCAAGAGTTGTTTCCTGGCAGGTAGATAGATATAGCATGGGGTAAGATGGACCAATGGTCTGATCCTGTGTCAAATACATCACTGTTTTCCTCCCTTCTCTCCTTCGCTGCAACTTTTACTACCAATTGTCCACTGTGTCTAACCATCCCTTATTAAGAGCAGAATAGGTAAAAGGTAAAGGGACCCCTGACCATTAGGTCCAGTCGTGACCGACTCTGGGGTTGCGGCGCTCATCTCGCTTTATTGGCCAAGGGAGCCGGCGTACAGCTTCCGGGTCATATGGACAGCATGACTAAGCCGCTTCTGGTGAACCAGAGCAGCGCACGGAAACACCATTTACCTTCCTGCTGGAGCGGTACCTATTTATCTACTTGCACTTTAACGTGCTTTTGAACTGCTAGGTTGGCAGGAGCAAGGACCGAGCAACAGGAGCTCACCCTGTCACGGGGATTTGAACTGCCGACCTTCAGATCGGCAAGTCCTAGGCTCTGTGGTTTAACCCACAGCGCCACCCGCGTCCCTTGATTAAGAGCAGAATACAGTATAACAAATATGAATCTGCTTCTCTCCTGCGCAAATCATTGCCATAATGTAAGGGATTATTTGAATATTCTCACATGAAATGAAGCAGTGTAAGTGTGACAGATTGGCTACTAAACCATTATAGTCTGAAACAGAGCAAAACTTGGAACAACGTCCGCTACAGCTGAATTGGAACCAGGAAACGTAGCAAATGGACTTGCCTGGTTCTGTTTGCAAGGACCAAATTTTTCTTGACTGAAGCTGTGGGTGAATATATAAGCCATGGATGAGGAAAATAGAAATAAACATCTGTCTGGGGTTTTAATAATACTTGGCATGTGTATGGGAGGGTGGGGGGGGGGCAGAGATACTAAGCAAATACATTTGTTTCAGCCCTAATGTTTTCGTAGCCTTTCAAGCTCTGAATTTTTGGTGTAGCGTGAAGAGATGGCAAGTTATTAATACTACCACAATGGAACATATTTCCTTCAACTTACATAATCCTGCTGAGCTCTAAGAAACAAGCCAAGCTACATGATCAGCAGAATTATATGCCAGAGCTCTTAGTGGAGACAGTATCACTTCAGACTGCAAGTTAAAAATTACATGTTTGAATGCTTTTAAAATCTGTTAACATATCCCTTGCTCTTTGACTTATAGCCAACTGTCATACTCGAAGCAGAAACACTGAAATCTGTAGACTTTAGTTAAGTCCACAGATTTCTGTGGGCAGACTCCAGAGTATGACTTAATTGGATGCCACCCAGATCCTCCACATTTGATGTACACATTTTGTTCATCTCTGCAAAAGCTGGTCCAGGAGCTCCCATGGGGTGCTTCAAGACTTCAAGCTGGTATTCTTCCTTTCTTCAAATCTCTTGAAAGTCCAAGTAGGAAAATAAACCTACAATACGCTGGAGAGATTTCACACTTTTCCTTAGCACACTATAATAACCTATAGTGCTTTTCAGAACGGCTTTTTGTTTGCACTGAACTATGAACTCTTCAAGATAGAATCATAGAATCATAGAGTTGGAAGAGACCACAAGGGCCATCGAGTCCAACCCAAGATACTAGACCTTATTAATAAAGAGACAATTTTGCTGACCTGTTCTTAGGATAAGGGTGCCAGACAATCGTGGTCATATTTACTCAGAAGTAGGTCCCACCGTAGTCACTGGAATTTACTCCCACAGAAGTATGCGCGATTGTGGCCCCAATGCTCAGTTCTAAGGAAACATTGATATTATACTGTCAATTAACCAAGCCGCAGGACTGGCTCCCTGCCTATCACTATTAAGATGGTATACAGAAGAGGTTTCAATGTATGCTTTCCCTGTTATGAATGATTATTTCCCACACTATTAAAACTACAGGACTCTTACATCACTGGAAAATGTAAAATGGCTTTCTCCATAGGTGGATATTCCTAATCTCAAACAACAAGGGAATTGTTGAAAAAAAGAGCCCCTGGATGTTTCCTAGCTAATAGGGAAAATGTGGTTTAATGCATTTTATGTTGTTCTATTTATTTATTTATTTATTTGAATTCTTTGCCGCATTTAAGAGTATTTATTAATATTTATAATGATTATGTATACCCACCATTTCCAATTTGTAATGAAAATACAAATAAACTTTCTGAGAAATAAATCATGCCTTGTTTTCTTCCTCCTGTGTTTTAAAAATGCCCCTTTCCAAGCCTATCCAATGTAATGATTCCTAAGCTGTGAGCCAGGGCATCCAACTGGACCACGAGAATTAAGTAACTGAAAGGTCCTGGGGTCACGGTCACACCACACGTTTAAAGCATTGAAAGTACATCATGGGTACGTAAAGTGGTATCTTAGTGGTGCACTGGCTCCCGGTGGAGTACAGGATCAGGTTTAAGGTGCTGGCTTTAACCTTTAAAGCCCTATACGGCCTAGGACCCTCGTACCTACGGGACCGCCTCCTGGTATGTCCCACAGAGGACCTTATGGTCTTCAAATAAAAAGATCTTGGAGACCCCGGGTCACAGGAAGGTTAGGCTGGCCTCAACCAGAGCCAGGGCTTTTTCGGCTGTGGCTCCGATCTGGTGGAACGCTCTGTCACAAGAGACATGGGCCCTGCGGGACTTGACATCTTTCCGCAGGGCCTGCAAGACAGAGCTGTTCCACCAGGCCTTTGGCCAAGGCACAGTCTGACCCCCTCCTTTGGTAATCCTCACAGAACTCTAGCCCAATGGTTGCCATTAATTTCATTTTGAATTGATTTTAGAACGAATTGATTTTAGAATGTATTTCAATTAATTGATTGTGATTTTATGTAAACGGTATTACTTTTATTGTTGCTAGCCGCTCTGAGCCCGGCTTCGGCTGGGGAGGGTGGGATATAAATAAATTATTATTATTATTATTATTATTATTATTATTATTATTATTATTAAATATATAATATGAACACGGCCTTGTAAGCCTAGCAACAAAGGAAGCTACCCTTTACATCTTTGCATCATGTACCGCACTGGCCTTGATACCTTCCAACCAGCTGTTACTGGTGACGGGCAATTCTGTTCTTTCTACACTTGGAGTCACAGGAGTGATGCATCACTCCCGAAGAAGCCAAATTTTTGAGAGACAACAGATCTGGGTTTGACTCCTTGCATGTACCTGCGCGTTCTAGTACTGATCCAGCCTGAGTCCTGCCTAACCTTTATAAAGTAGAGGTGGGGAGACAAAGCGTAGTAGGGATGGACAGGAACTCTTCCACCCAATCTGTTACTTAATAATAATAATAATAATAATAATAATAATAATAATAATAATTTATTTGTACCCCGCCCATCTGGCTGGGTTTCCCCAGCCACTCTGGGCGGCTTCCATAGAAACCAAAAATACAGTAAAATATCACAGATTAAAAACTTCCCTGAACAGGGCTGCCTTAAGATGTCTTCTAAATGTCAGGTAGTTATTTATCGCTTTGACATCTGATGGGAGGGCGTTCCACAGGGCGGGCGCCACTACCGAGAAGGCCCTCTGCCTGGTTCCCTGTAGCTTTGCTTCTCGCAATGAGGGAACCGCCAGAAGGCCCTCGGCGCTGGACCTCAGTGTCCGGGCAGAACGATGGAGGTGGAGACGCTCCTTCAGGTATACTGGACCGAGGCCGTTTAGGGCTTTACAGGTCAGCACCAGCACTTTGAATTGTGCTCGGAAACGTACTGGGAGCCAATGTAGGTCTTTCAAGACCGGTGTTATGTGGTCTCGGCGGCCGCCCCCAGTCACCAGTCTAGCTGCTGCATTCTGGATTAGTTGTAGTTCCCGAGTCACCTTCAAAGGTAGCCCCACGTAGAGCGCATTGCAGTAGTCCAAGCGGGAGATAACCAGAGCATGCACCACTCTGGCGAGACAGTCCGCGGGCAGGTAGGGTCTCAGCCTGCGTACCAGGTGGAGTTGGTAGACAGCTTCCCTGGATACAGAATTGACCTGCGCCTCCATGGACAGCTGTGAGTCCAAAATGACTCCCAGGCTGCGCACCTGGTCCTTCAGGGGCACAGTTACCCTATTCAGGACCAGGGAGTCCTCCACACCAGCCCACCCCCTGTCCCCCAAAAACAGTACTTCTGTCTTGTCAGGATTCAACTTCAATCCATTAGCCGCCATCCATCCTCCAACCGCCTCCAGGCACTCACACAGGAGCTTCACCGCCTTCACTGGTTCTGATTTGAAAGAGAGGTAGAGCTGGGTATCATCTGCATATTGATGGACACCCAGTCCATCAATAGCACACCCTAACTGTATTCCAGACATTTTTCTCTTGTGAGGGGTTACTTCCAGTTTCAGACTCAAACTGTAGATCAGCTACAACATTCTCTATGGCAAAAAGTGCAGGCAAAGCCCAACTCCCTACCATGTCTGAACTTTCTCTCAGGTTAATAATAATAATAATAATATAATAAATAATAAATTTTATTTATATCCCGCCCTCCCCAGCCGAAACCGGGCTCAGGGCAGCTAACAACAATAAAACAGTACAACACAACACAACACAACACTCTAAAATCATTCATTATAAAATTAATTAATTCAGGCCACTGGCAACGATTGGGCCAGAGCTCCGCGAAGATTGCCGAAGGAGGGAGTCAGGCTGTGCCCTGGCCAAAGGCCTGGTGGAACAACTCTGTCTTGCAGGCCCTGCGGAAAGATGTCAAGTCCCGCAGGGCCCTAGTCTCTTGTGACAGAGTGTTCCACCAGATCGGAGCCACAGCCGAAAAAGCCCTGGCTCTAGTTGAGGCCAGCCTAACCTCTCTGTGGCCTGGGACCTTCAGGATGTTTTTGTTTGCAGACCGTAGGTTCCCCTGTGGGGCATACCAGGAGAGGCGGTCCCGTAGGTATGAGGGTCCTAGGCCGTATAGGGCTTTAAAGGTTAAAACCAGCACCTTAAACCTGATCCTGTACTCCACCGGGAGCCAGTGCAGCTGGTGTAGCTCTGGGTGAATGTGATCCCGCGGTGAAGACCCCGTAAGGAGTCTCGCCGCGGCATTCTGCACCCGCTGGAGTTTCTGGGTCAGTCTCAAGAGCAGCCCCACGTAGAGCGAGTTACAATAATCCAGTCTGGAGGTGACCGTCGCGTGGATCACAGTGGCTAGGTCAGGGCAAGAGAGGTAAGGAGCCAACTGCTTAGCTTGGCGGAGATGAAAAAATGCCGCCTTTGTCCTAGGTGCAATCTGCACCTCCATGGAAAGGGAGGTGTCGAAGATTACACCCAAACTCTTAACGGACGGTGCTGGCACTAATTGCACCCCCGCAAGAGATGGGAGGTTAGTACTAGAGATGAGAAGGCCTGGGGGGGGGGGAAGCCAGAAAAATTGGGAAAACCCAAGCTTTTCCCCAGTTTTCCCCAAAGCTGGAATATTTTACACACTTTTTTTCAAATTTTTTTGGGGAAAATGGCTTTGGGGGGAAAACGGGGATGGGACGCCCCCCCATTTCCCCTCCTAGGCCTTCCCATCTCTAGTTAGTATTGATCCTACAACGGCAGCCTATAACTAGTCCTAATGATTTTCCATCCTATATACATAAAAATGTAATGCTGTCATCAGGCAGCCCCCATTGGATTTGTGGCACTGCATCACAATCCCGGATTTGCACGAAGTCAGGGTGACATAAGGGAGTAAAAGAGAATGCAACCTGTGAGCATGGCATGGGAATGAGAAGGGAGAGACAGTGATGTGGGGGGGGGGATAGCGGTTTTAAATAACAGCAGAGGTTTGAATAAGTGGGAACCGAGAAAACTGGGAGGGAAAAAGTGATAATCTTAAACAGTGGCAGAGGTCTGAGTAGAGTGAGTAAGGAGCGATGGCAGTTTAAAGCAAGGTTTGAGGACCCTGAGAAGGGGGCTGGGTTCTGTTGTATTAACTTTCTGTGTTGTGCCCATCTCAGCTATTTCTCCTTTTTAAAACTGGTTGATCTCTCTACTCCACTTTACTCAAACGTCTGTTGTTGGGTGAACAGTGAAAAATGAGAAACACTGAAGGGGGGGGGCTGACCAATGAGGAATTTATCAGCAAATGGCAGAAAACCATGGCTAAAAAAGCCACCTCTATTGGTCTGTCAGCCCCCCCCCCCAACTGTATTACCTGGGTTATGAAGGTGCCCAAAAGATGTTAAAGCAAAGATTATGGGATAATACACACAGTGACTTGCGATCTCAATCACACGCAGTCTGTAGTCCGCTGGCAGTAGGGCATGTCTTTAAGTTAACATCTTACATTAAAAACCTGACAGTACCAAACTATCGAAGGCTTTTCACCAAAGCCAGACTAAACGTCTTTCCTTCTGCAGTGTTGGAAGGCAGGTTGAGAAGAGTTCCCTACCAGGACAGACTTTGCATGTGTGCTCAAGACATCGATTCCATAAAACATATTTTGTTGCACTGTGCAAAATACGAGCAAGCCAGGGCTGAACTGATACTACCCTTGCTGGTACTTTTCCCGGGAAAATCAGAGGCTCACTATGTCAGGTTCCTATTGGAAGACCGGACAAATGCTAGAACATTAGCAGTGGCAAAGTTTTTATCGGTGGTTGCAAGAACCAATGATCCCTATATTCTGAACAAAATGCTTGTTTAACCTGGAGGTAGGCTGTATGAATTGTGTATTGCTTTGTAACGATTTTTTGGGGTCTCTGGACCGTAATAAAGATTGTTGTTGTTGTTGTTGTTTAAACTTCTCCCTCCTCCATGACTCAGCGGCATCATGTGAGAGAGATAAAGAATGCACAGCCCTCAAATATTCCATAATACCTTCCCACAACCATGGATTTCACTCTTGGTACCGTGTGTCGCCTACAACAGGAAGTTCCAGATTCAATGTAGAACAGATACTTTATTAACAAGCAAACATCCACACATGTACAATATTCATCAGTTGAACTTAACATTCTCTGATTGAGCTGACAGCCTTAAGAGTCTATTCAACATAAAGATACAGTAACAGACATCAGCTTGGAGTGCATGCGCCAAGGGGACTGCAGAACAGAGGAGAGGGGGAGGCACAGAACTGGAGGTGGTCTGTGTGCAAGGGAGAGCAAGGAGGAGGGAGGGGAAAGGGAGTGCAGGTGCCAATGGTGTGTGAAAAGGGGGCTGCACACTAGAGGAGTGGATGTGTGTAAAAGAGTTGAGAAATGCAAGGGAAAAGGCAGTGCAAAGGGGGTTACAAAAAAGGGGAAAGTGGGGCTGAAGGGAGGGATGCAGGCTTCATATTTGGGTGGAAGGCGAAAAAGGCGCTTAGCTGCAATGTGTGGGCATTGTTTGTGTGCAGGGGGCTGCACAAAAGGGGCAGGGAAGGTGCAAAGTAGGATTGCAGAAGAGAAGAATGGGCTTCAGAAGGCGAATGGTTGGGTGAATAATGAGCTTCCTAGTTGCATCTCTAGGGAGTTGATATGGGGGGGGTGGTGGCAGGGGGTGGTTGACGAGCAATGTGTGTGTGCATGTAAAGTTCCTTAGACTTGATTACTATTTCTGTGGGTCTCATCCATGCATCCATGGAGATATTGGAATTACGGTATTTCCACGTGAGTGGGAGGACTGAAATTTGGTACACATGTAGTCCAAAAGCGGAACACTTTTCGGACCTCTCCCGAAAAGCGGACCTGCTGTGTAAACCAGGATGTGCAGCCCTCACGGCAAACTGAAATTTAACACACACATCTCCTGAAACACACTGGTTATATCAAAAAAGACTGAAAGAGGACATTTCTACATCTCCCTTAAAATGAGAAGCATGATTTTTATCTCCCAGTATAGGGCAAAATGCATGCTCCTTTACTAGGAAGGGGATATCTGAGACATGCCAATTTTAAGTCAGATAAATCTAATTCAGATTTTCATTTGCTCTTTGAGGTGGAGGCGTGCCATGCAGTTGGAACGATGCCCTCTCAATGAGGCATTACTGACTGCTGTCAATCAATGGGACAACGCTATTTTGATTTAATTAATAAAAATCTTTGGGTTTAACATGTTGTGTTAAATGCTTCCCATGTCAACTGAGCACTTAACAGGTGAATCATTTAGACAACACTGATATGTTTTGGTATCGTATAATGCGCTGTGGTTAGTTGCAACCCTAATTCATAACTTCTTCCATCTTTTTTCAAAAACGCATTTGTTGCTACAGCTAGAAAAGCAGTGGTAGCCAGCAGTAGTTGGCAAACCCATAAAGGATGGAGAAACCTGCTTAGGGAAAGGAGGTGGGAACTCTTACTTCAAACCTTATTTCGCTTAATAAATGAGCTGTTTGTATCTGGGCCACTGGAAGAGCAATGAAGTGCTTCACTAAACTTCTCCCGCCCACCTCCCCCTCACTGATAGGAGATAGTCATATAAATACCTTTACTATCATCTGAGAAAGCAGAAATACAGAAAAGGGGCCTAAAGGATATAACATTATGTGTCAGGTGCTCTACACTAAGATGCAACATTGGGGGAAATTTGCTGGGTCCACTGGTGTGAACTATCCAGGACAACTGCTTGGAGAGGAAAGAGGAGGTGTGCTCTCCACTGTGTGTAGGCCCAGGTGGCTGGGCTGGTGGGGTAGGCAGGAGGTGGCATAGGGGGCACAGTGGCAGAGCACACTTGAGCTTCTCTGTGCTGTGCTGAGAGAAAGGATGTCCTTTTCACCCAGCCCAACCACCAAAAGGTCTTCTCATGGCTCCCTGCCCCTGCTTTAAACCAAAGGAAGCGACAAACCTGCTTTCTGCTCACCTACTCCTTCCACTGTTTACCATCTTGGATCTGAGTTAGCATTGCCTAAACTTCTCCCAGCTTCTCTGTCTCAGAACAGAACTTCGGAGGCAGCAGTGACTGGTTGGAAGCACCCAGAATGAACCACGACTGGTCCTGGGACACTAAATTGGGGCGGGGGGGATTGAAGCGCTTGCAGCGGATTGGGTGTGGCACTGGTCTGTTTTCAAAAAGTGCACTAATGCTCTTTTGCTCTTGGGTTGGCAACTGACGCTAGAGGTCTTCAGTTAATCCTTTGTATATAATACACCCACCTAATCTCTGCAGTCTGCAACTTCATCTAATGTTAGTTGTGACAAGCAACATGTCAAGATCACATTACATAACCATCAGATTCCAAAAACACATGAGGACACTATGCATTGTCACCAACTCTGTTCCTGGATCTGCTCTTGGAAGAAAGCAATTTGGGGCAGGGGAGGAGCTCTTTATCAAAGGCAAGGCAACCAGAACGTCTCCGACGCTGGGCAGGAGTTGCTGTTCTTCTGCCAACACTGGGCAGGAGTTGCTGTGCTTCCAGACAAGAGGAACTTGTGCTGGAGCTTTCTTTTCCCTCTTCCCTCCCCTTACTTTTTCCTCGTGTATCATGTCTTTTTAGATTCTGAGCCTGAAGACAGGGACTGTCTCAATACTGATTTTTGCCATTCTGAGAGCCTTTTTGACAAAAGGCCAGGGCGTGAACGTCTTAAAGTGAGTTAGTACAAAATAAAATGAAATGTACTTATTAATTTATACAGATTAAATGTTCACACAGCAGAGGAAAAATGCATGCTCAAGGGCATCAGAATGGCAGGGCTCTCTGTAGAACTGGGCTACGCACCTGAGTGCTACAGTGAACAAGTTGCTGTGAACCACACGCATCCAGGTTTAGCCATTTTAAGTCTTCATGCAGCAGAAATAAGCGCAGGGGGTGGGAGGAAATACGAGGCCCCCGCTCCATGTTTGCTCATGCTCCTTCATGCATATTGAAACAAGCAGCCAGGTTTAGAATGGGGTCAAAATGGCTACAGAGGGTGAAATCTTGCTTTGCAGAAGAGCCACCACTGATAAATAATCCTCCGGTAAATACATGGCGTAACCGTATAGAGTTCTCTGTGCACAAATAGAACGTTTTCAGTTAATACTGCAGCACTTGCTAAAACGTTAAGGTAATTTCAGCCGTGTATATGAGTAAACAAGTGCTGCTTTCCATTTATGCAATACTGGGCTGTATGGCATGCTACCAATAAGCAGTTGCTACAAACTTTCCAAACTGAATCAACTCCATTTTTTTCCCTCCCGAGTAAGAAGACCTTTGCCTTCCAACAGGCAAGTCCACTGAAATATGCTTTTACAGACTGCATACATAAACTTTGTGATTTTAATCTTTCAGAGCTCCATGTTCCCAGCCATCATCTTTTCACCTAAATGATCATCTCTATTAAGAAAGACGCATTGGATTTTAGGTTTACTGTCCTCTCTCATCTCTAGTGTTATATTGAACCGACTAATTCCAGTATTGGGACTCACAGAAGACAGCTCAGTCTTTGACAAAGCGCTTGGTAAAGTGCACGCCAGGTCTGAAATGAAATAGCCCACCCAGCTTCTCATGAATGCCCCGTGACTCACAACCAGTATGTTGGCATCCAGTATTTCAGCACCTCGGTCGGAATTAAATTCCAGTCTGTTATGGTGGTTGGTCAATGAGCTGCTAGAACTTCCACTTGCCATTTCTGTGCTACTTCCTTCTGTCTCGTCTTCAGCTTTATTTTCTGGACATGCTTCTTGGGCAACAAGACAGCAAAGGTGTTCAAAAAAATCCTTGCCACGTGCTTTTACCTAAAGCAAGGGGGAAGGACAGAGTAAAGTGATTGCAAATTATTTCAAAAACGCTTTACCCTATTAAGGGACACTGTTTGCTTCTTTTGTGCCAGGCCCTGTATCACCTGTCCCTCCTTCCTTCTTTTTAAAAGTTAACTTAAAAAACATACAAACTTTTCTTTCAGGGTGGTTGGTTGCACTGCAACACACAGTGCCAGCCACATGCAATCTTAAGTTGCTTTCTAGTTGTGGCACATGTTGTATTGCTCTGTGGTTACTTCCTGCAGCCAATCAGAAGCTGCGCTTTGGTTTCCAAACGTTTATGGAAGTCAAACGGACTTCCAAAACGAATACTGTTCAACTTCCAAGGTACGACTGTATCGACTTGCATACAAAAGAGCGAAAAACATGCACACAAACCATAAAAGGGACTTTGTGGGGTGACTTTCTGTATATGATAGAGCTCATCTTCCTAGGCATTTTGGTATATGTTATATTTATGCCACATTCTTTGAGGCTAAGTACTATCTGAACCAGGCCAACTTCTCTGAATGGCAACTAGAGACCCTTCAGAGATGCTACCATTCTTTGGCATTAGGCAAATTCCACTAAATAATAGTTCTAGTGAGATAAAGGCTGGACTTGCAGTATGAAGATATATACTACTGATACTGTATAGAAAAGTTTTTGCATGACAGCCAGGTATAAGTAAAGGTAAAGGAACCCCTGACCATTAGGTCCAGTCGTGACCGACTCTGGGGTTGCGGCGCTCATCTCGCTTTATTGGCCGAGGGAGCTGGCGTACAGCTTCCGGGTCATGTGGCCAGCATGACTAAGCCGCTTCTGGCGAACCAGAGCAGCACCCGGAAACGCTGTTTACCTTCCCGCCAGAGCGGTACCTATTTATCTACCTGCACTTTGAGGTGCTTTTGAACTGATAGGTTGGCAGGAGCAGGGACCGAGCAATGGGAGCTCACCCCGTTGCGGGGATTCAAACCGCCGACCTTCTGATCGGCAAGTCCTAGGCTCTGTGGTTTAACCCACAGTGCCACCCACATCCCGACAGCCAGGTGTACTGGACAACAAATCACTACGAAAAGTACTGCTTACTTCTTCAAGTGTTTCTCCTCCAGGAGGTGTAAAAGACGGACACTGCTCCCCTGCAGCTTTTGCCATTGTCCTGAGATCACTCAGAGGCCTCCCTTCTGCCGCTCCATATTTCTGTAAAAAATAGTAATAGGGCTGTATTAGGTGATGGTGATGCAAATCAAGTGTTGAGGAGGCTAGAAGGCATCCCATGGGGAGAGAGCGGAGCCCTGCCAAGGTGATTTACAATAAAAGTCTTCTGGCTAGGAAAACTCTTCTGCCAAGCATCCAATATGCCTGAAAATCCAGTAAATGCCAGTTTCTACCAGGTTCTTCCCATGCCCATAAAGATATAAAAGGTAATGGTAAAGGGATCCCTGACCAATAGGTCCAGTCGTGACCGACTCTGGGGTTGCTGCGCTCCTCTCACATTATTGGCCGAGGGAGCCGGCGTACAGCTTCCAGTCATGTGGCCAGCATGACTAAGCCGCTTCTGGCAAACCAGAGCTGCGCACGGAAATGCCATTTACCTTCCTGTCGGAGCGGTACCTGTTTATCTACTTGCACTTTGACGTGCTTTCGAACTGCTAGGTTGGCAGGATCAGGGACTGAACAACGGGAGCTCACCCCGTCGCGGGGATTCGAACCGCCGACCTTCTGATCGGCAAGCCTAGGCTCTGTGGTTTAACCCACAGTGCCATCCGCATCCCTATCATAAAGATATGCAAGGCTTCCTTAAATACACACACACCAGGTTCTGTCCTGCAGAGACCAGCACTTAGGGAATCACTGCACAAAGGCGCATGCTGAGGAAACGGTTCTATCCCCTGCTGTCCTCTTCTGCATGCCCCGCTAACTCCCCTTAAAAACAGAGAAGTGGTAAGCAATGTAGGAACTGCCAACAGAGCTGCCCAGCAGGGGAAATATGAATCAGGCCTATGCTGCATAACAGAGAAGACACAAGCAGACTTAATTCATATCACTTGGCGACTCGGCTTCCTCCTCTTCTGCTTTCAAGGGGGCTTTTGCTCTTGAATGCTTCTTCTTCTTTCCATCCTTCCTTTGCTTTTCTCAGGGCATGAAGGTCCTTAGTTTGATTTTAGTGGTCTCTGTGCTGTGGAGTGTTGGCAGGCTACCTAATTACTGACTGCATACGGGTTCCTTCATTTTGACATTATTGGGGGTTACTTCTGGCACTTAACTGACATAAATTTGGCGGATGTGGATTGCCTAATTGTGGGGAGGGGGGAGGTACTGCCTTAGGTTGTTTTTTTGGGTGGGCCTTTAGATCAAATAGAAGTAAACACAAATAATAAATAGAAATAAAATACATTTCATGGCATATTTTTTTAGTTTATCATACTTTTTTTAGTTGCAAAAAACAATTCAAAGGCTATTGAAACTACCTCCAAATTATCTTCGCCCAAGAATTGGTACACTGCCATACATATTCTCATCCTATCTAAAGCCACTTTGCGCACATGAATTCTGACATGGACAGACATACATTACAGAATCACAAATGCTGAAAGAAATGTAACAGTAGAAATAATAGTTTCTGTTCTTACCCGCTCTCTGAGTCTTGCATCATATTTTACAGCAACATCTTTGCAGAACTTACTCTTCTTTAGAATTGCGTCTGTTGTCTGAAACATTAAGCAGGCAAGTCATGCTTAAAAAACACACAAATACTATGAAAGATAAAGGGCTTAAAACTTGAAGTTCAAACCAGGCAAGACAGATATCACAGAATCATAGAGTTGGAAGGGACCGCAAGAGTCATTTACTCCAACTTCCTGAAATGCAGGAATCTTTTGCCTAAAGTGGAGCTCAAACCCCATGACCCTGAGATTAAGAGTCTCTGATGCCCAACTGAGAGATATGATCCCTTCTGTTTGCCACTGGTGGCTGCAATGATTTCAGCAGATCTTGGACGGACTGCGCAAGCAGTGGCAGCATCACAACCAGATACAGTGGTGCCCCGCAAGACGAGTGCCTCGCAAGACGAAAAACCCGCTAGACGAAAGGGTTTTCCATTTTTCGATGCGCTTCACAAGACGAATTTCCCTATGGGCTTGCTTTGCAAGACGAAAACGTCTTGCGAGTCTTGCAATTTTTTTCGCTTCCCCCCCCTTTTTCTAAGCCGCTAAACCGCTAATAGCCTTTTAGTTGCTAAGCCGCTAAGTCTTTAATAGCCGCTAAACTGCTAATAGCGCTAATCTGCTAAGCCGCTAATAGGGTTGCTTCGCAAGACGAAAAAACCGCTAGACGAAGAGACTCGCGGAACGGATTATTTTCGCCTTGCGAGGCACCACTGTACTTAAAAGCAGTGGTGGTGGCACTGTAGAAATTGCAAGTAACAAGCAGGCAAATATTTCAGAGTTCCCATACAGCCCTGAACAGCTACAGCAGAAGTTTCTGAATAAACATATTGATGGGGAGGGGGAGTAGGGAGACTGGGTCCATAAGCACATGAAACTATCTCTGGCAGAATTTTGGGATGTAAGCCAACCTCCCCTTACTGATCAGGTGGCGGTGGTAACGGAATGGCAGGCTCATCTAGAATAAGAATCATTCATTATTTGATGACTTGAGAGAGAATAGGGTTGCTGCTGGCGTCCTGCCCATGATGCAACCCAACAGCCACCCTGACTAAGCTATTGGCGACTGCCTCTGATATGGCGTTGGAGGCTTCCTCTTCTGTGGTGCTGGGGAACTTCAACATTCATGCTGAGACCTCCTCTAGTGTGCCAACATGGGACTTCAGTGCCCTCCCTCCATGAGAACCAGGGATGTCTCAATAGAGTCACAGCATATATGATTGAACCTGCTTTTTTTGCCATGGAGTGGGCTAGTGGGAATCAATATATGATTAGGGAGGTGGATGGCAAGCCCGTTGCCATAGACTGTTAATTCTCTAGGGAGAGTGAGACTGTCAGCGGCAGCGCCCCCTTAAGACTGCCCAGAAACATGTGGCATGGCTGGGGCTCCTTGTTGGAATACTCTAGAAGAAACTTGTAAATGGTCTTGAACAAGTTGCTAGGCAATGGGAAATTTCCTCAGCAACAGGTGTCCTTATCAGGGCAAGTTACAGGGAACCAGGCAGAGGGCCTTCTCGGTAGTGGCACCCTCCCTGTGGAATGCCCTCCCACCAGATGTCAAAGAGAACAACAGCTACCAGAAGACATCTGAAGGCGGCCCTGTTTAGGGAGGCTTTTAATGTTTGATCCTAGTACAGTATTTTAATATTTTTGGAAGCCGCCCAGAGTGGCTGGGGAAGCCCAGCCAGATGGGTGGGGTATTAATAATAATAATAATAATAATAATAATAATAATAATAATAATAATTTATTAATTATGTGATTAACTAAGTCTGGGTCAGTGTAAATGAGTATGTGAATGAGTCAGCATTAGGTCTCTGGCCGAATGGCTAGAAAGAGAAAAAGATTATGTTGCTTTATTTGTTTTCTTTCTTAATGGCCAGTGTAAAGTTTCTGTAAATAATAAAGACTCTGAGAAGCAGAACCAAATGGTGTTTATTCCTGTAATGGGAATTTCACTAAGAGATAGCTGGAATACTGCTGATGCTATAAAGAAGTAAGAGATTCTGGAAAGCTTTTCTGTAAAAGGAACTCGGCTGCAGAAAGAAATGAAAACCGAAGAGTAGATGCTTATGCACCAACACTCCTACAGAGACTTTTCTTGCTTTGCAGAGCCAACTATAAAACTGCTCTCATGTGCCCTCATCAATGTTCTGGAGACCATGGAAAATCAATGGGACTGACCACTGGGATCACTGTGCATCTGATCAGACACAGGTGAGAACATAATATTGTGCCTACCATCACCACTGCATCTTTGTTGAGTGGCAAGTCAGTGAGTAGCATCTGGACTGAAGGAGAAGATAAGGGTACCTGGACACCTGCTGTGATAAATTTGAGAGGCACTTGGGCGATAAAATCTCTCATATTCACACAGAATTACCGTATATATTCGAGTGTAAGCCGACATTTTCAGCACATTTTTTATGCTGAAAAAGCCCCCGACTTATACTCGAGTGAGGCAGGCGGCGGAGGGACGAGTGGCCCGAAAGGAGCCCTTTCTTGCCGCTCACCACTTGCAAGGGCAGGCACAGGAGCTGCGGTTGGGAGGGATGCTGTGCCTCCTCCTTCTCTGCCTTTGCCGCTGTCAGTGGTGGAGGGACAAGCAGCCTGAAAGCAGCCCAGCTTATACTCGAGTCAATAAGTTTTCCCAGTTTTTTGTGCTAAAATTCGGCTTATATTTGGGTCGGCTTATACTCGAGTATATACGGTAGATGCCTCACAAAAACAAATTAAACTGAAATTACAGAACGTTTGATCTTGCATAATCTCAACTGCATCTTATACAAGCTTACCTGCTTTGCCCGAAGCAGATCACTTGTGAAGACATGAGTAAATTTTATGTTACTGAGATACAGGCCAGCTGCATTGGCTTGTCTGAAGCCAGTCTCTGAGAGGGGCTCATCTATACCTTGGCCTATAGGAGTCAAAATAGGCCAAATTATTAAGGAAAGCCTGTTTTACCAATCATCAACTTATATACAGACAATTTGTGCATGTATCAGGTCTTCCACTGAAATTACTGAGAATCCTTTAATGTGCAAAAACCCCACCCATGAAATCTTTGGCTTGACCCCTTAGTTTGTAGACAGAGAAAAATCAAAATTGTACTAGATTCATTCCATAGCCCTTGTCTTTTCCCAATCCCAATTCACATGTTCCAAACTCAGAGGAAATCTTGTCGGAGCAGAGAACTAGCTTTTGCTTTTGTTACATTCCTCTCAATAGTACCATATATATGAATGGCATGGTAGAATTCATGTATGCTTCTGAAAATTCCAATATGTCTGCCTCTTCCCCCTCCCACTGCTTTTCTGAATTCCACAGAGGGGGAAATTCTTATTAATTTTTGCCTACTCTGCTAATTTGAAAGGGTTCAATTGCTTTAAAATAGCTCTACACAGAATGAACACATCTGTCTGCTTGCCCAGGTAGAACTGCAATTCTCCCAGGAAGGCTAGTTATTAAATTTCTGGTTTTGAAAACTTGAAATTGGGTCACCCCAAGCTAGTCTTTCTTGTGCTCTAACCACTGACCCACAGCAGTTACATAGCTGGAGATATCCAAACGTTGTTAAATTTGTTCCTATGAAGCCTTGACTGATAATGAAGTTGTCACACAGAAAAATGACCAGATTTCAAGGTACTACTGAGCCGTGTCAGCAAAGGCACTTAAAGTGAACAGAGTCTAGAGAGAAGATAAACCCTGTTAACAATTTACTGAGGATACTAAACAAAAACAGTGTATAATTTAAGAAGGAACAGAAGTTTTTATCTTTCTTGCACAGCAGGGAGACATTCAACCAAACATACAGAAGAAAACTCCCTCAGAACTGCACAGCCAATCAGAGCATGTGCTATCTCAGCAAACACCATGCCACTTAGGTTTTAAGCAACACTTCTCCCCTTCAGTTGACTTTAACAGAATTAACCGTTTAGCTGCACACAGAATAACATTGCAACTCCAACATTTACTACAAATGAAAGATCTTCATTGGCTCCCAGTATGTTTCCGAGCACAATTCAAAGTGTTGGTGCTGACCTGTAAAGCCCTCAACGGCCTCAGTCCTGTATACCTGAAGGAGCGTCTACACCCCCATCGTTCAGCCCGGACACTGAGGTCCAGCGCCGAGGGCCTTCTGGCGGTTCCCTCGCTGTGAGAAGTGAGGTTACAGGGAACCAGACAGAGGGCCTTCTTGGTAGTGGCGCCTGCCCTGCGGAACGCCCTCCCAGCAGATGTCAAGGCAATAAACAACTACTGTATTTTACTTTTAAAAGACAACTGAAGGCGGCCCTGTTTAGAGAAGTTTTTAATGTCTGATGCTGTGTTGTTTTTAATATTCAGTTGGATGCTGCCCAGAGTGGCTGGGGAAACCCAGCCAGATGGGTGGGGTATAAATAATAAATTATTATTATTATTATTATTATTATTATTATTATTATTATTATTCATCTTGCAAATCTTCACCTGATGTTTGAAAAAATGCAGGGCGACACACAGAGAAATGATAGCTGAGACCACTCGGTGATGGACTTAGTCTGTTCTCAGGATACTGAACGGAAAAATGTTTCTGCCCTGCTTTTTCAAAAAACCATGCCCAATCTAATTAGGGCTCTGTGTGCACCGAAGCAAGCTTCTATGGGCGTTTATCAGCTGTTTAAGAAAGTGTATGTACCAAAGGGTGCCTCTGTGTTTCTCCAAGCTGAAAAGGCTTGGGAGTCAGAATTGTCTGGATCCAGCCACCCACCCGATCTGGCAAGGTACTGCATGCTGCTTGAGTTCTTTAATAGCTTTTCAGCCCAAGGAGCTGCTGGGCAGAGGCTTGAGGTACTATTTTAATACACTCAACATAAATAATCATTTGACTACACAAGACAAAGCCAAAAATATTTGCCAAAATATTTCAGCATGTAATGAGAGTGCAGAACTGAAGCTAAAGGCAATTGTGACTTGTTATGAAGCATGACTTATTACTCTTGCTGCAACAGAAGAGACACACACCTTGCAGAATCTTCTCTTTGTTGTATCTTGTTTCCCCACTGAAAGAGAGAAAATATTTTCAAAAAAAGAATTCTTATTTATGGAGACAACTTACATAACACAGAGGAGGAGGGTAGAGAGAAAGGGAAGGGGTAGAGCCATGCTGGAAGTGGCCTCACCATAAAATTCAGGTGTTTATTTTCCTTATTGGTCAAATTGAAAAAAATATGGTTCAGCAGATTGTGGCTGAAGCGGACTGAGCATACCATCTATTGCCAACCCCAGACACCAGTCAACACACAAACACACATACATGCATGCACTCCCCAAAGCACTTTTTTAAAAAAAGAAAACAAATGAATTTATAAATGCATGAACATTCATATAACAGCAGACAACCCACCTGAAGCAAGGGAATAAGGGCAAGGCTGATAACCAAGTCAATACTTAATCTCCTGCTTGCACATTTCAACAGGGAACCTGGGAGGAAGCCAGGATCATTCCTCGGCTGAGGAACATACTGCAAGCTATTTTTAGATTTATTCTGCCTCTCTTTAACAGATCTCAAAGCAGCATATGAATTATTTCCCTGGGGAGGTCACTTTGGTGCAGCTAGCACAATCCATTGTCTCTGAAGACAGATGGATGCCAACAAATGTCTGATTTTTTTTGTATTTATTGATATTATCAACAAGTTGAATGAATACAACTTAAAAACAAGATTAAAATACATTAAAATATTAATTTATGGACCTCATCTAAAGCCATTTGCACATGCAGAATGAGAGCCTACACAACACAAAACACTGTTGCTGCATGTAGGTTTTATTTGTTTTTTAGCTTATATTTTGGAAATGTACATCCAGTTTCCCCCACCCCCCGTAATTAGCATGTTTAGCATATATGTAAATCCGCCCCTCCCTCAGGTTCCCGAGAGGCTCTCTCCCTCCCCCCCCCCACCCGAGCCAAGGGCAAAGGGCGGCCGCGTGAGGGGGGCCGTACTCACTGCCGGACGACGGTTAAGCCGAACGCGGCCGGCCTCATCCTGGCCATTCGCCCGCCCGGCAGCCGCGCTCCGGACCCGCCCCTCCCCCAACCCAACTGCCGGCCGGCTTCTTCCTCCACCGCCGCGCGCGGAGATGACGTCACGCGGCGCGCCAGCCTCTCCGTTCCGGCCAAGGGGCGGGGGAGAGTTAATGGTTCCGGATCTGAGCCGGGCGGGGGGGGGGCGCAGGGTAAATACCTCAGGCCGCCCGCAGGTCACCTTCGTTGAAAGTAAAAAGTTCTGATTTTGGCAGAATAAAGGCTCGCGCTTGCTCAAGGCTAGCCCTTAATGGGTGAACAAAACCCCCGCTTTGGTTTCCCACGTGCCTCGTCCCCCCCCTCCGGGTGAAAGAGAAGCGGGCGGGAGCTCCCTTTGGCAGGGCCGGATTGAGGTTTGATGAGGCCCTAAGCTACTGAAGGTAACGGGGCCCTTGATATGTCCAGCTGTCCTTCGTCAACAACAAATGGCCGCTGTTTTGTGTGTTGAATATATGCTATATATGGAATATATGGTAATTTATGGTATCTAAAGCCTTTTGCACATGCGGAATGTAGGCACCCTATATATAAGGTAAAGGTAAAGGGACCGCTGACCATTAGGTCCAGTCGTGGCCGACTCTGGGGTTGTGGCGCTCATCTCGCTTTACTGGCCGAGGGAGCCGGTGTACAGCTTCCGGGTCACGTGGCCAGCATGACTAAGCCGCTTCTGGCGAACCAGAGCAGCGCCCGGAAACGCCGTTTACCTTCCTGCCAGAGCGGTACCTATTTATCTACTTGCACTTTTGATGTGCTTTCGAACTGCTAGGTTGGCAGGAGCAGGGACCGAGAAATGGGAGCTCACCCCATCATGGGGATTCGAACTGCTGACCTTCTGATCGTCAAGTCCTAGGTTTAACCCACAGCGCCACCCGCGTCCCTATATATATAAATGAACAAATCAGCGATATGGTAATTTATGGACCTAATAAGTATCTAAAGCCATTTGCACATGCAGAATGTAGGCACCCTATATATAGAAATGAGCAAATCGGTGATATTTTGGGGAGCAGGCTAGCAGGCGGGGCAAATGACTTACATCATAGGAGCCTACGCAACACAAAACACTGCTGCTGTATGTAGGTTTTGTTTTATTTGTTTTCTATCTTATATTTTGGAAATGTACATCCAGTTTTTTCCCCTTTGAATTTTTTTTGGGGGGGCCCCTAAGTTATAGCTTGTTTAGCTTATACGTAAACCTGGCACTGCCTGTTTCATTCACAGACCTGTTGCACATGGTGCGGCGGAGTGGCGGCCCGAGAAAGTGCTTTCTGTTCCCCTGTGCCTGCAGCATTCTTGGGATCGCAGCCTTTCCCGCTCCCCCCCTAGCACCAGGTCTGCCTTTCTCCTCTGCTGGCGGCAGCCACCGCATGGCCCGCTTTGTGCGGCAAATGACTGGCCAGATGCTGCGGGGGGGGGGGGAGAGAAACTCATAAAAGCGCCATGTGGCATCTTCACAACCGTGACTGGCACGGGAAATGGTCCTGCCGCCTGGGCCTTAGGCAGCAGCAGCACACAACAGGCCCGGCGTGTGGAGCGGAGGCAGCAGCAGGACAGTGCCCTTCGAAGGCACAGCAGGAAAAGCAACAGGCGGTGGCTCCGGAGCGCCCAGAAAATCGTGAAAGCGAGCTTGCATTTCCTCGCAGGCGAGTCACTCTATCACTGCTCGGTGTTGTGGCTTTGCAAGCTCTGACCATAGCTGTCAACTGTCCCTTATTTGGCAGGAAACTCCCTTATCCCAGCGCCGTGTCCCACTGCTGTCCCTTATTGATGATGTCCCTTAAATTTCCTGGGTTTCATGCTCGCCCGGCTCGGGAGGGAAGCAGCGGCTCGGGGTCCTCTGCCGTGAGAGAGAGCGTGCACACGAGCTGCCGCATCTCTGTCTCCCTTTTCCCCTTCAGGGGCATGTCGTGAGGAGACAGGTGGCGACGGGCAGGCAGGCAGCCCCTCTCTTGCGAGACTTCCGTCGCGCTGCCAGGGGAAGCCGGAGGCGGCAGTGGTGGCTGAGGAGGCGAGCTGAGAGAGGAGGGGATGGGGAGGGACGCAGAAGGGTGGCACTTCAGCGGCCGCCATGGCGCTGCAACCGCCTCATGCCGGGCTGGTGGGCGGCGTGGGCAGAGTCTCCCTCCCTCCCCCCCTCTCTCAGGCGGGGAAGGGCCAATGGAACTCCTCGCACCAGGACGACGGCAGCCCCGACGTGCTGCTTCGCATCCCCTCCAACCAGTGCAGCATCTTAATGTAGTGATTTCCCCCTCTGCATCCCTTTCATAACTCTATTTTTATAAATCATTTGTCCATCCATAGTTCAAATTTCTACTACAAGTTTTCTGTCAATCCTACCAACGTATGTAACTCTTGACAATAGCTTTTCAACTAAATTATAAACTTTCCCCATTCGTTATCAAAGTGGTCCTCTTCCTGGTTTCTAATTCTGCCTGTAAGCTTTGCCATCTCCACGCCGTTCACCAGTTTTGTCTTTGGTGGGAGCTGTAGACCCTTAGGGTCATCTAGTCCAACCCCCTGCAAAACACAGTCAGTGGCAGCAGCCAAAGCAGCCTGGCTCCATCAGTGCATAAACTAAGCCCAAATCCCTTATTTTGGCTGCTGATCCCTTCTTTTCCAGGCTTCTGGTCCCTTATTTTCAAATCTTGTAAATTGACAGCTGTGGCTCTTGACAGCTGAGAGGCGGCGGAAGGGGCGGGCACGAGAGGGCGGAAGCGGCGGGGAAGAGGGGGGCGGGGCGCGCGCCCGTCAGTCAGGCGGGGCAGGCCACGCCCCCTCCCCGCCCCCTGCCTGAAGAAGGGAAGCTCCGCCTGAGGGGGCGAAGGAGGAGCGGCTGCCGCCAGGTGGCTCTTCTGCGTTACATGTAAACAAACGGCCCCGGAGCTGCCGGTTCGGCGCGAGGAGAAGCCGGTGGGGGTCCCGTTCCGCCCGCCCGCCGCGGCCTCTTTCCTCCCCGGCTCCCTGGGCGCGAGGGAGAAACCCGCGCTCTGCACATGCTCTGGGACACCGCCGCCGCCGCTGAAAAGGCCAGAGCAGCGGGGCGGCCCCGGATAGCGCTGGGGAGGCTGGCTGCGCTTCCGCCCAGCGGAGCCCTCCCCGGGGGGCTCGGGGTTTAGCGCCGAAGAGGCGCCTTCCGAGCCGGGGGGGGCAACTTGGGGGGGCAGGTAAGCCTGATCGATCACCAGACGTGGCACACGCAATGCCCCTCAACTTTTGGAAGGGAATCCGGCCCCCTTCAAATATTTTATTTGGGGTGGGGGGGAAGCAAAGGGACCACGCAGAGACACCCCCCCAAGAGCTGGCTCCGGTGCTTCCCGGTTGACTTGGGGACCACTTCTTCCTCCCAGGATGCGCCCCCCGTGGATGTTTGCAGGTGAAATTGCAGAACAAGGTGTTGGGAGTAGGAGGCAGAGGTTGACAGGACACCACCCGGAGTGTCCTTAAAGGGCTTTTCCCCTGTGATTTGAGTCCTCTATGAGGATCTGTAAGAACTCTGCATCGGTTTTAAACTTTGGAAATGTTTTCTTCCCCATCCCCCTCAAGAATTGCAAGCCAGCGAAAGTTTTTTGCGACCAGAATTTCACTCCTGCAACTGCTCTGATTCTTTCAGGAAATGTCTGGACCGTTTCAAGAGATGTCTCAGGGAGCAGATGAGCTCTCTCATGATATGGCAGAGCACCTCGAAGAAATGGACACGTCGGATACCCAGTGGGGTTGGTTTTACTTGGCTGAATGTGGCAAGTGGCATATGTTTGAGGTAGTCATTTCTGTAGATAGCCCACCTTATTCAACATTCTGTTTTCCTGTCCTCGCACTCTGCAAAGTAGGTTGTGGTTTTCATTTCACAGATGGAAAAGTGAGGCTAAGAATCTCTTGCAAGTCGTAGTATATTTTATAAATATATTAAAATACATGAATGAACAACAACGTGCTCTGCTGGAAGTATCAGAGGGATCAACTTTTATACAAATACAAATATATGCACAATTGGAAAACAGTTTTAGGTGTTAGTTTCAATACCATATTTTGGTTTACAAAAATCAGATAACTGATTGCCAGTTCTTCACGTCTCTGCTCCTCCACGTGCAGCTGCTGGGTGACCTTGGGCCAGTCACACTTCTCTGAAGTCTCTCAGTCCCACTCACCTCACAGAGTGTTTGTTGTGGGGGAGAAAGGGACAGGAGTATGTTAGCTGCTTTGAGACTCCTTCTGGTAGTGATAAAGCGGGATATCAAATCCAAACTCTTCTTCTTCTTCTTAGCAACCTTTTGCATTATATTGTTTACTCTTGCCTTCACTTAATTTAGATAGCTTTGCTTATTGCCATGCTTTCTTTATCAATTATTTTGTTGTAGGAAATTTTGCAGAATGCCAGTTACTTGCAATAACTGATTTTGTGATAGTGGATAAATCAATTCCTTTGACTTCAGTGGTGCTTACTCACATCCAGTTGTGTGTAGTATTGCAGTTCAAAACAAGGACATTGTTCCGATTAATAATAAAGGTTGAAGGAGACCCCAGCTTACAGCTTTTGCAGAATTATGCTGGGTTTATTAGGTGTAAGATACCATGAATGCAAAATCTCAAACAAGGAATGTTCTAAAATTTAAATGAGAACTTTGGCAGTTCTTCTTTACTTCCGATATTTACATAATCTTGTAGCTGAAAGTATTAAAACTACTGAGGCACCTCTGTATCTATTCTCCTAAATTCTTCTAAAATTCACTCTAAAATGTTGTTTATGTGCTAATAATTATTGGGTCACTTTTTTATAACCTTTAAAAGTGTGCTCTTCATTTGTTTTGAAGACTGATTCTACTAGCCAGTGTTCACTTAGCAGTGAAGACATTGAAGGAATGTTCAAAATTAATCCACAAGGTGCCATTTCTTTTACAACTGCAAAATTCGACTATGTGCTGGACTTTTCAGGTATGTATATCTATTTACTGAGAAGGTATAAGACATTTATAAGCCAGGGGAAATACCCTATGTTGTAATTGGGAAGTTTTCTGATTGCGTGGGTGAATAATTAACAGAGAACTTTTACTTGTAGTAAGGCATATGATGCAGTGACTATGTTGAAGAGAAGCACATTTGTATTGGTTACTGCCTGGGAGACTTACTTGATTGATTTTTATCACATCAGTGGCTTACGACATTTTAAAACACAAGTTTTAACTTATTCTTACACCCTTATTAAGTTCACAGTACCCTAGCATTTGGTATGGCTTATTCTGTGAGCTGCCCTATGTGTCCTGCCTAGAGGCCTTGAAGACAAGATAGGATAGAATTCAGTAACTCCGTATAAATGTAGTGCGAATCAGGAGGGAGAGCAGGATACTAGCAAAAGGGAAAGTCGTCCTCCCGCCCCCAGTGTGCGTTTCCTTAAGCTTGTAAGAAAGGGCAAGAGCTACATTTGAACAGATCAAATCGATTTACCGACAATAGATTTTGATTGGCTTGTGAACTGATCATGGTGCACTTTTATGTGCTGTTAACTAAAATTCCCATGAAAGAACACTGAAAAAAGTGCTCGGCAAAATTCTTTGTGTGCATTTTCTAGACCAGCTTTTCCCAACCTGGTGCTCTCCAAAAACTGGGACTAAAACTCTCATTACTCCTGATCTGGAGGGCACCAGCGTGTGGTAGGCTGATTTAGATTTTGGCTAACTCTGGTTTTTTACACAGGGATGAAACAAACTAACCAAACAACTGGAAAAGAACGTCCCATAAAAAGAGCTCCATTTTCTATCACTGCCTTCAGGTAACAGTCACTCACATTTTCCTTGTGACATAGTTATTTTTTTCTTTAAATGTTTTAGTGTTAGGTCAGGCTTCTTCAACCTTGGCCCTCCAGATGTTTTTGGCCTACAACTCCCATGATCCCTAGCTAGCAGGACCAGTGGTCAGAGATGATGGGAATTGTAGTCTCAACATTTGGAGGGCCGAGGTTGAGGAAGCCTGTTTTAGGTTAATTCTGATAGTCTTCCCCCTACCTTGAGTATATTAAAATGCAAAAGACAGATGAAACTATATTCACAGTTCATCACTTGGTGCACCTCAGACATTGTGGAAACAAATTATCGTAGCCATTTTGCAATGTCTGATGCAATTTATACACCAGCCCTATATTTACTTCATTTCTCTTTTTTTCTTTTTAACTTTGCATCCCTGAAAACATTCAGTTTTGAATGAGCTCTCTTGCAGTCCGCCGAGCAAAAGTTATTTTGTTCAAGCCTCATTGAATAGAAGCTGTGCAAAGTACATTATTTATTTCCTTGTTTTCATCTCTCTTCCTGTTTTGATTAACTTCTTGATCATCTAAACGAGTAAGATATTCAATAAGGAAAAAGGAATGGGTAGGTGAATCAGACTTAATTACTTCAAGGGAAAGAGCTGCAAGTCTTTTGGGAAACCCATTCCTTCAGTCTCTGGTTTCTGGCCATAGATCTCTGCTTTGCATGCAAAAGGTGCCACGACCAAGGCCTGACGTCTGCAGGCAAGAGACCCCAGTCTGAAATCCTGGAGAACCACTAGCAGTCAGCATCATCAGCACTGAACTAAATGGGCCAGTGGTATCACTAGGTTTAAGGCAGCTTCCTGTGTTCCTAACCTTTCCAGAACTGATTTTTAAAAATAATCTAAGATCATTTCCTCTTCAGGTGACCTCTTACATTTACTTAGTGTTCTGGGTTCTCCCTAGGACAAAGAAGTGGGAATAAGTTAAGTAACCTCTGCCCCTTGTAGGAAAATTGGAGAAAACATAACTAAATAGGCACACCTAAAACCTTAGGTTCTAATTCATCAAATCATTAAAGCACCTGATTGACTGATTATTTTCTTTTTATTCTGCCCTTATTGTTCAAAAACAAAATCCAAAGAGGAAACTAAAACTCTTTCCAATCCTCTGCCTTTTTGTAAATGTACATTTTGCATTTTGTGTACTATTTCTGTCTTGAGTGGGGGATGTGGCAGCGTACTGACTACTGCTTTTGTGCTTAAAGTTTCATCTGTGAAAATCAGTCTATCCCCATGCCTTCACACTGGGAGAATGTAAATTCAGAAGAGCCATACCAGGTAAGACCTTAGTAGGTTATTTTGAAATGGTTAGAAGCAAAGGACTTAATGCAGCTGGGTAAAGTTCCATGTTTCTCTCTCCTTCAGCTAATTACTTTGCATAAGCTGACAAATGAATATAAGGAGGTTGCTAGCCAGTTTGGGAAAACAATGGATAGTAATCGGATTAGAAGAATTCAGAGAATTCAGAATCTAGACTTGTGGGAATTCTTTTGCAGGTGAGACTATTTTTAAAGTGGTTTTGTGCTAAATAGCATCTCTTTTAAAGACAGATCATTTCAGTATTTACATTGACTTAATTTCAAGCTTAAATTTCATGTTTCCTTTCGTTCATTCTTAATCAGACCTGTCTTTATCTGCCTTGCAGTGCATGTATTTCATTCTTTTCTCTATTAATACATTGTGCACTGAGCCTCAAACTACATAAATGGCCAGTATCAACTCATATCTCCTACTAGCTCACCCTGGTAATGTTTTAATTAAAAGATAACATTGTTATTGTGGTCCTGACAGTTGACTCTACAAGTTTTGGTGGTTGTTGTTTTAAAAATTCTTTACCGCTCTTTATCTGAGGATCAGAGGGCAGTTTACTGTATAAAAACACAAAAATCCATCGCATAATAACAAACAAATTCAATTATTTAGGTTTAACTGACTTGAATTGGCCTGCTCAAATGTCACATTTCAATTCAAAGTCCCCAAATATTGTTGTTGAAGGTTGCAGGAGTTGAAGGCAGTATTTTAAAAAAAACTGGACCAGTCTGCACGTTTTCTTCATCACAGAAATGCCACTTGAAATGTTCTTTGCATGATCTTTTTGCATAACGTTGACTCATCATGATTTTCCCTTGATCTGTTTTGTATTTCCATGCCAAAATATATCCATGTCATTAATGTGCTAATTCATAAAGTGCTCTGGCAGCAGAAACCTTGTCGAAACCAGTATGGTTTACTCATCCTTTCAATTAGACCGGCATAACTTAAGTAGCCTACCTGCCAGAGGAAAACAAAAACAACTTTTTGGAAGCCTCCCTGCCTGGTTATCTAGAAACATGTCTTACCACAGGCAGCTGGGCAAGTGTCTGCTTACATGCCTGTAAAATGTTTTAGAAATTGCCGTTTTGGAGCCTTTTTAATCAGCTTTTTTATAATTAGTTTCCTAGCTGTATGCAGATACTTACAGAAATACATTAAGCAAAGATCTGCTATTTGTTTTGCGTAATGATTTCTCAGCCAAGAACCCCACAAGAGGGAATTCATTGGTCTCCAATGGTTGCGCCGAAACTATTTTATAGGTTAGCGCCAACAATATTTGCTAGCAGTAGATCCGTTAATGGTTTTTGCATGATGAATTATAGTGATATCCCAGTGTTGTTTTTTAAAATTTATTTAGGGCTCTGATTTATAAAATACCAAATTTCTAATGTGTGCGATTGTGTGGTAGAAAGGACTGTATTAGTTCAGGCAGCTGGTGTATGGAGAATATTATTTTTGAAATGTTACCTTGTATGCAACTAAAAAAAGCCACAAAACATTTCTGCAAGTAGAAGACTAGTTTATCAGTGATCTGGCCTAGGCCTCTCCCTGTGTTCACAAGTGCAGTCTCCTACCTGCAGTCTGCAGTCTATTTTTTAAAGGAATTTACTACCTCTTCAACTGTGAGATGGCAATGGCTTTCCGACCTTGGCTTTTGCTTTGCCCACATTTTTATTTTAGTAGAGTATTTCCATTACAAATTGTTTGTTATTTTGTCCTTTTGACAGGAAAAAGGCTCAGCTAAAGAAGAAAAGAGGTGTCTCCTTCATTAACGAACATATGTTGTTTCATGGCACCAGCAGTGAATTCGTGGAAGCCATCTGCATTCATAACTTTGACTGGAGAATCAATGGCATGCATGCCGCTGTATATGGAAAAGGCAAGGAGCTGCATGAGATATCTTTTATGGGTTTTCATGCACATTATGTTCTTGCAGCTTTCTCCTAGTTAAATGTTTTACTACAAAGTAGTTTCATGCTGCCCTTGTGAGCATCCCTTAATCTGAAAAAAAAGTCTTGCTAAGGGTCAGAATTGAGAGCCATAAATTAGAGCTAATCCCAGAAATTAGATCCGCAGCAAATCACCAACAAGTTCCCAAGCACACCCACTAGTCCTCAAGTGAGGGGTGTTCCAAGGAAAAGTAAGCAAGGACTGGAATTGGCACTCCACGATCTGGATTTCTCTGGAAGCTTTCCACATAGTCCCAGCAACCCATCGCAGCGCAGGTGGTGCATATACTGCCTCCACCTCCAGCTGCTATCCAATGGTGCGGGTCAGGAAGTGCGTGACATCATTATATTTTATTGTGTGTTTCCATTGATACATGTTTTAGGCCATGGGTAGGCAAACTAAGGGCCGCGGGCCGGATCAGGCCCAATTGCCTTCTGGATCCGGCCCATGGACAGTCTGGGAATCGCCGCGTGGCCCGCCAGTGTGCACGTTCTTTCCCTCCCTTACACAGTGGCGGCGCCTCCTCCCTCCCTCCTCCTGGCTTTTTCCTGTCCTGCCTAGAGGAGGAAGGGGGCTGGGCTTTGTTGGTGCCAGCAGCAGCAGCGCTCGAGCGGCTGCCATTTTAAGCAGCCCCTCTCCGGAGCCCTTATGCGCACTGCTCATCATCCCTCCGCCGCTGCCACCAGCCCCTGCTGCTCGCACGACACAGGTAAGCAGCCACCGAGGCTCGTGGTGCTCTTGCATCAATATTTTTTTTTCAAAATATAGTCCAGCCCCCCACAAGGTCTGAGGGACAGTGGACCGGCCCCCTGCTGAAAAAAATTGCTGACCCCTGTTTTAGGCGATAGGTAAAGGTAAAGGGACCCCTGACCATTAGGTCCAGTCATGACCAACTCTGGGGTTGCGGCACTCATCTCGATTTATTGGCCGAGGGAGCCAGCGTACAGCTTCCGGGTCATGTGGCCAGCATGACTAAGCCGCTTCTGGCGAACCAGAGCAGCTTACGGAAACGCCGTTTACCTTCCCGCCGGAGTGGTACCTATTTATCTACTTGCACTTTGACGTGCTTTTGAACTGCTAGGTTGGCAGGAGCAGGACCGAGCAACGGGAGCTCATCCCGTTACGGCGATTTGAACCACCGACCTTCTGATTGGCAAGTCCTAGGCTTTGTGGCTTAACCTACAGCGCCACCTGCATCCCTAGAAGTGGGGATTTGACCCGGTTGCCATTTTTGGCAGCAATCCCATGCCTTTGATCATGTGAGGTTCCACCCTCAGGCTTCAGTAAGTAGGATGACTGTACTTCTGGACTATGCTCAAGCACTTTTCTTTTTCTGTAGGGACGTATTTTGCAAGGGATGCTTTATATTCCAGCCGCTTCTGCAAAGATGACTTGAAGCATGGCAGCACATTACAGATTCATGGAGTTGACCTGCAACTTCAGATGTTTTGGAAGCATAAAGTGATGTTTCTCGCTCGTGTATTGACGGGGGACTATGTCAATGGGGACTCCAAATACGTGAGACCACCTTCAAAAGATGGGAGCTTTGTGAATTTATATGACAGCTGTGTAGACAGCACCTGGAACCCAAGGATTTTTGTCATCTTTGATGCCAACCAGATCTATCCAGAATATTTAATAGAGTTCAGCTGACTGAGCTGAGTGGCAGTATTTAATTTGTTTGCTAAAGAAAATAAAACTTACTTCGTGGATAAGTGTTTGGCAGAATGGAAGTATGAAGCTTGACTAACTTCAAATTTCAGATAATTTAAATTTCAAATCCTTCATAAGCACGGTTATTGATCATGCCACATTACATATGGCTATTAATCTTGGAACTTGGGCCAAATAGGAATTGAAAATATCAGGGCAACAATTGGTTCAGCTTGCTTACTTCACAATCCGTCACCTGTCAAAACTGGCTGTTTCATAAAATTCAAGTAACTGGCAGAGCTGGGTGGTTCTTCAGTAGGATTGAAACATCTAACTTAAATTTATCCCTGTGATAAGATGATCAGCCTTTGTGGCTAAAAGTGAGATATACTGCTCATATCCAAATGGACATTTTATAAAATGGGAATTAGGTCTGGTGTGTTATAAATCCTGCAGCTTTCCTACAGCCACCAGTTCACAGTGTTGGTGCTGACCTTTAAAGCCCTAAACGGCCTCTGCCCAGTATACCTGAAGGAGCATCTCCACCCCCATCGTTCTGCCTGGACACTGAGGTCCAGTGCCAAGGGCCTTCTGG
Source organism: Podarcis liolepis (assembly GCF_965112155.1). Taxonomy (NCBI): domain Eukaryota; kingdom Metazoa; phylum Chordata; class Lepidosauria; order Squamata; family Lacertidae; genus Podarcis; species Podarcis liolepis. The sequence goes on from NC_139556.1 coordinate 8,404,573, forward strand.
CGGTTCCCGCATTGCAAGAAGCAAAGCTACAGGGAACCAGGCAGAGGGCCTTGTCGGTGGTGGCGCCCGCCCTATAGAATGCCCTCCCATCAGATGTCAAGGAAATAAACAACTATATGACTTTTAGAAGACATCTGAAGGCAGGCCTGTTTAGGGAAGCTTTTAATATTTGATGTTTTATTGTGTTTTTAATATTCTGTTGGAAGCTGCCCAGAGGGGCTGGGAAACCCTGCCAGATGGGTGGTGTATAAATAAATAAATTATTATTATTATTATTATTATTATTATTATTATTATTATTACAGCCTCTGAAGTGGAACGGGGGCACAAGTCCAAGGGGATGGTAGGCAGTATGGGGTAGAGCTAATCGTCAGACCAAATATTTGTGGTAGCATCTTGTTCCAGTCTCAGAAAAACCAAAAGCCTACATTCGCACAGGAATATGAGAATGGGTACATGACAACATGGTCATGTAACAAGGGCTCTACCCTGTGTCTGAACTTCTCTATAGTGGGATGGGAGTGCTGGGGAAAAATTCACACCTGGCAACCCATGCGCCCCTTTGGTTTCAGAGAGTACATGGTTTAAAAAGCCCAGGGCACAAATGTTCACAACCCTCTAGCGGCTACGATGGCTCATTTACCAGAAGCAATGTATTTAGCATGAACTCTGGATGTGTATACTCAATTCTGACCAAACTAAGCCTCCTAAAGCAAAATATAGATCAGGTTTAACCCCCCATATATATATATATATATATATGCTTTTATATATTAGGACTGAAGAGTTGGAAGGGACCCCAAGGGTCATTTAGTCCACCCCTGAAAATAACGGCCGTAAAACCTGCATTCCCCCCTTACTCAATTTAACAGCATCCCATCTCATGATTCACGCTGTCACTAAAGAAAAAATTATAGATAAGCCGTCTCCTCTGGGGCTGAGTGTTACGTTATTTTCAGCTCTCCCAGCCCCATATTTAATGCACTGTTCTGTGGACGATGTAGCCAGGTGAACGAACATCATCCCACTGAATTCAATGATATCTGGGACGCTTCTCTGTGTTATACTTGGGGCTTGCCCACATGCATGGAAAGCAGGGACCCAAGAGGTTTTCCATTTGCCTCGTACTTTCTAGGCACAGGTCTGAGCGGTTTTGCATTTGCCCTATGGATTACCGTATTTTTTGCTTTATAAGACTCACTTTTTCCCTCCTAAAAGGTAAGGGGAAATGTGTGTGCGTCTTATGGAGCGAATGCAGGCTGCGCAGCTATCCCAGAAGCCAGAACAGCAAGAGGGATTGCTGCTTTCACTGCGTAGCGATCCCTCTTGCTGTTCTGGCTTCTGAGATTCAGAATTTTTTGTTGTTGTTGTTTTCCTCCTCCAAAAACTAGGTGCGTCATGTGGTCTGGTGCGTCTTATAGAGCGAAACATACGGTTATCCCCCCCCCCCCCCCCGAAAAGGTGATGTTTACCACTAAATTGGAAGAAATGGCAATCTGTGGAGCCTCGATAAGGAAGCGGCTGTTTTTAGAGGAAGCACTGTGAGGGGAGAGAGACTTTGTGCTGTTCACCAGGCGATGGCTTTTCCCACCTGCCTTGCGCCACCCTCCAGCCCCAGGGGCCTTTCCCACACCATGACTTTAGGAACAGCAGAAGCAGCTGGGAAGAGAGAAGAGGTCAGGGGTATTTTTAAAAAATAATTTTATAAGTTGTGTGTCTTTGCTTCTCAATTTGTATTGCATTATTTTATGCACTGTTGACTTGCTGTTATTTTTATGGATTCTAGTTTCAGAAATTATTTATTGTAATTGTTAAGAGTGAATTTCTGTTTAATGTTTGCTGATATTTAATTTTATTGTGTGCTATTATAATCTAATGGATTGTTTAATATGACATTTTTTTAGATATAAGTTGTTTATTTTAAAGTTTTTTTTTATTATGGCATTTTTGTATTGGATCAGATTATGTGGTGTGTGAGATCTTTGTTGTTTTTTCAGCTTGTAAACCGCCTAGTGTACAGTAGTATAGAAAGACGGTACAGTGGTACCTCAGGTTAAGTACTTAATTCATTCTGCAGGTCCGTTTTTTACCTGAAACTGTTCTTAACCTGAGGTACCACTTTAGCTAATGGGGCCTCCCGCTGCTGCTGCGCAGTTTCTATTCTCATCCTGAAGCAAAATTCTTAACCCGAGGTACTATTTCTGGGTTAGCGGAGTCTGTAACCTGAAGCGTCTGTAACCTGAGGTACCACTGTGTACGAATTAAAAGTGAAATGAAATGAAACGGCTTCAGCTGGCTGGCTAAACCAGGTGAGGATAGCCGATGGGTCTTGAACCCGGGACTAATAGTGGATCCAATGGTCTGAAGAAGATTTATTGCTCAGATAAGTCCTGGCGTCCATCCCGCTTCGGCTGCGCAGCTACCAGCCACATTCCGATGCTCTGAGCAAACGCAGAGTTAAGCAGCGGTAAGAGAAAGCTGCAAACTTCAGTGCTTTCTTCAGTGTGCTTAAATAAAGTCCAGACAGGATATTAGCAGCTAGAAGCAGTTTTTATTTACAGCAGACTATCCATTGTCGAGCAGCATCGTGAAAACACGTCCACTCTCCTCAAAAGCGAAAGTAGAGAGAACAAAAGGCTGGAGACTCTCGGATATGACGCAGAATCGCCCCCCTCCCAAATAGTAGGCAGGGCGTACACTCTGAGCTGTTTAACCCTGTAAGCTCAGGTTCTCCTCACATGGTCAAGGTGTTTTCTACATGAGTCTATGTGCTGTTAGTGGAAGGGGGGGGGCAGATGGGGCTCGTCAACCTGGGAAGGTAGACATCTAGGAGAAAACTGATCCTAAACGTCAGCTGCCTTGCGGGATACTTTTCAGACAAGAAAAGGCTAAGGATCAAACCTTACACAAGTCCAGAGTGGAGTCCCTAAGACAGTTGGACAGTGCTTTGTACTCCTCCTTCCTGTAACTCCTGCAGACATACAAGCTGGTGACAAAGTGTATTGCTCTCATTTACTTTGGACCACATCAGTGAGTTGGGGGGGGGGGGAGTCTTGTCGTCTGGGCAGCCCAGGACGTCCAGAAACACTGCCCAGGTTTGCACCCTGGGGAGGTCACTTCGGTGCTGGTAGCGCAGCAAAAACACTGCAGAATGCAGCTGTTGCCGACCATTTAGCTTGGCGTTGATACAGTGGTGCCCCGCAAGACGAATGCCTCGCAAGACGGAAAACTCGCAAGACGAAAGGGTTTTTGGTTTTTTGAGTTGCTTCGCAAGACGATTTTCCCTATGGGCTTGCTTCGCAAGACGGAAACGTCTTGCAAGTTTGTTTCCTTTTTCTTAAAACCGTTAATACAGTTGCGACTTGACTTCGAGGAGCAACTCATAGCCCTTTTTGAGGTTTTTGAAGACTTTGGTGATTTTTGAAGCTTTTCCAAAACTTTCCCGACACCGTGCTTCGCAAGACGAAAAAATCGCAAGACGAAAAAACTCGCGGAACGAATTAATTTCGTCTTGCGAGGCACCACTGTACCAGGAAAGGTACTAGGGCAGATAATTAAACGGTCAGTCCGTGAGCACTGAGGATGCTGTGGTTCCTAAGCTGCAGCCTAGAATAGCGTTGGCTTTTTTTGCTGCTGCATCACACTGTTGGCTCATGTTAAGCTTGTGGTGTACTAAAAAACCCCAGATCCTCCAAAACTCTGGCTAGCCTCGCTCAGCGGTTTCATGTAGATGTTAAATAGTATAGGGGATAAAATTGAGCCCCAAGGAATCCCACATTGAAGGCTCCATGGGGCCAAAGAACACTCCCCATTCATCGCCTTCTGGAAACGACCATCCAAGGAGGATTGGAACCACCGCAAAGCAGTGCCACTCATCCGCAACTCGTACAGCAGCTCCAGAAGGACAACCAGCGTGAAAGTTGCTGAAAGGTTGTGGGAAATTATCAAGGACGCATTTCTGTGCCAAAACACGGGTCTAAACCGTGATTGAAATGGATCTACAAAATCAGATTCCTCCAGTGCCTGGATCTGATCCATGACTCAAGAACCTTGCCCAAGAAGGGGCGATTTGCAACTGGCTGGTAAAGGTAAAGGTACCCCTGACCGTTACGTCCAGTCGCGGACGACTGGAGTTGTGTGCTCATCTCGCTCTATAGGCCGAGGGAGCCAGCATTTGTCCACAGACAGCTTCCAGGCCATGTGGCCAGCAGGACTAAGCTGCTTCTGGCGAACCAGAGCAGCGCACGGAAATGCCGTTTATCTTCCCGCCGGAGCGGTACCTATTTATCTACTTGCGCTTTGACGTGCTTTCGAACTGCTAGGTGGGCAGGAGCAGGGACCAAGCAACGGGAGCTCACCCCGTTGCAGGGATTCGAGCTGCCAACCTTCTGATCGGCAAGCCCTAGGCTCTATGGTTTAGACCACAGTTACTTAGATTTCTGAGTCCAGGGAGGCTTTCTTAAGGACTGGCTTCACTACTGCCTCCTTCAAGCAGGCATGCTAAACATTAGAACTTTCCGGTGACCAGAGCGGTTCAACAGTGAAACAGACTCCCACTGAAGGAAGTGGATTCTTCTTATTGGTGTTTCTTCAACAGAGGTTGACTAGGTCTCTTCCCACCCTACAATTCTATGATAAAGTAAGCTAAAGGAATAGGATTACACACAGCTTCCACCAGGTGGCCTTTGCAGCAAACATTGCTGCTCCCCTGGGTTATAACGGGGCATCAAAACCTTGACATTTGAACCGCTGCTCAGAATGTCTCTAAACCAATGAAAACATGCATTTCTTAACAAGCATGAGGAAAGTACCTCAACAGTAGTTTTCACCAAAATCAGAAATCCCCATTTAAATGAAATAAAAAGGGTAAGTATCTGTTTTAACCTGCTGTACCTTTGGAAATTTTTATTGAATTGGGCCGAAAATTGACACATTTGTAGACCATGAAAGCCAAGATTCAAGTTTTTAGGTCAACAGGTATAATTTTTTAAGCAGCATAATATTGAGGCTTCTAATGGTGGAACTATTTGTGGGATTGTTGTTGTTTTTGCCATGCCCCTATAATAAGGAATGAAGATGCTATTTGCCTTTCTGTGTCTTGATATGGGATAAGTATAATTATTAGGTTACTGAGGATTTTATTGTTTTAGAATTGTATTATTCTGTTGCTGTTGCCTTATAACGATGGAATGCCTTGAATAATGTGGTTTGCAAATGTCTCAGGCCTTGATAACCTTGCCCTTCGTGAATTTATGTAATCCCTGTTCAAAGCTGCCCCAGTTGATGAATGTCACTACATCTTGTGGTAATGAATTAAGAACATAAAGAGAGCCTGCTGATTAAGAGAGCTTATCACCAAAGTCCACCTGTGACAAAATATGTGCGCTGTATGAAGTACAGTGGTGCCCCGCAAGACGAATGCTTCGCAAGACGGAAAACTCGCTAGACGAAAGGGTTTTCCGTTTTGGAGGTGCTTCACAAAACGAATCTCCTATGGGCTTGCTTCGCAAGACGACAATGTCTTGCGAGTTCCTGCTGATTTTTCCCCCTTCCCCCCCTTTTTCTAAGCCACTAAGCCGCTTATCAGCTGATCCGATAAGCTGCTAAAAGCCGCTAATAGCGCTAATCCGTCAATGGGCTTGCTTCGCAAGACGAAAAAACCGCTAGACGAAGAGAATCACAGAACGGATTCTTTTCGTCTTGCGAGGCACCACTGTACCTCCTTTTTTAAAATTCAATTGATGCCACCTGCCTTCTTATAATATTACGAAAAGGGGAGGAAAATGTCTCATCACAGGGGCCAAGGTCCCTTTGTGGTCCTCCCCATAAAATATTTGAGGGGGCCGTCACCCCCAAGTTGATAGGGATTGCCATTCAAATGGTTCATTTGCACTGTGTCATGTGATGGATTGTGTGGGGTAGGGCTTACCTGGCCCTCCCCCAGTATTTTACACAAGTTGGCACCCCTGCGTAGAATCAATAGAATTGTAGAGTTGGAAGGGACCCCAAGGGTCATCTAGTCCAACCCCCTGAAATCCAGGAATCTCAGCTAAAGCATCCATGACAGATGGCCATCCGACCTCTGCTTTAAAATCTCCAAGGAAGGAGAGTCCACAGCCTCCTGAGGGAGACCGTTCCACTGTCGAACAGCTCTTCCTGTCAGAAAGTTTTCCCTGATGTTTACTCAGAATCTCTTGTAATTTGAAGCCACTGGTTCAAGTCCTACCCTCCAGAGCAGGAGAAAACAAGCATGTTCCCTCTTGCATGTGACAGCCATTGAGATATTTGAAGATGGTTATCATATCTCCTCTCAGTTTCCTGTTTTCCAGGCAAAACATACGCAGCTTCTTCAACTGTTCTTCATAAGGCTTCGTTATCAGACCCTTGATCATCTTGGTCACTCTCTTCTCTCCAGCTTGTAAACATCCTTCTTAAATTGTGGTGCCCAGAACTGGACACAGTATTTCAAGTGTGGTCTCACTCAGAATAGAGTGGTACAGTGTTACCTCGGGTTAAGTACTTAATTCGTTCCGGAGGTCTGTTCTTAACCTGAAACTGTTCTTAACCTGAAGCACCACTTTAGCTAATGGGGCCTTCTGCTGCTGCCGTGCCGCTGGAGCCCGATTTCTGTTCTCATTCTGGAGCAAAGTTCTTAACCTGAAGCACTATTTCTGGGTTAGCGGAGTCTGTAACCTGAAGCGTATGTAACCTGAAGCGTATGTAACCTGAGGTACCACTGTACTTTTACTCCCTCCGATCTGGACACTTTATGCAGTCTAGAATAGCATTACCTTTTTTTTTTTTTTTTTTTTTTTTGCTGCGGCTGCACTAACTTATGTTCAGCTTATGGTCTACTAAAACCCCTCGATCCCTTTCGCAGGTGTCCCCCATTGTATATTTGTGCAGCTGGTTCTTCCTGCCTAAGTGCAGAAACTTACCGTATTTTTCGCTCTATAAGATGCACCAGACCATAAGACGCACCTAGTTTTTGGAGGAGGAAAACAAGAAAAAAATTATTCTGAATCCCAGAAGCCAGAACAGCAAGAGGGATCTGGCTTCTGGGATAGCCTATTGCTGTTCTGGCTTCTGGGATAGCCGGGTGAAGCCTCTTCAGGACAGTGGGATGAAGGCTCCCCCAAGAGCCATGCTCCCTTTAAAGAGCGTGCGGAGCGTGTGTGCGGTTCTTGGGGGCTTTTCCCCAAGGAGAGAGGAGGGCAGCCCTTCTCCCTCCGCGGGTAAAATCCCCCAAGAGCCGCACGCATGCTCCATGCACTCTTTAAAGGAAGCGCTGAGCAGAGCCTCCCGCCTGCATTCGCTCCATAAGACACACACACATTTCCCCTTACTTTTTCGGAGGGGAAAAGTGCATCTTATAGAGCAAAAAATACAGTACATTTGTCCCTATTGAAATTCATTTTGTTAGCTTGGGTCCAGTTCTCCAGTCTGTGAAGGGCATTTTGAATCTCGATTTTCTCTTCTGGGGCATTAGCTACCCCTCCCAGTTTGGTGGCATCTGCAAATTTGATGAGCATCCCCTCAATTCCTTCATCCAAGTCACCCCATCATGATTTTGTATTCATCAATCATATTCACTGTTTTTCTAAACAAAAAAACCCCTCAAATGTCATAGCCATTCCTAGGAGAGGAGTGCTCCAGCCCTTGATCATTTGACTTGCCCTTTCTTTTAGAATCATAGAATCATAGAGTTGGAAGAGACCACAAGGGCCATCAAGTCCAACCCCCTGCCAAGCAGGAAACACCATCAGAGCACTCCTGACATATGGTTGTCAAGCCTCTGCTTAAAGACCTCCAAAGAAGGGGACTCCACCACACTCCTTGGCAGCAAATTCCACTGTCAAACAGCTCTTACTGTCAGGAAGTTCTTCCTAATGTTTAGGTGGAATCTTCCTCCTTGTAGTTTGGATCCATTGCTCCGTGTCCGCTTCTCTGGAGCAGCAGAAAACAACCTTTCTCCCTCCTCTATATGACATCCTTTTATATATTATATTATATATGGCTATCATATCACCCCTTAACCTCCTCTTCTCCAGGCTAAACATGCCCAGCTCCCTTAGCCGTTCCTCATAAGGCTTCGTTTCCAGGCCTTTGACCATTTTGGTTGCCCTCCTCTGGACACGTTCCAGTTTGTCAGTGTCCTTCTTGAACTGTGGTGCCCAGAACTGGACACAGTACTCCAGGTGAGGTCTGACCAGAGCAGAATACAGTGGCACTATTACTTCCCTTGATCTAGATGCTATACTATTGATGCAGCCCAGAATTGCATTGGCTTTTTTAGCTGCCGCGTCACACTGTTGGCTCATGTCAAGTTTGTGGTCAACCAAGACTCCTAGATATTGTCTACGATATTGTTCATGAAATGGAGCAAGCTGAATGCAGTATTTCAAGAGTAGTTGCACCATAGACTGTGTTGTGATGTAGCAGGGATGAAGCCCTTTCTCTTATTTCACAGCAAGCACAACAATGTCATTTCCTGGGGTGCTATTTGCCAATTGTCTGTGTGCCAAACACATAAGCCTTTCCTGGAAAGGGATCTAGCAGATAAGCCAAGCAGCGAAAGGTAGACAGCTCAAAGAAGAAAATACTAGAACATGCAGTACAGTGGTACCTCGGGTTACATACGCTTCAGGTTACATACGCTTCAGGTTACAGACTCCGCTAACCCAGAAATTTTACCTCAGGTTAAGAACTTTGCTTCAGGATGAAAACAGAAATTGCACGGCGGTTGCGCAGCGGCAGCAAGAGGCCCCGTTAGCTAAAGTGGTGCTTCAGGTTAAGAACAGTTTCAGGTTAAGAACAGACCTCCGGAACGAATTAAGTACTTAACCTGAGGTACCACAGTACCTGCAAAAATGAACGACGACTAGACCTCAGCACAACAAAATTGCACTGTCACTGAAACCTGCCAGCACTGCTCATGTAGCTGGTCTTCTCTAAAAGGCTGGAGGCCTGCATATTTCAGTGCAATCCAAATTGCTGCTCACATGTCAGAAAAAGGGAGTGCAACCCAGTGGCCTAATCCTTATACAACCCAGGTAGCAGTGTGTTGCCAATACTGGACACGGTCCTGAATATGTAAAGGTAAAGGTACCCCTGACCATTATGTCCAGTTGTGGACGACTCTGGGGTTGCGCGCTCATCTCGCTCTATAGGCCGATGGAGCCGGCGTTCGTCCACAGACAGTTTTTCCAGGTCATGTGGCCAGCATGACTAAGCCGCTTCTGGCGAACCAGAGCAGTGCACGGAAACGCTGTTTACCTTCCCACCAGAGTGGTACCTATTTATCTACTTGCACTTTGACATGCTTTCAAACTGCTAGGTGGGCAGGAGCTGGGACGGAGCAACGGGAGCTCACCCCGTTGTGGGGATTCGAACTGCTGACCTTCTGATCGGCAAGTCCTAGGCTCTGTGGTTTAACCCACAGCGCCACCCGCATCCCCAGAGTTAATGCTATACACGTCCAGAGCTATACACTCTTCGTGACCCCATGGACCAGAGCACGCCAGGCACTTCTGTCTTCCGCTGCCTCCTGCAGTTTGGTCAAACTCATGCTGGTAGCTTCGAGAACACTTTCCAACCATCTCGTCCTCTGTCGTCCCCTTCTCCTTGTGCCCTCCATCTTTCCCAACATCAGGGTCTCTTCCAGGGAGTCTTCTCTTCTCATGAGGTGGCCAAAGTATTGGAGCCTCAGCTTCACGATCTGTCCTTCCAGTGAGCACTCAGGGCTGATTTCCCTAAGAATGGAGAGGTTTGATCTTCTTGCAGTCCATGGGACTCTCAAGAGTCTCCTCCAGCACCAGAATTCAAAAGCATAAATTCTTCGGCGATCAGCCTTCTTTATGGTCCAGCTCTCACTTCCACACATCACTACTGGGTTAACCATAGCTTTAGCTATACGGACCTTTGCTGGCAAGGTGATGTCTCTGCTTTTTAAGATGCTGTCTAGGTTTGTCATTTGCTTTTCTCCCAAGAAGCAGGTGTCTTTTAATTTCGTGACTGCTGTCACCATCTGCAGTGACCAAAGTCCTCTAGACTCCGCTATCTCTATGCGCCCTCACAGCACCACCCATTTAGCCGGATCTGTACTGTTTGTGGCAAGACGGGAGAGAAGGAGATTTAACTCTCCTTGGAGGCCTCAGTTTAGTGGTAGAACCTGCTTTGCAATGCAGATCTAAGGTTCCATCTTTCCTTGGTGCCTCCAGGTAGGGTTTTAAAGATTTCTTTGTGAAAACTTGCAGGCTGTAGTCAAATGGACCAATGGTCTGGTTCTGTACTGAGCCAAATGGACCAATGGTCTGATTCAGTGTAAGGCAGTTTTCTGTTTTCATGTAATGCGTAGAACACCTCTCCCCTTCTTACAGTAAATTTCTATAGGGACAGCTACCTTGAAACATACAGTTTGTCCAAAAGATGCCCTGGAACTCTGATGAGTATAGCTATATGATCCACGTGTTTCCAAATATGTGTTTGTGTAATTCCCACATTTTTTAGGAGTCAACTAAACCACAGAGCCTAGGACTTGCCGATCAGAAGGTCGGCGGTTCGAATCCCCGCAATGGGGTGAGCTCCTATTGCTCAGTCCCTGCTCCTGCCAACCTAGCAGTTCGAAAGCACGTCAAAGTGCAAGTAGATAAATAGGTACCGCTCCGGCGGGAAGGTAAACGACGTTTCCGTAAGCTGCTCTGGTTCGCCAGAAGCGGCTTAGTCATGCTGGCCACATGACCCGGAAGCTGTATGCCGGCTCCCTCGGCCAATAAAGCGAGATGAGCACTGCAACCCCAGAGTCAGTCACTACTGGACCTAATGGTCAGGGGTCCCTTTACCTTTACCTTTAATGAAGAAGAAGAAGACCTTAAAACATGTGTTGAGTGTCTTTAAAACTGTGCATTCCAATACCAGCTATCATGACTTAACTACTGTTACTCGAGGATCAAAGCATCAACTGCATATAAAATGAAACTACTCTTGTGGCTAAACTGTATGTATATGTGGGTTTGACAAGATGGGAGGAAAAAGAAGAGGCAGAACAGGTTAGACTCGCTCTGTCCCGCCCACAGCTTCTTGTATAAAATTCATGTTGACTCAGCAATGTTTTGGAAGTGCTTTGCCCCCTCTGATTCGCTCTTCCTTCTTCCTCTATGTGCACACAACTAGCCTCAGAAAACAAGCTTAGGACTTGCAGCCGGACGCGGCTGAGCGCGTTCCTTTGCACGAGAGCCATCTGCGGATATGTATTTTGTTCTTCCAGGGCAGTGAGCAGAGGTAAGTTGTCGGGGGGTTTTAAAATAAAGTACAAATAACTGGCCAGAAAGCAAGCAGAGTAATGTTTAATGACACATATGCTGAAGCCAAAGCTAGCTGAAGGATTGAGCTTGCCAGCAACGACTGGAACACGTCTGTTACTGAAGCATTGGTTTCCACTTCCTCTGTCTTTTATGTGTTGAAATGCGGCAAAGCCATAATCTCTTTCCTGTGTCGAAGATCCAGTGCGGGGCCTCCCTTGCTTAGAGTAAATTCAAAGGATGTAAGCGTAACTCACTGAAGATGACAAGACAAGTAATATGGCACTTCCTTCTAGGTGCTGTTAAGAAAAGGAGAGCAGTTTTATTCGGTGGGTTGTCAGGGGAGGAGAACGGATATTCAGGACAATCTAAAAGTTATGTAGATTTAGTTGCAATCTCAACCTGTTTTAATAGCATCGGTGGGTTTTGTTTCTCTTCCTTTTCTCATTATAACAATATACCTTATTTTCTGCTCTATAAAACTCACTTTTTCCCTCCTAAAAAGTAAGGGGAAATGTGTGTGCGTCTTATGGAGCGAATGCAGGCTGCGCAGCTATCCCAGAAGCCAGAACATCAAGAGGGATTGCTGCTTTCACTGCATATTGATCCCTCTTGCTGTTCTGGCTTCTGAGATTCAGAATATTTTTTTTTCTTGTTTTCCTCCTCCAAAAACTAGGTGCGTCTTGTGGTCTGGTGCGTCTTATAGAGCGAAAAATATGGTGAATATTCTAAACCTGATCAAATAGGCACCCTTTCTTTAAGCAAAGGGTTTTTTGTTCTCTTTGATGTGGGCAGCTAGCACGTAGGCCCATTTGCACCGCCATTTTTAATGGGGCTACTCCAGAGTAAGTTCCACTGAATTCAAAACTCAATGGGGCTTACTCCCAGGTAAGTGAGTATGTGATTGCACCCTGAATTGTTTGGAACTACAGGAATTGGTGACGCAGTGCTCGGGAATATCATTTAGTGGGACTTGTTTACAGCTAAGCATGTGTAAGGTCAACCAAGTTGTTGAAGCATCTTAAAAAGGGTGCAATTCCAGGGTATGGTGTGAAGGTGCATGAGACCATCAACTTGCTATGGCTAAACAGGTCTGGGTCCGGTCAGTGCCTGGATGACTGACTATCTGGGAATTACATGTAAGCTTCTTGGGTTCCATAACAGAAGAAAGGGGGGTATATAATTATTCTCATGTAGTATACAGTGGTGCCTCGCAAGATGAAATTAATTCGTTCCGTGAGTTTTGTTGTCTTGCGATTTTTTTTGTCTTGCGAAGCACGGTGTCGGGAAAGTTTTGGAAAAGCTTCAAAAATCACCAAAGTCTTCAAAAACCTCAAAAAAGGCTACCACACCGCGTTCTATGAGTTGCTCCTCGAAGTCAAGTCGCAACTGTATTAACGGTGTTAAGAAAAAGGAAACAAACTTGCAAGACGTTTCCGTCTTGCGAAGCAAGCCCATAGGGAAAATCGTCTTGCGAAGCAGCTCAAAAAACAACAAACCCTTTCGTCTAGCGAGTTTTTTGTCTTGCGAGGCATTCGTCTTGCGAGGTACCACTGTATGTAGTTGTTAAAACCAATACATAAAAAATCCATTTCTGGGGCAAACCTCCAACTCATCCCTGAAAATTGCCAATACTAGTTCAACTAGACAGCATAAAAATTTTAAGGCAGTGGTTTCCTAATAATAATAATAATACTTAATAATAATAATTTTATTATTTATATCCCACCCATCTGACTGGGTTTCCCCAGCCACTCTGGGTGGCTCCCAACAGAATGAAAAGCACAATACCTCGGGTTACATACGCTTCAGGCTAAATACGCTTCAGGTTACAGACTCCGCTAACACAGAAATACTACCTCGGATTAAGAACTTTGCTTTAGGATGAGAACAGAAATTGTGCAGCGGCAGCGCAGAGGCCCCATTAGCTAAAGTGGTCTTCAGGTTAAGAACAGTTTCAGGTTAAGAACAGACCTCCGGAACGAATTAAGTTCTTAACCTGAGGTACCACTGTAAAACATTAATCATTGAAAACTTCCCTAAACAGGGCTGCCATGTGCTAGCTTGATATCAAACATTCCCATATTTAGCAGGGTGTATTTAAGTGGGCTTAGGTAAATGCACTTAGAATCTTCCCTTTGCTTGGGACTCCACTGTAATTATTATTATCATTATCATTTATTTATTTCTACCCCACCTTTTATCAAGAGTTTAATTTATTTATTTTATTTCATAAATAAAAAATATATACTGCTTGAGTGCAAAAACATCAAAGCTATTTTTCATTAAACGTTTCCAGTTGCAGGAATGATTCTACGTGAACCCCTGCCTTCTCAAAATCCCCTGTGCATTAATGTCTGTGGAATAAAAAGTTTGACAATGAATCAATAGATAGATATAGGTTCAAACATAGATCAGCAACCTGAGATTATTAGGACATAAGAACAGTGGAACAGATTCCCATGGAAGGGTGTGGACTCTCCTCCCTTGGAGGTTTTTAAGCAGAGATTGGATGGCCATCTGCCATGGGTGTTTTTTGAGATTCCCACTTTGCAGCGGGTTGGGCTAGATGACCCTTGGGGGTCCCTTCCAGCTCTACAATTCTATGCTTCTGTGAAAAGCCTGCTGGATCTGGCCAATGGCCCATTTGATCCAGCATCCTGTTCCCACAGTGTCCAACCAGATTTCTGTGGGAAGCCTGTAAACAGGATTTGAACCCAAGAACATCCCTCCCCTCCTTAGTTTTCCAGCTGCTGGTATTTAGAAGTGTTGCTGTGAAGGCAAAGCATAGCTCTCATGGCTAGTAGCCATCAAGAGCCCTTTCCACCTCCATGAATTCGTCTAAACGTTTTGAAAGGTAAAGGGACCCCTGACCATTAGGTCCAGTCGTGACCGACTCTGGGGTTGCGGCGCTCATCTCGCTTTATTGGCCGAGGGAGCCGGCGTACAGCTTCCGGGTCATGTGGCCAGCATGACTAAGCCGCTTCTGGTGAACCAGAGCAGCGCACGGAAATGCCGTTTACCATCCCGCTGGAGCGGTACCTATTTATCTACTTGCACTTTGACGTGCTTTCAAACTGCTAGGTTGGCAGGAGCTGGGACCAAGCAACAGGAGCTCACCCCGTCATGGGGATTCGAACCGCCAACCTTCTGATCGGCAAGTCCTAGGCATTGGTGGGATCGAGTGCCATAGTTTAACCATCTTCTGGGTGAAGAAGGATTTTCTTTTCAGGATTTTCCCGAATCTTCCAACATTCGGCTCAATTGGATGTCCATGAATTCTAGTTGTTATGGCATCCTCTCACCAAATTGAGACAAAAAAACCAAAATAAATCAAAAATCAAATATGTGTGTAGAAATATCTCTCTCAACTAACACTTCATTTGCTGTGTTGAGGAGGGTCAGCTGGAGGGGGGAGTGAGAAATGTCCCTATTTTCATCTGAGGAACATTGAAGAGTATGTGGTTATGCTTTGTGGAGAAAGGGAAGTCTCAGTACCCAACTAATAGGTCAAGGAAGGTTGATAATATTACCCCAGATAACAGAGGACACCCCATTACTCCCCCATTCTTTTCAAAGCACTTCTATTTTTCTTGCTCACTCGCTGTATTTTTCATTTCCCCAAATTTCCTGTCTTCCTTCCTTCCTGTGTTATTTTCCTTCTTTCCTTCCTTCCTTCCTCTTCCTTCCTTCCTTCCTTCCTTCCTTCTTTCCCATGCCTTTCTCTGTTCATTCTTATTTTCTCTCCCATCTTCCATATTTCTTTCTTTTAGTTACAAAAAGTTTGGGGCTTGGTGGAAACGCTCAGAATGAACTCACACTTGAAGTGGCCGTCATGTTTCCTGTGGTCACACCAGTTTCCTCACCCACCCACCCACACCTAACTTAGACATGCTACAGGCACATGTGAGTTTCTGAACCGGCAAGGGCGCATGCTTGCGAGCCACAGCCACTTCCCACACATGAGCATGCTAGCTCAAAGCTCATGTCCTTAGGTACTGCTGTATAATGTTGCCTGCCACCCCAGTCTCTGAGCAGTGCAAAATTCCAGCCGTTCCAGGCACCTTGACCCAGGATTTGGTTTCCTTTAGAATGAGGAATAGCAGAAACAGTAGTGTCTTTATGATATATGGTATACCCATGGCATCCTTCTCGATGGCACTGCTCTCCCCAAGGAAGTTCGCCTGGTGCCTTCATTGTATACCTTTAGGCACAAGGCAAAAACGTTCCTTTTTAACCAGGCCTTTGGTTGACCTGATCAACATCCTATACCCTTTTAAAATGTGTGTGGGGTTTTTGGGGGGGCTATTGGGTTGTTGCTTTTATTTTTATTATGTATTTTGTGGTTTTACATCTTGATTTTATTCCGTGAACTGCCCTGAGACCCCCGGGTTTAGGGGGGTATATATAAATTTAATAAATAATAATAATAATAATAGCCACAGCCTTGGATTCCAGCAGCAACCAGGCCTGGTTCTGTCTCCCAGCCTGCAGTCTTGTCAGCTTCCAGTTTCCAGGTTCTAGCTCATTAAGTTCAACTCTTAACTCTAGCCTTTCTCGTTCTAACAACCAGTGAGTTGAGGAAGGCCCACCCATTTGATATCTGGCACACAGCCACTTCCTTTGTTAGCTTAATGGCCCATATTTAGAGGGTCATTACCTCACCAGGAAACAAGTCTTTCTATACCAGGAATTGAATCCGTGCTGGATCCAGGAATCAGAAGCGGGCTCAGGCATACAGCTGCCCCAACTCATAACAATATTATACTATATTAACTATTAGGAACTATAAAAGAAACACTAGTGAGTTTATAGAAGTGGAAACCACCCTAAGTAATTATTTGCTGCTGCAGCGTGTTTGGAGATAAGGCTCTTAAGAGTTTATTCTCTTGTCCTGTGACTTAAGTGACCTGTGTTTACACTTTTATACAAACAGGATCTAACACGGGACAGCGAAAAGCAAAGGTAATATAAAGGGAGGCGCTTCTATTTAGTTAAGTCTGATATATTACCAGGTGATGGATGAAAAATGGTGCTCAGTGCATTTTTACGTTCTGGGTGAAATGGTCTGAAAATTGTCAGTGAACATTTAATGTTCTCCCCTCCATGCGTTGGAGGTCCCACCTGCACATCCTACTCTTCCTGTGAACTATACATGAAGAAAAAAGGGAGGCGGGTGGCGCTGTGCTCTAAAGCACTAAGCCTAGGGCTTGCCAATCGGAAGATTGGTGGTTCGAATCCCCATGATAGGGTGAGCTCCCGTTGCTCTGTCCCAGCTCCTGCCAACCTAGCAGTTCGAAAGCACACAGTGCAAGTAGATAAATAGGTACCACTCCAGCGGGAAGGTAAACAACTACCAGACTTTTAGAAGACATCTGAAGGCAGCCCTCTTTAGGGAAGCTTTAAATGTTTAACAGACCACGATGTTTTTATTTTATTTTATTTTTAGACCACTGTATTTTAATACTTTGTTGGAAGCCGCCCAGAGTGTCTGGGGAAACCCAGCCGGATAGGCGGGGTATAAATAATAAATTCTATTCTATTCTAAACGGCATTTCCGTGCGCTGCTCTGGTTTTGCCAGTCCTGCTGGCCACATGACACAGAAAAATGTCTGCTGACAAACGCCGGCTCCATCAGCCAGTAAAGCGAGATGAGCGCCACAACCCCAGAGTCGTCCGTGACTGGACTGAACTGTCAGAGGTCCTTTACCTTTAAACACGAAAAAACATTGAGTTCAGAGGACAATATTGCAACGACATAGATTAGAACGAAGGAATTAGAATTAGGGAGGGCTTCTAACTACAGTTCCCATCATCCCTGACCATTGGCCATGCTGATGGAAACGGGAGTACAGTAACATCTGGGAGGCCACAGATTCCCCAGCCCTATAATAGGAGAAGGTTTTGTTGCACGCAACCCCAAACTCTGAGTTGTGCAATATGTCAGGGGTTCCAGGCACTTATCCAGCATCTCTGTTTCCTTTTGGGAATGAGGCACAGCGGAGACTGCGGTGTCTTTAGGATATATGGTTTATTTACACATATTTACAGCCTGAGCCTACGGTGGAGGAGCTCACAGCATCAACACCTCAGAAGGGTCGTGCTTCTCCTATAGCTACAGCCTTGCATTCAAACAGACATCAAATATCATTCTGCGCCTATCTGGCTTTGTAGCTTGTTGCTTTCCTTCTAATTCACATCACATCTTACTAATCTTACTAATAGAGGAGGGAGAAAGGTTGTTTTCTGCTGCTCCAGAGAAGCGGACACGGAGCAATGGATCCAAACTACAAGAAAGAAGATTCCACCTAAACATTAGGAAGAACTTCCTGACAGTAAGAGCTGTTCGACAGTGGAATTTGCTGCCAAGGAGTGTGGTGGAGTCTCCTCCTTTGGAGGTCTTTAAGCAGAGGCTTGACAACCATATGTCAGGAGTGCTCTGATGGTGTTTCCTGCTTGGCAGGGGGTTGGACTCGATGGCCCTTGTGGTCTCTTCCAACTCTATGATTCTATGATTCTATTCTATGATTCTATAATCTCTCTACTCCAAACTCTGGTTTAGAGAGGAGACGTCTCACACCGTGCCCCTTGATCCCTTGTTCTCTTAATGGCCCATCACCCAGGCGATTGCCTCAAAACAGGAAGGCAGCCCGTCTTAATTAGCTGTTAACACTTCCTGAATCCAGAGATTATAACTGTCTGGCACCCACAAATTCATAACAGTATTAAAGGTAAAAATTCTGTGTTTACCATTTTTGATCAGGCTGGCTCTATTTTTGATATAATTTCTAGATGTGCTCCATCTTCCCCAGCCCCACTTTTCCATTCATTGACCTATTTGCAGTTTGAGTTGTCCACTCTATGAAAGGAAGAGATCGTGGTGGCCATTTTGTTCAATAAAAGAGACCCCTTCCTTCTGCTATGCTTCAGCAGCTACCTAAAGAGCGGTGGTTGCTAAAAGATGAAGGAGAGCAATGTTGAGATATGTTTTATTTCTTTCAGATTCAGGTGCGGGGCCGAAATTGGAGACCAAACTATATGGTTGCTTCCTGAAATGCTTCTGCAATCAAAGCGGTGAAGATGGAAAGAAAGAAAAGAGTCATTGCTCCTCGTGAGCGACAAGAAAATGCAGAAAGTAGCAAATCGACAGATGGAAATTCAGGAGCACAACTGGATATGTTAGCAAAAGCACACGAGTGCTTTCAGATCTGTGATGTGGAAGGCAAAGGATTCATTGCTCGTTGTGACATGCAGGTAAAGTGTACAATGCGGCTTTGTGGAGCATTTCATCATTTAATTGACCAGGCAATCTTCTGCAAATCTAAATTATTTGTTGTTGTCTGACTTTAAGATTTACATTAACTGAAATTCATTTTTATACGAGGAACAATTTGTCATTTCAGAGGCTTCATGGTGAGTTACCTCTTAGTCTGGAAGAGCTGGAGAATGTATTTGATACTCTGGATGCAGATGGCAATGGTTCACTTACTCCAGAGGAATTTTCCACAGGATTTAGTAAGTTCTAAAATGAAAATGGTGCTTCAAAGACCTTTCTGATGATGATGATGATGATTTATTATTTATACCCAGCCCATCTGGCTGGGTTTCTCCAGCTACTCTGGGCAGCTCCCAGCAGAATATTAAAAACACAATAAAACATCAAACATTAAAAAACTTCCCTAAGCAGGGCTGCCTTCAGATGTCTTCTAAAAGTCAGGTGGTTGTTTATTTCCTTGACATCTGCTGGGAGGGCGTTCCACAGGGCGGGCGCCACTAAGTAACCTTGCTTCTTGCAGTGAGGGAAGGCCCTTGGACCTGGCTCTCAGTGTCCGGGCTGAATGATGGGGGTGGAGACGCTCTTTCAGCTATAACAGGGCCAATGACCTATTAACTGATCTAAATAGCCACACTCAGCTAATTTGGTGGCCTCGCGGAGCACACCCATTCATTCGTTCAGATTATCCCGTCGTGGCTTGGGTGGTTGGGGAGAGGGAGAAGCTCTCCTCCCTGTCACTTGTCTCACTGCAGTTTACTTGGACGGGACAAGGGTGGGGCAGGGCAGTTGCAATATTGTGACTGTGCCCTTGCCAGTTCCAGATTGACTTGGCCAGTTCCGCCTCGGCCTCAATGCTGCTCTGCTCCACTCCTGCCCTATCTAAGTCTGCTGCAGTGATGCTAGTTTCAGGTGAGGGGCTCCACAGCTCTGCCATCCTCACCAACGGCTATTGATTTTGTTGTTGATTAGTCGTTTAGTCGTGTCCGACTCTTCGTGACCCCATGGACCAGAGCACACCAGGCATTCCTGTCTTCCACTGCCTCCCGCAGTTTGGTCAAACTCATGCTGGTCGCTTCGAGAACACTGTCCAACCATCTCGTCCTCTGTTGTCTCCTTCTCCTTGTACCCTCCATCTTTCCCAACATCAGGGTCTTTTCCAGGGAGTCTTCTCTTCTCATGAGGTGGCCAAAGTCTTGGAGCCTCAGCTTCAGGATCTGTCCTTCCAGTGAGCACTCAGGGCTGATTTCCTTCAGAATGGAGAGGTTTGATCTTCTTGCAGTCCATGGGACTCTCAAGAGTCTCCTCCAGCGCCAGAATTCAAAAGCATCAATTGATTTTACCCAATGGAAATTGATTTGATTTTACCCATTGATTTGATTTTTACCCTATTGATTTTACCCAATGGAAATCTGGCCCTGCAGATGATGTTGAAGTACAACTTCCATCATCATCCATCCTTCACCAGACTGCCGGGAACCAATGGGAGTCCAACAACATTCCTCTTGTAGAATCTGGGACACAGGTGGCACTGTGGTCTAAACCACTGAGCCTCTTGGGCTTGCCGATAAGTAGGTTGGCGGTTCGAATCTCTGCGATGGCGTGAGCTCCCATTGCTCTGTCCCAGCTCCTGCCAACCTAGCAGTTCAAAAGCACGCCCGTGCAAGTAGATAAATAGGTACCACTGCGGCAGGAATGTAAACGGCGTTTCCGTGTGTTCTGGTTTCCGTAACGGTGTCCCGTTGCGCTGGAAGTGGCTTAGTCCTGCTGGCCACATGACCCAGAAAGCTGTCTGTGGACAAACACTGGCTCCCTCGACCTGAAAGCAAGATGAGCGCCGCAACCCCATAGTCGCCTTTGACTGGACTTAACCGTCTAGGGATCCTTTACATTTACCTTTACCTTTACCTTGTAGAACCTAGTTTTGAGAGTTACGTAGTTCATTTTCCAGGCTGTTGTAAGTCAATATTTTCAATTCCTTGGAATTATCCTGAGGGCCAAACATTTTATCAGATGAATGTTGGGAGTCATTCTGCAAAGAAACAGTAAAGATGTTTGTAACTTTAAGAACTGTTTCTGTGAGTTCTGGGCGTGAGCTCTGGGCAGATTAGGTACAGCTGGTCATGACTACAAAAGGAGGAAAAGTTGCAATTTCAATTTTGCCTGCAGAGAGAAAACACCCAAAAGCTTTGTTGTTTTTG
Source organism: Podarcis liolepis (assembly GCF_965112155.1). NCBI lineage: Eukaryota > Metazoa > Chordata > Lepidosauria > Squamata > Lacertidae > Podarcis > Podarcis liolepis. Next base: position 8,425,347 of record NC_139556.1, read on the forward strand.
TAATAAAACCTTTATTTGATTTGTTTTACACCGGTCTCGTGGTGTTGTAGTTTCTGTCATCTGCCACCAGAGGAAAACCCTCCTCTAAAAATGAACTCTTTTTAATTTGTAGGTCAGTTTTTGTTGGGTCGGACGGCATCTGTTTCCGACACACAAGAATGTGAAACTGAAAATGTGTATCAGTCTGAATGGAAACAAAACAGCATGGAAAGCAATGAAGAGGAATATCAGTTCTCGAATCTTATGGAGAGGCTTGGCGCTAACAATATCTTAGAAGAGTAAGTGTTGTCAAAAAACAACCGAGAATCACAAGAATCACACGGCGCTGTACTTTGGGGGCTGTACCATCTCAGGTTGTATGTGCAGTATCACCTATCTGCACCTGCAAGATAACTGTGAAAAAGACACAACACAAAGAGCGACATTCTTTAGGATTTCCACTTGGCAATTTGGACACCAAATCTCTCAGTGCAGCAGAAAACAAGAAAGCTGTGGTTCCTCTCGGTCCTGTTGCTTACCTTCTGTGCAGCCCTGCAGCCCTAAACTCTACGTTTCTTTGTCTTGAGGTTTCACAGAGGTCTCCATTTCAGTACATTAAGCAGCTAATTCAGAGCTAAATTCACAGGTTCAGTCTTTTTGGAGCCTTCCTATTCCCCTTTGGCCTCCCCGCTTCATGGAGTGCTTGGACGCAGAGAAGTGAACCATAAGTGCCAAGTTCCGCCCAACTTTTGGGGGGCTGTCGCATGTGTGATGTCATGCATATGATGCGCATGTGTGACGTCACACAGCAGGAGGAGGCCACGAAACCCACTGCAGTTGCGGGGAGGCCTGGCGAGGTCTGGCGTGGCTCACAGCAGCCGCAGGAAGGCCCAGTGCAGCCATGGGTGATGCCACTCCTCAGGCAAATGGGAACAGATTCAGAGGAGGACAACCAAGTCATGCAAAATAAGGTCCATGAAGAACCAGTATGTTTAGCATAGAGTGGGTAACTCTGCGAGGGAGACATGAAGGCAGTTTTCAAACACCCGAATTATTGTCACAAAGACAAGTACAACGAATTGTCTTCAGCCTCCCCAGAGGGCAGGACTGCAGCTAATGAACTTAAGCTACAGGGGCGTTGTTCAGCCAAGGGGCAGAGGTTGTTTTTAGATATGGACCCAAAACACACCAGGCCAGTTGTTTAAGAAACAGGTTTTATTAATAGGATGAAGTAATAAAGAACAGAGCAAAGCAAAGACAGTCAGCTTAAGTCCCTTCCTTTGGTTGCTGAAAGCTCCACAGGACAGCATCCAATCTTTGCTTTAAAGCAGGTCATAATTTCAAGCTATTTGTTTTGGTCCTACCATCCCAAGCAGGAGAAAATGAGCTTTTTCCATCTTCTATTTTTGCACTTAGTCATTCTGAGACTAGCAGATAAACCTACCAGGTGGCACCACAGGACTCTGCTAAAATATGACAAAAATCTTACCTTCAATTTCTCCTTTTTCTGTTACGTTTTGGATGAGCATAAAAACTCACCTCAGCCCAGCATCGGGAAGTTTTTTAATGTCTGGTGTTTTAGTATGTTCTGATATGTGCTGTGAGCCACTCAGAGTGGGGAACCTAGCCAGATGGGCAGGGAATAATAATAATAATAATAATAATAATAATAATAATAATAATAATTATTATTATTATTATTATTCCTTGACCATTCTTTCTTTTATAATTTTATCCTATCATGCCTCTCACAAGGTCAATTATCCCTGCCAACTTTCATATTGATAGGATACATTGTCCTGATTTTATAATTTCATCGTGGCGGTAAGCATATAATAGGCCTCATGACTATAATAGCGATTGTGATTTTTGCTTTGCGATACACAAATGCTGAAACTTTTGCTGCTACAGGAACCCTGCAAGTAACACAGATTCCTTTTTCTTTCTTTCTCCAGCGAGAGTGACATAAAGCAACTCTGGTCTCACCTGAGGAAAGATGAGCCACATTTACTGTCTAGTTTTGAAGAGTTCCTGACAAAAGTTTTCTCTCAGCTTCAAGAAGCTGATAATGAGAAGAGTGAATTGGAGCGTGTCCTGAATAGGTTAGTGCTTTTTATGATATCCTAAATGCTTGGGGGGGGGGCAGATAGGAAGTAAATAGCTGGTGCAAAAGCACCCATAGGTTTTGTCTTGCCAGGGCTCAGGGTAGCAGTTTGCTTTGAGTAGCACTAAGGTAAGTACTTACTTAAGGTAAGTAAGCACTATGGTGCTGGAGGAGACTCTTGAGAGTCCCATGGACTGCAAGAAGATCAAACGTATCCATTCTTAAGGAAATCAGCCCTGAGTGCTCACTGGAAGGACAGATCGTGAAGCTGAGGCTCCAATATTTTGGCCACCTCATGAGAAGAGAAGACTCCCTGGAAAAGACCCTGATGTTGGGAAAGATGGAGGGCACAAGGAGAAGGGGACGACAGAGGATGAGATGGTTGGACAGTGTTCTCGAAGCTACCAGCATGAGTTTGACCAAACTGCGGGAGGCAGTGGAAGACAGGAGTGCCTGGCGTGCTCTGGTCCATGGGGTCACGAAGAATCAGACACGACTAAGCGACTAACAACAGCACTAAGGTTCTGTGTAGCACTTTGTCATCACAGATTTGGGGATGGAGGTGGACCAAAGTATGTGTGGGGGTGTGAGAGAGAAAATCCTAACAGTTTCCAGTGTTTTGCCTGGAAAAGCAGTGACAAAAGCACCTGCCCCTCCTGTTGTCTTTCTTAAACAGTTTTGTTGCTGCCACAAGAGGCAGCTACTTCCCTCCCATCCATCTCTTCGATATGCTGGGCTGTTCCCACTGCAAAACTAAGTTTAACAGTGCAGGTGGCGTTGTGGTCTAAACCACTGAGCCTCTTGGGCTTGCCAATCAGAAGGTCTGTGATTCAAATCCTCGCGATGGGGTGAGCTCCCATTGCACTGTCCCAGCTCCTACCAACCTAGTAGTTCGAAAGCACGTCAAAAAGTGCAAGTAGATTAATAGGTACTGCTCCGGTGGGAAGGTAAACGGCATTTCCGTGTGATTTGGTTTCCATCATGATGTTCCGTTGCGCCAGAAATGGTTTAGTCCTGCTGGCCACATGACCTGGAAAGCTGTCTGTGGACAAACGCTGGCTCCCTCGGCCTGAAACCAAGATGAGCGCCACAACCCCATAGTCTCCTTTAACTGGACTTAACCGTCCAGGGGTCCTTTACCTTTAACTTTACCTGCTGGGCTGTTCCCGCTGCAAAACTAAGTTTAACCGAGAAAGAAGGAAGAGCTGCTACTGCTGGTGATTTTCTTGGCAACCATCCACCGCTGGAAATCACTATAACCTATCTCTCCCTGCCTGCCCGCCCTCTCAATTACTGAAATGGTTCTCAAAAATTGCTCCGTCTGAGTTAAGAGGTCAAAGTTGGTCGGGAAATATTTACTAAAACACCTTGCTTCTTCATCCATGTATCTTCCTGTCCTCAGACTTCTGTTTCGGCTCTGGGAGAATAGAGTGCTGGTAGCCCAAAGCACTTGGTTTTCACAACTTTAAACCTTTTAGGAGGAAAGGGTCGAGGGGGCATTACTAACAAGTGCACTTAAAAGGTTTTTCTTTTTCTTTGTCACAGACCACCAATTGTAATTGGTGATCAACAGCTTGCAATAATTTATGGGGTACCAAAGTTACAGCACTCTTAACAAAGTCTTACAGGCAGCACATTTGTGACGCCTGCTCTGACTCTTGGCTTTGCACATAGTTGTACAATAAAATGAAAAGGAAGAGAGGAGAAAATGAGGTTCTCACAGCTCTGAAAAACAAGGTAACTCTGGCTGGTGGGTAACCTACCCTATTTTCATGATTTGGAAGCCTGTTTTGGCTGAAGAGCTGAATAAAGAGAAAAAACGGAATGAAGTAATAATTGCACGAGGGACAGAATTTAGCACAACACAACTTTTATTCAGCGAAATCTTCCTCCTCCCACTGAAACATACACACACACAGGTACTCAGAAGTAAAAATGTGCGATTGGCTCCTTATATATGAATCCAAAAGCCACTACTACAGCAAGAATTTCACCTGATGTACTTTTCTCTTTCTGTCTAGGAAGATTGCCGCCTATGATGAGGAAATTCAGCATCTCTATGAGGAAATGGAACAGCAGATCAAAAATGAGAAAGAAAAATTCCTTTTGAAGGCAAGTTCCTTATTTGCAGCATTTTATCATGGATTTCTGCTCTAATGTTGTAATAATCAACGAAAAGGAAAGAACTCACTCTGAAACTCACTTACAGGTGGTGCCTAACACAAGGAAACTAGCACTAATATACCCAGGAACCTCACCAAAATGCTGGAGAGGGTGCACCTCCACAGGCACATACCTCCACATGTGGTGGGAGTGCCTCAAAATCCAACTATTCTGGACAACAACCATACGAGAAATACCGTATTTTTAGCCCCATAGGACGCACCGGCCCATAGGATGCACCTAGTTTTTTGGGGGGGAAATAAAGGAAAAAAATTTTATTCCCCCCCCCCCGGGCGCTGCGCTAATCCTGAAGCTTGGGGCATGCGGAGCTCAGCACGCCCCAAGCTTCTGGGTGCCGGCAAGGTCTCCACTAGCCGTGGGAGAGTCACATGACTTCGCGCGGCTCTCCCACAGCTAGCAGAGCGCTGCGCTAATCCTGAAGCTTGGGGCGTGCGGAGCTCAGTGCGCCCCAAGCTTCTGGGTGCCGGCAAGGTCTTCGCTAGCCGTGCGAGAGCTGGGTCTCCCACAGCTAGCGGATAGCTTCCTGAAGCCTGGAGAGCGAGAGGGGTCGGTGCGCACCGGCCCCCCTCGCTCTCTAGGCTTCAGCGAAAGCCTGCATTCGCCCCATAGGACGCACACACATTTCCCCTTCATTTTTGGAGGGGAAAAAGTGCATCCTATAGGGCGAAAAATACGGTATGTAAAATAACTAAGCAAGTATTAGAAGTCACCCCAGAACTGGCCCTACTAAACATCTCCCAAGATTATAATGCCCACTCACATCACAAAGAGCACATAACCCACCTACTCTCAGCAGCCAGAAGCATCATAGCCAGACACTGGAGAAACCTGTCAGGAGTCAACATGGACCAATGGTACCAAATAGTATGGGAAACAGCCCTACTAGAAAAATTAACCAATAAACTGAAACTGACACTGGCACAAATCGAAGAAGACACCTTCACCCCGGTATGGCTCCCCTTTATCAAATACACAGCCCAACAAGACAACGGCAAGAATCCACCAACAGTATACAGTGGTGCCCCGCAAGACGAATGCCTCGCAAGACGGAAAACCCGCTAGACGAAAGGGTTTTCCGTTTTGGAGGTGCTTCGCAAAACGAATTTCCTATGGGCTTGCTTCGCAAGACGACAATGCCTTGCGAGTTCCTGCAGGTTTTTTTCCCTTCCCCCCTTTTCCCCAAGCCGCTAAGCCGCTTATCAGCTGATCCTAAGCCGCTTATCAGCTGATCCGCTAAGCCCGCTAAGCCGCTAATAGCGCTAAGCCGCTAAGCCGCTAATGGGCTTGCTTCGCAAGACGAAAAAACCGCAAGACGAAGAGACTCGCGGAACGGATTCTTTTCGTCTTGCGAGGCACCACTGTACAAATCAATATGGCTGACCTGACTCAAAAACACCCACCCACCCCACTCACACATGCAAACAAAGTTCACCACAGCCAGTCACAAACAAACAACCACACCCTAGTCCAACCCCAACCTCTCTCACCACCAAAGAAACACAAGCAAACAGTAAAGAGAACCCACACAAGCGACACTGACACAAAACTCCACACATACATTAAGTAGAATAGAAACATCGCCACGCCACCCCCACTCACCACGGCCCCCTCCACCTCTTCCCCCCTTTTCTTCCTAATGTAACACTAATTTCTCAGCAAATGAAACTGATCTATAGAAAATGTAACTTGAAAAAAGAGACATTGCACATACTTTTGTAAACCAAGAAATCTTTAATAAAAATATGTTTAAAAAAATAAGGAGAGTGAAGACGCAAGTTCATTTGAACCAAAGAGCATAGACATAGAGATATGAGACACTGATTTAAATGATTTATCTCAAGTAGGGAGAACAGACAACAAAAAACCCATGCAAAGTGAAGTAAGCTGATATTTAATGCACACAACCCTTGCTCATATTCTTGTACAATATGCGTGTGATATTTTGTTAGATGTACCATATTAAGCCATGGCTTTCCCAGTAGTGATGTATGGAAGTGAGAGCTGGACCATAAAGAAGGCTGATCGCCGAAGAATTGATGCTTTTGAATTGTGGTGCTGGAGGAGACTCTTGAGAGTCCCATGGACTGCAAGAAGATCAAACCTCTCCATTCTGAAGGAAATCAGCCCTGAGTGCTCACTGGAAGGACAGATCCTGAAGCTGAGACTCCAATACTTTGGCCACCTCATGAGAAGAGAAGACTCCCTGGAAAAGACCCTGATGCTGGGAAAGATGGAGGGCACAAGGAGAAGGGGACAACAGAGGACGAGATGGTTGGACAGTGAGTCAGACCAAACTGCGGGAGGCAGTGGAAGACAGGAGTGCCTGGCGTGCTCTGGTCCATGGGGTCACGAAGAGTCGGACACGACTAAACGACTAAACAACAACAACAACACCATATTAAGAATTTGGACTAGAAATAAATATAGGTTATGTGCAAAGATTACCCTTATGGATTTCAACACAAGAACCGTTTCCTAGAAAAGAGGAGACAGGCAAAGAGAAATGGTTAACTTATCAAGAGTTAGTAGAGTGGAGTCAAAGAGACTGTAAAATTAAAACAAGGAAACAGTTAATAGCAGTTTATGGCCTTCAGTTGTTTTTTCTCATTTACAATTAACAGAGAGATTTAAGTTGGATAAAAAGACCTTTGATATAGAACAGAAAATGATATTTCAAAACCAACTGTGTACAGATGACGAATATGTTATTGCAAAAATTTATAACCGTTTAATGTGTTCTTCTTGCATTTCAAATTTCAACAAAGATTGCATTATTAAACGGGCAAAAAGTGGTTATAATATACAGATTGAATACTGGGAACATGATCACATGCCTAGACGTCTTAATTAATACCCTGGTGCTCTTAACAATAATTTTTTCTAATTTTACAGGACACAGAAAGGTTTCAGTCCCGAAGTCAGGATCTGGAGCATAAGCTTACAGCAAAAGAGCAGGAAATGGAACAACTGACTGAGAAACAGAAAAGAGTAAGTGAGATGCAGATACAGAGAAAGTTTTGTTTGCTTGCTTGCTTGCTTGGCAAAACTTGACATGCGAGTGGGAGAATTGTAATTATATTTATTACAGCAGGATACCATTTTGTTTTTTGCTTTCTTGGTAAAGCAGCTTGGTAAACCACCAAAAGGCTGCTTTGTGCTGTTCTGTCTTCATCTGTTTGCAGCTATCTTTGAAAGAGTGCGTTCCTGATACGTATCCAATGGTTTCTTTTTGCAATGTTTTGATTTTTCCTTTAATCTGACATGAATATAAGTTACCCAAGTTAGGTAAATAAGGAGCATAACTTGCGTAACCTATGTTAAATAGCTGACAGTTAGATGAATAACTTAGTATTTAGCAGAAACTGAACTGCAGTTGAACAGAAACAGCACTGATTGTGACAAAGGCAAGTCAGAATGAAAGCAGCTGCCATCTAACATAAAACTTTGTTTCTTTTTGTTCTCGTATGAACAATACTTCCATTTCTGAAAGGAAGTTTTCTTGCGCCTAATAGCTTCTTTGACTTTAGTTGTTAAGCACACTAACATCTTTTTGTCTCTGGGTTGCTTTCTTGACATACATTATACATTTCAGCTGAACTTTTAATACTGTGTTTTTAAACAGCTCCCTAGCATTTTGGAGAGATTTGACTCCCTTGGCTTTTCTGTTCCTTTCTTTTCCAATCACTTCATTTGCGTAAAGTTTCCTCTTATGAAGTCAAGTATGATCATGCTGGATTTTCATCATAATTTGCATACACACACATAAACAAATTTAATAGCACTATGGTTGCTGTTTCCAATCCATTCAGTTAAAAAATGAACTTGATTGACTTTTAAAATACATTTGTTGTTTTTTTTCTTTCCCATCCAGTTAGAGGGACAATTTAAAGAGCTGCACAATGACAAGCAGGAGACCAAAGTAGAAAATACCAAGCTGAAGCTTACAAACAAAGGGCTGCTGGAAGAACTGGAGAGAACATCCCAGGAGCTCCTCATTGCACAGCAGCACTTGCAGATGCTCCAGGATGAGGCCAAAAAACTGCAGGAAGAAAAGGAAATGTGAGTGGTTCCCAGAGCTGGAATACAGCTTAATGTGTCCAATTTGCATTGCTGACACAGGCACATAACAGGTGAAGGGAGGGCCACAAGAATGAACACAGGGGACTGGTATTGGGTTGAATTAGGCCGTGACTTTATTGATTACGGGACGTGGGGGACGCTGTGGGTTAAACCACAGAGCCTAGGACTTGCCGATCCGAAGGTCGGCGGTTCGAATCCCCGTGATGGGGTGAGCTCCCGTTGCTCAGTCCCTGCTCCTGCCAACCTAGCAGTTTGAAAGCACGTCAAAAGTGCAAGTAGATAAATAGGTACCGCTCCAGCGGGAAGGTAAACGGCGTTTCCGTGCGCTGCTCTGGTTCGCCAGAAGCAGCTTAGTCATGCTGGCCACATGACCCGGAAGCTGTACGCCGGCTCCCTCGGCCAATAAAGCAAGATGAGCGCCGCAACCCCAGAGTCGGCCACGAAACCCTAACCCTTTTATTTTCCTGCCAGAGTGGTACCTATTAATCTCCTTGCACTTTTTGGCATGCTATTGAACTGCTAGGTTGGCAGGAGCTGGGACCGAGCAACAGGAGCTCAACCCGCCGCGGGGATTCGAACCGCCGACCTTTTGATCGGCAAGCCCAAGGCTCAGTGGTTTAGACCACAGCGCCACCTGCGTCCCTAAGGTTGCCGGTTATTGTTACAAAAACCCCAACACTAAATCCAGAACAAAGATCCCAGTTCTCTAAGAATGGTTATTATTAGGTTTTATTGTGATGCTTTTTATTTGTCTCCTTCAGTGAGGTTTACAGAGTGACAGAAATGCTACAGAGGGAGAAGTCAGGGCTCCTGAAGCAGCTGGACTTTTTAAGGTAAGAAAATAAGGTGCGATAAATCCACCCCTGCCAGCAGCGGGAATCAGAGCAAATATTATAAAACCTCAATACAGGCAACTCCCCACTCGCATGCAATCAGCATGGGTATGACTGCTCACATGCATGCCATTCTCAGCGTTGAAGGGGGGTGGAGCAGGGCGGGGCAAACTGGACTGGACTTGTGTACAGTGGTGCCCCGCAAGACGAATGCCTCGCAAGACAGAAAACTCGCTAGACGAAAGAGTTTTCCGTTTTGGAGGTGCTTCGCAAAACGAATCTCCTATGGGCTTGCTTCGCAAAACGACAATGTCTTGCAAGTTCCTGCTGGTCCCCCCCCTTTTTCTAAGCCGCTAAGCCGCTTATCAGCTGATCCGATCAGCAGATAAGCCGCTAAAAGCCGCCAATAGCGCTAAGCCGCTTATCAACTGATCCGATCAGCAGATAAGCCACTAAAAGCCCCTAATAGCGCTAATCCGCTAATCCTTCAATGGGCTTGCTTCGCAAGACGAAAAAACCCGCTAGACGAAGAGAATCACAGAACGGATTCTTTTCGTCTTGCAAGGCACCACTGTACATCCCACAGAACAGAATCACCGTGTAAGCTGGGATTCCCCTGTAATACGGTTTGGTTTAATATCCTCTCAGCTTTCTTACCACAATACCATATCAATTTCTTGACACACTGGACTCCCCCACTGATAAGCGGGTAGAGTTGGAGGATATGTTGTAAGTTCCATGTTGTTTTCCTTTCTTTTTGTGCCCCACCACTGCAGAGAAAGGAACAAATATCTGAGAGATGAACACGACGAATGTTTACAGGTGAGTGGGCAGCCCCAGACTACCTTCTCATAAAACGTGTGGTTTTTTTCTTAGCCTTGACAGATTCTTAACTATATTGTGGCGACACACCTCTGTAGTTAAGTGGAAGAGCACCTTCTGTGCATGCAGAAGGTCCCAAATTCAAATCCCGACATTTGCAAGAGGGCCTAGGACAGTTTCCTGCAAGAATCCCTGGCAAGTTGTTGCCCGTCTGTTCTGAGCCAGATGGACCAGTTGCCGGACTTTGTAGATGGCGACTTCCTGTGTTACTGATTCACAAATGTGCACATTTTATTTGCAAAATAAAAAAAAATCCTTCCAGTAGCACCTTAAAGACCAACTAAGTTAGTTCTTGGTATGAGCTTTCGTGTGCATGCACACTTCTTCAAATACACTGAAACAGAAGTTGCCAGATCCTTCTATATAGTGAGAAGGTGGGGAGGGGTATTACTCAGAAGGGTGGTGGGAATGGGTGATTGGCAGATAGCTGAGATGAGCCTGTTGACGACTCTTATTTGCACCCACTTTTACCACAAGCGCTAACAACATCATCAAAAACCAAATACAATACCATATTTTTCCGTGTATAACACACTCCTGTGTATAAGACGATCCCTATTTTCGGAGACTCTAAATTAAGAAAATAGGGGAAGATTGCCCAGAGTTGTTGAGCTTTTTTTGATTGCCGAAAATCTATCACACACCTGACCGACGCTGCCAATCGCACGCGTCGTTGAAGCCACCAATCACCCGCCCAATTGCTGCCACAGCAGCCAATCGACAGCAGCCCTTGCCACAGCCACCAATCGCCGCTGACAATCTCCTGCTCAAGGCTGCAACCAGTCACCCGTCCCCCCTCTGCACTATCCGTGTATAAGATGCCCCCCAATTTTAAACATTATTTTATAATAAAAAAAATTATCTTAGACACGGAAAACTACTGTACTTTCAGGTGATTTGGGGCATTGGTGTATTATCAATCTGCAGGAGGCAACAATTTGGGCACGAGCTCCTCTCTTCCAAAGATCCTTGCATATTTGTTTTTCTGATTATTCCGAATCCCACTTCTGGTTTTCTGTTTTCACCTCCTTCCCTGCACCCATTCCCATCTTGGTGCCTTTAATGCTCATGTGGTTTCCATTTTCTCTTGGCGCTCAGATATTCCAAAGGTTGATATCCCCAGGCCTTTCTAGGGTACATCCAAGAACATGAGCCCGCAAATCTAGCCCTAACAGAACATCTTTTGTCAACTAGCTAAGGGGTGGACCAAGAGACAGGGAAGTTTCCTTGCTGATGTAGATCCAGAACACAATTTATGGAAAGTTCTCATGTGCAAATGCCATTGAAATGAATGGCTGTCCCACAGGAGCACAGTAGGATGCTTGTATAGTTCCACCCCTCCTCATCCACTGTTTAAATGACACCTTAATAGGAGTATAAAAAGGTAAAGGGACCCCTGACCATTAGGTCCAGTTGTGGCCGACTCTGGGGTTGCGGCGCTCATCTTGCTCTATAGGCCAAGGGAGCCGGCGTTTGTCCGCAGACAGCTCCCGGGTCATGTGGCCAGCATAACTAAGCCGCTTCTGGCGAAACCAGAGCAGCACACGGAAACACCGTTTACCTTCCCACCGGAGCGGTACCTACTTGCACTTTGACATGCTTTCGAACTGCTAGGCTGGCAGGAGCTGGGACTGAGCAACGCGAGCTCACCCCGTCACTGGGATTCGAACCGCCGACCTTCTGATCAGCAAGTCCTAGGCTCTGTGGTTTAACCCACAGCGCCACCCACGTCCCTTCACAGGAGTATACTGCTCTGAAAATAGTGTTGAGTCTGCCATTTTATGTAACTCATTTTGAGGCAGTTTCTATAATATTTCTACAGAAATGTAAGAATGTTCCAACTGCAAGGTGGAAAGAAAGGTCAGGCTCGATCATCGGCAAATATATGGAGAAAAAGGCTTTGCCAAAAAGGTAAGGTCTTAGTTTTGCTATTGCGCGCATTTATTCTTAACGTAGGGTGCAGAATGTACTGTAGTTAGATACTGTTCCTGCATCTATATAGTTTTTCTCCATACAGAAATATAGATTGCTTTTATATTTCTTTGCTGTCCTGTTCAGATAGGGTTCATATTCAAAACATATTCAAAATATGAACCCAAATTTCAATTTCAAAGTTCCGAATTAAATTTGTACAGACATCCAACGTGATATAGAGATGTGATAAGGAGAGTTTAAATGATACAGAGATGTGGTGTAGAGAGTTTAAAATACGTTATGTTTCATAATGCTTTTTCTAGCCAGTCTTCAGAAGACGACGATACATTTAACACTGAAAGGAGAAGAAATTCCACTGGTTTGAATGGGTATCTTTCATTTGATTCTGATTCTGCTGCCGGTGAGGGACTGACTCAAAGAAGGCCTCTACAAAGACTAATATCAATTGAAGAAGATCACCTGCCCCAGCTTCTAAATAGACCGGGAGACAGGACACTAACCAAATGGTCTGAAGAAGATGAAACTAACTTGCCAGAACTGGAAATGAATGAGATCCAAACAGAATCATCATCTGAACAAACACCTTCCTTTCCCAGGGGACAGCCAGTAGGGAAAGAAACACTAGCAAATGTAAGAAACAAAAGTGCATTGTTTTTATTTTGGAGGTGGATTTTGGCTAATTTATGGCTATCTCCGCTGTGTGCATTACATTAATAATAATAATAATAATAATAATAATAATAATAATAATAATAATTTTTATTTATACCCCGCCCTCCCCAGCCACGGTCGGGCTCAGGGCAGCTAACAAGCAATAATAAAAACAAGTTGAATGAATACAACTTGAAAACAAGATTAAAATACAACATTAAAATATTGAAACATTAAAATATTAAAAATGCAGCCTCATCACAGGAGGAAAAGGGGAAAAGAAAGAGGGGGAGGGAATCAAATTGACTCCAAGCCAAAGGCCAGGCAGAACAACTCTGTCTTACAGGCCCTGCGGAAAGAAATCTGATCCTGCAGGACCCTGGTCTCATGAGACAGAGCGTTCCACCAAGCCGGAGCCAGTGTTGAAAAGGCCCTGGCTCTGGTTGAGGCTAATCTAACTTCCTTAGGGCCCGGGACCACTAGGGTGTTGCTATTTATGGACCTTGAGGCTCTCCGTGGGGCATACCGGGAGAGGCGGTCCCGTAGGTACGAGGGTCCTAGGCCGTGAAGGGCTTTAAAGGTCAAAACCAGCTCCTTAAATCTGACCCTGTACTCCACCGGGAGCCAGTGCAGCTGAAAAAGCACTGGGTGAATATGCTCCCATGGCAGAGACCCCGTGAGGAGCCTCACTGCAGTATTCTGCACCCGCTGGAGTTTCTATTTGTTTTATTGTTTTTGTTTTTTTGAATTTGCATTTTATTTATTTGTTAACATTCTTATATTACATTGGTAAACATTGTCGTATTACATTGCAGGACTTACTATAATATAATTTCCAACATGTATACAAAAATGATATACAAATTTTATATACCTAGAAAGAAAATGAAACAAAAAAAGAAAGAAAGAACAAAGAGAAAAAACAAAAACAATCCCCCCCCAAATCATATACATGCCAACACACTAGACTTCCTGTCTATCCCTTTGTATATTCCTTTTTTACAAATGAATGTATATTTCTTATTACTGCATATTTCTTTACATTTTATCTAATACATTCCTATATCAATATGTGCTCTTAGTCTTATTTCTCAACTCAGTCTCACTCCAACGTCAATCAAATGCTAGCATAGATAGCGAACCTTTACTGTATTTTTGAACATATGTTTTATATCTATCCCACTTTTCCCACTATTAAGCCTGTTTGAGCTGTGTCAACAGCAAAAAAAATCATAGTGAGTGTGTATTGCGTGGCAAGTCCCCTCCCCCATGTGAAATAAAGACACTAGACACGGTATTTAAGGTTAATGGGCATGAAAAGGCCACAACTTTATTGATTACAGAATTGAAAGGTATTGGCCTTAGGCATTGGCTCCTAACTACTACCCGGCATGGGGACCGGGAAGGGTTGTCCACAAGCCGTGGGAGTCCTGTTGAAGTACGCCAACTAGGATCCCAGCGGGTGTCACCGCTCTGGGGCATGCCGGAGGCCCTTACCTACCAAGGTTTCGGACAAGGCAACGCCCCCCGGAGTCCTCTACCGGACTACCCTTAGCCTTGGGGAAGGTGATGGCTTTTCCCGCTCAGCTGGAAGGGGCAAAGAGGGCAGTCCCCGGGCGTGCCTAGCCTTTAATAAGCTAGACCACGCCTCCTCGGCCCGCTGATTGGCGGGCCGGGTCGCCGACACGCCCGGGGATTCCCTACTCTCGCGGGGGCAAAGGCTAGCCCCCGCGTGAGGATGTGGGAGGATTTCTGCACGCAACCCCCTCTCCTCTCAAGTCGGAAATGGCTTTGAGGATACAGCAGGGAGAGGCAGTGTGGTGCTTTCTCCTTGTTTGGGGAATGCCCCTCAACCCCAGCTAATCCGACCAACACTTGTGGATTATGGGAGCTGTAGTCCAAGAGATCTGGAGGGCACCATGCTGAGTACTATATTACAACATGTATTAGACAGCAGAGCTGCGGCACAATTGTAGCTGGAGGCATAGCAGTGGCAATTTGGGTTAATTTTGTCTAATCCTCCTTTAAAGCTATCCTAATGGTTAAAGCTACCCTAATGGTCTAATCCTCCTTTAAAGCTATCCTAATGGTCCCATAAGGGACGCGGGTGGTGCTGTGGGTTAAAGCACAGAGCCTAGGACTTGCCGATCAGAAGGTCGGCGGTTCGAATCCCTGCGACGGGGTGAGCTCCCGTTGCTCGGGCCCTGCTCCTGCCAACCTAGCAGTTCGAAAGCACGTCAAAGTGCAAGTAGATAAATAGGTACCGCTCCAGCGGGAAGGTAAACAGCATTTCCGTGCGCTGCTCTGGTTCGCCAGAAGGGCCTTAGTCATTCTGGCCACATGACCCGGAAGCTGTGCGCCAGCTCCCTTGGCCAATAAAGTGAGATGAGCGCCGCAACCCCAGAGTCGGCTACGACTGGACCTAATGGTTAGGGGTCCCTTTACCCTTTACCTTAGTGGTTGGCCATCATAACTTTTTCTGGAATCAAATTCCATAGTTTACCTCTGCACTGTGTGAACAAATACTTCTTTTTGTGTATCCCAAATCTCCCAATATTCAGCTTCGCTGGATGGCTCTGAGTTCTGTTGGACTGAAAGTTTAATCCATCCATTTTCTCTGCACCATGCATGATTTTATACACTTCTATCGTGTCCTTTTTTCTAAATTAAAAAGACCTGAATATGTTTACCATTCTTCATAGGCAGCTGTTCCACCCCAAGATAATTTCCGTTGCCCTTCAGTATCCCGCAAAGCGTGGCAACAGAACTGTACCTAGTTTTTCACGTGTCAATTTGTTTAATGGCATTATAATGGGTTAAAAAATTTTTAATCCCTTTCTGAATGATCCCAAGTAGGGAATTCACCCTTTTCACAACCACCACATATTGGCGTGATGTTTTCATTGAGCTATCCTGTATGACTCCTAGTCAGTCGCTGTTAATTTAGACCTCGTGAATGTACATGTGAATTTAAGATTGATTTATTGTTCCAATGTGCTTCACTTTATTATTATTCTTTTGTCTTACCACTCTGAACAATTTGGTGTCACCAGCAAACTTAGCCACCTCACTGCTCTTCCCTGTGTATCTGAAGAAGTGTGCATGCACACGAAAGCTCATACCAAGAACTAACTTAGTTGGTCTTTAAGGTGCTACTGGAAGGAATTTTTTTATTTTGACTATGGCAGACCAACACGGCTACCTATCTGTAAATACAAGAAGACTGTATTGTTTTTATCTTTTGATGTCATGAGTCTCTTGCAATGAGCGCAGCGTGTTGGGTTTTTTTGTTATTGTTTATTTGAATTATATAAGCCAACTTTGAAATACTATCAGACGTACGTTAGTTGCCCTTGGGTGTGACTAAAAACAATTAGAAAAGATATTGCTATCAGTTGATGTAAGTGGAACCAAAATTTACCTTATTTATTCTGGGTCCAGCCCATAGTACTGAAGAATGGATATAAATGTATTAAATAAATAGATATTTTATTTCTAAATATCTCCTCACCTCAAAAAGCAAAATGATTTAGCAGTAGGTGCAGTGCAGCTTACTGAACATTTGCACTTGTCTTTGTTTGCAGGATGAACAAGGGTACTTTGCTCCAAATGGTTTATTCAAGATCGTCATCGTAGGCAATTCAAGCGTGGGGAAGACTTCCTTTTTAAGGCGTTTTTGTGAAGACCATTTTTTCCCAGGCACTGCTGCTACAGTCGGTAAGTAAGTTAAAGGAAAAAAGAACACACAAATCGCATTTGTCTGGGCTGCTCGTACATATCCAGACTTGGTGACCCGCACTTATTTCCATTGTTTATACGTGTCCTTGTATTTTCAGTCCTCGCTAAACACTGGCTTTTTAAAAGCTGTGTCTCATTTCTTTGGAATTGTTTCTAATTATACCATGGGTAGGCAACCTAAGGCCCGGGGGCCAGATCCAGCCCAATCGCCTTCTAAATCCGGCCCACGGATGATCTGGGAATCAGCGTGTTTTTACATGAGTAAAATAAAATAAAATAAAAGTGTTCTTTTATTTAAAATGCATCTCTGGGTTATTTGTGGGGCACAGAAATTCATTCATCCCCCCCCAAAATATAGTCCAGCCCCCCACAACGTCTGAGGGACAGTGGACCAGCCCCCTGCTGAAAAAGTTTCCTGAATTATACCTTTAGTGACGTCAACTGATGGAAAGGTGGGTGTGGTTTGAGGGGAACAGCCTGGCAAGGCAAATTGGATTCCCTTGTGGTTCAAGACTGGCCTGCAGGCTGTAGGTCCTGTCCCCCCCCCCACACACCTGGAGATAATCTAAGCTGTGTTCCTTTACAGGTGTGGATTACAGTGTAAAAATGGTGCCAGTGGATAACCACCAAGTGCTGCTGCAGTTCTGGGACACTGCTGGGCAAGAAAGGTGAGAAAATGCCCTTACGTCCTGCCAGTGGCGTAGCGTGGGTTGTCAGCACCCGGGGCAAGGCAAGTAATTTGCGCCCCCTAACCCGTGGATTTTAGCACTCGAGTGCGAGCGCGCACCCCCCAGATGTTGCACACGGCCCCCCTGCACCCCCCACGCTACGCCACTGGGGCTGGGGGCGAGCGAAGGAGCCAAGGACCCCCCCCCAAAGGCTCAGCAGGAATTTATTAAATTTATTATTTGCGGAGCCCCCGCGGGCCGAGGCAGCCGAAGCCCCCTCCCCTCGGGCGCCTCCCCGCCCCCTCCTCTCCTTGGGCTGTAGGTGGAGCTCCAGATCCGGGCTTGGCGAGCGCCTCTCCTCCTCCCGGCTGGGTCCGGGGGCTTCCAGCCATGCTCCGTCCTGCCCCCCCCCCCCCGCGGCTGAGACTTGCGCTGAGAGCCGGAGCCAGCGGCGCCCCCTTCTGCCGGGAGAGCCTCGCCCGCCCGCCGGCTTCCTCTCGGAGGGTTTTGGGGAGCGCAGGGGACGCGGAGCTCTCCTCCCTCCCAGTCCGCAGAAGCAGCCGCCGCCTGTGGCTGGGCCGAGGGGATGACGTCGGCGTCGGGGTGCGGAGGCTGCCCATGCCCGGCCAGGCGTCGGTGGCGGCGTCGGTGCTGCTGCAGCGGCTGCTCCTCCTGCGAGCAGTGAGTGGAGCGCAGCCGCAACAGCGGCGGGGGGCACGCACGCGCTAGGGCGCAAGGCTGGCGGTGGCGGCGGGGAGCCCGGCAGAGGAAGGAACTTGTCCCTTCCCTCTGGACTCGCGCCCCCCCCCCCCGATGTTGCGCCGGGTGCGGCCAGCACCCCTGGCACCCCCCACACTACGCCACTGCGTCCTGCTGCGACACTGGCAGGGCTGCCCTTTATTTCTTCGAGCCAGGCATGGGGGTCTGCTGGAGGGCTAAGGTGGGGGCAGTTGAAGAATCGTTATTTGCATCAGCCACTAACCATAGCAACAAAATAAAATAAAATGTACATCCCTAGCTAACAGGACCAGTGGTCAGGGATGATGGGAGTTGTAGTCCCAAAACATCTGGAGGGCCAAGTTTGGGGATGCCTCAGTTAAAGGAGTTAAAACTCTTGCCTATCTGCTTCCTGGTGGTTTCTACCTGTAGCAATCCAATAACCCTTATGCCAGGGGTGAGAAACTGAATATATGCTATGCCCTGCTGTGAATTGTGGTCATATCTTGCAACCTTGGGGTCACCCTATACAGTGGTACCTCGGGTTAAGTACTTAATTTGTTCTGGAGGTCCCTTCTTAACCTGAAACTGTTCTTAACCTGAAACACCACTTTAGCTAATGGGGCTTCCCGCTGCTGCGGCACGATTTCTGTTCTCATTCTGAAGCAAAGTTCTTAACCTGAGGTACTATTTCTGGGTTGGCAGAGTCTGTAACCTGAAGCATCTGTAACCTGAAGTGTCTGTAACCCGAGGTACCACTGAATGGTCATATCATCTGTTTTCTAGGCTTGTTGTTCTGTTGGCTTTATCTGCTGTATGTTTTTGGTGCTAATGACAGAAGATTCATAAAGAGAACTGATTTGCAGGTACCGCAGCATCACCAAGCAGTTCTTTCGAAAAGCTGACGGCGTGGTTGTGATGTATGACATAACAGCAAAAGAGTCGTTCACAGCTGTGAAGCAATGGTTAGTGAGCATTGAGGTAAGAAGGACTGAGAGTATGAGCACATTAGTGCTTACCCCGGCTCCAGGGATGCCGGTGGCGCTGTGATCTAAACCACTGAGCCTCTTGGGCTTGCCAGTCAGAAGGTTGGCGGTTTGAATCCCCACAATGGGGTGAGCTCCCATTGCTCTGTCCTAGCAGCTTGAAAACACGCCAGTGCAAGCAAATAAATAGGTACCGCTGCAACAGGAAGGTAAACAGTGTTTCTGTGCGCTCTGGCTTCCGTCATGGTGTCCCATTGCGCCAGAAGTGGTTTAGTCATGCTGGCCACATGACCCGGAAAGCTGTCTGCGGACAAACGTCGGCTCACTCGGCTTGAAAGCGAGATGAGCGCCACAACCCCATAGTCGCCTTTGACTGGACTTAACTGTCCAGGGCATAGCTGTCAACTTACAGATTTGAAAATAAGGGACCAGCAGCCTCAAAAATAAGGGATCAGCAGCCAAAATAAGGGATTTTCCCAGCACAGGTATGTTCAACTTCTGAGCCCCTCCAAGCCAAAGGCAGAAAGCCCAGCCAGCAGCCAAACAAAGCCTCAAGCGGTGGTTCCCACAGCGCAGCAACCCGGCAAAGGGGATGCAGCAAGGAAAACCACCGTCACCTCTCCGCTGGGAAGTGCTGAGCAAAGGCGAGTCCCCAGGCAACGCAGCCGATTTGATCGGCACAAGGCATGCAAGCTCCACCCCCCAGTCGTTCTTAGACTCCTTATTGGGTGAGCAATGCAGCCAAGCAACACAGTTGGAGCCTCCCTCCTCCCTGGCCGGCAGGGAGGGAGGGAGATGAGCTGCTTCCTTTGAAACCTGGGATATTTAAGGGACATCATCAATAAGGGACGGCAGCGGGACACAGCGCTGGGATAAGGGACTTTCCCACCAAATAAGGGACAGTTGACAGCTATGGTCCAGGGGTCCTTTACCTTTTACCTTTACCCTGGCTCCCACACACTTCTACTGCTCATGTTTGAAACAGGACATTAGCCACAATCCAAGGTTATCTTGTCTCTTCTTGAAAAATGCTCCTGTTTGGTGTGCTTTCCCTCAAACAAGCTTACATTCAGTTAGAAAACAGAAGCCACGGTTAAGCTGAGATGCGTACAATTCAGGCAGCTCTTGGGCATGTGAATGACAGCATCAGTAATTTGGAGTTCAGCATGGGGGTCATCCACACACACTTCTCTGGTGTGAACAGCAACATAAAAAAAGCACTGGAAACGCAGCTGTTTGTTCAAAACCACTAATGTGTACGTAGTTAAAATAGGGATGTGGTTGATTAATTATATTACTATGCCACTTTGCACTCAAATTACTCTCAAAGTGGCTTGATGTTATTGTTGTTTAGTCGTTTAGTCGTGTCCGACTCTCCGTGACCCCATGGACCAGAGCACACCAGGCACTCCTGTCTTACACTGCCTTCCACAGTTTGGTCAAACTCATGCTGGTAGCTTCCAGAACACTATCCAACCATCTCATCCTCTGTTGTCCCCTTCTCCTTGTTCTCCCATAGATAGATAGATAATACTTTATTCGGCTATAAGCCCACAAGGTAAAACCAATCAATAAATAAAATAGCATTTTACATTCTAAAATATCAACTAAAATATTTCAACGCATAATCTCCTTCACATTACATACAATCTCTAGATGTCTAGATGTACCATATTGTATTGTTCTCCCAACATCAGGGTCTTTTCCAGGTAGTCTTCTCTTCTCATGAGGTGGCCAAAATATTGGAGCCTCAGCTTCACGATTTGTCCTTCCGGTGAGCACTCAGGGCTGGTTTCCTTCAGAATGGAGAGGTTTGATCTTCTTGCAGTCCATGGGACTCTCAAGAGTCTCCTCCAGCACCATCATTCAAAAGCATCAATTCTTCGGCAATCAGCCTTCTTTATGGTCCAGCTTTCAAAGTGGCTTACAAACAATAAATCACAATAGCATATTAGAACATCACAAATACAGCATAAATCATACAAAATAATTAACAAACCATCAATAAAGCAATCTGTAAAACACCATTAACAAAACAGCAACTAAAACATAAGCTAAACAGAACAACAATAGCAAAAGGCATATTATTAACAAATCAATTAGGCATTTATAATCTATAACAGAATATTATAACCACAATGTACCGGTACATCTGGAATGTTGGGTGTACTTATTTTTGTGTCTGCTTGCAGTGCTGTCTATGAGCTTTCAATGCTCTCGGGAGAGAACCCGTATTTTAACTGCTGTTCGTTATCTTATAGGAAGCAGCAGGGGAGAATATTCCTGTCCTCTTGCTTGGGAACAAAACAGATAATGAAAAAGAACGGGAAATCCCCAGGGGATTAGGAGAGCATTTAGCCAAGGTACAGTATGAAGAACATACAGTTCTGAAAACAACCAGTAATGTACACTTAACAAAAAAAAAACCTCCATGTTCCTCTTGGGAACAACTTCTGTGATAACAAGGTCAATGAATATTACCCATCTGTGGCATGAGGTCAAATATTTGATTTTGTATATCTCATTAAGCTGAGGCCTTTGAAGCTATCTCATTACGATTGAAGAAGGGCTTGCTTTCACAATGTGATGATCAAGTTTCAAGAAAAAAATCCCTCTGAATTGTCTGTTTCAATTAGAGCTGGTTTACTTATCCTCTTCGTGAGGGAGCACCTTTCTTTGAGTACATCGATTTCGTGATCTTGGGTACAAGAACAGCTTTCCTTTTGACCAGAAGGCACTATAGATGGATGGGAATCTATGGGCAGCTGCAAATTTGCCCTGTGGCCCTAGAGAAGAGGAGTAAAATACCGTATTTTTCGCTCTATAAGACGCACCAGACCACAAGACGCACCTAGTTTTTGGAGGAGGAAAACAAGAAAAAAAATATTCTGAATCTCAGAAGCCAGAACAGCAAGAGGGATCGCTGGGCAGTGAAAGCAGCAATCCCTTTTGCTGTTCTGGCTTCTGGGATAGCTGCGCAGCCTGCATTCGCTCCATAAGACGCACACACATTTCCCCTTACTTTTTAGGAGGGGAAAAGTGAGTCTTATAGAGCAAGAAATATGGTACTTCTCCTCATCCCTGGCACCAGCAGTTGCATCCTCCACCTTGGTTCAAAGCTGAAAGTCACAGCTCTTTCATAGTACAGTGGTGCCTCGCAAGACGAAAAGAATCTGTTCTGTGATTCTCTTCGTCTAGCGGTTTTTTCGTCTTGCAAAGCAAGCCCATTGACGGATTAAAGGATTAGCGCTTTTAGCGGCTTTTAGCAGCTTTTAGCGGCTTATCTGCTGATCGGATCAGCTGATAAGGGCTTAGCGGCTTAGAAAAAGGGGGGGAGGGGGGAAAAACCAGCAGGAACTCGCAAGACATTGTCGTCTTGCGAAGCAAGCCCGTAGGAGATTCGTTTTGCGAAGCACCTCCAAAACGGAAAACTCTTTCGTCTAGTGAGTTTTCATGAGCCCAACTGAAGCAGAACCAACTTGACTTCTGCAAGAGGAAAAACCCTGTAGATCTTACAAACTTATCAGAATTCTTTGAGAGTGTCAACAAGCAGATAGAGGTAATCGTTTGACATTGTGTACTTGTACTTCCAAAGAGCTTTAGACAATGTACCTCACCGAACACTCCAGAGTAAGCTTAGCAGTCAAAAATAAAAAATAACACTCAGGACAAGGTGATTCTGGTTTGAAGCCTATATAGTGGTATCTTGGTTCTCAAAATTAATCCGTTCTGGAAGTCTGTTCCAAAACCAAAGCGTTCCAAAACCAAGGCATGCTTTCCCATAGAAAGTAATACAAAACGGATTAATCTGTTCCAGACTTTTAAAAACAACTCTGAAAACAGCAATTTAACATCGATTTTACTATCTGAAGAGACGATTGATCCATAAAATGAAAGCAACAATTGATACTGTACTATAAAATAAATAAGACAGTGTTGTAGATGATAAAAATTAAAATTGCATTTTTTTCTTATCTGCACTAATGATAGTTATTGTTTGGATGGGGGGCTTTTTTCCATTTCTGCAGTCACACGATCAGTCAGTAGCTGAATTGGGTTTCACACAGTCACAAAAACAAATTAACTGAAAAAGCCACAAAAACAGAAAATAAATAGCTAAAACAAAAGCACCAAACTTAATCTGTTCTGGAAGTCCGTTTGACTTCCGAAATGTTTGAAAACCAAGGCGCAGCTTCTGATTGGTGCAGACGCCCTGGAAACAATAGCCGACAGCCGCATCGGATGTTCAGCTTCCAAAAAACGTTCGAAAACTGGAACACTTCTGGGTTTTTGGCGTTTGGGAACCAAGGCGTTTGAGAACCAAGGTACCGCTGTACCAATGATGTATTATTGATCAATGTGTCAGAAGGAGCTCTTCCCGTTCCTAAACCCAAAAGAAATGTCGGGGTATTTAGATAGCCTTCAAAAGGGCCATATGCAAATCTCTTCCAGCAAATCGAGGCCTTAAATTATGTAACTATCGGTGTATATCATCTCATTATGAAAAGTGATTGTCTCAACGCAATACATGACTACAGTGGCAAAATTATATTTTTAAAAATCTAACTGCCATGATGCAGCAATAAAGGAAGTCACAGTGGCTGTTACATAAATGCAAATATATTTTGGGGGACGGGGGATGCTTTTACAGTGGAATGAGATTCTTGAGATATATGTATAAATTTAGATTTAGTCCCTAAGGGTGCATTTAGATGCTTGTTGCTAAATGATGTGAGCAATGCTTTTTTTCTTTTCTATTACAGGAATACAATTTAATCTTCTATGAATGCAGTGCTCTGTCAGGTGACGGCATAAACAAGTCTGTCCTGCACTTGGCCAGGTAAGGAAAAGTGTTAAGGATGCTTTGCAAACTAGGGTCCATCAGGTTTTATAAATGGGTTCCAGTGAACGAGTGTGCTCATGACCAGTGGTCCTGGTGTTGGTGTTGCTTCTCATACCAGGAACTCAGTGAAGAAAACTATTATGCCACCATCAGTAGGAGAATTGTATACCAAGTACATGAATAAGATTTGAAATGGGAAAAGGAGCATTCACCATGAGTTGGGAAAGCGAACATTGGTGTAGCTTCTATTTGGAATTGTATATCAGAATCATTTTTGGTGATCTACGGCAAATGGTTATGAGTGTTGGTGCAGCGCTTCAGTGCACTCATGAGCAATATTTCATTATCTTAACTGTGTTTCATTGCCACTTTGAAAGGGGTTCTCAGCATGTAAGTAGCTTAGCTTAGTTTAAAAGGATAGTTCGTAGAAGGTAGATCCAGAGGTGTAATTGGGGGGGGGGAGTTGTAAGGCCAGTTGCCCCAGGGTGCAAAATAGTTGAGGCAAAAAATTTCAACCACCTGGTGCTGCCATTGTTGTAAACAAAAATCTGTCCTTTTTCCCTTATGGGGTATCCAAGAGCCCATATAGAGTCCTTACATAGGTTCCCTATTGGTAGGAGAAAATAACAGAGGCCAACCAGAGAATATTGAGAAGCAAAGCAGCTTGTAAGATTGATCTTTATTGATTTGTTGCAACAGGCTGCTCCCCTCACCTGCAGGCGAGGAGGAGGACCCAGAAAAATGGTGTGCAAGGCCTTATAAAGACTTTTGAAATTGCCACCCTGTAGATCAGGACCACCCCCAGAAACAGCATACATACATCACAGAAGGGGTGTAACCTAAGACCACCCCCCAGATACATCACACCTACATCACAAAAAGTGGTCTAAAACAGAAAGTTGAATGTTGTTTTTCTCCTGTCCCTGTTTATCTCCTGTCTGGCAGGTTACAGTGGTGCCTCGCAAGACGAAAAGAATCCGTTCCGCAAGTCTCTTCGTCTTGCGGTTTCTTCGTCTTGCAAAGCAAGCCCATTAGCGGGCTTAGCGGATCAGCTGATAAGCGGCTTAGCGGATCAGCTGTTAAGGGGCTTAGCGGATCAGCTGATAAGCGGCTTAGTCGCTTAGGATCAGCTGATAAGCGGCTTAGCGGCTTGGGGAAAAGGGGGGGAGGGGAAAAAACCCACAGGAACTCGCAAGACATTTTCGTCTTGCGAAGCAAGCCCATAGGAAATTCGTTTTGCGAAGCACCTCCAAAACGGAAAACCCTTTTGTCTAGCGGGTTTTCCGTCTTGCGAGGCATTCGTCTTGCGGGGCACCACTGTATTAGATTGGATTGCCTGGGGAGCCTGGCCAGTCTTTTGTAATGATAAATACATAGTTCCTGGGCCATGTCACAGGTTCACACCCTATTCAAACACAGACATACCCTTAAGACAGGATTTGTGAAGGAAAAGACAATGGGGAGGCTTTTCCATTTTCCTTTGACCTTGCAGAGAAAACATTTGCTCAGTTTGGGAATCAAAATGAACGAGGTCAGTCTTCCTGTGCTGATCTATGTACGTGCTTGGTTGGTACACTTATGGACATTTAACATATATCTAAGACCTCAAAATGGGACGCAGGTGGCGCTGTGGGTTAAACCACAGAGCCTAGGACTTGCTGATCAGAAGGTCGGCGGTTCGAATCCCCGCGACGGGGTAAGCTCCCGTTGCTCAGTCCCTGCTCCTGCCAACCTAGCAGTCCGAAAGCATGTCAAAGTGCAAGTAGATAAATAGGTACCGCTCCGGTGGGAAGGTAAACGGTGTTTCCGTGTGCTGCTCTGGTTCGCCAGAAGCGGCTTAGTCATGCTGGCCACATGACCTGGAAGCTGTACGCCGGCTCCCTCGGCCAATAAAGCGAGATGAGCGCCGCAACCCCAGAGTCGGCCATGACTGGACCTAATGGTCAGGGGTCCCTTTACCTTTAAGATCTCAAATTTCCTATCACACTCTATACAGCTGCACACTTCCACTTCAAACAGCTTCTCCATGCAAACCAGGAAATGACCTCTCCAGACAACTGGGCAACCTTTCTTTTCCTATCTCTGTGGCTGTGATCTGCTGGGTAACGTAGATGCCATTGGGCATGCATACTATGTCCAGTTCCCACCCACCCACCCTCTGTGCAACCCCGGGTGCTGGCAATCCATTCTACGCCACTGGTTAGATCTATCAATGGCTATTAACCCAGTTGGTTAACAGAACATAATATTCACATTCATAGGTCAAGAGGTTCAGTTTCTGGAGACAAAGAGGTTCAGTTTCTGGTGGGGCACCCCACACTCAAGCTTTGCTCAGTGGGCTTTCTAGATGCATAGAACTAAGTCTTGTTGTAAGCAGATGAACCTTGAGCCAATTCTACAAATTAGTGTTTATGTTTCTTTCTATAGGGTTTTAAAAGAACAAGAAGAAAAGGTGAAGGAAAAGACTATTCAGCTACATCAAGCCTCCAAGAAGAAGACTTGTTGTACCAAGCAGTAGAGGGCGTTTATGGCTTATACACACTTAACTTTTCCTCTGCTCTTTCTAACCACTGTTCTGCGCTTAAAAGGACTGTGGCCAAGCACTGGGATTGGGGTTTTTTTTAGCCTGGGAGCTTTTTGTGTGAAAACCTTCTCTTTAGTGCTCATTCTGAGCAAATATCAGTTCAGGTTTTCTGCAGATTGATGTTTCCTCCGTTTGAGTGCTAAAGAGCAGCTTTTGGCAAGGAAAGTTCTGGGACAAAAAACAACAAAACCCGCTCAGACACAGACCTTTTAAGGAAACAGTGGATGAAGGGTAAGAATTGTGGGGTGTGAAATACAGAGCAGTCAAATACAACATTCCTAGAGTGGACATAAAAAGGGGATGTCTGGACCAGCCAGTCGGAACTTCCTGTTTCCTCCTGGGCTGGGACAGACTTCCTCTACATTTGACTAGAGGTGGGCGTGACCTTACCTGTGCAGGTAACAAAACAGCAGAGGGCAAGACAGCCATCTCTCTGACTCCATTCCTTGAAGAAGCATCATCTCCTTAGCCTAAGATGCTCTCTTGGCAGCCAAGAGAGGACAAAGGAACTACACTGGTGCCTCGCAAGACGAAATTAATTCGTTCCGCGAGTTTTTTCGTCTAGCGAATTTTTCGTCTTGCGAAGCACGGTGTCGGAAAAGTTTTGGAAAAGCTTCAAAATTCACCAAAAACCTCAAAAAATGCTACCACACCGCGTTCTATGAGTTGCTCCTCAAAGTCAAGTCGCAACTGTATTAACAGTGTTAACAAAAAGGAAACAAACTTGCAAAAAACGCAAGCCCATTGGGAAATTCATCTTGTGAAGCAGCTCAAAAACCGCAAAACCCTTTCGTCTAGCGAGTTTTTCATCTTGCGAGGCATTCGTCTTGTGGGGCACCACTGTACTGTATTTTTCGCTCTATAAGACGCACCAGACCACAAGATGCACCTAGTTTTTGGAGGAGGAAAACAAGAAAAAAATATTCTGAATCTCAGAAGCCAGAACAGCAAGAGGGATCGCTGTGCAGTGAAAGCAGCAATCCCTCTTGCTGTTCTGGCTTCTGGGATAGCTGTGCAGCCTGCATTCACTCCATAAGACGCACACACATT
This sequence comes from Podarcis liolepis, assembly GCF_965112155.1. Taxonomy (NCBI): domain Eukaryota; kingdom Metazoa; phylum Chordata; class Lepidosauria; order Squamata; family Lacertidae; genus Podarcis; species Podarcis liolepis. The sequence continues at coordinate 8,452,581 of NC_139556.1, forward strand.
TCCCCTTACTTTTTAGGAGGGAAAAAGTGAGTCTTATAGAGCAAAAAATACGGTATCGCCTTATGGGATAGATTGAAGAATCCACCCCCATCGTTCAGCCCGGACACTGAGATCCAGCGCCGAGGGCCTTCTGGTGGTTCCCTCACTGTGAGAAGTGAGGTTACAGGGAACCAGGCAGAGGGCCTTCTCAGTAGTGGCGCCTGCCCTGTGGAACGCCCTCCCAGCAGATGTGAAGGAAATAAGCAGCTATCTTCTCTTTAAAAGACATCTGAAGGTAGCCCTGTTTAGGGAAGTTTTTAATATTTAATGCTGTATTGTTTTTAACGCTTGATTGGAAGCCACCCAGAGAGGCTGGGGAAACTCAGCCAGATGGGCGGGGTATAAATAATAAATTATTATTATTATTATTATTATTATTATTATTATTATTATTATTATTATTATATTTGTACTGGATAGGATTTACTCTTGAGGAGGAGGAAGTGCCAAGTGAGCCGTGCCCCTTCACAGCCACATCATTCATGTTGGTGGCAAGTAGGATTTGGGCAAGTGAATAGCCCAAAGTTGTTTATTTTCTTTGCAAAATCTCTAATAAAAAATTGAAGTTTTTGAGCTATTTGTAAGAAAAAACGACACAGTCGACAAGGGTTGCCTATGTCCAGATTTCCCCAGACATTTAAGCAACTTCTGCTCAGACTTCTTCTGACAGATGAATGCCGGCTATGTCCAGGAATGTCTGGACATATGGCCACACTAGTGGTAAGGGAGGAAATAGGTATATAGAAAAGAGAATTCCAGGATGCAAAGGCCCAGATTTGGGTGGCACTGTGGTGTAAAATCCAGAGCCTAGGGCTTGCCGATCGGAAGGTTGGCAGTTCAAATGCCCACAACGGAGTGAGCTCTCATTGCTCTGTCCCAGATCCTGCCAACCTAGCAGTTCAAAAGCACACCAGTGCAAGTAGATAAATAGGTACCATTCCAGCGGGAAGGTAAATGGCATTTCCGTGCGCTGCTCTGGTTTCACCAGAAGTGGCTTAGTTGTGCTAGTCGCATGACCTGGAAAAACGGTTTGCAGATGAGCGCCACAACCCCAGACTGGTTTGCGACTGGACTTAACTGCTGGGGGTCCTTTACCTTTTATTCTTTGGTGAGAGAACGCTCCCCTGAGATTTAACTGCTTTGTGATTATTCCAGATAATTTGATTTACAATATTCTGAAATGAGATTCATTTGGGAAATAATACTTTTAACTGCTGAAATGAAAGAAGAGTTTTAAACATTGCTTAATAAATTCATTGGAAAGTTGTTCATAATTATATTTATTGTATTTATATGAATATTGAGACAAAAAGAAATGAATATGTTTTGATAAAAAATATATTAATTTATTTGTTCCATTTGATTTAGTTTTTGTAATCATTTTAAATAATGTAATTCAATCACCTCTGTTTTTCTCCATTTGCCTAACTACTATAAAAAGATCAAGGCTGTTTCTGTATTAGTTTGATTCACTTTAACAATTGTGGCTCCAATCCATGGCCCAGAAAGACAGATAAGATTTTTTTTCCTGTTTTCTTCCAAAGGTTTCGTTTATATTTTTCTTTTAAAAAATAAACATCTTAAATTATGAAATATTTTATGATGATGAATAACATGTTTAGCACACTGTGTTCATATATTTACTCTCCCCAAATGATTTCTGTGTACTAGGAATACTTTTGTATAATACCATGTACAGTCTCGGATCATTACAGTTCCTACACCAAATCAATATGAAATGGTACAGAAATCCAGGCTTTTAGAAGTCCATGATAAACATGATGACAAGTATTAAGAAAGAGAAACTGACAGGAGCTCAGAAAATGAGACTGACTGAATTTCAGGTCATATTCACATTGATGGTTTCTTCTTTTGACCCTCATCCCCACGACGGGGTGAGCTCCCGTTGTTCAGTCCCAGCTCCTGCCCACCTAGCAGTTTGAAAGCATGTCAAAGTGCAAGTAGATCAATAGGTACCACTCCAGCGGGAAGATAAACGGCGTTTCCGTGCGCTGCTCTGGTTTGCCAGAAGCGGTTTAGTCATGCTGGCCACATGACCTGGAAGCTGTACACCGGCTCCCTTGGCCAGTAAAGCAAGATGAGCGCCGCAACCCCAGAGTCGTCCACGACTGGACTTAATGGTCAGGGGTCCCATTACCCTTTACCTTTAAAGTAGGAAAGCCAAAGAGATGCTAGGTTCTACTTGTTACATAACCACTTCCTCATCCACAGGAGGACCTCTCCTCTTATTCCATAACTACAGTGGTACCTCGGGTTACATACGCTTCAAGTTACAGACTCTGATAACCCAGAAATAGTACCTCAGGTTAAGAACTTTGCTTCAGGATGAGAACAGAAATTGTGCAGCGGTAGGCCCCATTAGCTAAAGTGGTGTTTCAGGTTAAGAACAGTTTCAGATTAAGAACAGACCTCCAGAACGAATTAAGTACGTAACCAGAGGTACCACTGTACTAAGCTTTACACTTTGTCGAAACCCTTTTGGAAGTCCAAGAATACCATGAAAGCTGCCTCCATCGTCAGGCTTGTTGACTCTCAAATAGGTTAGTGAGACAGGACGTTCCATGTCAGCAAGGCTTGCTCAATATACTTGGCTATTTTATCTGGCAGAGCTTTCCACCAATTTTTCTGAAACAGATATTAAGCCATGGGTTGTCAACCTGGTCCATATCGCCCACTGTTTCAGGATTCTAGGTGGGCAGTAGGGGGTTCTACGACACAAGCTGAATCCTCCTTCCATCGAGCACTGGGGGGCAGTAAGGAAATTTCACCATCAAGAAAGATGCATTAGTGGGTGGTAGGTATAAAAAGGTTGACCCCTGTATTAGGGATGCGGGTGGCGCTGTGGATGAAATCGCAGAGCCTAGAACTTGCCGATCAGAAGGTCAGTGGTTTGAATCCCTGCAACGGGGTGAGCTCCCGTTGTTCGGTCCCAGCCCCTGCCAACCTAGCAGTTCGAAAGCACGTTCGCCACTCTTGGCGACTTCCACAGAGACCAAAAATACACTAAAATGTAAAGACTGCAATGTGAAGTCTTCATTTATTCAGCTTCCAGATGATGTATTTTGATATATGGATGTGAATCCTCTGAATCTGGTTTGTCTCGTGCTGAATGTGGAAATATATGAGCCAACAGTGTGACGCGGCAGCTAAAAAAGCCAATGCAATTCTGGGCTGCATCAATAGGAGTATAGCATCTAGACCAAGGGAAGTAATAGTGCCACTGTATTCTGCTCTGGTCAGACCTCACCTGGAGTACTGTGTCCAGTTCTGGGCACCACAGTTCAAGAAGGACACTGACAAACTGGAATGTGTCCAGAGGAGGGCAACCAAAATGGTCAAAGGCCTGGAAACGATGCCTTATGAGGAACGGCTAAGGGAGCTGGGCATGTTTAGCCTGGAGAAGAGGAGGTTAAGGGGTGATATGATAGCCATGTTCAAATATATAAAAGGATGTCACATAGAGGAGGGAGAAAGGTTCTTGTAGTTTGGATCCATTGCTCCGTGTCTGCTTCTCTGGAGCAGGAGAAAAAAACCTTTGCAAAAGTTTGGCACCATTTTTGAGTGAATTGCAGAACGTCAGATTTTTTCTGGAATTGTGAAAAAAAGTTGTTCAGACGTTGAGGGCTGCTTCTGTTTCTGATGATAAAAACCCATCTGCTTCCACCGAAAAACCTTTCAGGGTATCGTTTGTAACAGTTTACCAACATTTTTGAGTGAATTTCAGAACATCAGATTTTTGCTGGACTTGTGAAAAAAAGTTGTTCAGACATCGAAGGCTAATTCTGTTTCCGATGATAAAAACCCATCTGTTTCTACCGAAAAACTGTCAGGGGATCGTTTGCAACAGTTTGCCAACATTTTTGAGTGAATTTCAGAACGTCAGATTTTTACTGAAATTGTGACCGCGCGGCTTAGGGATTTTTTCAAAAAATGTAGTTCAGACGTGGAGGGCTAATTCTGTTTCCGATGATAAAAACCCGAAAAACATTTCAGGGGATCGTTTGCAACAGTTTGCCAACATTTTTGAGTGAATTTCAGAACGTAAGATTTTTGCTGAAATTGTGACTGTGCGGCTTAGGGACTTTTTCAAAAAAAGTTGTTCAGACGTCGAGGGCTAATTCTGTTTCCGATGATAAAAACCCATCTGTTTCCACCGGAAAACATTTCAGGGGTTCGTTTGCAACAGTTTGCCAACATTTTTGAGTAAATTTCAGAACGTCAGATTTTTGCTGAAATTGTGACTGCGTGGCTTAGGGATTTTTTCAAAAAAAGTTGTTCAGACGTCGAGGGCTAATTCAGTTTCCGATGATAAAAACCCATCTGTTTCCACCGAAAAACATTTCAGGGTATCGTTTGCAACAGTTTGACACAATTTTTGAGTGAATTTCAGAACGTCAGATTTTTGCTGGACTTGTGAAAAAATGTACCGTATTTTTCGCTCTATAACACGCACCTGACCATAACACGCACATCGTTTTTAGAGGAGGAAAACAAGGAAAAAAACATTCTGAATGAAACAGTGGGTGTATCGTTTTTGTGCTTCATGCTGTGGCCACAGACATGTGATCTGATGGTGAATTTGGGGTGACCCAATGCAAAAATCATGAGAATTCCTGTGGATCCATGCTTTGTAACCACGTTTTTGCACCATTGCAGCCCCAGGCAACAGTGGGTGCGCGTGGTAAAGAAATTGACCGCCTTCTGGGAAGATGGCGGCTGTAACAACTTCTCCTTCGTGAACCCTCCGGATTACAAACCTTTTATAGCCTTTTACTGCCGTTTTTATAGCTGTTTTACTAGACTTTTAAATTATTTTACTTCTGTTAGAAGTTTTTAATCGTTTTACTTCTACGGTTGGCCTGTTGGGGCCAATATGCGTATCAACAAGGATATTCAAACCCTCTGCTGAGAAAGCCTGCCGCTGATTAGTAACGCCGCCTTGAAGACTGGGTTATGTTGAGAAGTGGAGGAGGAGTAGCAGAGGAGTTGCACCCATAAAAGATAAGTTCTCTCTTTTATCTCCGTTTATCTCTACTCTGAACCTCCGTAGTTAGTGAGACAGCGACAAATGGGTCATGGCAAGCGACCAAGATCTGCTGAGAAAGGTTGCTCACCTCCAAGAGTAAAGCAGTCGAAGCTTGAATCTCCCCCACCATCTACTAACAATAACAGCAAAACAGAGCAAGTAATTGTTTCTGCGGTCGAAACATACAACCGCTTTTGGCCTCTGTATGATCAAGGAGAGCCGGGAAAGCTAGCTGAAGCCATAGGGAAGCCCTCCTCCCTGACACCTAAATTACACCTCCGTCATTGAAACGGGACGCATTAGGGCAAACTGCCCATGAATTAGTACCTGATCAAATACATCTGGTAATCAGGACTTTAAGCTTCATTTTCAAGGAATTGGAGGGGATTTCTTTGTCATTGAATAAACTTTCACAGGCCCTTCTGGCTCATCTACCTTCCTCAACTGAGCTATCTAATTTGCATCAATCTCCTGTGCCGCTTGTAAGTGCCTTAAAGAGACAACCTGACCAGAAATCTCACCTTAAGAGCTCAAGACGCAGGCCACCACTGCCCCAAAGGAATAGGCAATCCTTGATTTTTCAACCTAATAAAATATGTCTAGCCATTTTTTCCCGTGACGCCCCCAGACTTAGGTGGAATAACCTGAGGGTGGCTAAAGGGTACCTACGTGATTTGTTAAATATTCCTTTTTTCCAGATAGATCTTATATCTGTAGTACCCCTAAATGCCACGCCCTGGCCAAGGAAATTTATGCTCTCCTTCCAGTCCGCAAGGATCCCACATCTTCTTGCAAGACAGAAAGATCGGCTGGCACCTTGGGAGATTGTAACAACAAGAGTCTTTAAGGACACGAGTGTTAAACCCCTTTTTGCCAACATCTTAACCGGCAATGAACGCTCGTTTCCTCCTTCTGTTCCTATAATAAAGGGGAAAACACCTAGCCGGGTACCCCCTGTTCCACCTGCGACCGCAAGTGACCATCTAGCTAAGCTGAGGAGTGATCCAATTGCAAGCGGAGATTGGAATATCCCTGAAGAGAGAAATCTTATCTCCTCTTATGGAAAACTCCCTTCGGAAGAACAGCAGGCTATTCTCGATAGATTGGATCTACTCAAACAAAGACTCCTATCGCAAGGGGACCCCTCTATGCCGATGAGAGAGGAGAGCAGGCGCTCCACGTCCCACAAGGCGTCTCCATCAAATGCCCTGATAATCTCTCAACCTGCTACTTTGTTACCTCCTACTGATCTGAATCAGCAGTCACCTGTTGACCAACAGCACCATTCTACCGTGGAGGAAGTCGATAAACTCAATACTCCCGTCTTAGACCTTATGTCCAATCAAAATATGGAAGTTGATGATTCCTTTGCCTCAATGCCTGAGCTAGAATCTACCCTGTCTGAAGATCACCAGGAAATGACTATGCATGTACCACCCCCACGTTCACGTCTTTCTATACATCTGCATGATAATTCTTCTCCATCTGCGCAGCAACTACAAGTGATGACTGGAACACCTCTTAGCGCTACCCTGGTTAAGACTGATAACTCTGACGGATCTACTAGTATAGCCCATCAAAGACTTACTACTACTCACCTCAATGAACAGCATCCGACCTCACCAACTTTGCCTAATTCTTCCTCCCCGGCAAAGCCCTTCCTGCCTGTTAATGTTACCAAATCACGGATTCAATCAACACAGAAGAAGACTTTATCCGCACAAACTAAAATTACTGATTTCCTTATGGGTCCTCGTTCTACCTCCAAGAACCCATTAAACAACTCAAAGTGACAATTACCGGGACAGCACAAGGACCCGACATTATCAATACTTAGCTGGAACATTGCTGGTTGGAGAACCAAAAAATCAGACCCCGAATTCAGGAAGTACATAAATTCATTTAACATCATCCTATTCCAAGAAACATGGGATGAGGAAGAGATTACCATAGACGGCTTTGATCTTCTAACACTTCCGGCCTCCCCTTCCTTGAAAGGTGGTCGCCCCAAAGGGGGTCTTTTGATTGGGATCTCACTCCAACTTCGCGCCAAATTCACTCTGGTACGGGCTTCCCCGCCTTTTGCTCTTTCTGGACTGATCGCAGAAGGGAAGTCCTCATTACTAATTACTAATGTTTATCTCCCCCCCGAAGGCTCAGCACCTGATCTTGATTGGAGATGGGAATCATTTGAAAATCACCTACTGTCATGTCATACCAAATGCCCTAACTCGTACTCCTTAATTGGGGGAGACTTTAATGCTCGAATTGCCACAAATTGGGACCTACTAACCAAGTCCAAATGGTGGACTCCCCCATGTTTGGACAACTTCGACTTGGAACATGCTAGAATTAGAACTTCAAAGGACAACAGAGTAAACAAAGCTGGAGTGACCCTTTACCAAATGGCCATTCGCCTGAATTTAGTATTCTTGAATGGCACCTTCCCCCCCGATATACCGGGGGAGTTCACTCACCTGGGACCAGCATCTAACAGTGTTATCAATTACTTCTTGATCTCCGCAAATTTGGCCGTCAATGTACTTTCCTTCCAAGATGAAAACCAACATTTCAGTGATCACCTCCCAATAGTGACCACTTTGTCATTGTTCCGGTACCAGAAGGACTATAAACACTCAGTCCCTCTGGAAACCTCATCAGCGACCAAAATAAGAGGGATCAAATGGTCGGAGGCTGTGGCCCAAAAATACCAGGATTTTTTCCATAGGGAAATCACTGCCTATCTACCTCAAATAGCTACTGATTTACAAGATTCCAATTCGGTTTTGAAACTTTTCAACCTTCTTATAACAAACCTTACCATCTTTTTTACATCACCTCCTCAAAAGGCGAAAGTAGCGCATTGCAGTGCTGGGGCCCCTTGGTTTAACACCTCCTGTAAACAAGCAAGATCCCTTCTTCGTTCCATCTATAATGAATATAAAAACTCTAATGCCCAGGCTCTACCACCCTCCTATTTACAAGCCAAAAGAACATACAAACAGACTTTAAATATGTTTGTACATATTTTATGGGCTAATAGCCGTAAATAAATAAATGAAAATGAATGAAATGAAAGCTGGCCAAACGTGAGTGGTATCTAAAGCGTTGGCGAGCCTTGATTGCGGCCTCTAGATCCCGCAGACCACAGGAATTTTGGGCTTTGATAAACAAAAGAGGAAGGAAGTACCCACTGACGATTATCCCTGCGCCCACATGGGAACAATTCTTGAGTAAATATTTCTCCCTGGCAGAGGAATCCAACTCATCCACGGAATTCCGAGCCGACCATCTACCTTTGTGGCCCTCTACCGACCCAGACCGGATAATGGACTTGATATTAGATCTGAAAACGGGCAAAGCCCCCGGGCCGGATCTAGTCCCCACTGAGGCTATTGTTGCGCAACCGAGGTGGTGGGCTGAAATCCTGGCCAAAGTCTTTGACGCAATTAATTCTACGGGGCTTATCCCTAGGTCATGGAAGGAGGCCGTGATCGTGCCAGTCCATAAAAAGGGTCCCCCTGCTGCCCCGGAGAACTATCGGAACATCAGCCTTTTGTCTATCATCGGGAAAATCTATGCAAAATTTTTGCTGTCTAAGCTATCCCATTGGGCAAACGACTCAAATTTGATTGGCCATGAGCAAGCGGGCTTTAGGAACAATTATTCGACCACTGACTATATGGTAATTATGTATCATCTCGCCAGAAAATATTCTGCCCCGAGTCGGGGGCGCCTATGTGTCGCTTTCATAGACCTAAAGGCCGCCTTTGACAGTATCCCAAGAAACTGTCTATGGAAGAAATTAGAGAGATGGGGCATAGATAGAAGGCTGTTATGGCTTATAACCCAATTACATCAGGGGGCGTCGGCTAGAGTGAGACTCACACCGGCGGGAAACCTATCCAACGAGGTTCCAATAAATAGAGGTGTGCGCCAAGGTTGCATTTTGGCTCCACTCCTCTTTAACTTGTTTATCAGCGATATGAAGCTCTTTCTGAATGAGTCTCAAGCCAACATTCATGCCCCCCGCCTAGATGATTTCCGCTGCCCTCTGCTCCTATATGCCGACGATGCAGCGATCCTTTCCTACTCTAGAGTGGGTTTATGCAGAGCTCTAAAGACTTTTGCGGCTTACTGCAAACTTAACCATCTGACAATTAATTATGAGAAATCTAAAGTCCTGGTCTTTACCAGGTCTCGGAAAACTTACAGCTGGAAGTTGGATGGAGTCCAATTAGAACAGGTTTTCAAATTTAAATACCTGGGAGTCTTCTTTCACTACAACCTAAGCTGGAAGCCACAGATACAGTATTTACTAAACAAAGGGAGAACAATACTTTATACTCTACTCCAATTTTTTGCGGCCGACGGAGCCTCCCACATCCCTTCTGCATTGAAGGTATACCACGCAAAAGTGGTTTCCACCCTCTGTTATGCTGCCCCGCTCTGGGCCCCAGGGTCCAATTTAACATCGCTTGAGACATTGCAGAGTCAGTTTCTCCGTCGCCTCCTGAAACTCGCCATGTGTGTGAGCAACGCAGCCATACGTTTGGAGTTAAGGATTGCATCATTGGAGACTGTCATCTGGAAGCGAGTCTTTGGCTATTGGCTGTCTAGCTGGCATAGGCTTCCCGACCATTACCTTTTCCAGTGCCTCTGGCGGGACGACTTTGTCAATCCGTGGGTAGGAAAAATCCAAGCCAAACTTCTGAGCATCGGAATTTCCCCAGCGGACTCCTTAAAGACGAACTTATGCTCAGCCAAAAGCCTTATAGAGCAAAGATTAGCAGACATTGAAAATCAACACAACCTTGCCTGGGGTGGGGGTGTCTGTCCCCCAGGTATCACAGAATAACCCCACCACTTGGCCTTCCATCATACATGTCATCTCTTTCATCTGTACCACACCGACTTGCATTTATTCGTGCAAGGTTCAATGTCCTTCCATCGAACCTGCTGAGCCACAGATTTTCCAAGGGTTTGGTGTCTCCGCTATGCGTGTGTGACGGGAAAACTGTTGAATCTCTTCCACATATAATGTTCAACTGTCCCCTACATAGCATAGCCAGGACTAAATTTCTAGGCCCTGCTTTACTGCGCTTGGTGGGCAGGCCTGTTGAGTCACACGCCGCACTACTTTTGCAGGACACAGATCCCTCTGTAACTCTGCAGGTGGCGAGATTCCTGAACGCGGTTATCTCACACACAAAAACCACTAAAAAACAACAACATCACCAAAACTAATCGGACAGTTATGATGAGAGTGCATGTCGGATCTCGTCTTCAGTTTTCCTTTTTCTGCGATCCGTCCCTTGGAGCTCCCCGGGCCCCAAGCTGATATTTGGCTCTTCTCAATGACCCACCCTTGCATCGTGATGCTCTCCTTCTGGTGCCGAATATATCGGTCTTTATGCCTCTGTCCTTTTATGTTTGTACATATTTTATGGGATAATAGCCGTAAATAAATAAATAAATAAAAAATAAATAAATAAATCACAGGACAAGAAATCAGCCCTCAAAAACTTAACCGGCAGAAAATATTTTTTTTGAAAAAATCCCTAAGCCCCGGGATCACAATTTCAGCAAAAATCTGACTTTTGGCAGTTCACTCAAAAATGGTGCCAAAAGCTTGAAAATGCTCCCCTGAAAGCTTTGGCGATGGAAACAGAAGGCTTTTTATCACAGGACAAGAAATCAGCCCTCAAAAACTTAACCGGCAGAAAATATTTTTTTGAAAAAATCCCTAAGCCCCGGGGTCACAATTTCAGGAAAAATGTGACTTTTGGCAATTCACTCAAAAATGGTGTTAACCGGTTGCAAATGCTCCCCTGGAAGGTTTGGCACTCGAAAAAGAAGGCTTTTTATCACAGGACAAGAAATCAGCCCTCAAAAACTTAACCGGCAGAAAATATTTTTTTGAAAAAATCCCTAAGCCCCGGGGTCACAATTTCAGCAAAAATCTGACTTTTGGCAGTTCACTCTAAAATGGTGCCAAAAGCTTGAAAATGCTCCCCTGAAAGGTTTGGCACTCGAAACAGAAGGCTTTTTATCACAGGACAAGAAATCAGCCCTCAAAAACTTAACCGGCAGAAAATATTTTTTTGAAAAAATCCCTAAGCCCCGGGGTCACAATTTCAGCAAAAATCTGACTTTTGGCAGTTCACTCAAAAATGGTGCCAACCGGTTGCAAATGCTCCCCTGAAAGCTTTGGCGATGGAATCAGAATGCTTTTTATCACAGGACAAGAAATCAGCCCTCAAAAACTTAACCGGCAGAAAATATTTTTTTGAAAAAATCCCTAAGCCCCGGGGTCACAATTTCAGCAAAAAATCTGACTTTTGGCAATTCACTCAAAAATGGTGCCAAAAGCTTGAAAATGCTCTCCTGAAAGGTTTGGCACTCGAAACAGAAGGCTTTTTATCACAGGACAAGAAATCAGCCCTCAAAAACTTAACCGGCAGAAAATATTTTTTTGAAAAAATCCCTAAGCCCCGGGGTCACAATTTCAGCAAAAATCTGACTTTTGGCAGTTCACTCAAAAATGGTGCCAACCGGTTGCAAATGCTCCCCTGAAAGTTTTGGCGATGGAAACAGAATGCTTTTTATCACAGGACAAGAAATCAGCCCTCAAAAACTTAACCGGCAGAAAATATTTTTTTGAAAAAATCCCTAAGCCCCGGGGTCACAATTTCAGCAAAAATCTGACTTTTGGCAATTCACTCAAAAATGGTGCCAAAAGCTTGGAAATGCTCTCCTGAAAGGTTTGGCACTCGAAACAGAAGGCTTTTTATCACAGGACAAGAAATCAGCCCTCAAAAACTTAACCGGCAGAAAATATTTTTTTGAAAAAATCCCTAAGCCCCGGGGTCACAATTTCAGCAAAAATCTGACTTTTGGCAATTCACTCAAAAATGGTGCCAAAAGCTTGAAAATGCTCCCCTGAAAGCTTTGGCAATCGAAACAGAAGGCTTTTTATCACAGGACAAGAAATCAGCCCTCAAAAACTTAACTGACAGAAAATATTTTTTTGAAAAAATCCCTAAGCCCCAGGGTCACAATTTCAGCAAAAATCTGACTTTTGGCAGTTCACTCAAAAATGGTGCCAACCGGTTGCAAATGCTCCCCTGAAAGCTTTGGCGATGGAAACAGAATGCTTTTTATCACAGGACAAGAAATCAGCCCTCAAAAACTTAACCGGCAGAAAATATTTTTTTGAAAAAATCCCTAAGCCCCGGGGTCACAATTTCAGCAAAAATCTGACTTTTGGCAATTCACTCAAAAATGGTGCCAAAAGCTTGAAAATGCTCTGCTGAAAGGTTTGGCACTCGAAACAGAAGGCTTTTTATCACAGGACAAGAAATCAGCCCTCAAAAACTTAACCGGCAGAAATTTTTTTTTGAAAAAATCCCTAAGCCCCGGGGTCACAATTTCAGCAAAAATCTGACTTTTGGCAGTTCAGTCAAAAATGGTGCCAAAAGCTTGAAAATGCTCCCCTGAAAGCTTTGGCAATCGAAACAGAAGGCTTTTTATCACAGGACAAGAAATCAGCCCTCAAAAACTTAACTGGCAGAAAATATTTTTTTGAAAAAATCCCTAAGCCCCGGGGTCACAATTTCAGCAAAAATCTGACTTTTGGCAATTCACTCAAAAATGGTGCCAAAAGCTTGAAAATGCTCTCCTGAAAGGTTTGGCACTCGAAACAGAAGGCTTTTTATCACAGGACAAGAAATCAGCCCTCAAAAACTTAACCGGCAGAATTTTTTTTTTGAAAAAATCCCTAAGCCCCGGGGTCACAATTTCAGCAAAAATCTGACTTTTGGCAGTTCAGTCAAAAATGGTGCCAAAAGCTTGAAAATGCTCCCCTGAAAGCTTTGGCAATCGAAACAGAAGGCTTTTTATCACAGGACAAGAAATCAGCCCTCAAAAACTTAACCGGCAGAATTTTTTTTTTGAAAAAATCCCTAAGCCCCGGGGTCACAATTTCAGCAAAAATCTGACTTTTGGCAGTTCAGTCAAAAATGGTGCCAAAAGCTTGAAAATGCTCCCCTGAAAGCTTTGGCAATCGAAACAGAAGGCTTTTTATCACAGGACAAGAAATCAGCCCTCAAAAACTTAACTGGCAGAAAATATTTTTTTGAAAAAATCCCTAAGCCCCGGGGTCACAATTTCAGCAAAAATCTGACTTTTGGCAGTTCACTCAAAAATGGTGCCAACCGGTTGCAAATGCTCCCCTGAAAGCTTTGGCGATGGAAACAGAAGGCTTTTTATTACAGGACAAGAAATCAGCCCTCAAAAACTTAACCGGCAGAAAAAAATTTTTTGAAAAAATTCCTAAGCCCCGGGGTCACAATTTCAGCAAAAATCTGACTTTTGGCAGTTCACTCAAAAATGGTGCCAACCAGTTGCAAATGCTCCCCTGAAAGCTTTGGCGATGGAAACAGAAGGCTTTTTATCACAGGACAAGAGATCAGCCCTCAAAAACTTAACCGGCAGAAAATATTTTTTTGAAAAAATCCCTAAGCCCCGGGGTCACAATTTCAGGAAAAATGTGACTTTTGGCAATTCACTCAAAAATGGTGTTCACCGGTTGCAAATGCTCCCCTGAAAGGTTTGGCACTCGAAACAGAAGGCTTTTTATCACAGGACAAGAAATCAGCCCTCAAAAACTTAACCGGCAGAAAATAATTTTTTGAAAAAATCCCTAAGCCCCGGGGTCACAATTTCAGCAAAAATCTGACTTTTGGCAGTTCACTCAAAAATGGTGCCAAAAGCTTGAAAATGCTCTCCTGAAAGGTTTGGCACTCGAAACAGAAGGCTTTTTATCACAGGACAAGAAATCAGCCCTCAAAAACTTAACCGGCAGAAAATATTTTTTTGAAAAAATCCCTAAGCCCCGGGGTCACAATTTCAGCAAAAATCTGACTTCTGGCAGTTCAATCAAAAATGGTGCCAACCGGTTGCAAATGCTCCCCTGAAAGGTTTGGCCCTCGAAACAGAAGGCTTTTTAACACAGGACAAGAGATCAGCCCTCAAAAACTTAACCGGCAGAAAATATTTTTTTGAAAAAATCCCTAAGCCCCGGGGTCACAATTTCAGCAAAAATCTGACTTTTGGCAGTCAACTCAAAAATGGTGCCAAAAGCTTGAAAATGCTCCCCTGAAAGCTTTGGCGATGGAAACAGAAGGCTTTTTATCACAGGACAAGAAATCAGCCCTCAAAAACTTAACCGGCAGAAAATATTTTTTTGAAAAAATCCCTAAGGCCCGGGGTCACAATTTCAGCAAAAATCTGACTTTTGGCAATTCACTCTAAAATGGTGCCAAAAGCTTGAAAATGCTCCCCTGAAAGGTTTGGCACTCAAAACAGAAGGCTTTTTATCACAGGACAAGAAATCAGCCCTCAAAAACTTAACCGGCAGAAAATATTTTTTTGAAAAAATCCCTAAGCCCCGGGGTCACAATTTCAGTAAAAATCTGACTTTTGGCAGTTCACTCAAAAATGGTGCCAAAAGCTTGAAAATGCTCCCCTGAAAGCTTTGGCGATGGAAACAGAAGGCTTATTATCACAGGACAAGAAATCAGCCCTCAAAAACTTAATCGGCAGAAAATATTTTTTTGAAAAAATCCCTATGCCCCGGGGTCACAATTTCAGCAAAAATCTGACTTTTGGCAATTCACGCTAAAATGGTGCCAAAAGCTTGAAAATGCTCCCCTGAAAGCTTTGGCGATGGAAACAGAAGGCTTTTTATCACAGGACAAGAGATCAGCCCTCAAAAACTTAACCGGCAGAAAATATTTTTTTGAAAAAATCCCTAAGCCCCGGGGTCACAATTTCAGCAAAAATCTGACTTTTGGCAGTTCACTCAAAAATGGTGCCAAAAGCTTGAAAATGCTCCCCTGAAAGCTTTGGCAATCGAAACAGAAGGCTTTTTATCACAGGACAAGAAATCAGCCCTCAAAAACTTAACTGACAGAAAATATTTTTTTGAAAAAATCCCTAAGCCCCAGGGTCACAATTTCAGCAAAAATCTGACTTTTGGCAGTTCACTCAAAAATGGTGCCAACCGGTTGCAAATGCTCCCCTGAAAGCTTTGGCGATGGAAACAGAATGCTTTTTATCACAGGACAAGAAATCAGCCCTCAAAAACTTAACCGGCAGAAAATATTTTTTTGAAAAAATCCCTAAGCCCCGGGGTCACAATTTCAGCAAAAATCTGACTTTTGGCAATTCACTCAAAAATGGTGCCAAAAGCTTGAAAATGCTCTGCTGAAAGGTTTGGCACTCGAAACAGAAGGCTTTTTATCACAGGACAAGAAATCAGCCCTCAAAAACTTAACCGGCAGAAATTTTTTTTTGAAAAAATCCCTAAGCCCCGGGGTCACAATTTCAGCAAAAATCTGACTTTTGGCAGTTCAGTCAAAAATGGTGCCAAAAGCTTGAAAATGCTCCCCTGAAAGCTTTGGCAATCGAAACAGAAGGCTTTTTATCACAGGACAAGAAATCAGCCCTCAAAAACTTAACTGGCAGAAAATATTTTTTTGAAAAAATCCCTAAGCCCCGGGGTCACAATTTCAGCAAAAATCTGACTTTTGGCAATTCACTCAAAAATGGTGCCAAAAGCTTGAAAATGCTCTCCTGAAAGGTTTGGCACTCGAAACAGAAGGCTTTTTATCACAGGACAAGAAATCAGCCCTCAAAAACTTAACCGGCAGAATTTTTTTTTTGAAAAAATCCCTAAGCCCCGGGGTCACAATTTCAGCAAAAATCTGACTTTTGGCAGTTCAGTCAAAAATGGTGCCAAAAGCTTGAAAATGCTCCCCTGAAAGCTTTGGCAATCGAAACAGAAGGCTTTTTATCACAGGACAAGAAATCAGCCCTCAAAAACTTAACCGGCAGAATTTTTTTTTTGAAAAAATCCCTAAGCCCCGGGGTCACAATTTCAGCAAAAATCTGACTTTTGGCAGTTCAGTCAAAAATGGTGCCAAAAGCTTGAAAATGCTCCCCTGAAAGCTTTGGCAATCGAAACAGAAGGCTTTTTATCACAGGACAAGAAATCAGCCCTCAAAAACTTAACTGGCAGAAAATATTTTTTTGAAAAAATCCCTAAGCCCCGGGGTCACAATTTCAGCAAAAATCTGACTTTTGGCAGTTCACTCAAAAATGGTGCCAACCGGTTGCAAATGCTCCCCTGAAAGCTTTGGCGATGGAAACAGAAGGCTTTTTATTACAGGACAAGAAATCAGCCCTCAAAAACTTAACCGGCAGAAAAAAATTTTTTGAAAAAATTCCTAAGCCCCGGGGTCACAATTTCAGCAAAAATCTGACTTTTGGCAGTTCACTCAAAAATGGTGCCAACCAGTTGCAAATGCTCCCCTGAAAGCTTTGGCGATGGAAACAGAAGGCTTTTTATCACAGGACAAGAGATCAGCCCTCAAAAACTTAACCGGCAGAAAATATTTTTTTGAAAAAATCCCTAAGCCCCGGGGTCACAATTTCAGGAAAAATGTGACTTTTGGCAATTCACTCAAAAATGGTGTTCACCGGTTGCAAATGCTCCCCTGAAAGGTTTGGCACTCGAAACAGAAGGCTTTTTATCACAGGACAAGAAATCAGCCCTCAAAAACTTAACCGGCAGAAAATAATTTTTTGAAAAAATCCCTAAGCCCCGGGGTCACAATTTCAGCAAAAATCTGACTTTTGGCAGTTCACTCAAAAATGGTGCCAAAAGCTTGAAAATGCTCTCCTGAAAGGTTTGGCACTCGAAACAGAAGGCTTTTTATCACAGGACAAGAAATCAGCCCTCAAAAACTTAACCGGCAGAAAATATTTTTTTGAAAAAATCCCTAAGCCCCGGGGTCACAATTTCAGCAAAAATCTGACTTCTGGCAGTTCAATCAAAAATGGTGCCAACCGGTTGCAAATGCTCCCCTGAAAGGTTTGGCCCTCGAAACAGAAGGCTTTTTAACACAGGACAAGAGATCAGCCCTCAAAAACTTAACCGGCAGAAAATATTTTTTTGAAAAAATCCCTAAGCCCCGGGGTCACAATTTCAGCAAAAATCTGACTTTTGGCAGTCAACTCAAAAATGGTGCCAAAAGCTTGAAAATGCTCCCCTGAAAGCTTTGGCGATGGAAACAGAAGGCTTTTTATCACAGGACAAGAAATCAGCCCTCAAAAACTTAACCGGCAGAAAATATTTTTTTGAAAAAATCCCTAAGGCCCGGGGTCACAATTTCAGCAAAAATCTGACTTTTGGCAATTCACTCTAAAATGGTGCCAAAAGCTTGAAAATGCTCCCCTGAAAGGTTTGGCACTCAAAACAGAAGGCTTTTTATCACAGGACAAGAAATCAGCCCTCAAAAACTTAACCGGCAGAAAATATTTTTTTGAAAAAATCCCTAAGCCCCGGGGTCACAATTTCAGTAAAAATCTGACTTTTGGCAGTTCACTCAAAAATGGTGCCAAAAGCTTGAAAATGCTCCCCTGAAAGCTTTGGCGATGGAAACAGAAGGCTTATTATCACAGGACAAGAAATCAGCCCTCAAAAACTTAATCGGCAGAAAATATTTTTTTGAAAAAATCCCTATGCCCCGGGGTCACAATTTCAGCAAAAATCTGACTTTTGGCAATTCACGCTAAAATGGTGCCAAAAGCTTGAAAATGCTCCCCTGAAAGCTTTGGCGATGGAAACAGAAGGCTTTTTATCACAGGACAAGAGATCAGCCCTCAAAAACTTAACCGGCAGAAAATATTTTTTTGAAAAAATCCCTAAGCCCCGGGGTCACAATTTCAGCAAAAATCTGACTTTTGGCAGTTCACTCAAAAATGGTGCCAAAAGCTTGAAAATGCTCTCCTGAAAGGTTTGGCACTCGAAACAGA
The DNA here is from genome assembly GCF_965112155.1 of Podarcis liolepis. Classification (NCBI taxonomy): domain Eukaryota; kingdom Metazoa; phylum Chordata; class Lepidosauria; order Squamata; family Lacertidae; genus Podarcis; species Podarcis liolepis. The sequence continues at coordinate 8,470,549 of NC_139556.1, forward strand.
AGGCTTTTTATCACAGGACAAGAAATCAGCCCTCAAAAACTTAATGGGCAGAAAATATTTTTTTGAAAAAATCCCTAAGCCCCGGGGTCACAATTTCAGCAAAAATCTGACTTCTGGCAGTTCAATCAAAAATGGTGCCAAAAGCTTGAAAATGCTCTCCTGAAAGGTTTGGCACTCGAAACAGAAGGCTTTTTATCAAGGGACAAGAAATCAGCCCTCAAAAACTTAACCGGCAGAAAATATTTTTTTGAAAAAATCCCTAAGCCCCGGGGTCACAATTTCAGCAAAAATCTGACTTTTGGCAGTTGACTCAAAAATGGTGCCAAAAGCTTGAAAATGCTCTCCTGAAAGTTTTGGCACTCGAAACAGAAGGCTTTTTATCAAGGGACAAGAAATCAGCCCTCAAAAACGTAACCGGCAGAAAATATTTTTTTGAAAAAATCCCTAAGCCCCGGGGTCACAATTTCAGCAAAAATCTGACTTCTGGCAGTTCAATCAAAAATGGTGCCAACCGGTTGCAAATGCTCCCCTGAAAGGTTTGGCCCTCGAAACAGAAGGCTTTCTATCACAGGACAAGAAATCAGCCCTCAAAAACTTAACCGGCAGAAAATATTTTTTTGAAAAAATCCCTACGCCCCGGGGTCACAATTTCAGCAAAAATCTGACTTTTGGCAGTTCACTCAAAAATGGTGTTAACCGGTTGCAAATGCTCCCCTGAAAGCTTTGGCGATGGAAACAGAAGGCTTTTTATCACAGGACAAGAAATCAGCCCTCAAAAACTTAATGGGCAGAAAATATTTTTTTGAAAAAATCCCTACGCCCCGGGGTCACAATTTCAGCAAAAATCTGACTTTTGGCAGTTCAATCAAAAATGGTGCCAAAAGCTTGAAAATGCTCTCCTGAAAGGTTTGGCACTCGAAACAGAAGGCTTTTTATCAAGGGACAAGAAATCAGCCCTCAAAAACTTAACCGGCAGAAAATATTTTTTTGAAAAAATCCCTAAGCCCCGGGGTCACAATTTCAGCAAAAATCTGACTTTTGGCAGTTGACTCAAAAATGGTGCCAAAAGCTTGAAAATGCTCTCCTGAAAGTTTTGGCACTCGAAACAGAAGGCTTTTTATCAAGGGACAAGAAATCAGCCCTCAAAAACGTAACCGGCAGAAAATATTTTTTTGAAAAAATCCCTAAGCCCCGGGGTCACAATTTCAGCAAAAATCTGACTTCTGGCAGTTCAATCAAAAATGGTGCCAACCGGTTGCAAATGCTCCCCTGAAAGGTTTGGCCCTCGAAACAGAAGGCTTTCTATCACAGGACAAGAAATCAGCCCTCAAAAACTTAACCAGCAGAAAATATTTTTTTGAAAAAATCCCTAAGCCCCGGGGTCACAATTTCAGCAAAAATCTGACTTTTGGCAATTCACTCAAAAATGGTGCCAAAAGTTTGAAAATGCTCCCCTGAAAGCTTTGGCAATCGAAACAGAAGGCTTTTTATCACAGGACAAGAAATCAGCCCTCAAAAACTTAACTGGCAGAAAATATTTTTTTGAAAAAATCCCTAAGCCCCGGGGTCACAATTTCAGCAAAAATCTGACTTTTGGCAATTCACTCAAAAATGGTGCCAAAAGCTTGAAAATGCTCTCCTGAAAGGTTTGGCACTCGAAACAGAAGGCTTTTTATCACAGGACAAGAAATCAGCCCTCAAAAACTTAACCGGCAGAATTTTTTTTTTGAAAAAATCCCTAAGCCCCGGGGTCACAATTTCAGCAAAAATCTGACTTTTGGCAGTTCAGTCAAAAATGGTGCCAAAAGCTTGAAAATGCTCCCCTGAAAGCTTTGGCAATCGAAACAGAAGGCTTTTTATCACAGGACAAGAAATCAGCCCTCAAAAACTTAACCGGCAGAATTTTTTTTTTGAAAAAATCCCTAAGCCCCGGGGTCACAATTTCAGCAAAAATCTGACTTTTGGCAGTTCAGTCAAAAATGGTGCCAAAAGCTTGAAAATGCTCCCCTGAAAGCTTTGGCAATCGAAACAGAAGGCTTTTTATCACAGGACAAGAAATCAGCCCTCAAAAACTTAACTGGCAGAAAATATTTTTTTGAAAAAATCCCTAAGCCCCGGGGTCACAATTTCAGCAAAAATCTGACTTTTGGCAGTTCACTCAAAAATGGTGCCAACCGGTTGCAAATGCTCCCCTGAAAGCTTTGGCGATGGAAACAGAAGGCTTTTTATCACAGGACAAGAAATCAGCCCTCAAAAACTTAACCGGCAGAAAAAATTTTTTTGAAAAAATTCCTAAGCCCCGGGGTCACAATTTCAGCAAAAATCTGACTTTTGGCAGTTCACTCAAAAATGGTGCCAACCAGTTGCAAATGCTCCCCTGAAAGCTTTGGCGATGGAAACAGAAGGCTTTTTATCACAGGACAAGAGATCAGCCCTCAAAAACTTAACCGGCAGAAAATATTTTTTTGAAAAAATCCCTAAGCCCCGGGGTCACAATTTCAGGAAAAATGTGACTTTTGGCAATTCACTCAAAAATGGTGTTAACCGGTTGCAAATGCTCCCCTGAAAGGTTTGGCACTCGAAACAGAAGGCTTTTTATCACAGGACAAGAAATCAGCCCTCAAAAACTTAACCGGCAGAAAATAATTTTTTGAAAAAATCCCTAAGCCCCGGGGTCACAATTTCAGCAAAAATCTGACTTTTGGCAGTTCACTCAAAAATGGTGCCAAAAGCTTGAAAATGCTCTCCTGAAAGGTTTGGCACTTGAAACAGAAGGCTTTTTATCACAGGACAAGAAATCAGCCCTCAAAAACTTAACCGGCAGAAAATATTTTTTTGAAAAAATCCCTAAGCCCCGGGGTCACAATTTCAGCAAAAATCTGACTTCTGGCAGTTCAATCAAAAATGGTGCCAACCGGTTGCAAATGCTCCCCTGAAAGGTTTGGCCCTCGAAACAGAAGGCTTTTTAACACAGGACAAGAGATCAGCCCTCAAAAACTTAACCGGCAGAAAATATTTTTTTGAAAAAATCCCTAAGCCCCGGGGTCACAATTTCAGCAAAAATCTGACTTTTGGCAGTTCACTCAAAAATGGTGCCAAAAGCTTGAAAATGCTCCCCTGAAAGCTTTGGCAATCGAAACAGAAGGCTTTTTATCACAGGACAAGAAATCAGCCCTCAAAAACTTAACTAGCAGAAAATATTTTTTTCAAAAAATCCCTAAGCCCCGGGGTCACAATTTCAGCAAAAATCTGACTTTTGGCAGTTCACTCAAAAATGGTGTTAACCGGTTGCAAATGCTCCCCTGAAAGCTTTGGTGATGGAAACAGAAGGCTTTTTATCACAGGACAAGAAATCAGCCCTCAAAAACTTAACCGGCAGAAAATATTTTTTTGAAAAAATTCCTAAGCCCCGGGGTCACAATTTCAGCAAAAATCTGACTTTTGGCAGTTCACTCAAAAATGGTGCCAACCGGTTGCAAATGCTCCCCTGAAAGCTTTGGCGATGGAAACAGAAGGCTTTTTATCACAGGACAAGAGATCAGCCCTCAAAAACTTAACCGGCAGAAAATATTTTTTTGAAAAAATCCCTAAGCCCCGGGGTCACAATTTCAGGAAAAATGTGACTTTTGGCAATTCACTCAAAAATGGTGCCAAAAGCTTGAAAATGCTCTCCTGAAAGGTTTGGCACTCGAAACAGAAGGCTTTTTATCACAGGACAAGAAATCAGCCCTCAAAAACTTAACCGGCAGAAAATATTTTTTTGAAGAAATCCCTAAGCCCCGGGGTCACAATTTCAGCAAAAATCTGACTTCTGGCAGTTCAATCAAAAATGGTGCCAAAAGCTTGAAAATGCTCTCCTGAAAGGTTTGGCACTCGAAACAGAAAGCTTTTTATCACGGGACAAGAACTCAGCCCTCAAAAACTTAACCGGCAGAAAATATTTTTTTGAAAAATCCCTAAGCCCCGGGGTCACAATTTCAGCAAAAATCTGACTTTTGGCAGTTCACTCAAAAATGTTGCCAAAAGCTTGAAAATGCTCCCCTGAAAGCTTTGGCACTCGAAACGGAAGGCTTTTTATAACAGGACAAGAAATCAGCCCTCAAAAACTTAACCGGCAGAAAATATTTTTTTGAAAAAATCCCTACGCCCCGGGGTCACAATTTCAGCAAAAATCTGACTTTTGGCAGTTCACTCAAGAATGGTGTTAACCGGTTGCAAATGCTCCCCTGAAAGCTTTGGCGATGGAAACAGAAGGCTTTTTATCACAGGACAAGAGATCAGCCCTCAAAAACTTAACCGGCAGAAAATATTTTTTTGAAAAAATCCCTAAGCCCCGGGGTCACAATTTCAGCAAAAATCTGACTTTTGGCAATTCACTCAAAAATGGTGCTAAAAGCTTGAAAATGCTCTCCTGAAAGGTTTGGCACTCGAAACAAAAGGCTTTTTATCACAGGACAAGAAATCAGCCCTCAAAAACTTAACCGGCAGAAAATATTTTTTTGAAAAAATCCCTAAGCCCCGGGGTCACAATTTCAGCAAAAAATCTGACTTTTGGCAGTTCACTCAAAAATGGTGTTAACCGGTTGCAAATGCTCCCCTGAAAGCTTTGGCGATGGAAACAGAAGGCTTTTTATCACAGGACAAGAAATCAGCCCTCAAAAACTTAACCGGCAGAAAATATTTTTTTGAAAAAATCCCTAAGCCCCGGGGTCACAATTTCAGCAAAAATCTGACTTCTGGCAGTTCAATCAAAAATGGTGCCAACCGGTTGCAAATGCTCCCCTGAAAGGTTTGGCCCTCAAAACAGAAGGCTTTCTATCACAGGACAAGAAATCAGCCCTCAAAAACTTAACCGGCAGAAAATATTTTTTTGAAAAAATCCCTAAGCCCCGGGGTCACAATTTCAGGAAAAATGTGACTTTTGGCAATTCACTCAAAAATGGTGCCAAAAGCTTGAAAATGCTCTCCTGAAAGGTTTGGCACTCGAAACAGAAGGCTTTTTATCACAGGACAAGAAATCAGCCCTCAAAAACTTAACCGGCAGAAAATATTTTTTTGAAGAAATCCCTAAGCCCCGGGGTCACAATTTCAGCAAAAATCTGACTTCTGGCAGTTCAATCAAAAATGGTGCCAAAAGGTTGAAAATGCTCTCCTGAAAGGTTTGGCACTCGAAACAGAAAGCTTTTTATCACGGGACAAGAAATCAGCCCTCAAAAACTTAACCGGCAGAAAATATTTTTTTGAAAAATCCCTAAGCCCCGGGGTCACAATTTCAGCAAAAATCTGACTTTTGGCAGTTCACTCAAAAATGTTGCCAAAAGCTTGAAAATGCTCCCCTGAAAGCTTTGGCACTCGAAACGGAAGGCTTTTTATAACAGGACAAGAAATCAGCCCTCAAAAACTTAACCGGCAGAAAATATTTTTTTGAAAAAATCCCTACGCCCCGGGGTCACAATTTCAGCAAAAATCTGACTTTTGGCAGTTCACTCAAGAATGGTGTTAACCGGTTGCAAATGCTCCCCTGAAAGCTTTGGCGATGGAAACAGAAGGCTTTTTATCACAGGACAAGAGATCAGCCCTCAAAAACTTAACCGGCAGAAAATATTTTTTTGAAAAAATCCCTAAGCCCCGGGGTCACAATTTCAGCAAAAATCTGACTTTTGGCAATTCACTCAAAAATGGTGCTAAAAGCTTGAAAATGCTCTCCTGAAAGGTTTGGCACTCGAAACAAAAGGCTTTTTATCACAGGACAAGAAATCAGCCCTCAAAAACTTAACCGGCAGAAAATATTTTTTTGAAAAAATCCCTAAGCCCCGGGGTCACAATTTCAGCAAAAAATCTGACTTTTGGCAGTTCACTCAAAAATGGTGTTAACCGGTTGCAAATGCTCCCCTGAAAGCTTTGGCGATGGAAACAGAAGGCTTTTTATCACAGGACAAGAAATCAGCCCTCAAAAACTTAACCGGCAGAAAATATTTTTTTGAAAAAATCCCTAAGCCCCGGGGTCACAATTTCAGCAAAAATCTGACTTCTGGCAGTTCAATCAAAAATGGTGCCAACCGGTTGCAAATGCTCCCCTGAAAGGTTTGGCCCTCAAAACAGAAGGCTTTCTATCACAGGACAAGAAATCAGCCCTCAAAAACTTAACCGGCAGAAAATATTTTTTTGAAAAAATCCCTAAGCCCCGGGGTCACAATTTCAGCAAAAATCTGACTTTTGGCAATTCACTCAAAAATGGTGCCAAAAGCTTGAAAATGCTCTCCTGAAAGGTTTGGCACTCGAAACAGAAGGCTTTTTATCACAGGACAAGAAATCAGCCCTCAAAAACTTAACAGGCAGAAAATATTTTTTTGAAAAAATCCCTAAGCCCCGGGGTCACAATTTCAGCAAAAAATCTGACTTTTGGCAGTTCACTCAAAAATGGTGTTAACCGGTTGCAAATGCTCCCCTGAAAGCTTTGGCGATGGAAACAGAAGGCTTTTTATCACAGGACAAGAAATCAGCCCTCAAAAACTTAACCGGCAGAAAATATTTTTTTGAAAAAATCCCTAAGCCCCGGGGTCACAATTTCAGCAAAAATCTGACTTCTGGCAGTTCAATCAAAAATGGTGCCAACCGGTTGCAAATGCTCCCCTGAAAGGTTTGGCCCTCAAAACAGAAGGCTTTCTATCACAGGACAAGAAATCAGCCCTCAAAAACTTAACCGGCAGAAAATATTTTTTTGAAAAAATCCCTAAGCCCCGGGGTCACAATTTCAGCAAAAATCTGACTTTTGGCAGTTCACTCAAAAATGGTGCCAAAAGCTTGAAAATGCTCCCCTGAAAGCTTTGGCAATCGAAACAGAAGGCTTTTTATCACAGGACAAGAAATCAGCCCTCAAAAACTTAACCGGCAGAAAATATTTTTTTGAAAAAATCCCTAAGCCCCGGGGTCACAATTTCAGCAAAAATCTGACTTTTGGCAGTTCACTCAAAAATGGTGCCAACCGGTTGCAAATGCTCCCCTGAAAGCTTTGGCGATGGAAACAGAAGGCTTTTTATCACAGGACAAGAAATCAGCCCTCAAAAACTTAACCGGCAGAAAATATTTTTTTGAAAAAATCCCTAAGCCCCGGGGTCACAATTTCAGCAAAAATCTGACTTTTGGCAATTCACTCAAAAATGGTGCCAAAAGCTTGAAAATGCTCTCCTGAAAGGTTTGGCACTCGAAACAGAAGGCTTTTTATCACAGGACAAGAAATCAGCCCTCAAAAACTTAACCGGCAGAAAATATTTTTTTGAAGAAATCCCTAAGCCCCGGGGTCACAATTTCAGCAAAAATCTGACTTCTGGCAGTTCAATCAAAAATGGTGCCAAAAGGTTGAAAATGCTCCCCTGAAAGCTTTGGCACTCGAAACAGAAGGCTTTTTAGCACAGGACAAGAAATCAGCCCTCAAAAACTTATCCGGCAGAAAATATTTTTCTGAAAAAATCCCTAAGCCCCGGGGTCACAATTTCAGCAAAAATCTGACTTTTGGCAATTCACTCAAAAATGGTGCCAAAAGCTTGAAAATGCTCCGCTGAAAGCTTTGGCGATGGAAACAGAAGGCTTTTTATCACAGGACAAGAAATCAGCCCTCAAAAACTTAACCGGCAGAAAATATTTTTTTTGAAAAAATCCCTAAGCCCCGGGATCACAATTTCAGCAAAAATCTGACTTTTGGCAGTTCACTCAAAAATGGTGCCAAAAGCTTGAAAATGCTCCCCTGAAAGCTTTGGCGATGGAAACAGAAGGCTTTTTATCACAGGACAAGATATCAGCCCTCAAAAACTTAACCGGCAGAAAATATTTTTTTGAAAAAATCCCTAAGCCCCGGGGTCACAATTTCAGCAAAAATCTGACTTTTGGCAATTCACTCAAAAATGGTGCCAAAAGCTTGAAAATGCTCTCCTGAAAGGTTTGGCACTCGAAACAGAAGGCTTTTTATCACAGGACAAGAAATCAGCCCTCAAAAACTTAACCGGCAGAAAATATTTTTTTGAAGAAATCCCTAAGCCCCGGGGTCACAATTTCAGCAAAAATCTGACTTCTGGCAGTTCAATCAAAAATGGTGCCAAAAGCTTGAAAATGCTCCCCTGAAAGCTTTGGCACTCGAAACAGAAGGCTTTTTAGCACAGGACAAGAAATCAGCCCTCAAAAACTTATCCGGCAGAAAATATTTTTCTGAAAAAATCCCTAAGCCCCGGGGTCACAATTTCAGCAAAAATCTGACTTTTGGCAATTCACTCAAAAATGGTGCCAAAAGCTTGAAAATGCTCCGCTGAAAGCTTTGGCGATGGAAACAGAAGGCTTTTTATCACAGGACAAGAAATCAGCCCTCAAAAACTTAACCGGCAGAAAATATTTTTTTTGAAAAAATCCCTAAGCCCCGGGATCACAATTTCAGCAAAAATCTGACTTTTGGCAGTTCACTCAAAAATGGTGCCAAAAGCTTGAAAATGCTCCCCTGAAAGCTTTGGCGATGGAAACAGAAGGCTTTTTATCACAGGACAAGAAATCAGCCCTCAAAAACTTAACCGGCAGAAAATATTTTTTTGAAAAAATCCCTAAGCCCCGGGGTCACAATTTCAGCAAAAATCTGACTTTTGGCAGTTCACACAAAAATGGTGCCAACCGGTTGCAAATGCTCCCCTGAAAGGTTTGGCACTCAAAACAGAAGGATTTTTATCACAGGACAAGAAATCAGCCCTCAAAAACTTAACCGGCAGAAAATATTTTTTTGAAAAAATCCCTACGCCCCGGGGTCACAATTTCAGCAAAAATCTGACTTTTGGCAGTTCACTCAAGAATGGTGTTAACCGGTTGCAAATGCTCCCCTGAAAGCTTTGGCGATGGAAACAGAAGGCTTTTTATCACAGGACAAGAGATCAGCCCTCAAAAACTTAACCGGCAGAAAATATTTTTTTGAAAAAATCCCTAAGCCCCGGGGTCACAATTTCAGCAAAAATCTGACTTTTGGCAGTTCACTCAAAAATGGTGCCAACCGGTTGGAAATGCTCCACTGAAAGCTTTGGCGATGGAAACAGAAGGCTTTTTATCACAGGACAAGAAATCAGCCCTCAAAAACTTAACCGGCAGAAAATATTTTTTTGAAAAAATCCCTAAGCCCCGGGGTCACAATTTCAGCAAAAATCTGACTTTTGGCAATTCACTCAAAAATGGTGCCAAAAGCTTGAAAATGCTCTCCTGAAAGGTTTGGCACTCGAAACAGAAGGCTTTTTATCACAGGACAAGAAATCAGCCCTCAAAAACTTAACCGGCAGAAAATATTTTTTTGAAAAAATCCCTAAGCCCCGGGGTCACAATTTCAGCAAAAATCTGACTTCTGGCAGTTCAATCAAAAATGGTGCCAACTGGTTGCAAATGCTCCCCTGAAAGGTTTGGCCCTCGAAACAGAAGGCTTTCTATCACAGGACAAGAAATCAGCCCTCAAAAACTTAACCGGCAGAAAATATTTTTTTGAAAAAATCCCTAAGCCCCGGGGTCACAATTTCAGCAAAAATCTGACTTTTGGCAGTTCACTCAAAAATGGTGCCAACCGGTTGCAAATGCTCCCCTGAAAGCTTTGGCGATGGAAACAGAAGGCTTTTTATCACAGGACAAGAAATCAGCCCTCAAAAACTTAACCGGCAGAAAATATTTTTTTGAAAAAATCCCTAAGCCCCGGGGTCACAATTTCAGCAAAAATCTGACTTTTGGCAATTCACTCAAAAATGGTGCCAAAAGCTTGAAAATGCTCCCCTGAAAGCTTTGGCGATGGAAACAGAAGGCTTTTTATCACAGGACAAGAAATCAGCCCTCAAAAACTTAACCGGCAGAAAATATTTTTTTGAAAAAATCCCTAAGCCCCGGTGTCACAATTTCAGCAAAAATCTGACTTTTGGCAGTTCACTCAAAAATGGTGTTAACCGGTTGCAAATGCTCCCCTGAAAGCTTTGGCGATGGAAACAGAAGGCTTTTTATCACAGGACAAGAGATCAGCCCTCAAAAATTTTGTGACTTGTAGTCATTAGCCGTGACCCCCGCTAATTGATTTACGAACCTCGATTAGCGTTTTATTACTGACCGGTCCGGCGCGCTTCCATCAGCTGTGCCACTCAGTCACGGCTCAACAGAGCTTCACACAGCGGTGTAAACTGTCACGTTCCAGACAAAACACATAGAGAGTCCAGGTTTGTCTATTTACAGCATTTATTCCGACATTTCCCCCAGGGATTTCCTGGGCTCCTCTCAGCCATTACAGGCTACGTCTTTTCCCCACAGCTCACATCGTGGGACTGACAAACTTTGCCTCAAGCTCCGCCCGAGCTTCCAAAAGTGACGTCAGAATGGTGTAGCATCCTGGGAGAAACTTAACCCGTTAAGTTCCAGCTCTCACACCCCCCCTTGCTGCACCTTCTGACAAAACCCTCTGAGTTCAACACCTTCCCCTGCCTTGTGCCCCTCCCCGGCATCTTTCCCAGGCACCTGTTGAACCCCTTCAACACTCCCAGAATCACACTGTGCGACACTTTTCCACGCACCTGTGACCTGATACCCTACTGACCCATTAGGTCCAGCAGCTGTGTCTTCTCGGTCAGACTCTTTCCCCTCTGACTTGACAACCCTTCCGTGAGCTTTCTCCATTACCGGAGATGAAGCCTCACACCTGGACACTCCTTTCACAACCCTTGGAGATGCCCAAACCTGCCCTGAACCCCGATCCTGGATCTGGCCCCCATCACCGGGATCTGAACCCTGATTCTGGACCTTATCCCCATCACTGGGTTCAGCCACAGCCTCCCTTCTCCCTTGAGAAGACTTTGCACCCGTCACCTGGTGACGTATTCCCTTTTCCTTGAAAAATTCCTCCAGAGCAGACCCAGTAAACTGTGACCCTCGGTCGCTCTTGACCCCTTGCACCCTGGTGGAGAAACTTTGTTCCACCCCCGCAACCCAATCCTGGATCAGTTGCGTCACCTCCCCCTGTGATTTGAGAGAGAAACACCAGCCAACCTGGCTGTGGTTACCTGTCAGCGACAGCACATACCTGGCCCCACCCAGACTCTCAGACCTCTTGGGTCCTGACAGATCTGTGTAAACCAGCTCCAAACCTCCTTGGCTACCCTCCCAAACCCGGGAAAAACCAAGCACCTTTGCACCTTTGCATGCCCTGCACCCTTGGGACCTCCTCCCACATTTCCGGAGCTTGTACCATTTTGTGCACCTGTGCAACTTTTGCACATCTTTGGGAACCTTAGCACACTGCACCTGTGCTTTTTCAGCATTCCCACCACCCTCCAGAGGTGACTCCAGAACAAAGACGTTGTTCTCCCTCTGCATGTTGACCCGTTGTCTCCCCCCTCTGAAAATGGAACATGTGTCATTTTCAGAACAAGCATTGTATCCCTGCTTCATTAGAGCTGAGACAGATAAAAGACAACACTTCAGTCCCGGCACAACGTTGATCTCTCGCTTCTCCTGTGAAGTAGAGAAAAACACGTTAGCCACCACACCACAGACTGATTTTTGTGTTCCGTCTGTGAACCCAACAGTCATCCCTGTCAAAACAGCCCTGCATTTCCGCAGCTTCCCAGCAGATGTCTCTGGAATCAAATTGCAGTCAGCAGCAGAGCCAATAACAACACTCTGCTCTGGCCTTGTCCCACGAGTCTCTTGCTGGCACCTGGCACGAACACCAGCCTCAGTCCCGCGCCTGGTTGTTTTTCCAGACCGGTTGCCATGGTAACCCGACTGGTTCCCATGAGAAATCAACAGTTTGACCTTGGCAACATCCGCAACATCCTGCCTTTTCTCTCTGCTCCGGTGGGGGCAATCTCGCCGCAGATGTCCCGGAGCTTTGCACACGTAGCAACGACGAACTCTAGTGGAAAAACACTGCCTGGGGCTCCCAGCTGGCTTTGCCTTCCTCCTCCTGGAACGGCGCCTCCCACCAGCCTCGCCCCCCCTGAAGCCGCTCTCCGCTCCAGCAGGTTCAGTGGAAAACCGTTCAAACTTGCCTTTGGAAGTTTCCACCCCCCCCGACATGCTCACTAGCACTCCTTGAGGCTAAATCATCAGGAACAGGGGCTCCAGCCATCTTTAGGCTTCCAGCTTCAATCTGTCCTTGGCCTCCTGCTGAGCCTTCACAGCAAACACAGCAGTACATTCCCAAGCGTCAATAGTCCCTTGCCCCCCCCTCTGGGGCCCACAGCCTTTTCCAGCTGTGCACCGGCTCTCACGTAGGTGATCAGCGCCATCTTGTCTTTCTGTTCTGAAGCAGCCATCTCCCGGCCCTTGCTTTCCGCCTCCAGCCTCACAAACACCCTGGAGCGCTGAACGGCCTCTGGCTTCCTGGCACCCAGAACAGTAGACTTCAGATCAGCAGCCAGGTTGCCCAACTTCTTAAAGTGAGCCTCCCACAGTCCTCCAAGACCTGGCAGCCTGCCGTCTTCCCCCGGGGCCCAGCGTACTCACGTAAACAACCAGCCGCTTCTTTCGCTCCCGGTCTAGCAGATCAGCTCCCCTGCCTCTTTGAACTTTAGGCAGAACTATAAGCTGGCTTCAGCAACGTCGTCAGCTTGCCTCCACACGTCAGGCACATTTCCAAGCTCTCTGCAGCCTTCCTGCACAGCGGCTTTCAGCTTGCCTGCCTGCTTGCCTCAGACTCCGGCCTCCCGATCTCCAAAGACGCCCCCAAGCTGTACTCACAAGACTTCCAGCTCCCCTGGCGTGGAGAAACGATACCTCAGCTGCCCTCAGCTCTTGGCAGTTCTCAGCACCACAGGCACTTCTCTGCGTCTCGCAGCTTGCTTGTTTGCTTCTGCCTGCTCTTCCTGCCGTCTCTGCTTGACACTGCAGATTTTACAGCTCCCGGCAGTATCTTCCGTGACTGTTTTACAAGCGATAATTTATGGGTCCATAACCTGTGACCTTGTAGTCATTAGCCGTGACCCCCGCTAATTGATTTACGAACCTCGATTAGCGTTTTATTACTGACGGGTCCGGCGCGCTTCCATCAGCTGTGCCACTCAGTCACGGCTCAACAGAGCTTCACACAGCGGTGTAAACTGTCACGTTCCAGACAAAACACATAGAGAGTCCAGGTTTGTCTATTTACAGCATTTATTCCGACATTTCCCCCAGGGATTTCCTGGGCTCCTCTCAGCCATTACAGGCTACGTCTTTTCCCCACAGCTCACATCGTGGGACTGACAAACTTTGCCTCAAGCTCCGCCCGAGCTTCCAAAAGTGACGTCAGAATGGTGTAGCATCCTGGGAGAAACTTAACCCGTTAAGTTCCAGCTCTCACAAATTTAACCGGCAGAAAATATTTTTTTGAAAAAATCCCTAAGCCCCGGGGTCACAATTTCAGCAAAAATCTGACTTTTGGCAGTTCACTCAAAAATGGTGCCAACCTGTTTCAAATGCTCCCCTGAAAGCTTTGGCGATGGAAACAGTAGGCTTTTTATAACAGGACAAGAAATCAGCCCTCAAAATCTTAACCGGCAGAAAATATTTTTTTGAAAAAATCCTTAAGCCCCGGGGTCACAATTTCAGCAAAAATCTGACTTTTGGCAATTCACTCAAAAATGGTGCCAAAAGCTTGAAAATGCTCTCCTGAAAGGTTTGGCACTCGAAACAGAAGGCTTTTTATCACGGGACAAGAACTCAGCCCTCAAAAACTTAACCGGCAGAAAATATTTTTTTGAAAAAATCCCTAAGCCCCGGGGTCACAATTTCAGCAAAAATCTGACTTTTGGCAGTTCACTCAAAAATGGTGCCAAAAGCTTGAAAATGCTCCCCTGAAAGCTTTGGCACTCGAAACAGAAGGCTTTTTATCACAGGACAAGAAATCAGCCCTCAAAAACTTAACCGGCAGAAAATATTTTTTTGAAAAAATCCCTACGCCCCGGGGTCACAATTTCAGCAAAAATCTGACTTTTGGCAGTTCACTCAAAAATGGTGTTAACCGGTTGCAAATGCTCCCCTGAAAGCTTTGGCGATGGAAACAGAAGGCTTTTTATCACAGGACAAGAAATCAGCACTCAAAAACTTAACCGGCAGAAAATATTTTTTTGAAAAAATCCCTAAGCCCCGGGGTCACAATTTCAGAAAAAATCTGACTTTTGGCAATTCACTCAAAAATGGTGCCAAAAGCTTGAAAATGCTCTTCTGAAAGGTTTGGCACTCGAAACAGAAGGCTTTTTATCACAGGACAAGAAATCAGCCCTCAAAAACTTAACCGGCAGAAAATATTTTTTTGAAGAAATCCCTAAGCCCCGGGGTCACAATTTCAGCAAAAATCTGACTGCTGGCAGTTCAATCAAAAATGGTGCCAAAAGCTTGAAAATGCTCCCCTGAAAGATTTGGCACTCGAAACAGAAGGCTTTTTAGCACAGGACAAGAAATCAGCCCTCAAAAACTTATCCGGCAGAAAATATTTTTCTGAAAAAATCCCTAAGCCCCGGGGTCACAATTTCAGCAAAAATCTGACTTTTGGCAATTCACTCAAAAATGGTGCCAAAAGCTTGAAAATGCTCCGCTGAAAGCTTTGGCGATGGAAACAGAAGGCTTTTTATCACAGGACAAGAAATCAGCCCTCAAAAACTTAACCGGCCGAAAATATTTTTTTGAAAAAATCCCTAAGCCCCGGGGTCACAATTTCAGCAAAAATCTGACTTCTGGCAGTTCAATCAAAAATGGTGCCAACTGGTTGCAAATGCTCCCCTGAAAGCTTTGGCGATGGAAACAGAAGGCTTTTTATCACAGGACAAGAAATCAGCCCTCAAAAACTTAACCGGCAGAAAATATTTTTTTGAAAAAATCCCTAAGCCCCGGGGTCACAATTTCAGCAAAAATCTGACTTTTGGCAGTTCACTCAAAAATGGTGCCAACCGGTTGCAAATGCTCCCCTGAAAGCTTTGGCGATGGAAACAGAAGGCTTTTTATCACAGGACAAGAAATCAGCCCTCAAAAACTTAACCGGCAGAAAATATTTTTTTGAAAAAATCCCTAAGCCCCGGGGTCACAATTTCAGCAAAAATCTGACTTTTGGCAGTTCACTCAAAAATGGTGCCAACCGGTTGCAAATGCTCCCCTGAAAGCTTTGGCGATGGAAACAGAAGGCTTTTTATCACAGGACAAGAAATCAGCCCTCAAAAACTTAACCGGCAGAAAATATTTTTTTGAAAAAATCCCTAAGCCCCGGGGTCACAATTTCAGCAAAAATCTGACTTTTGGCAATTCACTCTAAAATGGTGCCAAAAGATTGAAAATGCTCCCCTGAAAGGTTTGGCACTCAAAACAGAAGGCTTTTTATCACAGGACAAGAAATCAGCCCTCAAAAACTTAACCGGCAGAAAATATTTTTTTGAAAAAATCCCTAAGCCCCGGGGTCACAATTTCAGCAAAAATCTGACTTTTGGCAGTTCACTCAAAAATGGTGTTAACCGGTTACAAATGCTCCCCTGAAAGCTTTGGCGATGGAAACAGAAGGCTTTTTATCACAGAACAAGAGATCAGCCCTCAAAAACTTAACCGGCAGAAAATATTTTTTTGAAAAAATCCCTAAGCCCCGGGGTCACAATTTCAGCAAAAATCTGACTTTTGGCAGTTCACTCAAAAATGGTGCCAACCGGTTGCAAATGCTCCCCTGAAAGCTTTGGCGATGAAAACAGAAGGCTTTTTATCACAGGACAAGAAATCAGCCCTCAAAAACTTAACCGGCAGAAAATATTTTTTTGAAAAAATCCCTAAGCCCCGGGGTCACAATTTCAGCAAAAATCTGACTTTTGGCAATTCACTCTAAAATGGTGCCAAAAGATTGAAAATGCTCCCCTGAAAGGTTTGGCACTCAAAACAGAAGGCTTTTTATCACAGGACAAGAAATCAGCCCTCAAAAACTTAACCGGCAGAAAATATTTTTTTGAAAAAATCCCTAAGCCCCGGGGTCACAATTTCAGCAAAAATCTGACTTTTGGCAGTTCACTCAAAAATGGTGTTAACCGGTTACAAATGCTCCCCTGAAAGCTTTGGCGATGGAAACAGAAGGCTTTTTATCACAGAACAAGAGATCAGCCCTCAAAAACTTAACCGGCAGAAAATATTTTTTTGAAAAAATCCCTAAGCCCCGGGGTCACAATTTCAGCAAAAATCTGACTTTTGGCAGTTCACTCAAAAATGGTGCCAACCGGTTGCAAATGCTCCCCTGAAAGCTTTGGCGATGGAAACAGAAGGCTTTTTATCACGGGACAAAAAATCAGCCCTCAAAAACTTAACCGGCAGAAAATATTTTTTTGAAAAAATCCCTAAGCCCCGGGGTCACAATTTCAGCAAAAATCTGACTTTTGGCAGTCAACTCAAAAATGGTGCCAAAAGCTTGAAAATGCTCCCCTGAAAGCTTTGGCGATGGAAACAGAAGGCTTTTTATCACAGGACAAGAAATCAGCCCTCAAAAACTTAACCGGCAGAAAATATTTTTTTGAAAAAATCCCTAAGGCCCGGGGTCACAATTTCAGCAAAAATCTGACTTTTGGCAATTCACTCTAAAATGGTGCCAAAAGCTTGAAAATGCTCCCCTGAAAGGTTTGGCACTCAAAACAGAAGGCTTTTTATCACAGGACAAGAAATCAGCCCTCAAAAACTTAACCGGCAGAAAATATTTTTTTGAAAAAATCCCTAAGCCCCGGGGTCACAATTTCAGCAAAAATCTGACTTTTGGCAGTTCACTCAAAAATGGTGCCAAAAGCTTGAAAATGCTCCCCTGAAAGCTTTGGCGATGGAAACAGAAGGCTTATTATCACAGGACAAGAAATCAGCCCTCAAAAACTTAATCGGCAGAAAATATTTTTTTGAAAAAATCCCTATGCCCCGGGGTCACAATTTCAGCAAAAATCTGACTTTTGGCAATTCACGCTAAAATGGTGCCAAAAGCTTGAAAATGCTCCCCTGAAAGCTTTGGCGATGGAAACAGAAGGCTTTTTATCACAGGACAAGAGATCAGCCCTCAAAAACTTAACCGGCAGAAAATATTTTTTTGAAAAAATCCCTAAGCCCCGGGGTCACAATTTCAGCAAAAATCTGACTTTTGGCAGTTCACTCAAAAATGGTGCCAAAAGCTTGAAAATGCTCTCCTGAAAGGTTTGGCACTCGAAACAGAAGGCTTTTTATCACAGGACAAGAAATCAGCCCTCAAAAACTTAATGGGCAGAAAATATTTTTTTGAAAAAATCCCTAAGCCCCGGGGTCACAATTTCAGCAAAAATCTGACTTTTGGCAATTCACGCTAAAATGGTGCCAAAAGGTTGAAAATGCTCCCCTGAAAGCTTTGGCGATGGAAACAGAAGGCTTTTTATCACAGGACAAGAGATCAGCCCTCAAAAACTTAACCGGCAGAAAATATTTTTTTGAAAAAATCCCTAAGCCCCGGGGTCACAATTTCAGCAAAAATCTGACTTTTGGCAGTTCACTCAAAAATGGTGCCAAAAGCTTGAAAATGCTCTCCTGAAAGGTTTGGCACTCGAAACAGAAGGCTTTTTATCACAGGACAAGAAATCAGCCCTCAAAAACTTAATGGGCAGAAAATATTTTTTTGAAAAAATCCCTAAGCCCCGGGGTCACAATTTCAGCAAAAATCTGACTTCTGGCAGTTCAATCAAAAATGGTGCCAAAAGCTTGAAAATGCTCTCCTGAAAGGTTTGGCACTCGAAACAGAAGGCTTTTTATCAAGGGACAAGAAATCAGCCCTCAAAAACTTAACCGGCAGAAAATATTTTTTTGAAAAAATCCCTAAGCCCCGGGGTCACAATTTCAGCAAAAATCTGACTTTTGGCAGTTGACTCAAAAATGGTGCCAAAAGCTTGAAAATGCTCTCCTGAAAGTTTTGGCACTCGAAACAGAAGGCTTTTTATCACAGGACAAGAAATCAGCCCTCAAAAACTTAACCGGCAGTAAATATTTTTTTGAAAAAATCCCTACGCCCCGGGGTCACAATTTCAGCAAAAATCTGACTTTTGGCAGTTCACTCAAAAATGGTGTTAACCGGTTGCAAATGCTCCCCTGAAAGCTTTGGCGATGGAAACAGAAGGCTTTTTATCACAGGACAAGAGATCAGCCCTCAAAAACTTAACCGGCAGAAAATATTTTTTTGAAAAAATCCCTAAGCCCCGGGGTCACAATTTCAGCAAAAATCTGACTTTTGGCAGTTCACTCAAAAATGGTGCCAACCGGTTGCAAATGCTCCCCTGAAAGCTTTGGCGATGGAAACAGAAGGCTTTTTATCACAGGACAAAAAATCAGCCCTCAAAAACTTAACCGGCAGAAAATATTTTTTTGAAAAAATCCCTAAGCCCCGGTCACAATTTCAGCAAAAATCTGACTTTTGGCAATTCACTCAAAAATGGTGCTAAAAACTTGAAAATGCTCTCCTGAAAGGTTTGGCATTCGAAACAGAAGGCTTTTTATCACAGGACAAGAAATCAGCCCTCAAAAACTTAACCGGCAGAAAATATTTTTTTGAAAAAATCCCTAAGCCCCGGGGTCACAATTTCAGAAAAAATCTGACTTTTGGCAGTTCACTCAAAAATGGTGCCAAAAGCTTGAAAATGCTCCCCTGAAAGCTTTGGCGATGGAAACAGAAGGCTTTTTATCACAGGACAAAAAATCAGCCCTCAAAAACTTAACCGGCAGAAAATATTTTTTTGAAAAAATCCCTAAGCCCCGGGGTCACAATTTCAGCAAAAATCTGACTTTTGGCAGTTCACTCAAAAATGTTGCCAAAAGCTTGAAAATGCTCCCCTGAAAGCTTTGGCGATGGAAACAGAAGGCTTTTTATCACAGGACAAGAGATCAGCCCTCAAAAACTTAACCGGCAGAAAATATTTTTTTGAAAAAATCCCTAAGCCCCGGGGTCACAATTTCAGCAAAAATCTGACTTTTGGCAGTCAACTCAAAAATGGTGCCAAAAGCTTGAAAATGCTCCCCTGAAAGCTTTGGCGATGGAAACAGAAGGCTTTTTATCACAGGACAAGAAATCAGCCCTCAAAAACTTAACCGGCAGAAAATATTTTTTTGAAAAAATCCCTAAGCCCCGGGGTCACAATTTCAGCAAAAATCTGACTTTTGGCAATTCACTCTAAAATGGTGCCAAAAGCTTGAAAATGCTCCCCTGAAAGGTTTGGCACTCAAAACAGAAGGCTTTTTATCACAGGACAAGAAATCAGCCCTCAAAAACTTAACCGGCAGAAAATATTTTTTTGAAAAAATCCCTAAGCCCCGGGGTCACAATTTCAGTAAAAATCTGACTTTTGGCAGTTCACTCAAAAATGGTGCCAAAAGCTTGAAAATGCTCCCCTGAAAGCTTTGGCGATGGAAACAGAAGGCTTATTATCACAGGACAAGAAATCAGCCCTCAAAAACTTAATCGGCAGAAAATATTTTTTTGAAAAAATCCCTATGCCCCGGGGTCACAATTTCAGCAAAAATCTGACTTTTGGCAATTCACGCTAAAATGGTGCCAAAAGCTTGAAAATGCTCCCCTGAAAGCTTTGGCGATGGAAACAGAAGGCTTTTTATCACAGGACAAGAGATCAGCCCTCAAAAACTTAACCGGCAGAAAATATTTTTTTGAAAAAATCCCTAAGCCCCGGGGTCACAATTTCAGCAAAAATCTGACTTTTGGCAGTTCACTCAAAAATGGTGCCAAAAGCTTGAAAATGCTCTCCTGAAAGGTTTGGCACTCGAAACAGAAGGCTTTTTATCACAGGACAAGAAATCAGCCCTCAAAAACTTAATGGGCAGAAAATTTTTTTTTGAAAAAATCCCTAAGCCCCGGGGTCACAATTTCAGCAAAAATCTGACTTCTGGCAGTTCAATCAAAAATGGTGCCAAAAGCTTGAAAATGCTCTCCTGAAAGGTTTGGCACTCGAAACAGAAGGCTTTTTATCAAGGGACAAGAAATCAGCCCTCAAAAACTTAACCGGCAGAAAATATTTTTTTGAAAAAATCCCTAAGCCCCGGGGTCACAATTTCAGCAAAAATCTGACTTTTGGCAGTTGACTCAAAAATGGTGCCAAAAGCTTGAAAATGCTCTCCTGAAAGTTTTGGCACTCGAAACAGAAGGCTTTTTATCAAGGGACAAGAAATCAGCCCTCAAAAACGTAACCGGCAGAAAATATTTTTTTGAAAAAATCCCTAAGCCCCGGGGTCACAATTTCAGCAAAAATCTGACTTCTGGCAGTTCAATCAAAAATGGTGCCAACCGGTTGCAAATGCTCCCCTGAAAGGTTTGGCCCTCGAAACAGAAGGCTTTCTATCACAGGACAAGAAATCAGCCCTCAAAAACTTAACCGGCAGAAAATATTTTTTTGAAAAAATCCCTAAGCCCCGGGGTCACAACTTCAGCAAAAATCTGACTTTTGGCAGTTCACTCAAAAATGGTGTTAACCGGTTGCAAATGCTCCCCTGAAAGCTTTGGCGATGGAAACAGAAGGCTTTTTATCACAGGACAAGAAATCAGCCCTCAAAAACTTAATGGGCAGAAAATATTTTTTTGAAAAAATCCCTACGCCCCGGGGTCACAATTTCAGCAAAAATCTGACTTTTGGCAGTTCAATCAAAAATGGTGCCAAAAGCTTGAAAATGCTCTCCTGAAAGGTTTGGCACTCGAAACAGAAGGCTTTTTATCAAGGGACAAGAAATCAGCCCTCAAAAACTTAACCGGCAGAAAATATTTTTTTGAAAAAATCCCTAAGCCCCGGGGTCACAATTTCAGCAAAAATCTGACTTTTGGCAGTTGACTCAAAAATGGTGCCAAAAGCTTGAAAATGCTCTCCTGAAAGTTTTGGCACTCGAAACAGAAGGCTTTTTATCAAGGGACAAGAAATCAGCCCTCAAAAACGTAACCGGCAGAAAATATTTTTTTGAAAAAATCCCTAAGCCCCGGGGTCACAATTTCAGCAAAAATCTGACTTCTGGCAGTTCAATCAAAAATGGTGCCAACCGGTTGCAAATGCTCCCCTGAAAGGTTTGGCCCTCGAAACAGAAGGCTTTCTATCACAGGACAAGAAATCAGCCCTCAAAAACTTAACCAGCAGAAAATATTTTTTTGAAAAAATCCCTAAGCCCCGGGGTCACAATTTCAGCAAAAATCTGACTTCTGGCAGTTCAATCAAAAATGGTGCCAACCGGTTGCAAATGCTCCCCTGAAAGGTTTGGCCCTCGAAACAGAAGGCTTTCTATCACAGGACAAGAAATCAGCCCTCAAAAACTTAACCGGCAGAAAATATTTTTTTGAAAAAATCCCTACGCCCCGGGGTCACAATTTCAGCAAAAATCTGACTTTTGGCAGTTCACTCAAAAATGGTGTTAACCGGTTGCAAATGCTCCCCTGAAAGCTTTGGCGATGGAAACAGAAGGCTTTTAATCACAGGACAAGAAATCAGCCCTCAAAAACTTAACCGGCAGAAAATATTTTTTTGAAAAAATCCCTAAGCCCCGGGGTCACAATTTCAGCAGAAATCTGACTTTTGGCAGTTCACTCAAAAATGGTGCCAACCGGTTGCAAATGCTCCCCTGAAAGCTTTGGCGATGGAAACAGAAGGCTTTTTTATCACAGGACAAGAAATCAGCCCTCAAAAACTTAACCGGCAGAAAATATTTTTTTGAAAAAATCCCTAAGCCCCGGGGTCACAATTTCAGAAAAAATCTGACTTTTGACAGTTCACTCAAAAATGGTGCCAACCGGTTGCAAATGCTCCCCTGAAAGCTTTGGCGATGGAAACAGAAGGCTTTTTATCACAGGACAAAATCAGCCCTCAAAAACTTAACCGGCAGAAAATATTTTTTTGAAAAAATCCCTAAGCCCCGGGGTCACAATTTCAGCAAAAATCTGACTTTTGGCAGTTCACTCAAAAATGGTGCCAAAAGCTTGAAAATGCTCCCCTGAAAGCTTTAGCACTCGAAACAGAAGGCTTTTTATCACAGGACAAGAACTCAGCCCTCAAAAACTTAACCGGCAGAAGATATTTTTTTGAAAAAATCCCTAAGCCCCGGGGTCACAATTTCAGCAAAAATCTGACTTTTGGCAGTTCACTCAAAAATGGTGCCAAAAGCTTGAAAATGCTCCCCTGAAAGCTTTGGCGATGGAAACAGAAGGCTTTTTATCACAGGAGAAGAACTCAGCCCTCAAAAACTTAACCGGCAGAAGATATTTTTTTGAAAAAATCCCTACGCCCCGGGGTCACAATTTCAGCAAAAATCTGACTTTTGGCAGTTCACTCAAAAATGGTGCCAACCGGTTGCAAATGCTCCCCTGAAAGCTTTGGCGATGGAAACAGAAGGCTTTTTATCACAGGACAAGAAATCAGCCCTCAAAAACTTAACCGGCAGAAAATATTTTTTTGAAAAAATCCCGAAGGCCCGGGGTCACAATTTCAGCAAAAATCTGAATTTTGGCAATTCACTCTAAAATGGTGCCAAAAGCTTGAAAATGCTCCCCTGAAAGGTTTGGCACTCAAAACAGAAGGCTTTTTATCACAGGACAAGAAATCAGCCCTCAAAAACTTAACCGGCAGAAAATATTTTTTTGAAAAAATCCCTAAGCCCCGGGGTCACAATTTCAGCAAAAATCTGACTTTTGGCAGTTCACTCAAAAATGGTGCCAACCGGTTGCAAATGCTCCCCTGAAAGCTTTGGCGATGGAAACAGAAGGCTTTTAATCACAGGACAAGAAATCAGCCCTCAAAAACTTAACCGGCAGAAAATATTTTTTTGAAAAAATCCCTAAGCCCCGGGGTCACAATTTCAGCAGAAATCTGACTTTTGGCAGTTCACTCAAAAATGGAGCCAACCGGTTGCAAATGCTCCCCTGAAAGCTTTGGCGATGGAAACAGAAGGCTTTTTATCACAGGACAAAATCAGCCCTCAAAAACTTAACCGGCAGAAAATATTTTTTTGAAAAAATCCCTAAGCCCCGGGGTCACAATTTCAGCAAAAATCTGACTTTTGGCAGTTCACTCAAAAATGGTGCCAAAAGCTTGAAAATGCTCCCCTGAAAGCTTTAGCACTCGAAACAGAAGGCTTTTTATCACAGGACAAGAACTCAGCCCTCAAAAACTTAACCGGCAGAAGATATTTTTTTGAAAAAATCCCTAAGCCCCGGGGTCACAATTTCAGCAAAAATCTGACTTTTGGCAGTTCACTCAAAAATGGTGCCAAAAGCTTGAAAATGCTCCCCTGAAAGCTTTGGCGATGGAAACAGAAGGCTTTTTATCACAGGACAAGAAATCAGCCCTCAAAAACTTAACCGGCAGAAAATATTTTTTTGAAAAAATCCCTAAGGCCCGGGTTCACAATTTCAGCAAAAATCTGACTTTTGGCAATTCACTCTAAAATGGTGCCAAAAGCTTGAAAATGCTCCCCTGAAAGGTTTGACACTCAAAACAGAAGGCTTTTTATCACAGGACAAGAAATCAGCCCTCAAAAACTTAACCGGCAGAAAATATTTTTTTGAAAAAATCCCTAAGCCCCGGGGTCACAATTTCAGCAAAAATCTGACTTTTGGCAGTTCACTGAAAAAAATGGTGTTAACCGGTTACAAATGCTCCCCTGAAAGCTTTGGCGATGGAAACAGAAGGCTTTTTATCACAGAACAAGAGATCAGCCCTCAAAAACTTAACCGGCAGAAAATATTTTTTTGAAAAAATCCCTAAGCCCCGGGGTCACAATTTCAGCAAAAATCTGACATTTGGCAGTTCACTCAAGAATGGTGCCAAAAGCTTGAAAATGCTCTCCTGAAAGGTTTGGCACTCGAAACAGAAGGCTTTTTATCACGGGACAAGAAATCAGCCCTCAAAAACTTAACCGGCAGAAAATATTTTTTTGAAAAAATCCCTAAGCCCCGGGGTCACAATTTCAGCAAAAATCTGACTTTTGGCAGTTCACTCAAAAATGGTGCCAACAGGTTGCAAATGCTCCCCTGAAAGCTTTGGCGATGGAAACAGAAGGCTTTTAATCACAGGACAAGAAATCAGCCCTCAAAAACTTAACCGGCAGAAAATATTTTTTTGAAAAAATCCCTAAGCCCCGGGGTCACAATTTCAGCAAAAATCTGACTTTTGGCAGTTCACTCAAAAATGGTGCCAACCGGTTGCAAATGCTCCCCTGAAAGCTTTGGCGATGGAAACAGAAGGCTTTTTATCACAGGACAAAATCAGCCCTCAAAAACTTAACCGGCAGAAAATATTTTTTTGAAAAAATCCCTAAGGCCCGGGTTCACAATTTCAGCAAAAATCTGACTTTTGGCAGTTCACTCAAAAATGGTGCCAAAAGCTTGAAAATGCTCCCCTGAAAGCTTTAGCACTCGAAACAGAAGGCTTTTTATCACAGGACAAGAACTCAGCCCTCAAAAACTTAACCGGCAGAAGATATTTTTTTGAAAAAATCCCTAAGCCCCGGGGTCACAATTTCAGCAAAAATGTGACTTTTGGCAGTTCACTCAAAAATGGTGCCAAAAGCTTGAAAATGCTCCCCTGAAAGCTTTGGCGATGGAAACAGAAGGCTTTTTATCACATGACAAGAAATCAGCCCTCAAAAACTTAACCGGCAGAAAATATTTTTTTGAAAAAAATCCCTAAGGCCCGGGTTCACAATTTCAGCAAAAATCTGACTTTTGGCAGTTCACTCAAAAATGGTGTTAACCGGTTACAAATGCTCCCCTGAAAGCTTTGGCGATGAAAACAGAAGGCTTTTTATCACAGAACAAGAGATCAGCCCTCAAAAACTTAACCGGCAGAAAATATTTTTTTGAAAAAATCCCTAAGCCCCGGGGTCACAATTTCAGCAAAAATCTGACTTTTGGCAGTTCACTCAAAAATGGTGCCAAAAGCTTGAAAATGCTCTCCTGAAAGGTTTGGCACTCGAAACAGAAGGCTTTTTATCACGGGACAAGAAATCAGCCCTCAAAAACTTAACCGGCAGAAAATATTTTTTTGAAAAAATCCCTAAGCCCCGGGGTCACAATTTCAGCAAAAATCTGACTTTTGGCAGTTCACTCAAAAATGGTGCCAACCGGTTGCAAATGCTCCCCTGAAAGCTTTGGCGATGGAAACAGAAGGCTTTTTATCACAGGACAAGAAATCAGCCCTCAAAAACTTAACCGGTAGAAAATATTCTTCTGAAAAAATCCCTATGCCCCGGGGTCACAATTTCAGCAAAAATATGACTTTTGGCAGTTCACTCAAAAATGGTGCCAACCGGTTGCAAATGCTCCCCTGAAAGCTTTGGTGATGGAAACAGAAGGCTTATTATCACAGGACAAGAAATCAGCCCTCAAAAACTTAATCGGCAGAAAATATTTTTTTGAAAAAATCCCTATGCCCCGGGGTCACAATTTCAGCAAAAATATGACTTTTGGCAGTTCACTCAAAAATGGTACCAAAAGCTTGAAAATGCTCCCCTGAAAGGTTTGGCACTCAAAACAGAAGGATTTTTATCACAGGACAAGAAATCAGCCCTCAAAAACTTAATCGGCAGAAAATATTTTTCTGAAAAAATCCCTAAGCCCCGGGGTCACAATTTCAGCAAAAATCTGACTTTTGGCAATTCACTCAAAAATGGTGCCAAAAGCTTGAAAATGCTCCGCTGAAAGCTTTGGCGATGGAAACGAAGGCTTTTTATCACAGGACAAGAAATCAGCCCTCGAAAACTTATCCGGCAGAAAATATTTTTTTGAAAAAATCCCTAAGCCCCGGGGTCACAATTTCAGCAAAAATCTGACTTTGGCAATTCACTCAAAAATGGTGCCAACCGGTTGCAAATGCTCACCTGACAGGTTCGGCACTCGAAAAAGAAGGCTTTTTATCACAGGACAAGAAATCAACCCTCAAAAACTTAACCGGCAGAAAATATTTTTTTGAAAAAATCCCTGAGCCCCGGGGTCACAATTTCAGCAAAAATCTGACCTTTGGCAGTTCAATCAAAAATGGTGCCAAAAGCTTGAAAATGCTCCCCTGACATGTTTGGCCCTCGAAACAGAAGGCTTTTTATCACAGGACAAGAAATCAGCCCTCAAAAACTTAACCGGCAGAAAATATTTTTTTGAAAAAATCCCTAAGCCCCGGGGTCACAATTTCAGCAAAAATCTGACTTTTGGCAATTCACTCAAAAATGGTCCCAAAAGCTTGAAAATGCTCCCCTGAAACGTTTGGCATTCAAAACAGAAGGATTTTTATCACAGGACAAGAAATCAGCCCTCAAAAACTTATCCGGCAGAAAATATTTTTCTGAAAAAATCCCTAAGCCCCGGGGTCACAATTTCAGCAA
Organism: Podarcis liolepis; assembly: GCF_965112155.1. NCBI lineage: Eukaryota > Metazoa > Chordata > Lepidosauria > Squamata > Lacertidae > Podarcis > Podarcis liolepis. The sequence continues at coordinate 8,496,889 of NC_139556.1, forward strand.
AAATCTGACTTTTGGCAATTCACTCAAAAATGGTGCCAAAAGCTTGAAAATGCTCCCCTGAACGGTTTGGCCCTCAAAACAGAAGGCTTTTTATCACAGGACAAGAAATCAGCCCTCAAAAACTTAACCGGCAGAAAATATTTTTTTGAAAAAATCCCTAAGCCCCGGGGTCACAATTTCAGCAAAAATCTGACTTTTGGCAATTCACTCAAAAATGGTGCCAAAAGCTTGAAAATGCTCCGCTGAAAGCTTTGGCGATGGAAACAGAAGTCTTTTTATCACAGGACAAGAAATCAGCCCTCAAAAACTTAACCGGCAGAAAATATTTTTTTGAAAAAATCCCTAAGCCCCGGGGTCACAATTTCAGCAAAAATCTGACTTTTGGCAATTCACTCAAAAATGGTGCCAAAAGCTTGAAAATGCTCCGCTGAAAGCTTTGGCGATGGAAACGAAGGCTTTTTATCACAGGACAAGAAATCAGCCCTCGAAAACTTATCCGGCAGAAAATATTTTTTTGAAAAAATCCCTAAGCCCCGGGGTCACAATTTCAGCAAAAATCTGACTTTTGGCAATTCACTCAAAAATGGTGCCAACCGGTTGCAAATGCTCACCTGACAGGTTCGGCACTCGAAAAAGAAGGCTTTTTATCACAGGACAAGAAATCAACCCTCAAAAACTTAACCGGCAGAAAATATTTTTTTGAAAAAATCCCTGAGCCCCGGGGTCACAATTTCAGCAAAAATCTGACCTTTGGCAGTTCAATCAAAAATGGTGCCAAAAGCTTGAAAATGCTCCCCTGACATGTTTGGCCCTCGAAACAGAAGGCTTTTTATCACAGGACAAGAAATCAGCCCTCAAAAACTTAACCGGCAGAAAATATTTTTTTGAAAAAATCCCTAAGCCCCGGGGTCACAATTTCAGCAAAAATCTGACTTTTGGCAATTCACTCAAAAATGGTCCCAAAAGCTTGAAAATGCTCCCCTGAAACGTTTGGCATTCAAAACAGAAGGATTTTTATCACAGAAGAAATCAGCCCTCAAAAACTTATCCGGCAGAAAATATTTTTCTGAAAAAATCCCTAAGCCCCGGGGTCACAATTTCAGCAAAAATCTGACTTTTGGCAATTCACTCAAAAATGGTGCCAAAAGCTTGAAAATGCTCCCCTGAACGGTTTGGCCCTCAAAACAGAAGGCTTTTTATCACAGGACAAGAAATCAGCCCTCAAAAACTTAACCGGCAGAAAATATTTTTTTGAAAAAATCCCTAAGCCCCGGGGTCACAATTTCAGCAAAAATCTGACTTTTGGCAATTCACTCAAAAATGGTGCCAAAAGCTTGAAAATGCTCCGCTGAAAGCTTTGGCGATGGAAACAGAAGTCTTTTTATCACAGGACAAGAAATCAGCCCTCAAAAACTTAACCGGCAGAAAATATTTTTCTGAAAAAATCCCTAAGCCCCGGGGTCACAATTTCAGCAAAAATCTGACTTTTGGCAATTCACTCAAAAATGGTGCCAAAAGCTTGAAAATGCTCCGCTGAAAGCTTTGGCGATGGAAACGAAGGCTTTTTATCACAGGACAAGAAATCAGCCCTCGAAAACTTATCCGGCAGAAAATATTTTTTTGAAAAAATCCCTAAGCCCCGGGGTCACAATTTCAGCAAAAATCTGACTTTTGGCAATTCACTCAAAAATGGTGCCAACCGGTTGCAAATGCTCACCTGACAGGTTCGGCACTCGAAAAATAAGGCTTTTTATCACAGGACAAGAAATCAGCCCTCAAAAACTTAACCGGCAGAAAATATTTTTTTGAAAAAATCCCTGAGCCCCGAGGTCACAATTTCAGCAAAAATCTGACCTTTGGCAGTTCAATCAAAAATGGTGCCAAAAGCTTGAAAATGCTCCCCTGACATGTTTGGCCCTCGAAACAGAAGGCTTTTTATCACAGGACAAGAAATCAGCCCTCAAAAACTTAACCGGCAGAAAATATTTTTTTGAAAAAATCCCTAAGCCCCGGGGTCACAATTTCAGCAAAAATCTGACTTTTGGCAGTTCACTCAAAAATGGTGCCAAAAGCTTGAAAATGCTCTCCTGAAAGGTTTGGCACTCGAAACAGAAGGCTTTTTATCACAGGACAAGAAATCAGCCCTCAAAAACTTAACCGGCAGAAAATATTTTTTTGAAAAAATCCCTAAGCCCCGGGGTCACAATTTCAGCAAAAATCTGACTTTTGGCAGTCAACTCAAAAATGGTGCCAAAAGCTTGAAAATGCTCCCCTGAAAGCTTTGGCGATGGAAACAGAAGGCTTTTTATCACAGGACAAGAAATCAGCCCTCAAAAACTTAACCGGCAGAAAATATTTTTTTGAAAAATCCCTAAGGCCCGGGGTCACAATTTCAGCAAAAATCTGACTTTTGGCAATTCACTCTAAAATGGTGCCAAAAGCTTGAAAATGCTCCCCTGAAAGGTTTGGCACTCAAAACAGAAGGCTTTTTATCACAGGACAAGAAATCAGCCCTCAAAAACTTAACCGGCAGAAAATATTTTTTTGAAAAAATCCCTAAGCCCCGGGGTCACAATTTCAGCAAAAATCTGACTTTTGGCAGTTCACTCAAAAATGGTGCCAAAAGCTTGAAAATGCTCCCCTGAAAGCTTTGGCGATGGAAACAGAAGGCTTTTTATCACAGGACAAGAAATCAGCCCTCAAAAACTTAACCGGCAGAAAATATTTTTTTAAAAAAATCCCTAAGCCCCGGGGTCACAATTTCAGCAAAAATCTGACTTTTGGCAATTCACTCAAAAATGGTGCCAAAAGCTTGACAATGCTCCCCTGAAAGGTTTGGCCCTCGAAACAGAAGGCTTTTTATCACAGGACAAGAAATCAGCCCTCAAAAACTTAACCGGCAGAAAATATTTTTTTGAAAAAATCCCTAAGCCCCGGGGTCACAATTTCAGCAAAAATCTGACTTTTGGCAATTCACTCAAAAATGGTGCCAAAAGCTTGAAAATGCTCCCCTGAAAGGTTTGGCACTCAAAACAGAAGGATTTTTATCACAGGACAAGAAATCAGCCCTCAAAAACTTAACCGGCAGAAAATATTTTTTTGAAAAAATCCCAAAGCCCCGGGGTCACAATTTCAGCAAAAATATGACTTTTGGCAGTTCACTCAAAAATGGTGCCAACCGGTTGCAAATGCTCCCCTGAAAGCTTTGGTGATGGAAACAGAAGGCTTTTTATCACAGGACAAGAAATCAGCCCTCAAAAACTTAACCGGCAGAAAATATTTTTTTGAAAAAATCCCTAAGCCCTGGGGTCACAATTTCAGCAAAAATGTGACTTTTGGCAGTTCACTCAAAAATGGTGCCAAAAGCTTGAAAATGCTCCCCTGAACGGTTTGGCCCTCAAAACAGAAGGCTTTTTATCACAGGACAAGAAATCAGCCCTCAAAAACTTAACCGGCAGAAAATATTTTTTTGAAAAAATCCCTAAGCCCCGGGGTCACAATTTCAGCAAAAATATGACTTTTGGCAGTTCACTCAAAAATGGTTCCAAAAGCTTGAAAATGCTCCCCTGAAAGGTTTGGCACTCAAAACAGAAGGATTTTTATCACAGGACAAGAAATCAGTCCTCAAAAACTTATCCGGCAGAAAATATTTTTCTGAAAATATCCCTAAGCCCCGGGGTCACAATTTCAGGAAAAATGTGACTTTTGGCAATTCACTCAAAAATGGTGCCAAAAGCTTGAAAATGCTCCGCTGAAAGCTTTGGCCCTCAAAACAGAAGGCTTTTTATCACAGGACAAGAAATCAGCCCTCAAAAACTTAACCGGCAGAAAATATTTTTTTGAAAAAATCCCTAAGCCCCGGGGTCACAATTTCAGCAAAAATCTGACTTTTGGCAGTTCACTCAAAAATGGTGCCAAAAGCTTGAAAATGCTCCGCTGAAAGCTTTGGCGATGGAAACGAAGGCTTTTTATCACAGGACAAGAAATCAGCCCTCGAAAACTTATCCGGCAGAAAATATTTTTTTGAAAAAATCCCTAAGCCCCGGGGTCACAATTTCAGCAAAAATCTGACTTTTGGCAATTCACTCAAAAATGGTGCCAACCGGTTGCAAATGCTCACCTGACAGGTTCGGCACTCGAAAAAGAAGGCTTTTTATCACAGGACAAGAAATCAACCCTCAAAAACTTAACCGGCAGAAAATATTTTTTTGAAAAAATCCCTGAGCCCCGGGGTCACAATTTCAGCAAAAATCTGACCTTTGGCAGTTCAATCAAAAATGGTGCCAAAAGCTTGAAAATGCTCCCCTGACATGTTTGGCCCTCGAAACAGAAGGCTTTTTATCACAGGACAAGAAATCAGCCCTCAAAAACTTAACCGGCAGAAAATATTTTTTTGAAAAAATCCCTAAGCCCCGGGGTCACAATTTCAGCAAAAATCTGACTTTTGGCAATTCACTCAAAAATGGTCCCAAAAGCTTGAAAATGCTCCCCTGAAACGTTTGGCATTCAAAACAGAAGGATTTTTATCACAGGAGAAGAAATCAGCCCTCAAAAACTTATCCGGCAGAAAATATTTTTCTGAAAAAATCCCTAAGCCCCGGGGTCACAATTTCAGCAAAAATCTGACTTTTGGGAATTCACTCAAAAATGGTGCCAAAAGCTTGAAAATGCTCCCCTGAACGGTTTGGCCCTCAAAACAGAAGGCTTTTTATCACAGGACAAGAAATCAGCCCTCAAAAACTTAACCGGCAGAAAATATTTTTTTGAAAAAATCCCTAAGCCCCGGGGTCACAATTTCAGCAAAAATCTGACTTTTGGCAATTCACTCAAAAATGGTGCCAAAAGCTTGAAAATGCTCCGCTGAAAGCTTTGGCGATGGAAACAGAAGTCTTTTTATCACAGGACAAGAAATCAGCCCTCAAAAACTTAACCGGCAGAAAATATTTTTCTGAAAAAATCCCTAAGCCCCGGGGTCACAATTTCAGCAAAAATCTGACTATTGGCAATTCACTCAAAAATGGTGCCAAAAGCTTGAAAATGCTCCGCTGAAAGCTTTGGCGATGGAAACGAAGGCTTTTTATCACAGGACAAGAAATCAGCCCTCGAAAACTTATCCGGCAGAAAATATTTTTTTGAAAAAATCCCTAAGCCCCGGGGTCACAATTTCAGCAAAAATCTGACTTTTGGCAATTCACTCAAAAATGGTGCCAACCGGTTGCAAATGCTCACCTGACAGGTTCGGCACTCGAAAAATAAGGCTTTTTATCACAGGACAAGAAATCAACCCTCAAAAACTTAACCGGCAGAAAATATTTTTTTGAAAAAATCCCTGAGCCCCGAGGTCACAATTTCAGCAAAAATCTGACCTTTGGCAGTTCAATCAAAAATGGTGCCAAAAGCTTGAAAATGCTCCCCTGACATGTTTGGCCCTCGAAACAGAAGGCTTTTTATCACAGGACAAGAAATCAGCCCTCAAAAACTTAACCGGCAGAAAATATTTTTTTGAAAAAATCCCTAAGCCCCGGGGTCACAATTTCAGCAAAAATCTGACTTTTGGCAGTTCACTCAAAAATGGTGCCAAAAGCTTGAAAATGCTCTCCTGAAAGGTTTGGCACTCGAAACAGAAGGCTTTTTATCACAGGACAAGAAATCAGCCCTCAAAAACTTAACCAGCAGAAAATATTTTTTTGAAAAAATCCCTAAGCTCCGGGGTCACAATTTCAGCAAAAATCTGACTTTTGGCAGTCAACTCAAAAATGGTGCCAAAAGCTTGAAAATGCTCCCCTGAAAGCTTTGGCGATGGAAACAGAAGGCTTTTTATCACAGGACAAGAAATCAGCCCTCAAAAACTTAACCGGCAGAAAATATTTTTTTGAAAAATCCCTAAGGCCCGGGGTCACAATTTCAGCAAAAATCTGACTTTTGGCAATTCACTCTAAAATGGTGCCAAAAGCTTGAAAATGCTCCCCTGAAAGGTTTGGCACTCAAAACAGAAGGCTTTTTATCACAGGACAAGAAATCAGCCCTCAAAAACTTAACCGGCAGAAAATATTTTTTTGAAAAAATCCCTAAGCCCCGGGGTCACAATTTCAGCAAAAATCTGACTTTTGGCAGTTCACTCAAAAATGGTGCCAAAAGCTTGAAAATGCTCCCCTGAAAGCTTTGGCGAAGGAAACAGAAGGCTTTTTATCACAGGACAAGAAATCAGCCCTCAAAAACTTAACCGGTAGAAAATATTTTTCTGAAAAAATCCCTAAGCCCCGGGGTCACAATTTCAGCAAAAATATGACTTTTGGCAGTTCACTCAAAAATGGTGCCAACCGGTTGCAAATGCTCCCCTGAAAGCTTTGGTGATGGAAACAGAAGGCTTATTATCACAGGACAAGAAATCAGCCCTCAAAAACTTAACCGGCAGAAAATATTTTTTTGAAAAATCCCTAAGGCCCGGGGTCACAATTTCAGCAAAAATCTGACTTTTGGCAATTCACTCTAAAATGGTGCCAAAAGCTTGAAAATGCTCCCCTGAAAGGTTTGGCACTCAAAACAGAAGGCTTTTTATCACAGGACAAGAAATCAGCCCTCAAAAACTTAACCGGCAGAAAATATTTTTTTGAAAAAATCCCTAAGCCCCGGGGTCACAATTTCAGCAAAAATCTGACTTTTGGCAGTTCACTCAAAAATGGTGCCAAAAGCTTGAAAATGCTCCCCTGAAAGCTTTGGCGAAGGAAACAGAAGGCTTTTTATCACAGGACAAGAAATCAGCCCTCAAAAACTTAACCGGTAGAAAATATTTTTCTGAAAAAATCCCTAAGCCCCGGGGTCACAATTTCAGCAAAAATATGACTTTTGGCAGTTCACTCAAAAATGGTGCCAACCGGTTGCAAATGCTCCCCTGAAAGCTTTGGTGATGGAAACAGAAGGCTTATTATCACAGGACAAGAAATCAGCCCTCAAAAACTTAATCGGCAGAAAATATTTTTTTGAAAAAATCCCTATGCCCCGGGGTCACAATTTCAGCAAAAATATGACTTTTGGCAGTTCACTCAAAAATGGTACCAAAAGCTTGAAAATGCTCCCCTGAAAGGTTTGGCACTCAAAACAGAAGGATTTTTATCACAGGACAAGAAATCAGCCCTCAAAAACTTATCCGGCAGAAAATATTTTTCTGAAAAAATCCCTAAGCCCCGGGGTCACAATTTCAGCAAAAATCTGACTTTTGGCAATTCACTCAAAAATGGTGCCAACCGGTTGCAAATGCTCACCTGACAGGTTCGGCACTCGAAAAAGAAGGCTTTTTATCACAGGACAAGAAATCAACCCTCAAAAACTTAACCGGCAGAAAATATTTTTTTGAAAAAATCCCTGAGCCCCGAGGTCACAATTTCAGCAAAAATCTGACCTTTGGCAGTTCAATCAAAAATGGTGCCAAAAGCTTGAAAATGCTCCCCTGACATGTTTGGCCCTCGAAACAGAAGGCTTTTTATCACAGGACAAGAAATCAGCCCTCAAAAACTTAACCGGCAGAAAATATTTTTTTGAAAAAATCCCTAAGCCCCGGGGTCACAATTTCAGCAAAAATCTGACTTTTGGCAATTCACTCAAAAATGGTCCCAAAAGCTTGAAAATGCTCCCCTGAAACGTTTGGCATTCAAAACAGAAGGATTTTTATCACAGGAGAAGAAATCAGCCCTCAAAAACTTATCCGGCAGAAAATATTTTTCTGAAAAAATCCCTAAGCCCCGGGGTCACAATTTCAGCAAAAATCTGACTTTTGGCAATTCACTCAAAAATGGTGCCAAAAGCTTGAAAATGCTCCGCTGAAAGCTTTGGCGATGGAAACAGAAGTCTTTTTATCAGAGGACAAGAAATCAGCCCTCAAAAACTTATCCGGCAGAAAATATTTTTTTGAAAAAATCCCTAAGCCCCGGGGTCACAATTTCAGCAAAAATCTGACTTTTGGCAATTCACTCAAAAATGGTGCCAAAAGTTTGAAAATGCTCCCCTGAACGGTTTGGCCCTCAAAACAGAAGGCTTTTTATCACAGGACAAGAAATCAGCCCTCAAAAACTTAACCGGCAGAAAATATTTTTTTGAAAAAATCCCTAAGCCCCGGGGTCACAATTTCAGCAAAAATCTGACTTTTGGCAATTCACTCAAAAATGGTGCCAAAAGCTTGAAAATGCTCCCCTGAAAGGTTTGGCACTCAAAACAGAAGGATTTTTATCACAGGACAAGAAATCAGCCCTCAAAAACTTATCCGGCAGAAAATATTTTTCTGAAAAAATCCCTAAGCCCCGGGGTCACAATTTCAGCAAAAATCTGACTTTTGGCAATTCACTCAAAAATGGTGCCAAAAGCTTGAAAATGCTCCGCTGAAAGCTTTGGCGATGGAAACGAAGGCTTTTTATCACAGGACAAGAAATCAGCCCTCGAAAACTTATCCGGCAGAAAATATTTTTTTGAAAAAATCCCTAAGCCCCGGGGTCACAATTTCAGCAAAAATATGACTTTTGGCAGTTCACTCAAAAATGGTGCCAACCGGTTGCAAATGCTCCCCTGAAAGCTTTGGTGATGGAAACAGAAGGCTTTTTATCACAGGACAAGAAATCAGCCCTCAAAAACTTAACCGGCAGAAAATATTTTTTTGAAAAAATCCCAAAGCCCCGGGGTCACAATTTCAGCAAAAATATGACTTTTGGCAGTTCACTCAAAAATGGTGCCAACCGGTTGCAAATGCTCCCCTGAAAGCTTTGGTGATGGAAACAGAAGGCTTTTTATCACAGGACAAGAAATCAGCCCTCAAAAACTTAATCGGCAGAAAATATTTTTTTGAAAAAATCCCTATGCCCCGGCGTCACAATTTCAGCAAAAATATCACTTTTGGCAGTTCACTCAAAAATGGTACCAAAAGCTTGAAAATGCTCCCCTGAAAGGTTTGGCACTCAAAACAGAAGGATTTTTATCACAGGACAAGAAATCAGCCCTCAAAAACTTAACCGGCAGAAAATATTTTTTTGAAAAAATCCCTAAGCCCCGGGGTCACAATTTCAGCAAAAATCTGACTTTTGGCAATTCACTCAAAAATGGTCCCAAAAGCTTGAAAATGCTCCCCTGAAACGTTTGGCATTCAAAACAGAAGGATTTTTATCACAGGAGAAGAAATCAGCCCTCAAAAACTTATCCGGCAGAAAATATTTTTCTGAAAAAATCCCTAAGCCCCGGGGTCACAATTTCAGCAAAAATCTGACTTTTGGGAATTCACTCAAAAATGGTGCCAAAAGCTTGAAAATGCTCCCCTGAACGGTTTGGCCCTCAAAACAGAAGGCTTTTTATCACAGGACAAGAAATCAGCCCTCAAAAACTTAACCGGCAGAAAATATTTTTTTGAAAAAATCCCTAAGCCCCGGGGTCACAATTTCAGCAAAAATCTGACTTTTGGCAATTCACTCAAAAATGGTGCCAAAAGCTTGAAAATGCTCCCCTGAAAGCTTTGGCGATGGAAACAGAAGTCTTTTTATCACAGGACAAGAAATCAGCCCTCAAAAACTTAACCGGCAGAAAATATTTTTCTGAAAAAATCCCTAAGCCCCGGGGTCACAATTTCAGCAAAAATCTGACTTTTGGCAATTCACTCAAAAATGGTGCCAAAAGCTTGAAAATGCTCCGCTGAAAGCTTTGGCGATGGAAACGAAGGCTTTTTATCACAGGACAAGAAATCAGCCCTCGAAAACTTATCCGGCAGAAAATATTTTTTTGAAAAAATCCCTAAGCCCCGGGGTCACAATTTCAGCAAAAATCTGACTTTTGGCAGTCAACTCAAAAATGGTGCCAACCGGTTGCAAATGCTCACCTGAAAGCTTTGGCGATGGAAACAGAAGGCTTTTTATCACAGGACAAGAAATCAGCCCTCAAAAACTTAACCGGCAGAAAATATTTTTTTGAAAAATCCCTAAGGCCCGGGGTCACAATTTCAGCAAAAATCTGACTTTTGGCAATTCACTCCAAAATGGTGCCAAAAGCTTGAAAATGCTCCCCTGAAAGGTTTGGCACTCAAAACAGAAGGCTTTTTATCACAGGACAAGAAATCAGCCCTCAAAAACTTAACCGGCAGAAAATATTTTTTTGAAAAAATCCCTAAGCCCCGGGGTCACAATTTCAGCAAAAATCTGACTTTTGGCAGTTCACTCAAAAATGGTGCCAAAAGCTTGAAAATGCTCCCCTGAAAGCTTTGGCGATGGAAACAGAAGGCTTTTTATCACAGGACAAGAAATCAGCCCTCAAAAACTTAACCGGTAGAAAATATTTTTCTGAAAAAATCCCTATGCCCCGGGGTCACAATTTCAGCAAAAATATGACTTTTGGCAGTTCACTCAAAAATGGTGCCAACCGGTTGCAAATGCTCCCCTGAAAGCTTTGGTGATGGAAACAGAAGGCTTATTATCACAGGACAAGAAATCAGCCCTCAAAAACTTAATCGGCAGAAAATATTTTTTTGAAAAAATCCCTATGCCCCGGGGTCACAATTTCAGCAAAAATATGACTTTTGGCAGTTCACTCAAAAATGGTACCAAAAGCTTGAAAATGCTCCCCTGAAAGGTTTGGCACTCAAAACAGAAGGATTTTTATCACAGGACAAGAAATCAGCCCTCAAAAACTTATCCGGCAGAAAATATTTTTCTGAAAAAATCCCTAAGCCCCGGGGTCACAATTTCAGCAAAAATCTGACTTTTGGCAATTCACTCAAAAATGGTGCCAAAAGCTTGAAAATGCTCCGCTGAAAGCTTTGGCGATGGAAACGAAGGCTTTTTATCACAGGACAAGAAATCAGCCCTCGAAAACTTATCCGGCAGAAAATATTTTTCTGAAAAAATCCCTATGCCCCGGGGTCACAATTTCAGCAAAAATCTGACTTTTGGCAATTCACTCAAAAATGGTGCCAACCGGTTGCAAATGCTCACCTGACAGGTTTGGCACTCGAAAAATAAGGCTTTTTATCACAGGACAAGAAATCAACCCTCAAAAACTTAACCGGCAGAAAATATTTTTTTGAAAAAATCCCTGAGCCCCGAGGTCACAATTTCAGCAAAAATCTGACCTTTGGCAGTTCAATCAAAAATGGTGCCAAAAGCTTGAAAATGCTCCCCTGACATGTTTGGCCCTCGAAACAGAAGGCTTTTTATCACAGGACAAGAAATCAGCCCTCAAAAACTTAACCGGCAGAAAATATTTTTTTGAAAAAATCCCTAAGCCCCGGGGTCACAATTTCAACAAAAATCTGACTTTTGGCAATTCACTCAAAAATGGTCCCAAAAGCTTGAAAATGCTCCCCTGAAACGTTTGGCATTCAAAACAGAAGGATTTTTATCACAGGAGAAGAAATCAGCCCTCAAAAACTTATCCGGCAGAAAATATTTTTCTGAAAAAATCCCTAAGCCCCGGGGTCACAATTTCAGCAAAAATCTGACTTTTGGCAATTCACTCAAAAATGGTGCCAAAAGCTTGAAAATGCTCCCCTGAACGGTTTGGCCCTCAAAACAGAAGGCTTTTTATCACAGGACAAGAAATCAGCCCTCAAAAACTTAACCGGCAGAAAATATTTTTTTGAAAAAATCCCTAAGCCCCGGGGTCACAATTTCAGCAAAAATCTGACTTTTGGCAATTCACTCAAAATTGGTGCCAAAAGCTTGAAAATGCTCCGCTGAAAGCTTTGGCGATGGAAACAGAAGTCTTTTTATCAGAGGACAAGAAATCAGCCCTCAAAAACTTATCCGGCAGAAAATATTTTTTTGAAAAAATCCCTAAGCCCCGGGGTCACAATTTCAGCAAAAATCTGACTTTTGGCAATTCACTCAAAAATGGTGCCAAAAGCTTGAAAATGCTCCCCTGAAAGGTTTGGCACTCAAAACAGAAGGCTTTTTATCACAGGACAAGAAATCAGCCCTCAAAAACTTAACCGGCAGAAAATATTTTTTTGAAAAAATCCCTAAGCCCCGGGGTCACAATTTCAGCAAAAATCTGACTTTTGGCAGTTGACTCAAAAATGGTGCCAAAAGCTTGAAAATGCTCCCCTGAAAGGTTTGGCACTCAAAACAGAAGGATTTTTATCACAGGACAAGAAATCAGCCCTCAAAAACTTATCCGGCAGAAAATATTTTTCTGAAAAAATCCCTAAGCCCCGGGGTCACAATTTCAGCAAAAATCTGACTTTTGGCAATTCACTCAAAAATGGTGCCAAAAGCTTGAAAATGCTCCCCTGAACGGTTTGGCCCTCAAAACTGAAGGATTTTTATCACAGGACAAGAAATCAGCCCTCAAAAACTTAACGGGCAGAAAATATTTTTTTGAAAAAATCCCTAAGCCCCGGGGTCACAATTTCAGCAAAAATATGACTTTTGGCAGTTCACTCAAAAATGGTGCCAACCGGTTGCAAATGCTCCCCTGAAAGCTTTGGTGATGGAAACAGAAGGCTTTTTATCACAGGACAAGAAATCAGCCCTCAAAAACTTAACCGGCAGAAAATATTTTTTTGAAAAAATCCCAAAGCCCCGGGGTCACAATTTCAGCAAAAATATGACTTTTGGCAGTTCACTCAAAAATGGTGCCAACCGGTTGCAAATGCTCCCCTGAAAGCTTTGGTGATGGAAACAGAAGGCTTTTTATCACAGGACAAGAAATCAGCCCTCAAAAACTTAATCGGCAGAAAATATTTTTTTGAAAAAATCCCTATGCCCCGGCGTCACAATTTCAGGAAAAATGTGACTTTTGGCAATTCACTCAAAAATGGTGCCAAAAGCTTGAAAATGCTCCCCTGAAAGCTTTGGCGATGGAAACAGAAGGCTTTTTATCACAGGACAAGAAATCAGCCCTCAAAAACTTAACCGGCAGAAAATATTTTTTTGAAAAAATCCCTAAGCCCCGGGGTCACAATTTCAGCAAAAATCTGACTTTTGGCAGTTCACTCAAAAATGGTGCCAAAAGCTTGAAAATGCTCCCCTGAAAGGTTTGGCACTCAAAACAGAAGGATTTTTATCACAGGACAAGAAATCAGCCCTCAAAAACTTATCCGGCAGAAAATATTTTTCTGAAAAAATCCCTAAGCCCCGGGGGTCACAATTTCAGCAAAAATCTGACTTTTGGCAATTCACTCAAAAATGGTGCCAAAAGCTTGAAAATGCTCCCCTGAACGGTTTGGCCCTCAAAACTGAAGGATTTTTATCACAGGACAAGAAATCAGCCCTCAAAAACTTAACGGGCAGAAAATATTTTTTTGAAAAAATCCCTAAGCCCCGGGGTCACAATTTCAGCAAAAATGTGACTTTTGGCAGTTCACTCAAAAATGGTGCCAACCGGTTGCAAATGCTCCCCTGAAAGCTTTGGTGATGGAAACAGAAGGCTTTTTATCACAGGACAAGAAATCAGCCCTCAAAAACTTAACCGGCAGAAAATATTTTTTTGAAAAAATCCCTAAGCCCCGGTGTCACAATTTCAGGAAAAATGTGACTTTTGGCAATTCACTCAAAAATGGTGCCAAAAGCTTGAAAATGGTCCGCTGAAAGCTTTGGCGATGGAAACAGAAGGCTTTTTATCACAGGACAAGAAATCAGCCCTCAAAAACTTAACCGGCAGAAAATATTTTTTTGAAAAAATCCCTAAGCCCCGGGGTCACAATTTCAGCAAAAATGTGACTTTTGGCAGTTCACTCAAAAATGGTGCCAACCGGTTGCAAATGCTCCCCTGAAAGCTTTGGTGATGGAAACAGAAGGCTTTTTATCACAGGACAAGAAATCAGCCCTCAAAAACTTAACCGGCAGAAAATATTTTTTTGAAAAAATCCCTAAGCCCCGGTGTCACAATTTCAGGAAAAATGTGACTTTTGGCAATTCACTCAAAAATGGTGCCAAAAGCTTGAAAATGGTCCGCTGAAAGCTTTGGCGATGGAAACAGAAGGCTTTTTATCACAGGACAAGAAATCAGCCCTCAAAAACTTAACCGGCAGAAAATATTTTTTTGAAAAAATCCCTAAGCCCTGGGGTCACAATTTCAGCAAAAATGTGACTTTTGGCAGTTCACTCAAAAATGGTGCCAACCGGTTGCAAATGCTCCCCTGAAAGCTTTGGCGATGTAAACAGAAGGCTTTTTATCACAGGACAAGAAATCAGCCCTCAAAAACTTAATCGGCAGAAAATATTTTTTTGAAAAAATCCCTAAGCCCCGGGGTCACAATTTCAGCAAAAATATGACTTTTGGCAGTTCACTCAAAAATGGTTCCAAAAGCTTGAAAATGCTCCCCTGAAAGGTTTGGCACTCAAAACAGAAGGATTTTTATCACAGGACAAGAAATCAGCCCTCAAAAACTTATCCGGCAGAAAATATTTTTCTGAAAAAATCCCTAAGCCCCGGGGTCACAATTTCAGCAAAAATCTGACTTTTGGCAATTCACTCAAAAATGGTGCCAAAAGCTTGAAAATGCTCCCCTGAACGGTTTGGCCCTCAAAACTGAAGGATTTTTATCACAGGACAAGAAATCAGCCCTCAAAAACTTAACGGGCAGAAAATATTTTTTTGAAAAAATCCCTAAGCCCCGGGGTCACAATTTCAGCAAAAATCTGACTTTTGGCAGTTCACTCAAAAATGGTGCCAACCGGTTGCAAATGCTCCCCTGAAAGCTTTGGTGATGGAAACAAAGGCTTTTAATCACAGGACAAGAAATCAGCCCTCAAAAACTTAACCGGCAGAAAATATTTTTTTGAAAAAATCCCTAAGCCCCGGGGTCACAATTTCAGGAAAAATGTGACTTTTGGCAATTCACTCAAAAATGGTGCCAAAAGCTTGAAAATGCTCCGCTGAAAGCTTTGGCGATGGAAACAGAAGGCTTTTTATCACAGGACAAGAAATCAGCCCTCAAAAACTTAACCGGCAGAAAATATTTTTTTGAAAAAATCCCTAAGCCCCGGGGTCACAATTTCAGCAAAAATCTGACTTTTGGCAGTTCACTCAAAAATGGTGCCAACCGGTTGCAAATGCTCCCCTGAAAGCTTTGGTGATGGAAACAAAGGCTTTTTATCACAGGACAAGAAATCAGCCCTCAAAAACTTAACCGGCAGAAAATATTTTTTTGAAAAAATCCCTAAGCCCCGGGGTCACAATTTCAGCAAAAATGTGACTTTTGGCAATTCACTCAAAAATGGTGCCAAAAGCTTGAAAATACTCCGCTGAAAGCTTTGGCGATGGAAACGACGGCTTTTTATCACAGGACAAGAAATCAGCCCTCGAAAAAATATCCGGCAGAAAATATTTTTTTGAAAAAATCCCTAAGCCCCGGGGTCACAATTTCAGCAAAAATATGACTTTTGGCAGTTCACTCAAAAATGGTACCAAAAGCTTGAAAATGCTCCCCTGAAAGGTTTGGCACTCAAAACAGAAGGATTTTTATCACAGGACAAGAAATCAGCCCTCAAAAACTTATCCGGCAGAAAATATTTTTCTGAAAAAATCCCTAAGCCCCGGGGTCACAATTTCAGCAAAAATCTGACTTTTGGCAATTCACTCAAAAATGGTCCCAAAAGCTTGAAAATGCTCCCCTGAACGGTTTGGCCCTCAAAACTGAAGGATTTTTATCACAGGACAAGAAATCAGCCCTCAAAAACTTAACGGGCAGAAAATATTTTTTTGAAAAAATCCCTAAGCCCCGGGGTCACAATTTCAGCAAAAAACTGACTTTTGGCAGTTCACTTAAAAAAGGTGCCAACCGGTTGCAAATGCTCCCCTGAAAGCTTTGGTGATGGAAACAGAAGGCTTTTTATCACAGGACAAGAAATCAGCCCTCAAAAACTTAACCGGCAGAAAATATTTTTTTGAAAAAATCCCTAAGCCCCGGTGTCAGAATTTCAGGAAAAATGTGACTTTTGGCAATTCACTCAAAAATGGTGCCAAAAGCTTGAAAATGCTCCGCTGAAAGCTTTGGCGATGGAAACAGAAGGCTTTTTATCACAGGACAAGAAATCAGCCCTCAAAAACTTATCCGGCAGAAAATATTTTTTTGAAAAAATCCCTAAGCCCCGGGGTCACAATTTCAGCAAAAATCCGACTTTTGGCAGTTCACTCAAAAATGTTGCCAACCGGTTGCAAATGCTCCCCTGACAGGTTTGGCACTCAAAACAGAAGGCTTTTTATCACAGGACAGGAAATCAGCCCTCAAAAACTTAACCGGCAGAAAATATTTTTTTGAAAAAATCCCTAAGCCCCGGGGTCACAATTTCAGCAAAAATCTGACTTCTGGCAGTTCACTCAAAAATGGTGCCAACCGGTTGCAAATGCTCCCCTGAAAGCTTTGGTGATGGAAACAAAGGCTTTTTATCACAGGACAAGAAATCAGCCCTCAAAAACTTATCCGGCAGAAAATATTTTTTTGAAAAAATCCCTAAGCCCCGGGGTCACAATTTCAGCAAAAATCTGACTTTTGGCAATTCACTCAAAAATGGTCCCAAAAGCTTGAAAATGCTCCCCTGAAACGTTTCGCATTCAAAACAGAAGGATTTTTATCACAGGAGAAGAAATCAGCCCTCAAAAACTTATCCGGCAGAAAATATTTTTCTGAAAAAATCCCTAAGCCCCGGGGTCACAATTTCAGCAAAAATCTGACTTCTGGCAGTTCACTCAAAAATGGTGCCAACCGGTTGCAAATGCTCCCCTGAAAGCTTTGGTGATGGAAACAAAGGCTTTTTATCACAGGACAAGAAATCAGCCCTCAAAAACTTATCCGGCAGAAAATATTTTTTTGAAAAAATCCCTAAGCCCCGGGGTCACAATTTCAGCAAAAATCTGACTTTTGGCAATTCACTCAAAAATGGTGCCAAAAGCTTGAAAATGCTCCCCTGAAAGGTTTGGCATTCAAAACAGAAGCATTTTTATCACAGGAGAAGAAATCAGCCCTCAAAAACTTAACCGGCAGAAAATATTTTTTTGAAAAAATCCCTAAGCCCCGGGGTCACAATTTCAGCAAAAATCTGACTTTTGGCAATTCACTCAAAAATGGTCCCAAAAGCTTGAAAATGCTCCCCTGAAACGTTTCGCATTCAAAACAGAAGGATTTTTATCACAGGAGAAGAAATCAGCCCTCAAAAACTTATCCGGCAGAAAATATTTTTCTGAAAAAATCCCTAAGCCCCGGGGTCACAATTTCAGCAAAAATCTGACTTTTGGCAATTCACTCAAAAATGGTGCCAAAAGCTTGAAAATGCTCCCCTGAACGGTTTGGCCCTCAAAACAGAAGGCTTTTTATCACAGGACAAGAAATCAGCCCTCAAAAACTTAACCGGCAGAAAATATTTTTTTGAAAAAATCCCTAAGCCCCGGGGTCACAATTTCAGCAAAAATCTGACTTTTGGCAATTCACTCAAAAATGGTGCCAAAAGCTTGAAAATGCTCCGCTGAAAGCTTTGGCGATGGAAACAGAAGTCTTTTTATCAGAGGACAAGAAATCAGCCCTCAAAAACTTATCCGGCAGAAAATATTTTTTTGAAAAAATCCCTAAGCCCCGGGGTCACAATTTCAGCAAAAATCTGACTTTTGGCAATTCACTCAAAAATGGTGCCAAAAGCTTGAAAATGCTCCCCTGAACGGTTTGGCCCTCAAAACAGAAGGCTTTTTATCACAGGACAAGAAATCAGCCCTCAAAAACTTAACCGGCAGAAAATATTTTTTTGAAAAAATCCCTAAGCCCCGGGGTCACAATTTCAGCAAAAATCTGACTTTTGGCAATTCACTCAAAAATGGTGCCAAAAGCTTGACAATGCTCCCCTGAAAGGTTTGGCCCTCGAAACAGAAGGCTTTTTATCACAGGACAAGAAATCAGCCCTCAAAAACTTAACCGGCAGAAAATATTTTTTTGAAAAAATCCCTAAGCCCCGGGGTCACAATTTCAGCAAAAATCTGACTTTTGGCAATTCACTCAAAAATGGTGCCAAAAGCTTGAAAATGCTCCCCTGAAAGGTTTGGCACTCAAAACAGAAGGATTTTTATCACAGGACAAGAAATCAGCCCTCAAAAACTTATCCGGCAGAAAATATTTTTCTGAAAAAATCCCTAAGCCCCGGGGTCACAATTTCAGCAAAAATCTGACTTTTGGCAATTCACTCAAAAATGGTGCCAAAAGCTTGAAAATGCTCCCCTGAACGGTTTGGCCCTCAAAACTGAAGGATTTTTATCACAGGACAAGAAATCAGCCCTCAAAAACTTAACGGGCAGAAAATATTTTTTTGAAAAAATCCCTAAGCCCCGGGGTCACAATTTCAGCAAAAATATGACTTTTGGCAGTTCACTCAAAAATGGTGCCAACCGGTTGCAAATGCTCCCCTGAAAGCTTTGGTGATGGAAACAGAAGGCTTTTTATCACAGGACAAGAAATCAGCCCTCAAAAACTTAACCGGCAGAAAATATTTTTTTGAAAAAATCCCAAAGCCCCGGGGTCACAATTTCAGCAAAAATATGACTTTTGGCAGTTCACTCAAAAATGGTGCCAACCAGTTGCAAATGCTCCCCTGAAAGCTTTGGTGATGGAAAAAGAAGGCTTTTTATCACAGGACAAGAAATCAGCCCTCAAAAACTTAATCGGCAGAAAATATTTTTTTGAAAAAATCCCTATGCCCCGGCGTCACAATTTCAGCAAAAATATCACTTTTGGCAGTTCACTCAAAAATGGTACCAAAAGTTTGAAAATGCTCCCCTGAAAGGTTTGGCACTCAAAACAGAAGGATTTTTATCACAGGACAAGAAATCAGCCCTCAAAAACTTATCCGGCAGAAAATATTTTCCTGAAAAAATCCCTAAGCCCCGGGGTCACAATTTCAGGAAAAATGTGACTTTTGGCAATTCACTCAAAAATGGTGCCAAAAGCTTGAAAATGCTCCCCTGAAAGCTTTGGCGATGGAAACAGAAGGCTTTTTATCACAGGACAAGAAATCAGCCCTCAAAAACTTAACCGGCAGAAAATATTTTTTTGAAAAAATCCCTAAGCCCCGGGGTCACAATTTCAGCAAAAATCTGACTTTTGGCAGTTCACTCAAAAATGGTGCCAAAAGCTTGAAAATGCTCCCTTGAAAGGTTTGGCACTCAAAACAGAAGGATTTTTATCACAGGACAAGAAATCAGCCCTCAAAAACTTATCCGGCAGAAAATATTTTTCTGAAAAAATCCCTAAGCCCCGGGGGTCACAATTTCAGCAAAAATCTGACTTTTGGCAATTCACTCAAAAATGGTGCCAAAAGCTTGAAAATGCTCCCCTGAACGGTTTGGCCCTCAAAACTGAAGGATTTTTATCACAGGACAAGAAATCAGCCCTCAAAAACTTAACGGGCAGAAAATATTTTTTTGAAAAAATCCCTAAGCCCCGGGGTCACAATTTCAGCAAAAATGTGACTTTCGGCAGTTCACTCAAAAATGGTGCCAACCGGTTGCAAATGCTCCCCTGAAAGCTTTGGTGATGGAAACAGAAGGCTTTTTATCACAGGACAAGAAATCAGCCCTCAAAAACTTAACCGGCAGAAAATATTTTTTTGAAAAAATCCCTAAGCCCCGGTGTCACAATTTCAGGAAAAATGTGACTTTTGGCAATTCACTCAAAAATGGTGCCAAAAGCTTGAAAATGCTCCGCTGAAAGCTTTGGCGATGGAAACAGAAGGCTTTTTATCACAGGACAAGAAATCAGCCCTCAAAAACTTAACCGGCAGAAAATATTTTTTTGAAAAAATCCCTAAGCCCTGGGGTCACAATTTCAGCAAAAATGTGACTTTTGGCAGTTCACTCAAAAATGGTGCCAACCGGTTGCAAATGCTCCCCTGAAAGCTTTGGCGATGTAAACAGAAGGCTTTTTATCACAGGACAAGAAATCAGCCCGCAAAAACTTAATCGGCAGAAAATATTTTTTTGAAAAAATCCCTAAGCCCCGGGGTCACAATTTCAGCAAAAATATGACTTTTGGCAATTCACTCAAAAATGGTTCCAAAAGCTTGAAAATGCTCCCCTGAAAGGTTTGGCACTCAAAACAGAAGGATTTTTATCACAGGACAAGAAATCAGCCCTCAAAAACTTATCCGGCAGAAAATATTTTTCTGAAAAAATCCCTAAGCCCCGGGGTCACAATTTCAGCAAAAATCTGACTTTTGGCAATTCACTCAAAAATGGTGCCAAAAGCTTGAAAATGCTCCCCTGAACGGTTTGGCCCTCAAAACTGAAGGATTTTTATCACAGGACAAGAAATCAGCCCTCAAAAACTTAACGGGCAGAAAATATTTTTTTGAAAAAATCCCTAAGCCCCGGGGTCACAATTTCAGCAAAAATCTGACTTTTGGCAGTTCACTCAAAAATGGTGCCAACCGGTTGCAAATGCTCCCCTGAAAGCTTTGGTGATGGAAACAAAGGCTTTTTATCACAGGACAAGAAATCAGCCCTCAAAAACTTAACCGGCAGAAAATATTTTTTTGAAAAAATCCCTAAGCCCCGGGGTCACAATTTCAGCAAAAATGTGACTTTTGGCAATTCACTCAAAAATGGTGCCAAAAGCTTGAAAATGCTCCGCTGAAAGCTTTGGCGATGGAAACGACGGCTTTTTATCACAGGACAAGAAATCAGCCCTCGAAAACTTATCCGGCAGAAAATATTTTTTTGAAAAAATCCCTAAGCCCCGGGGTCACAATTTCAGCAAAAATATGACTTTTGGCAGTTCACTCAAAAATGGTACCAAAAGCTTGAAAATGCTCCCCTGAAAGGTTTGGCACTCAAAACAGAAGGATTTTTATCACAGGACAAGAAATCAGCCCTCAAAAACTTATCCGGCAGAAAATATTTTTCTGAAAAAATCCCTAAGCCCCGGGGTCACAATTTCAGCAAAAATCTGACTTTTGGCAATTCACTCAAAAATGGTGCCAAAAGCTTGAAATTGCTCCCCTGAACGGTTTGGCCCTCAAAACTGAAGGATTTTTATCACAGGACAAGAAATCAGCCCTCAAAAACTTAACGGGCAGAAAATATTTTTTTGAAAAAATCCCTAAGCCCCGGGGTCACAATTTCAGCAAAAAACTGACTTTTGGCAGTTCACTTAAAAAAGGTGCCAACCGGTTGCAAATGCTCCCCTGAAAGCTTTGGTGATGGAAACAGAAGGCTTTTTATCACAGGACAAGAAATCAGCCCTCAAAAACTTAACCGGCAGAAAATATTTTTTTGAAAAAATCCCTAAGCCCCGGTTTCACAATTTCAGGAAAAATGTGACTTTTGGCAATTCACTCAAAAATGGTGCCAAAAGCTTGAAAATGCTCCCCTGAACGGTTTGGCCCTCAAAACTGAAGGATTTTTATCACAGGACAAGAAATCAGCCCTCAAAAACTTAACCGGCAGAAAATATTTTTTTGAAAAAATCCCTAAGCCCCGAGGCCACAATTTCAGCAAAAATCTGACTTTTGGCAATTCACTCAAAAATGGTCCCAAAAGCTTGAAAATGCTCTCCTGAAACGTTTGGCACTCAAAAACTTAACGGGCAGAAAATATTTTTTTGAAAAAATCCCTAAGCCCCGGGGTCACAATTTCAGCAAAAAACTGACTTTTGGCAGTTCACTTAAAAAAGGTGCCAACCGGTTGCAAATGCTCCCCTGAAAGCTTTGGTGATGGAAACAGAAGGCTTTTTATCACAGGACAAGAAATCAGCCCTCAAAAACTTAACCGGCAGAAAATATTTTTTTGAAAAAATCCCTAAGCCCCGGGGTCACAATTTCAGCAGAAATCTGACTTTTGGCAATTCACTCAAAAATGGTGCCAAAAGCTTGAAAATGCTCCCCTGAAAGGTTTCTCACTCGAAACAGAAGGCTTTTTATCACAGGAAAATAAATCAGCCCTCAAAAACTTAACCGGCAGAAAATATTTTTTTGAAAAAATCCCTAAGCCCCGGGGTCACAATTTCAGCAAAAATCTGACTTTTGGCAGTTCACTCAAAAATGGTCCCAAAAGCTTGAAAATGCTCCCCTGAAACGTTTCGCATTCAAAACAGAAGGATTTTTATCACAGGAGAAGAAATCAGCCCTCAAAAACTTATCCGGCAGAAAATATTTTTCTGAAAAAATCCCTAAGCCCCGGGGTCACAATTTCAGCAAAAATCTGACTTTTGGCAATTCACTCAAAAATGGTGCCAAAAGCTTGAAAATGCTCCCCTGAACGGTTTGGCCCTCAAAACAGAAGGCTTTTTATCACAGGACAAGAAATCAGCCCTCAAAAACTTAACCGGCAGAAAATATTTTTTTGAAAAAATCCCTAAGCCCCGGGGTCACAATTTCAGCAAAAATCTGACTTTTGGCAATTCACTCAAAAATGGTGCCAAAAGCTTGAAAATGCTCCGCTGAAAGCTTTGGCGATGGAAACAGAAGTCTTTTTATCAGAGGACAAGAAATCAGCCCTCAAAAACTTATCCGGCAGAAAATATTTTTTTGAAAAAATCCCTAAGCCCCGGGGTCACAATTTCAGCAAAAATCTGACTTTTGGCAATTCACTCAAAAATGGTGCCAAAAGCTTGAAAATGCTCCCCTGAACGGTTTGGCCCTCAAAACAGAAGGCTTTTTATCACAGGACAAGAAATCAGCCCTCAAAAACTTAACCGGCAGAAAATATTTTTTTGAAAAAATCCCTAAGCCCCGGGGTCACAATTTCAGCAAAAATCTGACTTTTGGCAATTCACTCAAAAATGGTGCCAAAAGCTTGACAATGCTCCCCTGAAAGGTTTGGCCCTCGAAACAGAAGGCTTTTTATCACAGGACAAGAAATCAGCCCTCAAAAACTTAACCGGCAGAAAATATTTTTTTGAAAAAATCCCTAAGCCCCGGGGTCACAATTTCAGCAAAAATCTGACTTTTGGCAATTCACTCAAAAATGGTGCCAAAAGCTTGAAAATGCTCCCCTGAAAGGTTTGGCACTCAAAACAGAAGGATTTTTATCACAGGACAAGAAATCAGCCCTCAAAAACTTATCCGGCAGAAAATATTTTTCTGAAAAAATCCCTAAGCCCCGGGGTCACAATTTCAGCAAAAATCTGACTTTTGGCAATTCACTCAAAAATGGTGCCAAAAGCTTGAAAATGCTCCCCTGAACGGTTTGGCCCTCAAAACTGAAGGATTTTTATCACAGGACAAGAAATCAGCCCTCAAAAACTTAACGGGCAGAAAATATTTTTTTGAAAAAATCCCTAAGCCCCGGGGTCACAATTTCAGCAAAAATATGACTTTTGGCAGTTCACTCAAAAATGGTGCCAACCGGTTGCAAATGCTCCCCTGAAAGCTTTGGTGATGGAAACAGAAGGCTTTTTATCACAGGAGAAGAAATCAGCCCTCAAAAACTTAACCGGCAGAAAATATTTTTTTGAAAAAATCCCAAAGCCCCGGGGTCACAATTTCAGCAAAAATATGACTTTTGGCAGTTCACTCAAAAATGGTGCCAACCAGTTGCAAATGCTCCCCTGAAAGCTTTGGTGATGGAAAAAGAAGGCTTTTTATCACAGGACAAGAAATCAGCCCTCAAAAACTTAATCGGCAGAAAATATTTTTTTGAAAAAATCCCTATGCCCCGGCGTCACAATTTCAGCAAAAATATCACTTTTGGCAGTTCACTCAAAAATGGTACCAAAAGTTTGAAAATGCTCCCCTGAAAGGTTTGGCACTCAAAACAGAAGGATTTTTATCACAGGACAAGAAATCAGCCCTCAAAAACTTATCCGGCAGAAAATATTTTCCTGAAAAAATCCCTAAGCCCCGGGGTCACAATTTCAGGAAAAATGTGACTTTTGGCAATTCACTCAAAAATGGTGCCAAAAGCTTGAAAATGCTCCCCTGAAAGCTTTGGCGATGGAAACAGAAGGCTTTTTATCACAGGACAAGAAATCAGCCCTCAAAAACTTAACCGGCAGAAAATATTTTTTTGAAAAAATCCCTAAGCCCCGGGGTCACAATTTCAGCAAAAATCTGACTTTTGGCAGTTCACTCAAAAATGGTGCCAAAAGCTTGAAAATGCTCCCTTGAAAGGTTTTGCACTCAAAACAGAAGGATTTTTATCACAGGACAAGAAATCAGCCCTCAAAAACTTATCCGGCAGAAAATATTTTTCTGAAAAAATCCCTAAGCCCCGGGGGTCACAATTTCAGCAAAAATCTGACTTTTGGCAATTCACTCAAAAATGGTGCCAAAAGCTTGAAAATGCTCCCCTGAACGGTTTGGCCCTCAAAACTGAAGGATTTTTATCACAGGACAAGAAATCAGCCCTCAAAAACTTAACGGGCAGAAAATATTTTTTTGAAAAAATCCCTAAGCCCCGGGGTCACAATTTCAGCAAAAATGTGACTTTCGGCAGTTCACTCAAAAATGGTGCCAACCGGTTGCAAATGCTCCCCTGAAAGCTTTGGTGATGGAAACAGAAGGCTTTTTATCACAGGACAAGAAATCAGCCCTCAAAAACTTAACCGGCAGAAAATATTTTTTTGAAAAAATCCCTAAGCCCCGGTGTCACAATTTCAGGAAAAATGTGACTTTTGGCAATTCACTCAAAAATGGTGCCAAAAGCTTGAAAATGCTCCGCTGAAAGCTTTGGCGATGGAAACAGAAGGCTTTTTATCACAGGACAAGAAATCAGCCCTCAAAAACTTAACCGGCAGAAAATATTTTTTTGAAAAAATCCCTAAGCCCTGGGGTCACAATTTCAGCAAAAATGTGACTTTTGGCAGTTCACTCAAAAATGGTGCCAACCGGTTGCAAATGCTCCCCTGAAAGCTTTGGCGATGTAAACAGAAGGCTTTTTATCACAGGACAAGAAATCAGCCCGCAAAAACTTAATCGGCAGAAAATATTTTTTTGAAAAAATCCCTAAGCCCCGGGGTCACAATTTCAGCAAAAATATGACTTTTGGCAATTCACTCAAAAATGGTTCCAAAAGCTTGAAAATGCTCCCCTGAAAGGTTTGGCACTCAAAACAGAAGGATTTTTATCACAGGACAAGAAATCAGCCCTCAAAAACTTATCCGGCAGAAAATATTTTTCTGAAAAAATCCCTAAGCCCCGGGGTCACAATTTCAGCAAAAATCTGACTTTTGGCAATTCACTCAAAAATGGTGCCAAAAGCTTGAAAATGCTCCCCTGAACGGTTTGGCCCTCAAAACTGAAGGATTTTTATCACAGGACAAGAAATCAGCCCTCAAAAACTTAACGGGCAGAAAATATTTTTTTGAAAAAATCCCTAAGCCCCGGGGTCACAATTTCAGCAAAAATCTGACTTTTGGCAGTTCACTCAAAAATGGTGCCAACCGGTTGCAAATGCTCCCCTGAAAGCTTTGGTGATGGAAACAAAGGCTTTTTATCACAGGACAAGAAATCAGCCCTCAAAAACTTAACCGGCAGAAAATATTTTTTTGAAAAAATCCCTAAGCCCCGGGGTCACAATTTCAGCAAAAATGTGACTTTTGGCAATTCACTCAAAAATGGTGCCAAAAGCTTGAAAATGCTCCGCTGAAAGCTTTGGCGATGGAAACGACGGCTTTTTATCACAGGACAAGAAATCAGCCCTCGAAAACTTATCCGGCAGAAAATATTTTTTTGAAAAAATCCCTAAGCCCCGGGGTCACAATTTCAGCAAAAATATGACTTTTGGCAGTTCACTCAAAAATGGTACCAAAAGCTTGAAAATGCTCCCCTGAAAGGTTTGGCACTCAAAACAGAAGGATTTTTATCACAGGACAAGAAATCAGCCCTCAAAAACTTATCCGGCAGAAAATATTTTTCTGAAAAAATCCCTAAGCCCCGGGGTCACAATTTCAGCAAAAATCTGACTTTTGGCAATTCACTCAAAAATGGTGCCAAAAGCTTGAAATTGCTCCCCTGAACGGTTTGGCCCTCAAAACTGAAGGATTTTTATCACAGGACAAGAAATCAGCCCTCAAAAACTTAACGGGCAGAAAATATTTTTTTGAAAAAATCCCTAAGCCCCGGGGTCACAATTTCAGCAAAAAACTGACTTTTGGCAGTTCACTTAAAAAAGGTGCCAACCGGTTGCAAATGCTCCCCTGAAAGCTTTGGTGATGGAAACAGAAGGCTTTTTATCACAGGACAAGAAATCAGCCCTCAAAAACTTAACCGGCAGAAAATATTTTTTTGAAAAAATCCCTAAGCCCCGGTTTCACAATTTCAGGAAAAATGTGACTTTTGGCAATTCACTCAAAAATGGTGCCAAAAGCTTGAAAATGCTCCCCTGAACGGTTTGGCCCTCAAAACTGAAGGATTTTTATCACAGGACAAGAAATCAGCCCTCAAAAACTTAACCGGCAGAAAATATTTTTTTGAAAAAATCCCTAAGCCCCGAGGCCACAATTTCAGCAAAAATCTGACTTTTGGCAATTCACTCAAAAATGGTCCCAAAAGCTTGAAAATGCTCTCCTGAAACGTTTGGCACTCAAAAACTTAACGGGCAGAAAATATTTTTTTGAAAAAATCCCTAAGCCCCGGGGTCACAATTTCAGCAAAAAACTGACTTTTGGCAGTTCACTTAAAAAAGGTGCCAACCGGTTGCAAATGCTCCCCTGAAAGCTTTGGTGATGGAAACAGAAGGCTTTTTATCACAGGACAAGAAATCAGCCCTCAAAAACTTAACCGGCAGAAAATATTTTTTTGAAAAAATCCCTAAGCCCCGGGGTCACAATTTCAGCAGAAATCTGACTTTTGGCAATTCACTCAAAAATGGTGCCAAAAGCTTGAAAATGCTCCCCTGAAAGGTTTCTCACTCGAAACAGAAGGCTTTTTATCACAGGAAAATAAATCAGCCCTCAAAAACTTAACCGGCAGAAAATATTTTTTTGAAAAAATCCCTAAGCCCCGGGGTCACAATTTCAGCAAAAGTCTGACTTTTGCCAATTCACTCAAAAATGGTGCCAAACGGTTGCAAATGCTCTCCTGAAAGGTTTGGCACTCGAAACAGAAGGCTTTTTATCACAGGACAAGAAATCAGCCCTCAAAAACTTAACCGGCAGAAAATATTT
This sequence comes from Podarcis liolepis, assembly GCF_965112155.1. NCBI lineage: Eukaryota > Metazoa > Chordata > Lepidosauria > Squamata > Lacertidae > Podarcis > Podarcis liolepis. The sequence goes on from NC_139556.1 coordinate 8,523,938, forward strand.
TTTTGAAAAAATCCCTAAACCCCGGGGTCACAATTTCAGCAAAAATCTGACTTTTGGCAATTCACTCAAAAATGGTGCCAACCGGTTGCAAATGCTCCCCTGAAAGCTTTGGCGATGGAAACAGAAGTCTTTTTATCACAGGACAAAAAATCAGCTCTCAAAAACTTAATGGGCAGAAAATATTTTTTTGAAAAAATCCCTAAGCCCCGGGGTCACAATTTCAACAAAAATCTGACTTTTGGCAATTCACTCGAAAATTGTGCCAGAAGCTTGAAAATGCTGCCCTGAAAGGTTTGGCCCTCGAAACAGAAGGCTTTTTATCACAGGACAAGAAATCAGCCCTCAAAAACTTATCCGGCAGAAAATATTTTTTTGAAAAAATCCCTAAGGCCCGAGGTCACAATTTCAGCAAAAATCTGACTTTTGGCAGTTCAATCAAAAAAGGTGCCAAAAGCTTGAAAATGCTCCCCTGACAGGTTTGGCCCTCGAAACAGAAGTCTTTTTATCACAGGACAAGAAATCAGCCCTCAAAAACTTAACCGGCAGAAAATATTTTTTTGAAAAAATCCCTAAGCCCCGGGGTCACAATTTCAACAAAAATCTGACTTTTGGCAATTCACTCGAAAATTGTGCCAGAAGCTTGCAAATGTTCGCCTGAAAGCTTTGGCGATGGAAACAGAAGTCTTTTTATCACAGGACAAGAAATCAGCTCTCAAAAACTTAATCGGCAGAAAATATTTTTTTGAAAAAATCCCTAAGCCCCGGGGTCACAATTTCAGCAAAAATCTGACTTTTGGCAATTCACTCAAAAATGGTGCCAACTGTTTGCAAATGCTCCCCTGAAAGGTTTCTCACTCGAAACAGAAGTCTTTTTATCACAGGACAAGAAATCAGCCCTCAAAAACTTAACCGGCAGAAAATATTTTTTTGAAAAAATCCCTAAGCCCCGGGGTCACAATTTCAACAAAAATCTGACTTTTGTCAATTCACTCAAAAATGGTGCCAAAAGCTTGAAAATGCGCTCCTGAAAAGTTTGGCACTCGAAACAGAAGGCTTTTTATCACAGGACAAGAAATCAGCTCTCAAAAACTTAACCGGCAGAAAATATTTTTTTGAAAAAATCCCTAAGCCCCGGGGTCACAATTTCAGCAAAAATCTGACTTTTGGCAATTCACTCAAAAATGTTGCCAAAAGCTTGAAAATGCTCTCCTGAAAGGTTTTGCAGTCGAAACAGAAGGCTTTTTATCACAGGACAAGAAATCAGCTCTCAAAAACTTAACCGGCAGAAAATATTTTTTTGAAAAAATCCCTAGGGTCACAATTTCAGCAAAAATCTGACTTTTGGCAATTCACTCAAAAATGGTGCCAAAAGCTTGAAAATGCTCTCCTGAAAGGTTTGGCACTCGAAACAGAAGGCTTTTTATCACAGGACAAGAAATCAGCCCTTAAAAACTTAACCGGCAGAAAATATTTTGTCAATTCACTCAAAAATGGTGCCAAAAGCTTGAAAATGCGCTCCTGAAAGGTTTTGCAGTCGAAACAGAAGGCTTTTTATCACAGGACAAGAAATCAGCTCTCAAAAACTTAACCGGCAGAAAATATTTTTTTGAAAAAATCCCTAAGCCCCGGGGTCACAATTTCAGCAAAAATCTGACTTTTGGCAATTCACTCAAAAATGTTGCCAAAAGCTTGAAAATGCTCCCCTGAAAGGTTTCTCACTCGAAACAGAAGGCTTTTTATCACAGGACAAGAAATCAGCCCTCAAAAACTTAACCGGCAGAAAATATTTTTTTGAAAAAATCCCTAAGCCCCGGGGTCGCAATTTCAGCAAAAATCTGACTTTTGGCAATTCACTCAAAAATGGTGCCAAAAGCTTGAAAATGCTCTCCTGAAAGGTTTGGCACTCGAAACAGAAGGCTTTTTATCACAGGACAAGAAACCAGTCCTCAAAAACTTTACCGGCAGAAAATATTTTTTTGAAAAAATCCCTAAGCCCCGGGGGTCACAATTTCAGCAAAAATCTGACTTTTGTCAATTCACTCAAAAATGGTGCCAAAAGCTTGAAAATGCTCCTGTCAGAGTTGCTTCCAGATCCTAGCTCACAGAGGATCACGCTAGCCAGCGATCATTAAATAAAAGTCTTTATTGAGTTACAGTTTCCACTCTCAAGCTGCTGCGTGCAACTCTACGTCTTATGCTTAGATCGGCGAAGCTCCGTCTGAGTCTCCGCCCCTTGTACACCAACTTAATATCCTAGCCCTGCTCCACCTTTTCCGCCTGACTGTTCTTCTCTGGGTCCCTCTGCCCCCCGGGGTCTCTTCCTTCCGGGATTCTTCTTACGCTGACCCCCCGGACCCTCCTGTCTCCTTGCGCCGGGCTTTAGGACCTGGCTCCCTTTCCGGGCTGCCTGCTGCGCCACCTTCCTGAGCATTTGAACTTGGCGCACGCGCCCAACCTTCCACCTTCCGTCTAACCGTCTCTTCGCTCCCCGATGGAGGTGTGGCCACTCCTGACTCGTGCCCTCCCTCCTGTTGTGAGCTGCCAGCGCTTGATCACAATTTCAGCAAAAATCTGACTTTTGGCAATTCACTCAAAAATGGTGCCAACCGGTTGCAAATGCTCCCCTGAAAGGTTTCTCACTCGAAACAGAAGTCTTTTTATCACAGGACAAGAAATCAGCCCTCAAAAACTTAACCGGCAGAAAATATTTTTTTGAAAAAATCCCTAAGCCCCGGGGTCACAATTTCAACAAAAATCTGACTTTTGTCAATTCACTCAAAAATGGTGCCAAAAGCTTGAAAATGCGCTCCTGAAAAGTTTGGCACTCGAAACAGAAGGCTTTTTATCACAGGACAAGAAATCAGCTCTCAAAAACTTAACCGGCAGAAAATATTTTTTTGAAAAAATCCCTAAGCCCCGGGGTCACAATTTCAGCAAAAATCTGACTTTTGGCAATTCACTCAAAAATGTTGCCAAAAGCTTGAAAATGCTCTCCTGAAAGGTTTTGCAGTCGAAACAGAAGGCTTTTTATCACAGGACAAGAAATCAGCTCTCAAAAACTTAACCGGCAGAAAATATTTTTTTGAAAAAATCCCTAGGGTCACAATTTCAGCAAAAATCTGACTTTTGGCAATTCACTCAAAAATGGTGCCAAAAGCTTGAAAATGCTCTCCTGAAAGGTTTGGCACTCGAAACAGAAGGCTTTTTATCACAGGACAAGAAATCAGCCCTTAAAAACTTAACCGGCAGAAAATATTTTGTCAATTCACTCAAAAATGGTGCCAAAAGCTTGAAAATGCGCTCCTGAAAGGTTTTGCAGTCGAAACAGAAGGCTTTTTATCACAGGACAAGAAATCAGCCCTCAAAAACTTAACCGGCAGAAAATATTTTTTTGAAAAAATCCCTAAGCCCCGGGGTCACAATTTCAGCAAAAATCTGACTTTTGGCAATTCACTCAAAAATGTTGCCAAAAGCTTGAAAATGCTCCCCTGAAAGGTTTCTCACTCGAAACAGAAGGCTTTTTATCACAGGACAAGAAATCAGCCCTCAAAAACTTAACCGGCAGAAAATATTTTTTTGAAAAAATCCCTAAGCCCCGGGGTCGCAATTTCAGCAAAAATCTGACTTTTGGCAATTCACTCAAAAATGGTGCCAAAAGCTTGAAAATGCTCTCCTGAAAGGTTTGGCACTCGAAACAGAAGGCTTTTTATCACAGGACAAGAAACCAGTCCTCAAAAACTTTACCGGCAGAAAATATTTTTTTGAAAAAATCCCTAAGCCCCGGGGGTCACAATTTCAGCAAAAATCTGACTTTTGGCAATTCACTCAAAAATGGTGCCAAAAGCTTGAAAATGCTCCTGTCAGAGTTGCTTCCAGATCCTAGCTCACAGAGGATCACGCTAGCCAGCGATCATTAAATAAAAGTCTTTATTGAGTTACAGTTTCCACTCTCAAGCTGCTGCGTGCAACTCTACGTCTTATGCTTAGATCGGCGAAGCTCCGTCTGAGTCTCCGCCCCTTGTACACCAACTTAATATCCTAGCCCTGCTCCACCTTTTCCGCCTGACTGTTCTTCTCTGGGTCCCTCTGCCCCCCGGGGTCTCTTCCTTCCGGGATTCTTCTTACGCTGACCCCCCGGACCCTCCTGTCTCCTTGCGCCGGGCTTTAGGACCTGGCTCCCTTTCCGGGCTGCCTGCTGCGCCACCTTCCTGAGCATTTGAACTTGGCGCACGCGCCCAACCTTCCACCTTCCGTCTAACCGTCTCTTCGCTCCCCGATGGAGGTGTGGCCACTCCTGACTCGTGCCCTCCCTCCTGTTGTGAGCTGCCAGCGCTTGATCACAATTTCAGCAAAAATCTGACTTTTGGCAATTCACTCAAAAATGGTGCCAACCGGTTGCAAATGCTCCCCTGAGAGCTTTGGCGATGTAAACAGAAGTCTTTTTATCACAGGACAAGAAATCAGCCCTTAAAAACTTAACCGGCAGAAAATATTTTGTCAATTCACTCAAAAATGGTGCCAAAAGCTTGAAAATGCTCTCCTGAAAGGTTTGGCACTCGAAACAGAAGGCTTTTTATCACGGGACAAGAAATCAGCCCTCAAAAACTTAACCGGCAGAAAATATTTTTTTGAAAAAATCCCTAAGCCCCGGGGTCACAATTTCAGCAAAAATCTGACTTTTGGCAATTCACTCAAAAATGGTGCCAAAAGCTTGAAAATGCTCTCCTGAAAGGTTTGGCACTGGAAACAGAAGGCTTTTTTATCACAGGACAAGAAACCAGCCCTCAAAAACTTAACTGGCAGAAAATATTTTTTTGAAAAAATCCCTAAGCCCCGGGGTCACAATTTCAGCAAAAATCTGACTTTTGGCAATTCACTCTAAAATGGTGCCAAAAGCTTGAAAATGCTCTCCTGATAGGTTTGGCACTCGAAACAGAAGGCTTTTTTATCACAGGACAAGAAATCAGCCCTCAAAAACTTAACCGGCAGAAAATATTTTTTTGAAAAAATCCCTAAACCCCGGGGTCACAATTTCAGCAAAAATCTGACTTTTGGCAATTCACTCAAAAATGGTGCCAACCGGTTGCAAATGCTCCCCTGAAAGCTTTGGCGATGGAAACAGAAGTCTTTTTATCACAGGACAAGAAATCAGCTCTCAAAAACTTAATGGGCAGAAAATATTTTTTTGAAAAAATCCCTAAGCCCCGGGGTCACAATTTCAACAAAAATCTGACTTTTGGCAATTCACTCGAAAATTGTGCCAGAAGCTTGCAAATGCTCGCCTGAAAGCTTTGGCGATCCAAACAGAAGTCTTTTTATCACAGGACAAGAAATCAGCCCTCAAAAACTTAACCGGCAGAAAATATTTTTTTGAAAAAATCCCTAAGCCCCGGGGTCACAATTTCAGCAAAAATCTGACTTTTGGCAATTCACTCAAAAATGGTGCCAACTGTTTGCAAATGCTCCCCTGAGAGCTTTGGCGATGGAAACAGAAGTCTTTTTATCACAGGACAAGAAATCAGCCCTCAAAAACTTAACCGGCAGAAAATATTTTTTTGAAAAAATCCCTAAGCCCCGGGGTCACAATTTCAGCAAAAGTCCGACTTTTGGCAATTCACTCAAAAATGCTGCCAACCGGTTGCAAATGCTCTCCTGAAAGGTTTGGCACTCGAAACAGTAGGCTTTTTATCACAGGACAAGAAATCAGCCCTCAAAAACTTAACCGGCAGAAAATATTTTTTTGAAAAAATCCCTAAGCCCCGGGGTCACAACTTCAGCAAAAATCTGACTTTTGGCAATTCACTCAAAAATGGTGCCAAAAGCTAGAAAATGCTCTCCTGAAAGGTTTGGCACTCGAAACAGAAGGCTTTTTATCACAGGACAAGAAATCAGCCCTCAAAAACTTAACCGGCAGAAAATATTTTTTTGAAAAAATCCCTAAGCCCCGGGGTCGCAATTTCAGCAAAAATCTGACTTTTGGCAATTCACTCAAAAATGGTGCCAAAAGCTTGAAAATGCTCCCCTGAAAGGTTTCTCACTCGAAACAGAAGGCTTTTTATCACAGGACAAGAAATCAGCCCTCAAAAACTTAACCGGCAGAAAATATTTTTTTGAAAAAATCCCTAAGCCCCGGGGTCGCAATTTCAGCAAAAATCTGACTTTTGGCAATTCACTCAAAAATGGTGCCAAAAGCTTGAAAATGCTCTCCTGAAAGGTTTGGCACTCGAAACAGAAGGCTTTTTATCACAGGACAAGAAACCAGTCCTCAAAAACTTTACCGGCAGAAAATATTTTTTTGAAAAAATCCCTAAGCCCCGGGGGTCACAATTTCAGCAAAAATCTGACTTTTGGCAATTCACTCAAAAATGGTGCCAAAAGCTTGAAAATGCTCCTGTCAGAGTTGCTTCCAGATCCTAGCTCACAGAGGATCACGCTAGCCAGCGATCATTAAATAAAAGTCTTTATTGAGTTACAGTTTCCACTCTCAAGCTGCTGCGTGCAACTCTACGTCTTATGCTTAGATCGGCGAAGCTCCGTCTGAGTCTCCGCCCCTTGTACACCAACTTAATATCCTAGCCCTGCTCCACCTTTTCCGCCTGACTGTTCTTCTCTGGGTCCCTCTGCCCCCCGGGGTCTCTTCCTTCCGGGATTCTTCTTACGCTGACCCCCCGGACCCTCCTGTCTCCTTGCGCCGGGCTTTAGGACCTGGCTCCCTTTCCGGGCTGCCTGCTGCGCCACCTTCCTGAGCATTTGAACTTGGCGCACGCGCCCAACCTTCCACCTTCCGTCTAACCGTCTCTTCGCTCCCCGATGGAGGTGTGGCCACTCCTGACTCGTGCCCTCCCTCCTGTTGTGAGCTGCCAGCGCTTGATCCCTGGCGCCCTTCCTCTTCCCTGCTCTCTGGCGGTGACGCTGGTCCCGATTTCCAACTGCTCCCCTCTGAGTCCCCTCTGGCTCTATCTTCCTGGGGTGTCCCCCTAGTCTCCCCCCTTGCCCTGGCTACTGGTGCTCCTTTCTGTGAATCTTCTGATTCACTGGAAAGACTCGGAGATCTCGGGTCGTCGTCATCACTCATCTTTTCTTCTGCCTCCTCCCCCTCGCTCTCTGTTTCCTCCCTAGCCCTCGCCTCTGCTCCTGAACCCCTGACAGCTCCCCTGAGAGCTTTGGCGATGTAAACAGAAGTCTTTTTATCACAGGACAAGAAATCAGCCCTCAAAAACTTAACCGGCAGAAAATATTTTTTTGAAAAAATCCCTAAGCCCCGGGGTCACAATTTCAGCAGAAATCTGACTTTTGGCAATTCACTCAAAAATGGTGCCAAAAGCTTGAAAATGCTCCCCTGAAAGGTTTCTCACTCGAAACAGAAGGCTTTTTATCACAGGAAAATAAATCAGCCCTCAAAAACTTAACCGGCAGAAAATATTTTTTTGAAAAAATCCCTAAGCCCCGGGGTCACAATTTCAGCAAAAGTCTGACTTTTGCCAATTCACTCAAAAATGGTGCCAAACGGTTGCAAATGCTCTCCTGAAAGGTTTGGCACTCGAAACAGAAGGCTTTTTATCACAGGACAAGAAATCAGCCCTCAAAAACTTAACCGGCAGAAAATATTTTTTTGAAAAAATCCCTAAGCCCCGGGGTCACAATTTCAGCAAAAATCTGACTTTTGGCAATTCACTCAAAAATGGTGCCAACCGGTTGCAAATGCTCCCCTGAAAGCTTTGGCGATGGAAACAGAAGTCTTTTTATCACAGGACAAAAAATCAGCTCTCAAAAACTTAATGGGCAGAAAATATTTTTTTGAAAAAATCCCTAAGCCCCGGGGTCACAATTTCAACAAAAATCTGACTTTTGGCAATTCACTCGAAAATTGTGCCAGAAGCTTGCAAATGCTCGCCTGAAAGCTTTGGCGATCGAAACAGAAGTCTTTTTATCACAGGACAAGAAATCAGCCCTCAAAAACTTAACCGGCAGAAAATATTTTTTTGAAAAAATCCCTAAGCCCCGGGGTCACAATTTCAACAAAAATCTGACTTTTGGCAATTCACTCGAAAATTGTGCCAGAAGCTTGCAAATGCTCGCCTGAAAGCTTTGGCGATGTAAACAGAAGTCTTTTTATCACAGGACAAGAAATCAGCCCTTAAAAACTTAACCGGCAGAAAATATTTTGTCAATTCACTCAAAAATGGTGCCAAAAGCTTGAAAATGCTCTCCTGAAAGGTTTGGCACTCGAAACAGAAGGCTTTTTATCACGGGACAAGAAATCAGCCCTCAAAAACTTAACCGGCAGAAAATATTTTTTTGAAAAAATCCCTAAGCCCCGGGGTCACAATTTCAGCAAAAATCTGACTTTTGGCAATTCACTCAAAAATGGTGCCAACCGGTTGCAAATGCTCCCCTGAGAGCTTTGGCGATGTAAACAGAAGTCTTTTTATCACAGGACAAGAAATCAGCCCTTAAAAACTTAACCGGCAGAAAATATTTTGTCAATTCACTCAAAAATGGTGCCAAAAGCTTGAAAATGCTCTCCTGAAAGGTTTGGCACTCGAAACAGAAGGCTTTTTATCACGGGACAAGAAATCAGCCCTCAAAAACTTAACCGGCAGAAAATATTTTTTTGAAAAAATCCCTAAGCCCCGGGGTCACAATTTCAGCAAAAATCTGACTTTTGGCAATTCACTCAAAAATGGTGCCAAAAGCTTGAAAATGCTCTCCTGAAAGGTTTGGCACTGGAAACAGAAGGCTTTTTTATCACAGGACAAGAAACCAGCCCTCAAAAACTTAACTGGCAGAAAATATTTTTTTGAAAAAATCCCTAAGCCCCGGGGTCACAATTTCAGCAAAAATCTGACTTTTGGCAATTCACTCTAAAATGGTGCCAAAAGCTTGAAAATGCTCTCCTGATAGGTTTGGCACTCGAAACAGAAGGCTTTTTTATCACAGGACAAGAAATCAGCCCTCAAAAACTTAACCGGCAGAAAATATTTTTTTGAAAAAATCCCTAAGCCCCGGGGTCACAACTTCAGCAAAAATCTGACTTTTGGCAATTCACTCAAAAATGGTGCCAAAAGCTAGAAAATGCTCTCCTGAAAGGTTTGGCACTCGAAACAGAAGGCTTTTTATCACAGGACAAGAAATCAGCCCTCAAAAACTTAACCGGCAGAAAATATTTGTTTGAAAAAATCCCTAAGCCCCGGGGTCACAATTTCAACAAAAATCTGACTTTTGGCAATTCACTCGAAAATTGTGCCAGAAGCTTGCAAATGCTCGCCTGAAAGCTTTGGCGATTTAAACAGAAGGCTTTTTATCACAGGACAAGAAATCAGCCCTCAAAAACTTAACCGGCAGAAAATATTTTTTTGAAAAAATCCCTAAGCCCCGGGGTCACAATTTCAGCAAAAATCTGACTTTTGGCAATTCACTCAAAAATGTTGCCAAAAGCTTGAAAATGCTCCCCTGAAAGGTTTCTCACTCGAAACAGAAGGCTTTTTATCACAGGACAAGAAATCAGCCCTCAAAAACTTAACCGGCAGAAAATATTTTTTTGAAAAAATCCCTAAGCCCCGGGGTCACAACTTCAGCAAAAATCTGACTTTTGGCAATTCACTCAAAAATGGTGCCAAAAGCTAGAAAATGCTCTCCTGAAAGGTTTGGCACTCGAAACAGAAGGCTTTTTATCACAGGACAAGAAATCAGCCCTCAAAAACTTAACCGGCAGAAAATATTTGTTTGAAAAAATCCCTAAGCCCCGGGGTCACAATTTCAACAAAAATCTGACTTTTGGCAATTCACTCGAAAATTGTGCCAGAAGCTTGCAAATGCTCGCCTGAAAGCTTTGGCGATTTAAACAGAAGGCTTTTTATCACAGGACAAGAAATCAGCCCTCAAAAACTTAACCGGCAGAAAATATTTTTTTGAAAAAATCCCTAAGCCCCGGGGTCACAATTTCAGCAAAAATCTGACTTTTGGCAATTCACTCAAAAATGTTGCCAAAAGCTTGAAAATGCTCCCCTGAAAGGTTTCTCACTCGAAACAGAAGGCTTTTTATCACAGGACAAGAAATCAGCCCTCAAAAACTTAACCGGCAGAAAATATTTTTTTGAAAAAATCCCTAAGCCCCGGGGTCGCAATTTCAGCAAAAATCTGACTTTTGGCAATTCACTCAAAAATGGTGCCAAAAGCTTGAAAATGCTCTCCTGAAAGGTTTGGCACTCGAAACAGAAGGCTTTTTATCACAGGACAAGAAACCAGTCCTCAAAAACTTTACCGGCAGAAAATATTTTTTTGAAAAAATCCCTAAGCCCCGGGGTCACAATTTCAACAAAAATCTGACTTTTGGCAATTCACTCAAAAATGGTGCCAACTGTTTGCAAATGCTCCCCTGAGAGCTTTGGCGATGGAAACAGAAGTCTTTTTATCACAGGACAAGAAATCAGCCCTCAAAAACTTAACCGGCAGAAAATATTTTTTTGAAAAAATCCCTAAGCCCCGGGGTCACAATTTCAGCAAAAGTCCGACTTTTGGCAATTCACTCAAAAATGCTGCCAACCGGTTGCAAATGCTCTCCTGAAAGGTTTGGCACTCGAAACAGTAGGCTTTTTATCACAGGACAAGAAATCAGCCCTCAAAAACTTAACCGGCAGAAAATATTTTTTTGAAAAAATCCCTAAGCCCCGGGGTCACAACTTCAGCAAAAATCTGACTTTTGGCAATTCACTCAAAAATGGTGCCAAAAGCTAGAAAATGCTCTCCTGAAAGGTTTGGCACTCGAAACAGAAGGCTTTTTATCACAGGACAAGAAATCAGCCCTCAAAAACTTAACCGGCAGAAAATATTTGTTTGAAAAAATCCCTAAGCCCCGGGGTCACAATTTCAACAAAAATCTGACTTTTGGCAATTCACTCGAAAATTGTGCCAGAAGCTTGCAAATGCTCGCCTGAAAGCTTTGGCGATTTAAACAGAAGGCTTTTTATCACAGGACAAGAAATCAGCCCTCAAAAACTTAACCGGCAGAAAATATTTTTTTGAAAAAATCCCTAAGCCCCGGGGTCACAATTTCAGCAAAAATCTGACTTTTGGCAATTCACTCAAAAATGTTGCCAAAAGCTTGAAAATGCTCCCCTGAAAGGTTTCTCACTCGAAACAGAAGGCTTTTTATCACAGGACAAGAAATCAGCCCTCAAAAACTTAACCGGCAGAAAATATTTTTTTGAAAAAATCCCTAAGCCCCGGGGTCGCAATTTCAGCAAAAATCTGACTTTTGGCAATTCACTCAAAAATGGTGCCAAAAGCTTGAAAATGCTCTCCTGAAAGGTTTGGCACTCGAAACAGAAGGCTTTTTATCACAGGACAAGAAACCAGTCCTCAAAAACTTTACCGGCAGAAAATATTTTTTTGAAAAAATCCCTAAGCCCCGGGGGTCACAATTTCAGCAAAAATCTGACTTTTGGCAATTCACTCAAAAATGGTGCCAAAAGCTTGAAAATGCTCCTGTCAGAGTTGCTTCCAGATCCTAGCTCACAGAGGATCACGCTAGCCAGCGATCATTAAATAAAAGTCTTTATTGAGTTACAGTTTCCACTCTCAAGCTGCTGCGTGCAACTCTACGTCTTATGCTTAGATCGGCGAAGCTCCGTCTGAGTCTCCGCCCCTTGTACACCAACTTAATATCCTAGCCCTGCTCCACCTTTTCCGCCTGACTGTTCTTCTCTGGGTCCCTCTGCCCCCCGGGGTCTCTTCCTTCCGGGATTCTTCTTACGCTGACCCCCCGGACCCTCCTGTCTCCTTGCGCCGGGCTTTAGGACCTGGCTCCCTTTCCGGGCTGCCTGCTGCGCCACCTTCCTGAGCATTTGAACTTGGCGCACGCGCCCAACCTTCCACCTTCCGTCTAACCGTCTCTTCGCTCCCCGATGGAGGTGTGGCCACTCCTGACTCGTGCCCTCCCTCCTGTTGTGAGCTGCCAGCGCTTGATCCCTGGCGCCCTTCCTCTTCCCTGCTCTCTGGCGGTGACGCTGGTCCCGATTTCCAACTGCTCCCCTCTGAGTCCCCTCTGGCTCTATCTTCCTGGGGTGTCCCCCTAGTCTCCCCCCTTGCCCTGGCTACTGGTGCTCCTTTCTGTGAATCTTCTGATTCACTGGAAAGACTCGGAGATCTCGGGTCGTCGTCATCACTCATCTTTTCTTCTGCCTCCTCCCCCTCGCTCTCTGTTTCCTCCCTAGCCCTCGCCTCTGCTCCTGAACCCCTGACAGCTCCCCTGAGAGCTTTGGCGATGTAAACAGAAGTCTTTTTATCACAGGACAAGAAATCAGCCCTCAAAAACTTAACCGGCAGAAAATATTTTTTTGAAAAAATCCCTAAGCCCCGGGGTCACAATTTCAGCAGAAATCTGACTTTTGGCAATTCACTCAAAAATGGTGCCAAAAGCTTGAAAATGCTCCCCTGAAAGGTTTCTCACTCGAAACAGAAGGCTTTTTATCACAGGAAAATAAATCAGCCCTCAAAAACTTAACCGGCAGAAAATATTTTTTTGAAAAAATCCCTAAGCCCCGGGGTCACAATTTCAGCAAAAGTCTGACTTTTGCCAATTCACTCAAAAATGGTGCCAAACGGTTGCAAATGCTCTCCTGAAAGGTTTGGCACTCGAAACAGAAGGCTTTTTATCACAGGACAAGAAATCAGCCCTCAAAAACTTAACCGGCAGAAAATATTTTTTTGAAAAAATCCCTAAACCCCGGGGTCACAATTTCAGCAAAAATCTGACTTTTGGCAATTCACTCAAAAATGGTGCCAACCGGTTGCAAATGCTCCCCTGAAAGCTTTGGCGATGGAAACAGAAGTCTTTTTATCACAGGACAAAAAATCAGCTCTCAAAAACTTAATGGGCAGAAAATATTTTTTTGAAAAAATCCCTAAGCCCCGGGGTCACAATTTCAACAAAAATCTGACTTTTGGCAATTCACTCGAAAATTGTGCCAGAAGCTTGCAAATGCTCGCCTGAAAGCTTTGGCGATCGAAACAGAAGTCTTTTTATCACAGGACAAGAAATCAGCCCTTAAAAACTTAACCGGCAGAAAATATTTTGTCAATTCACTCAAAAATGGTGCCAAAAGCTTGAAAATGCTCTCCTGAAAGGTTTGGCACTCGAAACAGAAGGCTTTTTATCACGGGACAAGAAATCAGCCCTCAAAAACTTAACCGGCAGAAAATATTTTTTTGAAAAAATCCCTAAGCCCCGGGGTCACAATTTCAGCAAAAATCTGACTTTTGGCAATTCACTCAAAAATGGTGCCAAAAGCTTGAAAATGCTCTCCTGAAAGGTTTGGCACTGGAAACAGAAGGCTTTTTTATCACAGGACAAGAAACCAGCCCTCAAAAACTTAACTGGCAGAAAATATTTTTTTGAAAAAATCCCTAAGCCCCGGGGTCACAATTTCAGCAAAAATCTGACTTTTGGCAATTCACTCTAAAATGGTGCCAAAAGCTTGAAAATGCTCTCCTGATAGGTTTGGCACTCGAAACAGAAGGCTTTTTTATCACAGGACAAGAAATCAGCCCTCAAAAACTTAACCGGCAGAAAATATTTTTTTGAAAAAATCCCTAAACCCCGGGGTCACAATTTCAGCAAAAATCTGACTTTTGGCAATTCACTCAAAAATGGTGCCAACCGGTTGCAAATGCTCCCCTGAAAGCTTTGGCGATGGAAACAGAAGTCTTTTTATCACAGGACAAGAAATCAGCTCTCAAAAACTTAATGGGCAGAAAATATTTTTTTGAAAAAATCCCTAAGCCCCGGGGTCACAATTTCAACAAAAATCTGACTTTTGGCAATTCACTCGAAAATTGTGCCAGAAGCTTGCAAATGCTCGCCTGAAAGCTTTGGCGATCCAAACAGAAGTCTTTTTATCACAGGACAAGAAATCAGCCCTCAAAAACTTAACCGGCAGAAAATATTTTTTTGAAAAAATCCCTAAGCCCCGGGGTCACAATTTCAGCAAAAATCTGACTTTTGGCAATTCACTCAAAAATGGTGCCAACTGTTTGCAAATGCTCCCCTGAGAGCTTTGGCGATGGAAACAGAAGTCTTTTTATCACAGGACAAGAAATCAGCCCTCAAAAACTTAACCGGCAGAAAATATTTTTTTGAAAAAATCCCTAAGCCCCGGGGTCACAATTTCAGCAAAAGTCCGACTTTTGGCAATTCACTCAAAAATGCTGCCAACCGGTTGCAAATGCTCTCCTGAAAGGTTTGGCACTCGAAACAGTAGGCTTTTTATCACAGGACAAGAAATCAGCCCTCAAAAACTTAACCGGCAGAAAATATTTTTTTGAAAAAATCCCTAAGCCCGGGGGTCACAACTTCAGCAAAAATCTGACTTTTGGCAATTCACTCAAAAATGGTGCCAAAAGCTAGAAAATGCTCTCCTGAAAGGTTTGGCACTCGAAACAGAAGGCTTTTTATCACAGGACAAGAAATCAGCTCTCAAAAACTTAATCGGCAGAAAATATTTTTTTGAAAAAATCCCTAAGCCCCGGGGTCACAATTTCAGCAAAAATCTGACTTTTGGCAGTTCACTCAAAAATGGTGCCAACTGTTTGCAAATGCTCCCCTGAGAGCTTTGGCGATGTAAACAAAAGTCTTTTTATCACAGGACAAGAAATCAGCCCGCAAAAGCTTAACCGGCAGAAAATATTTTGTCAATTCACTCAAAAATGCTGCCAAAAGCTTGAAAATGCGCTCCTGAAAGGTTTGGCACTCGAAACAGAAGGCTTTTTATCACGGGACAAGAAATCAGCCCTCAAAAACTTAACCGGCAGAAAATATTTTTTTGAAAAAATCCCTAAGCCCCGGCGTCACAACTTCAGCAAAAATCTGACTTTTGGCAATTCGCTCAAAAATGGTGCCAAAAGCTTGAAAATGCTCTCCTGAAAGGTATGACACTCGAAACAGAAGGCTTTTTATCACGGGACAAGAAATCAGCCCTCAAAAACTTAACCGGCAGAAAATATTTGTTTGAAAAAATCCCTAAGCCCGGGGGTCACAATTTCAGCAAAAATCTGACTTTTGGCAATTCACTCAAAAATGGTGCCAACCGGTTGCAAATGCTCCCCTGAGAGCTTTGGCGATGTAAACAGAAGGCTTTTTATCACAGGACAAGAAATCAGCTCTCAAAAACTTAACCGGCAGAAAATATTTTTTTGAAAAAATCCCTAAGCCCCGGGGTCACAATTTCAGCAAAAATCTGACTTTTGGCAATTCAATCAAAAATGGTGCCAAAAGCTTGAAAATGCTCTCCTGAAAGGTTTTGCAGTCGAAACAGAAGGCTTTTTATCACAGGACAAGAAATCAGCCCTCAAAAACTTAACCGGCAGAAAATATTTGTTTGAAAAAATCCCTAAACCCCGGGGTCACAATTTCAGCAAAAATCTGACTTTTGGCAATTCACTCAAAAATGGTGCCAACCGGTTGCATATGCTCCCCTGAAAGCTTTGGCGATGGAAACAGAAGTCTTTTTATCACAGGACAAGAAATCAGCTCTCAAAAACTTAATCGGCAGAAAATATTTTTTTGAAAAAATCCCTAAGCCCCGGGGTCACAATTTCAGCAAAAATCTGACTTTTGGCAATTCACTCAAAAATGGTGCCAACCGGTTGCAAATGCTCCCCTGAGAGCTTTGGGGATGTAAACAGAAGTCTTTTTATCACAGGACAAGAAATCAGCCCTCAAAAACTTAACCGGCAGAAAATTTTTTTTTTAAAAAATCCCTAAGCCCCGGGGTCACAATTTCAACAAAAATCTGACTTTTGGCAATTCACTCGAAAATTGTGCCAGAAGCTTGCAAATGCTCGCCTGAAAGCTTTGGCGATTTAAACAGAAGGCTTTTTATCACAGGACAAGAATTCAGCTCTCAAAAACTTAATCGGCAGAAAATATTTTTTTGAAAAAATCCCTAAGCCCCGGGGTCACAATTTCAACAAAAATCTGACTTTTGGCAATTCACTCAAAAATTGTGCCAGAAGCTTGCAAATGCTCGCCTGAAAGCTTTGGCGATGGAAACAGAAGTCTTTTTATCACAGGACAAGAAATCAGCTCTCAAAAACTTAAATCGGCAGAAACTATTTTTTTGAAAAAATCCCTAAGTCCCGGGGTCACAATTTCAGCAAAAATCTGACTTTTGGCAATTCACTCAAAAATGATGCCAACCGGTTGCAAATGCTCCCCTGAGAGCTTTGGCGATGTAAACAGAAGTCTTTTTATCACAGGACAAGAAATCAGCCCTTAAAAACTTAACCGGCAGAAAATATTTTGTCAATTCACTCAAAAATGGTGCCAAAAGCTTGAAAATGCTCTCCTGAAAGGTTTGGCACTCGAAACAGAAGGCTTTTTATCACGGGACAAGAAATCAGCCCTCAAAAACTTAACCGGCAGAAAATATTTTTTTGAAAAAATCCCTAAGCCCCGGGGTCACAATTTCAGCAAAAATCTGACTTTTGGCAATTCACTCAAAAATGGTGCCAAAAGCTTGAAAATGCTCTCCTGAAAGGTTTGGCACTGGAAACAGAAGGCTTTTTTATCACAGGACAAGAAACCAGCCCTCAAAAACTTAACTGGCAGAAAATATTTTTTTGAAAAAATCCCTAAGCCCCGGGGTCACAATTTCAGCAAAAATCTGACTTTTGGCAATTCACTCTAAAATGGTGCCAAAAGCTTGAAAATGCTCTCCTGATAGGTTTGGCACTCGAAACAGAAGGCTTTTTTATCACAGGACAAGAAATCAGCCCTCAAAAACTTAACCGGCAGAAAATATTTTTTTGAAAAAATCCCTAAACCCCGGGGTCACAATTTCAGCAAAAATCTGACTTTTGGCAATTCACTCAAAAATGGTGCCAACCGGTTGCAAATGCTCCCCTGAAACCTTTGGCGATGGAAACAGAAGTCTTTTTATCACAGGACAAGAAATCAGCTCTCAAAAACTTAATGGGCAGAAAATATTTTTTTGAAAAAACCCCTAAGCCCCGGGGTCACAATTTCAACAAAAATCTGACTTTTGGCAATTCACTCGAAAATTGTGCCAGAAGCTTGCAAATGCTCGCCTGAAAGCTTTGGCGATCGAAACAGAAGTCTTTTTATCACAGGACAAGAAATCAGCCCTCAAAAACTTAACCGGCAGAAAATATTTTTTTGAAAAAATCCCTAAGCCCCGGGGTCACAATTTCAGCAAAAATCTGACTTTTGGCAATTCACTCAAAAATGGTGCCAACTGTTTGCAAATGCTCCCCTGAGAGCTTTGGCGATGGAAACAGAAGTCTTTTTATCACAGGACAAGAAATCAGCCCTCAAAAACTTAACCGGCAGAAAATATTTTTTTGAAAAAATCCCTAAGCCCCGGGGTCACAATTTCAGCAAAAGTCCAACTTTTGGCAATTCACTCAAAAATGCTGCCAACCGGTTGCAAATGCTCTCCTGAAAGGTTTGGCACTCGAAACAGTAGGCTTTTTATCACAGGACAAGAAATCAGCCCTCAAAAACTTAACCGGCAGAAAATATTTTTTTGAAAAAATCCCTAAGCCCCGGGGTCACAACTTCAGCAAAAATCTGACTTTTGGCAATTCACTCAAAAATGGTGCCAAAAGCTTGAAAATGCTCTCCTGAAAGGTTTGGCACTCGAAACAGAAGGCTTTTTATCACAGGACAAGAAATCAGCCCTCAAAAACTTAACCGGCAGAAAATATTTGTTTGAAAAAATCCCTAAGCCCCGGGGTCACAATTTCAACAAAAATCTGACTTTTGGCAATTCACTCGAAAATTGTGCCAGAAGCTTGCAAATGCTCGCCTGAAAGCTTTGGCGATTTAAACAGAAGGCTTTTTATCACAGGACAAGAATTCAGCTCTCAAAAACTTAATCGGCAGAAAATATTTTTTTGAAAAAATCCTTAAGCCCCGGGGTCACAATTTCAGCAAAAATCTGACTTTTGGCAGTTCACTCAAAAATGGTGCCAACTGTTTGCAAATGCTCCCCTGAGAGCTTTGGCGATGTAAACAAAAGTCTTTTTATCACAGGACAAGAAATCAGCCCGCAAAAGCTTAACCGGCAGAAAATATTTTGTCAATTCACTCAAAAATGCTGCCAAAAGCTTGAAAATGCGCTCCTGAAAGGTTTGGCACTCGAAACAGAAGGCTTTTTATCACGGGACAAGAAATCAGCCCTCAAAAACTTAACCGGCAGAAAATATTTTTCTGAAAAAATCCCTAAGCCCCGGGATCACAATTTCAGCAAAAATCTAGCTTTTGGCAATTCACTCAAAAATGGTGCCAACCGGTTGCAAATGCTCCCCTGAGAGCTTTGGCGATGTAAACAGAAGGCTTTTTATCACAGGACAAGAAATCAGCTCTCAAAAACTTAACCGGCAGAAAATATTTTTTTGAAAAAATCCCTAAGCCCCGGGATCACAATTTCAGCAAAAATCTGACTTTTGGCAATTCACTCAAAAATGGTGCCAAAAGCTTGAAAATGTTCTCCTGAAAGGTTTTGCAGTCGAAACAGAAGGCTTTTTATCACAGGACAAGAAATCAGCCCTCAAAAACTTAACCGGCAGAAAATATTTTTTTGAAAAAATCCCTAAGCCCCGGCGTCACAATTTCAGCAAAAATCTGACTTTTGGCAATTCACTCAAAAATGGTGCCAACCGGTTGCAAATGCTCCCCTGAGAGCTTTGGCGATGTAAACAGAAGGCTTTTTATCACAGGACAAGAAATCAGCTCTCAAAAACTTAACCGGCAGAAAATATTTTTTTGAAAAAATCCCTAAGCCCCGGGGTCACAATTTCAGCAAAAATCTGACTTTTGGCAATTCAATCAAAAATGGTGCCAAAAGCTTGAAAATGCTCTCCTGAAAGGTTTTGCAGTCGAAACAGAAGGCTTTTTATCACAGGACAAGAAATCAGCCCTCAAAAACTTAACCGGCAGAAAATATTTGTTTGAAAAAATCCCTAAACCCCGGGGTCACAATTTCAGCAAAAATCTGACTTTTGGCAATTCACTCAAAAATGGTGCCAACCGGTTGCATATGCTCCCCTGAAAGCTTTGGCGATGGAAACAGAAGTCTTTTTATCACAGGACAAGAAATCAGCTCTCAAAAACTTAATCGGCAGAAAATATTTTTTTGAAAAAATCCCTAAGCCCCGGGGTCACAATTTCAGCAAAAATCTGACTTTTGGCAATTCACTCAAAAATGGTTCCAAAAGCTTGCAAATGCTCCCCTGAGAGCTTTGGGGATGTAAACAGAAGTCTTTTTATCACAGGACAAGAAATCAGCCCTCAAAAACTTAACCGGCAGAAAATATTTTTTTGAAAAAATCCCTAAGCCCCGGGGTCACAATTTCAACAAAAATCTGACTTTTGGCAATTCACTCGAAAATTGTGCCAGAAGCTTGCAAATGCTCGCCTGAAAGCTTTGGCGATTTAAACAGAAGGCTTTTTATCACAGGACAAGAATTCAGCTCTCAAAAACTTAATCGGCAGAAAATATTTTTTTGAAAAAATCCCTAAGCCCCGGGGTCACAATTTCAGCAAAAATCTGACTTTTGGCAATTCACTCAAAAATGGTGCCAACTGTTTGCAAATGCTCCCCTGAGAGCTTTGGCGATGTAAATAGAAGTCTTTTTATCACAGGACAAGAAATCAGCCCTCAAAAACTTAACCGGCAGAAAATATTTTTTTGAAAAAATCCCTAAGCCCCGGGGTCACAACTTCAGCAAAAATCTGACTTTTGGCAATTCACTCAAAAATGGTGCCAAAAGCTTGAAAATGCTCTCCTGAAAGGTTTGGCACTCGAAACAGAAGGCTTTTTATCACAGGACAAGAAATCAGCCCTCAAAAACTTAACCGGCAGAAAATATTTTTTTGAAAAAATCCCTAAGCCCCGGGGTCACAATTTCAACAAAAATCTGACTTTTGGCAATTCACTCGAAAATGGTGCCAGAAGCTTGCAAATTCTCGCCTGAAAGCTTTGGCGATTTAAACAGAAGGCTTTTTATCACAGGACAAGAAATCAGCTCTCAAAAACTTAATCGGCAGAAAATATTTTTTTGAAAAAATCCCTAAGCCCCGGGGTCACAATTTCAGCAAAAATCTAACTTTTGGCAATTCACTCAAAAATGGTGCCAACCGGTTGCAAATGCTCCCCTGAGAGCTTTGGCGATGTAAACAGAAGGCTTTTTATCACAGGACAAGAAATCAGCTCTCAAAAACTTAACCGGCAGAAAATATTTTTTTGAAAAAATCAATAAGCCCCGGGGTCACAATTTCAGCAAAAATCTGACTTTTGGCAATTCACTCAAAAATGGTGCCAAAAGCTTGAAAATGTTCTCCTGAAAGGTTTTGCAGTCGAAACAGAAGGCTTTTTATCACAGGACAAGAAATCAGCCCTCAAAAACTTAACCGGCAGAAAATATTTTTTTGAAAAAATCCCTAAGCCCCGGCGTCACAACTTCAGCAAAAATCTGACTTTTGGCAATTCACTCAAAAATGGTGCCAAAAGCTTGAAAATGCTCTCCTGAAAGGTATGACACTCGAAACAGAAGGCTTTTTATCACAGGACAAGAAATCAGCCCTCAAAAACTTAACCGGCAGAAAATATTTGTTTGGAAAAATCCCTAAGCCCCGGGGTCACAATTTCAGCAAAAATCTGACTTTTGGCAATTCACTCAAAAATGGTGCCAACCGGTTGCAAATGCTCCCCTGAGAGCTTTGGCGATGTAAACAGAAGGCTTTTTATCACAGGACAAGAAATCAGCTCTCAAAAACTTAACCGGCAGAAAATATTTTTTTGAAAAAATCCCTAAGCCCCGGGGTCACAATTTCAACAAAAATCTGACTTTTGGCAATTCACTCGAAAATTGTGCCAGAAGCTTGCAAATGCTCGCCTGAAAGCTTTGGCGATTTAAACAGAAGGCTTTTTATCACAGGACAAGAAATCAGCCCTCAAAAACTTAACCGGCAGAAAATATTTTTTTGAAAAAATCCCTAAGCCCCGGGGTCACAACTTCAGCAAAAGTCTGACTTTTGGCAATTCACTCAAAAATGGTGCCAAAAGCTTGAAAATGCTCTCCTGAAAGGTTTGGCACTCGAAACAGAAGGCTTTTTATCACAGGACAAGAAATCAGCCCTCAAAAACTTAACCGGCAGAAAATATTTGTTTGAAAAAATCCCTAAACCCCGGGGTCACAATTTCAGCAAAAATCTGACTTTTGGCAATTCACTCAAAAATGGTGCCAACCGGGTGCATATGCTCCCCTGAAAGCTTTGGCGATTGAAACAGAAGTCTTTTTATCACAGGACAAGAAATCAGCTCTCAAAAACTTAATCGGCAGAAAATATTTTTTTGAAAAAATCCCTAAGCCCCGGGGTCACAATTTCAGCAAAAATCTGACTTTTGGCAATTCACTCAAAAATGGTGCCAACTGTTTGCAAATGCTCCCCTGAGAGCTTTGGCGATGTAAATAGAAGTCTTTTTATCACAGGACAAGAAATCAGCCCTCAAAAACTTAACCGGCAGAAAATATTTTTTTGAAAAAATCCCTAAGCCCCGGGGTCACAATTTCAGCAAAAGTCTGACTTTTGGCAATTCACTCAAAAATGCTGCCAACCGGTTGCAAATGCTCTCCTGAAAGGTTTGGCACTCGAAACAGTAGGCTTTTTATCACAGGACAAGAAATCAGCCCTCAAAAACTTAACCGGCAGAAAATATTTTTTTGAAAAAATCCCTAAGCCCCGGGGTCTCAACTTCAGCAAAAATCTGACTTTTGGCAATTCACTCAAAAATGGTGCCAAAAGCTAGAAAATGCTCTCCTGAAAGGTTTGGCACTCGAAACAGAAGGCTTTTTATCACAGGACAAGAAATCAGCCCTCAAAAACTTAACCGGCAGAAAATATTTTTTTGAAAAAATCCCTAAGCCCCGGGGTCACAATTTCAACAAAAATCTGACTTTTGGCAATTCACTCGAAAATGGTGCCAGAAGCTTGCAAATGCTCGCCTGAAAGCTTTGGCGATTTAAACAGAAGGCTTTTTATCACAGGACAAGAAATCAGCTCTCAAAAACTTAATCGGCAGAAAATATTTTTTTGAAAAAATCCCTAAGCCCCGGGGTCACAACTTCAGCAAAAATCTGACTTTTGGCAATTCACTCAAAAATGGTGCCAAAAGCTTGAAAATGCTCTCCTGAAAGGTTTGGCACTCGAAACAGAAGGCTTTTTATCACAGGACAAGAAATCAGCCCTCAAAAACTTAACCGGCAGAAAATATTTGTTTGAAAAAATCCCTAAACCCCGGGGTCACTATTTCAGCATAAATCTGACTTTTGGCAATTCACTCAAAAATGGTGCCAACCGGTTGCATATGCTCCCCTGAAAGCTTTGGCGATGGAAACAGAAGTCTTTTTATCACAGGACAAGAAATCAGCTCTCAAAAACTTAATCGGCAGAAAATATTTTTTTGAAAAAATCCCTAAGCCCCGGGGTCACAATTTCAGCAAAAATCTGACTTTTGGCAATTCACTCAAAAATGGTGCCAACCGGTTGCAAATGCTCCCCTGAGAGCTTTGGGGATGTAAACAGAAGTCTTTTTATCACAGGACAAGAAATCAGCCCTCAAAAACTTAACCGGCAGAAAATATTTTTTTGAAAAAATCCCTAAGCCCCGGGGTCACAATTTCAACAAAAATCTGACTTTTGGCAATTCACTCGAAAATTGTGCCAGAAGCTTGCAAATGCTTGCCTGAAAGCTTTGGCGATTTAAACAGAAGGCTTTTTATCACAGGACAAGAAATCAGCTCTCAAAAACTTAATCGGCAGAAAATATTTTTTTGAAAAAATCCCTAAGCCCCGGGGTCACAACTTCAGCAAAAATCTGACTTTTGGCAATTCACTCAAAAATGGTGCCAAAAGCTTGAAAATGCTCTCCTGAAAGGTTTGGCACTCGAAACAGAAGGCTTTTTATCACAGGACAAGAAATCAACCCTCAAAAACTTAACCGGCAGAAAATATTTGTTTGAAAAAATCCCTAAGCCCCGGGGTCACAATTTCAGCAAAAATCTGACTTTTGGCAATTCACTCAAAAATGGTGCCAACCGTTTGCAAATGCTCCCCTGAGAGCTTTGGGGATGTAAACAGAAGTCTTTTTATCACAGGACAAGAAATCAGCCCTCAAAAACTTAATCGGCAGAAAATATTTCTTTGAAAAAATCCCTAAGCCCCGGGCTCACAATTTCAGCAAAAATCTGACTTTTGGCAATTCACTCAAAAATGGTGCCAACCGTTTGCAAATGCTCCCCTGAGAGCTTTGGGGATGTAAACAGAAGTCTTTTTATCACAGGACAAGAAATCAGCCCTCAAAAACTTAACCGGCAGAAAATATTTTTTTGAAAAAATCCCTAAGCCCCGGGGTCACAATTTCAACAAAAATCTGACTTTTGGCAATTCACTCGAAAATGGTGCCAACTGTTTGCAAATGCTCCCCTGAGAGCTTTGGCGATGTAAATAGAAGTCTTTTTATCACAGGACAAGAAATCAGCCCTCAAAAACTTAACCGGCAGAAAATATTTTTTTGAAAAAATCCCTAAGCCCCGGGGTCACAACTTCAGCAAAAATCTGACTTTTGGCAATTCACTCAAAAATGGTGCCAAAAGCTTGAAAATGCTCTCCTGAAAGGTTTGGCACTCGAAACAGAAGGCTTTTTATCACAGGACAAGAAATCAGCCCTCAAAAACTTAACCGGCAGAAAATATTTTTTTGAAAAAATCCCTAAGCCCCGGGGTCACAATTTCAACAAAAATCTGACTTTTGGCAATTCACTCGAAAATTGTGCCAGAAGCTTGCAAATGCTCGCCTGAAAGCTTTGGCGATCCAAACAGAAGTCTTTTTATCACAGGACAAGAAATCAGCCCTCAAAAACTTAACCGGCAGAAAATATTTTTTTGAAAAAATCCCTAAGCCCCGGGGTCACAATTTCAGCAAAAATCTGACTTTTGGCAATTCACTCAAAAATGGTGCCAACTGTTTGCAAATGCTCCCCTGAGAGCTTTGGCGATGGAAACAGAAGTCTTTTTATCACAGGACAAGAAATCAGCCCTCAAAAACTTAACCGGCAGAAAATATTTTTTTGAAAAAATCCCTAAGCCCCGGGGTCACAATTTCAGCAAAAGTCCGACTTTTGGCAATTCACTCAAAAATGCTGCCAACCGGTTGCAAATGCTCTCCTGAAAGGTTTGGCACTCGAAACAGTAGGCTTTTTATCACAGGACAAGAAATCAGCCCTCAAAAACTTAACCGGCAGAAAATATTTTTTTGAAAAAATCCCTAAGCCCGGGGGTCACAACTTCAGCAAAAATCTGACTTTTGGCAATTCACTCAAAAATGGTGCCAAAAGCTAGAAAATGCTCTCCTGAAAGGTTTGGCACTCGAAACAGAAGGCTTTTTATCACAGGACAAGAAATCAGCTCTCAAAAACTTAATCGGCAGAAAATATTTTTTTGAAAAAATCCCTAAGCCCCGGGGTCACAATTTCAGCAAAAATCTGACTTTTGGCAGTTCACTCAAAAATGGTGCCAACTGTTTGCAAATGCTCCCCTGAGAGCTTTGGCGATGTAAACAAAAGTCTTTTTATCACAGGACAAGAAATCAGCCCGCAAAAGCTTAACCGGCAGAAAATATTTTGTCAATTCACTCAAAAATGCTGCCAAAAGCTTGAAAATGCGCTCCTGAAAGGTTTGGCACTCGAAACAGAAGGCTTTTTATCACGGGACAAGAAATCAGCCCTCAAAAACTTAACCGGCAGAAAATATTTTTTTGAAAAAATCCCTAAGCCCCGGCGTCACAACTTCAGCAAAAATCTGACTTTTGGCAATTCGCTCAAAAATGGTGCCAAAAGCTTGAAAATGCTCTCCTGAAAGGTATGACACTCGAAACAGAAGGCTTTTTATCACGGGACAAGAAATCAGCCCTCAAAAACTTAACCGGCAGAAAATATTTTTTTGAAAAAATCCCTAAGCCCCGGGGTCACAATTTCAGCAAAAATCTAACTTTTGGCAATTCACTCAAAAATGGTGCCAACCGGTTGCAAATGCTCCCCTGAGAGCTTTGGCGATGTAAAAAGAAGGCTTTTTATCACAGGACAAGAAATCAGCTCTCAAAAACTTAACCGGCAGAAAATATTTTTTTGAAAAAATCAATAAGCCCCGGGGTCACAATTTCAGCAAAAATCTGACTTTTGGCAATTCACTCAAAAATGGTGCCAAAAGCTTGAAAATGTTCTCCTGAAAGGTTTTGCAGTCGAAACAGAAGGCTTTTTATCACAGGACAAGAAATCAGCCCTCAAAAACTTAACCGGCAGAAAATATTTTTTTGAAAAAATCCCTAAGCCCCGGCGTCACAACTTCAGCAAAAATCTGACTTTTGGCAATTCACTCAAAAATGGTGCCAAAAGCTTGAAAATGCTCTCCTGAAAGGTATGACACTCGAAACAGAAGGCTTTTTATCACAGGACAAGAAATCAGCCCTCAAAAACTTAACCGGCAGAAAATATTTGTTTGAAAAAATCCCTAAGCCCGGGGGTCACAATTTCAGCAAAAATCTGACTTTTGGCAATTCACTCAAAAATGGTGCCAACCGGTTGCAAATGCTCCCCTGAGAGCTTTGGCGATGTAAACAGAAGGCTTTTTATCACAGGACAAGAAATCAGCTCTCAAAAACTTAACCGGCAGAAAATATTTTTTTGAAAAAATCCCTAAGCCCCGGGGTCACAATTTCAGCAAAAATCTGACTTTTGGCAATTCAATCAAAAATGGTGCCAAAAGCTTGAAAATGCTCTCCTGAAAGGTTTTGCAGTCGAAACAGAAGGCTTTTTATCACAGGACAAGAAATCAGCCCTCAAAAACTTAACCGGCAGAAAATATTTGTTTGAAAAAATCCCTAAACCCCGGGGTCACAATTTCAGCAAAAATCTGACTTTTGGCAATTCACTCAAAAATGGTGCCAACCGGTTGCATATGCTCCCCTGAAAGCTTTGGCGATGGAAACAGAAGTCTTTTCATCACAGGACAAGAAATCAGCTCTCAAAAACTTAATCGGCAGAAAATATTTTTTTGAAAAAATCCCTAAGCCCCGGGGTCACAATTTCAGCAAAAATCTGACTTTTGGCAATTCACTCAAAAATGGTGCCAACCGGTTGCAAATGCTCCCCTGAGAGCTTTGGGGATGTAAACAGAAGTCTTTTTATCACAGGACAAGAAATCAGCCCTCAAAAACTTAACCGGCAGAAAATTTTTTTTTGAAAAAATCCCTAAGCCCCGGGGTCACAATTTCAACAAAAATCTGACTTTTGGCAATTCACTCGAAAATTGTGCCAGAAGCTTGCAAATGCTCGCCTGAAAGCTTTGGCGATTTAAACAGAAGGCTTTTGATCACAGGACAAGAATTCAGCTCTCAAAAACTTAATCGGCAGAAAATATTTTTTTGAAAAAATCCCTAAGCCCCGGGGTCACAATTTCAACAAAAATCTGACTTTTGGCAATTCACTCAAAAATTGTGCCAGAAGCTTGCAAATGCTCGCCTGAAAGCTTTGGCGATGGAAACAGAAGTCTTTTTATCACAGGACAAGAAATCAGCTCTCAAAAACTTAAATCGGCAGAAACTATTTTTTTGAAAAAATCCCTAAGTCCCGGGGTCACAATTTCAGCAAAAATCTGACTTTTGGCAATTCACTCAAAAATGATGCCAACCGGTTGCAAATGCTCCCCTGAGAGCTTTGGCGATGTAAACAGAAGTCTTTTTATCACAGGACAAGAAATCAGCCCTTAAAAACTTAACCGGCAGAAAATATTTTGTCAATTCACTCAAAAATGGTGCCAAAAGCTTGAAAATGCTCTCCTGAAAGGTTTGGCACTCGAAACAGAAGGCTTTTTATCACGGGACAAGAAATCAGCCCTCAAAAACTTAACCGGCAGAAAATATTTTTTTGAAAAAATCCCTAAGCCCCGGGGTCACAATTTCAGCAAAAATCTGACTTTTGGCAATTCACTCAAAAATGGTGCCAAAAGCTTGAAAATGCTCTCCTGAAAGGTTTGGCACTGGAAACAGAAGGCTTTTTTATCACAGGACAAGAAACCAGCCCTCAAAAACTTAACTGGCAGAAAATATTTTTTTGAAAAAATCCCTAAGCCCCGGGGTCACAATTTCAGCAAAAATCTGACTTTTGGCAATTCACTCTAAAATGGTGCCAAAAGCTTGAAAATGCTCTCCTGATAGGTTTGGCACTCGAAACAGAAGGCTTTTTTATCACAGGACAAGAAATCAGCCCTCAAAAACTTAACCGGCAGAAAATATTTTTTTGAAAAAATCCCTAAACCCCGGGGTCACAATTTCAGCAAAAATCTGACTTTTGGCAATTCACTCAAAAATGGTGCCAACCGGTTGCAAATGCTCCCCTGAAACCTTTGGCGATGGAAACAGAAGTCTTTTTATCACAGGACAAGAAATCAGCTCTCAAAAACTTAATGGGCAGAAAATATTTTTTTGAAAAAACCCCTAAGCCCCGGGGTCACAATTTCAACAAAAATCTGACTTTTGGCAATTCACTCGAAAATTGTGCCAGAAGCTTGCAAATGCTCGCCTGAAAGCTTTGGCGATCGAAACAGAAGTCTTTTTATCACAGGACAAGAAATCAGCCCTCAAAAACTTAACCGGCAGAAAATATTTTTTTGAAAAAATCCCTAAGCCCCGGGGTCACAATTTCAGCAAAAATCTGACTTTTGGCAATTCACTCAAAAATGGTGCCAACTGTTTGCAAATGCTCCCCTGAGAGCTTTGGCGATGGAAACAGAAGTCTTTTTATCACAGGACAAGAAATCAGCCCTCAAAAACTTAACCGGCAGAAAATATTTTTTTGAAAAAATCCCTAAGCCCCGGGGTCACAATTTCAGCAAAAGTCCAACTTTTGGCAATTCACTCAAAAATGCTGCCAACCGGTTGCAAATGCTCTCCTGAAAGGTTTGGCACTCGAAACAGTAGGCTTTTTATCACAGGACAAGAAATCAGCCCTCAAAAACTTAACCGGCAGAAAATATTTTTTTGAAAAAATCCCTAAGCCCCGGGGTCACAACTTCAGCAAAAATCTGACTTTTGGCAATTCACTCAAAAATGGTGCCAAAAGCTTGAAAATGCTCTCCTGAAAGGTTTGGCACTCGAAACAGAAGGCTTTTTATCACAGGACAAGAAATCAGCCCTCAAAAACTTAACCGGCAGAAAATATTTGTTTGAAAAAATCCCTAAGCCCCGGGGTCACAATTTCAACAAAAATCTGACTTTTGGCAATTCACTCGGAAATTGTGCCAGAAGCTTGCAAATGCTCGCCTGAAAGCTTTGGCGATTTAAACAGAAGGCTTTTTATCACAGGACAAGAATTCAGCTCTCAAAAACTTAATCGGCAGAAAATATTTTTTTGAAAAAATCCTTAAGCCCCGGGGTCACAATTTCAGCAAAAATCTGACTTTTGGCAGTTCACTCAAAAATGGTGCCAACTGTTTGCAAATGCTCCCCTGAGAGCTTTGGCGATGTAAACAAAAGTCTTTTTATCACAGGACAAGAAATCAGCCCGCAAAAGCTTAACCGGCAGAAAATATTTTGTCAATTCACTCAAAAATGCTGCCAAAAGCTTGAAAATGCGCTCCTGAAAGGTTTGGCACTCGAAACAGAAGGCTTTTTATCACGGGACAAGAAATCAGCCCTCAAAAACTTAACCGGCAGAAAATATTTTTCTGAAAAAATCCCTAAGCCCCGGGATCACAATTTCAGCAAAAATCTAGCTTTTGGCAATTCACTCAAAAATGGTGCCAACCGGTTGCAAATGCTCCCCTGAGAGCTTTGGCGATGTAAACAGAAGGCTTTTTATCACAGGACAAGAAATCAGCTCTCAAAAACTTAACCGGCAGAAAATATTTTTTTGAAAAAATCCCTAAGCCCCGGGATCACAATTTCAGCAAAAATCTGACTTTTGGCAATTCACTCAAAAATGGTGCCAAAAGCTTGAAAATGTTCTCCTGAAAGGTTTTGCAGTCGAAACAGAAGGCTTTTTATCACAGGACAAGAAATCAGCCCTCAAAAACTTAACCGGCAGAAAATATTTTTTTGAAAAAATCCCTAAGCCCCGGCGTCACAATTTCAGCAAAAATCTGACTTTTGGCAATTCACTCAAAAATGGTGCCAACCGGTTGCAAATGCTCCCCTGAGAGCTTTGGCGATGTAAACAGAAGGCTTTTTATCACAGGACAAGAAATCAGCTCTCAAAAACTTAACCGGCAGAAAATATTTTTTTGAAAAAATCCCTAAGCCCCGGGGTCACAATTTCAGCAAAAATCTGACTTTTGGCAATTCAATCAAAAATGGTGCCAAAAGCTTGAAAATGCTCTCCTGAAAGGTTTTGCAGTCGAAACAGAAGGCTTTTTATCACAGGACAAGAAATCAGCCCTCAAAAACTTAACCGGCAGAAAATATTTGTTTGAAAAAATCCCTAAACCCCGGGGTCACAATTTCAGCAAAAATCTGACTTTTGGCAATTCACTCAAAAATGGTGCCAACCGGTTGCATATGCTCCCCTGAAAGCTTTGGCGATGGAAACAGAAGTCTTTTTATCACAGGACAAGAAATCAGCTCTCAAAAACTTAATCGGCAGAAAATATTTTTTTGAAAAAATCCCTAAGCCCCGGGGTCACAATTTCAGCAAAAATCTGACTTTTGGCAATTCACTCAAAAATGGTTCCAAAAGCTTGCAAATGCTCCCCTGAGAGCTTTGGGGATGTAAACAGAAGTCTTTTTATCACAGGACAAGAAATCAGCCCTCAAAAACTTAACCGGCAGAAAATATTTTTTTGAAAAAATCCCTAAGCCCCGGGGTCACAATTTCAACAAAAATCTGACTTTTGGCAATTCACTCGAAAATTGTGCCAGAAGCTTGCAAATGCTCGCCTGAAAGCTTTGGCGATTTAAACAGAAGGCTTTTTATCACAGGACAAGAATTCAGCTCTCAAAAACTTAATCGGCAGAAAATATTTTTTTGAAAAAATCCCTAAGCCCCGGGGTCACAATTTCAGCAAAAATCTGACTTTTGGCAATTCACTCAAAAATGGTGCCAACTGTTTGCAAATGCTCCCCTGAGAGCTTTGGCGATGTAAATAGAAGTCTTTTTATCACAGGACAAGAAATCAGCCCTCAAAAACTTAACCGGCAGAAAATATTTTTTTGAAAAAATCCCTAAGCCCCGGGGTCACAACTTCAGCAAAAATCTGACTTTTGGCAATTCACTCAAAAATGGTGCCAAAAGCTTGAAAATGCTCTCCTGAAAGGTTTGGCACTCGAAACAGAAGGCTTTTTATCACAGGACAAGAAATCAGCCCTCAAAAACTTAACCGGCAGAAAATATTTTTTTGAAAAAATCCCTAAGCCCCGGGGTCACAATTTCAACAAAAATCTGACTTTTGGCAATTCACTCGAAAATGGTGCCAGAAGCTTGCAAATTCTCGCCTGAAAGCTTTGGCGATTTAAACAGAAGGCTTTTTATCACAGGACAAGAAATCAGCTCTCAAAAACTTAATCGGCAGAAAATATTTTTTTGAAAAAATCCCTAAGCCCCGGGGTCACAATTTCAGCAAAAATCTAACTTTTGGCAATTCACTCAAAAATGGTGCCAACCGGTTGCAAATGCTCCCCTGAGAGCTTTGGCGATGTAAACAGAAGGCTTTTTATCACAGGACAAGAAATCAGCTCTCAAAAACTTAACCGGCAGAAAATATTTTTTTGAAAAAATCAATAAGCCCCGGGGTCACAATTTCAGCAAAAATCTGACTTTTGGCAATTCACTCAAAAATGGTGCCAAAAGCTTGAAAATGTTCTCCTGAAAGGTTTTGCAGTCGAAACAGAAGGCTTTTTATCACAGGACAAGAAATCAGCCCTCAAAAACTTAACCGGCAGAAAATATTTTTTTGAAAAAATCCCTAAGCCCCGGCGTCACAACTTCAGCAAAAATCTGACTTTTGGCAATTCACTCAAAAATGGTGCCAAAAGCTTGAAAATGCTCTCCTGAAAGGTATGACACTCGAAACAGAAGGCTTTTTATCACAGGACAAGAAATCAGCCCTCAAAAACTTAACCGGCAGAAAATATTTGTTTGGAAAAATCCCTAAGCCCCGGGGTCACAATTTCAGCAAAAATCTGACTTTTGGCAATTCACTCAAAAATGGTGCCAACCGGTTGCAAATGCTCCCCTGAGAGCTTTGGCGATGTAAACAGAAGGCTTTTTATCACAGGACAAGAAATCAGCTCTCAAAAACTTAACCGGCAGAAAATATTTTTTTTAAAAAAATCCCTAAGCCCCGGGGTCACAACTTCAGCAAAAATCTGACTTTTGGCAATTCACTCAAAAATGGTGCCAACCGGTTGCAAATGCTCCCCTGAAACCTTTGGCGATGGAAACAGAAGTCTTTTTATCACAGGACAAGAAATCAGCCCTCAAAAACTTAACCGGCAGAAAATATTTTTTTGAAAAAATCCCTAAGCCCCGGGGTCACAATTTCAACAAAAATCTGACTTTTGGCAATTCACTCGAAAATTGTGCCAGAAGCTTGCAAATGCTCGCCTGAAAGCTTTGGCGATTTAAACAGAAGGCTTTTTATCACAGGACAAGAAATCAGCCCTCAAAAACTTAACCGGCAGAAAATATTTTTTTGAAAAAATCCCTAAGCCCCGGGGTCACAACTTCAGCAAAAATCTGACTTTTGGCAATTCACTCAAAAATGGTGCCAAAAGCTTGAAAATGCTCTCCTGAAAGGTTTGGCACTCGAAACAGAAGGCTTTTTATCACAGGACAAGAAATCAGCCCTCAAAAACTTAACCGGCAGAAAATATTTGTTTGAAAAAATCCCTAAACCCCGGGGTCACAATTTCAGCAAAAATCTGACTTTTGGCAATTCACTCAAAAATGGTGCCAACCGGGTGCATATGCTCCCCTGAAAGCTTTGGCGATGGAAACAGAAGTCTTTTTATCACAGGACAAGAAATCAGCTCTCAAAAACTTAATCGGCAGAAAATATTTTTTTGAAAAAATCCCTAAGCCCCGGGGTCACAATTTCAGCAAAAATCTGACTTTTGGCAATTCACTCAAAAATGGTTCCAAAAGCTTGCAAATGCTCCCCTGAGAGCTTTGGGGATGTAAACAGAAGTCTTTTTATCACAGGACAAGAAATCAGCCCTCAAAAACTTAACCGGCAGAAAATATTTTTTTGAAAAAATCCCTAAGCCCCGGGGTCACAATTTCAACAAAAATCTGACTTTTGGCAATTCACTCGAAAATTGTGCCAGAAGCTTGCAAATGCTCGCCTGAAAGCTTTGGCGATTTAAACAGAAGGCTTTTTATCACAGGACAAGAATTCAGCTCTCAAAAACTTAATCGGCAGAAAATATTTTTTTGAAAAAATCCCTAAGCCCCGGGGTCACAATTTCAGCAAAAATCTGACTTTTGGCAATTCACTCAAAAATGGTGCCAACTGTTTGCAAATGCTCCCCTGAGAGCTTTGGCGATGTAAATAGAAGTCTTTTTATCACAGGACAAGAAATCAGCCCTCAAAAACTTAACCGGCAGAAAATATTTTTTTGAAAAAATCCCTAAGCCCCGGGGTCACAACTTCAGCAAAAATCTGACTTTTGGCAATTCACTCAAAAATGGTGCCAAAAGCTTGAAAATGCTCTCCTGAAAGGTTTGGCACTCGAAACAGAAGGCTTTTTATCACAGGACAAGAAATCAGCCCTCAAAAACTTAACCGGCAGAAAATATTTTTTTGAAAAAATCCCTAAGCCCCGGGGTCACAATTTCAACAAAAATCTGACTTTTGGCAATTCACTCGAAAATGGTGCCAGAAGCTTGCAAATTCTCGCCTGAAAGCTTTGGCGATTTAAACAGAAGGCTTTTTATCACAGGACAAGAAATCAGCTCTCAAAAACTTAATCGGCAGAAAATATTTTTTTGAAAAAATCCCTAAGCCCCGGGGTCACAATTTCAGCAAAAATCTAACTTTTGGCAATACACTCAAAAATGGTGCCAACCGGTTGCAAATGCTCCCCTGAGAGCTTTGGCGATGTAAACAGAAGGCTTTTTATCACAGGACAAGAAATCAGCTCTCAAAAACTTAACCGGCAGAAAATATTTTTTTGAAAAAATCAATAAGCCCCGGGGTCACAATTTCAGCAAAAATCTGACTTTTGGCAATTCACTCAAAAATGGTGCCAAAAGCTTGAAAATGTTCTCCTGAAAGGTTTTGCAGTCGAAACAGAAGGCTTTTTATCACAGGACAAGAAATCAGCCCTCAAAAACTTAACCGGCAGAAAATATTTTTTTGAAAAAATCCCTAAGCCCCGGCGTCACAACTTCAGCAAAAATCTGACTTTTGGCAATTCACTCAAAAATGGTGCCAAAAGCTTGAAAATGCTCTCCTGAAAGGTATGACACTCGAAACAGAAGGCTTTTTATCACAGGACAAGAAATCAGCCCTCAAAAACTTAACCGGCAGAAAATATTTGTTTGGAAAAATCCCTAAGCCCCGGGGTCACAATTTCAGCAAAAATCTGACTTTTGGCAATTCACTCAAAAATGGTGCCAACCGGTTGCAAATGCTCCCCTGAGAGCTTTGGCGATGTAAACAGAAGGCTTTTTATCACAGGACAAGAAATCAGCTCTCAAAAACTTAACCGGCAGAAAATATTTTTTTTAAAAAAATCCCTAAGCCCCGGGGTCACAACTTCAGCAAAAATCTGACTTTTGGCAATTCACTCAAAAATGGTGCCAACCGGTTGCAAATGCTCCCCTGAAACCTTTGGCGATGGAAACAGAAGTCTTTTTATCACAGGACAAGAAATCAGCCCTCAAAAACTTAACCGGCAGAAAATATTTTTTTGAAAAAATCCCTAAGCCCCGGGGTCACAATTTCAACAAAAATCTGACTTTTGGCAATTCACTCGAAAATTGTGCCAGAAGCTTGCAAATGCTCGCCTGAAAGCTTTGGCGATTTAAACAGAAGGCTTTTTATCACAGGACAAGAAATCAGCCCTCAAAAACTTAACCGGCAGAAAATATTTTTTTGAAAAAATCCCTAAGCCCCGGGGTCACAACTTCAGCAAAAATCTGACTTTTGGCAATTCACTCAAAAATGGTGCCAAAAGCTTGAAAATGCTCTCCTGAAAGGTTTGGCACTCGAAACAGAAGGCTTTTTATCACAGGACAAGAAATCAGCCCTCAAAAACTTAACCGGCAGAAAATATTTGTTTGAAAAAATCCCTAAACCCCGGGGTCACAATTTCAGCAAAAATCTGACTTTTGGCAATTCACTCAAAAATGGTGCCAACCGGGTGCATATGCTCCCCTGAAAGCTTTGGCGATTGAAACAGAAGTCTTTTTATCACAGGACAAGAAATCAGCTCTCAAAAACTTAATCGGCAGAAAATATTTTTTTGAAAAAATCCCTAAGCCCCGGGGTCACAATTTCAGCAAAAATCTGACTTTTGGCAATTCACTCAAAAATGGTGCCAACTGTTTGCAAATGCTCCCCTGAGAGCTTTGGCGATGTAAATAGAAGTCTTTTTATCACAGGACAAGAAATCAGCCCTCAAAAACTTAACCGGCAGAAAATATTTTTTTGAAAAAATCCCTAAGCCCCGGGGTCACAATTTCAGCAAAAGTCTGACTTTTGGCAATTCACTCAAAAATGCTGCCAACCGGTTGCAAATGCTCTCCTGAAAGGTTTGGCACTCGAAACAGTAGGCTTTTTATCACAGGACAAGAAATCAGCCCTCAAAAACTTAACCGGCAGAAAATATTTTTTTGAAAAAATCCCTAAGCCCCGGGGTCTCAACTTCAGCAAAAATCTGACTTTTGGCAATTCACTCAAAAATGGTGCCAAAAGCTAGAAAATGCTCTCCTGAAAGGTTTGGCACTCGAAACAGAAGGCTTTTTATCACAGGACAAGAAATCAGCCCTCAAAAACTTAACCGGCAGAAAATATTTTTTTGAAAAAATCCCTAAGCCCCGGGGTCACAATTTCAACAAAAATCTGACTTTTGGCAATTCACTCGAAAATGGTGCCAGAAGCTTGCAAATGCTCGCCTGAAAGCTTTGGCGATTTAAACAGAAGGCTTTTTATCACAGGACAAGAAATCAGCTCTCAAAAACTTAATCGGCAGAAAATATTTTTTTGAAAAAATCCCTAAGCCCCGGGGTCACAACTTCAGCAAAAATCTGACTTTTGGCAATTCACTCAAAAATGGTGCCAAAAGCTTGAAAATGCTCTCCTGAAAGGTTTGGCACTCGAAACAGAAGGCTTTTTATCACAGGACAAGAAATCAGCCCTCAAAAACTTAACCGGCAGAAAATATTTGTTTGAAAAAATCCCTAAACCCCGGGGTCACTATTTCAGCATAAATCTGACTTTTGGCAATTCACTCAAAAATGGTGCCAACCGGTTGCATATGCTCCCCTGAAAGCTTTGGCGATGGAAACAGAAGTCTTTTTATCACAGGACAAGAAATCAGCTCTCAAAAACTTAATCGGCAGAAAATATTTTTTTGAAAAAATCCCTAAGCCCCGGGGTCACAATTTCAGCAAAAATCTGACTTTTGGCAATTCACTCAAAAATGGTGCCAACCGGTTGCAAATGCTCCCCTGAGAGCTTTGGGGATGTAAACAGAAGTCTTTTTATCACAGGACAAGAAATCAGCCCTCAAAAACTTAACCGGCAGAAAATATTTTTTTGAAAAAATCCCTAAGCCCCGGGGTCACAATTTCAACAAAAATCTGACTTTTGGCAATTCACTCGAAAATTGTGCCAGAAGCTTGCAAATGCTTGCCTGAAAGCTTTGGCGATTTAAACAGAAGGCTTTTTATCACAGGACAAGAAATCAGCTCTCAAAAACTTAATCGGCAGAAAATATTTTTTTGAAAAAATCCCTAAGCCCCGGGGTCACAACTTCAGCAAAAATCTGACTTTTGGCAATTCACTCAAAAATGGTGCCAAAAGCTTGAAAATGCTCTCCTGAAAGGTTTGGCACTCGAAACAGAAGGCTTTTTATCACAGGACAAGAAATCAACCCTCAAAAACTTAACCGGCAGAAAATATTTGTTTGAAAAAATCCCTAAGCCCCGGGGTCACAATTTCAGCAAAAATCTGACTTTTGGCAATTCACTCAAAAATGGTGCCAACCGTTTGCAAATGCTCCCCTGAGAGCTTTGG
Organism: Podarcis liolepis; assembly: GCF_965112155.1. Taxonomy (NCBI): domain Eukaryota; kingdom Metazoa; phylum Chordata; class Lepidosauria; order Squamata; family Lacertidae; genus Podarcis; species Podarcis liolepis. The sequence continues at coordinate 8,560,253 of NC_139556.1, forward strand.
GGATGTAAACAGAAGTCTTTTTATCACAGGACAAGAAATCAGCCCTCAAAAACTTAATCGGCAGAAAATATTTCTTTGAAAAAATCCCTAAGCCCCGGGCTCACAATTTCAGCAAAAATCTGACTTTTGGCAATTCACTCAAAAATGGTGCCAACCGTTTGCAAATGCTCCCCTGAGAGCTTTGGGGATGTAAACAGAAGTCTTTTTATCACAGGACAAGAAATCAGCCCTCAAAAACTTAACCGGCAGAAAATATTTTTTTGAAAAAATCCCTAAGCCCCGGGGTCACAATTTCAACAAAAATCTGACTTTTGGCAATTCACTCGAAAATGGTGCCAACTGTTTGCAAATGCTCCCCTGAGAGCTTTGGCGATGTAAATAGAAGTCTTTTTATCACAGGACAAGAAATCAGCCCTCAAAAACTTAACCGGCAGAAAATATTTTTTTGAAAAAATCCCTAAGCCCCGGGGTCACAATTTCAACAAAAATCTGACTTTTGGCAATTCACTCAAAAATGGTGCCAAAAGCTTGAAAATGCTCTCCTGAAAGGTTTGGCACTCGAAACAGAAGGCTTTTTATCACAGGACAAGAAATCAGCCCTCAAAAACTTAACCGGCAGAAAATATTTTTTTGAAAAAATCCCTAAGCCCCGGGGTCACAATTTCAACAAAAATCTGACTTTTGGCAATTCACTCGAAAATTGTGCCAGAAGCTTGCAAATGCTCGCCTGAAAGCTTTGGCGATTTATACAGAAGGCTTTTTATCACAGGACAAGAAATCAGCTCTCAAAAACTTAATCGGCAGAAAATATTTTTTTGAAAAAATCCCTAAGCCCCGGGGTCACAATTTCAGCAAAAATCTGACTTTTGGCAATTCACTCAAAAATGGTGCCAACCGGTTGCAAATGCTCCCCTGAGAGCTTTGGCGATGTAAATAGAAGGCTTTTTATCACAGGACAAGAAATCAGCCCTCAAAAACTTAACCGGCAGAAAATATTTTTTTGAAAAAATCCCTAAGCCCCGGGGTCACAACTTCAGCAAAAATCTGACTTTTGGCAATTCACTCAAAAATGGTGCCAAAAGCTTGAAAATGCTCTCCTGAAAGGTTTGGCACTCGAAACAGAAGGCTTTTTATCACAGGACAAGAAATCAGCCCTCAAAAACTTAACCGGCAGAAAATATTTTTTTTAAAAAAGCCCTAAGCCCCGGGGTCACAATTTCAACAAAAATCTGACTTTTGGCAATTCACTCGAAAATTGTGCCAGAAGCTTGCAAATGCTCGCCTGAAAGCTTTGGCGATTTAAACAGAAGGCTTTTTATCACAGGACAAGAATTCAGCTCTCAAAAACTTAATCGGCAGAAAATATTTTTTTGAAAAAATCCTTAAGCCCCGGGGTCACAATTTCAGCAAAAATCTGACTTTTGGCAGTTCACTCAAAAATGGTGCCAACTGTTTGCAAATGCTCCCCTGAGAGCTTTGGCGATGTAAACAAAAGTCTTTTTATCACAGGACAAGAAATCAGCCCTCAAAAGCTTAACCGGCAGAAAATATTTTGTCAATTCACTCAAAAATGCTGCCAAAAGCTTGAAAATGCGCTCCTGAAAGGTTTGGCACTCGAAACAGAAGGCTTTTTATCACGGGACAAGAAATCAGCCCTCAAAAACTTAACCGGCAGAAAATATTTTTTTGAAAAAATCCCTAAGCCCCGGGGTCACAATTTCAGCAAAAATCTGACTTTTGGCAATTCACTCAAAAATGGTGCCAACCGGTTGCAAATGCTCCCCTGAGAGCTTTGGCGATGTAAACAGAAGGCTTTTTATCACAGGACAAGAAATCAGCTCTCAAAAACTTAACCGGCAGAAAATATTTTTTTGAAAAAATCAATAAGCCCCGGGGTCACAATTTCAGCAAAAATCTGACTTTTGGCAATTCACTCAAAAATGGTGCCAAAAGCTTGAAAATGTTCTCCTGAAAGGTTTTGCAGTCGAAACAGAAGGCTTTTTATCACAGGACAAGAAATCAGCCCTCAAAAACTTAACCGGCAGAAAATATTTTTTTGAAAAAATCCCTAAGCCCCGGGGTCACAACTTCAACAAAAGTCTGACTTTTGGCAATTCACTCAAAAATGGTGCCAAAAGCTTGAAAATGCTCTCCTGAAAGATTTGGAACTCGAAACAGAAGGCTTTTTATCACAGGACAAGAAATCAGCCCTCAAAAACTTAACCGGCAGAAAATATTTTTTTGAAAAAAATTTTTGAAAAAATTTTGAAAAAATCAGCAAAAATCTGACTTTTGGCAATTCACTCAAAAATGGTGCCAACCGGTTGCAAATGCTCCCCTGAGAGCTTTGGCGATGTAAACAGAAGTCTTTTTATCACAGGACAAGAAATCAGCTCTCAAAAACTTAACCGGCAGAAAATATTTTTTTGAAAAAATCAATAAGCCCCGGGGTCACAATCTCAGCAAAAATCTGACTTTTGGCAATTCACTCAGAAATGGTGCCAAAAGCTTGAAAATGTTCTCCTGAAAGGTTTTGCAGTCGAAACAGAAGGCTTTTTATCACAGGACAAGAAATAACCCCTCAAAAACTTAACCGGCAGAAAATATTTTTTTGAAAAAATCCCTAAGCCCTGGGGTCACAACTTCAGCAAAAATCTGACTTTTGGCAATTCACTCAAAAATGGTGCCAAAAGCTTGAAAATGCTCTCCTGAAAGGTTTGGCACTCGAAACAGAAGGCTTTTTATCACAGGACAAGAAATCAGCCCTCAAAAACTTAACCGGCAGAAAATATTTTTTTTAAAAAATCCCTAAGCCCCGGGGTCACAATTTCAGCAAAAATATGACTTTTGGCAATTCACTCAAAAATGGTGCCAACCGGTTGCAAATGCTCCCCTGAGAGCTTTGGCGATGTAAACAGAAGGCTTTTTATCACAGGACAAGAAATCAGCTCTCAAAAACTTAACCGGCAGAAAATATTTTTTTGAAAAAATCCCTAAGCCCCGGGGTCACAATTTCAACAAAAGTCTGACTTTTGGCAATTCACTCAAAAATGGTGCCAAAAGCTTGAAAATGCTCTCCTGAAAGATTTGGCACTCGAAACAGAAGGCTTTTTATCACAGGACAAGAAATCAGCCCTCAAAAACTTAACCGGCAGAAAATATTTTTTTTAAAAAATCCCTAAGCCCCGGGGTCACAATTTCAGCAAAAATCTGACTTTTGGCAATTCACTCAAAAATGGTGCCAAAAGTTTGAAAATGCTCCCCTGAGAGCTTTGGCGATGTAAACAGAAGGCTTTTTATCACAGGACAAGAAATCAGCTCTCAAAAACTTAACCGGCAGAAAATATTTTTTTGAAAAAATCCCTAAGCCCCGGGGTCACAATTTCAACAAAAGTCTGACTTTTGGCAATTCACTCAAAAATGGTGCCAAAAGCTTGAAAATGCTCTCCTGAAAGATTTGGCACTCGAAACAGAAGGCTTTTTATCACAGGACAAGAAATCAGCCCTCAAAAACTTAACCGGCAGAAAATATTTTTTTGAAAAAATCCCTAAGCCCCGGGGTCACAATTTCAACAAAAATCTGACTTTTGGCAATTCACTCGAAAATTGTGCCAGAAGCTTGCAAATGCTCGCCTGAAAGCTTTGGCGATTTATACAGAAGGCTTTTTATCACAGGACAAGAAATCAGCTCTCAAAAACTTAATCGGCAGAAAATATTTTTTTGAAAAAATCCCTAAGCCCCGGGGTCACAATTTCAGCAAAAATCTGACTTTTGGCAATTCACTCAAAAATGGTGCCAACCGGTTGCAAATGCTCCCCTGAGAGCTTTGGCGATGTAAATAGAAGGCTTTTTATCACAGGACAAGAAATCAGCCCTCAAAAACGTAACCGGCAGAAAATATTTTTTTGAAAAAATCCCTAAGCCCCGGGGTCACAATTTCAACAAAAATCTGACTTTTGGCAATTCACTCGAAAATTGTGCCAGAAGCTTGCAAATGCTCGCCTGAAAGCTTTGGCGATTTAAACAGAAGGCTTTTTATCACAGGACAAGAATTCAGCTCTCAAAAACTTAATCGGCAGAAAATATTTTTTTGAAAAAATCCTTAAGCCCCGGGGTCACAATTTCCGCAAAAATCTGACTTTTGGCAGTTCACTCAAAAATGGTGCCAACTGTTTGCAAATGCTCCCCTGAGAGCTTTGGCGATGTAAACAAAAGTCTTTTTATCACAGGACAAGAAATCAGCCCTCAAAAGCTTAACCGGCAGAAAATATTTTGTCAATTCACTCAAAAATGCTGTCAAAAGCTTGAAAATGCGCTCCTGAAAGGTTTGGCACTCGAAACAGAAGGCTTTTTATCACGGGACAAGAAATCAGCCCTCAAAAACTTAACCGGCAGAAAATATTTTTTTGAAAAAATCCCTAAGCCCCGGGGTCACAATTTCAGCAAAAATCTGACTTTTGGCAATTCACTCAAAAATGGTGCCAACCGGTTGCAAATGCTCCCCTGAGAGCTTTGGCGATGTAAACAGAAGGCTTTTTATCACAGGACAAGAAATCAGCTCTCAAAAACATAACCGGCAGAAAATATTTTTTTGAAAAAATCAATAAGCCCCGGGGTCACAATTTCAGCAAAAATCTGACTTTTGGCAATTCACTCAAAAATGGTGCCAAAAGCTTGAAAATGTTCTCCTGAAAGGTTTTGCAGTCGAAACAGAAGGCTTTTTATCACAGGACAAGAAATCAGCCCTCAAAAACTTAACCGGCAGAAAATATTTTTTTGAAAAAATCCCTAAGCCCCGGGGTCACAACTTCAACAAAAGTCTGACTTTTGGCAATTCACTCAAAAATGGTGCCAAAAGCTTGAAAATGCTCTCCTGAAAGATTTGGAACTCGAAACAGAAGGCTTTTTATCACAGGACAAGAAATCAGCCCTCAAAAACTTAACCGGCAGAAAATATTTTTTTGAAAAAATTTTTTGAAAAAATTTTGAAAAAATCAGCAAAAATCTGACTTTTGGCAATTCACTCAAAAATGGTGCCGACCGGTTGCAAATGCTCCCCTGAGAGCTTTGGCGATGTAAACAGAAGTCTTTTTATCACAGGACAAGAAATCAGCTCTCAAAAACTTAACCGGCAGAAAATATTTCTTTGAAAAAATCCCTAAGCCCTGGGGTCACAACTTCAGCAAAAATCTGACTTTTGGCAATTCACTCAAAAATGGTGCCAAAAGCTTGAAAATGCTCTCCTGAAAGGTTTGGCACTCGAAACAGAAGGCTTTTTATCACAGGACAAGAAATCAGCCCTCAAAAACTTAACCGGCAGAAAATATTTTTTTGAAAAAATCCCTAAGCCCCGGGGTCACAATTTCAACAAAAATCTGACTTTTGGCAATTCACTCGAAAATTGTGCCAGAAGCTTGCAAATGCTCGCCTGAAAGCTTTGGCGATTTATACAGACGGCTTTTTATCACAGGACAAGAAATCAGCTCTCAAAAACTTAATCGGCAGAAAATATTTTTTTGAAAAAATCCCTAAGCCCCGGGGTCACAATTTCAGCAAAAATGTGACTTTTGGCAATTCACTCAAAAATGGTGCCAACCGGTTGCAAATGCTCCCCTGAGAGCTTTGGCGATGTAAATAGAAGGCTTTTTATCACAGGACAAGAAATCAGCCCTCAAAAACTTAACCGGCAGAAAATATTTTTTTGAAAAAATCCCTAAGCCCCGGGGTCACAATTTCAACAAAAATCTGACTTTTGGCAATTCACTCGAAAATTGTGCCAGAAGCTTGCAAATGCTCGCCTGAAAGCTTTGGCGATTTAAACAGAAGGCTTTTTATCACAGGACAAGAATTCAGCTCTCAAAAACTTAATCGGCAGAAAATATTTTTTTGAAAAAATCCTTAAGCCCCGGGGTCACAATTTCAGCAAAAATCTGACTTTTGGCAGTTCACTCAAAAATGGTGCCAACTGTTTGCAAATGCTCCCCTGAGAGCTTTGGCGATGTAAACAAAAGTCTTTTTATCACAGGACAAGAAATCAGCCCTCAAAAGCTTAACCGGCAGAAAATATTTTGTCAATTCACTCAAAAATGCTGCCAAAAGCTTGAAAATGCGCTCCTGAAAGGTTTGGCACTCCAAACAGAAGGCTTTTTATCACGGGACAAGAAATCAGCCCTCAAAAACTTAACCGGCAGAAAATATTTTTTTGAAAAAATCCCTAAGCCCCGGGGTCACAATTTCAGCAAAAATCTGACTTTTGGCAATTCACTCAAAAATGGTGCCAACCGGTTGCAAATGCTCCCCTGAGAGCTTTGGCGATGTAAACAGAAGGCTTTTTATCACAGGACAAGAAATCAGCTCTCAAAAACATAACCGGCAGAAAATATTTTTTTGAAAAAATCAATAAGCCCCGGGGTCACAATCTCAGCAAAAATCTGACTTTTGGCAATTCACTCAAAAATGGTGCCAAAAGCTTGAAAATGTTCTCCTGAAAGGTTTTGCAGTCGAAACAGAAGGCTTTTTATCACAGGACAAGAAATCAGCCCTCAAAAACTTAACCGGCAGAAAATATTTTTTTGAAAAAATCCCTAAGCCCTGGGGTCACAACTTCAGCAAAAATCTGACTTTTGGCAATTCACTCAAAAATGGTGCCAAAAGCTTGAAAATGCTCTCCTGAAAGGTTTGGCACTCGAAACAGAAGGCTTTTTATCACAGGACAAGAAATCAGCCCTCAAAAACTTAACCGGCAGAAATTTTTTTTTAAAAAAATCCCTAAGCCCCGGGGTCACAATTTCAGCAAAAATCTGACTTTTGGCAATTCACTCAAAAATGGTGCCAACCGGTTGCAAATGCTCCCCTGAGAGCTTTGGCGATGTAAACAGAAGGCTTTTTATCACAGGACAAGAAATCAGCTCTCAAAAACTTAACCGGCAGAAAAATTTTTTTTGAAAAAATCCCTAAGCCCCGGGGTCACAATTTCAACAAAAGTCTGACTTTTGGCAATTCACTCAAAAATGGTGCCAAAAGCTTGAAAATGCTCTCCTGAAAGATTTGGCACTCGAAACAGAAGGCTTTTTATCACAGGACAAGAAATCAGCCCTCAAAAACTTAACTGGTAGAAAATATTTTTTTGAAAAAATCCCTAAGCCCCGGGGTCACAATTTCAGCAAAAATCTGACTTTTGGCAATTCACTCAAAAATGGTGCCAACCGGTTGCAAATGCTCCCCTGAGAGCTTTGGCGATGTAAACAGAAGTCTTTTTATCACAGGACAAGAAATCAGCTCTCAAAAACTTAACCGGCAGAAAATATTTTTTTGAAAAAATCCCTAAGCCCCGGGGTCACAATTTCAGCAAAAATCTGACTTTTGGCAATTTACTCAAAAATGGTGCCAAAAGCTTGAAAATGTTCTCCTGAAAGGTTTTGCAGTCAAACAGAAGGCTTTTTATCACAGGACAAGAAATCAGCCCTCAAAAACTTAACCGGCAGAAAATATTTTTTTGAAAAAATCCCTAAGCCCCGGGGTCACAACTTCAGCAAAAATCTGACTTTTGGCAATTCACTCAAAAATGGTGCCAAAAGCTTGAAAATGCTCTCCTGAAAGGTTTGGCACTCGAAACAGAAGGCTTTTTATCACAGGACAAGAAATCAGCCCTCAAAAACTTAACCGGCAGAAAATATTTTTTTGAAAAAATCCCTAAGCCCCGGGGTCACAATTTCAGCAAAAATCTGACTTTTGGCAATTCACTCAAAAATGGTGCCAACCGGTTGTAAATGCTCCCCTGAGACCTTTGGCGATGTAAACAGAAGTCTTTTTATCACAGGACAAGAAATCATCTCTCAAAAACTTAACCGGCAGAAAATATTTTTTTGAAAAAATCAATAAGCCCCGGGGTCACAATTTCAGCAAAAATCTGACTTTTGGCAATTCACTCAAAAATGGTGCCAAAAGCTTGAAAATGTTCTCCTGAAAGGTTTTGCAGTCGAAATAGAAGGCTTTTTATCACAGGACAAGAAATCAGCCCTCAAAAACTTAACCGGCAGAAAATATTTTTTTGAAAAAATCCCTAAGCCCCGGGGTCACAACTTCAGCAAAAATCTGACTTTTGGCAATTCACTCAAAAATGGTGCCAAAAGCTTGAAAATGCTCTCCTGAAAGGTTTGGCACTCGAAACAGAAGGCTTTTTATCACAGGACAAGAAATCAGCCCTCAAAAACTTAACCGGCAGAAAATATTTTTTTGAAAAAATCCCTAAGCCCCGGGGTCACAATTTCAGCAAAAATCTGACTTTTGGCAATTCACTCAAAAATGGTGCCAACCGGTTGTAAATGCTCCCCTGAGAGCTTTGGCGATGTAAACAGAAGTCTTTTTATCACAGGACAAGAAATCATCTCTCAAAAACTTAACCGGCAGAAAATATTTTTTTGAAAAAATCAATAAGCCCCGGGGTCACAATTTCAGCAAAAATCTGACTTTTGGCAATTCACTGAAAAATGGTGCCAAAAGCTTGAAAATGTTCTCCTGAAAGGTTTTGCAGTCGAAATAGAAGGCTTTTTATCACAGGAAAGAAATCAGCCCTCAAAAACTTAACCGGCAGAAAATATTTTTTTGAAAAAATCCCTAAGCCCCGGGGTCACAACTTCAGCAAAAATCTGACTTTTGGCAATTCACTCAAAAATGGTGCCAAAAGCTTGAAAATGCTCTCCTGAAAGGTGTGGCACTCGAAACAGAAGGCTTTTTATCACAGGACAAGAAATCAGCCCTCAAAAACTTAACCGGCAGAAAATATTTTTTTGAAAAAATCCCTAAGCCCCGGGGTCACAATTTCAGCAAAAATCTGACTTTTGGCAATTCACTCAAAAATGGTGCCAACCGTTTGCAAATGCTCTCCTGAAAGGTTTGTCACTCGAAACAGAAGGCTTTTTATCACAGGACAAGAAATCAGCTCTCAAAAACTTAACCGGCAGAAAATATTTTTTTGAAAAAATCCCTAAGCCCCGGGGTCACAATTTCAACAAAAGTCTGACTTTTGGCAATTCACTCAAAAATGGTGCCAAAAGCTTGAAAATGCTCTCCTGAAAGATTTGGCACTCGAAACAGAAGGCTTTTTATCACAGGACAAGAAATCAGCCCTCAAAAACTTAACCGGCAGAAAATATTTTTTTGAAAAAATCCCTAAGCCCCGGGGTCACAATTTCAGCAAAAATCTGACTTTTGGCAATTCACTCAAAAATGGTGCCAACCGGTTGCAAATGCTCCCCTGAGAGCTTTGGCGATGTAAACAGAAGTCTTTTTATCACAGGACAAGAAATCAGCTCTCAAAAACTTAACCGGCAGAAAATATTTTTTTGAAAAAATCAATAAGCCCCGGGGTCACAATCTCAGCAAAAATCTGACTTTTGGCAATTCACTCAAAAATGGTGCCAAAAGCTTGAAAATGTTCTCCTGAAAGGTTTTGCAGTCGAAATAGAAGGCTTTTTATCACAGGACAAGAAATCAGCCCTCAAAAACTTAACCGGCAGAAAATATTTTTTTGAAAAAATCCCTAAGCCCCGGGGTCACAACTTCAGCAAAAATCTGACTTTTGGCAATTCACTCAAAAATGGTGCCAAAAGCTTGAAAATGCTCTCCTGAAAGGTTTGGCACTCGAAACAGAAGGCTTTTTATCACAGGACAAGAAGTCAGCCCTCAAAAACTTAAACGGCAGAAAATATTTTTTTGAAAAAATCCCTAAGCCCCGGGGTCACAATTTCAGCAAAAATCTGACTTTTGGCAATTCACTCAAAAATGGTGCCAAAAGTTTGAAAATGCTCCCCTGAGACCTTTGGCGATGTAAACAGAAGTCTTTTTATCACAGGACAAGAAATCAGCTCTCAAAAACTTAACCGGCAGAAAATATTTTTTTGAAAAAATCAATAAGCCCCAGGGTCACAATTTCAGCAAAAATCTGACTTTTGGCAATTCATTCAAAAATGGTGCCAAAAGCTTGAAAATGTTCTCCTGAAAGGTTTTGCAGTCGAAATAGAAGGCTTTTTATCACAGGACAAGAAATAAGCCCTCAAAAACTTAACCGGCAGAAAATATTTTTTTGAAAAAATCCCTAAGCCCCGGGGTCACAACTTCAGCAAAAATCTGACTTTTGGCAATTCACTCAAAAATGGTGCCAAAAGCTTGAAAATGCTCTCCTGAAAGGTTTGGCACTCGAAACAGAAGGCTTTTTATCACAGGACAAGAAATCAGCCCTCAAAAACTTAACCGGCAGAAAATATTTTTTTGAAAAAATCCCTAAGCCCCGGGGTCACAATTTCAGCAAAAATCTGACTTTTGGCAATTCACTCAAAAATGGTGCCAACCGGTTGTAAATGCTCCCCTGAGAGCTTTGGCGATGTAAACAGAAGTCTTTTTATCACAGGACAAGAAATCAGCTCTCAAAAACTTAACCGGCAGAAAATATTTTTTTGAAAAAATCAATAAGCCCCGGGGTCACAATTTCAGCAAAAATCTGACTTTTGGCAATTCACTCAAAAATGGTGCCAAAAGCTTGAAAATGTTCTCCTGAAATGTTTTGCAGTCGAAATAGAAGGCTTTTTATCACAGGACAAGAAATCAGCCCTCAAAAACTTAACCGGCAGAAAATATTTTTTTGAAAAAATCCCTAAGCCCCGGGGTCACAACTTCAGCAAAAATCTGACTTTTGGCAATTCACTCAAAAATGGTGCCAAAAGCTTGAAAATGCTCTCCTGAAAGGTTTGGCACTCGAAACAGAAGGCTTTTTATCACAGGACAAGAAATCAGCCCTCAAAAACTTAACCGGCAGAAAATATTTTTTTGAAAAAATCCCTAAGCCCCGGGGTCACAATTTCAGCAAAAATCTGACTTTTGGCAATTCACTCAAAAATGGTGCCAACCGTTTGCAAATGCTCTCCTGAAAGGTTTGTCACTCGAAACAGAAGGCTTTTTATCACAGGACAAGAAATCAGCTCTCAAAAACTTAACCGGCAGAAAATATTTTTTTGAAAAAATCCCTAAGCCCCGGGGTCACAATTTCAACAAAAGTCTGACTTTTGGCAATTCACTCAAAAATGGTGCCAAAAGCTTGAAAATGCTCTCCTGAAAGATTTAGCTCTCGAAACAGAAGGCTTTTTATCACAGGACAAGAAATCAGCCCTCAAAAACTTAACCGGCAGAAAATATTTTTTTGAAAAAATCCCTAAGCCCCGGGGTCACAATTTCAGCAAAAATCTGACTTTTGGCAATTCACTCAAAAATGGTGCCAACCGGTTGCAAATGCTCCCCTGAGAGCTTTGGCGATGTAAACAGAAGTCTTTTTATCACAGGACAAGAAATCAGCTCTCAAAAACTTAACCGGCAGAAAATATTTTTTTGAAAAAATCAATAAGCCCCAGGGTCACAATCTCAGCAAAAATCTGACTTTTGGCAATTCACTCAAAAATGGTGCCAAAAGCTTGAAAATGTTCTCCTGAAAGGTTTTGCAGTCGAAATAGAAGGCTTTTTATCACAGGACAAGAAATCAGCCCTCAAAAACTTAACCGGCAGAAAATATTTTTTTGAAAAAATCCCTAAGCCCCGGGGTCACAACTTCAGCAAAAATCTGACTTTTGGCAATTCACTCAAAAATGGTGCCAAAAGCTTGAAAATGCTCTCCTGAAAGGTTTGGCACTCGAAACAGAAGGCTTTTTATCACAGGACAAGAAGTCAGCCCTCAAAAACTTAAACGGCAGAAAATATTTTTTTGAAAAAATCCCTAAGCCCCGGGGTCACAACTTCAGCAAAAATCTGACTTTTGGCAATTCACTCAAAAATGGTGCCAAAAGCTTGAAAATGCTCTCCTGAAAGGTTTGGCACTCGAAATAGAAGGCTTTTTATCACAGGACAAGAAATCAGCCCTCAAAAACTTAACCGGCAGAAAATATTTTTTTGAAAAAATCCCTAAGCCCCGGAATCACAATTTCAGCAAAAATCTGACTTCTGGCAGTTCAATCAAAAATGGTGCCAAAAGCTTGAAAATGCTCTCCTGAAAGGTTTGGCACTCGAAACAGAAGGCTTTTTATCACAGGACAAGAAATCAGCCCTCAAAAACATAACCGGCAGAAAATATTTTTTTGAAAAAATCCCTAAGCCCCGGGGTCACAATTTCAGCAAAAATCTGACTTTTGGCAATTCACTCAAAAATGTTGCCAAAAGCTTGAAAATGCTCCCCTGAAAGGTTTCTCACTCGAAACAGAAGGCTTTTTATCACAGGACAAGAAATCAGCCCTCAAAAACTTAACCGGCAGAAAATATTTTTTTGAAAAAATCCCTAACCCCGGGGTCACAATTTCAGCAAAAATCTGACTTTTGGCAATTCACTCAAAAATGGTGCCAAAAGCTTGAAAATGCTCCCCTGAAAGGTTTCTCACTCGAAACAGAAGGCTTTTTATCACAGGACAAGAAATCAGCCCTCAAATACTTAACCGGCACAATTTTTTTTTTTCAAAAAATCCCTAAGCCCCGGGGTCACAATTTCAGCAAAAATCTGACTTTTGACAATTCACTCAAAAATGGTGCCAACCGGTTGCAAATGCTCCCCTGAGAGCTTTGGCGATGTAAACAGAAGGCTTTTTATCACAGGACAAGAAATCAGCTCTCAAAAACTTAACCGGCAGAAAATATTTTTTTGAAAAAATCCCTAAGCCCCGGGGTCACAATTTCAGCAAAAATCTGACTTTTGGCAATTCACTCAAAAATGGTGCCAAAAGCTCGAAAATGCTCTCCTGAAAGGTTTGGCACTCAAAACAGAAGGCTTTTTATCACAGGACAAGAAATCAGCCCTCAAAAACTTAACCGGCAGAAAATATTTTTTTGAAAAAATCCCTAAGCCCCGGGGTCACAACTTCAGCAAAAATCTGACTTTTGGCAATTCACTCAAAAATGGTGCCAAAAGCTTGAAACTGCTCTCCTGAAAGGTTTGGCACTCGAAACAGAAGGCTTTTTATCACAGGACAAGAAATCAGCCCTCAAAAACTTAACCGGCAGAAAATATTTTTTTGAAAAAATCCCTAAGCCCCGGGGTCACAATTTCAGCAAAAATCTGACTTTTGGCAATTCACTCAAAAATGGTGCCAACCGGTTGTAAATGCTCCCCTGAGAGCTTTGGCGATGTAAACAGAAGTCTTTTTATCACAGGACAAGAAATCAGCTCTCAAAAACTTAACCGGCAGAAAATATTTTTTTGAAAAAATCAATAAGCCCCGGGGTCACAATTTCAGCAAAAATCTGACTTTTGGCAATTCACTCAAAAATGGTGCCAAAAGCTTGAAAATGTTCTCCTGAAAGGTTTTGCAGTCGAAATAGAAGGCTTTTTATCACAGGACAAGAAATCAGCCCTCAAAAACTTAACCGGCAGAAAATATTTTTTTGAAAAAATCCCTAAGCCCTGGGGTCACAACTTCAGCAAAAATCTGACTTTTGGCAATTCACTCAAAAATGGTGCCAAAAGCTTGAAAATGCTCTCCTGAAAGGTTTGGCACTCGAAACAGAAGGCTTTTTATCACAGGACAAGAAATCAGCCCTCAAAAACTTAACCGGCAGAAAATATTTTTTTGAAAAAATCCCTAAGCCCCGGGGTCACAATTTCAGCAAAAATCTGACTTTTGGCAATTCACTCAAAAATGGTGCCAACCGTTTGCAAATGCTCCCCTGAAAGGTTTGTCACTCGAAACAGAAGGCTTTTTATCACAGGACAAGAAATCAGCTCTCAAAAACTTAACCGGCAGAAAATATTTTTTTGAAAAAATCCCTAAGCCCCGGGGTCACAATTTCAACAAAAGTCTGACTTTTGGCAATTCACTCAAAAATGGTGCCAAAAGCTTGAAAATGCTCTCCTGAAAGATTTGGCACTCGAAACAGAAGGCTTTTTATCACAGGACAAGAAATCAGCCCTCAAAAACTTAACCGGCAGAAAATATTTTTTTGAAAAAATCCCTAAGCCCCGGGGTCACAATTTCAGCAAAAATCTGACTTTTGGCAGTTCACTCAAAAATGGTGCCAACCGGTTGCAAATGCTCCCCTGAGAGCTTTGGCGATGTAAACAGAAGTCTTTTTATCACAGGACAAGAAATCAGCTCTCAAAAACTTAACCGGCAGAAAATATTTTTTTGAAAAAATCAATAAGCCCCGGGGTCACAATCTCAGCAAAAATCTGACTTTTGGCAATTCACTCAAAAATGGTGCCAAAAGCTTGAAAATGTTCTCCTGAAAGGTTTTGCAGTCGAAACAGAAGGCTTTTTATCACAGGACAAGAAATCAGCCCTCAAAAACTTAACCGGCAGAAAATATTTTTTTGAAAAAATCCCTAAGCCCCGGGGTCACAACTTCAGCAAAAATCTGACTTTTGGCAATTCACTCAAAAATGGTGCCAAAAGCTTGAAAATGCTCTCCTGAAAGGTTTGGCACTCGAAACAGAAGGCTTTTTATCACAGGACAAGAAATCAGCCCTCAAAAACTTAACCGGCAGAAAATATTTTTTTGAAAAAATCCCTAAGCCCCGGGGTCACAATTTCAGCAAAAATCTGACTTTTGGCAATTCACTCAAAAATGGTGCCAACCGGTTGTAAATGCTCCCCTGAGAGCTTTGGCGATGTAAACAGAAGTCTTTTTATCACAGGACAAGAAATCAGCTCTCAAAAACTTAACCGGCAGAAAATATTTTTTTGAAAAAATCAATAAGCCCCGGGGTCACAATTTCAGCAAAAATCTGACTTTTGGCAATTCACTCAAAAATGGTGCCAAAAACTTGAAAATGTTCTCCTGAAAGGTTTTGCAGTCGAAATAGAAGGCTTTTTATCACAGGACAAGAAATCAGCCCTCAAAAACTTAACCGGCAGAAAATATTTTTTTGAAAAAATCCCTAAGCCCCGGGGTCACAACTTCAGCAAAAATCTGACTTTTGGCAATTCACTCAAAAATGGTGCCAAAAGCTTGAAAATGCTCTCCTGAAAGGTTTGGCACTCGAAACAGAAGGCTTTTTATCACAGGACAAGAAATCAGCCCTCAAAAACTTAACCGGCAGAAAATATTTTTTTGAAAAAATCCCTAAGCCCCGGGGTCACAATTTCAGCAAAAATCTGACTTTTGGCAATTCACTCAAAAATGGTGCCAACCGTTTGCAAATGCTCCCCTGAAAGGTTTGTCACTCGAAACAGAAGGCTTTTTATCACAGGACAAGAAATCAGCTCTCAAAAACTTAACCGGCAGAAAATATTTTTTTGAAAAAATCCCTAAGCCCCGGGGTCACAATTTCAACAAAAGTCTGACTTTTGGCAATTCACTCAAAAATGGTGCCAAAAGCTTGAAAATGCTCTCCTGAAAGATTTCGCACTCGAAACAGAAGGCTTTTTATCACAGGACAAGAAATCAGCCCTCAAAAACTTAACCGGCAGAAAATATTTTTTTGAAAAAATCCCTAAGCCCCGGAATCACAATTTAAGCAAAAATCTGACTTCTGGCAGTTCAATCAAAAATGGTGCCAAAAGCTTGTAAATGCTCTCCTGAAAGGTTTGGCACTCGAAACAGAAGGCTTTTTATCACAGGACAAGAAATCAGCCCTCAAAAACATAACCGGCAGAAAATATTTTTTTGAAAAAATCCCTAAGCCCCGGGGTCACAATTTCAGCAAAAATCTGACTTTTGGCAATTCACTCAAAAATGTTGCCAAAAGCTTGAAAATGCTCCCCTGAAAGGTTTCTCACTCGAAACAGAAGGCTTTTTATCACAGGACAAGAAATCCGCCCTCAAAAACTTAACCGGCAGAAAATATTTTTTTGAAAAAATCCCTAAGCCCCGGGGTCACAATTTCAGCAAAAATCTGACTTTTGGCAATTCACTCAAAAATGGTGCCAACCGGTTGCAAATGCTCCCCTGAGAGCTTTGGCGATGTAAACAGAAGGCTTTTTATCACAGGACAAGAAATCAGCTCTCAAAAACTTAACCGGCAGAAAATATTTTTTTGAAAAAATCCCTAAGCCCCGGGGTCACAATTTCAGCAAAAATCTGACTTTTGGCAATTCACTCAAAAATGGTGCCAAAAGCTTGAAAATGCTCTCCTGAAAGGTTTGGCACTCAAAACAGAAGGCTTTTTATCACAGGACAAGAAATCAGCCCTCAAAAACTTAACCGGCAGAAAATATTTTTTTGAAAAAATCCCTAAACCCCGGGGTCACAATTTCAGCAAAAATCTGACTTTTGGCAATTCACTCAAAAATAGTGCCAACCGGTTGCATATGCTCCCCTGAAAGGTTTGGCGATGGAAACAGAAGTCTTTTTATCACAGGACAAGAAATCAGCTCTCAAAAACTTACTCGGCAGAAAATATTTTTTTGAAAAAATCCCTAAGCCCCGGGCTCACAATTTCAGCAAAAATCTGACTTTTGGCAATTCACTCAAAAATGGTGCCAACCGTTTGCAAATGCTCCCCTGAGAGCTTTGGCGATGTAAACAGAAGTCTTTTTATCACAGGACAAGAAATCAGCCCTCAAAAACTTAACCGGCAGAAAATATTTTTTTGAAAAAATCCCTAAGCCCCGAGGTCACAATTTCAACAAAAATCTGACTTTTGGCAATTCACTCGAAAATTGTGCCAGAAGCTTGCAAATGCTCGCCTGAAAGCTTTGGCGATTTAAACAGAAGGCTTTTTATCACAGGACAAGAAATCAGCCCTCAAAAACTTAACCGGCAGAAAATATTTTTTTGAAAAAATCCCTAAACCCCGGGGTCACAATTTCAGCAAAAATCTGACTTTTGGCAATTCACTCAAAAATAGTGCCAACCGGTTGCATATGCTCCCCTGAAAGGTTTGGCGATGGAAACAGAAGTCTTTTTATCACAGGACAAGAAATCAGCCCTCAAAAACTTAACCGGCAGAAAATATTTTTTTGAAAAAATCCCTAAACCCCGGGGTCACAATTTCAGCAAAAATCTGACTTTTGGCAATTCACTCAAAAATAGTGCCAACCGGTTGCATATGCTCCCCTGAAAGGTTTGGCGATGGAAACAGAAGTCTTTTTATCACAGGACAAGAAATCAGCTCTCAAAAACTTACTCGGCAGAAAATATTTTTTTGAAAAAATCCCTAAGCCCCGGGCTCACAATTTCAGCAAAAATCTGACTTTTGGCAATTCACTCAAAAATGGTGCCAACCGTTTGCAAATGCTCCCCTGAGAGCTTTGGCGATGTAAACAGAAGTCTTTTTATCACAGGACAAGAAATCAGCTCTCAAAAACTTAATCGGCAGAAAATATTTTTCTGAAAAAATCCCTAAGCCCCGAGGTCACAATTTCAACAAAAATCTGACTTTTGGCAATTCACTCGAAAATTGTGCCAGAAGCTTGCAAATGCTCGCCTGAAAGCTTTGGCGATTTAAACAGAAGGCTTTTTATCACAGGACAAGAAATCAGCTCTCAAAAACTTAATCGGCAGAAAATATGTTTCTGAAAAAATCCATAAGCCCCGGGGTCACAATTTCAGCAAAAATCTGACTTTTGGCAATTCACTCAAAAATGGTGCCAACTGTTTGCAAATGCTCCCCTGAGAGCTTTGGCGATGTAAATAGAAGTCTTTTTATCACAGGACAAGAAATCAGCCCTCAAAAACTTAACCGGCAGAAAATATTTTTTTGAAAAAATCAATAAGCCCCAGGGTCACAATTTCAGCAAAAATCTGACTTTTGGCAATTCACTCAAAAATGGTGCCAAAAGCTTGAAAATGTTCTCCTGAAAGGTTTTGCAGTCGAAATTGAAGGCTTTTTATCACAGGACAAGAAATCAGCCCTCAAAAACTTAACCGGCAGAAAATATTTTTTTGAAAAAATCCCTAAGCCCCGGGGTCACAACTTCAGCAAAAATCTGACTTTTGGCAATTCACTCAAAAATGGTGCCAAAAGCTTGAAAATGCTCTCCTGAAAGGTTTGGCACTCGAAACAGAAGGCTTTTTATCACAGGACAAGAAGTCAGCCCTCAAAAACTTAACCGGCAGAAAATATTTTTTTGAAAAAATCCCTAAGCCCCGGGGTCACAATTTCAGCAAAAATCTGACTTTTGGCAATTCACTCAAAAATGGTGCCAACCGTTTGCAAATGCTCCCCTGAAAGGTTTGTCACTCGAAACAGAAGGCTTTTTATCACAGGACAAGAAATCAGCCCTCAAAAACTTAACCGGCAGAAAATATTTTTTTGAAAAAATCCCTAAGCCCCGGAATCACAATTTCAGCAAAAATCTGACTTTTGGCAATTCACTCAAAAATAGTGCCAACCGGTTGCATATGCTCCCCTGAAAGGTTTGGCGATGGAAACAGAAGTCTTTTTATCACAGGACAAGAAATCAGCTCTCAAAAACTTACTCGGCAGAAAATATTTTTTTGAAAAAATCCCTAAGCCCCGGGCTCACAATTTCAGTAAAAATCTGACTTTTGGCAATTCACTCAAAAATGGTGCCAACCGTTTGCAAATGCTCCCCTGAGAGCTTTGGCGATGTAAACAGAAGTCCTTTTATCACAGGACAAGAAATCAGCCCTCAAAAACTTAACCGGCAGAAAATATTTTTTTGAAAAAATCCCTAAGCCCCGAGGTCACAATTTCAACAAAAATCTGACTTTTGGCAATTCACTCGAAAATTGTGCCAGAAGCTTGCAAATGCTTGCCTGAAAGCTTTGGCGATTTAAACAGAAGGCTTTTTATCACAGGACAAGAAATCAGCTCTCAAAAACTTAATCGGCAGAAAATATTTTTCTGAAAAAATCCATAAGCCCCGGGGTCACAATTTCAGCAAAAATCTGACTTTTGGCAATTCACTCAAAAATGGTGCCAAAAGCTTGAAAATGCTCTCCTGAAAGGTTTGGCACTCAAAACAGAAGGCTTTTTATCACAGGACAAGAAATCAGCCCTCAAAAACTTAACCGGCAGAAAATATTTTTTTGAAAAAATCCCTAAACCCCGGGGTCACAATTTCAGCAAAAATCTGACTTTTGACAATTCACTCAAAAATGGTGCCAACCGGTTGCAAATGCTCCCCTGAGAGCTTTGGCGATGTAAACAGAAGGCTTTTTATCACAGGACAAGAAATCAGCTCTCAAAAACTTAACCGGCAGAAAATATTTTTTTGAAAAAATCCCTAAGCCCCGGGGTCACAATTTCAGCAAAAATCTGACTTTTGGCAATTCACTCAAAAATGGTGCCAAAAGCTTGAAAATGCTCTCCTGAAAGGTTTGGCACTCAAAACAGAAGGCTTTTTATCACAGGACAAGAAATCAGCCCTCAAAAACTTAACCGGCAGAAAATATTTTTTTGAAAAAATCCCTAAACCCCGGGGTCACAATTTCAGCAAAAATCTGACTTTTGGCAATTCACTCAAAAATAGTGCCAACCGGTTGCATATGCTCCCCTGAAAGGTTTGGCGATGGAAACAGAAGTCTTTTTATCACAGGACAAGAAATCAGCTCTCAAAAACTTACTCGGCAGAAAATATTTTTTTGAAAAAATCCCTAAGCCCCGGGCTCACAATTTCAGCAAAAATCTGACTTTTGGCAATTCACTCAAAAATGGTGCCAACCGTTTGCAAATGCTCCCCTGAGAGCTTTGGCGATGTAAACAGAAGTCTTTTTATCACAGGACAAGAAATCAGCTCTCAAAAACTTAATCGGCAGAAAATATTTTTCTGAAAAAATCCCAAAGCCCCGAGGTCACAATTTCAGCAAAAATCTGACTTTTGGCAATTCACTCGAAAATTGTGCCAGAAGCTTGCAAATGCTCGCCTGAAAGCTTTGGCGATTTAAACAGAAGGCTTTTTATCACAGGACAAGAAATCAGCTCTCAAAAACTTAATCGGCAGAAAATATGTTTCTGAAAAAATCCATAAGCCCCGGGGTCACAATTTCAGCAAAAATCTGACTTTTGGCAATTCACTCAAAAATGGTGCCAACTGTTTGCAAATGCTCCCCTGAGAGCTTTGGCGATGTAAATAGAAGTCTTTTTATCACAGGACAAGAAATCAGCCCTCAAAAACTTAACCGGCAGAAAATATTTTTTTGAAAAAATCAATAAGCCCCGGGGTCACAATTTCAGCAAAAATCTGACTTTTGGCAATTCACTCAAAAATGGTGCCAAAAGCTTGAAAATGTTCTCCTGAAAGGTTTTGCAGTCGAAATAGAAGGCTTTTTATCACAGGACAAGAAATCAGCCCTCAAAAACTTAACCGGCAGAAAATATTTTTTTGAAAAAATCCCTAAGCCCCGGGGTCACAACTTCAGCAAAAATCTGACTTTTGGCAATTCACTCAAAAATGGTGCCAAAAGCTTGAAAATGCTCTCCTGAAAGGTTTGGCACTCGAAACAGAAGGCTTTTTATCACAGGACAAGAAGTCAGCCCTCAAAAACTTAACCGGCAGAAAATATTTTTTTGAAAAAATCCCTGAGCCCCGGGGTCACAATTTCAGCAAAAATCTGACTTTTGGCAATTCACTCAAAAATGGTGCCAACCGTTTGCAAATGCTCCCCTGAAAGGTTTGTCACTCGAAACAGAAGGCTTTTTATCACAGGACAAGAAATCAGCCCTCAAAAACTTAACCGGCAGAAAATATTTTTTTGAAAAAATCCCTAAGCCCCGGAATCACAATTTCAGCAAAAATCTGACTTCTGGCAGTTCAATCAAAAATGGTGCCAAAAGCTTGAAAATGCTCTCCTGAAAGGTTTGGCACTCGAAACAGAAGGCTTTTTATCACAGGACAAGAAATCAGCCCTCAAATACTTAACCGGCAGAATTTTTTTTTTTCAAAAAATCCCTAAGCCCCGGGGTCACAATTTCATCAAAAATCTGACTTTTGACAATTCACTCAAAAATGGTGCCAACCGGTTGCAAATGCTCCCCTGAGAGCTTTGGCGATGTAAACAGAAGGCTTTTTATCACAGGACAAGAAATCAGCTCTCAAAAACTTAACCGGCAGAAAATATTTTTTTGAAAAAATCCCTAAGCCCCGGGGTCACAATTTCAGCAAAAATCTGACTTTTGGCAATTCACTCAAAAATGGTGCCAAAAGCTTGAAAATGCTCTCCTGAAAGGTTTTGCAGTCGAAACAGAAGGCTTTTTATCACAGGACAAGAAATCAGCCCTCAAAAACTTAACCGGCAAAAAATATTTTTTTGAAAAAATCCCTAAGCCTCGGGGTCACAACTTCAGCAAAAATCTGACTTTTGGCAATTCACTCAAAAATGGTGCCAAAAGCTTGAAAATGCTCTCCTGAAAGGTTTGGCACTCAAAACAGAAGGCTTTTTATCACAGGACAAGAAATCAGCCCTCAAAAACTTAACCGGCAGAAAATATTTTTTTGAAAAAATCCCTAAGCCCCGGAATCACAATTTCAGCAAAAATCTGACTTTTGGCAATTCACTCAAAAATAGTGCCAACCGGTTGCATATGCTCCCCTGAAAGGTTTGGCGATGGAAACAGAAGTCTTTTTATCTCAGGACAAGAAATCAGCCCTCAAATACTTAACCGGCAGAATTTTTTTTTTTCAAAAAATCCCTAAGCCCCGGGGTCACAATTTCATCAAAAATCTGACTTTTGACAATTCACTCAAAAATGGTGCCAAAAGCTTGAAAATGCTCTCCTGAAAGGTTTTGCAGTCGAAACAGAAGGCTTTTTATCACAGGACAAGAAATCAGCCCTCAAAAACTTAACCGGCAAAAAATATTTTTTTGAAAAAATCCCTAAGCCTCGGGGTCACAACTTCAGCAAAAATCTGACTTTTGGCAATTCACTCAAAAATGGTGCCAAAAGCTTGAAAATGCTCTCCTGAAAGGTTTGGCACTCAAAACAGAAGGCTTTTTATCACAGGACAAGAAATCAGCCCTCAAAAACTTAACCGGCAGAAAATATTTTTTTGAAAAAATCCCTAAGCCCCGGAATCACAATTTCAGCAAAAATCTGACTTTTGGCAATTCACTCAAAAATAGTGCCAACCGGTTGCATATGCTCCCCTGAAAGGTTTGGCGATGGAAACAGAAGTCTTTTTATCTCAGGACAAGAAATCAGCCCTCAAATACTTAACCGGCAGAATTTTTTTTTTTCAAAAAATCCCTAAGCCCCGGGGTCACAATTTCATCAAAAATCTGACTTTTGACAATTCACTCAAAAATGGTGCCAACCGGTTGCAAATGCTCCCCTGAGAGCTTTGGCGATGTAAACAGAAGGCTTTTTATCACAGGACAAGAAATCAGCTCTCAAAAACTTAACCGGCAGAAAATATTTTTTTGAAAAAATCCCTAAGCCCCGGGGTCACAATTTCAGCAAAAATCTGACTTTTGGCAATTCACTCAAAATTGGTGCCAAAAGCTTGAAAATGCTCTCCTGAAAGGTTTTGCAGTCGAAACAGAAGGCTTTTTATCACAGGACAAGAAATCAGCCCTCAAAAACTTAACCGGCAAAAAATATTTTTTTGAAAAAATCCCTAAGCCTCGGGGTCACAACTTCAGCAAAAATCTGACTTTTGGCAATTCACTCAAAAATAGTGCCAACCGGTTGCATATGCTCCCCTGAAAGGTTTGGCGATGGAAACAGAAGTCTTTTTATCACAGGACAAGAAATCAGCTCTCAAAAACTTACTCGGCAGAAAATATTTTTTTGAAAAAATCCCTAAGCCCCGGGCTCACAATTTCAGTAAAAATCTGACTTTTGGCAATTCACTCAAAAATGGTGCCAACCGTTTGCAAATGCTCCCCTGAGAGCTTTGGCGATGTAAACAGAAGTCCTTTTATCACAGGACAAGAAATCAGCCCTCAAAAACTTAACCGGCAGAAAATATTTTTTTGAAAAAATCCCTAAGCCCCGAGGTCACAATTTCAACAAAAATCTGACTTTTGGCAATTCACTCAAAAATGGTGCCAACCGTTTGCAAATGCTCCCCTGAAAGGTTTGTCACTCGAAACAGAAGGCTTTTTATCACAGGACAAGAAATCAGCCCTCAAAAACTTAACCGGCAGAAAATAATTTTTGAAAAAATCCCTAAGCCCCGGGGTCACAATTTCAGCAAAAATCTGACTTTTGGCAATTCACTCAAAAATGGTGCCAAAAGCTTGAAAATGCTCCCCTGAAAGGTTTCTCACTCGAAACAGAAGGCTTTTTATCACAGGACAAGAAATCAGCCCTCAAATACTTAACCGGCAGAAAATATTTTTTTGAAAAAATCCCTAAGCCCCGGGGTCACAACTTCAGCAAAAATCTGACTTTTGGCAATTCACTCAAAAATGGTGCCAAAAGCTTGAAAATGCTCTCCTGAAAGGTTTGGCACTCGAAATAGAAGGCTTTTTATCACAGGACAAGAAATCAGCCCTCAAAAACTTAACCGGCAGAAAATATTTTTTTGAAAAAATCCCTAAGCCCTGGAATCACAATTTCAGCAAAAATCTGACTTCTGGCAGTGCAATCAAAAATGGTGCCAAAAGCTTGAAAATGCTCTCCTGAAAGGTTTGGCACTCGAAACAGAAGGCTTTTTATCACAGGACAAGAAATCAGCCCTCAAAAACTTAACAGGCAGAAAATATTTATTTGAAAAAATCCCTAAGCCCCGGGGTCACAATTTCAGCAAAAATCTGACTTTTGGCAATTCACTCAAAAATGGTGCCAAAAGCTTGAAAATGCTCCCCTGAAAGGTTTGTCACTCGAAACAGAAGGCTTTTTATCACAGAACAAGAAATCAGCCCTCAAAAACTTAACCGGCAGAATTTTTTTTTTTCAAAAAATCCCTAAGCCCCGGGGTCACAATTTCAGCAAAAATCTGACTTTTGGCAATTCACTCAAAAATGGTGCCAACCGGTTGCAAATGCTCCCCTGAGAGCTTTGACGATGTAAACAGAAGGCTTTTTATCACAGGACAAGAAATCAGCTCTCAAAAACTTAACCGGCAGAAAATATTTTTTTGAAAATATCCCTAAGCCCCGGGGTCACAATTTCAGCAAAAATCTGACTTTTGGCAATTCACTCAAAAATAGTGCCAACCGGTTGCATATGCTCCCCTGAAAGCTTTGGCGATGGAAACAGAAGTCTTTTTATCACAGGACAAGAAATCAGCTCTCAAAAACTTAATCAGCAGAAAATATTTTTTTGAAAAAATCCCTAAGTCCCGGGCTCACAATTTCAGCAAAAATCTGACTTTTGGCAATTCACTCAAAAATGGTGCCAACTGTTTGCAAATGCTCCCCTGAAAGGTTTGGCACTCGAAACAGAAGGCTTTTTATCACAGGACAAGAAATCAGCCCTCAAAAACTTAACCGGCAGAAAATATTTTTTTGAAAAAATCCCTAAGCCCCGGGGTCACAATTTCAGCAAAAATCTGACTTTTGGCAATTCACTCAAAAAAGGATGCCAACTGTTTGCAAATGCTCCCCTGAGAGCTTTGGCGATGTAAACAGTAGTCTTTTTATCACAGGACAAGAAATCAGCCCTCAAAAACTTAACCGGCAGAAAATATTTTTTTGAAAAAATCCCTAAGCCCCGGGGTCACAATTTCAACAAAAATCTGACTTTTGGCAATTCACTCGAAAATTGTGCCAAAATCTTGCAAATGCTCGCCTGAGAGCTTTGGCGATGTAAACAGAAGGCTTTTTAACACCGGACAAGAAATCAGCTCTCAAAAACTTAAGCGGCAGAAAATATTTTTTTGAAAAAATCCCTAAGCCCCGGGGTCACAATTTCAGCAAAAGTCTGACTTTTGGCAATTCACTCAAAAATGCTGCCAACCGGTTGCAAATGCTCTCCTGAAAAGTTTGGCACTCGAAACAGAAGGCTTTTTATCACAGGACAAGAAATCAGCCCTCAAAAATTTTACCGGCAGAAAATATTTTTTTGAAAAAATCCCTAAGCCCCGGGGTCACAATTTCAGCAAAAATCTGACTTTTGGCAATTCACTCAAAAATGGTGCCAAAAGCTTGAAAATGCTCCCCTGAAAGGTTTCTCACTCGAAACAGAAGTCTTTTTATCACAGGACAAGAAATCAGCCCTCAAAAACTTAACCGGCAGAAAATATTTTTTTGAAAAAATCCCTAAGCCCCGGGATCACAATTTCAACAAGAATCTGACTTTTGTCAATTCACTCAAAAATGGTGCCAAAAGCTTGAAAATGCTCTCCTGAAAGGTTTTGCACTCGAAACAGAAGGTTTTTTATCACAGGACAAGAAATCAGCCCTCAAAAACTTAACCGGCAGAAAATATTTTTTTGAAAAAATCCCTAAGCCCCGGGGTCACAACTTCAGCAAAAATCTGACTTTTGGCAATTCACTCAAAAATGGTGCCAAAAGCTTGAAAATGCTCTCCTGAAATGTTTGGCACTCGAAACAGAAGGCTTTTTATCACAGGACAAGAAATCAGCCCTCAAAAACTTAACCGGCAGAAAATATTTTTTTGAAAAAATCCCTAAACCCCGGGGTCACAATTTCAGCAAAAATCTGACTTTTGGCAATTCACTCAAAAATGGTGCCAACCGGTTGCATATGCTCCCCTGAAAGCTTTGGCGATGGAAACAGAAGTCTTTTTATCACAGGACAAGAAATCAGCTCTCAAAAACTTAATCGACAGAAAATATTTTTTTGAAAAAATCCCTAAGCCCCGGGGTCACAATTTCAGCAAAAATCTGACTTTTGGCAATTCACTCAAAAATGGTGCCAACTGTTTGCAAATGCTCCCCTGAGAGCTTTGGCGATGTAAATAGAAGTCTTTTTATCACAGGACAAGAAATCAGCCCTCAAAAACTTAACCGGCAGAAAATATTTTTTTGAAAAAATCCCTAAGCCCCGGGGTCACAATTTCAGCAAAAATCTGACTTTTGGCAATTCACTCAAAAATGGTGCCAACTGTTTGCAAATGCTCCCCTGAGAGCTTTGGCGATTTAAACAGAAGGCTTTTTATCAAAGGACAAGAAATCAGCTCTCAAAAACTTAATCGGCAGAAAATATTTTTTTGAAAAAATCCCTAAGCCCCGGGGTCACAATTTCAGCAAAAGTCTGACTTTTGGCAATTCACTCAAAAATGCTGCCAACCGGTTGCAAATGCTCTCCTGAAAAGTTTGGCACTCGAAACAGAAGGCTTTTTATCACAGGACAAGAAATCAGCCCTCAAAAATTTTACCGGCAGAAAATATTTTTTTGAAAAAATCCCTAAGCCCCGGGATCACAATTTCAGCAAAAATCTGACTTTTGGCAATTCACTCAAAAATGGTGCCAAAAGCTTGAAAATTCTCCCCTGAAAGGTTTCTCACTCGAAACAGAAGTCTTTTTATCACAGGACAAGAAATCAGCCCTCAAAAACTTAACCGGCAGAAAATATTTTTTTGAAAAAATCCCTAAGCCCCGGGGTCACAATTTCAACAAAAATCTGACTTTTGTCAATTCACTCAAAAATGGTGCCAAAAGCTTGAAAATGCTCTCCTGAAAGGTTTTGCACTCGAAACAGAAGGTTTTTTATCACAGGACAAGAAATCAGCCCTCAAAAACTTAACCGGCAGAAAATATTTTTTTGAAAAAATCCCTAAACCCCGGGGTCACAATTTCAGCAAAAATCTGACTTTTGGCAATTCACTCAAAAATGGTGCCAACCGGTTGCATATGCTCCCCTGAAAGCTTTGGCGATGGAAACAGAAGTCTTTTTATCACAGGACAAGAAATCAGCTCTCAAAAACTTAATCGGCAGAAAATATTTTTTTGAAAAAATCCCTAAGCCCCGGGCTCACAATTTCTGCAAAAATCTGACTTTTGGCAATTCACTCAAAAATGGTGCCAACCGTTTGCAAATGCTCCCCTGAGAGCTTTGGCGATGTAAACAGAAGTCTTTTTATCACAGGACAAGAAATCAGCCCTCAAAAACTTAACCGGCAGAAAATATTTTACTGAAAAAATTCCTAAGCCCCGGGGTCACAATTTCAACAAAAATCTGACTTTTGGCAATTCACTCAAAAATTGTGCCAGAAGCTTGCAAATGCTCGCCTGAAAGCTTTGGCGATTTAAACAGAAGGCTTTTTATCACAGGACAAGAAATCAGCTCTCAAAAACTTAATCGGCAGAAAATATTTTTTTGAAAAAATCCCTAAGCCCCGGGCTCACAATTTCAGCAAAAATCTGACTTTTGGCAATTCACTCAAAAATGGTGCCAACTGTTTGCAAATGCTCCCCTGAGAGCTTTGGCGATGTAAATAGAAGTCTTTTTATCACAGGACAAGAAATCAGCCCTCAAAAACTTAACCGGCAGAAAATATTTTTTTGAAAAAATCCCTAAGCCCCGGGGTCACAATTTCAGCAAAAATCTGACTTTTGGCAATTCACTCAAAAATGGTGCCAACTGTTTGCAAATGCTCCCCTGAGAGCTTTGGCGATTTAAACAGAAGGCTTTTTATCAAAGGACAAGAAATCAGCTCTCAAAAACTTAATCGGCAGAAAATATTTTTTTGAAAAAATCCCTAAGCCCCGGGGTCACAATTTCAGCAAAAGTCTGACTTTTGGCAATTCACTCAAAAATGCTGCCAACCGGTTGCAAATGCTCTCCTGAAAAGTTTGGCACTCGAAACAGAAGGCTTTTTATCACAGGACAAGAAATCAGCCCTCAAAAATTTTACCGGCAGAAAATATTTTTTTGAAAAAATCCCTAAGCCCCGGGATCACAATTTCAGCAAAAATCTGACTTTTGGCAATTCACTCAAAAATGGTGCCAAAAGCTTGAAAATTCTCCCCTGAAAGGTTTCTCACTCGAAACAGAAGTCTTTTTATCACAGGACAAGAAATCAGCTCTCAAAAACTTAATCAGCAGAAAATATTTTTTTGAAAAAATCCCTAAGTCCCGGGCTCACAATTTCAGCAAAAATCTGACTTTTGGCAATTCACTCAAAAATGGTGCCAACTGTTTGCAAATGCTCCCCTGAGAGCTTTGGCGATGTAAATAGAAGTCTTTTTATCACAGGACAAGAAATCAGCCCTCAAAAACTTAACCGGCAGAAAATATTTTTTTGAAAAAATCCCTAAGCCCCGGGGTCACAATTTCAGCAAAAATCTGACTTTTGGCAATTCACTCAAAAATGGTGCCAACCGGTTGCAAATGCTCCCCTGAGAGCTTTGGCGATGTAAACAGAAGGCTTTTTAACACCGGACAAGAAATCAGCTCTCAAAAACTTAAGCGGCAGAAAATATTTTTTTGAAAAAATCGCTAAGCCCCGGGGTCACAATTTCAGCAAAAATCTGACTTTTCTCAATTCACTCAAAAATGGGGCCAAAAGCTTGAAAATGCTCCCCTGAAAGGTTTGGCACTCGAAACAGAAGGCTTTTTATCACAGGACAAGAAATCAGCCCTCAAAAACTTAACCGGCAGAAAATATTTTTTTGAAAAAATCCCTAAGCCCCGGGGTCACAATTTCAGCAAAAATCTGACTTTTGGCAATTCACTCAAAAATGGTGCCAACCGGTTGCAAATGCTCCCCTGAGAGCTTTGGCGATGTAAACAGAAGGCTTTTTAACACCGGACAAGAAATCAGCTCTCAAAAACTTAAGCGGCAGAAAATATTTTTTTGAAAAAATCGCTAAGCCCCGGGGTCACAATTTCAGCAAAAATCTGACTTTTCTCAATTCACTCAAAAATGGGGCCAAAAGCTTGAAAATGCTCCCCTGAAAGGTTTGGCACTCGAAACAGAAGGCTTTTTATCACAGGACAAGAAATCAGCCCTCAAAAACTTAACCGGCAGAAAATATTTTTTTGAAAAAATCCCTAAGCCCCGGGGTCACAATTTCAGCAAAAATCTGACTTTTGGCAATTCACTCAAAAAAGGATGCCAACTGTTTGCAAATGCTCCCCTGAGAGCTTTGGCGATGTAAACAGTAGTCTTTTTATCACAGGACAAGAAATCAGCCCTCAAAAACTTAACCGGCAGAAAATATTTTTTTGAAAAAATCCCTAAGCCCCGGGGTCACAATTTCAACAAAAATCTGACTTTTGGCAATTCACTCGAAAATTGTGCCAAAATCTTGCAAATGCTCGCCTGAGAGCTTTGGCGATGTAAACAGAAGGCTTTTTAACACCGGACAAGAAATCAGCTCTCAAAAACTTAAGCGGCAGAAAATATTTTTTTAAAAAAATCCCTAAGCCCCGGGGTCACAATTTCAGCAAAAGTCTGACTTTTGGCAATTCACTCAAAAATGCTGCCAACCGGTTGCAAATGCTCTCCTGAAAAGTTTGGCACTCGAAACAGAAGGCTTTTTATCACAGGACAAGAAATCAGCCCTCAAAAATTTTACCGGCAGAAAATATTTTTTTGAAAAAATCCCTAAGCCCCGGGGTCACAATTTCAGCAAAAATCTGACTTTTGGCAATTCACTCAAAAATGGTGCCAAAAGCTTGAAAATGCTCCCCTGAAAGGTTTCTCACTCGAAACAGAAGTCTTTTTATCACAGGACAAGAAATCAGCCCTCAAAAACTTAACCGGCAGAAAATATTTTTTTGAAAAAATCCCTAAGCCCCGGGGTCACAATTTCAACAAAAATCTGACTTTTGTCAATTCACTCAAAAATGGTGCCAAAAGCTTGAAAATGCTCTCCTGAAAGGTTTTGCACTCGAAACAGAAGGTTTTTTATCACAGGACAAGAAATCAGCCCTCAAAAACTTAACCGGCAGAAAATATTTTTTTGAAAAAATCCCTAAGCCCCGGGGTCACAACTTCAGCAAAAATCTGACTTTTGGCAATTCACTCAAAAATGGTGCCAAAAGCTTGAAAATGCTCTCCTGAAAGGTTTGGCACTCGAAACAGAAGGCTTTTTATCACAGGACAAGAAATCAGCCCTCAAAAACTTAACCGGCAGAAAATATTTTTTTGAAAAAATCCCTAAACCCCGGGGTCACAATTTCAGCAAAAATCTGACTTTTGGCAATTCACTCAAAAATGGTGCCAACCGGTTGCATATGCTCCCCTGAAAGCTTTGGCGATGGAAACAGAAGTCTTTTTATCACAGGACAAGAAATCAGCTCTCAAAAACTTAATCGACAGAAAATATTTTTTTGAAAAAACCCCTAAGCCCCGGGGTCACAATTTCAGCAAAAATCTGACTTTTGGCAATTCACTCAAAAATGGTGCCAACTGTTTGCAAATGCTCCCCTGAGAGCTTTGGCGATGTAAATAGAAGTCTTTTTATCACAGGACAAGAAATCAGCCCTCAAAAACTTAACCGGCAGAAAATATTTTTTTGAAAAAATCCCTAAGCCCCGGGGTCACAATTTCAGCAAAAATCTGACTTTTGGCAATTCACTCAAAAATGGTGCCAACTGTTTGCAAATGCTCCCCTGAGAGCTTTGGCGATTTAAACAGAAGGCTTTTTATCAAAGGACAAGAAATCAGCTCTCAAAAACTTAATCGGCAGAAAATATTTTTTTGAAAAAATCCCTAAGCCCCGGGGTCACAATTTCAGCAAAAGTCTGACTTTTGGCAATTCACTCAAAAATGCTGCCAACCGGTTGCAAATGCTCTCCTGAAAAGTTTGGCACTCGAAACAGAAGGCTTTTTATCACAGGACAAGAAATCAGCCCTCAAAAATTTTACCGGCAGAAAATATTTTTTTGAAAAAATCCCTAAGCCCCGGGATCACAATTTCAGCAAAAATCTGACTTTTGGCAATTCACTCAAAAATGGTGCCAAAAGCTTGAAAATTCTCCCCTGAAAGGTTTCTCACTCGAAACAGAAGTCTTTTTATCACAGGACAAGAAATCAGCCCTCAAAAACTTAACCGGCAGAAAATATTTTTTTGAAAAAATCCCTAAGCCCCGGGGTCACAATTTCAACAAAAATCTGACTTTTGTCAATTCACTCAAAAATGGTGCCAAAAGCTTGAAAATGCTCTCCTGAAAGGTTTTGCACTCGAAACAGAAGGTTTTTTATCACAGGACAAGAAATCAGCCCTCAAAAACTTAACCGGCAGAAAATATTTTTTTGAAAAAATCCCTAAACCCCGGGGTCACAATTTCAGCAAAAATCTGACTTTTGGCAATTCACTCAAAAATGGTGCCAACCGGTTGCATATGCTCCCCTGAAAGCTTTGGCGATGGAAACAGAAGTCTTTTTATCACAGGACAAGAAATCAGCTCTCAAAAACTTAATCGGCAGAAAATATTTTTTTGAAAAAATCCCTAAGCCCCGGGCTCACAATTTCTGCAAAAATCTGACTTTTGGCAATTCACTCAAAAATGGTGCCAACCGTTTGCAAATGCTCCCCTGAGAGCTTTGGCGATGTAAACAGAAGTCTTTTTATCACAGGACAAGAAATCAGCCCTCAAAAACTTAACCGGCAGAAAATATTTTACTGAAAAAATTCCTAAGCCCCGGGGTCACAATTTCAACAAAAATCTGACTTTTGGCAATTCACTCAAAAATTGTGCCAGAAGCTTGCAAATGCTCGCCTGAAAGCTTTGGCGATTTAAACAGAAGGCTTTTTATCACAGGACAAGAAATCAGCTCTCAAAAACTTAATCGGCAGAAAATATTTTTTTGAAAAAATCCCTAAGCCCCGGGCTCACAATTTCAGCAAAAATCTGACTTTTGGCAATTCACTCAAAAATGGTGCCAACTGTTTGCAAATGCTCCCCTGAGAGCTTTGGCGATGTAAATAGAAGTCTTTTTATCACAGGACAAGAAATCAGCCCTCAAAAACTTAACCGGCAGAAAATATTTTTTTGAAAAAATCCCTAAGCCCCGGGGTCACAATTTCAGCAAAAATCTGACTTTTGGCAATTCACTCAAAAATGGTGCCAACTGTTTGCAAATGCTCCCCTGAGAGCTTTGGCGATGTAAATAGAAGTCTTTTTATCACAGGACAAGAAATCAGCCCTCAAAAACTTAACCGGCAGAAAATATTTTTTTGAAAAAATCCCTAAGCCCCGGGGTCACAATTTCAGCAAAAATCTGACTTTTGGCAATTCACTCAAAAATGGTGCCAACTGTTTGCAAATGCTCCCCTGAGAGCTTTGGCGATTTAAACAGAAGGCTTTTTATCAAAGGACAAGAAATCAGCTCTCAAAAACTTAATCGGCAGAAAATATTTTTTTGAAAAAATCCCTAAGCCCCGGGGTCACAATTTCAGCAAAAGTCTGACTTTTGGCAATTCACTCAAAAATGCTGCCAACCGGTTGCAAATGCTCTCCTGAAAAGTTTGGCACTCGAAACAGAAGGCTTTTTATCACAGGACAAGAAATCAGCCCTCAAAAATTTTACCGGCAGAAAATATTTTTTTGAAAAAATCCCTAAGCCCCGGGGTCACAACTTCAGCAAAAATCTGACTTTTGGCAATTCACTCAAAAATGGTGCCAAAAGCTTGAAAATGCTCCCCTGAAAGGTTTCTCACTCGAAACAGAAGTCTTTTTATCACAGGACAAGAAATCAGCCCTCAAAAACTTAACCGGCAGAAAATATTTTTTTGAAAAAATCCCTAAGCCCCGGGGTCACAATTTCAACAAAAATCTGACTTTTGTCAATTCACTCAAAAATGGTGCCAAAAGCTTGAAAATGCTCTCCTGAAAGGTTTTGCACTCGAAACAGAAGGTTTTTTATCACAGGACAAGAAATCAGCCCTCAAAAACTTAACCGGCAGAAAATATTTTTTTGAAAAAATCCCTAAGCCCCGGGGTCACAACTTCAGCAAAAATCTGACTTTTGGCAATTCACTCAAAAATGGTGCCAAAAGCTTGAAAATGCTCTCCTGAAAGGTTTGGCACTCGAAACAGAAGGCTTTTTATCACAGGACAAGAAATCAGCCCTCAAAAACTTAACCGGCAGAAAATATTTTTTTGAAAAAATCCCTAAACCCCGGGGTCACAATTTCAGCAAAAATCTGACTTTTGGCAATTCACTCAAAAATGGTGCCAACCGGTTGCATATGCTCCCCTGAAAGCTTTGGCGATGGAAACAGAAGTCTTTTTATCACAGGACAAGAAATCAGCTCTCAAAAACTTAATCGACAGAAAATATTTTTTTGAAAAAACCCCTAAGCCCCGGGGTCACAATTTCAGCAAAAATCTGACTTTTGGCAATTCACTCAAAAATGGTGCCAACTGTTTGCAAATGCTCCCCTGAGAGCTTTGGCGATGTAAATAGAAGTCTTTTTATCACAGGACAAGAAATCAGCCCTCAAAAACTTAACCGGCAGAAAATATTTTTTTGAAAAAATCCCTAAGCCCCGGGGTCACAATTTCAGCAAAAATCTGACTTTTGGCAATTCACTCAAAAATGGTGCCAACTGTTTGCAAATGCTCCCCTGAGAGCTTTGGCGATTTAAACAGAAGGCTTTTTATCAAAGGACAAGAAATCAGCTCTCAAAAACTTAATCGGCAGAAAATATTTTTTTGAAAAAATCCCTAAGCCCCGGGGTCACAATTTCAGCAAAAGTCTGACTTTTGGCAATTCACTCAAAAATGCTGCCAACCGGTTGCAAATGCTCTCCTGAAAAGTTTGGCACTCGAAACAGAAGGCTTTTTATCACAGGACAAGAAATCAGCCCTCAAAAATTTTACCGGCAGAAAATATTTTTTTGAAAAAATCCCTAAGCCCCGGGATCACAATTTCAGCAAAAATCTGACTTTTGGCAATTCACTCAAAAATGGTGCCAAAAGCTTGAAAATTCTCCCCTGAAAGGTTTCTCACTCGAAACAGAAGTCTTTTTATCACAGGACAAGAAATCAGCCCTCAAAAACTTAACCGGCAGAAAATATTTTTTTGAAAAAATCCCTAAGCCCCGGGGTCACAATTTCAACAAAAATCTGACTTTTGTCAATTCACTCAAAAATGGTGCCAAAAGCTTGAAAATGCTCTCCTGAAAGGTTTTGCACTCGAAACAGAAGGTTTTTTATCACAGGACAAGAAATCAGCCCTCAAAAACTTAACCGGCAGAAAATATTTTTTTGAAAAAATCCCTAAGCCCCGGGGTCACAATTTCAACAAAAATCTGACTTTTGTCAATTCACTCAAAAATGGTGCCAAAAGCTTGAAAATGCTCTCCTGAAAGGTTTTGCACTCGAAACAGAAGGTTTTTTATCACAGGACAAGAAATCAGCCCTCAAAAACTTAACCGGCAGAAAATATTTTTTTGAAAAAATCCCTAAACCCCGGGGTCACAATTTCAGCAAAAATCTGACTTTTGGCAATTCACTCAAAAATGGTGCCAACCGGTTGCATATGCTCCCCTGAAAGCTTTGGCGATGGAAACAGAAGTCTTTTTATCACAGGACAAGAAATCAGCTCTCAAAAACTTAATCGGCAGAAAATATTTTTTTGAAAAAATCCCTAAGCCCCGGGCTCACAATTTCTGCAAAAATCTGACTTTTGGCAATTCACTCAAAAATGGTGCCAACCGTTTGCAAATGCTCCCCTGAGAGCTTTGGCGATGTAAACAGAAGTCTTTTTATCACAGGACAAGAAATCAGCCCTCAAAAACTTAACCGGCAGAAAATATTTTACTGAAAAAATTCCTAAGCCCCGGGGTCACAATTTCAACAAAAATCTGACTTTTGGCAATTCACTCAAAAATTGTGCCAGAAGCTTGCAAATGCTCGCCTGAAAGCTTTGGCGATTTAAACAGAAGGCTTTTTATCACAGGACAAGAAATCAGCTCTCAAAAACTTAATCGGCAGAAAATATTTTTTTGAAAAAATCCCTAAGCCCCGTGGTCACAATTTCAGCAAAAATCTGACTTTTGGCAATTCACTCAAAAATGGTGCCAACTGTTTGCAAATGCTCCCCTGAGAGCTTTGGCGATGTAAATAGAAGTCTTTTTATCACAGGACAAGAAATCAGCCCTCAAAAACTTAACCGGCAGAAAATATTTTTTTGAAAAAATCCCTAAGCCCCGGGGTCACAATTTCAGCAAAAATCTGACTTTTGGCAATTCACTCAAAAATGGTGCCAAAAGCTTGAAAATGCTCTCCTGAAAGGTTTTGCACTCGAAACAGAAGGTTTTTTATCACAGGACAAGAAATCAGCCCTCAAAAACTTAACCGGCAGAAAATATTTTTTTGAAAAAATCCCTAAGCCCCGGGGTCACAACTTCAGCAAAAATCTGACTTTTGGCAATTCACTCAAAAATGGTGCCAAAAGCTTGAAAATGCTCTCCTGAAAGGTTTGGCACTCGAAACAGAAGGCTTTTTATCACAGGACAAGAAATCAGCCCTCAAAAACTTGACCGGCAGAAAATATTTTTTTGAAAAAATCCCTAAACCCCGGGGTCACAATTTCAGCAAAAATCTGACTTTTGGCAATTCACTCAAAAATGGTGCCAACCGGTTGCATATGCTCCCCTGAAAGCTTTGGCGATGGAAACAGAAGTCTTTTTATCACAGGACAAGAAATCAGCTCTCAAAAACTTAATCGGCAGAAAATATTTTTTTGAAAAAATCCCTAAGCCCCGGGCTCACAATTTCTGCAAAAATCTGACTTTTGGCAATTCACTCAAAAATGGTGCCAACCGGTTGCTAATGCTCCCCTGAGAGATTTGGCGATGTAAACAGAAGTCTTTTTATCACAGGACAAGAAATCAGCCCTCAAAAATTTTACCGGCAGAAAATATTTTTTTGAAAAAATCCCTAAGCCCCGGGGTCACAATTTCAGCAAAAATCTGACTTTTGGCAATTCACTCTAAAATGGTGCCAAAAGCTTGAAAATGCTCTCCTGAAAGGTTTGGCACTCGAAACAGAAGGCTTTTTATCACAGGACAAGAAATCAGCCCTCAAAAACTTAACCGGCAGAAAACACTGATGTCCTAGATCTGGAAGGGCATAGTAATGCTTTTGGGTGGCATGCATATCTTTGGTACGACAAGGCAAAGTCTCATAAACTGTTTAAAAACCATATTGTCAGGAAAGCTCTATTCATTGTCTGGACTAAATACAAGGACTTATTTGAAAGTAAGACCCCGAGGTGGTTATCACCGGTGGAGGCTAAGGCTATAAAATTACGCAATATGGAGAGTGGCTGGTTGAAATATTGTGAGATAATTGAAAGAGATGGTGATACTTGGAGGTTGCAGAGTTTTGAAAAACTGAAAGGAAAGGTGCGAGACTGGTTTCACTATGCCCAAATCTTAGAGACTTTTAAAAAAGACAAAAAAATTGGTTTCCAGGTGGAAAAATCAAAACTAGAGACAGAATTACTTGAACCTAAGACGAAAGTGCTTTCAAGAATGTATAACTTGCTGCTTAAGTGGAATACTCAAGATGAGATAGTCAAATCAGCTATGATAAAATGGGCACAAGACATTGGGCACAACATTATGTCTGAAGACTGGGAAAGGTTGTGGGCCACCGGTATGAAATTCACGGCATGTAGTGCCTTAAAGGAAAACATTATGAAAATGGTATACAGGTGGTACATGACCCCAGTCAAACTTGCAAAGATATATCATTTGTCTGACAATAAATGTTGGAAATGTAAGGAGGCTGAAGGAACTTTTTTTCACCTCTGGTGGACATGCCCGAGGGTGAAGGCTTTTTGGGAAATGATCTATAACGAGTTGAAAAAGGTGTTTAAATACACCTTTCATAAGAAACCAGAGGCCTTCCTCCTGGGCATTGTGGGCCAGAGAGTGTTAAAAAAAGATAGAACTTTCTTTTTATATGCAACTACAGCAGCAAGAATTCTTATAGCCAAATACTGGAAGGCACAGGAGCTACCCACGCTGGAAGAATGGCATTCGCAGCTGATCGACTATATGGAATTAGCTGAAATGACATGCAGAATCCGAGATCTGGGAGAAGACGCAGTGGAAGAGGACTGGAAAAAATTTAAGGATTATTTACAAAAACATTATAAGTTATATGAATGTTGAGAATTTGCTAAGTGTTCTGGAAAAACATGCTTCAGTATTGAAATTGGTAAACGATGGAAATTAAGTTAAGATTTAGAAATGCATAAATTGTAGACTATATAACTAAATGAAAACACAAAAACATTTGAAATAAGGTATTAATTTGCTGTTTATTTTTATTGTAAAGAAAGCAGGGGATGGAGGACGTGGGGAAGTCTGGTTGATTATGAAAATTGATGTGAAAAAGTGAACCTCTTTTTTCTTTCTATAATTTCTTTTCTTTTCTGTAAAACCGCTTTTGTTGTGCTATTGATGATGTATTTTCTACCCTGGAAAAAAGCAATAAAAAAAACTATTATAGAAAAAAAACAAAAGCTTGAAAATGCTCCCCTGAAAGGTTTCTCACTCGAAACAGAAGGCTTTTTATCACAGGACAAGAAATCAGCCCTCAAATACTTAACCGGCAGAATTTTTTTTTTTTCAAAAAATCCCTAAGCCCCGGGGTCACAATTTCAGCAAAAATCTGACTTTTGGCAATTCACTCAAAAATGGTGCCAACCGGTTGCAAATGCTCCCCTGAGAGCTTTGGCGATGTAAACAGAAGGCTTTTTAACACAGGACAAGAAATCAGCTCTCAAAAACTTAAGCGGCAGAAAATATTTTTTTGAAAAAATCCCTAAGCCCCGGGGTCACAATTTCAGCAAAAATCTGACTTTTGTCAATTCACTCAAAAATGGGGCCAAAAGCTTGAAAATGCTCTCCTGAAAGGTTTGGCACTCGAAACAGAAGGCTTTTTATCACAGGAGAAGAAATCAGCCCTCAAAAACTTAACCGGCAGAAAATATTTTTTTGAAAAAATCCCTAAGTCACAATTTCAGCAAAAATATGACTTTTGGCAATTCAGTCAAAAATCGTGCCAAAAGCTTGAAAATGCTACCCTGAAAGATTTGTCACTCGAAACAGAAGGCTTTTTATCACAGGACAAGAAATCAGCTCTCAAAAACTTAACCGGCAGAAAATATTTTTTTGAAAAAATCCCTAAGCCCCGGGGTTACAATTTCAGCAAAAATCTGACTTTTGGCAATTCACTCAAAAATGGTGCCAAAAGCTTGAAAATGCTACCCTGAAAGGTTTCTCACTCGAAACAGAAGGCTTTTTATCACAGGACAAGAAATCAGCCCTCAAATACTTAACCGGCAGAATTTTTTTTTTTCAAAAAATCCCTAAGCCCCGGGGTCACAATTTCAGCAAAAATCTGACTTTTGGCAATTCGCTCAAAAATGGTGCCAACCGCTTGCAAATGCTCCCCTGAGAGCTTTGGCGGTGTAAACAGAAGGCTTTTTTACACAGGACAAGAAATCAGCTCTCAAAAACTTAAGCGGCAGAAAATATTTTTTTGAAAAAATCCCTAAGCCCCGGGGTCACAATTTCAGCAAAAATCTAACTTTTGTCAATTCACTCAAAAATGGGGCCAAACGCTTGAAAATGCGCTCCTGAAAGGTTTGACACTCGAAACAGAAGGCTTTTTATCACAGGAAAATAAATCAGCCCTCAAAAACATAACCGGCAGAAAATATTTTTTTGAAAAAATCCCTAAGCCCCGGGGTCACAATTTCAGCAAAAATCTGACTTTTGGCAATTCACTCAAAAATGGTGCCAACCGGTTGCAAATGCTCCCCTGAGAGCTTTGGCGGTGTAAACAGAAGGCTTTTTATCACAGGACAAGAAATCAGCTCTCAAAAACTTAACCGGCAGAAAATATTTTTTTGAAAAAATCCCTAAGCCCCGAGGTCACAATTTCAGCAAAAATCTGACTTTTGTCAATTCACTCAAAAATGGGGCCAAAAGCTTGAAAATGCGCTCCTGAAAGGTTTGGCACTTAAAACAGAAGGCTTTTTATCACAGGAAAATAAATCAGCCCTCAAAAACATAACAGGCAGAAAATATTTTTTTGAAAAAATCCCTAAGCCCCGGGGTCACAATTTCAGCAAAAATATGACTTTTGGCAATTCAGTCAAAAATCGTGCCAAAAGCTGGAAAATGCTCCCCTGAAAGATTTGTCACTCGAAACAGAAGGCTTTTTATCACAGGACAAGAAATCAGCCCTCAAAAACTTATCCGGCAGAAAATATTTTTTTGAAAAAATCCCTAAGCCCCGGGGTCACAATTTCAGCAAAAATATGACTTTTGGCAATTCAGTCAAAAATCGTGCCAAAAGCTTGAAAATGCTCCCCTGAAAGATTTGTCACTCGAAACAGAAGGCTTTTTATCACAGGACAAGAAATCAGCTCTCAAAAACTTAACCGGCAGAAAATATTTTTTTGAAAAAATCCCTAAGTCACAATTTCAGCAAAAATATGACTTTTGGCAATTCAGTCAAAAATCGTGCCAAAAGCTTGAAAATGCTACCCTGAAAGATTTGTCACTCGAAACAGAAGGCTTTTTATCACAGGACAAGAAATCAGCTCTCAAAAACTTAACCGGCAGAAAATATTTTTTTGAAAAAATCCCTAAGCCCCGGGGTTACAATTTCAGCAAAAATCTGACTTTTGGCAATTCACTCAAAAATGGTGCCAAAAGCTTGAAAATGCTACCCTGAAAGGTTTCTCACTCGAAACAGAAGGCTTTTTATCACAGGACAAGAAATCAGCCCTCAAATACTTAACCGGCAGAATTTTTTTTTTTCAAAAAATCCCTAAGCCCCGGGGTCACAATTTCAGCAAAAATCTGACTTTTGGCAATTCGCTCAAAAATGGTGCCAACCGCTTGCAAATGCTCCCCTGAGAGCTTTGGCGGTGTAAACAGAAGGCTTTTTTACACAGGACAAGAAATCAGCTCTCAAAAACTTAAGCGGCAGAAAATATTTTTTTGAAAAAATCCCTAAGCCCCGGGGTCACAATTTCAGCAAAAATCTAACTTTTGTCAATTCACTCAAAAATGGGGCCAAACGCTTGAAAATGCGCTCCTGAAAGGTTTGACACTCGAAACAGAAGGCTTTTTATCACAGGAAAATAAATCAGCCCTCAAAAACATAACCGGCAGAAAATATTTTTTTGAAAAAATCCCTAAGCCCCGGGGTCACAATTTCAGCAAAAATCTGACTTTTGGCAATTCACTCAAAAATGGTGCCAACCGGTTGCAAATGCTCCCCTGAGAGCTTTGGCGGTGTAAACAGAAGGCTTTTTATCACAGGACAAGAAATCAGCTCTCAAAAACTTAACCGGCAGAAAATATTTTTTTGAAAAAATCCCTAAGCCCCGAGGTCACAATTTCAGCAAAAATCTGACTTTTGTCAATTCACTCAAAAATGGGGCCAAAAGCTTGAAAATGCGCTCCTGAAAGGTTTGGCACTTAAAACAGAAGGCTTTTTATCACAGGAAAATAAATCAGCCCTCAAAAACATAACAGGCAGAAAATATTTTTTTGAAAAAATCCCTAAGCCCCGGGGTCACAATTTCAGCAAAAATATGACTTTTGGCAATTCAGTCAAAAATCGTGCCAAAAGCTGGAAAATGCTCCCCTGAAAGATTTGTCACTCGAAACAGAAGGCTTTTTATCACAGGACAAGAAATCAGCCCTCAAAAACTTATCCGGCAGAAAATATTTTTTTGAAAAAATCCCTAAGCCCCGGGGTCACAATTTCAGCAAAAATATGACTTTTGGCAATTCAGTCAAAAATCGTGCCAAAAGCTTGAAAATGCTCCCCTGAAAGATTTGTCACTCGAAACAGAAGGCTTTTTATCACAGGACAAGAAATCAGCCCTCAAAAACTTAACCGGCAGAAAATATTTTTTTGAAAAAATCCCTAAGCCCCGGGGTTACAATTTCAGCAAAAATCTGACTTTTGGCAATTCACTCAAAAATGGTGCCAAAAGCTTGAAAATGCTCCCCTGAAAGGTTTCTCACTCGAAACAGAAGGCTTTTTATCACAGGACAAGAAATCAGCCCTCAAATACTTAACCGGCAGAATTTTTTTTTTTCAAAAAATCCCTTAGCCCCGGGGTCACAATTTCAGCAAAAATCTGACTTTTGACAATTAGCTCAAAAATGGTGCCAACCGGTTGCAAATGCTCCCCTGAGAGCTTTGGCGATGTAAACAGAAGGCTTTTTTACACAGGACAAGAAATCAGCTCTCAAAAACTTAAGCGGCAGAAAATATTTTTTTGAAAAAATCCCTAAGCCCCGGGGTCACAATTTCAGCAAAAATCTGACTTTTGTCAATTCACTCAAAAATGGGGCCAAAAGCTTGAAAATGCTCTCCTGAAAGGTTTGGCACTCGAAACAGAAGGCTTTTTATCACAGGACAAGAAATCAGCCCTCAAAAACTTAACCGGCAGAAAATATTTTTTTGAAAAAATCCCTAAGCCCCTGGGTCACAATTTCAGCAAAAATCTGACTTTTGGCAATTCACTCAAAAATGGTGCCAACCGGTTGCAAATGCTCCCCTGAGAGCTTTGGCGATCTAAACAGAAGGCTTTTTAACACAGGACAAGAAATCAGCTCTCAAAAACTTAAGCGGCAGAAAATATTTTTTTGAAAAAATCCCTAAGCCCCGGGATCACAATTTCAGCAAAAATCTGACTTTTGGCAATTCACTCAAAAATGGGGCCAAAAGCTTGAAAATGCGCTCCTGAAAGGTTTGGTACTTGAAACAGAAGGCTTTTTATCACAGGAAAATAAATCAGCCCTCAAAAACATAACCGGCAGAAAATATTTTTTTGAAAAAATCCCTAAGCCCCGGGGTCACAATTTCAGCAAAAATCTGACTTTTGGCAATTCACTCAAAAATGGTGCCGAAAGCTTGAAAATGCTCTCCTGAAAGGTTTTGCACTCGAAACAGAAGGTTTTTTATCACAGGACAAGAAATCAGCTCTCAAAAACTTAATCGGCAGAAAATATTTTTTTGAAAAAATCCCTAAGCCCCGGGGTCACATTTTCAGCAAAAATCTGACTTTTGGCAATTCACTCAAAAATGGTGCCGAAAGCTTGAAAATGCTCTCCTGAAAGGTTTTGCACTCGAAACAGAAGGTTTTTTATCACAGGACAAGAAATCAGCCCTCAAAAACTTAACCGGCAGAAAATATTTTTTTGAAAAAATCCCTAAGCCCCGGGGTCACAGTTTCAGGAAAAATCTGACTTTTGGCAATTCGCTCAAAAATGGTGGCAACCGGTTGCTAATGCTCCCCTGAGAGCTTTGGCGGTGTAAACAGAAGGCTTTTTATCACAGGACAAGAAATCAGCTCTCAAAAACTTAAGCGGCAGAAAATATTTTTTTGAAAAAATCCCTAAGCCCCGGGGTCACAATTTCAGCAAAAATCTGACTTTTGGCAATTCACTAAAAAATGGTGCCGAAAGCTTGAAAATGCTCTCCTGAAAGGTTTTGCACTCGAAACAGAAGGTTTTTTATCACAGGACAAGAAATCAGCTCTCAAAAACTTAACCGGCAGAAAATATTTTTTTGAAAAAATCCCTAAGCCCCGGGGTCACAATTTCAGCAAAAATCTGACTTTTGGCAATTCACTCAAAAATGGTGCCAACCGGTTGCAAATGCTCCTCTGAAAGGTTTGGCACTCGAAACAGAAGGCTTTTTAACACAGGACAAGAAATCAGCCCTCAAAAACTTAAGCGGCAGAAAATATTTTTTTGAAAAAATCCCTAAGCCCCGGGGTCACAATTTCAGCAAAAATCTGACTTTTGTCAATTCACACAAAAATGGGGCCAAAAGCTTGAAAATGCGCTCCTGAAAGGTTTGGCACTTGAAACAGAAGGCTTTTTATCACAGGAAAATAAATCAGCCCTCAAAAACATAACCGGCAGAAAATATTTTTTTGAAAAAATCCCTAAGCCCCGGGGTCACAATTTCAGCAAAAATCTGACTTTTGGCAATTCATTCAAAAATGGTGCCAAAAGCTTGAAAATGCTCCCCTGAAAGATTTGTCACTCGAAACAGAAGGCTTTTTATCACAGGACAAGAAATCAGCCCTCAAAAACTTAACCGGCAGAAAATATTTTTTTGAAAAAATCCCTAAGTCCCGGGGTTACAATTTCAGCAAAAATCTGACTTTTGGCAATTCACTCAAAAATGGTGCCAAAAGCTTGAAAATGCTCCCCTGAAAGGTTTCTCACTCGAAACAGAAGGCTTTTTATCGCAGGACAAGAAATCAGCCCTCAAATACTTAACCGGCAGAATTTTTTTTTTTTCAAAAAATCCCTAAGCCCCGGGGTCACAATTTCAGCAAAAATCTGACTTTTGACAATTCGCTCAAAAATGGTGCCAACCGGTTGCAAATGCTCCCCTGAGAGCTTTGGCGATGTAAACAGAAGGCTTTTTTACACAGGACAAGAAATCAGC
This sequence comes from Podarcis liolepis, assembly GCF_965112155.1. NCBI lineage: Eukaryota > Metazoa > Chordata > Lepidosauria > Squamata > Lacertidae > Podarcis > Podarcis liolepis. The sequence continues at coordinate 8,603,452 of NC_139556.1, forward strand.
TCTCAAAAACTTAAGCGGCAGAAAATATTTTTTTGAAAAAATCCCTAAGCCCCGGGGTCACAATTTCAGCAAAAATCTGACTTTTGTCAATTCACTCAAAAATGGGGCCAAAAGCTTGAAAATGCTCTCCTGAAAGGTTTGGCACTCGAAACAGAAGGCTTTTTATCACAGGACAAGAAATCAGCCCTCAAAAACTTAACCGGCAGAAAATATTTTTTTGAAAAAATCCCTAAGCCCCTGGGTCACAATTTCAGCAAAAATCTGACTTTTGGCAATTCGCTCAAAAATGGTACCAACCGGTTGCAAATGCACCTCTGAAAGGTTTGGCACTCGAAACAGAAGGCTTTTTATCACAGGACAAGAAATCAGCCCTCAAAAACTTAACCGGCAGAAAATATTTTTTTGAAAAAAAAATTCACCAAAAATCTGACTTTTGGCAATTCACTCGAAAATTGTGCCAGAAGCTTGCAAATGCTCCCCTGAGAGCTTTGGCGATGTAAACAGAAGTCTTTTTATCACAGGACAAGAAATCAGCCCTCAAAAACTTTACCGGCAGAAAATATTTTTTGGAAAAAATCCCTAAGCCCCGAGGTCACAATTTCAGCAAAAATCTGACTTTTGGCAATTCACACAAAAATGGTGCCAAAAGCTTGAAAATGCTCTCCTGAAAGGTTTGGCACTCGAAACAGAAGGCTTTTTATCACAGGACAAGAAATCAGCCCTCAAAAACTTAACCGGCAGAAAATATTTTTTTGAAAAAATCCCTAAGCCCCTGGGTCACGATTTCAGCAAAAATCTGACTTTTGACAATTCGCTCAAAAATGGTGCCAACCGGTTGCAAATGCTCCCCTGAGAGCTTTGGCGATGTAAACAGAAGGCTTTTTTACACAGGACAAGAAATCAGCTCTCAAAAACTTAAGCGTCAGAAAAAATTTTTTTGAAAAAATCCCTAAGCCCCGGGGTCACAATTTCAGCAAAAATCTGACTTTTGTCAATTCACTCAAAAATGGGGCCAAAAGCTTGAAAATGCTCTCCTGAAAGGTTTGGCACTCGAAACAGAAGGCTTTTTATCACAGGACAAGAAATCAGCCCTCAAAAACTTAACCGGCAGAAAATATTTTTTTGAAAAAATCCCTAAGCCCCTGGGTCACAATTTCAGCAAAAATCTGACTTTTGGCAATTCACTCAAAAATGGTGCCAACCGGTTGCAAATGCTCCCCTGAGAGCTTTGGCGATCTAAACAGAAGGCTTTTTAACACAGGACAAGAAATCAGCTAACAAAAACTTAAACGGCAGAAAATATTTTTTTGAAAAAATCCCTAAGCCCCGGGATCACAATTTCAGCAAAAATCTGAATTTTGGCAATTCACTCAAAAATGGGGCCAAAAGCTTGAAAATGCGCTCCTGAAAGGTTTGGTACTTGAAACAGAAGGCTTTTTATCACAGGAAAATAAATCAGCCCTCAAAAACATAACCGGCAGAAAATATTTTTTTGAAAAAATCCCTAAGCCCCGGGGTCACAATTTCAGCAAAAATCTGACTTTTGGCAATTCACTCAAAAATGGTGCCGAAAGCTTGAAAATGCTCTCCTGAAAGGTTTTGCACTCGAAACAGAAGGTTTTTTATCACAGGACAAGAAATCAGCTCTCAAAAACTTAATCGGCAGAAAATATTTTTTTGAAAAAATCCCTAAGCCCCGGGGTCACATTTTCAGCAAAAATCTGACTTTTGGCAATTCACTCAAAAATGGTGCCGAAAGCTTGAAAATGCTCTCCTGAAAGGTTTTGCACTCGAAACAGAAGGTTTTTTATCACAGGACAAGAAATCAGCCCTCAAAAACTTAACCGGCAGAAAATATTTTTTTGAAAAAATCCCTAAGCCCCGGGGTCACAGTTTCAGGAAAAATCTGACTTTTGGCAATTCGCTCAAAAATGGTGGCAACCGGTTGCTAATGCTCCCCTGAGAGCTTTGGCGGTGTAAACAGAAGGCTTTTTATCACAGGACAAGAAATCAGCTCTCAAAAACTTAAGCGGCAGAAAATATTTTTTTGAAAAAATCCCTAAGCCCCGGGGTCACAATTTCAGCAAAAATCTGACTTTTGGCAATTCACTAAAAAATGGTGCCGAAAGCTTGAAAATGCTCTCCTGAAAGGTTTTGCACTCGAAACAGAAGGTTTTTTATCACAGGACAAGAAATCAGCTCTCAAAAACTTAACCGGCAGAAAATATTTTTTTGAAAAAATCCCTAAGCCCCGGGGTCACAATTTCAGCAAAAATCTGACTTTTGGCAATTCACTCAAAAATGGTGCCAACCGGTTGCAAATGCTCCTCTGAAAGGTTTGGCACTCGAAACAGAAGGCTTTTTAACACAGGACAAGAAATCAGCCCTCAAAAACTTAAGCGGCAGAAAATATTTTTTTGAAAAAATCCCTAAGCCCCGGGGTCACAATTTCAGCAAAAATCTGACTTTTGTCAATTCACACAAAAATGGGGCCAACCGGTTGCAAATGCTCCCCTGAAAGCTTTGGCGATGGAAACAGAAGTCTTTTTATCACAGGACAAGAAATCAGCCCTCAAAAACTTAACCGGCAGAAAATATTTTTTTGAAAAAATCCCTAAGCCCCGGGGTCACAATTTCAGCAAAAATCTGACTTTTGTCAATTCACGCAAAAATGGGGCCAAAAGCTTGAAAATGCGCTCCTGAAAGGTTTGGCACTTGAAACAGAAGGCTTTTTATCACAGGAAAATAAATCAGCCCTCAAAAACATAACCGGCAGAAAATATTTTTTTGAAAAAATCCCTAAGCCCCGGGGTCACAATTTCAGCAAAAATCTAACTTTTGGCAATTCACTCAAAAATGGTGCCGAAAGCTTGAAAATGCTCTCCTGAAAGGTTTTGCACTCGAAACAGAAGGTTTTTTATCACAGGACAAGAAATCAGCCCTCAAAAACTTAACCGGCAGAAAATATTTTTTTGAAAAAATCCCTAAGCCCCGGGGTCACAATTTCAGCAAAAATCTGACTTTTGGCAATTCGCTCAAAAATGGTGCCAACCGGTTGCAAATGCTCCCCTGAGAGCTTTGGCGATGTAAACAGAAGGCTTTTTTACACAGGACAAGAAATCAGCTCTCAAAAACTTAAGCGGCAGAAAATATTTTTTTGAAAAAATCCCTAAGCCCCGGGGTCACAATTTCAGCAAAAATCTGACTTTTGTCAATTCACTCAAAAATGGGGCCAAAAGCTTGAAAATGCTCTCCTGAAAGGTTTGGCACTCGAAACAGAAGGCTTTTTATCACAGGACAAGAAATCAGCCCTCAAAAACTTAACCGGCAGAAAATATTTTTTTGAAAAAATCCCTAAGCCCCTGGGTCACAATTTCAGCAAAAATCTGACTTTTGGCAATTCGCTCAAAAATGGTACCAACCGGTTGCAAATGCACCTCTGAAAGGTTTGGCACTCGAAACAGAAGGCTTTTTATCACAGGACAAGAAATCAGCCCTCAAAAACTTAACCGGCAGAAAATATTTTTTTGAAAAAAAAATTCACCAAAAATCTGACTTTTGGCAATTCACTCGAAAATTGTGCCAGAAGCTTGCAAATGCTCCCCTGAGAGCTTTGGCGATGTAAACAGAAGTCTTTTTATCACAGGACAAGAAATCAGCCCTCAAAAACTTTACCGGCAGAAAATATTTTTTGGAAAAAATCCCTAAGCCCCGAGGTCACAATTTCAGCAAAAATCTGACTTTTGGCAATTCACACAAAAATGGTGCCAAAAGCTTGAAAATGCTCTCCTGAAAGGTTTGGCACTCGAAACAGAAGGCTTTTTATCACAGGACAAGAAATCAGCCCTCAAAAACTTAACCGGCAGAAAATATTTTTTTGAAAAAATCCCTAAGCCCCTGGGTCACGATTTCAGCAAAAATCTGACTTTTGGCAATTCGCTCAAAAATGGTGCCAACCGGTTGCAAATGCTCCCCTGAGAGCTTTGGCGATCTAAACAGAAGGCTTTTTAACACAGGACAAGAAATCAGCTCTCAAAAACATAACCGGCAGAAAATATTTTTTTGAAAAAATCCCTAAGCCCCGGGGTCACAATTTCAGCAAAAATCTGACTTTTGGCAATTCACTCAAAAATGGTGCCGAAAGCTTGAAAATGCTCTCCTGAAAGGTTTTGCACTCGAAACAGAAGGTTTTTTATCACAGGACAAGAAATCAGCCCTCAAAAACTTAACCGGCAGAAAATATTTTTTTGAAAAAATCCCTAAGCCCCGGGGTCACAGTTTCAGGAAAAATCTGACTTTTGGCAATTCGCTCAAAAATGGTGGCAACCGGTTGCTAATGCTCCCCTGAGAGCTTTGGCGGTGTAAACAGAAGGCTTTTTATCACAGGACAAGAAATCAGCTCTCAAAAACTTAAGCGGCAGAAAATATTTTTTTGAAAAAATCCCTAAGCCCCGGGGTCACAATTTCAGCAAAAATCTGACTTTTGGCAATTCACTAAAAAATGGTGCCGAAAGCTTGAAAATGCTCTCCTGAAAGGTTTTGCACTCGAAACAGAAGGTTTTTTATCACAGGACAAGAAATCAGCTCTCAAAAACTTAACCGGCAGAAAATATTTTTTTGAAAAAATCCCTAAGCCCCGGGGTCACAATTTCAGCAAAAATCTGACTTTTGGCAATTCACTCAAAAATGGTGCCAACCGGTTGCAAATGCTCCTCTGAAAGGTTTGGCACTCGAAACAGAAGGCTTTTTAACACAGGACAAGAAATCAGCCCTCAAAAACTTAAGCGGCAGAAAATATTTTTTTGAAAAAATCCCTAAGCCCCGGGGTCACAATTTCAGCAAAAATCTGACTTTTGTCAATTCACACAAAAATGGGGCCAACCGGTTGCAAATGCTCCCCTGAAAGCTTTGGCGATGGAAACAGAAGTCTTTTTATCACAGGACAAGAAATCAGCCCTCAAAAACTTAACCGGCAGAAAATATTTTTTTGAAAAAATCCCTAAGCCCCGGGGTCACAATTTCAGCAAAAATCTGACTTTTGTCAATTCACGCAAAAATGGGGCCAAAAGCTTGAAAATGCGCTCCTGAAAGGTTTGGCACTTGAAACAGAAGGCTTTTTATCACAGGAAAATAAATCAGCCCTCAAAAACATAACCGGCAGAAAATATTTTTTTGAAAAAATCCCTAAGCCCCGGGGTCACAATTTCAGCAAAAATCTAACTTTTGGCAATTCACTCAAAAATGGTGCCGAAAGCTTGAAAATGCTCTCCTGAAAGGTTTTGCACTCGAAACAGAAGGTTTTTTATCACAGGACAAGAAATCAGCCCTCAAAAACTTAACCGGCAGAAAATATTTTTTTGAAAAAATCCCTAAGCCCCGGGGTCACAATTTCAGCAAAAATCTGACTTTTGGCAATTCGCTCAAAAATGGTGCCAACCGGTTGCAAATGCTCCCCTGAGAGCTTTGGCGATGTAAACAGAAGGCTTTTTTACACAGGACAAGAAATCAGCTCTCAAAAACTTAAGCGGCAGAAAATATTTTTTTGAAAAAATCCCTAAGCCCCGGGGTCACAATTTCAGCAAAAATCTGACTTTTGTCAATTCACTCAAAAATGGGGCCAAAAGCTTGAAAATGCTCTCCTGAAAGGTTTGGCACTCGAAACAGAAGGCTTTTTATCACAGGACAAGAAATCAGCCCTCAAAAACTTAACCGGCAGAAAATATTTTTTTGAAAAAATCCCTAAGCCCCTGGGTCACAATTTCAGCAAAAATCTGACTTTTGGCAATTCGCTCAAAAATGGTACCAACCGGTTGCAAATGCACCTCTGAAAGGTTTGGCACTCGAAACAGAAGGCTTTTTATCACAGGACAAGAAATCAGCCCTCAAAAACTTAACCGGCAGAAAATATTTTTTTGAAAAAAAAATTCACCAAAAATCTGACTTTTGGCAATTCACTCGAAAATTGTGCCAGAAGCTTGCAAATGCTCCCCTGAGAGCTTTGGCGATGTAAACAGAAGTCTTTTTATCACAGGACAAGAAATCAGCCCTCAAAAACTTTACCGGCAGAAAATATTTTTTGGAAAAAATCCCTAAGCCCCGAGGTCACAATTTCAGCAAAAATCTGACTTTTGGCAATTCACACAAAAATGGTGCCAAAAGCTTGAAAATGCTCTCCTGAAAGGTTTGGCACTCGAAACAGAAGGCTTTTTATCACAGGACAAGAAATCAGCCCTCAAAAACTTAACCGGCAGAAAATATTTTTTTGAAAAAATCCCTAAGCCCCTGGGTCACGATTTCAGCAAAAATCTGACTTTTGGCAATTCGCTCAAAAATGGTGCCAACCGGTTGCAAATGCTCCCCTGAGAGCTTTGGCGATCTAAACAGAAGGCTTTTTAACACAGGACAAGAAATCAGCTCTCAAAAACATAACCGGCAGAAAATATTTTTTTGAAAAAATCCCTAAGCCCCGGGGTCACAATTTCAGCAAAAATCTGACTTTTGGCAATTCACTCAAAAATGGTGCCAAAAGCTTGAAAATGCTCTCCTGAAAGGTTTTGCACTCGAAACAGAAGGTTTTTTATCACAGGACAAGAAATCAGCCCTCAAAAACTTAACCGGCAGAAAATATTTTTTTGAAAAAATCCCTAAGCCCCGGGGTCACAATTTCAGCAAAAATCTGACTTTTGGCAATTCAGTCAAAAATCGTGCCAAAAGCTTGAAAATGCTCCCCTGAAAGATTTGTCACTCGAAACAGAAGGCTTTTTATCACAGGACAAGAAATCAGCCCTCAAAAACTTAACCGGCAGAAAATATTTTTTTGAAAAAATCCCTAAGCCCCGGGGTCACAATTTCAGCAAAAATCTGACTTTTGGCAATTCACTCAAAAATGGTGCCAACCGGTTGCAAATGCTCCCCTGAAAGCTTTGGCGATGGAAACAGAAGTCTTTTTATCACAGGACAAGAAATCAGCCCTCAAAAACTTAAGCGGCAGAAAATATTTTTTTGAAAAAATCCCTAAGCCCCGGGGTCACAACTTCAGCAAAAATCTGACTTTTGGCAATTCACTCAAAAATGGTGCCAACTGTTTGCAAATGCTCACCTGAAAGGTTATGCAGTCGAAACAGAAGGCTTTTTATCACAGGACAAGAAATCAGCCCTCAAAAACTTAACCGGCAGAAAATATTTTTTTGAAAAAAAAATTCACCAAAAATCTGACTTTTGGCAATTCACTCGAAAATTGTGCCAGAAGCTTGCAAATGCTCCCCTGAGAGCTTTGGCGATGTAAACAGAAGTCTTTTTATCACAGGACAAGAAATCAGCCCTCAAAAACTTTACCGGCAGAAAATATTTTTTGGAAAAAATCCCTAAGCCCCGAGGTCACAATTTCAGCAAAAATCTGACTTTTGGCAATTCACACAAAAATGGTGCCAAAAGCTTGAAAATGCTCTCCTGAAAGGTTTGGCACTCGAAACAGAAGGCTTTTTATCACAGGACAAGAAATCAGCCCTCAAAAACTTAACCGGCAGAAAATATTTTTTTGAAAAAATCCCTAAGCCCCTGGGTCACGATTTCAGCAAAAATCTGACTTTTGGCAATTCGCTCAAAAATGGTGCCAACCGGTTGCAAATGCTCCCCTGAGAGCTTTGGCGATCTAAACAGAAGGCTTTTTAACACAGGACAAGAAATCAGCTCTCAAAAACATAACCGGCAGAAAATATTTTTTTGAAAAAATCCCTAAGCCCCGGGGTCACAATTTCAGCAAAAATCTGACTTTTGGCAATTCACTCAAAAATGGTGCCAAAAGCTTGAAAATGCTCTCCTGAAAGGTTTTGCACTCGAAACAGAAGGTTTTTTATCACAGGACAAGAAATCAGCCCTCAAAAACTTAACCGGCAGAAAATATTTTTTTGAAAAAATCCCTAAGCCCCGGGGTCACAATTTCAGCAAAAATCTGACTTTTGGCAATTCAGTCAAAAATCGTGCCAAAAGCTTGAAAATGCTCCCCTGAAAGATTTGTCACTCGAAACAGAAGGCTTTTTATCACAGGACAAGAAATCAGCCCTCAAAAACTTAACCGGCAGAAAATATTTTTTTGAAAAAATCCCTAAGCCCCGGGGTCACAATTTCAGCAAAAATCTGACTTTTGGCAATTCACTCAAAAATGGTGCCAACCGGTTGCAAATGCTCCCCTGAAAGCTTTGGCGATGGAAACAGAAGTCTTTTTATCACAGGACAAGAAATCAGCCCTCAAAAACTTAACCGGCAGAAAATATTTTTTTGAAAAAATCCCTAAGCCCCGGGGTCACAATTTCAGCAAAAATCTGACTTTTGTCAATTCACGCAAAAATGGGGCCAAAAGCTTGAAAATGCGCTCCTGAAAGGTTTGGCACTTGAAACAGAAGGCTTTTTATCACAGGAAAATAAATCAGCCCTCAAAAACATAACCGGCAGAAAATATTTTTTTGAAAAAATCCCTAAGCCCCGGGGTCACAATTTCAGCAAAAATCTAACTTTTGGCAATTCACTCAAAAATGGTGCCGAAAGCTTGAAAATGCTCTCCTGAAAGGTTTTGCACTCGAAACAGAAGGTTTTTTATCACAGGACAAGAAATCAGCTCTCAAAAACTTAATCGGCAGAAAATATTTTTTTGAAAAAATCCCTAAGCCCCGGGGTCACAATTTCAGCAAAAATCTGACTTTTGGCAATTCACTCAAAAATGGTGCCAAAAGCTTGAAAATGCTCTCCTGAAAGGTTTGGCGATGTAAACAGAAGGCTTTTTATCACAGGACAAGAAATCAGCTCTCAAAAACTTAACCGGCAGAAAATATTTTTTTGAAAAAATCCCTAAGCCCCGGGGTCACAATTTCAGCAAAAATCTGACTTTTGGCAATTCACTCAAAAATGGTGCCAACCGGTTGCAAATGCACCTCTGAAAGGTTTGGCACTCGAAACAGAAGGCTTTTTATCACAGGACAAGAAATCAGCCCTCAAAAACATAACCGGCAGAAAATATTTTTTTGAAAAAATCCCTAAGACCCGGGGTCACAATTTCAGCAAAAATCTGACTTTTGGCAATTCACACAAAAATGGTGCCAAAAGCTTGAAAATGCTCTCCTGAAAGGTTTGGCACTCGAAACAGAAGGCTTTTTATCACAGGACAAGAAATCAGCCCTCAAAAACTTAACCGGCAGAAAATATTTTTTTGAAAAAATCCCTAAGCCCCTGGGTCACGATTTCAGCAAAAATCTGACTTTTGGCAATTCGCTCAAAAAGTGGTGCCAACCGGTTGCAAATGCTCCCCTGAGAGCTTTGGCGATGTAAACAGGAGGCTTTTTAACACAGGACAAGAAATCAGCTCTCAAAAACTTAAGCGGCAGAAAATATTTTTTTGAAAAAATCCCTAAGCCCCGGGGTCACAATTTCAGCAAAAATCTGACTTTTGGCAATTCACTCAAAAATGGTGCCGAAAGCTTGAAAATGCTCTCCTGAAAGGTTTTGCACTCGAAACAGAAGGTTTTTTATCACAGGACAAGAAATCAGCTCTCAAAAACTTAATCGGCAGAAAATATTTTTTTGAAAAAATCCCTAAGCCCCGGGGTCACAATTTCAGCAAAAATCTGACTTTTGGCAATTCACTCAAAAATGGTGCCAAAAGCTTGAAAATGCTCTCCTGAAAGGTTTGGCGATGTAAACAGAAGGCTTTTTATCACAGGACAAGAAATCAGCTCTCAAAAACTTAACCGGCAGAAAATATTTTTTTGAAAAAATCCCTAAGCCCCGGGGTCACAATTTCAGGAAAAATCTGACTTTTGGCAATTCACTCAAAAATGGTGCCAAAAGCTTGAAAATGCTCTCCTGAAAGGTTTGGCACTCGAAACAGAAGGCTTTTTATCACAGGATAAGGATTCAGCCATCAAAAACTTAACCGGCAGAAAATATTTTTTTGAAAAAAAAATTCACCAAAAATCTGACTTTTGGCAATTCACTCGAAAATTGTGCCAGAAGCTTGCAAATGCTCCCCTGAGAGCTTTGGCGATGTAAACAGAAGTCTTTTTATCACAGGACAAGAAATCAGCCCTCAAAAACTTTACCGGTAGAAAATATTTTTTGGAAAAAATCCCTAAGCCCTGGGGTCACAATTTCAGCAAAAATCTGACTTTTGGCAATTCACTCAAAAATGGTGCCAACCGGTTGTAAATGCTCCCCTGAAAGCTTTGGCGATGTAAACAGAAGGCTTTTTATCACAGGACAAGAAATCAGCTCTCAAAAACTTAACCGGCAGAAAATATTTTTTTGAAAAAATCCCTAAGCCCCGGGGTCACAATTTCAGCAAAAATCTGACTTTTGGCAATTCACTCAAAAATGGTGCCGAAAGCTTGAAAATGCTCTCCTGAAAGGTTTTGCACTCGAAACAGAAGGTTTTTTATCACAGGATAAGAAATCAGCTCTCAAAAACTTAACGGGCAGAAAATATTTTTTTGAAAAAATCCCTAAGCCCCGGGGTCACAATTTCAGCAAAAATCTGACTTTTGGCAATTCACTCAAAAATGGTGCCAACCGGTTGCAAATGCACCTCTGAAAGGTTTGGCACTCGAAACAGAAGGCTTTTTATCACAGGACAAGAAATCAGCCCTCAAAAACTTAACCGGCAGAAAATATTTTTTTGAAAAAATCCCTAAGCCCCGGGGTCACAATTTCAACAAAAATCTGACTTTTGGCAATTCACTCAAAAATGGTGCCAAAAGCTTGAAAATGCGCTCCATAAAGGTTTGGCAATCGAAACAGAAGGCTTTTTATCACAGGACAAGAAATCAGCCCTCAAAAACTTAACCGGCAGAAAATATTTTTTTGAAAAAATCCCTAAGCCCCGGGGTCAGAATTTCAGCAAAAATCTGACTTTTGGCAATTCACTCAAAAATGGTGCCAACCGGTTGCAAATGCTCCCCTGAGAGCTTTGGCCATGTAAACAGAAGGCTTTTTATCACAGGACAAGAAATCAGCCCTCAAAAACTTAACCGGCAGAAAATATTTTTTTGAAAAAATCCCTAAGCCCCGGGGTCACAATTTCAGCAAAAATCTGACTTTTGGCAATTCACTCAAAAATGGTGCCAAAAGCTTGAAAATGCGCTCCTGAAAGGTTTGGCACTCGAAACAGAAGGCTTTTTTATCACAGGACAAGAAACCAGCCCTCAAAAATTTAACTGGCAGAAAATATTTTTTTGAAAAAATCCCTAAGCCCCGGGGTCTCAATTTCAGCAAAAATCTGACTTTTGGCAATTCACTCAAAAATGTTGCCAAAAGCTTGAAAATGCTCTCCTGAAAGGTTTGGCACTCGAAACAGAAGGCTTTTTATCACAGGACAAGAAATCAGCCCTCAAAAACTTAACCGGCAGAAAATATTTTTTTGAAAAAATCCCTAAACCCCGGGGTCACAACTTCAGCAAAATTCTGACTTTTGGCAATTCACTCAAGAATGGTGCCAAAAGCTTGAAAATGCTCTCCTGAAAGGTTTGGCACTCGAAACAGAAGGCTTTTTTATCACAGGACAAGAAACCAGCCCTCAAAAACTTAACTGGCAGAAAATATTTTTTTGAAAAAATCCCTAAGCCCCGGGGTCACAATTTCAGCAAAAATCTGACTTTTGGCAATTCACTCAAAAATGGTGCCAAAAGCTTGAAAATGCTCTCCTGAAAGGTTTGGCACTCGAAACAGAAGGCTTTTTTATCACAGGACAAGAAATCAGCCCTCAAAAACTTAACCGGCAGAAAATATTTTTTTGAAAATATCCCTAAACCCCGGGGTCACAATTTCAACAAAAATCTGACTTTTGGCAATTCACTCAAAAATGGTGCCAACCGGTTGCAAATGCTCCCCTGAAAGCTTTGGCGATGGAAACAGAAGTCTTTTTATCACAGGACAAGAAATCAGCTCTCAAAAACTTAATGGGCAGAAAATATTTTTTTGAAAAAATCCCTAAGCCCCGGGGTCACAATTTCAGCAAAAATCTGACTTTTGGCAATTCACTCAAAAATGGTGCCAACCGTTTGCAAATGCTCGCCTGAGAGCTTTGGCGATGTAAACAGAAGTCTTTTTATCACAGGACAAGAAATCAGCCCTCAAAAACTTAACCGGCAGAAAATATTTTTTTGAAAAAAATCCCTAAGCCCCGGGGTCACAATTTCAACAAAAATCTGACTTTTGGCAATTCACTCGAAAATTGTGCCAGAAGCTTGCAAATGCTCGCCTGAAAGCTTTGGCGATGGAAACAGAAGTCTTTTTATCACAGGACAAGAAATCAGCTCTCAAAAACTTAATGGGCAGAAAATATTTTTTTGAAAAAATCCCTAAGCCCCGGGGTCACAATTTCAGCAAAAATCTGACTTTTGGCAATTCACTCAAAAATGGTGCCAACCGTTTGCAAATGCTCGCCTGAGAGCTTTGGCGATGTAAACAGAAGGCTTTTTATCACAGGACAAGAAATCAGCCCTCAAAAACTTAACCGGCAGAAAATATTTTTTTGAAAAAAATCCCTAAGCCCCGGGGTCACAATTTCAACAAAAATCTGACTTTTGGCAATTCACTCGAAAATTGTGCCAGAAGCTTGCAAATGCTCGCCTGAAAGCTTTGGCGATGTAAACAGAAGTCTTTTTATCACAGGACAAGAAATCAGCTCTCAAAAACTTAATCGGCAGAAAATATTTTTTTGAAAAAATCCCTAAACCCCGGGGTCACAATTTCAGCAAAAATCTGACTTTTGGCAATTCACTCAAAAATGGTGCCAACCGGTTGCAAATGCTCCCCTGAAAGCTTTGGCGATGGAAACAGAAGTCTTTTTATCACAGGACAAGAAATCAGCTCTCAAAAACTTAATGGGCAGAAAATTTTTTTTTGAAAAAATCCCTAAGCCCCGTGGTCACAATTTCAGCAAAAATCTGACTTTTGGCAATTCACTCAAAAATGGTGCCAACCGTTTGCAAATGCTCCCCTGAGAGCTTTGGCGATGTAAACAGAAGTCTTTTTATCACAGGACAAGAAATCAGCCCTCAAAAACTTAACCGGCAGAAAATATTTTTTTGAAAAAATCCCTAAGCCCCGGGGTCACAATTTCAGCAAAAATCTGACTTTTGGCAATTCACTCAAAAATGGTGCCAACCGTTTGCAAATACTCGCCTGAAAGCTTTGGCGATGTAAACAGAAGTCTTTTTATCACAGGACAAGAAATCAGCCCTCAAAAACTTAATGGGCAGAAAATATTTTTTTGAAAAAAATCCCTAAGCCCCGGGGTCACAATTTCAACAAAAATCTGACTTTTGGCAATTCACTCGAAAATTGTGCCAGAAGCTTGCAAATGCTCGCCTGAAAGCCTTGGCGATGGAAACAGAAGTCTTTTTATCACAGGACAAGAAATCAGCCCTCAAAAACTTAACCGGCAGAAAATATTTTGTCAATTCACTAAAAAATGGTGCCAAAAGCTTGAAAATGCTCTCCTGAAAGGTTTGGCACTCAAACAGAAGGCTTTTTATCACGGGACAAGAAATCAGCCCTCAAAAACTTAACCGGCAGAAAATATTTTTTTGAAAAAATCCCTAAACCCCGGGGTCACAATTTCAGCAAAAATCTGACTTTTGGCAATTCACTCAAAAATGGTGCCAACCGGTTGCATATGCTCCCCTGAAAGCTTTGGCGATGGAAACAGAAGTCTTTTTATCACAGGACAAGAAATCAGCTCTCCAAAAACTTAATCGGCAGAAAATATTTTTTTGAAAAAATCCCTAAGCCCCGGGCTCACAATTTCAGCAAAAATCTGACTTTTGGCAATTCACTCAAAAATGGTGCCAACTGTTTGTAAATGCTCCCCTGAGAGCTTTGGCGATGTAAACAGAAGTCTTTTTATCACAGGACAAGAAATCAGCCCTCAAAAACTTAACCGGCAGAAAATATTTTTTTGAAAAAATCCCTAAGCCCCGGGGTCACAATTTCAACAAAAGTCTGACTTTTGGCAATTCACTCGAAAATTGTGCCAGAAGCTTGCAAATGCTCGCCTGAAAGCTTTGGCGATTTAAACAGAAGGCTTTTTATCACAGGACAAGAAATCAGCTCTCAAAAACTTAACCGGCAGAAAATATTTTTTTGAAAAAATCCCTAAGCCCCGGGATCACAACTTCAGCAAAAATCTGACTTTTGGCAATTCACTCAAAAATGGTGCCAACCGGTTGCAAATGCTCCCATGAGAGCTTTGGCGATGTAAACAGAAGGCTTTTTATCACATGACAAGAAATCAGCTCTCAAAAACTTAACCGGCAGAAAATATTTTTTTGAAAAAATCCCTAAGACCCGGGGTCACAATTTCAGCAAAAATCTGACTTTTGGCAATTCACTCAAAAATGGTGCCAAAAGCTTGAAAATGCGCTCCTGAAAGGTTTGGCACTCGAAACAGAAGGCTTTTTATCACGGGACAAGAAATCAGCCCTCAAAAACTTAACCGGCAGAAAATATTTTTTTGAAAAAATCCCTAAGCCCCGGGGTCACAATTTCAGCAAAAATCTGACTTTTGGCAATTCACTCAAAAATGGTGCCAACTGTTTGCAAATGCTCACCTGAAAGGTTTTGCAGTCGAAACAGAAGGCTTTTTATCACAGGACAAGAAATCAGCCCTCAAAAACTTAACCGGCAGAAAATATTTTTTTGAAAAAATCCCTAAGCCCCGGGGTCACAATTTCAGCAAAAATCTGACTTTTGGCAATTCACTCAAAAATGGTGCCAAAAGCTTGAAAATGCTCTCCTGAAAGGTTTTGCTGTCGAAACAGAAGGCTTTTTATCACAGGACAAGAAATCAGCCCTCAAAAACTTAACCAGGAGAAAATATTTTTTTGAAAAACTCCCTAAGCCCCGGGGTCACAACTTCAGCAAAAATCTGACTTTTGGCAATTCACTCAAAAATGGTGCCAACTGTTTGCAAATGCTCACCTGAAAGGTTATGCAGTCGAAACAGAAGGCTTTTTATCACAGGACAAGAAATCAGCCCTCAAAAACTTAACCGGCAGAAAATATTTTTTTGAAAAAATCCCTAAGCCCCGGGGTCACAATTTCAGCAAAAATCTGACTTTTGGCAATTCACTCAAAAATGGTGCCAAAAGCATGAAAATGCTCTCCTGAAAGGTTTGGCACTCGAAACAGAAGGCTTTTTAATCACAGGACAAGAAATCAGCCCTCAAAAACTTAACCAGGAGAAAATATTTTTTTGAAAAAATCCCTAAGCCCCGGGGTCACAACTTCAGCAAAAATCTGACTTTTGGCAATTCACTCAAAAATGGGGCCAAAAGCTTGAAAATGCTGTCCTGAAAGGTTTGGCACTCGAAACAGAAGGCTTTTTATCACAGGACAAGAAATCAGCCCTCAAAAACTTAACCGGCAGAAAATATTTTTTTGAAAAAATCCCTAAGGCCCGGGCTCACAATTTCAGCAAAAATCTGACTTTTGGCAATTCACTCAAAAATGGTGCCAACCGTTTGCAAATGCTCCCCTGAGAGCTTTGGCGATGTAAACAGAAGTCATTTTATCACAGGACAGGAAATCAGCCCTCAAAAACTTAACCGGCAGAAAATATTTTTTTGAAAAAATCCCAAAGCCCCGGGGTCACAATTTCAGCAAAAATCTGACTTTTGGCAATTCACTCAAAAATGGTGCCAACCGGTTGCAAATGCTCTCCTGAAAGGTTTGGCACTCGAAACAGAAGGCTTTTTATCACAGGACAAGAAATCAGCCCTCAAAAACTTAACCGGCAGAAAATATTTTTTTGAAAAAATCCCTAAGTCCCGGGGTCACAATTTCAGCAAAAATCTGACTTTTGGCAATTCACTCAAAAATGGTGCCAACCGGTTGCAAATGCTCCCCTGACAGGTTTGGCACTCGAAACAGAAGGCTTTTTATCACAGGACAAGAAATCAGCCCTCAAAAACTTAACCGGCAGAAAATATTTTTTTGAAAAGATCCCTAAGCCGCGGCGTCACAATTTCAGCAAAAATCTGACTTTTGGCAGTTCACTCAAAAATGGTGCCAAGCGGTTGCAAATGCTCCCCTGACAGGTTTGGCACTCGAAACAGAAGGCTTTTTATCACAGGAC
Organism: Podarcis liolepis; assembly: GCF_965112155.1. NCBI lineage: Eukaryota > Metazoa > Chordata > Lepidosauria > Squamata > Lacertidae > Podarcis > Podarcis liolepis. The sequence continues at coordinate 8,619,575 of NC_139556.1, forward strand.
AAGAAATCAGCCCTCAAAAACTTATCCGGCAGAAAATATTTTTTTGAAAAAATCCCTAAGCCCCGGGGTCACAATTTCAGCAAAAATCTGACTTTTCGCAGTTCACTCAAAAATGGTGCCAAAGGCTTGAAAATGCTCCCCTGAAAGGTTTGGCACTCAAAACAGAAGGATTTTTATCACAGGACAAGAAATCAGCCCTCAAAAACTTAACCGGCAGAAAATATTTTTTTGATAAAATCCCTAACCCCGGGGTCACAATTTCAGGAAAAATCTGACTTTTGGCAATTCACTCAAAAATGGTGCCAAAAGCTTGAAAATGCTCCCCTGAAATCTTTGGCACTCGAAACAGAAGGCTTTTAATCACAGGACAAGAAATCAGCCCTCAAAAACTTAACTGGCAGGAAATATTTTTTTGAAAAAAAACCCTAAGCCCCGGGGTCACAATTTCAGCAAAAATCTGACTTTTGGCAATTCACTCAAAAATGGTGCCAAAAGCTTGAAAATGCTCCCCTGAAAGGTTTTGCACTCGAAACAGAAGGTTTTTTATCACAGGATAAGAAATCAGCTCTCAAAAACTTAACGGGCAGAAAATATTTTTTTGAAAATATCCCTAAGCCCCGGGGTCACAATTTCAGCAAAAATCTGACTTTTGGCAATTCACTCAAAAATGGTGCCAACCGGTTGCAAATGCTCCCCTGAAAGCTTTGGCGATGTAAACAGAAGGCTTTTTATCACAGGACAAGAAATCAGCTCTCAAAAACTTAACCGGCAGAAAATATTTTTTTGAAAAAATCCCTAAGCCCCGGGGTCACAATTTCAGCAAAAATCTGACTTTTAGCAATTCACTCAAAAATGGTGCCAACCGGTTGCAAATGCACCTCTGAAAGGTTTGGCACTCGAAACAGAAGGCTTTTTATCACAGGACAAGAAATCAGCCCTCAAAAACTTAACCGGCAGAAAATATTTTTTTGAAAAAATCCCTAAGCCCCGGGGTCACAATTTCAACAAAAATCTGACTTTGGCAATTCACTCAAAAATGGTGCCAAAAGCTTGAAAATGCGCTCCTTAAAGGTTTGGCAATCGAAACAGAAGGCTTTTTATCACAGGACAAGAAATCAGCCCTCAAAAACTTAACCGGCAGAAAATATTTTTTTGAAAAAATCCCTAAGCCCCGGGGTCACAATTTCAACAAAAATCTGACTTTGGCAATTCACTCAAAAATGGTGCCAAAAGCTTGAAAATGCGCTCCTGAAAGGTTTGGCACTCGAAACAGAAGGCTTTTTTATCACAGGACAAGAAACCAGCCCTCAAAAATTTAACTGGCAGAAAATATTTTTTTGAAAAAATCCCTAAGCCCCGGGGTCACAATTTCAGCAAAAATCAGACTTTTGGCAATTCACTCAAAAATGTTGCCAAAAGCTTGAAAATGCTCTCCTGAAAGGTTTGGCACTCGAAACAGAAGGCTTTTTATCACAGGACAAGAAATCAGCCCTCAAAAACTTAACCGGCAGAAAATATTTTTTTGAAAAAATCCCTAAACCCCGGGGTCACAACTTCAGCAAAAATCTGACTTTTGGCAATTCACTCAAAAATGGTGCCAAAAGCTTGAAAATGCTCTCCTGAAAGGTTTGGCACTCGAAACAGAAGGCTTTTTTATCACAGGACAAGAAACCAGCCCTCAAAAACTTAACTGGCAGAAAATATTTTTTTGAAAAAATCCCTAAGCCCCGGGGTCACAATTTCAGCAAAAATCTGACTTTTGGCAATTCACTCAAAAATGGTGCCAAAAGCTTGAAAATGCTCTCCTGAAAAGTTTGGCACTCGAAACAGAAGGCTTTTTTATCACAGGACAAGAAATCAGCCCTCAAAAACTTAACCGGCAGAAAATATTTTTTTGAAAAAATCCCTAAACCCCGGGGTCACAATTTCAACAAAAATCTGACTTTTGGCAATTCACTAGAAAATTGTGCCAGAAGCTTGCAAATGCTCGCCTGAAAGCTTTGGCGATGTAAACAGAAGTCTTTTTATCACAGGACAAGAAATCAGCTCTCAAAAACTTAATCGGCAGAAAATATTTTTTTGAAAAAATCCCTAAACCCCGGGGTCACAATTTCAGCAAAAATCTGACTTTTGGCAATTCACTCAAAAATGGTGCCAACCGGTTGCAAATGCTCCCCTGAAAGCTTTGGCGATGGAAACAGAAGTCTTTTTATCACAGGACAAGAAATCAGCTTTCAAAAACTTAATGGGCAGAAAATATTTTTTTGAAAAAATCCCTAAGCCCCGGGGTCACAATTTCAGCAAAAATTTGACTTTTGGCAATTCACTCAAAAATGGTGCCAACCGTTTGCAAATGCTCGCCTGAGAGCTTTGGCGATGTAAACAGAAGTCTTTTTATCACAGGACAAGAAATCAGCCCTCAAAAACTTAACCGGCAGAAAATATTTTTTTGAAAAAAATCCCTAAGCCCCGGGGTCACAATTTCAACAAAAATCTGACTTTTGGCAATTCACTCGAAAATTGTGCCAGACGCTTGCAAATGCTCGCCTGAAAGCTTTGGCGATGTAAACAGAAGTCTTTTTATCACAGGACAAGAAATCAGCTCTCAAAAACTTAATCGGCAGAAAATATTTTTTTGAAAAAATCCCTAAATCCCGGGGTCACAATTTCAGCAAAAATCTGACTTTTGGCAATTCACTCAAAAATGGTGCCAACCGGTTGCAAATGCTCCCCTGAAAGCTTTGGCGATGGAAACAGAAGTCTTTTTATCACAGGACAAGAAATCAGCTCTCAAAAACCTAATGGGCAGAAAATTTTTTTTTGAAAAAATCCCTAAGCCCAGTGGTCACAATTTCAGCAAAAATCTGACTTTTGGCAATTCACTCAAAAATGGTGCCAACCGTTTGCAAATGCTCCCCTGAGAGCTTTGGCGATGTAAACAGAAGTCTTTTTATCACAGGACAAGAAATCAGCCCTCAAAAACTTAACCGGCAGAAAATATTTTTTTGAAAAAATCCCTAAGCTCCGGGGTCACAATTTCAGCAAAAATCTGACTTTTGGCAATTCACTCAAAAATGGTGCCAACCGTTTGCAAATACTCGCCTGAAAGCTTTGGCGATGTAAACAGAAGTCTTTTTATCACAGGACAAGAAATCAGCCCTCAAAAACTTAACCGGCAGAAAATATTTTTTTGAAAAAAATCCCTAAGCCCCGGGGTCACAATTTCAACAAAAATCTGACTTTTGGCAATTCATTCGAAAATTGTGCCAGAAGCTTGCAAATGCTCGCCTGAAAGCCTTGGCGATGGAAACAGAAGTCTTTTTATCACAGGACAAGAAATCAGCCCTCAAAAACTTAACCGGCAGAAAATATTTTGTCAATTCACTAAAAAATGGTGCCAAAAGCTTGAAAATGCTCTCCTGAAAGGTTTGGCACTCAAACAGAAGGCTTTTTATCACGGGACAAGAAATCAGCCCTCAAAAACTTAACCGGCAGAAAATATTTTTTTGAAAAAATCCCTAAACCCCGGGGTCACAATTTCAGCAAAAATCTGACTTTTGGCAATTCACTCAAAAATGGTGCCAACCGGTTGCATATGCTCCCCTGAAAGCTTTGGCGATGGAAACAGAAGTCTTTTTATCACAGGACAAGAAATCAGCTCTCAAAAACTTAATCGGCAGAAAATATTTTTTTGAAAAAATCCCTAAGCCCCGGGCTCACAATTTCAGCAAAAATCTGACTTTTGGCAATTCACTCAAAAATGGTGCCAACTGTTTGCAAATGCTCCCCTGAGAGCTTTGGCGATGTAAACAGAAGTCTTTTTATCACAGGACAAGAAATCAGCCCTCAAAAACTTAACCGGCAGAAAATATTTTTTTGAAAAAATCCCTAAGCCCCGGGGTCACAATTTCAACAAAAATCTGACTTTTGGCAATTCACTCGAAAATTGTGCCAGAAGCTTGCAAATGCTCGCCTGAAAGCTTTGGCGATTTAAACAGAAGGCTTTTTATCACAGGACAAGAAATCAGCTCTCAAAAACTTAATCGGCAGAAAATATTTTTTTGAAAAAATCCCTAAGCCCCGGGGTCACAATTTCAGCAAAAATCTGACTTTTGGCAATTCACTCAAAAATGGTGCCAAAAGCTTGAAAATGCTCTCCTGAAAGGTTTTGCAGTCGAAACAGAAGGCTTTTTATCACAGGACAAGAAATCAGCCCTCAAGAACTTAACCGGCAGAAAATATTTTTTTGAAAAAATCCCTAAGCCCCGGGATCACAACTTCAGCAAAAATCTGACTTTTGGCAATTCACTCAAAAATGGTGCCAAAAGCTTGAAAATGCTCTCCTGAAAGGTTTGGCACTCGGAACAGAAGGCTTTTTATCACAGGACAAGAAATCAGCCCTCAAAAACTTAACTGGCAGAAAATAGTTTTTTGAAAAAATCCCTAAGCCCCGGGGTCACAATTTCAGCAAAAATCTGACTTTTGGCAATTCACTCAAAAATGGTGCCAACCGGTTGCAAATGCTCCCATGAGAGCTTTGGCGATGTAAACAGAAGGCTTTTTATCACATGACAAGAAATCAACTCTCAAAAACTTAACCGGCAGAAAATATTTTTTTGAAAAAATCCCTAAGACCCGGGGTCACAATTTCAGCAAAAATCTGACTTTTGGCAATTCACTCAAAAATGGTGCCAAAAGCTTGAAAATGCGCTCCTGAAAGGTTTGGCACTCGAAACAGAAGGCTTTTTATCACGGGACAAGAAATCAGCCCTCAAAAACTTAACCGGCAGAAAATATTTTTTTGAAAAAATCCCTAAGCCCCGGGGTCACAATTTCAGCAAAAATCTGACTTTTGGCAATTCACTCAAAAATGGTGCCAAAAGCTTGAAAATGCTCTCCTGAAAGGTTTTGTAGTCGAAACAGAAGGCTTTTTATCACAGGACAAGAAATCAGCCCTCAAAAACTTAACCAGGAGAAAATATTTTTTTGAAAAACTCCCTAAGCCCCGGGGTCACAACTTCAGCAAAAATCTGACTTTTGGCAATTCACTCAAAAATGGTGCCAACTGTTTGCAAATGCTCACCTGAAAGGTTTTGCAGTCGAAACAGAAGGCTTTTTATCACAGGACAAGAAATCAGCCCTCAAAAACTTAACCGGCAGAAAATATTTTTTTGAAAAAATCCCTAAGCCCCGGGGTCACAATTTCAGCAAAAATCTGACTTTTGGCAATTCACTCAAAAATGGTGCCAAAAGCTTGAAAATGCTCTCCTGAAAGGTTTTGTAGTCGAAACAGAAGGCTTTTTATCACAGGACAAGAAATCAGCCCTCAAAAACTTAACCAGGAGAAAATATTTTTTTGAAAAACTCCCTAAGCCCCGGGGTCACAACTTCAGCAAAAATCTGACTTTTGGCAATTCACTCAAAAATGGTGCCAACTGTTTGCAAATGCTCACCTGAAAGGTTTTGCAGTCGAAACAGAAGGCTTTTTATCACAGGACAAGAAATCAGCCCTCAAAAACTTAACCGGCAGAAAATATTTTTTTGAAAAAATCCCTAAGCCCCGGGGTCACAATTTCAGCAAAAATCTGACTTTTGGCAATTCACTCAAAAATGGTGCCAAAAGCTTGAAAATGCTCTCCTGAAAGGTTTTGCAGTCGAAACAGAAGGCTTTTTATCACAGGACAAGAAATCAGCCCTCAAAAACTTAACCAGGAGAAAATATTTTTTTGAAAAAATCCCTAAGCCCCGGGGTCACAACTTCAGGACAAATCTGACTTTTGGCAATTCACTCAAAAATGGGGCCAAAAGCTTGAAAATGCTGTCCTGAAAGGTTTGGCACTCGAAACAGAAGGCTTTTTATCACAGGACAAGAAATCAGCCCTCAAAAACTTAACCGGCAGAAAATATTTTTTTGAAAAAATCCCTAAGGCCCGGGCTCACAATTTCAGCAAAAATCTGACTTTTGGCAATTCACTCAAAAATGGTGCCAACCGTTTGCAAATGCTCCCCTGAGAGCTTTGGCGATGTAAACAGAAGTCATTTTATCACAGGACAAGAAATCAGCCCTCAAAAACTTAACCGGCAGAAAATATTTTTTTGAAAAAATCCCAAAGCCCCGGGGTCACAATTTCAGCAAAAATCTGACTTTTGGCAATTCACTCAAAAATGGTGCCAACCGATTGCAAATGCTCTCCTGAAAGGTTTGGCACTCGAAACAGAAGGCTTTTTATCACAGGACAAGAAATCAGCCCTCAAAAACTTAACCGGCAGAAAATATATTTTTGAAAAAACCCCTAAGCCCCGGGGTCACAATTTCAGCAAAAATCTGAATTTTGGCAATTCGCTCAAAAATGGTGCCAAAAGCTTGAAAATGCTCCCCTGAAAGGTTTCTCACTCGAAACAGAAGTCTTTTTATCACAGGACAAGAAACCAGCCCTCAAAAACTTAACCGGCAGAAAATATTTGTTTGAAAAAATCCCTAAGCCCCGGGGTCACAATTTCAACAAAAATCTGACTTTTGTCAATTCACTCAAAAATGGTGCCAAAAGCTTGAAAATGCGCTCCTGAAAGGTTTGGCAATAAAAACAGAAGGCTTTTTATCACAGGACAAGAAATCAGCCCTCAAAAACTTAACCGGCAGAAAATATTTTTTTGAAAAAATCCCTAAGTCCCGGGGTCACAATTTCAGCAAAAATCTGACTTTTGGCAATTCACTCAAAAATGGTGCCAACCGGTTGCAAATGCTCCCCTGACAGGTTTGGCACTCGAAACAGAAGGCTTTTTATCACAGGACAAGAAATCAGCCCTCAAAAACTTAACCGGCAGAAAATATTTTTTTGAAAAGATCCCTAAGCCCCGGGGTCACAATTTCAGCAAAAATCTGACTTTTGGCAGTTCACTCAAAAATGGTGCCAAGCGGTTGCAAATGCTCCCCTGACAGGTTTGGCACTCGAAACAGAAGGCTTTTTATCACAGGACAAGAAATCAGCCCTCAAAAACTTAACCGGCAGAAAATATTTTTTTGAAAAAATCCCTAAGCCCCGGGGTCACAATTTCAGCAAAAATCTGACTTTTGGCAATTCACTCAAAAATGGTGCCAAAAGCTTGAAAATGCTCCCCCGACAGGTTTGGCACTCCAAACAGAAGGATTTTTATCACAGGACAAGAAATCAGCCCTCAAAAACTTATCCAGCAGAAAATATTTTTTTGAAAAAATCCCTAAGCCCCGGGGTCACAATTTCAGCAAAAATCTGACTTTTCGCAGTTCACTCAAAAATGGTGCCAAAAGCTTGAAAATGCTCCCCTGAAAGGTTTGGCACTCAAAACAGAAGGATTTTTATCACAGGACAAGAAATCAGCCCTCAAAAACTTAACCGGCAGAAAATATTTTTTTGATAAAATCCCTAACCCCGGGATCACAATTTCAGGAAAAATCTGACTTTTGGCAATTCACTCAAAAATGGTGCCAAAAGCTTGAAAATGCTCCCCTGAAATCTTTGGCACTCAAAACAGAAGGCTTTTAATCACAGGACAAGAAATCAGCCCTCAAAAACTTAACTGGCAGGAAATATTTTTTTGAAAAAAAACCCTAAGCCCCGGGGTCACAATTTCAGCAAAAATCTGACTTTTGGCAATTCACTCAAAAATGGTGCCAAAAGCTTGAAAATGCTCCCCTGAAAGGTTTGGCGATGGAATCGGAAGGCTTTTTATCACAGGACAAGAAATCAGCCCTCAAAAACTTAACCGGCAGAAAATATTTTTTTGAAAAAATCCCTAAGCAAAGGGGTCAAAATTTCAGCAAAAATCTGACTTTTGGCAATTCACTCAAAAATGGTGCCAACCGCTTGCAACTGCTCACCTGAAAGCTTTGGCGATGGAAACAGAAGGCTTTTTATCACAGGACAAGAAATCAGCCCTCAAAAACTTAACCGGCAGAAAATATTTTTTTGATAAAATCCCTAACCCCGGCGACACAATTTCAGCAAAAATCTGACTTTTGGCAATTCACTCAAAAATGGTGCCAACCGGTTGCAAATGCTCCCCTGACAGGTTTGGCACTCGAAACAGAAGGCTTTTTTATCACAGGACAAGAAATCAGCCCTCAAAAACTTAACCGGCAGAAAATATTTTTTTGAAAAGATCCCTAAGCCCCGGGGTCACAATTTCAGCAAAAATCTGACTTTTGGCAGTTCACTCAAAAATTGTGCCAAAAGTTTGAAAATGCTCCCCTGAAAGCTTTGGCGATGGAAACAGAAGGCTTTTTATCACAGGACAAGAAATCAGCCCTCAAAAACTTAACCGGCAGAAAATATTTTTTTGAAAAAATCCCTAAGCCCCGGGGTCACACTTTCAGCAAAAATCTGACTTTTGGCAATTCACTCAAAAATGGTGCCAACCGGTTGCAAATGCTCCCCCGACAGGTTTGGCACTCCAAACAGAAGGCTTTTTATCACAGGACAAGAAATCAGCCCTCAAAAACTTATCCAGCAGAAAATATTTTTTTGAAAAAATCCGTAAGCCCCGGGGTCACAATTTCAGCAAAATTCTGACTTTTCGCAGTTCACTCAAAAATGGTGCCAAAAGCTTGAACATGCTCCCCTGAAAGGTTTGGCACTCCAAACAGAAGAATTTTTATCACAGGACAAGAAATCAGCCCTCAAAAACTTATCCGGCTGAAAATATTTTTTTGAAAAAATCCCTAAGCCCCGGGGTCACAATTTCAGCAAAAATCTGACTTTTCGCAGTTCACTCAAAAATGGTGCCAAAAGCTTGAAAATGCTCCCCTGAAAGGTTTGGCGATGGAAACAGAAGGCTTTTTATCACAGGACAAGAAATCAGCCCTCAAAAACTTAACCGGCAGAAAATATTTTTTTGATAAAATCCCTAACCCCGGGGTCACAATTTCAGGAAAAATCTGACTTTTGGCAATTCACTCAAAAATGGTGCCAAAAGCTTGAAAATGCTCCCCTGAAATCTTTGGCACTCGAAACAGAAGGCTTTGAATCACAGGACAAGAAATCAGCCCTCAAAAACTTAACTGGCAGGAAATATTTTTTTGAAAAAAAACCCTAAGCCCCGGGGTCACAATTTCAGCAAAAATCTGACTTTTGGCAATTCACTCAAAAATGGTGCCAAAAGCTTGAAAATGCTCCCCTGAAAGGTTTGGCGATGGAATCGGAAGGCTTTTTATCACAGGACAAGAAATCAGCCCTCAAAAACTTAACCGGCAGAAAATATTTTTTTGAAAAAAACCCTAAGCCCCGGGGTCAAAATTTCAGCAAAAATCTGACTTTTGGCAATTCACTCAAAAATGGTGCCAACCTCTTGCAAATGCTCACCTGAAAGCTTTGGCGATGGAAACAGAAGGCTTTTTATCACAGGACAAGAAATCAACCCTCAAAAACTTAACCGGCAGAAAATATTTTTTTGATAAAATCCCTAACCCCGGGGTCACAATTTCAGGAAAAATCTGACTTTTGGCAATTCACTCAAAAATGGTGCCAAAAGCTTGAAAATGCTCCCCTGAAATCTTTGGCACTCGAAACAGAAGGCTTTTAATCACAGGACAAGAAATCAGCCCTCAAAAACTTAACTGGCAGGAAATATTTTTTTGAAAAAATCCCTAACCCCGGGGTCACAATTTCAGCAAAAATCTGACTTTTGGCAATTCACTCAAAAATGGTGCCAAAAGCTTGAAAATGCTCCCCTGAAAGGTTTGGCGATGGAATCGGAAGGCTTTTTATCACAGGACAAGAAATCAGCCCTCAAAAACTTAACCGGCAGAAAATTTTTTTTTGAAAAAATCCCTAAGCACCGGGGTCAAAATTTCAGCAAAAATCTGACTTTTGGCAATTCACTCAAAAATGGTGCCAACCGCTTGCAAATGTTCACCTGAAAGCTTTGGCGATGGAAACAGAAGGCTTTTTATCACAGGACAAGAAATCAGCCCTCAAAAACTTAATCGGTAGAAAATATTTTTTTGAAAAAATCCCTAAGCCCCGGGGTCACAATTTCAGCAAAAATCTGACTTTTGGCAATTCACTCAAAAATGGTGCCAACCGGTTGCAAATGCTCCCCTGACAGGTTTGGCACTCGAAACAGAAGGCTTTTTATCACAGGACAAGAAATCAGCCCTCAAAAACTTAACCGGCAGAAAATATTTTTTTGAAAAAATCCCTAAGTCCCGGGGTCACAATTTCAGCAAAAATCTGACTTTTGGCAATTCACTCAAAAATGGTGCCAACCGGTTGCAAATGCTCCCCTTACAGGTTTGGCACTCGAAACAGAAGGCTTTTTATCACAGGACAAGAAATCAGCCCTCAAAAACTTAACCGGCACAAAATATTTTTTTGAAAAGATCCCTAAGCCCCGGGGTCACAATTTCAGCAAAAATCTGACTTTTGGCAGTTCACTCAAAAATTGTGCCAAAAGTTTGAAAATGCTCCCCTGAAAGCTTTGGCGATGGAAACAGAAGGCTTTTTATCACAGGACAAGAAATCAGCCCTCAAAAACTTAACCGGCAGAAAATATTTTTTTGAAAAAATCCCTAAGTCACGGGGTCACAATATCAGCAAAAATCTGACTTTTGGCAATTCACTCAAAAATGGTGCCAACCGGTTGCAAATGCTCCCCTGACAGGTTTGGCACTCGAAACAGAAGGCTTTTTTATCACAGGACAAGAAATCAGCCCTCAAAAACTTAACCGGCAGAAAATATTTTTTTGAAAAGATCCCTAAGCCCCGGGGTCACAATTTCAGCAAAATTCTGACTTTTCGCAGTTCACTCAAAAATGGTGCCAAAAGCTTGAACATGCTCCCCTGAAAGGTTTGGCACTCCAAACAGAAGGATTTTTATCACAGGACAAGAAATCAGCCCTCAAAAACTTATCCGGCAGAAAATATTTTTTTGAAAAAATCCCTAAGCCCCGGGGTCACAATTTCAGTAAAAATCTGACTTTTCGCAGTTCACTCAAAAATGGTGCCAAAAGCTTGAAAATGCTCCCCTGAAAGGTTTGGCACTCAAAACAGAAGGATTTTTATCACAGGACAAGAAATCAGCCCTCAAAAACTTAACCGGCAGAAAATATTTTTTTGATAAAATCCCTAACCCCGGGGTCACAATTTCAGGAAAAATCTGACTTTTGGCAATTCACTCAAAAATGGTGCCAAAAGCTTGAAAATGCTCCCCTGAAATCTTTGGCACTCGAAACAGAAGGCTTTTAATCACAGGACAAGAAAACAGCCCTCAAAAACTTAACTGGCAGGAAATATTTTTTTGAAAAAAAACCCTAAGCCCCGGGGTCACAATTTCAGCAAAAATCTGACTTTTGGCAATTCACTCAAAAATGGTGCCAAAAGCTTGAAAATGCTCCCCTGAAAGGTTTGGCGATGGAATCGGAAGGCTTTTTATCACAGGACAAGAAATCAGCCCTCAAAAACTTAACCGGCAGAAAATATTTTTTTGAAAAAATCCCTAAGCACCGGGGTCAAAATTTCAGCAAAAATCTGACTTTTGGCAATTCACTCAAAAATGGTGCCAACCGCTTGCAAATGTTCACCTGAAAGCTTTGGCGATGGAAACAGAAGGCTTTTTATCACAGGACAAGAAATCAGCCCTCAAAAACTTAACCAGCAGAAAATATTTTTTTGAAAAAATCCCTAAGCCCCGGCGACACAATTTCAGCAAAAATCTGACTTTTGGCAATTCACTCAAAAATGGTGCCAACCGGTTGCAAATGCTCCCCTAACAGGTTTGGCACTCGAAACAGAAGGCTTTTTATCACAGGACAAGAAATCAGCCCTCAAAAACTTAACCGGCAGAAAATATTTTTTTGAAAAAATCCCTAAGTCCCGGGGTCACAATTTCAGCAAAAATCTGACTTTTGGCAATTCACTCAAAAATGGTGCCAACCGGTTGCAAATGCTCCCCCGACAGGTTTGGCACTCGAAACAGAAGGCTTTTTATCACAGGACAAGAAATCAGCCCTCAAAAACTTAACCGGCAGAAAATATTTTTTTGAAAAGATCCCTAAGCCCCGGGGTCACAATTTCAGCAAAAATCTGACTTTTGGCAGTTCACTCAAAAATTGTGCCAAAAGTTTGAAAATGCTCCCCTGAAAGCTTTGGCGATGGAAACAGAAGGCTTTTTATCACAGGACAAGAAATCAGCCCTCAAAAACTTAACCGGCAGAAAATATTTTTTTGAAAAAATCCCTAAGCCCCGGGGTCACAATTTCAGCAAAAATCTGACTTTTGGCAATTCACTCAAAAATGGTGCCAACCGGTTGCAAATGCTCCCCCGACAGGTTTGGCACTCCAAACAGAAGGATTTTTATCACAGGACAAGAAATCAGCCCTCAAAAACTTATCCAGCAGAAAATATTTTTTTGAAAAAATCCGTAAGCCCCGGGGTCACAATTTCAGCAAAATTCTGACTTTTCGCAGTTCACTCAAAAATGGTGCCAAAAGCTTGAACATGCTCCCCTGAAAGGTTTGGCACTCAAAACAGAAGGATTTTTATCACAGGACAAGAAATCAGCCCTCAAAAACTTAACCGGCAGAAAATATTTTTTTGAAAAAAACCCTAAGCCCCGGGGTCAAAATTTCAGCAAAAATCTGACTTTTGGCAATTCACTCAAAAATGGTGCCAAAAGCTTGAAAATGCTCCCCTGAAAGGTTTGGCGATGGAATCGGAAGGCTTTTTATCACAGGACAAGAAATCAGCCCTCAAAAACTTAACCGGCAGAAAATATTTTTTTGAAAAAATCCCTAAGCCCCGGGGACACAATTTCAGCAAAAATCTGACTTTTGGCAATTCACTCAAAAATGGTGCCAACCGGTTGCAAATGCTCCCCTGACAGGTTTGGCACTCGAAACAGAAGGCTTTTTATCACAGGACAAGAAATCAGCCCTCAAAAACTTAACCGGCAGAAAATATTTTTTTGAAAAAATCCCTAAGCCTCGGGGTCACAATTTCAGCAAAAATCTGACTTTTGGCAATTCACTCAAAAATGGTGCCAACCGGTTGCAAATGCTCCCCTGAAGGGTTTGGCACTCGAAACAGAAGGCTTTTAATCACAGGACAAGAAATCAGCCCTCAAAAACTTAACCGGCAGAAAATATTTTTTTGAAAAAATCCCTAAGCACCGGGGTCAAAATTTCAGCAAAAATCTGACTTTTGGCAATTCACTCAAAAATGGTGCCAACCGCTTGCAAATGTTCACCTGAAAGCTTTGGCGATGGAAACAGAAGGCTTTTTATCACAGGACAAGAAATCAGCCCTCAAAAACTTAACCAGCAGAAAATATTTTTTTGAAAAAATCCCTAAGCCCCGGCGACACAATTTCAGCAAAAATCTGACTTTTGGCAATTCACTCAAAAATGGTGCCAACCGGTTGCAAATGCTCCCCTGACAGGTTTGGCACTCGAAACAGAAGGCTTTTTATCACAGGACAAGAAATCAGCCCTCAAAAACTTAACCGGCAGAAAATATTTTTTTGAAAAAATCCCTAAGTCCCGGGGTCACAATTTCAGCAAAAATCTGACTTTTGGCAATTCACTCAAAAATGGTGCCAACCGGTTGCAAATGCTCCCCCGACAGGTTTGGCACTCCAAACAGAAGGATTTTTATCACAGGACAAGAAATCAGCCCTCAAAAACTTATCCAGCAGAAAATATTTTTTTGAAAAGATCCCTAAGCCCCGGGGTCACAATTTCAGCAAAAATCTGACTTTTGGCAGTTCACTCAAAAATGGTGCCAAAAGCTTGAACATGCTCCCCTGAAAGGTTTGGCACTCAAAACAGAAGGATTTTTATCACAGGACAAGAAATCAGCCCTCAAAAACTTAACCGGCAGAAAATATTTTTTTGAAAAAAACCCTAAGCCCCGGGGTCAAAATTTCAGCAAAAATCTGACTTTTGGCAATTCACTCAAAAATGGTGCCAAAAGCTTGAAAATGCTCCCCTGAAAGGTTTGGCGATGGAATCGGAAGGCTTTTTATCACAGGACAAGAAATCAGCCCTCAAAAACTTAACCGGCAGAAAATATTTTTTTGAAAAAATCCCTAAGCCCCGGGGACACAATTTCAGCAAAAATCTGACTTTTGGCAATTCACTCAAAAATGGTGCCAACCGGTTGCAAATGCTCCCCTGACAGGTTTGGCACTCGAAACAGAAGGCTTTTTATCACAGGACAAGAAATCAGCCCTCAAAAACTTAACCGGCAGAAAATATTTTTTTGAAAAAATCCCTAAGCCTCGGGGTCACAATTTCAGCAAAAATCTGACTTTTGGCAATTCACTCAAAAATGGTGCCAACCGGTTGCAAATGCTCCCCTGAAGGGTTTGGCACTCGAAACAGAAGGCTTTTAATCACAGGACAAGAAATCAGCCCTCAAAAACTTAAGCGGCAGAAAATATTTTTTTGAAAAAATCCCTAAGCCCCGGGGTCACAATTTCAGCAAAAATCTGATTTTGGCAGTTCACTCAAAAATGGTGCCAAAAGTTTGAAAATGCTCCCCTGAAAGCTTTGGCGATGGAAACAGAAGGCTTTTTATCACAGGACAAGAAATCAGCCCTCAAAAACTTAACCGGTAGAAAATATTTTTTTGAAAAAATCCCTAAGCCCCGGGGTCACAATTTCAGCAAAAATCTGACTTTTGGCAATTCACTCAAAAATGGTGGTGCCAACCGGTTGCAAAGGCTCCCCTGACAGGTTTGGCACTCGAAACAGAAGGCTTTTTATCACAGGACAAGAAATCAGCCCTCAAAAACTTAACCGGCAGAAAATATTTTTTTGAAAAAATCCCTAAGCCCCGGGGTCACAATTTCAGCAAAAATCTGACTTTTGGCAATTCACTCAAAAATGGTGCCAAAAGCTTGAAAATGCTCCCCTGAAAGGTTTGGCGATGGAATCGGAAGGCTTTTTATCACAGGACAAGAAATCAGCCCTCAAAAACTTAACCGGCAGAAAATATTTTTTTGAAAAAATCCCTAAACCCCAGGGTCACAATTTCAGCAAAAATCTGACTTTTGGCAGTTCACTCAAAAATGGTGCCAAAAGTTTGAAAATGCTCCCCTGAAAGCTTTGGCGATGGAAACAGAAGGCTTTTTATCACAGGACAAGAAATCAGCCCTCAAAAACTTAACCGGTAGAAAATATTTTTTTGAAAAAATCCCTAAGCCCCGGGGTCACAATTTCAGCAAAAATCTGACTTTTGGCAATTCACTCAAAAATGGTGGTGCCAACCGGTTGCAAAGGCTCCCCTGACAGGTTTGGCACTCGAAACAGAAGGCTTTTTATCACAGGACAAGAAATCAGCCCTCAAAAACTTAACCGGCAGAAAATATTTTTTTGAAAAAATCCCTAAGCCCCGGGGTCACAATTTCAGCAAAAATCTGACTTTTGGCAATTCACTCAAAAATGGTGCCAAAAGCTTGAAAATGCTCCCCTGAAAGGTTTGGCGATGGAATCGGAAGGCTTTTTATCACAGGACAAGAAATCAGCCCTCAAAAACTTAACTGGCAGGAAATATTTTTTTGAAAAAATCCCTAAGCCCCGGGGTCACAATTTCAGCAAAAATCTGACTTTTGGCAGTTCACTCAAAAATGGTGCCAAAAGCTTGAAAATGCTCCCCTGAAAGCTTTGGCGATGGAAACAGAAGGCTTTTTATCACAGGACGAGAAATCAGCCCTCAAAAACTTAACCGGCAGAAAATATTTTTTTGAAAAAATCCCTAAGCCCCGGGGTCACAATTTCAGCAAAAATCTGACTTTTGGCAATTCACTCAAAAATGGTGGTGCCAACCGGTTGCAAAGGCTCCCCTGACAGGTTTGGCACTCGAAACAGAAGGCTTTTTATCACAGGACAAGAAATCAGCCCTCAAAAACTTAACCGGCAGAAAATATTTTTTTGAAAAAATCCCTAAGCCCCGGGGTCACAATTTCAGCAAAAATCTGACTTTTGGCAATTCACTCAAAAATGGTGGTGCCAACCGGTTGCAAAGGCTCCCCTGACAGGTTTGGCACTCGAAACAGAAGGCTTTTTATCACAGGACAAGAAATCAGCCCTCAAAAACTTAACCGGCAGAAAATATTTTTTTGAAAAAATTCCTAAACCCCAGGGTCACAATTTCAGCAAAAATCTGACTTTTGGCAGTTCACTCAAAAATGGTGCCAACCGGTTGCAAATGCTCCCCTGACAGGTTTGGCACTCGAAACAGAAGGATTTTTATCACAGGACAAGAAATCAGCCCTCAAAAACTTAACCGGAAGAAAATACTTTTTTTGAAAAAATCCCTAAGCCCCGGGGTCACAATTTCAGCAAAAATCTGACATTTGGCAGTTCACTCAAAAATGGTGCCAAAAGTTTGAAAATGCTCCCCTGAAAGCTTTGGCGATGGAAACAGAAGGCTTTTTATCACAGGACAAGAAATCAGCCCTCAAAAACTTAACCGGTAGAAAATATTTTTTTGAAAAAATCCCTAAACCCCGGGGTCACAATTTCAGCAAAAATCTGACTTTTGGCAGTTCACTCAAAAATGGTGCCAACCGGTTGCAAATGCTCCCCTGACAGGTTTGGCACTCGAAACAGAAGGCTTTTTATCACAGGATAAGAAATCAGCCCTCAAAAACTTAACCGGCAGAAAATATTTTTTTGAAAAAATCCCTAAGCCCCGGGGTCACAATTTCAGCAAAAATCTGACTTTTGGCAGTTCACTCAAAAATGGTGCCAAAAGTTTGAAAATGCTCCCCTGAAAGCTTTGGCGATGGAAACAGAAGGCTTTTTATCACAGGACAAGAAATCAGCCCTCAAAAACTTAACCGGTAGAAAATATTTTTTTGAAAAAATCCCTAAGCCCCGGGGTCACAATTTCAGCAAAAATCTGACTTTTGGCAATTCACTCAAAAATGGTGCCAACCGGTTGCAAATGCTCCCCTGACAGGTTTGGCACTCGAAACAGAAGGCTTTTTATCACAGGACAAGAAATCAGCCCTCAAAAACTTAACCGGCAGAAAATATTTTTTTGAAAAACTCCCTAAGCCCCGGGGTCACAATTTCAGCAAAAATCTGACTTTTGGCAGTTCACTCAAAAATGGTGCCAAAAGCTTGAAAATGCTCCCCTGAAAGCTTTGGCGATGGAAACAGAAGGCTTTTTAACACAGAACAAGAAATCAGCCCTCTAAAACTTAACCGGCAGAAAATATTTTTTTGAAAAAATCCCTAAGCCCCGGGGCCACAATTTCAGCAAAAATCTGACTTTTGGCAATTCACTCAAAAATGGTGCCAACCGGTTGCAAATGCTCCCCTGACAGGTTTGGCACTCGAAACAGAAGGCTTTTTATCACAGGACAAGAAATCAGCCCTCAAAAACTTAACCGGCAGAAAATATTTTTTTGAAAAAATCCCTAAGCCCCGGGGTCACAATTTCAGCAAAAATCTGACTTTTGGCAGTTCACTCAAAAATGGTGCCAAAAGCTTGAAAATGCTCCCCTGAAAGCTTTGGCGATGGAAACAGAAGGCTTTTTAACACAGGACAAGAAATCAGCCCTCTAAAACTTAACCGGCAGAAAATATTTTTTTGAAAAAATCCCTAAGCCCCGGGGCCACAATTTCAGCAAAAATCTGACTTTTGGCAATTCACTCAAATATGGTGCCAAAAGCTTGCAAATGCTCCCCTAA
Source organism: Podarcis liolepis (assembly GCF_965112155.1). Classification (NCBI taxonomy): domain Eukaryota; kingdom Metazoa; phylum Chordata; class Lepidosauria; order Squamata; family Lacertidae; genus Podarcis; species Podarcis liolepis. The sequence goes on from NC_139556.1 coordinate 8,637,253, forward strand.
CAGGTTTGGCACTCGAAACAGAAGGATTTTTATCACAGGACAAGAAATCAGCCCTCAAAAACTTAACCGGCAGAAAATATTTTTTTGAAAAAATCCCTAAACCCCAGGGTCACAATTTCAGCAAAAATCTGACTTTTGGCAGTTCACTCAAAAATGGTGCCAACCGGTTGCAAATGCTCCCCTGAAAGCTTTGGCGATGGAAACAGAAGGCTTTTTATCACAGGAAAAGAAATCAGCCCTCAAAAACTTAACCGGTAGAAAATATTTTTTTGAAAAAATCCCTAAGCCCCGGGGTCACAATTTCAGCAAAAATCTGACATTTGGCAGTTCACTCATAAATGGTGCCAAAAGTTTGAAAATGCTCCCCTGAAAGCTTTGGCGATGGAAACAGAAGGCTTTTTATCACAGGACAAGAAATCAGCCCTCAAAAACTTAACTGGCAGGAAATATTTTTTTGAAAAAATCCCTAAGCCCCGGGGTCACAATTTCAGCAAAAATCTGACTTTTGGCAGTTCACTCAAAAATGGTGCCAAAAGCTTGAAAATGCTCCCCTGAAAGCTTTGGCGATGGAAACAGAAGGCTTTTTATCACAGGACAAGAAATCAGCCCTCAAAAACTTAACCGGCAGAAAATATTTTTTTGAAAAAATCGCTAAACCCCGGGGTCACAATTTCAGCAAAAATCTGACTTTTGGCAGTTCACTCAAAAATGGTGCCAACCGGTTGCAAATGCTCCCCTGACAGGTTTGGCACTCGAAACAGAAGGCTTTTTATCACAGGATAAGAAATCAGCCCTCAAAAACTTAACCGGCAGAAAATATTTTTTTGAAAAAATCCCTAAGCCCCGGGGTCACAATTTCAGCAAAAATCTGACTTTTGGCAGTTCACTCAAAAATGGTGCCAAAAGTTTGAAAATGCTCCCCTGAAAGCTTTGGCGATGGAAACAGAAGGCTTTTTATCACAGGACAAGAAATCAGCCCTCAAAAACTTAACCGGTAGAAAATATTTTTTTGAAAAAATCCCTAAGCCCCGGGGTCACAATTTCAGCAAAAATCTGACTTTTGGCAATTCACTCAAAAATGGTGCCAACCGGTTGCAAATGCTCCCCTGACAGGTTTGGCACTCGAAACAGAAGGCTTTTTATCACAGGACAAGAAATCAGCCCTCAAAAACTTAACCGGCAGAAAATATTTTTTTGAAAAACTCCCTAAGCCCCGGGGTCACAATTTCAGCAAAAATCTGACTTTTGGCAGTTCACTCAAAAATGGTGCCAAAAGCTTGAAAATGCTCCCCTGAAAGCTTTGGCGATGGAAACAGAAGGCTTTTTAACACAGAACAAGAAATCAGCCCTCTAAAACTTAACCGGCAGAAAATATTTTTTTGAAAAAATCCCTAAGCCCCGGGGCCACAATTTCAGCAAAAATCTGACTTTTGGCAATTCACTCAAAAATGGTGCCAACCGGTTGCAAATGCTCCCCTGACAGGTTTGGCACTCGAAACAGAAGGCTTTTTATCACAGGACAAGAAATCAGCCCTCAAAAACTTAACCGGCAGAAAATATTTTTTTGAAAAAATCCCTAAGCCCCGGGGTCACAATTTCAGCAAAAATCTGACTTTTGGCAGTTCACTCAAAAATGGTGCCAAAAGTTTGAAAATGCTCCCCTGAAAGCTTTGGCGATGGAAACAGAAGGCTTTTTAACACAGGACAAGAAATCAGCCCTCTAAAACTTAACCGGCAGAAAATATTTTTTTGAAAAAATCCCTAAGCCCCGGGGCCACAATTTCAGCAAAAATCTGACTTTTGGCAATTCACTCAAATATGGTGCCAAAAGCTTGCAAATGCTCCCCTAACAGGTTTGGCACTCGAAACAGAAGGCTTTTTATCACAGGACAAGAAATCAGCCCTCAAAAACTTAACCGGCAGAAAATATTTTTTTGAAAAAATCCCTAAACCCCAGGGTCACAATTTCAGCAAAAATCTGACTTTTGGCAGTTCACTCAAAAATGGTGCCAACCGGTTGCAAATGCTCCCCTGAAAGCTTTGGCGATGGAAACAGAAGGCTTTTTATCACAGGAAAAGAAATCAGCCCTCAAAAACTTAACCGGTAGAAAATATTTTTTTGAAAAAATCCCTAAGCCCCGGGGTCACAATTTCAGCAAAAATCTGACATTTGGCAGTTCACTCATAAATGGTGCCAAAAGTTTGAAAATGCTCCCCTGAAAGCTTTGGCGATGGAAACAGAAGGCTTTTTATCACAGGACAAGAAATCAGCCCTCAAAAACTTAACTGGCAGGAAATATTTTTTTGAAAAAATCCCTAAGCCCCGGGGTCACAATTTCAGCAAAAATCTGACTTTTGGCAGTTCACTCAAAAATGGTGCCAAAAGCTTGAAAATGCTCCCCTGAAAGCTTTGGCGATGGAAACAGAAGGCTTTTTATCACAGGACAAGAAATCAGCCCTCAAAAACTTAACCGGCAGAAAATATTTTTTTGAAAAAATCCCTAAACCCCGGGGTCACAATTTCAGCAAAAATCTGACTTTTGGCAGTTCACTCAAAAATGGTGCCAACCGGTTGCAAATGCTCCCCTGACAGGTTTGGCACTCGAAACAGAAGGCTTTTTATCACAGGATAAGAAATCAGCCCTCAAAAACTTAACCGGCAGAAAATATTTTTTTGAAAAAATCCCTAAGCCCCGGGGTCACAATTTCAGCAAAAATCTGACTTTTGGCAGTTCACTCAAAAATGGTGCCAAAAGTTTGAAAATGCTCCCCTGAAAGCTTTGGCGATGGAAACAGAAGGCTTTTTATCACAGGACAAGAAATCAGCCCTCAAAAACTTAACCGGTAGAAAATATTTTTTTGAAAAAATCCCTAAGCCCCGGGGTCACAATTTCAGCAAAAATCTGACTTTTGGCAATTCACTCAAAAATGGTGCCAACCGGTTGCAAATGCTCCCCTGACAGGTTTGGCACTCGAAACAGAAGGCTTTTTATCACAGGACAAGAAATCAGCCCTCAAAAACTTAACCGGCAGAAAATATTTTTTTGAAAAAATCCCTAAGCCCCGGGGTCACAATTTCAGCAAAAATCTGACTTTTGGCAGTTCACTCAAAAATGGTGCCAAAAGCTTGAAAATGCTCCCCTGAAAGCTTTGGCGATGGAAACAGAAGGCTTTTTAACACAGGACAAGAAATCAGCCCTCTAAAACTTAACCGGCAGAAAATATTTTTTTGAAAAAACCCCTAAGCCCCGGGGCCACAATTTCAGCAAAAATCTGACTTTTGGCAATTCACTCAAAAATGGTGCCAAAAGCTTGCAAATGCTCCCCTAACAGGTTTGGCACTCGAAACAGAAGGATTTTTATCACAGGACAAGAAATCAGCCCTCAAAAACTTAACCGGCAGAAAATATTTTTTTGAAAAAATCCCTAAGCCCCGGGGTCACAATTTCAGCAAAAATCTGACTTTTGGCAATTCACTCAAAAATGGTGACAAAAGCTTGAAAATGCTCCCCTGACAGGTTTGGCACTCGAAACAGAAGAATTTTTATCACAGGACAAGAAATCAGCCCTCAAAAACTTAACCGGCAGAAAATATTTTTTTGAAAAAATCCCTAAGCCCCGGGGTCACAATTTCAGCAAAAATCTGACTTTTGGCAGTTCACTCAAAAATGGTGCCAACCGGTTGCAAATGCTCCCCTGACAGGTTTGGCGATGGAAACAGAAGGCTTTTTATCACAGGACAAGAAATCAGCCCTCAAAAACTTAACCGGCAGAAAATATTTTTTTGAAAAAATCCCTAAGTCACGGGGTCACAATATCAGCAAAAATCTGACTTTTGGCAATTCACTCAAAAATGGTGCCAACCGGTTGCAAATGCTCCCCTGACAGGTTTGGCACTCGAAACAGAAGGCTTTTTTATCACAGGACAAGAAATCAGCCCTCAAAAACTTAACCGGCAGAAAATATTTTTTTGAAAAGATCCCTAAGCCCCGGGGTCACAATTTCAGCAAAATTCTGACTTTTCGCAGTTCACTCAAAAATGGTGCCAAAAGCTTGAACATGCTCCCCTGAAAGGTTTGGCACTCCAAACAGAAGGATTTTTATCACAGGACAAGAAATCAGCCCTCAAAAACTTATCCGGCAGAAAATATTTTTTTGAAAAAATCCCTAAGCCCCGGGGTCACAATTTCAGTAAAAATCTGACTTTTCGCAGTTCACTCAAAAATGGTGCCAAAAGCTTGAAAATGCTCCCCTGAAAGGTTTGGCACTCAAAACAGAAGGATTTTTATCACAGGACAAGAAATCAGCCCTCAAAAACTTAACCGGCAGAAAATATTTTTTTGATAAAATCCCTAACCCCGGGGTCACAATTTCAGGAAAAATCTGACTTTTGGCAATTCACTCAAAAATGGTGCCAAAAGCTTGAAAATGCTCCCCTGAAATCTTTGGCACTCGAAACAGAAGGCTTTTAATCACAGGACAAGAAAACAGCCCTCAAAAACTTAACTGGCAGGAAATATTTTTTTGAAAAAAAACCCTAAGCCCCGGGGTCACAATTTCAGCAAAAATCTGACTTTTGGCAATTCACTCAAAAATGGTGCCAAAAGCTTGAAAATGCTCCCCTGAAAGGTTTGGCGATGGAATCGGAAGGCTTTTTATCACAGGACAAGAAATCAGCCCTCAAAAACTTAACCGGCAGAAAATATTTTTTTGAAAAAATCCCTAAGCACCGGGGTCAAAATTTCAGCAAAAATCTGACTTTTGGCAATTCACTCAAAAATGGTGCCAACCGCTTGCAAATGTTCACCTGAAAGCTTTGGCGATGGAAACAGAAGGCTTTTTATCACAGGACAAGAAATCAGCCCTCAAAAACTTAACCAGCAGAAAATATTTTTTTGAAAAAATCCCTAAGCCCCGGCGACACAATTTCAGCAAAAATCTGACTTTTGGCAATTCACTCAAAAATGGTGCCAACCGGTTGCAAATGCTCCCCTAACAGGTTTGGCACTCGAAACAGAAGGCTTTTTATCACAGGACAAGAAATCAGCCCTCAAAAACTTAACCGGCAGAAAATATTTTTTTGAAAAAATCCCTAAGTCCCGGGGTCACAATTTCAGCAAAAATCTGACTTTTGGCAATTCACTCAAAAATGGTGCCAACCGGTTGCAAATGCTCCCCCGACAGGTTTGGCACTCGAAACAGAAGGCTTTTTATCACAGGACAAGAAATCAGCCCTCAAAAACTTAACCGGCAGAAAATATTTTTTTGAAAAGATCCCTAAGCCCCGGGGTCACAATTTCAGCAAAAATCTGACTTTTGGCAGTTCACTCAAAAATTGTGCCAAAAGTTTGAAAATGCTCCCCTGAAAGCTTTGGCGATGGAAACAGAAGGCTTTTTATCACAGGACAAGAAATCAGCCCTCAAAAACTTAACCGGCAGAAAATATTTTTTTGAAAAAATCCCTAAGCCCCGGGGTCACAATTTCAGCAAAAATCTGACTTTTGGCAATTCACTCAAAAATGGTGCCAACCGGTTGCAAATGCTCCCCCGACAGGTTTGGCACTCCAAACAGAAGGATTTTTATCACAGGACAAGAAATCAGCCCTCAAAAACTTATCCAGCAGAAAATATTTTTTTGAAAAAATCCGTAAGCCCCGGGGTCACAATTTCAGCAAAATTCTGACTTTTCGCAGTTCACTCAAAAATGGTGCCAAAAGCTTGAACATGCTCCCCTGAAAGGTTTGGCACTCAAAACAGAAGGATTTTTATCACAGGACAAGAAATCAGCCCTCAAAAACTTAACCGGCAGAAAATATTTTTTTGAAAAAAACCCTAAGCCCCGGGGTCAAAATTTCAGCAAAAATCTGACTTTTGGCAATTCACTCAAAAATGGTGCCAAAAGCTTGAAAATGCTCCCCTGAAAGGTTTGGCGATGGAATCGGAAGGCTTTTTATCACAGGACAAGAAATCAGCCCTCAAAAACTTAACCGGCAGAAAATATTTTTTTGAAAAAATCCCTAAGCCCCGGGGACACAATTTCAGCAAAAATCTGACTTTTGGCAATTCACTCAAAAATGGTGCCAACCGGTTGCAAATGCTCCCCTGACAGGTTTGGCACTCGAAACAGAAGGCTTTTTATCACAGGACAAGAAATCAGCCCTCAAAAACTTAACCGGCAGAAAATATTTTTTTGAAAAAATCCCTAAGCCTCGGGGTCACAATTTCAGCAAAAATCTGACTTTTGGCAATTCACTCAAAAATGGTGCCAACCGGTTGCAAATGCTCCCCTGAAGGGTTTGGCACTCGAAACAGAAGGCTTTTAATCACAGGACAAGAAATCAGCCCTCAAAAACTTAACCGGCAGAAAATATTTTTTTGAAAAAATCCCTAAGCACCGGGGTCAAAATTTCAGCAAAAATCTGACTTTTGGCAATTCACTCAAAAATGGTGCCAACCGCTTGCAAATGTTCACCTGAAAGCTTTGGCGATGGAAACAGAAGGCTTTTTATCACAGGACAAGAAATCAGCCCTCAAAAACTTAACCAGCAGAAAATATTTTTTTGAAAAAATCCCTAAGCCCCGGCGACACAATTTCAGCAAAAATCTGACTTTTGGCAATTCACTCAAAAATGGTGCCAACCGGTTGCAAATGCTCCCCTGACAGGTTTGGCACTCGAAACAGAAGGCTTTTTATCACAGGACAAGAAATCAGCCCTCAAAAACTTAACCGGCAGAAAATATTTTTTTGAAAAAATCCCTAAGTCCCGGGGTCACAATTTCAGCAAAAATCTGACTTTTGGCAATTCACTCAAAAATGGTGCCAACCGGTTGCAAATGCTCCCCCGACAGGTTTGGCACTCGAAACAGAAGGCTTTTTATCACAGGACAAGAAATCAGCCCTCAAAAACTTAACCGGCAGAAAATATTTTTTTGAAAAGATCCCTAAGCCCCGGGGTCACAATTTCAGCAAAAATCTGACTTTTGGCAGTTCACTCAAAAATTGTGCCAAAAGTTTGAAAATGCTCCCCTGAAAGCTTTGGCGATGGAAACAGAAGGCTTTTTATCACAGGACAAGAAATCAGCCCTCAAAAACTTAACCGGCAGAAAATATTTTTTTGAAAAAATCCCTAAGCCCCGGGGTCACAATTTCAGCAAAAATCTGACTTTTGGCAATTCACTCAAAAATGGTGCCAACCGGTTGCAAATGCTCCCCCGACAGGTTTGGCACTCCAAACAGAAGGATTTTTATCACAGGACAAGAAATCAGCCCTCAAAAACTTATCCAGCAGAAAATATTTTTTTGAAAAAATCCGTAAGCCCCGGGGTCACAATTTCAGCAAAATTCTGACTTTTCGCAGTTCACTCAAAAATGGTGCCAAAAGCTTGAACATGCTCCCCTGAAAGGTTTGGCACTCAAAACAGAAGGATTTTTATCACAGGACAAGAAATCAGCCCTCAAAAACTTAACCGGCAGAAAATATTTTTTTGAAAAAAACCCTAAGCCCCGGGGTCAAAATTTCAGCAAAAATCTGACTTTTGGCAATTCACTCAAAAATGGTGCCAAAAGCTTGAAAATGCTCCCCTGAAAGGTTTGGCGATGGAATCGGAAGGCTTTTTATCACAGGACAAGAAATCAGCCCTCAAAAACTTAACCGGCAGAAAATATTTTTTTGAAAAAATCCCTAAGCCCCGGGGACACAATTTCAGCAAAAATCTGACTTTTGGCAATTCACTCAAAAATGGTGCCAACCGGTTGCAAATGCTCCCCTGACAGGTTTGGCACTCGAAACAGAAGGCTTTTTATCACAGGACAAGAAATCAGCCCTCAAAAACTTAACCGGCAGAAAATATTTTTTTGAAAAAATCCCTAAGCCTCGGGGTCACAATTTCAGCAAAAATCTGACTTTTGGCAATTCACTCAAAAATGGTGCCAACCGGTTGCAAATGCTCCCCTGAAGGGTTTGGCACTCGAAACAGAAGGCTTTTAATCACAGGACAAGAAATCAGCCCTCAAAAACTTAAGCGGCAGAAAATATTTTTTTGAAAAAATCCCTAAGCCCCGGGGTCACAATTTCAGCAAAAATCTGATTTTGGCAGTTCACTCAAAAATGGTGCCAAAAGTTTGAAAATGCTCCCCTGAAAGCTTTGGCGATGGAAACAGAAGGCTTTTTATCACAGGACAAGAAATCAGCCCTCAAAAACTTAACCGGTAGAAAATATTTTTTTGAAAAAATCCCTAAGCCCCGGGGTCACAATTTCAGCAAAAATCTGACTTTTGGCAATTCACTCAAAAATGGTGGTGCCAACCGGTTGCAAAGGCTCCCCTGACAGGTTTGGCACTCGAAACAGAAGGCTTTTTATCACAGGACAAGAAATCAGCCCTCAAAAACTTAACCGGCAGAAAATATTTTTTTGAAAAAATCCCTAAGCCCCGGGGTCACAATTTCAGCAAAAATCTGACTTTTGGCAATTCACTCAAAAATGGTGCCAAAAGCTTGAAAATGCTCCCCTGAAAGGTTTGGCGATGGAATCGGAAGGCTTTTTATCACAGGACAAGAAATCAGCCCTCAAAAACTTAACCGGCAGAAAATATTTTTTTGAAAAAATCCCTAAACCCCAGGGTCACAATTTCAGCAAAAATCTGACTTTTGGCAGTTCACTCAAAAATGGTGCCAAAAGTTTGAAAATGCTCCCCTGAAAGCTTTGGCGATGGAAGCAGAAGGCTTTTTATCACAGGACAAGAAATCAGCCCTCAAAAACTTAACCGGTAGAAAATATTTTTTTGAAAAAATCCCTAAGCCCCGGGGTCACAATTTCAGCAAAAATCTGACTTTTGGCAATTCACTCAAAAATGGTGGTGCCAACCGGTTGCAAAGGCTCCCCTGACAGGTTTGGCACTCGAAACAGAAGGCTTTTTATCACAGGACAAGAAATCAGCCCTCAAAAACTTAACCGGCAGAAAATATTTTTTTGAAAAAATCCCTAAGCCCCGGGGTCACAATTTCAGCAAAAATCTGACTTTTGGCAATTCACTCAAAAATGGTGCCAAAAGCTTGAAAATGCTCCCCTGAAAGGTTTGGCGATGGAATCGGAAGGCTTTTTATCACAGGACAAGAAATCAGCCCTCAAAAACTTAACTGGCAGGAAATATTTTTTTGAAAAAATCCCTAAGCCCCGGGGTCACAATTTCAGCAAAAATCTGACTTTTGGCAGTTCACTCAAAAATGGTGCCAAAAGCTTGAAAATGCTCCCCTGAAAGCTTTGGCGATGGAAACAGAAGGCTTTTTATCACAGGACAAGAAATCAGCCCTCAAAAACTTAACCGGCAGAAAATATTTTTTTGAAAAAATCCCTAAGCCCCGGGGTCACAATTTCAGCAAAAATCTGACTTTTGGCAATTCACTCAAAAATGGTGGTGCCAACCGGTTGCAAAGGCTCCCCTGACAGGTTTGGCACTCGAAACAGAAGGCTTTTTATCACAGGACAAGAAATCAGCCCTCAAAAACTTAACCGGCAGAAAATATTTTTTTGAAAAAATCCCTAAGCCCCGGGGTCACAATTTCAGCAAAAATCTGACTTTTGGCAATTCACTCAAAAATGGTGGTGCCAACCGGTTGCAAAGGCTCCCCTGACAGGTTTGGCACTCGAAACAGAAGGCTTTTTATCACAGGACAAGAAATCAGCCCTCAAAAACTTAACCGGCAGAAAATATTTTTTTGAAAAAATTCCTAAACCCCAGGGTCACAATTTCAGCAAAAATCTGACTTTTGGCAGTTCACTCAAAAATGGTGCCAACCGGTTGCAAATGCTCCCCTGACAGGTTTGGCACTCGAAACAGAAGGATTTTTATCACAGGACAAGAAATCAGCCCTCAAAAACTTAACCGGAAGAAAATACTTTTTTTGAAAAAATCCCTAAGCCCCGGGGTCACAATTTCAGCAAAAATCTGACATTTGGCAGTTCACTCAAAAATGGTGCCAAAAGTTTGAAAATGCTCCCCTGAAAGCTTTGGCGATGGAAACAGAAGGCTTTTTATCACAGGACAAGAAATCAGCCCTCAAAAACTTAACCGGTAGAAAATATTTTTTTGAAAAAATCCCTAAACCCCGGGGTCACAATTTCAGCAAAAATCTGACTTTTGGCAGTTCACTCAAAAATGGTGCCAACCGGTTGCAAATGCTCCCCTGACAGGTTTGGCACTCGAAACAGAAGGCTTTTTATCACAGGATAAGAAATCAGCCCTCAAAAACTTAACCGGCAGAAAATATTTTTTTGAAAAAATCCCTAAGCCCCGGGGTCACAATTTCAGCAAAAATCTGACTTTTGGCAGTTCACTCAAAAATGGTGCCAAAAGTTTGAAAATGCTCCCCTGAAAGCTTTGGCGATGGAAACAGAAGGCTTTTTATCACAGGACAAGAAATCAGCCCTCAAAAACTTAACCGGTAGAAAATATTTTTTTGAAAAAATCCCTAAGCCCCGGGGTCACAATTTCAGCAAAAATCTGACTTTTGGCAATTCACTCAAAAATGGTGCCAACCGGTTGCAAATGCTCCCCTGACAGGTTTGGCACTCGAAACAGAAGGCTTTTTATCACAGGACAAGAAATCAGCCCTCAAAAACTTAACCGGCAGAAAATATTTTTTTGAAAAACTCCCTAAGCCCCGGGGTCACAATTTCAGCAAAAATCTGACTTTTGGCAGTTCACTCAAAAATGGTGCCAAAAGCTTGAAAATGCTCCCCTGAAAGCTTTGGCGATGGAAACAGAAGGCTTTTTAACACAGAACAAGAAATCAGCCCTCTAAAACTTAACCGGCAGAAAATATTTTTTTGAAAAAATCCCTAAGCCCCGGGGCCACAATTTCAGCAAAAATCTGACTTTTGGCAATTCACTCAAAAATGGTGCCAACCGGTTGCAAATGCTCCCCTGACAGGTTTGGCACTCGAAACAGAAGGCTTTTTATCACAGGACAAGAAATCAGCCCTCAAAAACTTAACCGGAAGAAAATATTTTTTTGAAAAAATCCCTAAGCCCCGGGGTCACAATTTCAGCAAAAATCTGACTTTTGGCAGTTCACTCAAAAATGGTGCCAAAAGCTTGAAAATGCTCCCCTGAAAGCTTTGGCGATGGAAACAGAAGGCTTTTTAACACAGGACAAGAAATCAGCCCTCTAAAACTTAACCGGCAGAAAATATTTTTTTGAAAAAATCCCTAAGCCCCGGGGCCACAATTTCAGCAAAAATCTGACTTTTGGCAATTCACTCAAATATGGTGCCAAAAGCTTGCAAATGCTCCCCTAACAGGTTTGGCACTCGAAACAGAAGGATTTTTATCACAGGACAAGAAATCAGCCCTCAAAAACTTAACCGGCAGAAAATATTTTTTTGAAAAAATCCCTAAACCCCAGGGTCACAATTTCAGCAAAAATCTGACTTTTGGCAGTTCACTCAAAAATGGTGCCAACCGGTTGCAAATGCTCCCCTGAAAGCTTTGGCGATGGAAACAGAAGGCTTTTTATCACAGGAAAAGAAATCAGCCCTCAAAAACTTAACCGGTAGAAAATATTTTTTTGAAAAAATCCCTAAGCCCCGGGGTCACAATTTCAGCAAAAATCTGACATTTGGCAGTTCACTCATAAATGGTGCCAAAAGTTTGAAAATGCTCCCCTGAAAGCTTTGGCGATGGAAACAGAAGGCTTTTTATCACAGGACAAGAAATCAGCCCTCAAAAACTTAACTGGCAGGAAATATTTTTTTGAAAAAATCCCTAAGCCCCGGGGTCACAATTTCAGCAAAAATCTGACTTTTGGCAGTTCACTCAAAAATGGTGCCAAAAGCTTGAAAATGCTCCCCTGAAAGCTTTGGCGATGGAAACAGAAGGCTTTTTATCACAGGACAAGAAATCAGCCCTCAAAAACTTAACCGGCAGAAAATATTTTTTTGAAAAAATCGCTAAACCCCGGGGTCACAATTTCAGCAAAAATCTGACTTTTGGCAGTTCACTCAAAAATGGTGCCAACCGGTTGCAAATGCTCCCCTGACAGGTTTGGCACTCGAAACAGAAGGCTTTTTATCACAGGATAAGAAATCAGCCCTCAAAAACTTAACCGGCAGAAAATATTTTTTTGAAAAAATCCCTAAGCCCCGGGGTCACAATTTCAGCAAAAATCTGACTTTTGGCAGTTCACTCAAAAATGGTGCCAAAAGTTTGAAAATGCTCCCCTGAAAGCTTTGGCGATGGAAACAGAAGGCTTTTTATCACAGGACAAGAAATCAGCCCTCAAAAACTTAACCGGTAGAAAATATTTTTTTGAAAAAATCCCTAAGCCCCGGGGTCACAATTTCAGCAAAAATCTGACTTTTGGCAATTCACTCAAAAATGGTGCCAACCGGTTGCAAATGCTCCCCTGACAGGTTTGGCACTCGAAACAGAAGGATTTTTATCACAGGACAAGAAATCAGCCCTCAAAAACTTAACCGGCAGAAAATATTTTTTTGAAAAACTCCCTAAGCCCCGGGGTCACAATTTCAGCAAAAATCTGACTTTTGGCAGTTCACTCAAAAATGGTGCCAAAAGCTTGAAAATGCTCCCCTGAAAGCTTTGGCGATGGAAACAGAAGGCTTTTTAACACAGAACAAGAAATCAGCCCTCTAAAACTTAACCGGCAGAAAATATTTTTTTGAAAAAATCCCTAAGCCCCGGGGCCACAATTTCAGCAAAAATCTGACTTTTGGCAATTCACTCAAAAATGGTGCCAACCGGTTGCAAATGCTCCCCTGACAGGTTTGGCACTCGAAACAGAAGGCTTTTTATCACAGGACAAGAAATCAGCCCTCAAAAACTTAACCGGCAGAAAATATTTTTTTGAAAAAATCCCTAAGCCCCGGGGTCACAATTTCAGCAAAAATCTGACTTTTGGCAGTTCACTCAAAAATGGTGCCAAAAGTTTGAAAATGCTCCCCTGAAAGCTTTGGCGATGGAAACAGAAGGCTTTTTAACACAGGACAAGAAATCAGCCCTCTAAAACTTAACCGGCAGAAAATATTTTTTTGAAAAAATCCCTAAGCCCCGGGGCCACAATTTCAGCAAAAATCTGACTTTTGGCAATTCACTCAAATATGGTGCCAAAAGCTTGCAAATGCTCCCCTAACAGGTTTGGCACTCGAAACAGAAGGATTTTTATCACAGGACAAGAAATCAGCCCTCAAAAACTTAACCGGCAGAAAATATTTTTTTGAAAAAATCCCTAAACCCCAGGGTCACAATTTCAGCAAAAATCTGACTTTTGGCAGTTCACTCAAAAATGGTGCCAACCGGTTGCAAATGCTCCCCTGAAAGCTTTGGCGATGGAAACAGAAGGCTTTTTATCACAGGAAAAGAAATCAGCCCTCAAAAACTTAACCGGTAGAAAATATTTTTTTGAAAAAATCCCTAAGCCCCGGGGTCACAATTTCAGCAAAAATCTGACATTTGGCAGTTCACTCATAAATGGTGCCAAAAGTTTGAAAATGCTCCCCTGAAAGCTTTGGCGATGGAAACAGAAGGCTTTTTATCACAGGACAAGAAATCAGCCCTCAAAAACTTAACTGGCAGGAAATATTTTTTTGAAAAAATCCCTAAGCCCCGGGGTCACAATTTCAGCAAAAATCTGACTTTTGGCAGTTCACTCAAAAATGGTGCCAAAAGCTTGAAAATGCTCCCCTGAAAGCTTTGGCGATGGAAACAGAAGGCTTTTTATCACAGGACAAGAAATCAGCCCTCAAAAACTTAACCGGCAGAAAATATTTTTTTGAAAAGATCCCTAAGCCCCGGGGTCACAATTTCAGCAAAAATCTGACTTTTGGCAGTTCACTCAAAAATTGTGCCAAAAGTTTGAAAATGCTCCCCTGAAAGCTTTGGCGATGGAAACAGAAGGCTTTTTATCACAGGACAAGAAATCAGCCCTCAAAAACTTAACCGGCAGAAAATATTTTTTTGAAAAAATCCCTAAGCCCCGGGGTCACAATTTCAGCAAAAATCTGACTTTTGGCAATTCACTCAAAAATGGTGCCAACCGGTTGCAAATGCTCCCCCGACAGGTTTGGCACTCCAAACAGAAGGATTTTTATCACAGGACAAGAAATCAGCCCTCAAAAACTTATCCAGCAGAAAATATTTTTTTGAAAAAATCCGTAAGCCCCGGGGTCACAATTTCAGCAAAATTCTGACTTTTCGCAGTTCACTCAAAAATGGTGCCAAAAGCTTGAACATGCTCCCCTGAAAGGTTTGGCACTCAAAACAGAAGGATTTTTATCACAGGACAAGAAATCAGCCCTCAAAAACTTAACCGGCAGAAAATATTTTTTTGAAAAAAACCCTAAGCCCCGGGGTCAAAATTTCAGCAAAAATCTGACTTTTGGCAATTCACTCAAAAATGGTGCCAAAAGCTTGAAAATGCTCCCCTGAAAGGTTTGGCGATGGAATCGGAAGGCTTTTTATCACAGGACAAGAAATCAGCCCTCAAAAACTTAACCGGCAGAAAATATTTTTTTGAAAAAATCCCTAAGCCCCGGGGACACAATTTCAGCAAAAATCTGACTTTTGGCAATTCACTCAAAAATGGTGCCAACCGGTTGCAAATGCTCCCCTGACAGGTTTGGCACTCGAAACAGAAGGCTTTTTATCACAGGACAAGAAATCAGCCCTCAAAAACTTAACCGGCAGAAAATATTTTTTTGAAAAAATCCCTAAGCCTCGGGGTCACAATTTCAGCAAAAATCTGACTTTTGGCAATTCACTCAAAAATGGTGCCAACCGGTTGCAAATGCTCCCCTGAAGGGTTTGGCACTCGAAACAGAAGGCTTTTAATCACAGGACAAGAAATCAGCCCTCAAAAACTTAAGCGGCAGAAAATATTTTTTTGAAAAAATCCCTAAGCCCCGGGGTCACAATTTCAGCAAAAATCTGATTTTGGCAGTTCACTCAAAAATGGTGCCAAAAGTTTGAAAATGCTCCCCTGAAAGCTTTGGCGATGGAAACAGAAGGCTTTTTATCACAGGACAAGAAATCAGCCCTCAAAAACTTAACCGGTAGAAAATATTTTTTTGAAAAAATCCCTAAGCCCCGGGGTCACAATTTCAGCAAAAATCTGACTTTTGGCAATTCACTCAAAAATGGTGGTGCCAACCGGTTGCAAAGGCTCCCCTGACAGGTTTGGCACTCGAAACAGAAGGCTTTTTATCACAGGACAAGAAATCAGCCCTCAAAAACTTAACCGGCAGAAAATATTTTTTTGAAAAAATCCCTAAGCCCCGGGGTCACAATTTCAGCAAAAATCTGACTTTTGGCAATTCACTCAAAAATGGTGCCAAAAGCTTGAAAATGCTCCCCTGAAAGGTTTGGCGATGGAATCGGAAGGCTTTTTATCACAGGACAAGAAATCAGCCCTCAAAAACTTAACCGGCAGAAAATATTTTTTTGAAAAAATCCCTAAACCCCAGGGTCACAATTTCAGCAAAAATCTGACTTTTGGCAGTTCACTCAAAAATGGTGCCAAAAGTTTGAAAATGCTCCCCTGAAAGCTTTGGCGATGGAAGCAGAAGGCTTTTTATCACAGGACAAGAAATCAGCCCTCAAAAACTTAACCGGTAGAAAATATTTTTTTGAAAAAATCCCTAAGCCCCGGGGTCACAATTTCAGCAAAAATCTGACTTTTGGCAATTCACTCAAAAATGGTGGTGCCAACCGGTTGCAAAGGCTCCCCTGACAGGTTTGGCACTCGAAACAGAAGGCTTTTTATCACAGGACAAGAAATCAGCCCTCAAAAACTTAACCGGCAGAAAATATTTTTTTGAAAAAATCCCTAAGCCCCGGGGTCACAATTTCAGCAAAAATCTGACTTTTGGCAATTCACTCAAAAATGGTGCCAAAAGCTTGAAAATGCTCCCCTGAAAGGTTTGGCGATGGAATCGGAAGGCTTTTTATCACAGGACAAGAAATCAGCCCTCAAAAACTTAACTGGCAGGAAATATTTTTTTGAAAAAATCCCTAAGCCCCGGGGTCACAATTTCAGCAAAAATCTGACTTTTGGCAGTTCACTCAAAAATGGTGCCAAAAGCTTGAAAATGCTCCCCTGAAAGCTTTGGCGATGGAAACAGAAGGCTTTTTATCACAGGACAAGAAATCAGCCCTCAAAAACTTAACCGGCAGAAAATATTTTTTTGAAAAAATCCCTAAGCCCCGGGGTCACAATTTCAGCAAAAATCTGACTTTTGGCAATTCACTCAAAAATGGTGGTGCCAACCGGTTGCAAAGGCTCCCCTGACAGGTTTGGCACTCGAAACAGAAGGCTTTTTATCACAGGACAAGAAATCAGCCCTCAAAAACTTAACCGGCAGAAAATATTTTTTTGAAAAAATCCCTAAGCCCCGGGGTCACAATTTCAGCAAAAATCTGACTTTTGGCAATTCACTCAAAAATGGTGGTGCCAACCGGTTGCAAAGGCTCCCCTGACAGGTTTGGCACTCGAAACAGAAGGCTTTTTATCACAGGACAAGAAATCAGCCCTCAAAAACTTAACCGGCAGAAAATATTTTTTTGAAAAAATTCCTAAACCCCAGGGTCACAATTTCAGCAAAAATCTGACTTTTGGCAGTTCACTCAAAAATGGTGCCAACCGGTTGCAAATGCTCCCCTGACAGGTTTGGCACTCGAAACAGAAGGATTTTTATCACAGGACAAGAAATCAGCCCTCAAAAACTTAACCGGAAGAAAATACTTTTTTTGAAAAAATCCCTAAGCCCCGGGGTCACAATTTCAGCAAAAATCTGACATTTGGCAGTTCACTCAAAAATGGTGCCAAAAGTTTGAAAATGCTCCCCTGAAAGCTTTGGCGATGGAAACAGAAGGCTTTTTATCACAGGACAAGAAATCAGCCCTCAAAAACTTAACCGGTAGAAAATATTTTTTTGAAAAAATCCCTAAACCCCGGGGTCACAATTTCAGCAAAAATCTGACTTTTGGCAGTTCACTCAAAAATGGTGCCAACCGGTTGCAAATGCTCCCCTGACAGGTTTGGCACTCGAAACAGAAGGCTTTTTATCACAGGATAAGAAATCAGCCCTCAAAAACTTAACCGGCAGAAAATATTTTTTTGAAAAAATCCCTAAGCCCCGGGGTCACAATTTCAGCAAAAATCTGACTTTTGGCAGTTCACTCAAAAATGGTGCCAAAAGTTTGAAAATGCTCCCCTGAAAGCTTTGGCGATGGAAACAGAAGGCTTTTTATCACAGGACAAGAAATCAGCCCTCAAAAACTTAACCGGTAGAAAATATTTTTTTGAAAAAATCCCTAAGCCCCGGGGTCACAATTTCAGCAAAAATCTGACTTTTGGCAATTCACTCAAAAATGGTGCCAACCGGTTGCAAATGCTCCCCTGACAGGTTTGGCACTCGAAACAGAAGGCTTTTTATCACAGGACAAGAAATCAGCCCTCAAAAACTTAACCGGCAGAAAATATTTTTTTGAAAAACTCCCTAAGCCCCGGGGTCACAATTTCAGCAAAAATCTGACTTTTGGCAGTTCACTCAAAAATGGTGCCAAAAGCTTGAAAATGCTCCCCTGAAAGCTTTGGCGATGGAAACAGAAGGCTTTTTAACACAGAACAAGAAATCAGCCCTCTAAAACTTAACCGGCAGAAAATATTTTTTTGAAAAAATCCCTAAGCCCCGGGGCCACAATTTCAGCAAAAATCTGACTTTTGGCAATTCACTCAAAAATGGTGCCAACCGGTTGCAAATGCTCCCCTGACAGGTTTGGCACTCGAAACAGAAGGCTTTTTATCACAGGACAAGAAATCAGCCCTCAAAAACTTAACCGGAAGAAAATATTTTTTTGAAAAAATCCCTAAGCCCCGGGGTCACAATTTCAGCAAAAATCTGACTTTTGGCAGTTCACTCAAAAATGGTGCCAAAAGCTTGAAAATGCTCCCCTGAAAGCTTTGGCGATGGAAACAGAAGGCTTTTTAACACAGGACAAGAAATCAGCCCTCTAAAACTTAACCGGCAGAAAATATTTTTTTGAAAAAATCCCTAAGCCCCGGGGCCACAATTTCAGCAAAAATCTGACTTTTGGCAATTCACTCAAATATGGTGCCAAAAGCTTGCAAATGCTCCCCTAACAGGTTTGGCACTCGAAACAGAAGGATTTTTATCACAGGACAAGAAATCAGCCCTCAAAAACTTAACCGGCAGAAAATATTTTTTTGAAAAAATCCCTAAACCCCAGGGTCACAATTTCAGCAAAAATCTGACTTTTGGCAGTTCACTCAAAAATGGTGCCAACCGGTTGCAAATGCTCCCCTGAAAGCTTTGGCGATGGAAACAGAAGGCTTTTTATCACAGGAAAAGAAATCAGCCCTCAAAAACTTAACCGGTAGAAAATATTTTTTTGAAAAAATCCCTAAGCCCCGGGGTCACAATTTCAGCAAAAATCTGACATTTGGCAGTTCACTCATAAATGGTGCCAAAAGTTTGAAAATGCTCCCCTGAAAGCTTTGGCGATGGAAACAGAAGGCTTTTTATCACAGGACAAGAAATCAGCCCTCAAAAACTTAACTGGCAGGAAATATTTTTTTGAAAAAATCCCTAAGCCCCGGGGTCACAATTTCAGCAAAAATCTGACTTTTGGCAGTTCACTCAAAAATGGTGCCAAAAGCTTGAAAATGCTCCCCTGAAAGCTTTGGCGATGGAAACAGAAGGCTTTTTATCACAGGACAAGAAATCAGCCCTCAAAAACTTAACCGGCAGAAAATATTTTTTTGAAAAAATCGCTAAACCCCGGGGTCACAATTTCAGCAAAAATCTGACTTTTGGCAGTTCACTCAAAAATGGTGCCAACCGGTTGCAAATGCTCCCCTGACAGGTTTGGCACTCGAAACAGAAGGCTTTTTATCACAGGATAAGAAATCAGCCCTCAAAAACTTAACCGGCAGAAAATATTTTTTTGAAAAAATCCCTAAGCCCCGGGGTCACAATTTCAGCAAAAATCTGACTTTTGGCAGTTCACTCAAAAATGGTGCCAAAAGTTTGAAAATGCTCCCCTGAAAGCTTTGGCGATGGAAACAGAAGGCTTTTTATCACAGGACAAGAAATCAGCCCTCAAAAACTTAACCGGTAGAAAATATTTTTTTGAAAAAATCCCTAAGCCCCGGGGTCACAATTTCAGCAAAAATCTGACTTTTGGCAATTCACTCAAAAATGGTGCCAACCGGTTGCAAATGCTCCCCTGACAGGTTTGGCACTCGAAACAGAAGGCTTTTTATCACAGGACAAGAAATCAGCCCTCAAAAACTTAACCGGCAGAAAATATTTTTTTGAAAAACTCCCTAAGCCCCGGGGTCACAATTTCAGCAAAAATCTGACTTTTGGCAGTTCACTCAAAAATGGTGCCAAAAGCTTGAAAATGCTCCCCTGAAAGCTTTGGCGATGGAAACAGAAGGCTTTTTAACACAGAACAAGAAATCAGCCCTCTAAAACTTAACCGGCAGAAAATATTTTTTTGAAAAAATCCCTAAGCCCCGGGGCCACAATTTCAGCAAAAATCTGACTTTTGGCAATTCACTCAAAAATGGTGCCAACCGGTTGCAAATGCTCCCCTGACAGGTTTGGCACTCGAAACAGAAGGCTTTTTATCACAGGACAAGAAATCAGCCCTCAAAAACTTAACCGGCAGAAAATATTTTTTTGAAAAAATCCCTAAGCCCCGGGGTCACAATTTCAGCAAAAATCTGACTTTTGGCAGTTCACTCAAAAATGGTGCCAAAAGTTTGAAAATGCTCCCCTGAAAGCTTTGGCGATGGAAACAGAAGGCTTTTTAACACAGGACAAGAAATCAGCCCTCTAAAACTTAACCGGCAGAAAATATTTTTTTGAAAAAATCCCTAAGCCCCGGGGCCACAATTTCAGCAAAAATCTGACTTTTGGCAATTCACTCAAATATGGTGCCAAAAGCTTGCAAATGCTCCCCTAACAGGTTTGGCACTCGAAACAGAAGGATTTTTATCACAGGACAAGAAATCAGCCCTCAAAAACTTAACCGGCAGAAAATATTTTTTTGAAAAAATCCCTAAACCCCAGGGTCACAATTTCAGCAAAAATCTGACTTTTGGCAGTTCACTCAAAAATGGTGCCAACCGGTTGCAAATGCTCCCCTGAAAGCTTTGGCGATGGAAACAGAAGGCTTTTTATCACAGGAAAAGAAATCAGCCCTCAAAAACTTAACCGGTAGAAAATATTTTTTTGAAAAAATCCCTAAGCCCCGGGGTCACAATTTCAGCAAAAATCTGACATTTGGCAGTTCACTCATAAATGGTGCCAAAAGTTTGAAAATGCTCCCCTGAAAGCTTTGGCGATGGAAACAGAAGGCTTTTTATCACAGGACAAGAAATCAGCCCTCAAAAACTTAACTGGCAGGAAATATTTTTTTGAAAAAATCCCTAAGCCCCGGGGTCACAATTTCAGCAAAAATCTGACTTTTGGCAGTTCACTCAAAAATGGTGCCAAAAGCTTGAAAATGCTCCCCTGAAAGCTTTGGCGATGGAAACAGAAGGCTTTTTATCACAGGACAAGAAATCAGCCCTCAAAAACTTAACCGGCAGAAAATATTTTTTTGAAAAAATCCCTAAACCCCGGGGTCACAATTTCAGCAAAAATCTGACTTTTGGCAGTTCACTCAAAAATGGTGCCAACCGGTTGCAAATGCTCCCCTGACAGGTTTGGCACTCGAAACAGAAGGCTTTTTATCACAGGATAAGAAATCAGCCCTCAAAAACTTAACCGGCAGAAAATATTTTTTTGAAAAAATCCCTAAGCCCCGGGGTCACAATTTCAGCAAAAATCTGACTTTTGGCAGTTCACTCAAAAATGGTGCCAAAAGTTTGAAAATGCTCCCCTGAAAGCTTTGGCGATGGAAACAGAAGGCTTTTTATCACAGGACAAGAAATCAGCCCTCAAAAACTTAACCGGTAGAAAATATTTTTTTGAAAAAATCCCTAAGCCCCGGGGTCACAATTTCAGCAAAAATCTGACTTTTGGCAATTCACTCAAAAATGGTGCCAACCGGTTGCAAATGCTCCCCTGACAGGTTTGGCACTCGAAACAGAAGGCTTTTTATCACAGGACAAGAAATCAGCCCTCAAAAACTTAACCGGCAGAAAATATTTTTTTGAAAAAATCCCTAAGCCCCGGGGTCACAATTTCAGCAAAAATCTGACTTTTGGCAGTTCACTCAAAAATGGTGCCAAAAGCTTGAAAATGCTCCCCTGAAAGCTTTGGCGATGGAAACAGAAGGCTTTTTAACACAGGACAAGAAATCAGCCCTCTAAAACTTAACCGGCAGAAAATATTTTTTTGAAAAAATCCCTAAGCCCCGGGGCCACAATTTCAGCAAAAATCTGACTTTTGGCAATTCACTCAAAAATGGTGCCAAAAGCTTGCAAATGCTCCCCTAACAGGTTTGGCACTCGAAACAGAAGGATTTTTATCACAGGACAAGAAATCAGCCCTCAAAAACTTAACCGGCAGAAAATATTTTTTTGAAAAAATCCCTAAGCCCCGGGGTCACAATTTCAGCAAAAATCTGACTTTTGGCAATTCACTCAAAAATGGTGACAAAAGCTTGAAAATGCTCCCCTGACAGGTTTGGCACTCGAAACAGAAGAATTTTTATCACAGGACAAGAAATCAGCCCTCAAAAACTTAACCGGCAGAAAATATTTTTTTGAAAAAATCCCTAAGCCCCGGGGTCACAATTTCAGCAAAAATCTGACTTTTGGCAGTTCACTCAAAAATGGTGCCAACCGGTTGCAAATGCTCCCCTGACAGGTTTGGCACTCGAAACAGAAGGCTTTTTATCACAGGACAAGAAATCAGCCCTCAAAAACTTAACCGGCAGAAAATATTTTTTTGAAAAAATCCCTAAGCCCCAGGGTCACAATTTCAGCAAAAATCTGACTTTTGGCAGTTCACTCAAAAATGGTGCCAAAAGTTTGAAAATGCTCCCCTGAAAGCTTTGGCGATGGAAACAGAAGGCTTTTTATCACAGGACAAGAAATCAGCCCTCAAAAACTTAACCGGTAGAAAATATTTTTTTGAAAAAATCCCTAAGCCCCGGGGTCACAATTTCAGCAAAAATCTGACTTTTGGCAATTCACTCAAAAATGGTGCCAACCGGTTGCAAATGCTCCCCTGACAGGTTTGGCACTCGAAACAGAAGGCTTTTTATCACAGGACAAGAAATCAGCCCTCAAAAACTTAACTGGCAGGAAATATTTTTTTGAAAAAAACCCTAAGCCCGGGGGTCACAATTTCAGCAAAAATCTGACTTTTGGCAGTTCACTCAAAAATGGTGCCAAAAGCTTGAAAATGCTCCCCTGAAAGCTTTGGCGATGGAAACAGAAGGCTTTTTATCACAGGACAAGAAATCAGCCCTCTAAAACTTAACCGGCAGAAAATATTTTTTTGAAAAAATCCCTAAGCCCCGGGGTCACAATTTCAGCAAAAATCTGACATTTGGCAGTTCACTCATAAATGGTGCCAAAAGTTTGAAAATGCTCCCCTGAAAGCTTTGGCGATGGAAACAGAAGGCTTTTTATCACAGGACAAGAAATCAGCCCTCAAAAACTTAACCGGTAGAAAATATTTTTTTTGAAAAAATCCCTAAGCCCGGGGTCACAATTTCAGCAAAAATCTGACTTTTGGCAATTCACTCAAAAATGGTGCCAACCGGTTGCAAATGCTCCCCTGACAGGTTTGGCACTCGAAACAGAAGGCTTTTTATCACAGGACAAGAAATCAGCCCTCAAAAACTTAACTGGCAGGAAATATTTTTTTGAAAAAAACCCTAAGCCCGGGGGTCACAATTTCAGCAAAAATCTGACTTTTGGCAGTTCACTCAAAAATGGTGCCAAAAGCTTGAAAATGCTCCCCTGAAAGCTTTGGCGATGGAAACAGAAGGCTTTTTATCACAGGACAAGAAATCAGCCCTCAAAAACTTAACTGGCAGGAAATATTTTTTTGAAAAAATCCCTAAGCCCCGGGGTCACAATTTCAGCAAAAATCTGACTTTTGGCAGTTCACTCAAAAATGGTGCCAAAAGCTTGAAAATGCTCCCCTGAAAGCTTTGGCGATGGAAACAGAAGGCTTTTTATCACAGGACAAGAAATCAGCCCTCAAAAACTTAACTGGCAGGAAATATTTTTTTGAAAAAATCCCTAAGCCCCGGGGTCACAATTTCAGCAAAAATCTGACTTTTGGCAGTTCACTCAAAAATGGTGCCAAAAGCTTGAAAATGCTCCCCTGAAAGCTTTGGCGATGGAAACAGAAGGCTTTTTATCACAGGACAAGAAATCAGCCCTCTAAAACTTAACCGGCAGAAAATATTTTTTTGAAAAAAACCCTAAGCCCGGGGTCACAATTTCAGCAAAAATCTGACTTTTGGCAGTTCACTCAAAAATGGTGCCAAAAGTTTGAAAATGCTCCCCTGAAAGCTTTGGCGATGGAAACAGAAGGCTTTTTATCACAGGACAAGAAATCAGCCCTCAAAAACTTAACCGGTAGAAAATATTTTTTTTGAAAAAATCCCTAAGCCCGGGGTCACAATTTCAGCAAAAATCTGACTTTTGGCAATTCACTCAAAAATGGTGCCAACCGGTTGCAAATGCTCCCCTGACAGGTTTGGCACTCGAAACAGAAGGCTTTTTATCACAGGACAAGAAATCAGCCCTCAAAAACTTAACCGGCAGAAAATATTTTTTTGAAAAAAACCCTAAGCCCGGGGTCACAATTTCAGCAAAAATCTGACTTTTGGCAGTTCACTCAAAAATGGTGCCAAAAGCTTGAAAATGCTCCCCTGAAAGCTTTGGCGATGGAAACAGAAGGCTTTTTCTCACAGGACAAGAAATCAGCCCTCTAAAACTTAACCGGCAGAAAATATTTTTTTGAAAAAATCCCTAAGCCCCGGAGTCACAATTTCAGCAATAATCTGACTTTTGGCAATTCACTCAAAAATGGTGCCAAAAGCTTGAAAATGCTCCCCTGACAGGTTTGGCACTCGAAACAGAAGGATTTTTATCACAGGACAAGAAATCAGCCCTCAAAAACTTAACCGGCAGAAAATATTTTTTTGAAAAAATCCCTAAACCCCAGGGTCACAATTTCAGCAAAAATCTGACTTTTGGCAGTTCACTCAAAAATGGTGCCAACCGGTTGCAAATGCTCCCCTGACAGGTTTGGCACTCGAAACAGAAGGCTTTTTATCACAGGACAAGAAATCAGCCCTCAAAAACTTAACCGGAAGAAAATATTTTTTTGAAAAAATCCCTAAGCCCCGGGGTCACAATTTCAGCAAAAATCTGACATTTGGCAGTTCACTCAAAAATGGTGCCAAAAGTTTGAAAATGCTCCCCTGAAAGCTTTGGCGATGGAAACAGAAGGCTTTTTATCACAGGACAAGAAATCAGCCCTCAAAAACTTAACCGGTAGAAAATATTTTTTTGAAAAAATCCCTAAGCCCCGGGGTCACAATTTCAGCAAAAATCTGACTTTTGGCAATTCACTCAAAAATGGTGCCAAAAGCTTGAAAATGCTCCCCTGACAGGTTTGGCACTCGAAACAGAAGGATTTTTATCACAGGACAAGAAATCAGCCCTCAAAAACTTAACCGGTAGAAAATATTTTTTTGAAAAAATCCCTAAGCCCCGGGGTCACAATTTCAGCAAAAATCTGACTTTTGGCAATTCACTCAAAAATGGTGCCAACCGGTTGCAAATGCTCCCCTGACAGGTTTGGCACTCGAAACAGAAGGCTGTTTATCACAGGACAAGAAATCAGCCCTCAAAAACTTAACTGGTAGGAAATATTTTTTTGAAAAAAACCCTAAGCCCAGGGGTCACAATTTCAGCAAAAATCTGACTTTTGGCAGTTCACTAAAAATGGTGCCAAAAGTTTGAAAATGCTCCCCTGAAAGCTTTGGCGATGGAAACAGAAGGCTTTTTATCACAGGACAAGAAATCAGCCCTCAAAAACTTAACCGGTAGAAAATATTTTTTTTGAAAAAATCCCTAAGCCCGGGGTCACAATTTCAGCAAAAATCTGACTTTTGGCAATTCACTCAAAAATGGTGCCAACCGGTTGCAAATGCTCCCCTGACAGGTTTGGCACTCGAAACAGAAGGCTTTTTATCACAGGACAAGAAATCAGCCCTCAAAAACTTAACTGGCAGGAAATATTTTTTTGAAAAAATCCCTAAGCCCCGGGGTCACAATTTCAGCAAAAATCTGACTTTTGGCAGTTCACTCAAAAATGGTGCCAACCGGTTGCAAATGCTCCCCTGACAGGTTTGGCACTCGAAACAGAAGGCTTTTTATCACAGGACAAGAAATCAGCCCTCAAAAACTTAACCGGCAGAAAATATTTTTTTGAAAAAATCCCTAAGCCCCGGGGTCACAATTTCAGCAAAAATCTGACTTTTGGCAGTTCACTCAAAAATGGTGCCAAAAGTTTGAAAATGCTCCCCTGAAAGCTTTGGCGATGGAAACAGAAGGCTTTTTATCACAGGACAAGAAATCAGCCCTCAAAAACTTAACCGGTAGAAAATATTTTTTTGAAAAAATCCCTAAGCCCCGGGGTCACAATTTCAGCAAAAATCTGACTTTTGGCAATTCACTCAAAAATGGTGCCAACCGGTTGCAAATGCTCCCCTGACAGGTTTGGCACTCGAAACAGAAGGCTTTTTATCACAGGACAAGAAATCAGCCCTCAAAAACTTAACTGGCAGGAAATATTTTTTTGAAAAAAACCCTAAGCCCGGGGGTCACAATTTCAGCAAAAATCTGACTTTTGGCAGTTCACTCAAAAATGGTGCCAAAAGCTTGAAAATGCTCCCCTGAAAGCTTTGGCGATGGAAACAGAAGGCTTTTTATCACAGGACAAGAAATCAGCCCTCAAAAACTTAACCGGTAGAAAATATTTTTTTGAAAAAATCCCTAAGCCCCGGGGTCACAATTTCAGCAATAATCTGACTTTTGGCAATTCACTCAAAAATGGTGCCAAAAGCTTGAAAATGCTCCCCTGACAGGTTTGGCACTCGAAACAGAAGGATTTTTATCACAGGACAAGAAATCAGCCCTCAAAAACTTAACCGGCAGAAAATATTTTTTTGAAAAAATCCCTAAACCCCAGGGTCACAATTTCAGCAAAAATCTGACTTTTGGCAGTTCACTCAAAAATGGTGCCAACCGGTTGCAAATGCTCCCCTGACAGGTTTGGCACTCGAAACAGAAGGCTTTTTATCACAGGACAAGAAATCAGCCCTCAAAAACTTAACCGGAAGAAAATATTTTTTTGAAAAAATCCCTAAGCCCCGGGGTCACAATTTCAGCAAAAATCTGACATTTGGCAGTTCACTCAAAAATGGTGCCAAAAGTTTGAAAATGCTCCCCTGAAAGCTTTGGCGATGGAAACAGAAGGCTTTTTATCACAGGACAAGAAATCAGCCCTCAAAAACTTAACCGGTAGAAAATATTTTTTTGAAAAAATCCCTAAGCCCCGGGGTCACAATTTCAGCAAAAATCTGACTTTTGGCAATTCACTCAAAAATGGTGCCAACCGGTTGCAAATGCTCCCCTGACAGGTTTGGCGATGGAAACAGAAGGCTTTTTATCACAGGACAAGAAATCAGCCCTCAAAAACTTAACCGGTAGAAAATATTTTTTTGAAAAAATCCCTAAGCCCCGGGGTCACAATTTCAGCAAAAATCTGACTTTTGGCAATTCACTCAAAAATGGTGGTGCCAACCGGTTGCAAATGCTCCCCTGAAAGGTTTGGCACTCGAAACAGAAGGCTGTTTATCACAGGACAAGAAATCAGCCCTCAAAAACTTAACTGGTAGGAAATATTTTTTTGAAAAAAACCCTAAGCCCAGGGGTCACAATTTCAGCAAAAATCTGACTTTTGGCAGTTCACTCAAAAATGGTGCCAAAAGCTTGAAAATGCTCCCCTGAAAGCTTTGGCGATGGAAACAGAAGGCTTTTTATCACAGGACAAGAAATCAGCCCTCAAAAACTTAACCGGCAGAAAATATTTTTTTGAAAAAATCCCTAAGCCCCGGGGTCACAATTTCAGCAAAAATCTGACTTTTGGCAATTCACTCAAAAATGGTGCCAAAAGCTTGAAAATGCTCCCCTGACAGGTTTGGCACTCGAAACAGAAGGATTTTTATCACAGGACAAGAAATCAGCCCTCAAAAACTTAACCGGCAGAAAATATTTTTTTGAAAAAATCCCTAAGCCCCGGGGTCACAATTTCAGCAAAAATCTGACATTTGGCAGTTCACTAAAAATGGTGCCAAAAGTTTGAAAATGCTCCCCTGAAAGCTTTGGCGATGGAAACAGAAGGCTTTTTATCACAGGACAAGAAATCAGCCCTCAAAAACTTAACCGGCAGAAAATATTTTATTGAAAAAATCCCTAACCCCCGGGGTCACAATTTCAGCAAAAATCTGACTTTTGGCAATTCACTCAAAAATGGTGCCAACCGGTTGCAAATGCTCCCCTGACAGGTTTGGCGATGGAAACAGAAGGCTTTTTATCACAGGACAAGAAATCAGCCCTCAAAAACTTAACCGGTAGAAAATATTTTTTTGAAAAAATCCCTAAGCCCCGGGGTCACAATTTCAGCAAAAATCTGACTTTTGGCAATTCACTCAAAAATGGTGCCAACCGGTTGCAAATGCTCCCCTGACAGGTTTGGCACTCGAAACAGAAGGCTTTTTATCACAGGACAAGAAATCAGCCCTCAAAAACTTAACTGGCAGGAAATATTTTTTTGAAAAAAACCCTAAGCCCGGGGGTCACAATTTCAGCAAAAATCTGACTTTTGGCAGTTCACTCAAAAATGGTGCCAAAAGCTTGAAAATGCTCCCCTGAAAGCTTTGGCGATGGAAACAGAAGGCTTTTTATCACAGGACAAGAAATCAGCCCTCAAAAACTTAACCGGTAGAAAATATTTTTTTGAAAAAATCCCTAAGCCCCGGGGTCACAATTTCAGCAATAATCTGACTTTTGGCAATTCACTCAAAAATGGTGCCAAAAGCTTGAAAATGCTCCCCTGACAGGTTTGGCACTCGAAACAGAAGGATTTTTATCACAGGACAAGAAATCAGCCCTCAAAAACTTAACCGGCAGAAAATATTTTTTTGAAAAAATCCCTAAACCCCAGGGTCACAATTTCAGCAAAAATCTGACTTTTGACAGTTCACTCAAAAATGGTGCCAACCGGTTGCAAATGCTCCCCTGACAGGTTTGGCACTCGAAACAGAAGGCTTTTTATCACAGGACAAGAAATCAGCCCTCAAAAACTTAACCGGAAGAAAATATTTTTTTGAAAAAATCCCTAAGCCCCGGGGTCACAATTTCAGCAAAAATCTGACATTTGGCAGTTCACTCAAAAATGGTGCCAAAAGTTTGAAAATGCTCCCCTGAAAGCTTTGGCGATGGAAACAGAAGGCTTTTTATCACAGGACAAGAAATCAGCCCTCAAAAACTTAACCGGTAGAAAAATTTTTTTTGAAAAAATCCCTAAGCCCCGGGGTCACAATTTCAGCAAAAATCTGACTTTTGGCAATTCACTCAAAAATGGTGCCAACCGGTTGCAAATGCTCCCCTGACAGGTTTGGCGATGGAAACAGAAGGCTTTTTATCACAGGACAAGAAATCAGCCCTCAAAAACTTAACCGGTAGAAAATATTTTTTTGAAAAAATCCCTAAGCCCCGGGGTCACAATTTCAGCAAAAATCTGACTTTTGGCAATTCACTCAAAAATGGTGGTGCCAACCGGTTGCAAATGCTCCCCTGAAAGGTTTGGCACTCGAAACAGAAGGCTGTTTATCACAGGACAAGAAATCAGCCCTCAAAAACTTAACTGGTAGGAAATATTTTTTTGAAAAAAACCCTAAGCCCAGGGGTCACAATTTCAGCAAAAATCTGACTTTTGGCAGTTCACTCAAAAATGGTGCCAAAAGCTTGAAAATGCTCCCCTGAAAGCTTTGGCGATGGAAACAGAAGGCTTTTTATCACAGGACAAGAAATCAGCCCTCAAAAACTTAACCGGCAGAAAATATTTTTTTGAAAAAATCCCTAAGCCCCGGGGTCACAATTTCAGCAAAAATCTGACTTTTGGCAATTCACTCAAAAATGGTGCCAAAAGCTTGAAAATGCTCCCCTGACAGGTTTGGCACTCGAAACAGAAGGATTTTTATCACAGGACAAGAAATCAGCCCTCAAAAACTTAACCGGCAGAAAATATTTTTTTGAAAAAATCCCTAAGCCCCGGGGTCACAATTTCAGCAAAAATCTGACATTTGGCAGTTCACTAAAAATGGTGCCAAAAGTTTGAAAATGCTCCCCTGAAAGCTTTGGCGATGGAAACAGAAGGCTTTTTATCACAGGACAAGAAATCAGCCCTCAAAAACTTAACCGGCAGAAAATATTTTATTGAAAAAATCCCTAACCCCCGGGGTCACAATTTCAGCAAAAATCTGACTTTTGGCAATTCACTCAAAAATGGTGCCAAAAGCTTGAAAATGCTCTCCTGACAGGTTTGGCACTCGAAACAGAAGGCTTTTTATCACAGGACAAGAAATCAGCCCTCAAAAACTTAACTGGCAGGAAACATTTTTTTGAAAAAAACCCTAAGCCCGGGGGTCACAATTTCAGCAAAAATCTGACTTTTGGCAGTTCACTCAAAAATGGTTCCAAAAGCTTGAAAATGCTCCCCTGAAAGCTTTGGCGATGGAAGCAGAAGGCTTTTTATCACAGGACAAGAAATAAGCCCTCAAAAACTTAACTGGCAGGAAATATTTTTTTGAAAAAAAACCCTAAGCCCGGGGCTCACAATTTCAGCAAAAATCTGACTTTTGGCAGTTCACTCAAAAATGGTGCCAAAAGCTTGAAAATGCTCCCCTGAAAGCTTTGGCGATGGAAACAGAAGGCTTTTTATCACAGGACAAGAAATCAGCCCTCAAAAACTTAACCGGCAGAAAATATTTTTTTGAAAAAATCCCTAAGCCCCGGGGTCACAATTTCAGCAAAAATCTGACTTTTGGCAATTCACTCAAAAATGGTGCCAAAAGCTTGAAAATGCTCCCCTGACAGGTTTGGCACTCGAAACAGAAGGATTTTTATCACAGGACAAGAAATCAGCCCTCAAAAACTTAACCGGCAGAAAATATTTTTTTGAAAAAATCCCTAAGCCCCGGGGTCACAATTTCAGCAAAAATCTGACTTTTGGCAGTTCACTCAAAAATGGTGCCAAAAGTTTGAAAATGCTCCCCTGATAGCTTTGGCGATGGAAACAGAAGGCTTTTTATCACAGGACAAGAAATCAGCCCTCAAAAACTTAACCAGCAGAAAATATTTTTTTGAAAAAATCCCTAAGCCCCGGGGTCACAATTTCAGCAAAAATCTGACTTTTGGCAATTCACTCAAAAATGGTGCCAAAAGCTTGAAAATGCTCCCCTGACAGGTTTGGCACTCGAAACAGAAGGATTTTTATCACAGGACAAGAAATCAGCCCTCAAAAACTTAACCGGCAGAAAATATTTTTTTGAAAAAATCCCTAAACCCCAGGGTCACAATTTCAGCAAAAATCTGACTTTTGGCAGTTCACTCAAAAATGGTGCCAACCGGTTGCAAATGCTCCCCTGAAAGCTTTGGCGATGGAAACAGAAGGCTTTTTATCACAGGACAAGAAATCAGCCCTCAAAAACTTAACCGGCAGAAAATATTTTTTTGAAAAAATCCCTAAACCCCAGGGTCACAATTTCAGCAAAAATCTGACTTTTGGCAATTCATTCAAAAATGGTGCCAACCGCTTGCAAATGCTCCCCTGAAAGCCTTGGCGATGGAAACAGAAGGCTTTTTATCACAGGACAAGAAATCAGCCCTCAAAAACTTAACCGGAAGAAAATATTTTTTTGAAAAAAACCCTAAGCCCGGGGGTCACAATTTCAGCAAAAATCTGACTTTTGGCAGTTCACTCAAAAATGGTGCCAAAAGCTTGAAAATGCTCCCCTGAAAGCTTTGGCGATGGAAACATAGGGCTTTTTATCACAGGACAAGAAATCAGCCCTCAAAAACTTAACCGGCAGAAAATACTTTTTTTGAAAAAATCCCTAAACCCCAGGGTCACAATTTCAGCAAAAATCTGACTTTTGGCAGTTCACTCAAAAATGGTGCCAACCGGTTGCAAATGCTCCCCTGACAGGTTTGGCACTCGAAACAGAAGGCTTTTTATCACAGGAAAAGAAATCAGCCCTCAAAAACTTAACCGGCAGAAAATATTTTTTTGAAATAATCCCTAAGCCCCGGGGTCACAATTTCAGCAAAAATCTGACTTTTGGCAGTTCACTCAAAAATGGTGCCAAAAGCTTGAAAATGCTCCCCTGAAAGCTTTGGCGATGGAAACAGAAGGCTTTTTATCACAGGACAAGAAATCAGCCCTCAAAAACTTAACCGGCAGAAAATATTTTTTTGAAAAAATCCCTAAGCCCCGGGGTCACAATTTCAGCAAAAATCTGACTTTTGGCAATTCACTCAAAAATGGTGGTGCCAACCGGTTGCAAAGGCTCCCCTGACAGGTTTGGCACTCGAAACAGAAGGCTTTTTATCACAGGACAAGAAATCAGCCCTCAAAAACTTAACCGGTAGAAAATATTTTTTTGAAAAAATCCCTAAGCCCCGGGGTCACAATTTCAGCAAAAATCTGACTTTTGGCAATTCACTCAAAAATGGAGCCAACCGCTTGAAAATGCTCACCTGAAAGCTTTGGCGATGGAAACAGAAGGCTTTTTATCACAGGACAAGAAATCAGCCCTCAAAAACTTAACCGGCAGAAAATATTTTTTTGAAAAAATCCCTAAGCCCCGGGGTCACAATTTCAGCAAAAATCTGACTTTTGGCAATTTCACTCAAAAATGGTGCCAAAAGCTTCAAAATGTTCCCATGAAAGGTTTGGCACTCAAAACAGAAGGATTTTTATCACAGGACAAGAAATCAGCCCTCAAAAACTTAACCGGCAGGAAATATTTTTTTTGAAAAAATCCCTAACCCCGGCGTCACAATTTCAGGAAAAATCTGACTTTTGGCAATTCACTCAAAAATGGTGCCAAAAGCTTGAAAATGCTCCGCTGAAAGCTTTGGCACTCAAAACTGAAGGATTTTTATCACAGGACAAGAAATCAGCCCTCAAAAACTTAACCGGTAGAAAATATTTTTTTGAAAAAATCCCTAAGCACCGGGGTCAAAATTTCAGCAAAAATCTGGCTTTTGGCAATTCACTCAAAAATGGTGCCAACCATTTGCAAATGCTCCCCTGAAAGCTTTGGCACTCGAAACAGAAGGATTTTTATCACAGGACAAGAAATCAGCCCTCAAAAACTTAACCGGCAGAAAATATTTTTTTGAAAAAATCCCTAAACCCCAGGATCACAATTTCAGCAAAAATCTGACTTTTGGCAGTTCACTCAAAAATGGTGCCAACCGGTTGCAAATGCTCCCTTGAAAGCTTTGGCGATGGAAACAGAAGGCTTTTTATCACAGGACAAGAAATCAGCCCTCAAAAACTTAACCGGCAGAAAATATTTTTTTGAAAAAATCCCTAACCCCGGGGTCACAATTTCAGCAAAAATCTGACTTTTGGCAGTTCACTCAAAAATGGTGCCAAAAGCTTGAAAATGCTCCCCTGACAGGTTTGGCACTCGAAACAGAAGGATTTTTATCACAGGACAAGAAATCAGCCCTCAAAAACTTAACCGGCAGAAAATATTTTTTTGAAAAAATCCCTAAACCCCAGGGTCACAATTTCAGCAAAAATCTGACTTTTGGCAGTTCACTCAAAAATGGTGCCAACCGGTTGCAAATGCTCCCCTGAAAGCTTTGGCGATGGAAACAGAAGGCTTTTTATCACAGGACAAGAAATCAGCCCTCAAAAACTTAACCGGTAGAAAATATTTTTTTGAAAAAATCCCTAAGCCCCGGGGTCACAATTTCAGCAAAAATCTGACTTTTGGCAATTCACTCAAAAATGGTGCCAACCGGTTGCAAATGCTCCCCTGACAGGTTTGGCACTCGAAACAGAAGGCTTTTTATCACAGGACAAGAAATCAGCCCTCAAAAACTTAACTGGCAGGAAATATTTTTTTGAAAAAAACCCTAAGCCCGGGGGCCACAATTTCAGCAAAAATCTGACTTTTGGCAGTTCACTCAAAAATGGTGCCAAAAGCTTGAAAATGCTCCAATGAAAGCTTTGGCGATGGAAACAGAAGGCTTTTTATCGCAGGACAAGAAATCAGCCCTCAAAAACTTAACCGGCAGAAAATATTTTTTTGAAAAAATCCCTAAACCCCAGGGTCACAATTTCAGCAAAAATCTGACTTTTGGCAATTCACTCAAAAATGGTGCCAAAAGCTTGAAAATGCTCCGCTGAAAGCTTTGGCGATGGAAACAGAAGGCTTTTTATCACAGGACAAGAAATCAGCCCTCAAAAACTTAACCGGCAGAAAATATTTTTTTGAAAAAATCCCTAAACCCCAGGGTCACAATTTCAGCAAAAATCTGACTTTTGGCAATTCACTCAAGAATGGTGCCAACTGGTTGCAAATGCTCCCCTGACAGGTTTGGCACTCGAAACAGAAGGCTTTTTATCACAGGACAAGAAATCAGCCCTCAAAAACTTAACTGGCAGGAAATATTTTTTTGAAAAAAACCCTAAGCCCGCGGGTCACAATTTCAGCAAAAATCTGACTTTTGGCAATTCACTCAAAAATGGTGCCAAAAGCTTGAAAATGCTCCCCTGACAGGTTTGGCACTCGAAACAGAAGGATTTTTATCACAGGACAAGAAATCAGCCCTCAAAAACTTAACCGGCAGAAAATATTTTTTTGAAAAAATCCCTGAACCCCAGGGTCACAATTTCAGCAAAAATCTGACTTTTGGCAGTTCACTCAAAAATGGTGCCAACCGGTTGCAAATGCTCCCCTAACAGGTTTGGCACTCGAAACAGAAGGCTTTTTATCACAGGACAAGAAATCAGCCCTCAAAAACTTAACCGGAAGAAAATATTTTTTTGAAAAAATCCCTAAGCCCCGAGGTCACAATTTCAGCAAAAATCTGACATTTGGCAGTTCACTCAAACATGGTGCCAAAAGTTTGAAAATGCTCCCCTGAAAGCTTTGGCGATGGAAACAGAAGGCTTTTTATCACAGGACAAGAAATCAGCCCTCAAAAACTTAACCGGCAGAAAATATTTTTTTGAAAAAATCCCTAAGCCCCGGTGTCACAATTTCAGCAAAAATCTGACTTTTGGCAATTCACTCAAAAATGGTGCCAAAAGCTTGAAAATGCTCCCCTGACAGGTTTGGCACTCGAAACAGAAGGATTTTTATCACAGGACAAGAAATCAGCCCTCAAAAACTTAACCGGCAGAAAATATTTTTTTGAAAAAATCCCTAAGCCCCGGGGTCACAATTTCAGCAAAAATCTGACTTTTGGCAGTTCACTCAAAAATGGTGCCAAAAGTTTGAAAATGCTCCCCTGAAAGCTTTGGCGATGGAAACAGAAGGCTTTTTATCACAGGACAAGAAATCAGCCCTCAAAAACTTAACCGGTAGAAAATATTTTTTTGAAAAAATCCCTAAGCCCCGGGGTCACAATTTCAGCAAAAATCTGACTTTTGGCAATTCACTCAAGAATGGTGCCAACTGGTTGCAAATGCTCCCCTGACAGGTTTGGCACTCGAAACAGAAGGCTTTTTATCACAGGACAAGAAATCAGCCCTCAAAAACTTAACTGGCAGGAAATATTTTTTTGAAAAAAACCCTAAGCCCGGGGGTCACAATTTCAGCAAAAATCTGACTTTTGGCAATTCACTCAAAAATGGTGCCAAAAGCTTGAAAATGCTCCCCTGACAGGTTTGGCACTCGAAACAGAAGGATTTTTATCACAGGACAAGAAATCAGCCCTCAAAAACTTAACCGGCAGAAAATATTTTTTTGAAAAAATCCCTGAACCCCAGGGTCACAATTTCAGCAAAAATCTGACTTTTGGCAGTTCACTCAAAAATGGTGCCAACCGGTTGCAAATGCTCCCCTAACAGGTTTGGCACTCGAAACAGAAGGCTTTTTATCACAGGACAAGAAATCAGCCCTCAAAAACTTAACCGGAAGAAAATATTTTTTTGAAAAAATCCCTAAGCCCCGGGGTCACAATTTCAGCAAAAATCTGACATTTGGCAGTTCACTCAAAAATGGTGCCAAAAGTTTGAAAATGCTCCCCTGAAAGCTTTGGCGATGGAAACAGAAGGCTTTTTATCACAGGACAAGAAATCAGCCCTCAAAAACTTAACCGGTAGAAAATATTTTTTTGAAAAAATCCCTAAACCCCGGGGTCACAATTTCAGCAAAAATCTGACTTTTGGCAATTCACTCAAAAATGGTGCCAACCGGTTGCAAATGCTCCCCTGACAGGTTTGGCACTCGAAACAGAAGGCTTTTTATCACAGTACAAGAAATCAGCCCTCAAAAACTTAACTGGCAGGAAATATTTTTTTGAAAAAAACCCTAAGCCCGGGGGTCACAATTTCAGCAAAAATCTGACTTTTGGCAGTTCACTCAAAAATGGTGCCAAAAGCTTGAAAATGCTCCCCTGAAAGCTTTGGCGATGGAAACAGAAGGCTTTTTATCACAGGACAAGAAATCAGCCCTCAAAAACTTAACCAGCAGAAAATATTTTTTTGAAAAAATCCCTAAGCCCGTGGGTCACAATTTCAGCAAAAATCTGACTTTTGGCAGTTCACTCAAAAATGGTGCCAAAAGCTTGAAAATGCTCCAATGAAAGCTTTGGCGATGGAAACAGAAGGCTTTTTATCACAGGACAAGAAATCAGCCCTCAAAAACTTAACCGGCAGAAAATATTTTTTTGAAAAAATCCCTAAACCCCAGGGTCACAATTTCAGCAAAAATCTGACTTTTGGCAGTTCACTCAAAAATGGTGCCAACCGGTTGCAAATGCTCCCCTGAAAGCTTTGGCGATGGAAACAGAAGGCTTTTTATCACAGGACAAGAAATCAGCCCTCAAAAACTTAACCGGCAGAAAATATTTTTTTGAAAAAATCCCTAAACCCCAGGGTCACAATTTCAGCAAAAATCTGACTTTTGGCAATTCATTCAAAAATGGTGCCAACCGCTGGCAAATGCTCCCCTGAAAGCTTTGGCGATGGAAACAGAAGGCTTTTTATCACAGGACAAGAAATCAGCCCTCAAAAACTTAACCGGCAGAAAATATTTTTTTGAAAAAATCCCTAAGCCCCGGGGTCACAATTTCAGGAAAAATCTGACTTTTGGCAATTCACTCAAAAATGGTGCCAAAAGCTTGAAAATGCTCCCCTGAAATCTTTGGCACTCGAAACAGAAGGCTTTTAATCACAGGACAAGAAATCAGCCCTCAAAAACTTAACCGGCAGGAAATATTTTTTTGAAAAAATCCCTAACCCCGGGGTCACAATTTCAGCAAAAATATGACTTTTGGCAATTCACTCAAAAATGGTGCCAAAAGCTTGAAAATGCTCCCCTGAAAGCTTTGGCGATGGAAACAGAAGGCTTTTTATCACAGGACAAGAAATCAGCCCTCAAAAACTTAACCAGCAGAAAATATTTTTTTGAAAAAATCCCTAAGCCCCGGGGTCACAATTTCAGCAAAAATCTGACTTTTGGCAGTTCACTCAAAAATGGTGCCAAAAGCTTGAAAATGCTCCCCTGAAAGCTTTGGCGATGGAAACAGAAGGCTTTTTATCACAGGACAAGAAATCAGCCCTCAAAAACTTAACCGGCAGAAAATATTTTTTTGAAAAAATCCCTAAACCCCAGGGTCACAATTTCAGCAAAAATCTGACTTTTGGCAGTTCACTCAAAAATGGTGCCAACCGGTTGCAAATGCTCCCCTGAAAGCTTTGGCGATGGAAACAGAAGGCTTTTTATCACAGGACAAGAAATCAGCCCTCAAAAACTTAACCGGCAGAAAATATTTTTTTGAAAAAATCCCTAAACCCCAGGGTCACAATTTCAGCAAAAATCTGACTTTTGGCAATTCATTCAAAAATGGTGCCAACCGCTTGCAAATGCTCCCCTGAAAGCTTTGGCGATGGAAACAGAAGGCTTTTTATCACAGGACAAGAAATCAGCCCTCAAAAACTTAACCGGCAGAAAATATTTTTTTGAAAAAATCCCTAAGCCCCGGGGTCACAATTTCAGCAAAAATCTGACTTTTGGCAATTCATTCAAAAATTGTGCCAACCGCTTGCAAATGCTCACCTGAAAGCTTTGGCAATGGAAACAGAAGGCTTTTTATCACAGGACAAGAAATCAGCCCTCAAAAACTTAACCGGCAGAAAATATTTTTTTGAAAAAATCCCTAAGCCCCAGGGTCACAATTTCAGCAAAAATCTGACTTTTGGCAATTTCACTCAAAAATGGTGCCAAAAGCTTGAAAATGCTCCCCTGAAAGTTTTGGCACTCAAAACAGAAGGCTTTTTATCACAGGACAAGAAATCAGCCCTCAAAAACTTAACCGGAAGAAAATATTTTTTTGAAAAAAACCCTAAGCCCGGGGGTCACAATTTCAGCAAAAATCTGACTTTTGGCAGTTCACTCAAAAATGGTGCCAAAAGCTTGAAAATGCTCCCCTGAAAGCTTTGGCGATGGAAACAGAAGGCTTTTTATCACAGGACAAGAAATCAGCCCTCAAAAACTTAACCGGCAGAAAATATTTTTTTGAAAAAATCCCTAAACCCCAGGGTCACAATTTCAGCAAAAATCTGACTTTTGGCAGTTCACTCAAAAATAGTGCCAACCGGTTGCAAATGCTCCCCTGAAAGCTTTGGCGATGGAAACAGAAGGCTTTTTATCACAGGACAAGAAATCAGCCCTCAAAAACTTAACCGGAAGAAAATATTTTTTTGAAAAAATCCCTAAGCCCCGGGGTCACAATTTCATCAAAAATCTGACATTTGGCAGTTCACTCAAAAATGGTGCCAAAAGTTTGAAAATGCTCCCCTGAAAGCTTTGGCGATGGAAACAGAAGGCTTTTTATCACAGGACAAGAAATCAGCCCTCAAAAACTTAACCGGTAGAAAATATTTTTTTGAAAAAATCCCTAAGCCCCGGGGTCACAATTTCAGCAAAAATCTGACTTTTGGCAATTCACTCAAAAATGGTGCCAAAAGCTTGAAAATGCTCTCCTGACAGGTTTGGCACTCGAAACAGAAGGATTTTTATCACAGGACAAGAAATCAGCCCTCAAAAACTTAACTGGCAGGAAATATTTTTTTGAAAAAAACCCTAAGCCCGGGGGTCACAATTTCAGCAAAAATCTGACTTTTGGCAGTTCACTCAAAAATGGTGCCAAAAGCTTGAAAATGCTCCCCTGAAAGCTTTGGCGATGGAAACAGAAGGCTTTTTATCACAGGACAAGAAATAAGCCCTCAAAAACTTAACTGGCAGGAAATATTTTTTTGAAAAAAACCCTAAGCCCGGGGGTCACAATTTCAGCAAAAATCTGACTTTTGGCAGTTCACTCAAAAATGGTGCCAAAAGCTTGAAAATGCTCCCCTGAAAGCTTTGGCGATGGAAACAGAAGGCTTTTTATCACAGGACAAGAAATCAGCCCTCAAAAACTTAACCGGCAGAAAATATTTTTTTGAAAAAATCCCTAAGCCCCGGGGTCACAATTTCAGCAAAAATCTGACTTTTGGCAATTCACTCAAAAATGGTGCCAAAAGCTTGAAAATGCTCCCCTGACAGGTTTGGCACTCGAAACAGAAGGATTTTTATCACAGGACAAGAAATCAGCCCTCAAAAACTTAACCGGCAGAAAATATTTTTTTGAAAAAATCCCTAAGCCCCGGGGTCACAATTTCAGCAAAAATCTGACTTTTGGCAGTTCACTCAAAAATGGTGCCAAAAGTTTGAAAATGCTCCCCTGAAAGCTTTGGCGATGGAAACAGAAGGCTTTTTATCACAGGACAAGAAATCAGCCCTCAAAAACTTAACCGGTAGAAAATATTTTTTTGAAAAAATCCCTAAGCCCCGGGGTCACAATTTCAGCAAAAATCTGACTTTTGGCAATTCACTCAAAAATGGTGCCAAAAGCTTGAAAATGCTCCCCTGACATGTTTGGCACTCGAAACAGAAGGCTTTTTATCACAGGACAAGAAATCAGCCCTCAAAAACTTAACTGGCAGGAAATATTTTTTTGAAAAAAACCCTAAGCCCGGGGGTCACAATTTCAGCAAAAATCTGACTTTTGGCAGTTCACTCAAAAATGGTGCCAAAAGCTTGAAAATGCTCCCCTGAAAGCTTTGGCGATGGAAACAGAAGGCTTTTTATCACAGGACAAGAAATCAGCCCTCAAAAACTTAACCGGCAGAAAATATTTTTTTGAAAAAATCCCTAAGCCCCGGGGTCACAATTTCAGCAAAAATCTGACTTTTGGCAATTCACTCAAAAATGGTGCCAAAAGCTTGAAAATGCTCCCCTGACAGGTTTGGCACTCGAAACAGAAGGATTTTTATCACAGGACAAGAAATCAGCCCTCAAAAACTTAACCGGCAGAAAATATTTTTTTGAAAAAATCCCTAAACCCCAGGGTCACAATTTCAGCAAAAATCTGACTTTTGGCAGTTCACTCAAAAATGGTGCCAACCGGTTGCAAATGCTCCCCTGAAAGCTTTGGCGATGGAAACAGAAGGCTTTTTATCACAGGACAAGAAATCAGCCCTCAAAAACTTAACCGGAAGAAAATATTTTTTTGAAAAAATCCCTAAGCCCCGGGGTCACAATTTCAGCAAAAATCTGACTTTTGGCAATTCACTCAAAAATGGTGCCAAGCGGTTGCAAATGCTCCCCTGACAGGTTTGGCACTCGAAACAGAAGGCTTTTTATCACAGGACAAGAAATCAGCCCTCAAAAACTTAACTGGCAGGAAATATTTTTTTGAAAAAAACCCTAAGCCCCGGGGTCACAATTTCAGCAAAAATCTGACTTTTGGCAGTTCACTCAAAAATGGTGCCAAAAGCTTGAAAATGCTCCCCTGAAAGCTTTGGCGATGGAAACAGAAGGCTTTTTATCACAGGACAAGAAATCAGCCCTCAAAAACTTAACCGGCAGAAAATATTTTTTTGAAAAAATCCCTAAGCCCCGGGGTCACAATTTCAGCAAAAATCTGACTTTTGGCAGTTCACTCAAAAATGGTGCCAAAAGCTTGAAAATGCTCCCCTGAAAGCTTTGGCGATGGAAACAGAAGGCTTTTTATCACAGGACAAGAAATCAGCCCTCAAAAACTTAACTGGCAGGAAATATTTTTTTGAAAAAAACCCTAAGCCCCGGGGTCACAATTTCAGCAAAAATCTGACTTTTGGCAGTTCACTCAAAAATGGTGCCAAAAGCTTGAAAATGCTCCCCTGAAAGCTTTGGCGATGGAAACAGAAGGCTTTTTATCACAGGACAAGAAATCAGCCCTCAAAAACTTAACCGGCAGAAAATATTTTTTTGAAAAAATCCCTAAGCCCCGGGGTCACAATTTCAGCAAAAATCTGACTTTTGGCAGTTCACTCAAAAATGGTGCCAAAAGCTTGAAAATGCTCCCCTGAAAGCTTTGGCGATGGAAACAGAAGGCTTTTTATCACAGGACAAGAAATCAGCCCTCAAAAACTTAACCGGTAGAAAATTTTTTTTTAAAAAAATCCCTAAGCCCCGGGGTCACAATTTCAGCAAAAATCTGACTTTTGGCAATTCACTCAAAAATGATACCAACCGGTTGCAAATGCTCCCCTGACAGGTTTGGCACTCGAAACAGAAGGCTTTTTATCACAGGACAAGAAATCAGCCCTCAAAAACTTAACAGGCAGGTAATATTTTTTTGAAAAAAACCCTAAGCCCCGGGGGTCACAATTTCAGCAAAAATCTGACTTTTGGCAGTTCAATCAAAAATGGTGCCAAAAGCTTGAAAATGCTCCCCTGAAAGCTTTGGCGATGGAAACAGAAGGCTTTTTATCACAGGACAAGAAATCAGCCCTCAAAAACTTAACTGCCAGAAAATATTTTTTTCAAAAAATCCCTAAGCCCCGGGGTCACAATTTCAGCAAAAATCTGACTTTTGGCAGTTCACTCAAAAATGGTGCCAACCGGTTGCAAATGCTCCCCTGAAAGCTTTGGCGATGGAAACAGAAGGCTTTTTATCACAGGACAAGAAATCAGCCCTCAAAAACTTAACCGGCAGAAAATATTTTTTTGAAAAAATCCCTAAACCCCAGGGTCACAATTTCAGCAAAAATCTGACTTTTGGCAATTCATTCAAAAATGGTGCCAACCGCTTGCAAATGCTCCCCTGAAAGCTTTGGCGATGGAAACAGAAGGCTTTTTATCACAGGACAAGAAATCAGCCCTCAAAAACTTAACCGGCAGAAAATATTTTTTTGAAAAAATCCCTAAGCCCCAGGGTCACAATTTCAGGAAAAATCTGACTTTTGGCAATTCACTCAGAAATGGTGCCAAAAGCTTGAAAATGCTCCGCTGAAAGCTTTGGCACTCAAAACTGAAGGATTTTTATCACAGGACAAGAAATCAGCCCTCAAAAACTTAACCGGCAGAAAATATTTTTTTGAAAAAATCCCTAAGCACCGGGGTCACAATTTCAGCAAAAATCTGACTTTTGGCAGTTCACTCAAAAATGGTGCCAAAAGTTTGAAAATGCTCCCCTGAAAGCCTTGGCGATGGAAACAGAAGGCTTTTTATCACAGGACAAGAAATCAGCCCTCAAAAACTTAACCGGAAGAAAATATTTTTTTGAAAAAAACCCTAAGCCCGGGGGTCACAATTTCAGCAAAAATCTGACTTTTGGCAGTTCACTCAAAAATGGTGCCAAAAGCTTGAAAATGCTCCCCTGAAAGCTTTGGCGATGGAAACAGAAGGCTTTTTATCACAGGACAAGAAATCAGCCCTCAAAAACTTAACCGGCAGAAAATATTTTTTTGAAAAAATCCCTAAACCCCAGGGTCACAATTTCAGCAAAAATCTGACTTTTGGCAGTTCACTCAAAAATGGTGCCAACCGGTTGCAAATGCTCCCCTGACAGGTTTGGCACTCGAAACAGAAGGCTTTTTATCACAGGACAAGAAATCAGCCCTCAAAAACTTAACCGGCAGAAAATATTTTTTTGAAAAAATCCCTAAGCCCCGGGGTCACAATTTCAGCAAAAATCTGACTTTTGGCAGTTCACTCAAAAATGGTGCCAAAAGTTTGAAAATGCTCCCCTGAAAGCTTTGGCGATGGAAACAGAAGGCTTTTTATCACAGGACAAGAAATCAGCCCTCAAAAACTTAACCGGTAGAAAATATTTTTTTGAAAAAATCCCTAAGCCCCGGGGTCACAATTTCAGCAAAAATCTGACTTTTGGCAATTCACTCAAAAATGGTGCCAACCGGATGCAAATGCTCCCCTGACAAGTTTGGCACTCGAAACAGAAGGCTTTTTATCACAGGACAAGAAATCAGCCCTCAAAAACTTAACTGGCAGGAAATATTTTTTTGAAAAAAACCCTAAGCCCCGGGGTCACAATTTCAGCAAAAATCTGACTTTTGGCAGTTCACTCAAAAATGGTGCCAAAAGCTTGAAAATGCTCCCCTGAAAGCTTTGGCGATGGAAACAGAAGGCTTTTTATCACAGGACAAGAAATCAGCCCTCAAAAACTTAACCGGCAGAAAATATTTTTTTGAAAAAATCCCTAAGCCCCGGGGTCACAATTTCAGCAAAAATCTGACTTTTGGCAATTCACTCAAAAATGGTGCCAAAAGCTTGAAAATGCTCCCCTGACAGGTTTGGCACTCGAAACAGAAGGATTTTTATCACAGGACAAGAAATCAGCCCTCAAAAACTTAACCGGCAGAAAATATTTTTTTGAAAAAATCCCTAAACCCCAGGGTCACAATTTCAGCAAAAATCTGACTTTTGGCAGTTCACTCAAAAATGGTGCCAACCGGTTGCAAGTGCTCCCCTGAAAGCTTTGGCGATGGAAACAGAAGGCTTTTTATCACAGGACAAGAAATCAGCCCTCAAAAACTTAACCGGTAGAAAATATTTTTTTGAAAAAATCCCTAAGCCCCGGGGTCACAATTTCAGCAAAAATCTGACTTTTGGCAATTCACTCAAAAATGGTGCCAACCGGTTGCAAATGCTCCCCTGACAGGTTTGGCACTCGAAACAGAAGGCTTTTTATCACAGGACAAGAAATCAGCCCTCAAAAACTTAACTGGCAGGAAATATTTTTTTGAAAAAAACCCTAAGCCCCGGGGTCACAATTTCAGCAAAAATCTGACTTTTGGCAGTTCACTCAAAAATGGTGCCAAAAGCTTGAAAATGCTCCCCTGAAAGCTTTGGCGATGGAAACAGAAGGCTTTTTATCACAGGACAAGAAATCAGCCCTCAAAAACTTAACCGGCAGAAAATATTTTTTTGAAAAAATCCCTAAGCCCCGGGGTCACAATTTCAACAAAAATCTGACTTTTGGCAATTCACTCGAAAATTGTGCCAGAAGCTTGCAAATGCTCCCCTGAAAGCTTTGGCGATGGAAACAGAAGGCTTTTTATCACAGGACAAGAAATCAGCTCTCAAAAACTTAATGGGCAGAAAATATTTTTTTGAAAAAAACCCTAAGCCCCGGGGTCACAATTTCAGCAAAAATCTGACTTTTGGCAATTCACTCAAAAATGGTGCCAAAAGCTTCAAAATGCTCCCCTGAAAGGTTTGGCACTCAAAACAGAAGGATTTTTATCACAGGACAAGAAATCAGCCCTCAAAAACTTAACCGGCAGGAAATATTTTTTTGAAAAAATCCCTAACCCCGGCGTCACAATTTCAGGAAAAATCTGACTTTTGGCAATTCACTCAAAAATGGTGCCAAAAGGTTGAAAATGC
The DNA here is from genome assembly GCF_965112155.1 of Podarcis liolepis. NCBI lineage: Eukaryota > Metazoa > Chordata > Lepidosauria > Squamata > Lacertidae > Podarcis > Podarcis liolepis. The sequence continues at coordinate 8,681,306 of NC_139556.1, forward strand.
TCCGCTGAAAGCTTTGGCACTCAAAACTGAAGGATTTTTATCACAGGACAAGAAATCAGCCCTCAAAAACTTAACCGGCAGAAAATATTTTTTTGAAAAAATCCCTAAGCACCGGGGTCAAAATTTCAGCAAAAATCTGGCTTTTGGCAATTCACTCAAAAATGGTGCCAACCGGTTGCAAATGCTCCCCTGAAAGCTTTGGTGATGGAAACAGAAGGCTTTTTATCGCAGGACAAGAAATCAGCCCTCAAAAACTTAACCGGCAGAAAATATTTTTTTGAAAAAATCCCTAAGCCCCGGGGTCACAATTTCAGCAAAAATCTGACTTTTGGCAATTCACTCAAAAATGGTGCCAAAAGCTTGAAAATGCTCACCTGAAAGCTTTGGCGATGGAAACAGAAGGCTTTTTATCACAGGACAAGAAATCAGCCCTCAAAAACTTAACCGGCAGAAAATATTTTTTTGAAAAAATCCCTAAGCCCCAGGGTCACAATTTCAGCAAAAATCTGACTTTTGGCAGTTCACTCAAAAATGGTGCAAATCGGTTGCAAATGCTCCCTTGAAAGCTTTGGCGATGGAAACAGAAGGCTTTTTATCACAGGACAAGAAATCAGCCCTCAAAAACTTAACCGGCAGAAAATATTTTTTTGAAAAAATCCCTAACCCCGGGGTCACAATTTCAGCAAAAATCTGACTTTTGGCAATTCACTCAAAAATGGTGCCAAAAGCTTGAAAATGCTCCCCTGAAAGCTTTGGCGATGGAAACAGAAGGCTTTTTATCACAGGACAAGAAATCAGCCCTCAAAAACTTAACCGGCAGAAAATATTTTTTTGAAAAAATCCCTAAGCCCCGGGGTCGCAATTTCAGCAAAAATCTGACTTTTGGCAATTCACTCAAAAATGGTGCCAAAAGCTTCAAAATGCTCCCCTGAAAGGTTTGGCACTCAAAACAGAAGGATTTTTATCACAGGACAAGAAATCAGCCCTCAAAAACTTAACCGGCAGGAAGTATTTTTTTGAAAAAATCCCTAACCCCGGCGTCACAATTTCAGGAAAAATCTGACTTTTGGCAATTCACTCAAAAATGGTGCCAAAAGCTTGAAAATGCTCCGCTGAAAGCTTTGGCACTCAAAACTGAAGGATTTTTATCACAGGACAAGAAATCAGCCCTCAAAAACTTAACTGGCAGAAAATATTTTTTTGAAAAAATCCCTAAACCCCAGTATCACAATTTCAGCAAAAATCTGACTTTTGGCAGTTCACTCAAAAATGGTGCCAACCGGTTGCAAATGCTCCCTTGAAAGCTTTGGCGATGGAAGCAGAAGGCTTTTTATCACAGGACAAGAAATCAGCTCTCAAAAACTTAACCGGCAGAAATTTTTTTTTTTGAAAAAATCCCTAAGCCCCGGGGTCACAATTTCAGCAAAAATCTGACTTTTGGCAATTCACTCAAAAATGGAGCCAAACGGTTGCAAATGCTCCCCTGAAAGCTTTGGTGATGGAAACAGAAGGCTTTTTATCACAGGACAAGAAATCAGCCCTCAAAAACTTAACCGGCAGAAAATATTTTTTTGAAAAAATCCCTAACCCCGGGGTCACAATTTCAGCAAAAATCTGACTTTTGGCAATTCACTCAAAAATGGTGCCAAAAGCTTGAAAATGCTCCCCTGACAGGTTTGGCACTCGAAACAGAAGTCTTTTTATCACAGGACAAGAAATCAGCCCTCAAAAACTTAACCGGCAGAAAATATTTTTTTGAAAAAATCCCTAAACCCCAGGGTCACAATTTCAGCAAAAATCTGACTTTTGGCAGTTCACTCAAAAATGGTGCCAACCGGTTGCAAATGCTCCCTTGAAAGCTTTGGCGATGGAAACAGAAGGCTTTTTATCACAGGACAAGAAATCAGCTCTCAAAAACTTAACCGGCAGAAAATTTTTTTTTGAAAAAAACCCTAAGCCCCGGGGGTCACAATTTCAGCAAAAATCTGACTTTTGGCAGTTCACTCAAAAATGGTGCCAAAAGCTTGAAAATGCTCCCCTGAAAGCTTTGGTGATGGAAACAGAAGGCTTTTTATCACAGGACAAGAAATCAGCCCTCAAAAACTTAACCGGCAGAAAATATTTTTTTGAAAAAATCCCTAAGCCCCGGGGTCACAATTTCAGCAAAAATCTGACTTTTGGCAATTCACTCAAAAATGGTGCCAAAAGCTTGAAAATGCTCACCTGAAAGCTTTGGCGATGGAAACAGAAGGCTTTTTATCACAGGACAAGAAATCAGCCCTCAAAAACTTAACCGGCAGAAAATATTTTTTTGAAAAAATCCCTAAGCCCCAGGGTCACAATTTCAGCAAAAATCTGACTTTTGGCAGTTCACTCAAAAATGGTGCAAATCGGTTGCAAATGCTCCCTTGAAAGCTTTGGCGATGGAAACAGAAGGCTTTTTATCACAGGACAAGAAATCAGCCCTCAAAAACTTAACCGGCAGAAAATATTTTTTTGAAAAAATCCCTAACCCCGGGGTCACAATTTCAGCAAAAATCTGACTTTTGGCAATTCACTCAAAAATGGTGCCAAAAGCTTGAAAATGCTCCCCTGAAAGCTTTGGCGATGGAAACAGAAGGCTTTTTATCACAGGACAAGAAATCAGCCCTCAAAAACTTAACCGGCAGAAAATATTTTTTTGAAAAAATCCCTAAGCCCCGGGGTCGCAATTTCAGCAAAAATCTGACTTTTGGCAATTCACTCAAAAATGGTGCCAAAAGCTTCAAAATGCTCCCCTGAAAGGTTTGGCACTCAAAACAGAAGGATTTTTATCACAGGACAAGAAATCAGCCCTCAAAAACTTAACCGGCAGGAAATATTTTTTTGAAAAAATCCCTAACCCCGGCGTCACAATTTCAGGAAAAATCTGACTTTTGGCAATTCACTCAAAAATGGTGCCAAAAGCTTGAAAATGCTCCGCTGAAAGCTTTGGCACTCAAAACTGAAGGATTTTTATCACAGGACAAGAAATCAGCCCTCAAAAACTTAACTGGCAGAAAATATTTTTTTGAAAAAATCCCTAAACCCCAGTATCACAATTTCAGCAAAAATCTGACTTTTGGCAGTTCACTCAAAAATGGTGCCAACCGGTTGCAAATGCTCCCTTGAAAGCTTTGGCGATGGAAGCAGAAGGCTTTTTATCACAGGACAAGAAATCAGCTCTCAAAAACTTAACCGGCAGAAATTTTTTTTTTGAAAAAATCCCTAAGCCCCGGGGTCACAATTTCAGCAAAAATCTGACTTTTGGCAATTCACTCAAAAATGGAGCCAAACGGTTGCAAATGCTCCCCTGAAAGCTTTGGTGATGGAAACAGAAGGCTTTTTATCACAGGACAAGAAATCAGCCCTCAAAAACTTAACCGGCAGAAAATATTTTTTTGAAAAAATCCCTAACCCCGGGGTCACAATTTCAGCAAAAATCTGACTTTTGGCAATTCACTCAAAAATGGTGCCAAAAGCTTGAAAATGCTCCCCTGACAGGTTTGGCACTCGAAACAGAAGTCTTTTTATCACAGGACAAGAAATCAGCCCTCAAAAACTTAACCGGCAGAAAATATTTTTTTGAAAAAATCACTAAACCCCAGGGTCACAATTTCAGCAAAAATCTGACTTTTGGCAGTTCACTCAAAAATGGTGCCAACCGGTTGCAAATGCTCCCTTGAAAGCTTTGGCGATGGAAACAGAAGGCTTTTTATCACAGGACAAGAAATCAGCTCTCAAAAACTTAACCGGCAGAAAATTTTTTTTTGAAAAAAACCCTAAGCCCCGGGGGTCACAATTTCAGCAAAAATCTGACTTTTGGCAGTTCACTCAAAAATGGTGCCAAAAGCTTGAAAATGCTCCCCTGAAAGCTTTGGCGATGGAAACAGAAGGCTTTTTATCACAGGACAAGAAATCAGCCCTCAAAAACTTAACCGGCAGAAAATATTTTTTTGAAAAAATCCCTAAGCCCCGGGGTCGCAATTTCAGCAAAAATCTGACTTTTGGCAATTCACTCAAAAATGGTGCCAAAAGCTTCAAAATGCTCCCCTGAAAGGTTTGGCACTCAAAACAGAAGGATTTTTATCACAGGACAAGAAATCAGCCCTCAAAAACTTAACCGGCAGGAAGTATTTTTTTGAAAAAATCCCTAACCCCGGCGTCACAATTTCAGGAAAAATCTGACTTTTGGCAATTCACTCAAAAATGGTGCCAAAAGCTTGAAAATGCTCCGCTGAAAGCTTTGGCACTCAAAACTGAAGGATTTTTATCACAGGACAAGAAATCAGCCCTCAAAAACTTAACTGGCAGAAAATATTTTTTTGAAAAAATCCCTAAACCCCAGTATCACAATTTCAGCAAAAATCTGACTTTTGGCAGTTCACTCAAAAATGGTGCCAACCGGTTGCAAATGCTCCCTTGAAAGCTTTGGCGATGGAAGCAGAAGGCTTTTTATCACAGGACAAGAAATCAGCTCTCAAAAACTTAACCGGCAGAAATTTTTTTTTTTGAAAAAATCCCTAAGCCCCGGGGTCACAATTTCAGCAAAAATCTGACTTTTGGCAATTCACTCAAAAATGGAGCCAAACGGTTGCAAATGCTCCCCTGAAAGCTTTGGTGATGGAAACAGAAGGCTTTTTATCACAGGACAAGAAATCAGCCCTCAAAAACTTAACCGGCAGAAAATATTTTTTTGAAAAAATCCCTAACCCCGGGGTCACAATTTCAGCAAAAATCTGACTTTTGGCAATTCACTCAAAAATGGTGCCAAAAGCTTGAAAATGCTCCCCTGACAGGTTTGGCACTCGAAACAGAAGTCTTTTTATCACAGGACAAGAAATCAGCCCTCAAAAACTTAACCGGCAGAAAATATTTTTTTGAAAAAATCCCTAAACCCCAGGGTCACAATTTCAGCAAAAATCTGACTTTTGGCAGTTCACTCAAAAATGGTGCCAACCGGTTGCAAATGCTCCCTTGAAAGCTTTGGCGATGGAAACAGAAGGCTTTTTATCACAGGACAAGAAATCAGCTCTCAAAAACTTAACCGGCAGAAAATTTTTTTTTGAAAAAAACCCTAAGCCCCGGGGGTCACAATTTCAGCAAAAATCTGACTTTTGGCAGTTCACTCAAAAATGGTGCCAAAAGCTTGAAAATGCTCCCCTGAAAGCTTTGGTGATGGAAACAGAAGGCTTTTTATCACAGGACAAGAAATCAGCCCTCAAAAACTTAACCGGCAGAAAATATTTTTTTGAAAAAATCCCTAAGCCCCGGGGTCACAATTTCAGCAAAAATCTGACTTTTGGCAATTCACTCAAAAATGGTGCCAAAAGCTTGAAAATGCTCACCTGAAAGCTTTGGCGATGGAAACAGAAGGCTTTTTATCACAGGACAAGAAATCAGCCCTCAAAAACTTAACCGGCAGAAAATATTTTTTTGAAAAAATCCCTAAGCCCCAGGGTCACAATTTCAGCAAAAATCTGACTTTTGGCAGTTCACTCAAAAATGGTGCAAATCGGTTGCAAATGCTCCCTTGAAAGCTTTGGCGATGGAAACAGAAGGCTTTTTATCACAGGACAAGAAATCAGCCCTCAAAAACTTAACCGGCAGAAAATATTTTTTTGAAAAAATCCCTAACCCCGGGGTCACAATTTCAGCAAAAATCTGACTTTTGGCAATTCACTCAAAAATGGTGCCAAAAGCTTGAAAATGCTCCCCTGAAAGCTTTGGCGATGGAAACAGAAGGCTTTTTATCACAGGACAAGAAATCAGCCCTCAAAAACTTAACCGGCAGAAAATATTTTTTTGAAAAAATCCCTAAGCCCCGGGGTCGCAATTTCAGCAAAAATCTGACTTTTGGCAATTCACTCAAAAATGGTGCCAAAAGCTTCAAAATGCTCCCCTGAAAGGTTTGGCACTCAAAACAGAAGGATTTTTATCACAGGACAAGAAATCAGCCCTCAAAAACTTAACCGGCAGGAAATATTTTTTTGAAAAAATCCCTAACCCCGGCGTCACAATTTCAGGAAAAATCTGACTTTTGGCAATTCACTCAAAAATGGTGCCAAAAGCTTGAAAATGCTCCGCTGAAAGCTTTGGCACTCAAAACTGAAGGATTTTTATCACAGGACAAGAAATCAGCCCTCAAAAACTTAACTGGCAGAAAATATTTTTTTGAAAAAATCCCTAAACCCCAGTATCACAATTTCAGCAAAAATCTGACTTTTGGCAGTTCACTCAAAAATGGTGCCAACCGGTTGCAAATGCTCCCTTGAAAGCTTTGGCGATGGAAGCAGAAGGCTTTTTATCACAGGACAAGAAATCAGCTCTCAAAAACTTAACCGGCAGAAATTTTTTTTTTGAAAAAATCCCTAAGCCCCGGGGTCACAATTTCAGCAAAAATCTGACTTTTGGCAATTCACTCAAAAATGGAGCCAAACGGTTGCAAATGCTCCCCTGAAAGCTTTGGTGATGGAAACAGAAGGCTTTTTATCACAGGACAAGAAATCAGCCCTCAAAAACTTAACCGGCAGAAAATATTTTTTTGAAAAAATCCCTAACCCCGGGGTCACAATTTCAGCAAAAATCTGACTTTTGGCAATTCACTCAAAAATGGTGCCAAAAGCTTGAAAATGCTCCCCTGACAGGTTTGGCACTCGAAACAGAAGTCTTTTTATCACAGGACAAGAAATCAGCCCTCAAAAACTTAACCGGCAGAAAATATTTTTTTGAAAAAATCACTAAACCCCAGGGTCACAATTTCAGCAAAAATCTGACTTTTGGCAGTTCACTCAAAAATGGTGCCAACCGGTTGCAAATGCTCCCTTGAAAGCTTTGGCGATGGAAACAGAAGGCTTTTTATCACAGGACAAGAAATCAGCTCTCAAAAACTTAACCGGCAGAAAATTTTTTTTTGAAAAAAACCCTAAGCCCCGGGGGTCACAATTTCAGCAAAAATCTGACTTTTGGCAGTTCACTCAAAAATGGTGCCAAAAGCTTGAAAATGCTCCCCTGAAAGCTTTGGTGATGGAAACAGAAGGCTTTTTATCACAGGACAAGAAATCAGCCCTCAAAAACTTAACCGGCAGAAAATATTTTTTTGAAAAAATCCCTAAGCCCCGGGGTCACAATTTCAGCAAAAATCTGTCTTTTGGCAGTTCACTCAAAAATGGTGCCAAAAGTTTGAAAATGCTCCCCTGAAAGCTTTGGCGATGGAAACAGAAGGCTTTTTATCACAGGACAAGAAATCAGCCCTCAAAAACTTAACCGGCAGAAAATATTTTTTTGAAAAAATCCCTCAGCCCCGGGGTCACAATTTCAGCAAAAATCTGACTTTTGGCAATTCACTCAAAAATGGTGTCAAAAGCTTGAAAATGCTCCCCTGAAAGGTTTGGCACTCAAAACAGAAGGATTTTTTTCACAGGACAAGAAATCAGCCCTCAAAAACTTAACCGGCAGAAAATATTTTTTTGAAAAAATCCCTAAACCCCAGGATCACAATTTCAGCAAAAATCTGACTTTTGGCAGTTCACTCAAAAATGGTGCCAACCGGTTGCAAATGCTCCCTTGAAAGCTTTGGCGATGGAAACAGAAGGCTTTTTATCACAGGACAAGAAATCAGCCCTCAAAAACTTAACCGGCAGAAAATATTTTTTTGAAAAAATCCCTAACCCCGGGGTCACAATTTCAGCAAAAATCTGACTTTTGGCAATTCACTCAAAAATGGTGCCAAAAGCTTGAAAACGCTCCGCTGAAAGCTTTGGCAATCAAAACAGAAGGATTTTGATCACAGGACAAGAAATCAGCCCTCAAAAACTTAACCGGCAGAAAATATTTTTTTGAAAAAATCCCTAAGCACCGGGGTCAAAATTTCAGCAAAAATCTGACTTTTGGCAATTCACTCAAAAATTGTGCCAAAAGCTTGAAAATGCTCCCCTGACAGCTTTGGCGATGGAAACAGAAGGCTTTTTATCACAGGACAAGAAATCAGCCCTCAAAAACTTAACCGGCAGAAAATATTTTTTTTAAAAAATCCCTAAACCCGGGGTCACAATTTCAGCAAAAATCTGACTTTTGGCAGTTCACTCAAAAATTGTGCCAAAAGCTTGAAAATGCTCACCTGAAAGCTTTGGCGATGGAAACAGAAGGCTTTTTATCACAGGACAAGAAATCAGCCCTCAAAAACTTAACCGGCAGAAAATATTTTTTTGAAAAAATCCCTAAGCCCCGGGGTCACAATTTCAGCAAAAATCTGACTTTTGGCAATTCACTCAAAAATGGTGCCAAAAGCTTGAAAATGCTCACCTGAAAGGTTTGGCACTCAAGACATAAGGATTTTTATCACAGGACAAGAAATCAGCCCTCAAAAACTTAACCGGCAGAAAATATTTTTTTGAAAAAATCCCTAACCCCGGGGTCACAATTTCAGCAAAAATCTGACTTTTGGCAGTTCACTCAAAAATGGTGCCAACCGGTTGCAAATGCTCCCTTGAAAGCTTTGGCGATGGAAACAGAAGGCTTTTTATCACAGGACAAGAAATCAGCCCTCAAAAACTTAACCGGCAGAAAATATTTTTTTGAAAAAATCCCTAACCCCGGGGTCACAATTTCAGCAAAAATCTGACTTTTGGCAGTTCACTCAAAAATGGTGCCAAAAGTTTGAAAATGCTCCCCTGAAAGCTTTGGCGATGGAAACAGAAGGCTTTTTATCACAGGACAAGAAATCAGCCCTCAAAAACTTAACCGGCAGAAAATATTTTTTTGAAAAAATCCCTCAGCCCCGGGGTCACAATTTCAGCAAAAATCTGACTTTTGGCAATTCACTCAAAAATGGTGCCAAAAGCTTGAAAATGCTCACCTGAAAGGTTTGGCACTCAAGACATAAGGATTTTTATCACAGGACAAGAAATCAGCCCTCAAAAACTTAACCGGCAGAAAATATTTTTTTGAAAAAATCCCTAACCCCGGGGTCACAATTTCAGCAAAAATCTGACTTTTGGCAGTTCACTCAAAAATGGTGCCAACCGGTTGCAAATGCTCCCTTGAAAGCTTTGGCGATGGAAACAGAAGGCTTTTTATCACAGGACAAGAAATCAGCCCTCAAAAACTTAACCGGCAGAAAATATTTTTTTGAAAAAATCCCTAACCCCGGGGTCACAATTTCAGCAAAAATCTGACTTTTGGCAGTTCACTCAAAAATGGTGCCAAAAGTTTGAAAATGCTCCCCTGAAAGCTTTGGCGATGGAAACAGAAGGCTTTTTATCACAGGACAAGAAATCAGCCCTCAAAAACTTAACCGGCAGAAAATATTTTTTTGAAAAAATCCCTAAGCCCCGGGGTCACAATTTCAGCAAAAATCTGACTTTTGGCAATTCACTCAAAAATGGTGCCAAAAGCTTGAAAATGCTCCCCTGACAGGTTTGGCACTCGAAACAGAAGGCTTTTTATCACAGGACAAGAAATCAGCCCTCAAAAACTTAACCGGCAGAAAATATTTTTTTGAAAAAATCCCTAAACCCCAGGGTCACAATTTCAGCAAAAATCTGACTTTTGGCAGTTCACTCAAAAATGGTGCCAACCGGTTGCAAATGCTCCCTTGAAAGCTTTGGCGATGGAAACAGAAGGCTTTTTATCACAGGACAAGAAATCAGCTCTCAAAAACTTAACCGGCAGAAAAATTTTTTTTGAAAAAAACCCTAAGCCCCGGGGGTCACAATTTCAGCAAAAATCTGACTTTTGGCAGTTCACTCAAAAATGGTGCCAAAAGCTTGAAAATGCTCCCCTGAAAGCTTTGGTGATGGAAACAGAAGGCTTTTTATCACAGGACAAGAAATCAGCCCTCAAAAACTTAACCGGCAGAAAATATTTTTTTGAAAAAATCCCTAACCCCGGGGTCACAATTTCAGCAAAAATCTGTCTTTTGGCAGTTCACTCAAAAATGGTGCCAAAAGTTTGAAAATGCTCCCCTGAAAGCTTTGGCGATGGAAACAGAAGGCTTTTTATCACAGGACAAGAAATCAGCCCTCAAAAACTTAACCGGCAGAAAATATTTTTTTGAAAAAATCCCTCAGCCCCGGGGTCACAATTTCAGCAAAAATCTGACTTTTGGCAATTCACTCAAAAATGGTGTCAAAAGCTTGAAAATGCTCCCCTGAAAGGTTTGGCACTCAAAACAGAAGGATTTTTTTCACAGGACAAGAAATCAGCCCTCAAAAACTTAACCGGCAGAAAATATTTTTTTGAAAAAATCCCTAAACCCCAGGATCACAATTTCAGCAAAAATCTGACTTTTGGCAGTTCACTCAAAAATGGTGCCAACCGGTTGCAAATGCTCCCTTGAAAGCTTTGGCGATGGAAACAGAAGGCTTTTTATCACAGGACAAGAAATCAGCCCTCAAAAACTTAACCGGCAGAAAATATTTTTTTGAAAAAATCCCTAACCCCGGGGTCACAATTTCAGCAAAAATCTGACTTTTGGCAGTTCACTCAAAAATGGTGCCAACCGGTTGCAAATGCTCCCTTGAAAGCTTTGGCGATGGAAACAGAAGGCTTTTTATCACAGGACAAGAAATCAGCCCTCAAAAACTTAACCGGCAGAAAATATTTTTTTTGGAAAAATCCCTAATCCCCGGGGTCACAATTTCAGCAAAAATCTGACTTTTGGCAATTCACTCAAAAATGGTGCCAAAAGCTTGAAAACGCTCCGCTGAAAGCTTTGACAATCAAAACAGAAGGATTTTGATCACAGGACAAGAAATCAGCCCTCAAAAACTTAACCGGCAGAAAATATTTTTTTGAAAAAATCCCTAAGCACCGGGGTCAAAATTTCAGCAAAAATCTGACTTTTGGCAATTCACTCAAAAATTGTGCCAAAAGCTTGAAAATGCTCCCCTGACAGCTTTGGCGATGGAAACAGAAGGCTTTTTATCACAGGACAAGAAATCAGCCCTCAAAAACTTAACCGGCAGAAAATATTTTTTTGAAAAAATCCCTAAACCCGGGGTCACAATTTCAGCAAAAATCTGACTTTTGGCAGTTCACTCAAAAATTGTGCCAAAAGCTTGAAAATGCTCACCTGAAAGCTTTGGCGATGGAAACAGAAGGCTTTTTATCACAGGACAAGAAATCAGCCCTCAAAAACTTAACCGGCAGAAAATATTTTTTTGAAAAAATCCCTAAGCCCCGGGGTCACAATTTCAGCAAAAATCTGACTTTTGGCAATTCACTCAAAAATGGTGCCAAAAGCTTGAAAATGCTCACCTGAAAGGTTTGGCACTCAAGACATAAGGATTTTTATCACAGGACAAGAAATCAGCCCTCAAAAACTTAACCGGCAGAAAATATTTTTTTGAAAAAATCCCTAACCCCGGGGTCACAATTTCAGCAAAAATCTGACTTTTGGCAATTCACTCAAAAATGGTGCCAAAAGCTTGAAAACACTCCGCTGAAAGGTTTGGCACTCAAGACATAAGGATTTTTATCACAGGACAAGAAATCAGCCCTCAAAAACTTAACCGGCAGAAAATATTTTTTTGAAAAAATCCGTAAGCCCCGGGGTCACAATTTCAACAAAAATCTGATTTTCGGCAATTCACTCAAAAATGGTGCCAACCGGTTGCAAATGCTCCCCTGACAGGTTTGGCACTCGAAACAGAAGGCTTTTTATCACAGGACAAGAAATCAGCCCTCAAAAACTTAACCGGAAGAAAATATTTTTTTGAAAAAATCCCTAAGTCCCGGGGTCACAATTTCAGCAAAATCTGACTTTTGGCAATTCACTCAAAAATGGTGCCAACCGGTTGCAAATGCTCCCCTGACAGGTTTGGCACTGGAAACAGAAGGCTTTTTATCACAGGACAAGTAATCAGCCCTCAAAAACTTAACCGGCAGAAAATATTTTTTTGAAAAGATCCCTAAGCCCCGGGGTCACAATTTCAGCAAAAATCTGACTTTTGGCAGTTCACTCAAAAATGGTGCCAAGCGGTTGCAAATGCTCCCCTGACAGGTTTGGCACTCGAAACAGAAGGCTTTTTATCACAGGACAAGAAATCAGCCCTCAAAAACTTAAACGGCAGAAAATATTTTTTTGAAAAAATCCCTAAGCACCGGGGTCAAAATTTCAGCAAAAATCTGGCTTTTGGCAATTCACTCAAAAATTGTGCCAAAAGCTTGAAAATGCTCCCCTGAAAGCTTTGGTGATGGAAACAGAAGGCTTTTTATCACAGGACAAGAAATCAGCCCTCAAAAACTTAACCGGCAGGAAATATTTTTTTGAAAAAAACCCTAAGCCTGGGGGTCACAATTTCAGCAAAAATCTGACTTTTGGCAGTTCACTCAAAAATGGTGCCAAAAGTTTGAAAATGCTCCCCTGAAAGCTTTGGCGATGAAAACAGAAGGCTTTTTATCACAGGACAAGAAATCAGCCCTCAAAAACTTAACCGGCACAAAATATTTTTTTGAAAAAATCCCTAAGCCCCGGGGTCACAATTTCAGCAAAAATCTGACTTTTGGCAGTTCACTCAAAAATGGTGCCAAAAGTTTGAAAATGCTCCCCTGAAAGCTTTGGCGATGGAAACAGAAGGCTTTTTATCACAGGACAAGAAATCAGCCCTCAAAAACTTAACCGGCACAAAATATTTTTTTGAAAAAATCCCTAAGCCCCGGGGTCACGATTTCAGCAAAAATCTGACTTTTGGCAATTCACTCAAAAATGGTGCCAAAAGCTTGAAAATGCTCCCCTGACAGGTTTGGCACTCGAAACAGAAGGCTTTTTATCACAGGACAAGAAATCAGCCCTCAAAAACTTAACCGGCAGAAAATATTTTTTTGAAAAAATCCCTAAGCCCCGGGGTCACAATTTCAGCAAAAATCTGACTTTTGGCAATTCACTCAAAAATGGTGCCAACCGCTTGCAAATGCTCACCTGAAAGCTTTGGCGATGGAAACAGAAGGCTTTTTATCACAGGACAAGAAATCAGCCCTCAAAAACTTAACCGGCAGAAAATATTTTTTTGAAAAAATCCCTAACCCCGGGGTCACAATTTCAGCAAAAATCTGACTTTTGGCAGTTCACTCAAAAATTGTGCCAAAAGCTTGAAAATGCTCACCTGAAAGCTTTGGCGATGGAAACAGAAGGCTTTTTATCACAGGACAAGAAATCAGCCCTGAAAAACTTAACCGGCACAAAATATTTTTTTGAAAAAATCCCTAAGCCTGGGGGTCACAATTTCAGCAAAAATCTGACTTTTGGCAATTCACTCAAAAATGGTGCCAAAAGCTTGAAAATGCTCCCCTGACAGGTTTGGCACTCGAAACAGAAGGCTTTTTATCACAGGACAAGAAATCAGCCCTCAAAAACTTAACCGGCACAAAATATTTTTTTGAAAAAATCCCTAAGCCCCGGGGTCACAATTTCAGCAAAAATCTGACTTTTGGCAATTCACTCAAAAATGGTGCCAAAAGCTTGAAAATGCTCCCCTGAAAGGTTTGGCACTCAAGACAGAAGGATTTTTATCACAGGACAAGAAATCAGCCCTCAAAAACTTAACCGGCAGAAAATATTTTTTTGAAAAAATCCCTAACCCCGGGGTCACAATTTCAGCAAAAATCTGACTTTTGGCAATTCACTCAAAAATGGTGCCAAAAGCTTGAAAACACTCCGCTGAAAGCTTTGGCAATCAAAACAGAAGGATTTTGATCACAGGACAAGAAATCAGCCCTCAAAAACTTAACCGGCAGAAAATATTTTTTTGAAAAAATCCCTAAGCACCGGGGTCAAAATTTCAGCAAAAATCTGACTTTTGGCAATTCACTCAAAAATTGTGCCAAAAGCTTGAAAATGCTCCCCTGAAAGCTTTGGTGATGGAAACAGAAGGCTTTTTATCACAGGACAAGAAATCAGCCCTCAAAAACTTATCCGGCAGAAAATATTTTTTTGAAAAAAACCCTAAGCCCCGGGGTCACAATTTCAACAAAAATCTGATTTTCGGCCATTCACTCAAAAATGGTGCCAAAAGCTTGAAAATGCTCCCCTGACAGGTTTGGCACTCGAAACAGAAGGCTATTTATCACAGGACAAGAAATCAGCCCTCAAAAACTTAACCGGCAGAAAATATTTTTTTGAAAAAATCCCTAAGCCCCGGGGTCACAATTTCAGCAAAAATCTGACTTTTGGCAATTCACTCAAAAATGGTGCCAACCGCTTGCAAATGCTCACCTGAAAGCTTTGGCGATGGAAACAGAAGGCTTTTTATCACAGGACAAGAAATCAGCCCTCAAAAACTTAACCGGCAGAAAATATTTTTTTGAAAAAATCCCTAACCCCGGGGTCACAATTTCAGCAAAAATCTGACTTTTGGCAGTTCACTCAAAAATTGTGCCAAAAGCTTGAAAATGCTCACCTGAAAGCTTTGGCGATGGAAACAGAAGGCTTTTTATCACAGGACAAGAAATCAGCCCTGAAAAACTTAACCGGCACAAAATATTTTTTTGAAAAAATCCCTAAGCCTGGGGGTCACAATTTCAGCAAAAATCTGACTTTTGGCAATTCACTCAAAAATGGTGCCAAAAGCTTGAAAATGCTCCCCTGACAGGTTTGGCACTCGAAACAGAAGGCTTTTTATCACAGGACAAGAAATCAGCCCTCAAAAACTTAACCGGCACAAAATATTTTTTTGAAAAAATCCCTAAGCCCCGGGGTCACAATTTCAGCAAAAATCTGACTTTTGGCAATTCACTCAAAAATGGTGCCAAAAGCTTGAAAATGCTCCCCTGAAAGGTTTGGCACTCAAGACAGAAGGATTTTTATCACAGGACAAGAAATCAGCCCTCAAAAACTTAACCGGCAGAAAATATTTTTTTGAAAAAATCCCTAACCCCGGGGTCACAATTTCAGCAAAAATCTGACTTTTGGCAATTCACTCAAAAATGGTGCCAAAAGCTTGAAAACACTCCGCTGAAAGCTTTGGCAATCAAAACAGAAGGATTTTGATCACAGGACAAGAAATCAGCCCTCAAAAACTTAACCGGCAGAAAATATTTTTTTGAAAAAATCCCTAAGCACCGGGGTCAAAATTTCAGCAAAAATCTGACTTTTGGCAATTCACTCAAAAATTGTGCCAAAAGCTTGAAAATGCTCCCCTGAAAGCTTTGGTGATGGAAACAGAAGGCTTTTTATCACAGGACAAGAAATCAGCCCTCAAAAACTTATCCGGCAGAAAATATTTTTTTGAAAAAATCCCTAAGCCCCGGGGTCACAATTTCAACAAAAATCTGATTTTCGGCCATTCACTCAAAAATGGTGCCAACTGGTTGCAAATGCTCCCCTGACAGGTTTGGCACTCGAAACAGAAGGCTATTTATCACAGGACAAGAAATCAGCCCTCAAAAACTTAACCGGCAGAAAATATTTTTTTGAAAAAATCCCTAAGCCCCGGGGTCACAATTTCAGCAAAAATCTGACTTTTGGCAATTCACTCAAAAATGGTGCCAACCGCTTGCAAATGCTCACCTGAAAGCTTTGGCGATGGAAACAGAAGGCTTTTTATCACAGGACAAGAAATCAGCCCTCAAAAACTTAACCGGCAGAAAATATTTTTTTGAAAAAATCCCTAAGCCCCGGGGTCACAATTTCAGCAAAAATCTGACTTTTGGCAATTCACTCAAAAATGGTGCCAAAAGCTTGAAAATGCTCCCCTGAAAGGTTTGGCACTCAAGACAGAAGGATTTTTATCACAGGACAAGAAATCAGCCCTCAAAAACTTAACCGGCAGAAAATATTTTTTTGAAAAAATCCCTAACCCCGGGGTCACAATTTCAGCAAAAATCTGACTTTTGGCAATTCACTCAAAAATGGTGCCAAAAGCTTGAAAACACTCCGCTGAAAGCTTTGGCAATCAAAACAGAAGGATTTTGATCACAGGACAAGAAATCAGCCCTCAAAAACTTAACCGGCAGAAAATATTTTTTTGAAAAAATCCCTAAGCACCGGGGTCAAAATTTCAGCAAAAATCTGACTTTTGGCAATTCACTCAAAAATTGTGCCAAAAGCTTGAAAATGCTCCCCTGAAAGCTTTGGTGATGGAAACAGAAGGCTTTTTATCACAGGACAAGAAATCAGCCCTCAAAAACTTATCCGGCAGAAAATATTTTTTTGAAAAAATCCCTAAGCCCCGGGGTCACAATTTCAACAAAAATCTGATTTTCGGCAATTCACTAAAAATGGTGCCAACTGGTTGCAAATGCTCCCCTGACAGGTTTGGCACTCGAAACAGAAGGCTATTTATCACAGGACAAGAAATCAGCCCTCAAAAACTTAACCGGCAGAAAATATTTTTTTGAAAAAAACCCTAAGCCTGGGGGTCACAATTTCAGCAAAAATCTGACTTTTGGCAGTTCACTCAAAAATGGTGCCAAAAGTTTTAAAATGCTCCCCTGAAAGCTTTGGCGATGGAAACAGAAGGCTTTTTATCACAGGACAAGAAATCAGCCCTCAAAAACTTAACCGGCAGAAAATATTTTTTTGAAAAAATCCCTAAGCCCCGGGGTCACAATTTCAGCAAAAATCTGACTTTTGGCAATTCACTCAAAAATGGTGCCAAAAGCTTGAAAATGCTCCCCTGAAAGGTTTGGCACTCAAGACAGAAGGATTTTTATCACAGGACAAGAAATCAGCCCTCAAAAACTTAACCGGCAGAAAATATTTTTTTGAAAAAATCCCTAACCCCGGGGTCACAATTTCAGCAAAAATCTGACTTTTGGCAATTCACTCAAAAATGGTGCCAAAAGCTTGAAAACACTCCGCTGAAAGCTTTGGCAATCAAAACAGAAGGATTTTGATCACAGGACAAGAAATCAGCCCTCAAAAACTTAACCGGCAGAAAATATTTTTTTGAAAAAATCCCTAAGCACCGGGGTCAAAATTTCAGCAAAAATCTGACTTTTGGCAATTCACTCAAAAATTGTGCCAAAAGCTTGAAAATGCTCCCCTGAAAGCTTTGGTGATGGAAACAGAAGGCTTTTTATCACAGGACAAGAAATCAGCCCTCAAAAACTTATCCGGCAGAAAATATTTTTTTGAAAAAATCCCTAAGCCCCGGGGTCACAATTTCAACAAAAATCTGATTTTCGGCCATTCACTCAAAAATGGTGCCAACTGGTTGCAAATGCTCCCCTGACAGGTTTGGCACTCGAAACAGAAGGCTATTTATCACAGGACAAGAAATCAGCCCTCAAAAACTTAACCGGCAGAAAATATTTTTTTGAAAAAATCCCTAACCCCGGGGTCACAATTTCAGCAAAAATCTGTCTTTTGGCAGTTCACTCAAAAATGGTGCCAAAAGTTTGAAAATGCTCCCCTGAAAGCTTTGGCGATGGAAACAGAAGGCTTTTTATCACAGGACAAGAAATCAGCCCTCAAAAACTTAACCGGCAGAAAATATTTTTTTGAAAAAATCCCTCAGCCCCGGGGTCACAATTTCAGCAAAAATCTGACTTTTGGCAATTCACTCAAAAATGGTGTCAAAAGCTTGAAAATGCTCCCATGAAAGGTTTGGCACTCAAAACAGAAGGATTTTTTTCACAGGACAAGAAATCAGCCCTCAAAAACTTAACCGGCAGAAAATATTTTTTTGAAAAAATCCCTAAACCCCAGGATCACAATTTCAGCAAAAATCTGACTTTTGGCAGTTCACTCAAAAATGGTGCCAAAAGCTTGAAAATGCTCCCCTGACAGGTTTGGCGATGGAAACAGAAGGCTTTTTATCACAGGACAAGAAATCAGCCCTCAAAAACTTAACCGGCAGAAAATATTTTTTTGAAAAAATCCCTAACCCCGGGGTCACAATTTCAGCAAAAATCTGACTTTTGGCAGTTCACTCAAAAATGGTGCCAACCGGTTGCAAATGCTCCCTTGAAAGCTTTGGCGATGGAAACAGAAGGCTTTTTATCACAGGACAAGAAATCAGCCCTCAAAAACTTAACCGGCAGAAAATATTTTTTTTGGAAAAATCCCTAATCCCCGGGGTCACAATTTCAGCAAAAATCTGACTTTTGGCAATTCACTCAAAAATGGTGCCAAAAGCTTGAAAACGCTCCGCTGAAAGCTTTGACAATCAAAACAGAAGGATTTTGATCACAGGACAAGAAATCAGCCCTCAAAAACTTAACCGGCAGAAAATATTTTTTTGAAAAAATCCCTAACCCCGGGGTCACAATTTCAGCAAAAATCTGTCTTTTGGCAGTTCACTCAAAAATGGTGCCAAAAGTTTGAAAATGCTCCCCTGAAAGCTTTGGCGATGGAAACAGAAGGCTTTTTATCACAGGACAAGAAATCAGCCCTCAAAAACTTAACCGGCAGAAAATATTTTTTTGAAAAAATCCCTCAGCCCCGGGGTCACAATTTCAGCAAAAATCTGACTTTTGGCAATTCACTCAAAAATGGTGTCAAAAGCTTGAAAATGCTCCCATGAAAGGTTTGGCACTCAAAACAGAAGGATTTTTTTCACAGGACAAGAAATCAGCCCTCAAAAACTTAACCGGCAGAAAATATTTTTTTGAAAAAATCCCTAAACCCCAGGATCACAATTTCAGCAAAAATCTGACTTTTGGCAGTTCACTCAAAAATGGTGCCAAAAGCTTGAAAATGCTCCCCTGACAGGTTTGGCGATGGAAACAGAAGGCTTTTTATCACAGGACAAGAAATCAGCCCTCAAAAACTTAACCGGCAGAAAATATTTTTTTGAAAAAATCCCTAACCCCGGGGTCACAATTTCAGCAAAAATCTGACTTTTGGCAGTTCACTCAAAAATGGTGCCAACCGGTTGCAAATGCTCCCTTGAAAGCTTTGGCGATGGAAACAGAAGGCTTTTTATCACAGGACAAGAAATCAGCCCTCAAAAACTTAACCGGCAGAAAATATTTTTTTTGGAAAAATCCCTAATCCCCGGGGTCACAATTTCAGCAAAAATCTGACTTTTGGCAATTCACTCAAAAATGGTGCCAAAAGCTTGAAAACGCTCCGCTGAAAGCTTTGACAATCAAAACAGAAGGATTTTGATCACAGGACAAGAAATCAGCCCTCAAAAACTTAACCGGCAGAAAATATTTTTTTGAAAAAATCCCTAAGCACCGGGGTCAAAATTTCAGCAAAAATCTGACTTTTGGCAATTCACTCAAAAATTGTGCCAAAAGCTTGAAAATGCTCCCCTGACAGCTTTGGCGATGGAAACAGAAGGCTTTTTATCACAGGACAAGAAATCAGCCCTCAAAAACTTAACCGGCAGAAAATATTTTTTTGAAAAAATCCCTAAACCCGGGGTCACAATTTCAGCAAAAATCTGACTTTTGGCAGTTCACTCAAAAATTGTGCCAAAAGCTTGAAAATGCTCACCTGAAAGCTTTGGCGATGGAAACAGAAGGCTTTTTATCACAGGACAAGAAATCAGCCCTCAAAAACTTAACCGGCAGAAAATATTTTTTTGAAAAAATCCCTAAGCCCCGGGGTCACAATTTCAGCAAAAATCTGACTTTTGGCAATTCACTCAAAAATGGTGCCAAAAGCTTGAAAATGCTCACCTGAAAGGTTTGGCACTCAAGACATAAGGATTTTTATCACAGGACAAGAAATCAGCCCTCAAAAACTTAACCGGCAGAAAATATTTTTTTGAAAAAATCCCTAACCCCGGGGTCACAATTTCAGCAAAAATCTGACTTTTGGCAATTCACTCAAAAATGGTGCCAAAAGCTTGAAAACACTCCGCTGAAAGGTTTGGCACTCAAGACATAAGGATTTTTATCACAGGACAAGAAATCAGCCCTCAAAAACTTAACCGGCAGAAAATATTTTTTTGAAAAAATCCGTAAGCCCCGGGGTCACAATTTCAACAAAAATCTGATTTTCGGCAATTCACTCAAAAATGGTGCCAACCGGTTGCAAATGCTCCCCTGACAGGTTTGGCACTCGAAACAGAAGGCTTTTTATCACAGGACAAGAAATCAGCCCTCAAAAACTTAACCGGAAGAAAATATTTTTTTGAAAAAATCCCTAAGTCCCGGGGTCACAATTTCAGCAAAATCTGACTTTTGGCAATTCACTCAAAAATGGTGCCAACCGGTTGCAAATGCTCCCCTGACAGGTTTGGCACTGGAAACAGAAGGCTTTTTATCACAGGACAAGTAATCAGCCCTCAAAAACTTAACCGGCAGAAAATATTTTTTTGAAAAGATCCCTAAGCCCCGGGGTCACAATTTCAGCAAAAATCTGACTTTTGGCAGTTCACTCAAAAATGGTGCCAACCGGTTGCAAATGCTCCCCTGACAGGTTTGGCACTCGAAACAGAAGGCTTTTTATCACAGGACAAGAAATCAGCCCTCAAAAACTTAAACGGCAGAAAATATTTTTTTGAAAAAATCCCTAAGCACCGGGGTCAAAATTTCAGCAAAAATCTGGCTTTTGGCAATTCACTCAAAAATTGTGCCAAAAGCTTGAAAATGCTCCCCTGAAAGCTTTGGTGATGGAAACAGAAGGCTTTTTATCACAGGACAAGAAATCAGCCCTCAAAAACTTAACCGGCAGGAAATATTTTTTTGAAAAAAACCCTAAGCCTGGGGGTCACAATTTCAGCAAAAATCTGACTTTTGGCAGTTCACTCAAAAATGGTGCCAAAAGTTTGAAAATGCTCCCCTGAAAGCTTTGGCGATGAAAACAGAAGGCTTTTTATCACAGGACAAGAAATCAGCCCTCAAAAACTTAACCGGCACAAAATATTTTTTTGAAAAAATCCCTAAGCCCCGGGGTCACAATTTCAGCAAAAATCTGACTTTTGGCAGTTCACTCAAAAATGGTGCCAAAAGTTTGAAAATGCTCCCCTGAAAGCTTTGGCGATGGAAACAGAAGGCTTTTTATCACAGGACAAGAAATCAGCCCTCAAAAACTTAACCGGCACAAAATATTTTTTTGAAAAAATCCCTAAGCCCCGGGGTCACGATTTCAGCAAAAATCTGACTTTTGGCAATTCACTCAAAAATGGTGCCAAAAGCTTGAAAATGCTCCCCTGACAGGTTTGGCACTCGAAACAGAAGGCTTTTTATCACAGGACAAGAAATCAGCCCTCAAAAACTTAACCGGCAGAAAATATTTTTTTGAAAAAATCCCTAAGCCCCGGGGTCACAATTTCAGCAAAAATCTGACTTTTGGCAATTCACTCAAAAATGGTGCCAACCGCTTGCAAATGCTCACCTGAAAGCTTTGGCGATGGAAACAGAAGGCTTTTTATCACAGGACAAGAAATCAGCCCTCAAAAACTTAACCGGCAGAAAATATTTTTTTGAAAAAATCCCTAACCCCGGGGTCACAATTTCAGCAAAAATCTGACTTTTGGCAGTTCACTCAAAAATTGTGCCAAAAGCTTGAAAATGCTCACCTGAAAGCTTTGGCGATGGAAACAGAAGGCTTTTTATCACAGGACAAGAAATCAGCCCTGAAAAACTTAACCGGCACAAAATATTTTTTTGAAAAAATCCCTAAGCCTGGGGGTCACAATTTCAGCAAAAATCTGACTTTTGGCAATTCACTCAAAAATGGTGCCAAAAGCTTGAAAATGCTCCCCTGACAGGTTTGGCACTCGAAACAGAAGGCTTTTTATCACAGGACAAGAAATCAGCCCTCAAAAACTTAACCGGCACAAAATATTTTTTTGAAAAAATCCCTAAGCCCCGGGGTCACAATTTCAGCAAAAATCTGACTTTTGGCAATTCACTCAAAAATGGTGCCAAAAGCTTGAAAATGCTCCCCTGAAAGGTTTGGCACTCAAGACAGAAGGATTTTTATCACAGGACAAGAAATCAGCCCTCAAAAACTTAACCGGCAGAAAATATTTTTTTGAAAAAATCCCTAACCCCGGGGTCACAATTTCAGCAAAAATCTGACTTTTGGCAATTCACTCAAAAATGGTGCCAAAAGCTTGAAAACACTCCGCTGAAAGCTTTGGCAATCAAAACAGAAGGATTTTGATCACAGGACAAGAAATCAGCCCTCAAAAACTTAACCGGCAGAAAATATTTTTTTGAAAAAATCCCTAAGCACCGGGGTCAAAATTTCAGCAAAAATCTGACTTTTGGCAATTCACTCAAAAATTGTGCCAAAAGCTTGAAAATGCTCCCCTGAAAGCTTTGGTGATGGAAACAGAAGGCTTTTTATCACAGGACAAGAAATCAGCCCTCAAAAACTTATCCGGCAGAAAATATTTTTTTGAAAAAATCCCTAAGCCCCGGGGTCACAATTTCAACAAAAATCTGATTTTCGGCCATTCACTCAAAAATGGTGCCAACTGGTTGCAAATGCTCCCCTGACAGGTTTGGCACTCGAAACAGAAGGCTATTTATCACAGGACAAGAAATCAGCCCTCAAAAACTTAACCGGCAGAAAATATTTTTTTGAAAAAAACCCTAAGCCTGGGGGTCACGATTTCAGCAAAAATCTGACTTTTGGCAATTCACTCAAAAATGGTGCCAAAAGCTTGAAAATGCTCCCCTGACAGGTTTGGCACTCGAAACAGAAGGCTTTTTATCACAGGACAAGAAATCAGCCCTCAAAAACTTAACCGGCAGAAAATATTTTTTTGAAAAAATCCCTAAGCCCCGGGGTCACAATTTCAGCAAAAATCTGACTTTTGGCAATTCACTCAAAAATGGTGCCAACCGCTTGCAAATGCTCACCTGAAAGCTTTGGCGATGGAAACAGAAGGCTTTTTATCACAGGACAAGAAATCAGCCCTCAAAAACTTAACCGGCAGAAAATATTTTTTTGAAAAAATCCCTAACCCCGGGGTCACAATTTCAGCAAAAATCTGACTTTTGGCAGTTCACTCAAAAATTGTGCCAAAAGCTTGAAAATGCTCACCTGAAAGCTTTGGCGATGGAAACAGAAGGCTTTTTATCACAGGACAAGAAATCAGCCCTGAAAAACTTAACCGGCACAAAATATTTTTTTGAAAAAATCCCTAAGCCTGGGGGTCACAATTTCAGCAAAAATCTGACTTTTGGCAATTCACTCAAAAATGGTGCCAAAAGCTTGAAAATGCTCCCCTGACAGGTTTGGCACTCGAAACAGAAGGCTTTTTATCACAGGACAAGAAATCAGCCCTCAAAAACTTAACCGGCACAAAATATTTTTTTGAAAAAATCCCTAAGCCCCGGGGTCACAATTTCAGCAAAAATCTGACTTTTGGCAATTCACTCAAAAATGGTGCCAAAAGCTTGAAAATGCTCCCCTGAAAGGTTTGGCACTCAAGACAGAAGGATTTTTATCACAGGACAAGAAATCAGCCCTCAAAAACTTAACCGGCAGAAAATATTTTTTTGAAAAAATCCCTAACCCCGGGGTCACAATTTCAGCAAAAATCTGACTTTTGGCAATTCACTCAAAAATGGTGCCAAAAGCTTGAAAACACTCCGCTGAAAGCTTTGGCAATCAAAACAGAAGGATTTTGATCACAGGACAAGAAATCAGCCCTCAAAAACTTAACCGGCAGAAAATATTTTTTTGAAAAAATCCCTAAGCACCGGGGTCAAAATTTCAGCAAAAATCTGACTTTTGGCAATTCACTCAAAAATTGTGCCAAAAGCTTGAAAATGCTCCCCTGAAAGCTTTGGTGATGGAAACAGAAGGCTTTTTATCACAGGACAAGAAATCAGCCCTCAAAAACTTATCCGGCAGAAAATATTTTTTTGAAAAAATCCCTAAGCCCCGGGGTCACAATTTCAACAAAAATCTGATTTTCGGCAATTCACTAAAAATGGTGCCAACTGGTTGCAAATGCTCCCCTGACAGGTTTGGCACTCGAAACAGAAGGCTATTTATCACAGGACAAGAAATCAGCCCTCAAAAACTTAACCGGCAGAAAATATTTTTTTGAAAAAAACCCTAAGCCTGGGGGTCACAATTTCAGCAAAAATCTGACTTTTGGCAGTTCACTCAAAAATGGTGCCAAAAGTTTTAAAATGCTCCCCTGAAAGCTTTGGCGATGGAAACAGAAGGCTTTTTATCACAGGACAAGAAATCAGCCCTCAAAAACTTAACCGGCAGAAAATATTTTTTTGAAAAAATCCCTAAGCCCCGGGGTCACAATTTCAGCAAAAATCTGACTTTTGGCAATTCACTCAAAAATGGTGCCAAAAGCTTGAAAATGCTCCCCTGAAAGGTTTGGCACTCAAGACAGAAGGATTTTTATCACAGGACAAGAAATCAGCCCTCAAAAACTTAACCGGCAGAAAATATTTTTTTGAAAAAATCCCTAACCCCGGGGTCACAATTTCAGCAAAAATCTGACTTTTGGCAATTCACTCAAAAATGGTGCCAAAAGCTTGAAAACACTCCGCTGAAAGCTTTGGCAATCAAAACAGAAGGATTTTGATCACAGGACAAGAAATCAGCCCTCAAAAACTTAACCGGCAGAAAATATTTTTTTGAAAAAATCCCTAAGCACCGGGGTCAAAATTTCAGCAAAAATCTGACTTTTGGCAATTCACTCAAAAATTGTGCCAAAAGCTTGAAAATGCTCCCCTGAAAGCTTTGGTGATGGAAACAGAAGGCTTTTTATCACAGGACAAGAAATCAGCCCTCAAAAACTTATCCGGCAGAAAATATTTTTTTGAAAAAATCCCTAAGCCCCGGGGTCACAATTTCAACAAAAATCTGATTTTCGGCCATTCACTCAAAAATGGTGCCAACTGGTTGCAAATGCTCCCCTGACAGGTTTGGCACTCGAAACAGAAGGCTATTTATCACAGGACAAGAAATCAGCCCTCAAAAACTTAACCGGCAGAAAATATTTTTTTGAAAAAAACCCTAAGCCTGGGGGTCACAATTTCAGCAAAAATCTGACTTTTGGCAGTTCACTCAAAAATGGTGCCAAAAGTTTGAAAATGCTCCCCTGAAAGCTTTGGCGATGGAAACAGAAGGCTTTTTATCACAGGACAAGAAATCAGCCCTCAAAAACTTAACCGGCAGAAAATATTTTTTTGAAAAAATCCCTAAGCCCCGGGGTCACAATTTCAGCAAAAATCTGACTTTTGGCAATTCACTCAAAAATGGTGCCAAAAGCTTGAAAATGCTCCCCTGAAAGGTTTGGCACTCGAAACAGAAGGATTTTTATCACAGGACAAGAAATCAGCACTCAAAAACTTAACCGGCAGAAAATATTTTTTTGAAAAAATCCCTAACCCCGGCGTCACAATTTCAGGAAAAGTCTGACTTTTGGCAATTCACTCAAAAATGGTGCCAAAGCCTTGAAAATGCTCCGCTGAAAGCTTTGGCACTCAAAACAGAAGGATTTTGATCACAGGACAAGAAATCAGCCCTCAAAAACTTAACCGGCAGAAAATATTTTTTTGAAAAAATCCCTCAGCACCGGGGTCAAAATTTCAGCAAAAATCTGACTTTTAGCAATTCACTCAAAAATGGTGCCAAAAGCTTGAAAATGTTCCCCTGAAAGCTTTGGTGATGGAAACAGAAGGCTTTTTATCACAGGACAAGAAATCAGCCCTCAAAAACTTAACCGGCAGAAAATATTTTTTTGAAAAAATCCCTAAGCCCCGGGGTCACAATTTCAGCAAAAATCTGACTTTTGCCAGTTCACTCAAAAATGGTGCCAAAAGTTTGAAAATGCTCCCCTGAAAGCTTTGGCGATGGAAACAGAAGGCTTTTTATCACAGGACAAGAAATCAGCCCTCAAAAACTTAACCGGTAGAAAATATTTTTTTGAAAAAATCCCTAAGCCCCGAGGACACAATTTCAGCAAAAATCTGACTTTTGGCAATTCACTAAAAATGGTACCAAAAGCTTGAAAATGCTCCCCTGACAGGTTTGGCACTCGAAACAGAAGGATTTTTATTACAGGACAAGAAATCAGTCCTCAAAAACTTAACCGGCAGAAAATATTTTTTTGAAAAAATCCCTAAACCCCAGGGTCACAATTTCAGCAAAAATCTGACTTTTGGCAGTTCACTCAAAAATGGTGCCAACCGGTTGCAAATGCTCCCCTGAAAGCTTTGGCGATGGAAACAGAAGGCTTTTTATCACAGGACAAGAAATCAGCCCTCAAAAACTTAACCGGCAGAAAATATTTTTTTGAAAAAATCCCTAAGCCCCGGGGTCACAATTTCAGCAAAAATCTGACTTTTGGCAATTCACTCAAAAATGGTGCCAACCGCTTGCAAATGCTCACCTGAAAGCTTTGGCGATGGAAACAGAAGGCTTTTTATCACAGGACAAGAAATCAGCCCTCAAAAACTTAACCGGCAGAAAATATTTTTTTGAAAAAATCCCTAAGCCCCGGGGTCACAATTTCAGCAAAAATCTGACTTTTGGCAATTCACTCAAAAATGGTGCCAAAAGCTTGCAAATGCTCCCCTGAAAGGTTTGGCACTCAAAACAGAAGGATTTTTATCACAGGACAAGAAATCAGCCCTCAAAAACTTAACCGGCAGAAAATATTTTTTTGAAAAAATCCCTAACCCCGGGGTCACAATTTCAGCAAAAATCTGATTTTCGGCCATTCACTCAAAAATGGTGCCAACCGGTTGCAACTGCTCCCCTGACAGGTTTGGCACTCGAAACAGAAGGCTTTTTATCACAGGACAAGAAATCAGCCCTCAAAAACTTAACCGGCAGAAAATATTTTTTTGAAAAAACCCTAAGCCTGGGGGTCACAATTTCAGCAAAAATCTGACTTTTGGCAGTTCACTCAAAAATGGTGCCAAAAGTTTGAAAATGCTCCCCTGAAAGCTTTGGCGATGGAAACAGAAGGCTTTTTATCACAGGACAAGAAATCAGCCCTCAAAAACTTAACCGGCAGAAAATATTTTTTTGAAAAAATCCCTAAGCCCCGGGGTCAAAATTTCAGCAAAAATCTGACTTTTAGCAATTCACTCAAAAATGGTGCCAAAAGCTTGAAAATGCTCCCCTGACAGGTTTGGCACTCGAAACAGAAGGCTTTTTATCACAGGACAAGAAATCAGCCCTCAAAAACTTAACCGGCAGAAAATATTTTTTTGAAAAAATCCCTAAGCCCCGGGGTCACAATTTCAGCAAAAATCTGACTTTTGGCAATTCACTCAAAAATGGTGCCAACCGCTTGCAAATGCTCACCTGAAAGCTTTGGCGATGGAAACAGAAGGCTTTTTATCACAGGACAAGAAATCAGCCCTCAAAAACTTAACCGGCAGAAAATATTTTTTTGAAAAAATCCCTAACCCCGGGGTCACAATTTCAGCAAAAATCTGACTTTTGGCAGTTCACTCAAAAATTGTGCCAAAAGCTTGAAAATGCTCACCTGAAAGCTTTGGCGATGGAAACAGAAGGCTTTTTATCACAGGACAAGAAATCAGCCCTGAAAAACTTAACCGGCACAAAATATTTTTTTGAAAAAATCCCTAAGCCTGGGGGTCACAATTTCAGCAAAAATCTGACTTTTGGCAATTCACTCAAAAATGGTGCCAAAAGCTTGAAAATGCTCCCCTGACAGGTTTGGCACTCGAAACAGAAGGCTTTTTATCACAGGACAAGAAATCAGCCCTCAAAAACTTAACCGGCACAAAATATTTTTTTGAAAAAATCCCTAAGCCCCGGGGTCACAATTTCAGCAAAAATCTGACTTTTGGCAATTCACTCAAAAATGGTGCCAAAAGCTTGAAAATGCTCCCCTGAAAGGTTTGGCACTCAAGACAGAAGGATTTTTATCACAGGACAAGAAATCAGCCCTCAAAAACTTAACCGGCAGAAAATATTTTTTTGAAAAAATCCCTAACCCCGGGGTCACAATTTCAGCAAAAATCTGACTTTTGGCAATTCACTCAAAAATGGTGCCAAAAGCTTGAAAACACTCCGCTGAAAGCTTTGGCAATCAAAACAGAAGGATTTTGATCACAGGACAAGAAATCAGCCCTCAAAAACTTAACCGGCAGAAAATATTTTTTTGAAAAAATCCCTAAGCACCGGGGTCAAAATTTCAGCAAAAATCTGACTTTTGGCAATTCACTCAAAAATTGTGCCAAAAGCTTGAAAATGCTCCCCTGAAAGCTTTGGTGATGGAAACAGAAGGCTTTTTATCACAGGACAAGAAATCAGCCCTCAAAAACTTATCCGGCAGAAAATATTTTTTTGAAAAAATCCCTAAGCCCCGGGGTCACAATTTCAACAAAAATCTGATTTTCGGCCATTCACTCAAAAATGGTGCCAACTGGTTGCAAATGCTCCCCTGACAGGTTTGGCACTCGAAACAGAAGGCTATTTATCACAGGACAAGAAATCAGCCCTCAAAAACTTAACCGGCAGAAAATATTTTTTTGAAAAAAACCCTAAGCCTGGGGGTCACGATTTCAGCAAAAATCTGACTTTTGGCAATTCACTCAAAAATGGTGCCAAAAGCTTGAAAATGCTCCCCTGACAGGTTTGGCACTCGAAACAGAAGGCTTTTTATCACAGGACAAGAAATCAGCCCTCAAAAACTTAACCGGCAGAAAATATTTTTTTGAAAAAATCCCTAAGCCCCGGGGTCACAATTTCAGCAAAAATCTGACTTTTGGCAATTCACTCAAAAATGGTGCCAACCGCTTGCAAATGCTCACCTGAAAGCTTTGGCGATGGAAACAGAAGGCTTTTTATCACAGGACAAGAAATCAGCCCTCAAAAACTTAACCGGCAGAAAATATTTTTTTGAAAAAATCCCTAACCCCGGGGTCACAATTTCAGCAAAAATCTGACTTTTGGCAGTTCACTCAAAAATTGTGCCAAAAGCTTGAAAATGCTCACCTGAAAGCTTTGGCGATGGAAACAGAAGGCTTTTTATCACAGGACAAGAAATCAGCCCTGAAAAACTTAACCGGCACAAAATATTTTTTTGAAAAAATCCCTAAGCCTGGGGGTCACAATTTCAGCAAAAATCTGACTTTTGGCAATTCACTCAAAAATGGTGCCAAAAGCTTGAAAATGCTCCCCTGACAGGTTTGGCACTCGAAACAGAAGGCTTTTTATCACAGGACAAGAAATCAGCCCTCAAAAACTTAACCGGCACAAAATATTTTTTTGAAAAAATCCCTAAGCCCCGGGGTCACAATTTCAGCAAAAATCTGACTTTTGGCAATTCACTCAAAAATGGTGCCAAAAGCTTGAAAATGCTCCCCTGAAAGGTTTGGCACTCAAGACAGAAGGATTTTTATCACAGGACAAGAAATCAGCCCTCAAAAACTTAACCGGCAGAAAATATTTTTTTGAAAAAATCCCTAACCCCGGGGTCACAATTTCAGCAAAAATCTGACTTTTGGCAATTCACTCAAAAATGGTGCCAAAAGCTTGAAAACACTCCGCTGAAAGCTTTGGCAATCAAAACAGAAGGATTTTGATCACAGGACAAGAAATCAGCCCTCAAAAACTTAACCGGCAGAAAATATTTTTTTGAAAAAATCCCTAAGCACCGGGGTCAAAATTTCAGCAAAAATCTGACTTTTGGCAATTCACTCAAAAATTGTGCCAAAAGCTTGAAAATGCTCCCCTGAAAGCTTTGGTGATGGAAACAGAAGGCTTTTTATCACAGGACAAGAAATCAGCCCTCAAAAACTTATCCGGCAGAAAATATTTTTTTGAAAAAATCCCTAAGCCCCGGGGTCACAATTTCAACAAAAATCTGATTTTCGGCAATTCACTAAAAATGGTGCCAACTGGTTGCAAATGCTCCCCTGACAGGTTTGGCACTCGAAACAGAAGGCTATTTATCACAGGACAAGAAATCAGCCCTCAAAAACTTAACCGGCAGAAAATATTTTTTTGAAAAAAACCCTAAGCCTGGGGGTCACAATTTCAGCAAAAATCTGACTTTTGGCAGTTCACTCAAAAATGGTGCCAAAAGTTTTAAAATGCTCCCCTGAAAGCTTTGGCGATGGAAACAGAAGGCTTTTTATCACAGGACAAGAAATCAGCCCTCAAAAACTTAACCGGCAGAAAATATTTTTTTGAAAAAATCCCTAAGCCCCGGGGTCACAATTTCAGCAAAAATCTGACTTTTGGCAATTCACTCAAAAATGGTGCCAAAAGCTTGAAAATGCTCCCCTGAAAGGTTTGGCACTCAAGACAGAAGGATTTTTATCACAGGACAAGAAATCAGCCCTCAAAAACTTAACCGGCAGAAAATATTTTTTTGAAAAAATCCCTAACCCCGGGGTCACAATTTCAGCAAAAATCTGACTTTTGGCAATTCACTCAAAAATGGTGCCAAAAGCTTGAAAACACTCCGCTGAAAGCTTTGGCAATCAAAACAGAAGGATTTTGATCACAGGACAAGAAATCAGCCCTCAAAAACTTAACCGGCAGAAAATATTTTTTTGAAAAAATCCCTAAGCACCGGGGTCAAAATTTCAGCAAAAATCTGACTTTTGGCAATTCACTCAAAAATTGTGCCAAAAGCTTGAAAATGCTCCCCTGAAAGCTTTGGTGATGGAAACAGAAGGCTTTTTATCACAGGACAAGAAATCAGCCCTCAAAAACTTATCCGGCAGAAAATATTTTTTTGAAAAAATCCCTAAGCCCCGGGGTCACAATTTCAACAAAAATCTGATTTTCGGCCATTCACTCAAAAATGGTGCCAACTGGTTGCAAATGCTCCCCTGACAGGTTTGGCACTCGAAACAGAAGGCTATTTATCACAGGACAAGAAATCAGCCCTCAAAAACTTAACCGGCAGAAAATATTTTTTTGAAAAAAACCCTAAGCACCGGGGTCACAATTTCAGCAAAAATCTGACTTTTGGCAATTCACTCAAAAATGGTGCCAAAAGCTTGAAAATGCTCCCCTGAAAGGTTTGGCACTCGAAACAGAAGGATTTTTATCACAGGACAAGAAATCAGCACTCAAAAACTTAACCGGCAGAAAATATTTTTTTGAAAAAATCCCTAACCCCGGCGTCACAATTTCAGGAAAAGTCTGACTTTTGGCAATTCACTCAAAAATGGTGCCAAAGCCTTGAAAATGCTCCGCTGAAAGCTTTGGCACTCAAAACAGAAGGATTTTGATCACAGGACAAGAAATCAGCCCTCAAAAACTTAACCGGCAGAAAATATTTTTTTGAAAAAATCCCTCAGCTCCGGGGTCAAAATTTCAGCAAAAATCTGACTTTTAGCAATTCACTCAAAAATGGTGCCAAAAGCTTGAAAATGCTCCCCTGAAAGCTTTGGTGATGGAAACAGAAGGCTTTTTATCACAGGACAAGAAATCAGCCCTCAAAAACTTAACCGGCAGAAAATATTTTTTTGAAAAAATCCCTAAGCCCCGGGGTCACAATTTCAGCAAAAATCTGACTTTTGCCAGTTCACTCAAAAATGGTGCCAAAAGTTTGAAAATGCTCCCCTGAAAGCTTTGGCGATGGAAACAGAAGGCTTTTTATCACAGGACAAGAAATCAGCCCTCAAAAACTTAACCGGTAGAAAATATTTTTTTGAAAAAATCCCTAAGCCCCGAGGACACAATTTCAGCAAAAATCTGACTTTTGGCAATTCACTAAAAATGGTACCAAAAGCTTGAAAATGCTCCCCTGACAGGTTTGGCACTCGAAACAGAAGGATTTTTATTACAGGACAAGAAATCAGTCCTCAAAAACTTAACCGGCAGAAAATATTTTTTTGAAAAAATCCCTAAACCCCAGGGTCACAATTTCAGCAAAAATCTGACTTTTGGCAGTTCACTCAAAAATGGTGCCAACCGGTTGCAAATGCTCCCCTGAAAGCTTTGGCGATGGAAACAGAAGGCTTTTTATCACAGGACAAGAAATCAGCCCTCAAAAACTTAACCGGCAGAAAATATTTTTTTGAAAAAATCCCTAAGCCCCGGGGTCACAATTTCAGCAAAAATCTGACTTTTGGCAATTCACTCAAAAATGGTGCCAACCGCTTGCAAATGCTCACCTGAAAGCTTTGGCGATGGAAACAGAAGGCTTTTTATCACAGGACAAGAAATCAGCCCTCAAAAACTTAACCGGCAGAAAATATTTTTTTGAAAAAATCCCTAAGCCCCGGGGTCACAATTTCAGCAAAAATCTGACTTTTGGCAATTCACTCAAAAATGGTGCCAAAAGCTTGCAAATGCTCCCCTGAAAGGTTTGGCACTCAAAACAGAAGGATTTTTATCACAGGACAAGAAATCAGCCCTCAAAAACTTAACCGGCAGAAAATATTTTTTTGAAAAAATCCCTAACCCCGGGGTCACAATTTCAGCAAAAATCTGATTTTCGGCCATTCACTCAAAAATGGTGCCAACCGGTTGCAACTGCTCCCCTGACAGGTTTGGCACTCGAAACAGAAGGCTTTTTATCACAGGACAAGAAATCAGCCCTCAAAAACTTAACCGGCAGAAAATATTTTTTTGAAAAAACCCTAAGCCTGGGGGTCACAATTTCAGCAAAAATCTGACTTTTGGCAGTTCACTCAAAAATGGTGCCAAAAGTTTGAAAATGCTCCCCTGAAAGCTTTGGTGATGGAAACAGAAGGCTTTTTATCACAGGACAAGAAATCAGCCCTCAAAAACTTAACCGGCAGAAAATATTTTTTTGAAAAAATCCCTAAGCCTGGGGGTCACAATTTCAGCAAAAATCTGACTTTTGGCAATTCACTCAAAAATGGTGCCAAAAGCTTGAAAATGCTCCCCTGACAGGTTTGGCACTCGAAACAGAAGGCTTTTTATCACAGGACAAGAAATCAGCCCTGAAAAACTTAACCGGCACAAAATATTTTTTTGAAAAAATCCCTAAGCCTGGGGGTCACAATTTCAGCAAAAATCTGACTTTTGGCAATTCACTCAAAAATGGTGCCAAAAGCTTGAAAATGCTCCCCTGACAGGTTTGGCACTCGAAACAGAAGGCTTTTTATCACAGGACAAGAAATCAGCCCTCAAAAACTTAACCGGCACAAAATATTTTTTTGAAAAAATCCCTAAGCCCCGGGGTCACAATTTCAGCAAAAATCTGACTTTTGGCAATTCACTCAAAAATGGTGCCAAAAGCTTGAAAATGCTCCCCTGAAAGGTTTGGCACTCAAGACAGAAGGATTTTTATCACAGGACAAGAAATCAGCCCTCAAAAACTTAACCGGCAGAAAATATTTTTTTGAAAAAATCCCTAACCCCGGGGTCACAATTTCAGCAAAAATCTGACTTTTGGCAATTCACTCAAAAATGGTGCCAAAAGCTTGAAAACACTCCGCTGAAAGCTTTGGCAATCAAAACAGAAGGATTTTGATCACAGGACAAGAAATCAGCCCTCAAAAACTTAACCGGCAGAAAATATTTTTTTGAAAAAATCCCTAAGCACCGGGGTCAAAATTTCAGCAAAAATCTGACTTTTGGCAATTCACTCAAAAATTGTGCCAAAAGCTTGAAAATGCTCCCCTGAAAGCTTTGGTGATGGAAACAGAAGGCTTTTTATCACAGGACAAGAAATCAGCCCTCAAAAACTTATCCGGCAGAAAATATTTTTTTGAAAAAATCCCTAAGCCCCGGGGTCACAATTTCAACAAAAATCTGATTTTCGGCAATTCACTAAAAATGGTGCCAACTGGTTGCAAATGCTCCCCTGACAGGTTTGGCACTCGAAACAGAAGGCTATTTATCACAGGACAAGAAATCAGCCCTCAAAAACTTAACCGGCAGAAAATATTTTTTTGAAAAAAACCCTAAGCCTGGGGGTCACAATTTCAGCAAAAATCTGACTTTTGGCAGTTCACTCAAAAATGGTGCCAAAAGTTTTAAAATGCTCCCCTGAAAGCTTTGGCGATGGAAACAGAAGGCTTTTTATCACAGGACAAGAAATCAGCCCTCAAAAACTTAACCGGCAGAAAATATTTTTTTGAAAAAATCCCTAAGCCCCGGGGTCACAATTTCAGCAAAAATCTGACTTTTGGCAATTCACTCAAAAATGGTGCCAAAAGCTTGAAAATGCTCCCCTGAAAGGTTTGGCACTCAAGACAGAAGGATTTTTATCACAGGACAAGAAATCAGCCCTCAAAAACTTAACCGGCAGAAAATATTTTTTTGAAAAAATCCCTAACCCCGGGGTCACAATTTCAGCAAAAATCTGACTTTTGGCAATTCACTCAAAAATGGTGCCAAAAGCTTGAAAACACTCCGCTGAAAGCTTTGGCAATCAAAACAGAAGGATTTTGATCACAGGACAAGAAATCAGCCCTCAAAAACTTAACCGGCAGAAAATATTTTTTTGAAAAAATCCCTAAGCACCGGGGTCAAAATTTCAGCAAAAATCTGACTTTTGGCAATTCACTCAAAAATTGTGCCAAAAGCTTGAAAATGCTCCCCTGAAAGCTTTGGTGATGGAAACAGAAGGCTTTTTATCACAGGACAAGAAATCAGCCCTCAAAAACTTAACCGGCAGAAAATATTTTTTTGAAAAAATCCCTAAGCCCCGGGGTCACAATTTCAGCAAAAATCTGATTTTCGGCCATTCACTCAAAAATGGTGCCAACCGGTTGCAACTGCTCCCCTGACAGGTTTGGCACTCGAAACAGAAGGCTTTTTATCACAGGACAAGAAATCAGCCCTCAAAAACTTAACCGGCAGAAAATATTTTTTTGAAAAAACCCTAAGCCTGGGGGTCACAATTTCAGCAAAAATCTGACTTTTGGCAGTTCACTCAAAAATGGTGCCAAAAGTTTGAAAATGCTCCCCTGAAAGCTTTGGTGATGGAAACAGAAGGCTTTTTATCACAGGACAAGAAATCAGCCCTCAAAAACTTAACCGGCACAAAATATTTTTTTGAAAAAATCCCTAAGCCCCGGGGTCACAATTTCAGCAAAAATCTGACTTTTGGCAATTCACTCAAAAATGGTGCCAAAAGCTTGAAAATGCTCCCCTGACAGGTTTGGCACTCGAAACAGAAGGCTTTTTATCACAGGACAAGAAATCAGCCCTGAAAAACTTAACCGGCACAAAATATTTTTTTGAAAAAATCCCTAAGCCTGGGGGTCACAATTTCAGCAAAAATCTGACTTTTGGCAATTCACTCAAAAATGGTGCCAAAAGCTTGAAAATGCTCCCCTGACAGGTTTGGCACTCGAAACAGAAGGCTTTTTATCACAGGACAAGAAATCAGCCCTCAAAAACTTAACCGGCACAAAATATTTTTTTGAAAAAATCCCTAAGCCCCGGGGTCACAATTTCAGCAAAAATCTGACTTTTGGCAATTCACTCAAAAATGGTGCCAAAAGCTTGAAAATGCTCCCCTGAAAGGTTTGGCACTCAAGACAGAAGGATTTTTATCACAGGACAAGAAATCAGCCCTCAAAAACTTAACCGGCAGAAAATATTTTTTTGAAAAAATCCCTAACCCCGGGGTCACAATTTCAGCAAAAATCTGACTTTTGGCAATTCACTCAAAAATGGTGCCAAAAGCTTGAAAACACTCCGCTGAAAGCTTTGGCAATCAAAACAGAAGGATTTTGATCACAGGACAAGAAATCAGCCCTCAAAAACTTAACCGGCAGAAAATATTTTTTTGAAAAAATCCCTAAGCACCGGGGTCAAAATTTCAGCAAAAATCTGACTTTTGGCAATTCACTCAAAAATTGTGCCAAAAGCTTGAAAATGCTCCCCTGAAAGCTTTGGTGATGGAAACAGAAGGCTTTTTATCACAGGACAAGAAATCAGCCCTCAAAAACTTATCCGGCAGAAAATATTTTTTTGAAAAAATCCCTAAGCCCCGGGGTCACAATTTCAACAAAAATCTGATTTTCGGCAATTCACTAAAAATGGTGCCAACTGGTTGCAAATGCTCCCCTGACAGGTTTGGCACTCGAAACAGAAGGCTATTTATCACAGGACAAGAAATCAGCCCTCAAAAACTTAACCGGCAGAAAATATTTTTTTGAAAAAAACCCTAAGCCTGGGGGTCACAATTTCA
This sequence comes from Podarcis liolepis, assembly GCF_965112155.1. Lineage (NCBI taxonomy): Eukaryota > Metazoa > Chordata > Lepidosauria > Squamata > Lacertidae > Podarcis > Podarcis liolepis. Next base: position 8,717,272 of record NC_139556.1, read on the forward strand.
GCAAAAATCTGACTTTTGGCAGTTCACTCAAAAATGGTGCCAAAAGTTTTAAAATGCTCCCCTGAAAGCTTTGGCGATGGAAACAGAAGGCTTTTTATCACAGGACAAGAAATCAGCCCTCAAAAACTTAACCGGCAGAAAATATTTTTTTGAAAAAATCCCTAAGCCCCGGGGTCACAATTTCAGCAAAAATCTGACTTTTGGCAATTCACTCAAAAATGGTGCCAAAAGCTTGAAAATGCTCCCCTGAAAGGTTTGGCACTCAAGACAGAAGGATTTTTATCACAGGACAAGAAATCAGCCCTCAAAAACTTAACCGGCAGAAAATATTTTTTTGAAAAAATCCCTAACCCCGGGGTCACAATTTCAGCAAAAATCTGACTTTTGGCAATTCACTCAAAAATGGTGCCAAAAGCTTGAAAACACTCCGCTGAAAGCTTTGGCAATCAAAACAGAAGGATTTTGATCACAGGACAAGAAATCAGCCCTCAAAAACTTAACCGGCAGAAAATATTTTTTTGAAAAAATCCCTAAGCACCGGGGTCAAAATTTCAGCAAAAATCTGACTTTTGGCAATTCACTCAAAAATTGTGCCAAAAGCTTGAAAATGCTCCCCTGAAAGCTTTGGTGATGGAAACAGAAGGCTTTTTATCACAGGACAAGAAATCAGCCCTCAAAAACTTATCCGGCAGAAAATATTTTTTTGAAAAAATCCCTAAGCCCCGGGGTCACAATTTCAACAAAAATCTGATTTTCGGCCATTCACTCAAAAATGGTGCCAACTGGTTGCAAATGCTCCCCTGACAGGTTTGGCACTCGAAACAGAAGGCTATTTATCACAGGACAAGAAATCAGCCCTCAAAAACTTAACCGGCAGAAAATATTTTTTTGAAAAAAACCCTAAGCACCGGGGTCACAATTTCAGCAAAAATCTGACTTTTGGCAATTCACTCAAAAATGGTGCCAAAAGCTTGAAAATGCTCCCCTGAAAGGTTTGGCACTCGAAACAGAAGGATTTTTATCACAGGACAAGAAATCAGCACTCAAAAACTTAACCGGCAGAAAATATTTTTTTGAAAAAATCCCTAACCCCGGCGTCACAATTTCAGGAAAAGTCTGACTTTTGGCAATTCACTCAAAAATGGTGCCAAAGCCTTGAAAATGCTCCGCTGAAAGCTTTGGCACTCAAAACAGAAGGATTTTGATCACAGGACAAGAAATCAGCCCTCAAAAACTTAACCGGCAGAAAATATTTTTTTGAAAAAATCCCTCAGCTCCGGGGTCAAAATTTCAGCAAAAATCTGACTTTTAGCAATTCACTCAAAAATGGTGCCAAAAGCTTGAAAATGCTCCCCTGAAAGCTTTGGTGATGGAAACAGAAGGCTTTTTATCACAGGACAAGAAATCAGCCCTCAAAAACTTAACCGGCAGAAAATATTTTTTTGAAAAAATCCCTAAGCCCCGGGGTCACAATTTCAGCAAAAATCTGACTTTTGCCAGTTCACTCAAAAATGGTGCCAAAAGTTTGAAAATGCTCCCCTGAAAGCTTTGGCGATGGAAACAGAAGGCTTTTTATCACAGGACAAGAAATCAGCCCTCAAAAACTTAACCGGTAGAAAATATTTTTTTGAAAAAATCCCTAAGCCCCGAGGACACAATTTCAGCAAAAATCTGACTTTTGGCAATTCACTAAAAATGGTACCAAAAGCTTGAAAATGCTCCCCTGACAGGTTTGGCACTCGAAACAGAAGGATTTTTATTACAGGACAAGAAATCAGTCCTCAAAAACTTAACCGGCAGAAAATATTTTTTTGAAAAAATCCCTAAACCCCAGGGTCACAATTTCAGCAAAAATCTGACTTTTGGCAGTTCACTCAAAAATGGTGCCAACCGGTTGCAAATGCTCCCCTGAAAGCTTTGGCGATGGAAACAGAAGGCTTTTTATCACAGGACAAGAAATCAGCCCTCAAAAACTTAACCGGCAGAAAATATTTTTTTGAAAAAATCCCTAAGCCCCGGGGTCACAATTTCAGCAAAAATCTGACTTTTGGCAATTCACTCAAAAATGGTGCCAACCGCTTGCAAATGCTCACCTGAAAGCTTTGGCGATGGAAACAGAAGGCTTTTTATCACAGGACAAGAAATCAGCCCTCAAAAACTTAACCGGCAGAAAATATTTTTTTGAAAAAATCCCTAAGCCCCGGGGTCACAATTTCAGCAAAAATCTGACTTTTGGCAATTCACTCAAAAATGGTGCCAAAAGCTTGCAAATGCTCCCCTGAAAGGTTTGGCACTCAAAACAGAAGGATTTTTATCACAGGACAAGAAATCAGCCCTCAAAAACTTAACCGGCAGAAAATATTTTTTTGAAAAAATCCCTAACCCCGGGGTCACAATTTCAGCAAAAATCTGATTTTCGGCCATTCACTCAAAAATGGTGCCAACCGGTTGCAACTGCTCCCCTGACAGGTTTGGCACTCGAAACAGAAGGCTTTTTATCACAGGACAAGAAATCAGCCCTCAAAAACTTAACCGGCAGAAAATATTTTTTTGAAAAAACCCTAAGCCTGGGGGTCACAATTTCAGCAAAAATCTGACTTTTGGCAGTTCACTCAAAAATGGTGCCAAAAGTTTGAAAATGCTCCCCTGAAAGCTTTGGCGATGGAAACAGAAGGCTTTTTATCACAGGACAAGAAATCAGCCCTCAAAAACTTAACCGGCAGAAAATATTTTTTTGAAAAAATCCCTAAGCCCCGGGGTCAAAATTTCAGCAAAAATCTGACTTTTAGCAATTCACTCAAAAATGGTGCCAAAAGCTTGAAAATGCTCCCCTGAAAGCTTTGGCACTCGAAACAGAAGGCTTTTTATCACAGGACAAGAAATCAGACCTCAAAAACTTAACCGGCAGAAAATATCTTTTTGAAAAAATCCCTAAGCCCCGGGGTCACAATTTCAGCAAAAATCTGACTTTTGGCAATTCACTAAAAATGGTACCAAAAGCTTGAAAATGCTCCCCTGACAGGTTTGGCACTCGAAACAGAAGGATTTTTATTACAGGACAAGAAATCAGTCCTCAAAAACTTAACCGGCAGAAAATATTTTTTTGAAAAAATCCCTAAACCCCAGGGTCACAATTTCAGCAAAAATCTGACTTTTGGCAGTTCACTCAAAAATGGTGCCAACCGGTTGCAAATGCTCCCCTGAAAGCTTTGGCGATGGAAACAGAAGGCTTTTTATCACAGGACAAGAAATCAGCCCTCAAAAACTTAACCGGCAGAAAATATTTTTTTGAAAAAATCCCTAAGCCCCGGGGTTACAATTTCAGCAAAAATCTGACTTTTGGCAATTCACTCAAAAATGGTGCCAACCGCTTGCAAATGCTCACCTGAAAGCTTTGGCGATGGAAACAGAAGGCTTTTTATCACAGGACAAGAAATCAGCCCTCAAAAACTTAACCGGCAGAAAATATTTTTTTGAAAAAATCCCTAAGCCCCAGGGTCACAATTTCAGCAAAAATCTGACTTTTGGCAATTCACTCAAAAATGGTGCCAAAAGCTTGAAAATGCTCCCCTGAAAGGTTTGGCACTCAAAACAGAAGGATTTTTATCACAGGACAAGAAATCAGCCCTCAAAAACTTAACCGGCAGAAAATGTTTTTTTGAAAAAATCTCTAACCCCGGTGTCACAATTTCAGGAAAAATCTGACTTTTGGCAATTCACTCAAAAATGGTGCCAAAAGCTTGAAAATGCTCCGCTGATAGCTTTGGCACTCAAAACTGAAGGATTTTTATCACAGGACAAGAAATCAGCCCTCAAAAACTTAACCGGCAGAAAATATTTTTTTGAAAAAATCCCTAAGCACCAGGGTCAAAATTTCAGCAAAAATCTGGCTTTTGGCAATTCACTCAAAAATTGTGCCAACCGGTTGCAAATGGTCCCCTGAAAGCTTTGGTGATTGAAACAGAAGGCTTTTTATCACAGGACAAGAAATCAGCCCTCAAAAACTTAACCGGCAGAAATTTTTTTTTGAAAAAATCCCTAAGCCCCGGGGTCACAATTTCAGCAAAAATCTGACTTTTGGCAATTCACTCAAAAATGGTGCCAAAAGCTTGAAAATGCTCCCCTGAAAGCTTTGGTGATGGAAACAGAAGGCTTTTTATCACAGGACAAGAAATCAGCCCTCAAAAACTTAACCGGCAGAAAATATTTTTTTGAAAAAATCCCTAACCCCGGGGTCACAATTTCAGCAAAAATCTGACTTTTGGCAGTTCACTCAAAAATGGTGCCAAAAGTTTGAAAATGCTCCCCTGAAAGCTTTGGCGATGGAAACAGAAGGCTTTTTATCACAGGACAAGAAATCAGCCCTCAAAAACTTAACCGGCAGAAAATATTTTTTTGAAAAAATCCCTAAGCCCCGGGGTCACAATTTCAGCAAAAATCTGACTTTTGGCAATTCACTCAAAAATGGTGCCAAAAGCTTGAAAATGCTCCCCTGAAAGGTTTGGCACTCAAAACAGAAGGCTTTTTATCACAGGACAAGAAATCAGCCCTCAAAAACTTAACCGGCAGAAAATATTTTTTTGAAAAAATCCCTAACCCCGGGGTCACAATTTCAGGAAAAATCTGACTTTTGGCAATTCACTCAAAAATGGTGCCAAAAGCTTGAAAACGCTCCGCTGAAAGCTTTGGCACTCAAAACAGAAGGATTTTGATCACAGGACAAGAAATCAGCCCTCAAAAACTTAACCGGCAGAAAATATTTTTTTGAAAAAATCCCTAAGCACCGGGGTCAAAATTTCAGCAAAAATCTGACTTTTGGCAATTCACTCAAAAATGGTGCCAACCGCTTGCAAATGCTCACCTGAAAGCTTTGGCGATGGAAACAGAAGGCTTTTTATCAGAGGACAAGAAATCAGCCCTCAAAAACTTAACCGGCAGAAAATATTTTTTTGAAAAAATCCCTAAGCCCCAGGGTCACAATTTCAGCAAAAATCTGACTTTTGGCAATTCACTCAAAAATGGTGCCAAAAGCTTGAAAATGCTCCCCTGAAAGGTTTGGCACTCAAAACAGAAGGATTTTTATCACAGGACAAGAAATCAGCCCTCAAAAACTTAACCGGCAGAAAATATTTTTTTGAAAAAATCCCTAACCCCGGCGTCACAATTTCAGGAAAAATCTGACTTTTGGCAATTCACTCAAAAATGGTGCCAAAAGCTTGAAAATGCTCCGCTGATAGCTTTGGCACTCAAAACTGAAGGATTTTTATCACAGGACAAGAAATCAGCCCTCAAAAACTTAACCGGCAGAAAATATTTTTTTGAAAAAATCCCTAAGCACCGGGGTCAAAATTTCAGCAAAAATCTGGCTTTTGGCAATTCACTCAAAAATGGTGCCAACCGGTTGCAAATGCTCCCCTGAAAGCTTTGGTGATGGAAACAGAAGGCTTTTTATCACAGGACAAGAAATCAGCCCTCAAAAACTTAACCGGCACAAAATATTTTTTTGAAAAAATCCCTAAGCCCCGGGGTCACAATTTCAGCAAAAATCTGACTTTTGGCAATTCACTCAAAAATGGTGCCAAAAGCTTGAAAATGCTCCCCTGACAGGTTTGGCACTCGAAACAGAAGGCTTTTTATCACAGGACAAGAAATCAGCCCTGAAAAACTTAACCGGCACAAAATATTTTTTTGAAAAAATCCCTAAGCCTGGGGGTCACAATTTCAGCAAAAATCTGACTTTTGGCAATTCACTCAAAAATGGTGCCAAAAGCTTGAAAATGCTCCCCTGACAGGTTTGGCACTCGAAACAGAAGGCTTTTTATCACAGGACAAGAAATCAGCCCTCAAAAACTTAACCGGCACAAAATATTTTTTTGAAAAAATCCCTAAGCCCCGGGGTCACAATTTCAGCAAAAATCTGACTTTTGGCAATTCACTCAAAAATGGTGCCAAAAGCTTGAAAATGCTCCCCTGAAAGGTTTGGCACTCAAGACAGAAGGATTTTTATCACAGGACAAGAAATCAGCCCTCAAAAACTTAACCGGCAGAAAATATTTTTTTGAAAAAATCCCTAACCCCGGGGTCACAATTTCAGCAAAAATCTGACTTTTGGCAATTCACTCAAAAATGATGCCAAAAGCTTGAAAACGCTCCGCTGAAAGCTTTGGCAATCAAAACAGAAGGATTTTGATCACAGGACAAGAAATCAGCCCTCAAAAACTTAACCGGCAGAAAATATTTTTTTGAAAAAATCCCTAAGCACCGGGGTCAAAATTTCAGCAAAAATCTGACTTTTGGCAATTCACTCAAAAATTGTGCCAAAAGCTTGAAAATGCTCCCCTGAAAGCTTTGGTGATGGAAACAGAAGGCTTTTTATCACAGGACAAGAAATCAGCCCTCAAAAACTTATCCGTCAGAAAATATTTTTTTGAAAAAATCCCTAAGCCCCGGGGTCACAATTTCAACAAAAATCTGATTTTCGGCCATTCACTCAAAAATGGTGCCAACCGGTTGCAAATGCTCCCCTGACAGGTTTGGCACTCGAAACAGAAGGCTTTTTATCACAGGACAAGAAATCAGCCCTCAAAAACTTAACCGGCAGAAAATATTTTTTTGAAAAAATCCCTAAGCCCCGGGGTCACAATTTCAGCAAAAATCTGACTTTTGGCAATTCACTCAAAAATGGTGCCAAAAGCTTGAAAATGCTCCCCTGAAAGGTTTGGCACTCGAAACAGAAGGATTTTTATCACAGGACAAGAAATCAGCACTCAAAAACTTAACCGGCAGAAAATATTTTTTTGAAAAAATCCCTAACCCCGGCGTCACAATTTCAGGAAAAATCTGACTTTTGGCAATTCACTCAAAAATGGTGCCAAAAGCTTGAAAATGCTCCGCTGAAAGCTTTGGCACTCAAAACAGAAGGATTTTGATCACAGGACAAGAAATCAGCCCTCAAAAACTTAACCGGCAGAAAATATTTTTTTGAAAAAATCCCTAAGCACCGGGGACAAAATTTCAGCAAAAATCTGACTTTTAGCAATTCACTCAAAAATGGTGCCAAAAGCTTGAAAATGCTCCCCTGAAAGCTTTGGTGATGGAAACAGAAGGCTTTTTATCACAGGACAAGAAATCAGCCCTCAAAAACTTAACCGGCAGAAAATATCTTTTTGAAAAAATCCCTAAGCCCCGGGGTCACAATTTCAGCAAAAATCTGACTTTTGCCAGTTCACTCAAAAATGGTGTTAACCGGTTGCAAATGCTCCCCTGAAAGCTTTGGCGATGGAAACAGAAGGCTTTTTATCACAGGACAAGAAATCAGCCCTCAAAAACTTAACCGGCAGAAAATATTTTTTTGAAAAAATCCCTAAGCCCCGGGGTCACAATTTCAGCAAAAATCTGACTTTTGGCAATTCACTCAAAAATGGTGCCAAAAGCTTGCAAATGCTCCCCTGAAAGGTTTGGCACTCAAAACAGAAGGATTTTTATCACAGGACAAGAAATCAGCCCTCAAAAACTTAACCGGCAGAAAATATTTTTTTGAAAAAATCCCTAACCCCGGGGTCACAATTTCAGCAAAAATCTGATTTTCGGCCATTCACTCAAAAATGGTGCCAACCGGTTGCAACTGCTCCCCTGACAGGTTTGGCACTCGAAACAGAAGGCTTTTTATCACAGGACAAGAAATCAGCCCTCAAAAACTTAACCGGCAGAAAATATTTTTTTGAAAAAACCCTAAGCCTGGGGGTCACAATTTCAGCAAAAATCTGACTTTTGGCAGTTCACTCAAAAATGGTGCCAAAAGTTTGAAAATGCTCCCCTGAAAGCTTTGGCGATGGAAACAGAAGGCTTTTTATCACAGGACAAGAAATCAGCCCTCAAAAACTTAACCGGCAGAAAATATTTTTTTGAAAAAATCCCTAAGCCCCGGGGTCAAAATTTCAGCAAAAATCTGACTTTTAGCAATTCACTCAAAAATGGTGCCAAAAGCTTGAAAATGCTCCCCTGAAAGCTTTGGCACTCGAAACAGAAGGCTTTTTATCACAGGACAAGAAATCAGACCTCAAAAACTTAACCGGCAGAAAATATCTTTTTGAAAAAATCCCTAAGCCCCGGGGTCACAATTTCAGCAAAAATCTGACTTTTGGCAATTCACTAAAAATGGTACCAAAAGCTTGAAAATGCTCCCCTGACAGGTTTGGCACTCGAAACAGAAGGATTTTTATTACAGGACAAGAAATCAGTCCTCAAAAACTTAACCGGCAGAAAATATTTTTTTGAAAAAATCCCTAAACCCCAGGGTCACAATTTCAGCAAAAATCTGACTTTTGGCAGTTCACTCAAAAATGGTGCCAACCGGTTGCAAATGCTCCCCTGAAAGCTTTGGCGATGGAAACAGAAGGCTTTTTATCACAGGACAAGAAATCAGCCCTCAAAAACTTAACCGGCAGAAAATATTTTTTTGAAAAAATCCCTAAGCCCCGGGGTTACAATTTCAGCAAAAATCTGACTTTTGGCAATTCACTCAAAAATGGTGCCAACCGCTTGCAAATGCTCACCTGAAAGCTTTGGCGATGGAAACAGAAGGCTTTTTATCACAGGACAAGAAATCAGCCCTCAAAAACTTAACCGGCAGAAAATATTTTTTTGAAAAAATCCCTAAGCCCCAGGGTCACAATTTCAGCAAAAATCTGACTTTTGGCAATTCACTCAAAAATGGTGCCAAAAGCTTGAAAATGCTCCCCTGAAAGGTTTGGCACTCAAAACAGAAGGATTTTTATCACAGGACAAGAAATCAGCCCTCAAAAACTTAACCGGCAGAAAATGTTTTTTTGAAAAAATCTCTAACCCCGGCGTCACAATTTCAGGAAAAATCTGACTTTTGGCAATTCACTCAAAAATGGTGCCAAAAGCTTGAAAATGCTCCGCTGATAGCTTTGGCACTCAAAACTGAAGGATTTTTATCACAGGACAAGAAATCAGCCCTCAAAAACTTAACCGGCAGAAAATATTTTTTTGAAAAAATCCCTAAGCACCAGGGTCAAAATTTCAGCAAAAATCTGGCTTTTGGCAATTCACTCAAAAATTGTGCCAACCGGTTGCAAATGGTCCCCTGAAAGCTTTGGTGATTGAAACAGAAGGCTTTTTATCACAGGACAAGAAATCAGCCCTCAAAAACTTAACCGGCAGAAATTTTTTTTTGAAAAAATCCCTAAGCCCCGGGGTCACAATTTCAGCAAAAATCTGACTTTTGGCAATTCACTCAAAAATGGTGCCAAAAGCTTGAAAATGCTCCCCTGAAAGCTTTGGTGATGGAAACAGAAGGCTTTTTATCACAGGACAAGAAATCAGCCCTCAAAAACTTAACCGGCAGAAAATATTTTTTTGAAAAAATCCCTAACCCCGGGGTCACAATTTCAGCAAAAATCTGACTTTTGGCAGTTCACTCAAAAATGGTGCCAAAAGTTTGAAAATGCTCCCCTGAAAGCTTTGGCGATGGAAACAGAAGGCTTTTTATCACAGGACAAGAAATCAGCCCTCAAAAACTTAACCGGCAGAAAATATTTTTTTGAAAAAATCCCTAACCCCGGGGTCACAATTTCAGCAAAAATCTGACTTTTGGCAGTTCACTCAAAAATGGTGCCAAAAGTTTGAAAATGCTCCCCTGAAAGCTTTGGCGATGGAAACAGAAGGCTTTTTATCACAGGACAAGAAATCAGCCCTCAAAAACTTAACCGGCAGAAAATATTTTTTTGAAAAAATCCCTAAGCCCCGGGGTCACAATTTCAGCAAAAATCTGACTTTTGGCAATTCACTCAAAAATGGTGCCAAAAGCTTGAAAATGCTCCCCTGAAAGGTTTGGCACTCAAAACAGAAGGCTTTTTATCACAGGACAAGAAATCAGCCCTCAAAAACTTAACCGGCAGAAAATATTTTTTTGAAAAAATCCCTAACCCCGGGGTCACAATTTCAGGAAAAATCTGACTTTTGGCAATTCACTCAAAAATGGTGCCAAAAGCTTGAAAACGCTCCGCTGAAAGCTTTGGCACTCAAAACAGAAGGATTTTGATCACAGGACAAGAAATCAGCCCTCAAAAACTTAACCGGCAGAAAATATTTTTTTGAAAAAATCCCTAAGCACCGGGGTCAAAATTTCAGCAAAAATCTGACTTTTGGCAATTCACTCAAAAATGGTGCCAACCGCTTGCAAATGCTCACCTGAAAGCTTTGGCGATGGAAACAGAAGGCTTTTTATCAGAGGACAAGAAATCAGCCCTCAAAAACTTAACCGGCAGAAAATATTTTTTTGAAAAAATCCCTAAGCCCCAGGGTCACAATTTCAGCAAAAATCTGACTTTTGGCAATTCACTCAAAAATGGTGCCAAAAGCTTGAAAATGCTCCCCTGAAAGGTTTGGCACTCAAAACAGAAGGATTTTTATCACAGGACAAGAAATCAGCCCTCAAAAACTTAACCGGCAGAAAATATTTTTTTGAAAAAATCCCTAACCCCGGCGTCACAATTTCAGGAAAAATCTGACTTTTGGCAATTCACTCAAAAATGGTGCCAAAAGCTTGAAAATGCTCCGCTGATAGCTTTGGCACTCAAAACTGAAGGATTTTTATCACAGGACAAGAAATCAGCCCTCAAAAACTTAACCGGCAGAAAATATTTTTTTGAAAAAATCCCTAAGCACCGGGGTCAAAATTTCAGCAAAAATCTGGCTTTTGGCAATTCACTCAAAAATGGTGCCAACCGGTTGCAAATGCTCCCCTGAAAGCTTTGGTGATGGAAACAGAAGGCTTTTTATCACAGGACAAGAAATCAGCCCTCAAAAACTTAACCGGCACAAAATATTTTTTTGAAAAAATCCCTAAGCCCCGGGGTCACAATTTCAGCAAAAATCTGACTTTTGGCAATTCACTCAAAAATGGTGCCAAAAGCTTGAAAATGCTCCCCTGACAGGTTTGGCACTCGAAACAGAAGGCTTTTTATCACAGGACAAGAAATCAGCCCTGAAAAACTTAACCGGCACAAAATATTTTTTTGAAAAAATCCCTAAGCCTGGGGGTCACAATTTCAGCAAAAATCTGACTTTTGGCAATTCACTCAAAAATGGTGCCAAAAGCTTGAAAATGCTCCCCTGACAGGTTTGGCACTCGAAACAGAAGGCTTTTTATCACAGGACAAGAAATCAGCCCTCAAAAACTTAACCGGCACAAAATATTTTTTTGAAAAAATCCCTAAGCCCCGGGGTCACAATTTCAGCAAAAATCTGACTTTTGGCAATTCACTCAAAAATGGTGCCAAAAGCTTGAAAATGCTCCCCTGAAAGGTTTGGCACTCAAGACAGAAGGATTTTTATCACAGGACAAGAAATCAGCCCTCAAAAACTTAACCGGCAGAAAATATTTTTTTGAAAAAATCCCTAACCCCGGGGTCACAATTTCAGCAAAAATCTGACTTTTGGCAATTCACTCAAAAATGATGCCAAAAGCTTGAAAACGCTCCGCTGAAAGCTTTGGCAATCAAAACAGAAGGATTTTGATCACAGGACAAGAAATCAGCCCTCAAAAACTTAACCGGCAGAAAATATTTTTTTGAAAAAATCCCTAAGCACCGGGGTCAAAATTTCAGCAAAAATCTGACTTTTGGCAATTCACTCAAAAATTGTGCCAAAAGCTTGAAAATGCTCCCCTGAAAGCTTTGGTGATGGAAACAGAAGGCTTTTTATCACAGGACAAGAAATCAGCCCTCAAAAACTTATCCGTCAGAAAATATTTTTTTGAAAAAATCCCTAAGCCCCGGGGTCACAATTTCAACAAAAATCTGATTTTCGGCCATTCACTCAAAAATGGTGCCAACCGGTTGCAAATGCTCCCCTGACAGGTTTGGCACTCGAAACAGAAGGCTTTTTATCACAGGACAAGAAATCAGCCCTCAAAAACTTAACCGGCAGAAAATATTTTTTTGAAAAAATCCCTAAGCCCCGGGGTCACAATTTCAGCAAAAATCTGACTTTTGGCAATTCACTCAAAAATGGTGCCAAAAGCTTGAAAATGCTCCCCTGAAAGGTTTGGCACTCGAAACAGAAGGATTTTTATCACAGGACAAGAAATCAGCACTCAAAAACTTAACCGGCAGAAAATATTTTTTTGAAAAAATCCCTAACCCCGGCGTCACAATTTCAGGAAAAATCTGACTTTTGGCAATTCACTCAAAAATGGTGCCAAAAGCTTGAAAATGCTCCGCTGAAAGCTTTGGCACTCAAAACAGAAGGATTTTGATCACAGGACAAGAAATCAGCCCTCAAAAACTTAACCGGCAGAAAATATTTTTTTGAAAAAATCCCTAAGCACCGGGGACAAAATTTCAGCAAAAATCTGACTTTTAGCAATTCACTCAAAAATGGTGCCAAAAGCTTGAAAATGCTCCCCTGAAAGCTTTGGTGATGGAAACAGAAGGCTTTTTATCACAGGACAAGAAATCAGCCCTCAAAAACTTAACCGGCAGAAAATATCTTTTTGAAAAAATCCCTAAGCCCCGGGGTCACAATTTCAGCAAAAATCTGACTTTTGCCAGTTCACTCAAAAATGGTGTTAACCGGTTGCAAATGCTCCCCTGAAAGCTTTGGCGATGGAAACAGAAGGCTTTTTATCACAGGACAAGAAATCAGCCCTCAAAAACTTAACCGGCAGAAAATATTTTTTTGAAAAAATCCCTAAGCCCCGGGGTCACAATTTCAGCAAAAATCTGACTTTTGGCAATTCACTCAAAAATGGTGCCAAAAGCTTGCAAATGCTCCCCTGAAAGGTTTGGCACTCAAAACAGAAGGATTTTTATCACAGGACAAGAAATCAGCCCTCAAAAACTTAACCGGCAGAAAATATTTTTTTGAAAAAATCCCTAACCCCGGGGTCACAATTTCAGCAAAAATCTGATTTTCGGCCATTCACTCAAAAATGGTGCCAACCGGTTGCAACTGCTCCCCTGACAGGTTTGGCACTCGAAACAGAAGGCTTTTTATCACAGGACAAGAAATCAGCCCTCAAAAACTTAACCGGCAGAAAATATTTTTTTGAAAAAACCCTAAGCCTGGGGGTCACAATTTCAGCAAAAATCTGACTTTTGGCAGTTCACTCAAAAATGGTGCCAAAAGTTTGAAAATGCTCCCCTGAAAGCTTTGGCGATGGAAACAGAAGGCTTTTTATCACAGGACAAGAAATCAGCCCTCAAAAACTTAACCGGCAGAAAATATTTTTTTGAAAAAATCCCTAAGCCCCGGGGTCAAAATTTCAGCAAAAATCTGACTTTTAGCAATTCACTCAAAAATGGTGCCAAAAGCTTGAAAATGCTCCCCTGAAAGCTTTGGCACTCGAAACAGAAGGCTTTTTATCACAGGACAAGAAATCAGACCTCAAAAACTTAACCGGCAGAAAATATCTTTTTGAAAAAATCCCTAAGCCCCGGGGTCACAATTTCAGCAAAAATCTGACTTTTGGCAATTCACTAAAAATGGTACCAAAAGCTTGAAAATGCTCCCCTGACAGGTTTGGCACTCGAAACAGAAGGATTTTTATTACAGGACAAGAAATCAGTCCTCAAAAACTTAACCGGCAGAAAATATTTTTTTGAAAAAATCCCTAAACCCCAGGGTCACAATTTCAGCAAAAATCTGACTTTTGGCAGTTCACTCAAAAATGGTGCCAACCGGTTGCAAATGCTCCCCTGAAAGCTTTGGCGATGGAAACAGAAGGCTTTTTATCACAGGACAAGAAATCAGCCCTCAAAAACTTAACCGGCAGAAAATATTTTTTTGAAAAAATCCCTAAGCCCCGGGGTTACAATTTCAGCAAAAATCTGACTTTTGGCAATTCACTCAAAAATGGTGCCAACCGCTTGCAAATGCTCACCTGAAAGCTTTGGCGATGGAAACAGAAGGCTTTTTATCACAGGACAAGAAATCAGCCCTCAAAAACTTAACCGGCAGAAAATATTTTTTTGAAAAAATCCCTAAGCCCCAGGGTCACAATTTCAGCAAAAATCTGACTTTTGGCAATTCACTCAAAAATGGTGCCAAAAGCTTGAAAATGCTCCGCTGATAGCTTTGGCACTCAAAACTGAAGGATTTTTATCACAGGACAAGAAATCAGCCCTCAAAAACTTAACCGGCAGAAAATATTTTTTTGAAAAAATCCCTAAGCACCGGGGTCAAAATTTCAGCAAAAATCTGGCTTTTGGCAATTCACTCAAAAATGGTGCCAACCGGTTGCAAATGCTCCCCTGAAAGCTTTGGTGATGGAAACAGAAGGCTTTTTATCACAGGACAAGAAATCAGCCCTCAAAAACTTAACCGGCACAAAATATTTTTTTGAAAAAATCCCTAAGCCCCGGGGTCACAATTTCAGCAAAAATCTGACTTTTGGCAATTCACTCAAAAATGGTGCCAAAAGCTTGAAAATGCTCCCCTGACAGGTTTGGCACTCGAAACAGAAGGCTTTTTATCACAGGACAAGAAATCAGCCCTGAAAAACTTAACCGGCACAAAATATTTTTTTGAAAAAATCCCTAAGCCTGGGGGTCACAATTTCAGCAAAAATCTGACTTTTGGCAATTCACTCAAAAATGGTGCCAAAAGCTTGAAAATGCTCCCCTGAAAGCTTTGGTGATGGAAACAGAAGGCTTTTTATCACAGGACAAGAAATCAGCCCTCAAAAACTTAACCGGCAGAAAATATTTTTTTGAAAAAATCCCTAACCCCGGGGTCACAATTTCAGCAAAAATCTGACTTTTGGCAGTTCACTCAAAAATGGTGCCAAAAGTTTGAAAATGCTCCCCTGAAAGCTTTGGCGATGGAAACAGAAGGCTTTTTATCACAGGACAAGAAATCAGCCCTCAAAAACTTAACCGGCAGAAAATATTTTTTTGAAAAAATCCCTAAGCCCCGGGGTCACAATTTCAGCAAAAATCTGACTTTTGGCAATTCACTCAAAAATGGTGCCAAAAGCTTGAAAATGCTCCCCTGAAAGGTTTGGCACTCAAAACAGAAGGCTTTTTATCACAGGACAAGAAATCAGCCCTCAAAAACTTAACCGGCAGAAAATATTTTTTTGAAAAAATCCCTAACCCCGGGGTCACAATTTCAGGAAAAATCTGACTTTTGGCAATTCACTCAAAAATGGTGCCAAAAGCTTGAAAACGCTCCGCTGAAAGCTTTGGCACTCAAAACAGAAGGATTTTGATCACAGGACAAGAAATCAGCCCTCAAAAACTTAACCGGCAGAAAATATTTTTTTGAAAAAATCCCTAAGCACCGGGGTCAAAATTTCAGCAAAAATCTGACTTTTGGCAATTCACTCAAAAATGGTGCCAACCGCTTGCAAATGCTCACCTGAAAGCTTTGGCGATGGAAACAGAAGGCTTTTTATCAGAGGACAAGAAATCAGCCCTCAAAAACTTAACCGGCAGAAAATATTTTTTTGAAAAAATCCCTAAGCCCCAGGGTCACAATTTCAGCAAAAATCTGACTTTTGGCAATTCACTCAAAAATGGTGCCAAAAGCTTGAAAATGCTCCCCTGAAAGGTTTGGCACTCAAAACAGAAGGATTTTTATCACAGGACAAGAAATCAGCCCTCAAAAACTTAACCGGCAGAAAATATTTTTTTGAAAAAATCCCTAACCCCGGCGTCACAATTTCAGGAAAAATCTGACTTTTGGCAATTCACTCAAAAATGGTGCCAAAAGCTTGAAAATGCTCCGCTGATAGCTTTGGCACTCAAAACTGAAGGATTTTTATCACAGGACAAGAAATCAGCCCTCAAAAACTTAACCGGCAGAAAATATTTTTTTGAAAAAATCCCTAAGCACCGGGGTCAAAATTTCAGCAAAAATCTGGCTTTTGGCAATTCACTCAAAAATGGTGCCAACCGGTTGCAAATGCTCCCCTGAAAGCTTTGGTGATGGAAACAGAAGGCTTTTTATCACAGGACAAGAAATCAGCCCTCAAAAACTTAACCGGCACAAAATATTTTTTTGAAAAAATCCCTAAGCCCCGGGGTCACAATTTCAGCAAAAATCTGACTTTTGGCAATTCACTCAAAAATGGTGCCAAAAGCTTGAAAATGCTCCCCTGACAGGTTTGGCACTCGAAACAGAAGGCTTTTTATCACAGGACAAGAAATCAGCCCTGGAAAACTTAACCGGCACAAAATATTTTTTTGAAAAAATCCCTAAGCCTGGGGGTCACAATTTCAGCAAAAATCTGACTTTTGGCAATTCACTCAAAAATGGTGCCAAAAGCTTGAAAATGCTCCCCTGACAGGTTTGGCACTCGAAACAGAAGGCTTTTTATCACAGGACAAGAAATCAGCCCTCAAAAACTTAACCGGCACAAAATATTTTTTTGAAAAAATCCCTAAGCCCCGGGGTCACAATTTCAGCAAAAATCTGACTTTTGGCAATTCACTCAAAAATGGTGCCAAAAGCTTGAAAATGCTCCCCTGAAAGGTTTGGCACTCAAGACAGAAGGATTTTTATCACAGGACAAGAAATCAGCCCTCAAAAACTTAACCGGCAGAAAATATTTTTTTGAAAAAATCCCTAACCCCGGGGTCACAATTTCAGCAAAAATCTGACTTTTGGCAATTCACTCAAAAATGATGCCAAAAGCTTGAAAACGCTCCGCTGAAAGCTTTGGCAATCAAAACAGAAGGATTTTGATCACAGGACAAGAAATCAGCCCTCAAAAACTTAACCGGCAGAAAATATTTTTTTGAAAAAATCCCTAAGCACCGGGGTCAAAATTTCAGCAAAAATCTGACTTTTGGCAATTCACTCAAAAATTGTGCCAAAAGCTTGAAAATGCTCCCCTGAAAGCTTTGGTGATGGAAACAGAAGGCTTTTTATCACAGGACAAGAAATCAGCCCTCAAAAACTTATCCGTCAGAAAATATTTTTTTGAAAAAATCCCTAAGCCCCGGGGTCACAATTTCAACAAAAATCTGATTTTCGGCCATTCACTCAAAAATGGTGCCAACCGGTTGCAAATGCTCCCCTGACAGGTTTGGCACTCGAAACAGAAGGCTTTTTATCACAGGACAAGAAATCAGCCCTCAAAAACTTAACCGGCAGAAAATATTTTTTTGAAAAAATCCCTAAGCCCCGGGGTCACAATTTCAGCAAAAATCTGACTTTTGGCAATTCACTCAAAAATGGTGCCAAAAGCTTGAAAATGCTCCCCTGAAAGGTTTGGCACTCGAAACAGAAGGATTTTTATCACAGGACAAGAAATCAGCACTCAAAAACTTAACCGGCAGAAAATATTTTTTTGAAAAAATCCCTAACCCCGGCGTCACAATTTCAGGAAAAATCTGACTTTTGGCAATTCACTCAAAAATGGTGCCAAAAGCTTGAAAATGCTCCGCTGAAAGCTTTGGCACTCAAAACAGAAGGATTTTGATCACAGGACAAGAAATCAGCCCTCAAAAACTTAACCGGCAGAAAATATTTTTTTGAAAAAATCCCTAAGCACCGGGGACAAAATTTCAGCAAAAATCTGACTTTTAGCAATTCACTCAAAAATGGTGCCAAAAGCTTGAAAATGCTCCCCTGAAAGCTTTGGTGATGGAAACAGAAGGCTTTTTATCACAGGACAAGAAATCAGCCCTCAAAAACTTAACCGGCAGAAAATATCTTTTTGAAAAAATCCCTAAGCCCCGGGGTCACAATTTCAGCAAAAATCTGACTTTTGCCAGTTCACTCAAAAATGGTGCCAAAAGTTTGAAAATGCTCCCCTGAAAGCTTTGGCGATGGAAACAGAAGGCTTTTTATCACAGGACAAGAAATCAGCCCTCAAAAACTTAACCGGTAGAAAATATTTTTTTGAAAAAATCCCTAAGCCCCGGGGACACAATTTCAGCAAAAATCTGACTTTTGGCAATTCACTAAAAATGGTACCAAAAGCTTGAAAATGCTCCCCTGACAGGTTTGGCACTCGAAACAGAAGGATTTTTATTACAGGACAAGAAATCAGCCCTCAAAAACTTAACCGGCAGAAAATATTTTTTTGAAAAAATCCCTAAGCCCCGGGGTCACAATTTCAGCAAAAATCTGACTTTTGGCAATTCACTCAAAAATGGTGCCAACCGCTTGCAAATGCTCACCTGAAAGCTTTGGCGATGGAAACAGAAGGCTTTTTATCACAGGACAAGAAATCAGCCCTCAAAAACTTAACCGGCAGAAAATATTTTTTTGAAAAAATCCCTAAGCCCCGGGGTCACAATTTCAGCAAAAATCTGACTTTTGGCAATTCACTCAAAAATGGTGCCAAAAGCTTGAAAATGCTCCCCTGAAAGGTTTGGCACTCAAGACAGAAGGATTTTTATCACAGGACAAGAAATCAGCCCTCAAAAACTTAACCGGCAGAAAATATTTTTTTGAAAAAATCCCTAACCCCGGGGTCACAATTTCAGCAAAAATCTGACTTTTGGCAATTCACTCAAAAATGGTGCCAAAAGCTTGAAAACACTCCGCTGAAAGCTTTGGCAATCAAAACAGAAGGATTTTGATCACAGGACAAGAAATCAGCCCTCAAAAACTTAACCGGCAGAAAATATTTTTTTGAAAAAATCCCTAAGCACCGGGGTCAAAATTTCAGCAAAAATCTGACTTTTGGCAATTCACTCAAAAATTGTGCCAAAAGCTTGAAAATGCTCCCCTGAAAGCTTTGGTGATGGAAACAGAAGGCTTTTTATCACAGGACAAGAAATCAGCCCTCAAAAACTTATCCGGCAGAAAATATTTTTTTGAAAAAATCCCTAAGCCCCGGGGTCACAATTTCAACAAAAATCTGATTTTCGGCCATTCACTCAAAAATGGGGCCAAAAGCTTGAAAACGCTCCGCTGAAAGCTTTGGCACTCAAAACAGAAGGATTTTGATCACAGGACAAGAAATCAGCCCTCAAAAACTTAACCGGCAGAAAATATTTTTTTGAAAAAATCCCTAAGCACCGGGGTCAAAATTTCAGCAAAAATCTGACTTTTGGCAATTCACTCAAAAATGGTGCCAACCGCTTGCAAATGCTCACCTGAAAGCTTTGGCGATGGAAACAGAAGGCTTTTTATCACAGGACAAGAAATCAGCCCTCAAAAACTTAACCGGCAGAAAATATTTTTTTGAAAAAATCCCTAAGCCCCAGGGTCACAATTTCAGCAAAAATCTGACTTTTGGCAATTCACTCAAAAATGGTGCCAAAAGCTTGAAAATGCTCCCCTGAAAGGTTTGGCACTCAAAACAGAAGGATTTTTATCACAGGACAAGAAATCAGCCCTCAAAAACTTAACCGGCAGAAAATATTTTTTTGAAAAAATCCCTAACCCCGGCGTCACAATTTCAGGAAAAATCTGACTTTTGGCAATTCACTCAAAAATGGTGCCAAAAGCTTGAAAATGCTCCGCTGATAGCTTTGGCACTCAAAACTGAAGGATTTTTATCACAGGACAAGAAATCAGCCCTCAAAAACTTAACCGGCAGAAAATATTTTTTTGAAAAAATCCCTAAGCACCGGGGTCAAAATTTCAGCAAAAATCTGGCTTTTGGCAATTCACTCAAAAATGGTGCCAACCGGTTGCAAATGCTCCCCTGAAAGCTTTGGTGATGGAAACAGAAGGCTTTTTATCACAGGACAAGAAATCAGCCCTCAAAAACTTAACCGGCACAAAATATTTTTTTGAAAAAATCCCTAAGCCCCGGGGTCACAATTTCAGCAAAAATCTGACTTTTGGCAATTCACTCAAAAATGGTGCCAAAAGCTTGAAAATGCTCCCCTGACAGGTTTGGCACTCGAAACAGAAGGCTTTTTATCACAGGACAAGAAATCAGCCCTGAAAAACTTAACCGGCACAAAATATTTTTTTGAAAAAATCCCTAAGCCTGGGGGTCACAATTTCTGGAAAAATCTGACTTTTGGCAATTCACTCAAAAATGGTGCCAAAAGCTTGAAAATGCTCCCCTGACAGGTTTGGCACTCGAAACAGAAGGCTTTTTATCACAGGACAAGAAATCAGCCCTCAAAAACTTAACCGGCACAAAATATTTTTTTGAAAAAATCCCTAAGCCCCGGGGTCACAATTTCAGCAAAAATCTGACTTTTGGCAATTCACTCAAAAATGGTGCCAAAAGCTTGAAAATGCTCCCCTGAAAGGTTTGGCACTCAAGACAGAAGGATTTTTATCACAGGACAAGAAATCAGCCCTCAAAAACTTAACCGGCAGAAAATATTTTTTTGAAAAAATCCCTAACCCCGGGGTCACAATTTCAGCAAAAATCTGACTTTTGGCAATTCACTCAAAAATGATGCCAAAAGCTTGAAAACGCTCCGCTGAAAGCTTTGGCAATCAAAACAGAAGGATTTTGATCACAGGACAAGAAATCAGCCCTCAAAAACTTAACCGGCAGAAAATATTTTTTTGAAAAAATCCCTAAGCACCGGGGTCAAAATTTCAGCAAAAATCTGACTTTTGGCAATTCACTCAAAAATTGTGCCAAAAGCTTGAAAATGCTCCCCTGAAAGCTTTGGTGATGGAAACAGAAGGCTTTTTATCACAGGACAAGAAATCAGCCCTCAAAAACTTATCCGTCAGAAAATATTTTTTTGAAAAAATCCCTAAGCCCCGGGGTCACAATTTCAACAAAAATCTGATTTTCGGCCATTCACTCAAAAATGGTGCCAACCGGTTGCAAATGCTCCCCTGACAGGTTTGGCACTCGAAACAGAAGGCTTTTTATCACAGGACAAGAAATCAGCCCTCAAAAACTTAACCGGCAGAAAATATTTTTTTGAAAAAATCCCTAAGCCCCGGGGTCACAATTTCAGCAAAAATCTGACTTTTGGCAATTCACTCAAAAATGGTGCCAAAAGCTTGAAAATGCTCCCCTGAAAGGTTTGGCACTCGAAACAGAAGGATTTTTATCACAGGACAAGAAATCAGCACTCAAAAACTTAACCGGCAGAAAATATTTTTTTGAAAAAATCCCTAACCCCGGCGTCACAATTTCAGGAAAAATCTGACTTTTGGCAATTCACTCAAAAATGGTGCCAAAAGCTTGAAAATGCTCCGCTGAAAGCTTTGGCACTCAAAACAGAAGGATTTTGATCACAGGACAAGAAATCAGCCCTCAAAAACTTAACCGGCAGAAAATATTTTTTTGAAAAAATCCCTAAGCACCGGGGTCAAAATTTCAGCAAAAATCTGACTTTTAGCAATTCACTCAAAAATGGTGCCAAAAGCTTGAAAATGCTCCCCTGAAAGCTTTGGTTATGGAAACAGAAGGCTTTTTATCACAGGACAAGAAATCAGCCCTCAAAAACTTAACCGGCAGAAAATATCTTTTTGAAAAAATCCCTAAGCCCCGGGGTCACAATTTCAGCAAAAATCTGACTTTTGCCAGTTCACTCAAAAATGGTGCCAAAAGTTTGAAAATGCTCCCCTGAAAGCTTTGGCGATGGAAACAGAAGGCTTTTTATCACAGGACAAGAAATCAGCCCTCAAAAACTTAACCGGTAGAAAATATTTTTTTGAAAAAATCCCTAAGCCCCGGGGACACAATTTGAGCAAAAATCTGACTTTTGGCAATTCACTAAAAATGGTACCAAAAGCTTGAAAATGCTCCGCTGACAGGTTTGGCACTCGAAACAGAAGGATTTTTATTACAGGACAAGAAATCAGTCCTCAAAAACTTAACCGGCAGAAAATATTTTTTTGAAAAAATCCCTAAGCACCGGGGTCAAAATTTCAGCAAAAATCTGACTTTTGGCAATTCACTCAAAAATTGTGCCAAAAGCTTGAAAATGCTCCCCTGAAAGCTTTGGTGATGGAAACAGAAGGCTTTTTATCACAGGACAAGAAATCAGCCCTCAAAAACTTATCCGGCAGAAAATATTTTTTTGAAAAAATCCCTAAGCCCCGGGGTCACAATTTCAACAAAAATCTGATTTTCGGCCATTCACTCAAAAATGGTGCCAACCGGTTGCAAATGCTCCCCTGACAGGTTTGGCACTCGAAACAGAAGGCTTTTTATCACAGGACAAGAAATCAGCCCTCAAAAACTTAACCGGCAGAAAATATTTTTTTGAAAAAAACCCTAAGCCTGGGGGTCACAATTTCAGCAAAAATCTGACTTTTGGCAGTTCACTCAAAAATGGTGCCAAAAGTTTGAAAATGCTCCCCTGAAAGCTTTGGCGATGGAAACAGAAGGCTTTTTATCACAGGACAAGAAATCAGCCCTCAAAAACTTAACCGGCAGAAAATATTTTTTTGAAAAAATCCCTAAGCCCCGGGGTCACAATTTCAGCAAAAATCTGACTTTTGGCAATTCACTCAAAAATGGTGCCAAAAGCTTGAAAATGCTCCCCTGAAAGGTTTGGCACTCGAAACAGAAGGATTTTTATCACAGGACAAGAAATCAGCACTCAAAAACTTAACCGGCAGAAAATATTTTTTTGAAAAAATCCCTAACCCCGGCGTCACAATTTCAGCAAAAATCTGACTTTTGGCAATTCACTCAAAAATGGTGCCAAAAGCTTGAAAATGCTCCGCTGAAAGCTTTGGCACTCAAAACAGAAGGATTTTTATCACAGGACAAGAAATCAGCCCTCAAAAACTTAACCGGCAGAAAATATTTTTTTGAAAAAATCCCTAAGCACCGGGGTCAAAATTTCAGCAAAAATCTGACTTTTAGCAATTCACTCAAAAATGGTGCCAAAAGCTTGAAAATGCTCCCCTGAAAGCTTTGGTTATGGAAACAGAAGGCTTTTTATCACAGGACAAGAAATCAGCCCTCAAAAACTTAACCGGCAGAAAATATCTTTTTGAAAAAATCCCTAAGCCCCGGGGTCACAATTTCAGCAAAAATCTGACTTTTGCCAGTTCACTCAAAAATGGTGCCAAAAGTTTGAAAATGCTCCCCTGAAAGCTTTGGCGATGGAAACAGAAGGCTTTTTATCACAGGACAAGAAATCAGCCCTCAAAAACTTAACCGGTAGAAAATATTTTTTTGAAAAAATCCCTAAGCCCCGGGGACACAATTTGAGCAAAAATCTGACTTTTGGCAATTCACTAAAAATGGTACCAAAAGCTTGAAAATGCTCCGCTGACAGGTTTGGCACTCGAAACAGAAGGATTTTTATTACAGGACAAGAAATCAGTCCTCAAAAACTTAACCGGCAGAAAATATTTTTTTGAAAAAATCCCTAAACCCCAGGGTCACAATTTCAGCAAAAATCTGACTTTTGGCAGTTCACTCAAAAATGGTGCCAACCGGTTGCAAATGCTCCCCTGAAAGCTTTGGCGATGGAAACAGAAGGCTTTTTATCACAGGACAAGAAATCAGCCCTCAAAAACTTAACCGGCAGAAAATATTTTTTTGAAAAAATCCCTAAGCCCCGGGGTCACAATTTCAGCAAAAATCTGACTTTTGGCAATTCACTCAAAAATGGTGCCAACCGCTTGCAAATGCTCACCTGAAAGCTTTGGCGATGGAAACAGAAGGCTTTTTATCACAGGACAAGAAATCAGCCCTCAAAAACTTAACCGGCAGAAAATATTTTTTTGAAAAAATCCCTAAGCCCCAGGGTCACAATTTCAGCAAAAATCTGACTTTTGGCAATTCACTCAAAAATGGTGCCAAAAGCTTGAAAATGCTCCCCTGAAAGGTTTGGCACTCAAAACAGAAGGATTTTTATCACAGGACAAGAAATCAGCCCTCAAAAACTTAACCGGCAGAAAATATTTTTTTGAAAAAATCCCTAACCCCGGCGTCACAATTTCAGGAAAAATCTGACTTTTGGCAATTCACTCAAAAATGGTGCCAAAAGCTTGAAAATGCTCCGCTGATAGCTTTGGCACTCAAAACTGAAGGATTTTTATCACAGGACAAGAAATCAGCCCTCAAAAACTTAACCGGCAGAAAATATTTTTTTGAAAAAATCCCTAAGCACCGGGGTCAAAATTTCAGCAAAAATCTGGCTTTTGGCAATTCACTCAAAAATGGTGCCAACCGGTTGCAAATGCTCCCCTGAAAGCTTTGGAGATTGAAACAGAAGGCTTTTTATCACAGGACAAGAAATCAGCCCTCAAAAACTTAACCGGCAGAAATTTTTTTTTGAAAAAATCCCTAAGCCCCGGGGTCACAATTTCAGCAAAAATCTGACTTTTGGCAATTCACTCAAAAATGGTGCCAAAAGCTTGAAAGTGCTCCCCTGAAAGGTTTGGCACTCAAAACAGAAGGATTTTTATCACAGGACAAGAAATCAGCCCTCAAAAACTTAACCGGCAGAAAATATTTTTTTGAAAAAATCCCTAACCCCGGGGTCACAATTTCAGCAAAAATCTGACTTTTGGCAGTTCACTCAAAAATGGTGCCAAAAGTTTGAAAATGCTCCCCTGAAAGCTTTGGCGATGGAAACAGAAGGCTTTTTATCACAGGACAAGAAATCAGCCCTCAAAAACTTAACCGGCAGAAAATATTTTTTTGAAAAAATCCCTAAGCCCCGGGGTCACAATTTCAGCAAAAATCTGACTTTTGGCAATTCACTCAAAAATGGGGCCAAAAGCTTGAAAATGCTCCCCTGACAGGTTTGGCACTCGAAACAGAAGGATTTTTATCACAGGACAAGAAATCAGCCCTCAAAAACTTAACCGGCAGAAAATATTTTTTTGAAAAAATCCCTAAACCCCAGGGTCACAATTTCAGCAAAAATCTGACTTTTGGCAGTTCACTCAAAAATGGTGCCAACCGGTTGCAAATGCTCCCTTGAAAGCTTTGGCGATGGAAACAGAAGGCTTTTTATCACAGGACAAGAAATCAGCCCTCAAAAACTTAACCGGCAGAAATTTTTTTTTTGAAAAAATCCCTAAGCCCCGGGGTCACAATTTCAGCCAAAATCTGACTTTTGGCAATTCACTCAAAAATGGTGCCAAAAGCTTGAAAATGCTCCCCTGACAGGTTTGGCACTCGAAACAGAAGGCTTTTTATCACAGGACAAGAAATCAGCCCTCAAAAACTTAACCGGCAGAAAATATTTTTTTGAAAAAATCCCTAAGCCCCCGGGTCACAATTTCAGCAAAAATCTGACTTTTGGCAATTCACTCAAAAATGGTGCCAACCGCTTGCAAATGCTCACCTGAAAGCTTTGGCGATGGAAACAGAAGGCTTTTTATCACAGGACAAGAAATCAGCCCTCAAAAACTTAACCGGCAGAAAATATTTTTTTGAAAAAATCCCTAAGCCCCGGGGTCACAATTTCAGCAAAAATCTGACTTTTGGCAATTCACTCAAAAATGGTGCCAAAAGCTTGAAAATGCTCCCCTGAAAGGTTTGGCACTCAAAACAGAAGGATTTTTATCACAGGACAAGAAATCAGCCCTCAAAAACTTAACCGGCAGAAAATATTTTTTTGAAAAAATCCCTAACCCCGGGGTCTCAATTTCAGCAAAAATCTGACTTTTGGCAATTCACTCAAAAATGGTGCCAACCGCTTGCAAATGCTCCCCTGAAAGGTTTGGCGCTCAAAACAGAAGGATTTTTATCACAGGACAAGAAATCAGCCCTCAAAAACTTAACCGGCAGAAAATATTTTTTTGAAAAAATCCCTAACCCCGGGGTCGCAATTTCAGGAAAAATCTGACTTTTGGCAATTCACTCAAAAATGGTGCCAAAAGCTTGAAAATGCTCCCCTGAAAGGTTTGGCACTCAAAACAGAAGGATTTTTATCACAGGACAAGAAATCAGCCCTCAAAAACTTAACCGGCAGAAAATATTTTTTTGAAAAAATCCCTAACCCCGGCGTCACAATTTCAGCAAAAATCTGACTTTTGGCAATTCACTCAAAAATGGTGCCAAAAGCTTGAAAATGCTCCGCTGATAGCTTTGGCACTCAAAACAGAAGGATTTTTATCACAGGACAAGAAATCAGCCCTCAAAAACTTAACCGGCAGAAAATATTTTTTTGAAAAAATCCCTAACCCCGGCGTCACAATTTCAGGAAAAATCTGACTTTTGGCAATTCACTCAAAAATGGTGCCAAAAGCTTGAAAATGCTCCGCTGATAGCTTTGGCACTCAAAACTGAAGGATTTTTATCACAGGACAAGAAATCAGCCCTCAAAAACTTAACCGGCAGAAAATATTTTTTTGAAAAAATCCCTAACCACCGGGGTCAAAATTTCAGCAAAAATCTGGCTTTTGGCAATTCACTCAAAAATGGTGCCAACCGGTTGCAAATGCTCCCCTGAAAGCTTTGGTGATGGAAACAGAAGGCTTTTTATCACAGGACAAGAAATCAGCCCTCAAAAACTTAACCGGCAGAAAATATTTTTTTGAAAAAATCCCTAAGCCCCGGGGTCACAATTTCAGCAAAAATCTGACTTTTGGCAATTCACTCAAAAATGGTGCCAAAAGCTTGAAAATGCTCCCCTGAAAGGTTTGGCACTCAAAACAGAAGGATTTTTATCACAGGACAAGAAATCAGCCCTCAAAAACTTAACCGGCAGAAAATATTTTTTTGAAAAAATCCCTAACCCCGGGGTCACAATTTCAGCAAAAATCTGACTTTTGGCAGTTCACTCAAAAATGGTGCCAAAAGTTTGAAAATGCTCCCCTGAAAGCTTTGGCGATGGAAACAGAAGGCTTTTTATCACAGGACAAGAAATCAGCCCTCAAAAACTTAACCGGCAGAAAATATTTTTTTGAAAAAATCCCTAAGCCCCGGGGTCACAATTTCATCAAAAATCTGACTTTTGGCAATTCACTCAAAAATGGGGCCAAAAGCTTGAAAATGCTCCCCTGACAGGTTTGGCACTCGAAACAGAAGGATTTTTATCACAGGACAAGAAATCAGCCCTCAAAAACTTAACCGGCAGAAAATATTTTTTTGAAAAAATCCCTAAACCCCAGGGTCACAATTTCAGCAAAAATCTGACTTTTGGCAGTTCACTCAAAAATGGTGCCAACCGGTTGCAAATGCTCCCTTGAAAGCTTTGGCGATGGAAACAGAAGGCTTTTTATCACAGGACAAGAAATCAGCCCTCAAAAACTTAACCGGCAGAAAATATTTTTTTGAAAAAATCCCTAAGCCCCGGGGTCACAATTTCAGCAAAAATCTGACTTTTGGCAATTCACTCAAAAATGGTGCCAAAAGCTTGAAAATGCTCCCCTGAAAGGTTTGGCACTCAAAACAGAAGGATTTTTATCACAGGACAAGAAATCAGCCCTCAAAAACTTAACCGGCAGAAAATATTTTTTTGAAAAAATCCCTAACCCCGGGGTCACAATTACAGGAAAAATCTGACTTTTGGCAATTCACTCAAAAATGGTGCCAAAAGCTTGAAAACGCTCCGCTGAAAGCTTTGGCACTCAAAACAGAAGGATTTTGATCACAGGACAAGAAATCAGCCCTCAAAAACTTAACCGGCAGAAAATATTTTTTTGAAAAAATCCCTAAGCACCGGGGTCAAAATTTCAGCAAAAATCTGACTTTTGGCAATTCACTCAAAAATTGTGCCAAAAGCTTGAAAATGCTCCCCTGAAAGCTTTGGTGATGGAAACAGAAGGCTTTTTATCACAGGACAAGAAATCAGCCCTCAAAAACTTAACCGGCAGAAAATATTTTTTTGAAAAAATCCCTAACCCCGGGGTCACAATTTCAGGAAAAATCTGACTTTTGGCAATTCACTCAAAAATGGTGCCAAAAGCTTGAAAACGCTCCGCTGAAAGCTTTGGCACTCAAAACAGAAGGATTTTGATCACAGGACAAGAAATCAGCCCTCAAAAACTTAACCGGCAGAAAATATTTTTTTGAAAAAATCCCTAAGCACCGGGGTCAAAATTTCAGCAAAAATCTGACTTTTGGCAATTCACTCAAAAATTGTGCCAAAAGCTTGAAAATGCTCCCCTGAAAGGTTTGGCACTCAAAACAGAAGGATTTTTATCACAGGACAAGAAATCAGCCCTCAAAAACTTAACCGGCAGAAAATATTTTTTTGAAAAAATCCCTAACCCCGGCGTCACAATTTCAGGAAAAATCTGACTTTTGGCAATTCACTCAAAAATGGTGCCAAAAGCTTGAAAACGCTCCGCTGAAAGCTTTGGCACTCAAAACAGAAGGATTTTGATCACAGGACAAGAAATCAGCCCTCAAAAACTTAACCGGCAGAAAATATTTTTTTGAAAAAATCCCTAAGCACCGGGGTCAAAATTTCAGCAAAAATCTGACTTTTGGCAATTCACTCAAAAATTGTGCCAAAAGCTTGAAAATGCTCCCCTGAAAGCTTTGGTGATGGAAACAGAAGGCTTTTTATCACAGGACAAGAAATCAGCCCTCAAAAACTTAACCGGCAGAAAATATTTTTTTGAAAAAATCCGTAAGCCCCGGGGTCACAATTTCAACAAAAATCTGATTTTCGGCAATTCACTCAAAAATGGTGCCAACCGGTTGCAAATGCTCCCCTGACAGGTTTGGCACTCGAAACAGAAGGCTTTTTATCACAGGACAAGAAATCAGCCCTCAAAAACTTAACCGGCAGAAAATATTTTTTTGAAAAAATCCCTAAGCACCGGGGTCAAAATTTCAGCAAAAATCTGGCTTTTGGCAATTCACTCAAAAATGGTGCCAAAAGCTTGAAAATGCTCCCCTGACAGGTTTGGCACTCGAAACAGAAGGCTTTTTATCACAGGACAAGAAATCAGCCCTCAAAAACTTAACCGGCAGAAAATATTTTTTTGAAAAAATCCCTAAGCCCCGGGGCCACAATTTCAG
Source organism: Podarcis liolepis (assembly GCF_965112155.1). NCBI lineage: Eukaryota > Metazoa > Chordata > Lepidosauria > Squamata > Lacertidae > Podarcis > Podarcis liolepis. The sequence goes on from NC_139556.1 coordinate 8,746,082, forward strand.
CAAAAATCTGACTTTGGCAATTCACTCAAAAATGGTGCCAAAAGCTTGAAAATGCTCCCCTGACAGGTTTGGCACTCGAAACAGAAGGCTTTTTATCACAGGACAAGAAATCAGCCCTCAAAAACTTAACCGGCAGAAAATATTTTTTTGAAAAAATCCCTAAGCCCCGGGGTCACAATTTCAGCAAAAATCTGACCTTTGGCAATTCACTCAAAAATGGTGCCAATCGCTTGCAAATGCTCACCTGAAAGCTTTGGCGATGGAAACAGAAGGCTTTTTATCACAGGACAAGAAATCAGCCCTCAAAAACTTAACCGGCAGAAAATATTTTTTTGAAAAAATCCCTAAGCACCGGGGTCAAAATTTCAGCAAAAATCTGACCTTTGGCAATTCACTCAAAAATGGTGCCAAAAGCTTGAAAACGCTTCGCTGAAAGCTTTGGCACTCAAAACAGAAGGATTTTGATCACAGGACAAGAAATCAGCCCTCAAAAACTTAACCGGCAGAAAATATTTTTTTGAAAAAATCCCTAAGCACCGGGGTCAAAATTTCAGCAAAAATCTGACTTTTGGCAATTCACTCAAAAATTGTGCCAAAAGCTTGAAAATGCTCCCCTGAAAGCTTTGGTGATGGAAACAGAAGGCTTTTTATCACAGGACAAGAAATCAGCCCTCAAAAACTTAACCGGCAGAAAATATTTTTTTGAACAAAACCCTAAGCCTGGGGGTCACAATTTCAGCAAAAATCTGACTTTTGGCAGTTCACTCAAAAATGGTGCCAAAAGTTTGAAAATGCTCCCCTGAAAGCTTTGGCGATGGAAACAGAAGGCTTTTTATCACAGGACAAGAAATCAGCCCTCAAAAACTTAACCGGCACAAAATATTTTTTTGAAAAAATCCCTAAGCCCCGGGGTCACGATTTCAGCAAAAATCTGACTTTTGGCAATTCACTCAAAAATGGTGCCAAAAGCTTGAAAATGCTCCCCTGACAGGTTTGGCACTCGAAACAGAAGGCTTTTTATCACAGGACAAGAAATCAGCCCTCAAAAACTTAACCGGCAGAAAATATTTTTTTGAAAAAATCCCTAAGCCCCGGGGTCACAATTTCAGCAAAAATCTGACTTTGGCAATTCACTCAAAAATGGTGCCAAAAGCTTGAAAATGCTCCCCTGACAGGTTTGGCACTCGAAACAGAAGGCTTTTTATCACAGGACAAGAAATCAGCCCTCAAAAACTTAACCGGCAGAAAATATTTTTTTGAAAAAATCCCTAACCCCGGGGTCACAATTTCAGCAAAAATCTGACCTTTGGCAATTCACTCAAAAATGGTGCCAACCGCTTGCAAATGCTCACCTGAAAGCTTTGGCGATGGAAACAGAAGGCTTTTTATCACAGGACAAGAAATCAGCCCTCAAAAACTTAACCGGCAGAAAATATTTTTTTGAAAAAATCCCTAACCCCGGGGTCACAATTTCAGGAAAAATATGACTTTTGGCAATTCACTCAAAAATGGTGCCAAAAGCTTGAAAACGCTCCGCTGAAAGCTTTGGCACTCAAAACAGAAGGATTTTTATCACAGGACAAGAAATCAGCCCTCAAAAACTTAACCGGCAGAAAATATTTTTTTGAAAAAATCCCTAAGCACCGGGGTCAAAATTTCAGCAAAAATCTTGCTTTTGGCAATTTACTCAAAAATTGTGCCAAAAGCTTGAAAATGCTCCCCTGACAGGTTTGGCACTCGAAACAGAAGGCTTTTTATCACAGGACAAGAAATCAGCCCTCAAAAACTTAACCGGCAGAAAATATTTTTTTGAAAAAATCCCTAAGCACCGGGGTCAAAATTTCAGCAAAAATCTGACTTTTGGCAATTCACTCAAAAATTGTGCCAAAAGCTTGAAAATGCTCCCCTGAATGCTTTGGTGATGGAAACAGAAGGCTTTTTATCACAGGACAAGAAATCAGCCCTCAAAAACTTAACCGGCAGAAAATATTTTTTTGAACAAAACCCTAAGCCTGGGGGTCACAATTTCAGCAAAAATCTGACTTTTGGCAGTTCACTCAAAAATGGTGCCAAAAGTTTGAAAATGCTCCCCTGAAAGCTTTGGCGATGGAAACAGAAGGCTTTTTATCACAGGACAAGAAATCAGCCCTCAAAAACTTAACCGGCACAAAATATTTTTTTGAAAAAATCCCTAAGCCCCGGGGTCACGATTTCAGCAAAAATCTGACTTTTGGCAATTCACTCAAAAATGGTGCCAAAAGCTTGAAAATGCTCCCCTGACAGGTTTGGCACTCGAAACAGAAGGCTTTTTATCACAGGACAAGAAATCAGCCCTCAAAAACTTAACCGGCAGAAAATATTTTTTTGAAAAAATCCCTAAGCCCCGGGGTCACAATTTCAGCAAAAATCTGACTTTTGGCAATTCACTCAAAAATGGTGCCAAAAGTTTGAAAATGCTCACCTGAAAGCTTTGGCGATGGAAACAGAAGGCTTTTTATCACAGGACAAGAAATCAGCCCTCAAAAACTTAACCGGCAGAAAATATTTTTTTGAAAAAATCCCTAAGCCCCGGGGTCACAATTTCAGCAAAAATCTGACTTTTGGCAATTCACTCAAAAATGGTGCCAACCGCTTGCAAATGCTCACCTGAAAGCTTTGGCACTCGAAACAGAAGGCTTTTTATCACAGGACAAGAAATCAGCCCTCAAAAACTTAACCGGCAGAAAATATTTTTTTGAAAAAATCCGTAACCCCGGGGTCACAATTTCAGGAAAAATCTGACTTTTGGCAATTCACTCAAAAATGGTGCCAAAAGCTTGAAAATGCTCCCCTGAAAGGTTTGGCACTCAAAACAGAAGGATTTTGATCACAGGACAAGAAATCAGCCCTCAACAACTTAACCGGCAGAAAATATTTTTTTGAAAAAATCCCTAAGTACCGGGGTCAAAATTTCAGCAAAAATCTGGCTTTTGGCAATTCACTCAAAAATGGTGCCAAAAGCTTGAAAATGCTCCCCTGACAGGTTTGGCACTCGAAACAGAAGGCTTTTTATCACAGGACAAGAAATCAGCCCTCAAAAACTTAACCGGCAGAAAATATTTTTTTGAAAAAATCCCTAAGCCCCGGGGTCACAATTTCAGCAAAAATCTGACTTTTGGCAATTCACTCAAAAATGGTGCCAACCTGTCAGAATATTCCTGTCCTCTTGCTTGGGAACAAAACAGATAATGAAAAAGAACGGGAAATCCCCAGGGGATTAGGAGAGCATTTAGCCAAGGTACAGTATGAAGAACATACAGTTCTGAAAACAACCAGTAATGTACACTTAACAAAAAAAAACACCTCCATGTTCCTCTTGGGAGCAACTTCTGTGATAACAAGGTCAATGAATATTACCCATCTGTGGCATGAGGTCAAATATTTGATTTTGTATATCTCATTAAGCTGAGGCCTTTGAAGCTATCTCATTACGATTGAAGAAGGGCTTGCTTTCACAATGTGATGATCAAGTTTCAAGAAAAAATCCCTCTGAATTGTCTGTTTCAATTAGAGCTGGTTTACTTATCCTCTTCGTGAGGGAGCACCTTTCTTTGAGTACATCGATTTCGTGATCTTGGGTACAAGAACAGCTTTCCTTTTGACCAGAAGGCACTATAGATGGATGGGAATCTATGGGCAGCTGCAAATTTGACCTGTGGCCCTAGGGAAGAGGAGAAAAATACTGTATTTTCTGCTCTATAAGATGCACCAGACCACAAGCTTTTGGAGGAGGAAAACAAGAAAAAAATATATTCTGAATCTCAGAAGCCAGAACAGCAAGAGGGATCTCTGCGCAGCGAAAGCAGCAATCCCTCTTGCTGTTCTGGCTTCTGGGATAGCTGCACAGCCTGCATTCGCTCCATAAGACGCACACACATTTCCCCTTACTTTTTAGGAGGGGAAAAGTGAGTCTTATAGAGCAAAAAATATGGTATTTCTCCTCATCCCTGGCACCAGCAATTGCATCCTCCACCTTGGTTTAAAGCTGAAAGTCACAGCTCTCTCATAGTATATAAAGCTGGATACTACCAAAATTAAGCCGTGCACTACTTTTAAGGATGTCACATAGAGGAGGGAGAAAGGTTGTTTTCTGCTGCTCCAGAGAAGCGGACACAGAGCAATGGATCCAAACTACAAGAAAGAAGATTCCACCTAAACATTAGGAAGAACTTCCTGACAGTAAGAGCTGTTTGACAGTGGAATTTGCTGCCAAGGAGTGTGGTGGAGTCTCCTTCTTTGGAGGTCTTTAAGCAGAGGCTTGACAACCATATGTCAGGAGTGCTCTGATGGTGTTTCCTGCTTGGCAGGGGGTTGGACTCGGTGGCCCTTGTGGTCTCTTCCAACTCTATGATTCTATGATTCTATGAAGAATGAGCCCAACTGAAGCAGAACCAACTTGACTTCTGCAAGAGGAAAAACCCTGTAGATCTTACAGACGTATCAGAATTCTTTGAGATTGTCAACAAGCAGATATAGAGGTACCGTATTTTTCGCCCCATAAGACGCACCGGTCCATAAGACGCACCTAGATTTTAGGGGGGGAAATAAAGGGGAAAAAATTTATTTCCCCCCCAGGTGCGCTGCGCTACACCAGGAGCTTGGAGCGTGCGGAGCTCAGCGCGCCCCAAGCTTCTGCGTGCCGGCAAGGTCTCCGCTAGCGTGGGAGAGCCGGGCGCCTCTCCCAGGGCTAGCGGACCCCTGCGCTAATCCAGAAGCTTGGGGCAAGCTGAGGTCAGCGCGCCCCAAGCTTCTGCGTGCCGGCAAGCAGTCCGCTGCCGCCCCAAGCCTCCCGCACCCGGCAGGAGGTCCCGCCGGGTGCGCGAGGCTTGGGGCGGCAGCGGACTGCTTGCGCGCACCTAGAAGCTTGGGGCGTGCTGAGCTCAGCGCGCGCCAAGCTTCTGCATGCCGGCAAGCAGTCCGCTGCCGCCCCAAGCCTCGCGCACCCGGTGGGACCTCCTGCCAGGTGTGCGAGGCTTGCAGACACTCGCCCGAAGCAGGGGGAGCCCTCCAGAGGGCTCCCCGTGCTTCGGGCGACAGGCTGCCGCCCCAAGCCTCGCGCACTCGGTGGGACCTCCTGCCGGGCGCGCGAGACTTGCAGGCATTCGCCCCATAAGACGCACCCCGATTTCCCCTTCATTTTTGGAGGGGAAAAAGTGCGTCTTATGGGGCGAAAAATACGGTAATCTGGTTGACATTGTGTACTTGGACTTCCAAAGAGCTTTAGACAACGTATCTCACCAAACACTCCAGAGTAAGCTTAGCAGTCAAAAATAAAAAATAACACTCAGGACAAGGTGATTCTGGTTTGAAGCCTATATAGTGGTATCTTGGTTCTCAAAACTAATCCGTTCTGGAAGTCTGTTCCAAAACCAAAGCGTTCCAAAACCAAGGCATGCTTTCCCATAGAAAGTAATACAAAACGGATTAATCTGTTCCAGACTTTTAAAAACAACTGTGAAAACAGCAATTTAACATCGATTTTACTATCTGAAGAGACGATTGATCCATAAAATGAGAGCAACAATTGATACTGTACTATAAGATAAATAAGACAGTGTTGTAGATGATAAAAATTAAAATTGCATTTTTTTCCTTATCTGCACTAATGATAGTTATTGTTTGGATGGGGGGCTTTTTTCCATTTCTGCAGTCACACGATCAGTCAGTAGCTGAATTGGGTTTCACACAGTCACAAAAACAAATTAACTGAAAAAGCCACAAAAACAGAAAATAAATAGCTAAAACAAAAGCACCAAACTTAATCTGTTCTGGAAGTCCGTTTGACTTCCGAAATGTTTGAAAACCAAGGCGCAGCTTCTGATTGGTGCTGACGCCCTGGAAACAATAGCCGACAGCCGCATCGGACGTTCAGCTTCCAAAAAACGTTCGAAAACCGGAACACTTCTGGGTTTTTGGCGTTTGGGAACCAAGGCGTTTGAGAACCAAGGTACCGCTGTACCAATTATGTATTATTGATCAATGTGTCAGAAGGAGCTCTCCCCGTTCCTAAACCCAAAAGAAATGTTGGGGCATTTAGATAGCCTTCAAAAGGGCCATATGCAAATCTCTTCCAGCAAATCGAGGCCTTAAATTATGTAACTATCGGTGTATATCATCTCATTATGAAAAGTGATTGTCTCAACGCAATACATGACTACAGTGGCAAAATTATATTTTTTAAAATCTAACCGCCATGATGCCGCAATAAAGGAAGTCACAGTGGCTGTTACATAAATGCAAATATATTTTAGGGGACGGGGGATGCTTTTACAGTGGAATGAGATTCTTGAGATATATGTATAAATTTAGATTTAGTCCCTAAGGGTGCATTTAGATGCTTGTTGCTAAATGATGTGAGCAATGCTTTTTTTCTTTTCTATTACAGGAATACAATTTAATCTTCTATGAATGCAGTGCTCTGTCAGGTGACGGCATAAACAAGTCTGTCCTGCACTTGGCCAGGTAAGGAAAAGTGTTAAGGATGCTTTGCAAACTAGGGTCCATCAGGTTTTATAAATGGGTTCCAGTGAACGAGTGTGCTCATGACCAGTGGTCCTGGTGTTGGTGTTGCTTCTCATACCAGGAACTCAGTGAAGAAAACTATTATGCCACCATCAGTAGGAGAATTGTATACCAAGTACATGAATAAGATTTGAAATGGGAAAAGGAGCATTCACCATGAGTTGGGAAAGCGAACATTGGTGTAGCTTCTATTTGGAATTGTATATCAGAATCATTCTTTGGTGATCTATGGCAAATGGTTATGTGTGTTGGTGTAGCTCTTCAGTGCACTCATGAGCAATATTTCATTATCTTAACTATGTTTCATTGTCACTTTGAAAAGGGTTCTTGGCATGTAAGTAGCCTAGCTTAGTTTAAAAGGATAATTTGTCGAAGGTAGATCCAGAGGTGTAATGGGGCGCGAGTTGTAAGGCCGGTTGCCCCAGGGTGCAAAATAGTTGAGGCAAAAAATTTCGACCACCTGGTGCTGCCATTGTTGTAAACAAAAATCTGTCTTTTCCCTTATGGGGTATCCAAGAGCCCATATAGAGTCCTTACATAGGTTCCCTATTGGTAGGAGAAAATAACAGAGGCCAACCAGAGAATATTGAGAAGCAAAGCAGCTAGTAAGCCTGATCTTTATTGATCTGTTGCAACAGGGTGCTCCCCTCACCCGTAGGAAAGGAGGAGGAACCCAGAACAATGGCGCACAAGGCCTTATATGGACTGTTGAAATTGTCACCCTGTAGATCAAGACCACTCCCAGAAACATCATACATACATCACAGAAGGGGTGTAACCAGTGGCGTAGCATGGGTTGTCAGCACCCGGGGCAAGGCAAGTAATTTGCGCCCCCTAACCCGTGGATTTGCGCCCCTAACCCTAACCCCCAGATGTTGCACCCGGTGCAGCCGGCCCCCCCTGCACCCCCCACGCTACGCCACTGGGTGTAACCTAAGACCACCCCTCAGATACATCATACCTACATCACAGAAAAGGTGGTCTGAAACAGAAATTTGAGTGTTGTTTTTCTCCTGTCTTTGTTTATCTCCTGTCTGGCAGGTTATTTGATTGGATTGCCTGGGGAGCCTGGCCAGTCTTTTGTAATGATAAATACATAGTTCCTGGGCCATGTCACAGGTTCACACCCTATTCAAACACAGACATACCCTTAAGACAGGATTTGTGAAGGAAAAGACAATGGGGAGGCTTTTCCATTTTCCTTTGACCTTGCAGAGAAAACATTTGCTCAGTTTGGGACAGTTTGGGAATCAAAATGGTTCCAGGTCGGTCTTCCTGTGCTGATCTATGTACGTGCTTGGTTGGTACACTTATGGACATTTAACATATATCTAAGACCTCAAAATGGGACGCAGGTGGCGCTGTGGGTTAAACCACAGAGCCTAGGACTTGCCGATCAGAAGGTCGGCGGTTCGAATCCCCGCGACGGGGTGAGCTCCCGTTGCTCAGTCCCTGCTCCTGCCAACCTAGCAGTTTGAAAGCATGTCAAAGTGCAAGTAGATAAATAGGTACCGCTCCGGCGGGAAGGTAAACGGCGTTTCCATGTGCTGCTCTGGTTCGCCAGAAGCGGCTTAGTCATGCTGGCCACATGACCCAGAAGCTGTACGCCGGCTCCCTCGGCCAATAGAGCGAGATGAGCGCCGCAACCCCAGAGTCGGCCATGACTGGACCTAATGGTCAGGGGTCCCTTTACCTTTAAGACCTCAAAATTCCTATCACACTCTATACAGCTGCACACTTCCACTTCAAACAGCTTCTCCATGCAAACCAGGAAATGACCTCTCCAGACAACTGGGCAACTCTTCTTTTCCTATCTCTGTGGCTGTGATCTGCTGGGTAACGTGGATGCCATTGGGCATGCATACTATGTCCAGTTCCCACCCACCCACCCTCTGTGCAACCCCGGGTGCTGGCAATCCATTCTACGCCACTGGTTAGATCTATCAATGGCTATTAACCCAGTTGGTTAACAGAACATAATATTCACATTCATAGGTCAAGAGGTTCAGTTTCTGGAGACAAAGAGGTTCAGTTTCTGGTGGGGCACCCCACACTCAAGCTTTGCTCAGTGGGCTTTCTAGATGCATAGAACTAAGTCTTGTTGTAAGCAGATGGACCTTGAGCCAATTCTACAAATTAGTGTTTATGTTTCTTTCTGTAGGGTTTTAAAAGAACAAGAAGAAAAGGTGAAGGAAAAGACTATTCAGCTACATCAAGCCTCCAAGAAGAAGACTTGTTGTACCAAGCAGTAGAGGGCGTTTATGGCTTATACACACTTAACTTTTCCTCTGCTCTTTCTAACCACTGTTCTGCGCTTAAAAGGACTGTGGCCAAGCACTGGGATTGGGGTTTTTTTTAGCCTGGGAGCTTTTCGTGTGAAAACCTTCTCTTTAGTGCTCATTCTGAGCAAATATCAGTTCAGGATTTTCTGCAGATTGATGCTTCCTCCGTTTGAGTGCTAAAGAGCAGCTTTTCGCAAGGAAAGCTCTGGGACAAAAAACAACAAAACCCGCTCAGACACAGACCTTTTAAGGAAACAGTGGATGAAGGGTAATAATTGTGGGGTGTGAAATACAGAGCAGTCAAATACAACATTCCTAGAGTGGACATAAAAAGGGGATGTCTGGACCAGCCAGTCGGAACTTCCTGTTTCCTTCTGGGCTGGGACAAACTTCCTCTACATTTGACTAGAGGTGGGCGTGACCTTACCTGTACAGGTAACAAAACAGCAGAGGGCAAGACAGCCATCTCTCTCTCTGACTCCATTCCTTGAAGAAGCATCATCTCCTTAGCCTAAGATGCTCTCTTGGCAGCCAAGAGAGGACAAAGGAACTACAGTGGTGCCTCGCAAGACGAAATTAATTCGTTCCGCGAGTTTTTTCATCTAGCAAATTTTTCGTCTTGCGAAGCACAGTGTTGGAAAAGTTTTGGAAAAGCTTCAAAAATCACCAAAAACGTCAAAAAAGGCTACCACACCGCGTTCTATGAGTTGCTCCTCAAAGTCAAGTCACAACTGTATTAACGGTGTTAAGAAAAAGGAAACAAACTTGCAAAAAACGCAAGACGTTTTCGTCTTGCGAAGCAAGCCCATAGGGAAATTCATCTTGCGAAGCAGCTCAAAAACAGCAAAACCCTTTCGTCTAGCAATTTTTTCGTCTTGCGAGGCATTCGTCTTGCAGGGCACCACTGTACTGTATTTTTCGCTCTATAAGACGTACCAGACCACAAGATGCACCTAGTTTTTGGAGGAGGAAAACAAGAAAAAAATATTCTGAATCTCAGAAGCCAGAACAGCAAGAGGGATTGCTGCGCAGCGAAAGCAGCAATCCCTCTTGCTGTTCTGGCTTCTGGCATAGCTGTGCAGCCTGCATTCACTCCACAAGACGCACACACATTTCCCCTTACTTTTTAGGAGGGAAAAAGTGAGTCTTATAGAGCAAAAAATATGGTACTTCTCCTTATGGGATAGATAGAAGAAGAAGAAGAAGAAGAAGAAGAAGAAGAAGAAGAAGAAGAAGAAGAAGAAGAAGAAGAAGAAGAAGAAGAAGAAGAAGAAGAAGAAGAATTTCTATTATTTATACCCCACCCAGCCACTCTGGGCAGCTTACAACACATCTAAAAACATAATAAAAACACCAATCCTTTTTAAAAAGGGTAAGTGTGGATAGGCCCTACGTCCATTTTTCCCCGTTAATAAGTAAACTTAGTCTTTTTCCCTTTGCATAGAATACCACATCTGCCGCACAGTACAGCCAGAAGCATTCACCAACAAAACATAAGAAAACATCTGAGGAGAACTAGCGTATTGGATTATGCTAACGGGTTTTTGGTTTCTGCTGGGCTGTAAATTATTCCAGGTGAAGCCCCACTTCTGTTGGCGAGGGCTTCCTTTCGAAAACCCTTTTCTCCTACAACTTCCTTCTGGTTTCTGGTATTTACTCTCCTGCTTCCTCCTCTTCCTGGGATGGCAGTTTGACATTGATAAGTTCAGGGCTTATCCTCACAGTCTTAAAATCCGCCTTGCCACTGCCTGTTTCCCTTAACTGGAGGTAAAGCCAGATTTTTGCCTAATCAATATTAACATGAAAAGGTGTTTTTTAAATTTTTTTTAAAAATGCATTCAGTTGTGCCATAAAACATTCGTTTGCTACATCATGGTTTTCCCTGCTTCCATACACCACATCCTTAAAGGTAAAGGTACCCCTGACCTTTAGGTACAGTCGCAAATGACTCTGGGGTTGTGGCGCTCATCTCACTTTACTGGCCGAGGGAGCCGACGTTTGTCCACAGACCGTTTTCCCGGGTCATGTGGCCAGCATGACTAAGCCGCTTCTGGCGAACCAGAGCAGCGCACAGAAACGCCGTTTACCTTCCCGCCGGAGTGGTACCTATTTATCTACTTGCACTTTGATGTGCTTTTGAACTGCTAGGTGGGCAGGAGCAGGGACCGTCACGGGGATTCGAACCGATTTCATTGTTGCTGTTGCTGCTGCTGAATTCCAGGTGCAACTTTCTCTCCTCCTCGGATGGATTTCCCAGGCAGGAAGTCCCTTTTCTCTCATCGTGGCTTACTTCTGAGTTGGCATGCCTGACTGAGTTGCTAGCACACCAGGCACAATGCCCTCTCCTCCCTCCATAGTCTTTCAAAGTGCAAAAGCTTTGCTGCTCTCTCCTTGCTTCCATGTGTGTTGGCAGCCTCCACTTTCCCCAGCAGCCCAGGCACCTGCATGCAAGAGCCAAGCTGGTAGCAAGCAGTGTAGCAGCTAGACTGGTGACTGGGAGTGGCTGCTGGGACCACATAACACCGGTCCTGAGAGATCTGCATTGGCTCCCAGTATGTTTCCGAGCACAATTCAAAGTGTTGGTGCTGACCTTTAAAGCCCTAAACGGCCTCGGTCCTGTATACCTGAAGGAGCGTCTCCACCCCCATCGTTCAGCCCAGACACTGAGATCCAGCGCCGAGGGCCTTCTGGCGGTTCCCTCATTGCGAGAAGTGAGGTTACAGGGAACCAGACAGAGGGCCTTCTCGGTAGTGGCGCCCACCCTGTGGAACACCCTCCCTTCAGATGTGAAGGAAATAAGCAGCTGTCTTCTCTTTAAAAGACATCTGAAGGCAGCCCTGTTTAGGGAAGTTTTGAATATTTGATGCTGTATTGTTTTTAACACTTGATTGGAAGCTGCCCAGAGTGGCTGGGGAGACTCAGCCAGATGGTTGGGGTATAAATAATAAATTATTATTATTATTAGTAGTAGTAGTAGTAGTGGATAGGATTTACTCTTGAGGAGGAGGAAGTGCCAAGTGAGCTGTGCCCCTTCACAGCCTCATCATTCATGTTGGTGGCAAGTAGGGTTTGGGCAAGTGAATAGCCCAAAATTGTTGGTTTATTTTCTTTGCAAAATCTCCAATAAAAAATTGAAGTTTTTGAGCTATTTGTAAGGAAAAACGACACAGCCGACAGGGGTTGCCTATGTTCAGATTTCCCCAGACATTTAAGCAATTTCTGCCCAGACTGCTTCTGACAGCTGATTGCCGGCTATGTCCAGGAGAGTCTGGACATATGGCCACCCAAGTGGTAAGGGGAAAAATAGGTATATAGAAAAGAGAATTCCTGGATGCAAATGTCCAGATTTGGATGGCGCTGTGGTGTAAAAACAGCCTAGGCCTTGCCGATCAGAAGGTTGGCAGTTCGAATCCCCGCGAGGGGTGAGCTCCCGTTGTTCGGTTCCAGCTTCTGCCAACCTAGCAGTTCAAAAGCACACCAGTGCAAGTAGATAAATAGGTACCACTCCAGCGGGAAGGTAAATGGCATTTCCATGCCCTACTCTGTTTTCACCAGAAGCGGCTTAGTTATGCTGGCCACGTGACCCAGAAAAACGGTCTGCGGATGAGCGCCACAACCCCAAACTCGTTTGCAACTGGACTTAACTGTCAGGGGTCCTTTACCTTTTACTCTTTGGTGAGAGAAACCCCCGCCCCTCGAGATTTAATTGCTTTGTGATTATTCCAGATAAATAGAAACCTTTTCCATTTTATTAGCTGATCATTTGTTGTTTGATTTAGAATATTCTGAAATGAGATTCATTTGGGAAATGAAAGAAGAGTTTTAAACATTGCTTAATAAATTCATTGGAAAGTTGTTCATAATTATATTTATTGTATTTATATGAATATTGAGACAAAAAGAAATGAGTATGTTTTGTTAAAAATATATTGATTTATTTGTTCCATTTTATTTAGTTTTTGTAATTATGTTAAATAATGTAATTCAATCACCTCTGTTTTTCTCCATTTGCCTAACTACTATAAAAAGATCAAGGCTGTGTCTGAATTAGTTTGATTCACTTTAACAATTGTGGCTGCAATCCAAGGTTTTCTTCCAGTGGCTTTGTTTATATTTTTCTTTTAAAAAATAAACATTTTAAATTATGAAATATTTTATGATGATGAATAACATGTTTAGCACACTGTGTTCATATATTTACTCTCCCAAAATGTTTTCTGTGTAGTAGGAATACTTTTGTATAATACCATGTACAGTCTCGGGTCTTTACAGTTCCTACACCAAATCAATATGAAATGGTAGAGAAGCTTGTTGAAATCCAGGCTTTTAGAAGTCCATGATAAACATGATGACAAGTATGAAGAAAGAAAAACTGATAGGAGCTCAGAAAATGAGATTGACTGAATTTCATGTCATATTCACATTGATGGTTTCTTCTTTTGACCCTCATCCCCACGACGGGGTGAGCTCCCGTTGTTCAGTCCCAGCTCCTGCCCACCTAGCAGTTCGAAAGCACGTCAAAGTGCAAGTAGATCAATAGGTACCGCTCCGGCGGGAAGGTAAACAGTGTTTTCGTGCACTGCTGTGGTTCGCCAGAAGCGGCTTAGTCATGCTGGCCACATGACCCGGAAGCTGTATGCCGGCTCCCTCAGCCAATAAAGCGAGATGAGCGCCGCAACCTCAGAGTCGGCCACGACTGGACGTAATGGTCAGGGGTCCCTTTACCCTTTACCTTTAAAGTAGGAAAGCCGAAGAGATGCTAGGTTCTACTTGTTACATAACCACTTCCTCATCCACAGGAGGACCTCTCCTCTTATTCCAGAACTACAGTGGTACCTCGGGTTACAGACGCTTCAAGTTACAGACTCTGATAACCCAGAAATAGTACCTCGGGTTAAGAACTTTGCTTCAGGATGAGAACAGAAATTGTGGAGCGGTGGCAGCGGCCGGCCCCATTAGCTAAAGTGGTGCTTCAGGTTAAGAACAGTTTCAGGTTAAGAACAGACCTCCAGAACGAATTACGTACGTAAGCAGAGGTACCACTGTACTAAGCTTTACACTTTGTCGAAACCCTTTTGGAAGTCCAAGAATACCATGAAAGCTGCCTCCATCGTCAGGCTTGTTGACTCTCAAATAGGTTAGTGAGACAGGACGTTCCATGTCAGCAAGGCTTGCTCAATATGCTTGGCTATTTTATCTGGCAGAGCTTTCCACCAATTTTTCTGAAATGGATATTAAGCCATGGGTTGTCAACCTGGTCTATATCGCCCACTGTTTCAGGATTCTAGGTGGGCGGTAGGGGGTTCTACGACACAACCTGAATCCTCCTTCCATCGAGCACTGGTAGGCGGTAAGGAAATTTCACCATCAAGAAAGATGCATTAGTGGGTGGTAGGTATAAAAAGGTTGACCCCTATATTAGGGACGCGGGTGGCGCTGTGGATTAAATCGCAGAGCCTAGAACTTGCCAATCAGAAGGTCAGTGGTTCGAATCCCTGCAAGGGGGTGAGCTCCCGTTGTTCGGTCCCAGCTCCTGCCAACCTAGCAGTTCAAAAGCACATCAAAGTGCAAGTAGATAAATAGGGAAGGTAAACGGCGTTTCCATGCGCTGCTCTGGTTCGCCAGAAGCGGCTTAGTCATGCTGGCCACATGACCCGGAAGCTGTACGCCGGCTCCCTCGGCCAATAAAGCGAGATGAGCACCGCAACCCCAGAGTCGGTCACGACTGGACCTTATGGTCAGGAGTCCCTTTACCTATACCTATTAAGCTAACTAGCTTAATTTCCAGGATCCCCTGTATCGCTCTCTAAAATAATTGTGTTACCTTGGCCACGTTCCAGCTATCAGATACTGTACATATAATACAGAGGCCGATCACAGGAACACGTTACATATTTTTGTTAGCAGATCAGCAATTTCGCATTTGAATTCTCAGGTGGACGCTCTCTGGGACCACCAACCAGTCAGTTTTATTTTGCCAGATTGTTGTTGTTTCAGCGCTTTTCACAGTTTTTGGAATTTCAATTTCCCCTGACTCATTTTCACATTTTTTCTGAATTTTTGGTTTTTCTTACAGGCAGGTCACAATTTTTGTGCTATGTCAGAGAATTTTTTATTCTCCTGACAATTTTTCACTCTCTCTTTTTGTAATTTTTCATTTTGGGGGCATTATTTATTGCGTTTTCCAGAGTTTTTTGAGTTCTTGTTTTTCCAGATTGGCAGGTCTCTATTTTATTTCTTTCTTTCTGACATTTTTTGGAATCTTTGATTCTCCAGACCATTTCCCACATGTTTTGGATCTCCCCCCCCCCCCCCGGACTTCTGGGCCAGTATTTGGGGTGTTTTAAACTTTTTTGGAATTATTGTTTTTCCTGGTCACAATTTTTTGCATTTGGTGCTTTAATCCCCCCCCTTTACGAGTTTTTCACATTTTGAGAAATTTTTCAGTTTTTCTGACCCGCACATGTATTCTCACAAACAACTACAGAGAAAACAAACATTGCTATTTCATTGGTTCTATTGAAGTTTGTTTCTCTCTGTGTCAGTTCCTATCAGGCCTCTCAAGTCTGAAAACAGAGGGAGGCACTTTTCTGGTTATTATGCAGCCTGATATGGAAAAAAGTAAATAATATAATAATAATAATAATTTATTATTTGTACCCCGCCCATCTGGCTGGGTTTCCCCAGCCACTCTGGGCGACTTCCACAGAGACCAAAAATACACTAAAATGTAAAGACTGCAATGTGAAGTCTTCATTTATGCAGCTTCCAGATGATGTATTTTGATTTATGGATGTGAATCCTCTGAATCTGGTTTGTCTCGTGCTGAATGTGGAAATATATCTGGTGAAACTAGGAAGGACTTGATATCCTGATTTTCCATTTCCAAATCAACCAATGTACTTTAAATCACCATTATGAATAACATCACAAAGACCTTGGACATAAATGCATTTGCATGGAAATAAGGACTACAGATTCTAGCAGACGATGTTTTCCAATTTGACTTGTGGTTCTGTTGCTTGTGCACTTAAGAGCGTAAAAATGTGAGAGTGGCAGCCATAAATTGATGTTTTAGGCCAGTGCATTCTCTCTTGAATCTCTCAGCAGCTAATGAGCCAGGAAATAATCTTATTGTCTGTAGGTCCTTCGGCCAGACTGCTGCTACTATTTTTGAAACTGGTCTACCTTTAATCCACTTAGCCAGTCAAAACCTCACCCTCTTTTGTTCACACAGTTTATGAGTTTACAACCTTCGTGTATATCTCTTCCTTCCCTTCAGAAACAAAAAAAACATTGCATATAGTGGATATCAAATTGTTCTGTTATTTAAAGGCTTAAAACGATCCACCTATTTATTTAGTGGTGGGAAGAACCAGCTTTTATCTTTTTCAACTGAGTCACCTTCTAACTGCTGCCAGCAAATATCTGTACTTGTTTTTTTACCAACACCATCCAGGTTAGACCAAGTATAAAACCAGCCACATTTGTATAATTAAATAAAAGTAACAATATATCCTCTATTACCGTATTTTTCGCCCTATAGGACGCACTTTTTCCCCTCCAAAAATGAAGGGGAAATGTGTGTGCGTCCTATGGGGCAAATGCAGGCTTTCGCTGAAGCCTGGAGAGTGAGAGGGGTCGGTGCGCACCGACCCCTCTTGCTCTCCAGGCTTCAGGAGAGCCCCAGCGCCAGCCCCACAAGGTTGGGGGACAGCGGGGAGGCGGAACGCCATCCCGCTGTCTCCCGATGTGGTTTGGAGGCTGACGGCGGGGAGACGTGTGCTTCTCCCCGCCGCCAGCCCCGCAAGCTCCGGGGACAGCGGGGAGGCGCAGCGCGTCTTCCCACTGTCTCCGGACCTGGTCTGAAGGCGGGCAGCGGGGAGAAGAGCGCTTCTCCCCGCTGCCGGCCCCACAAGCGCCTGGGGGGGGGAATTTTTTTCCCTCTATTTCCCCCCAAAAGAACTTGGGTGCGTCCTATGGGACGGTGCGTCCTATGGGGCGAAAAATACGGTAATTATAAAGATCTGCTAAGGCGAGTTCAGTTTGATACGGTTTCTTTAAAGCTTATAGTAATATGGTTCCTGTCGCACACAGTTATTCCCTGCGCTATTCAAGAGTCGAGCTAACCTAGTCTAGTTCTGCAATCTCTTTCCAACAGTGGCCCATCAAGGTGTCTCTGAGAGCTCATGAGCAAGTAAAAGTTGCAGCCTTGTTCATCTCTTTGTTTCAGCATCAGAGACGTTGCTTCTGTATGTATAGTTTCCATTCAGTTATTGTAGCCAGTGACAGACCAATGCTGCATGAATTTTATTGCTTTCGTTCACAAGATCGCATCCATTGTCACATCTTGCAGTAATGAAGTCCGTCAGTCCAATTATGCAGGTATTTTGTTTATTCTGTTCTAAACAGCTGGAACAATTTGATGCCTACAACCCTATTGGGGGTTGTTTTGGTTTTTTAATTTATTTTTTAAAAAAACTATTACTGTTTTTCTTGTTATCTAAGAGGATGTTGTGTCATAGATCTCATTAGATGCATAATCTAATGAGATTATGATAGACACATAATCTAAGGAACTAAGGCTGAACGTTAAGTGTCCGAGAGCAAATGTTTATGGATTTTGAGCTACAAATTAGTGTCCAGTTTTAAACTCAGCTCACCTACTCAACTGGCCTCAAATAGAGCCAGGGCTTTCTCGGCTGCGGCTCCAATCTGGTGGAACGCTCTGTCACAAGAGACTAGGGCCCTGCGGGACCTGACATCTTTCCGCAGGGCCTGCAAGACAGAGCTGTTCCACCAGGCCTTTGGTCAGGGCGCAGCCTGACTCCCTCCTCTGGCAATCTGCACAGAATTTTGCTTAACGGTTGCCATCAATTTGATTTTAATTAATTTTTATAATGAAATGTTTTTAGAATGTGGGATTATTTGATTGTTGTTAGCCGCCCTGAGCCCGGCTTCGGCTGGGGAGGGCGGGATATAAATAAAATTTATTATTATTATTACTCCCTGGGTGACCTTTAGCATGCAGCTCTCTAGCACCAGCTGAAATACGGGGCAAGAATAATACCTTGCAGGATTTACACCTTTGAAGACATCAGTGCTGAGCAATATTATTTCAGTGAGTTGAAATCCAGTCCGTCTCTAAATGATCTGTTCAGGAAACTGCAGCCGCAACTTCACTTTCCATGCTACTATGGACAAACATGCCATTAGTCACAAGGCAATGCAGCTAGTTGGTTGCTAAGGAACGGCTCCTGTTGCTTTAACTCAGTGGGGTGGCTGTTGATCATTCACCAGCCAGCCAAGGAGCCTTCAGCTTAAGAGACACAGCTGAAGACAGTCACATTCTGTGTCGGAATGAGCTGCCTTTACACCCTGACGTAGAGGGCAGGATTAGTAACATCCTGGCCCCCACCAACACCCTTGTGGTTTATAAAAGGAAAATATTAAAAACCACTCTTGACATAAATTAACCCCCACTGTACATATTTCAAAATATCAAAACCAAAAGGCTGTAGGATTTCTCCTGGAGGCAGAAGTGGAAACAATTTTTCTCCTCGATACACAGCTTCTAAATCAATGTTTTATGCTTTATTGGAAGTTCAGAAGTGCAACAGTTAAATATACTGACATTTTACAATTTTCCTTTTCCCTCTCAAGAACATGCACAGGAACATATGCATAGTACTATACAGATCATATGCAAAAAAGACTGAGTGAGAAACTGTTTTCGATTTTGTGAATTGATTCCCTCTGAATGAAACTGAATTGTAGTGAACAGAGTTTGACTTCAAGGTATTCGGCTCCGAGGAAATGTTCAAAACTTACATAAACAGCATCCGCCAATTTCTGAAGAGCTGAATAGGTGCAAATCTTATTCACGCAGCATCAAAAATAAAATTAAAAAAACCCTATCCAAACTTGTTCAGTTCATTCTTTAAATTCACACTGTACAACTTAATGAGTAGTTACAGTTCCTATTTTACAAAGTAATTACACTAAATACACAAATATACATGAAGCAAATAAGCCTTCATTTTTATGATCCTATGTCACAATGATGTGCCATCTACCTGCTCTCCTCCTAGAAATACAACTTTTTGCACCCATCCTTGGCTACAGAAAACAATGAGTGCATTATCTGCATTTTAAGGTTGCAGGCGTCGAAAGCCAAAATATACTCGGTCTCCCGCAGTCCTTTTTTTTAATCAGTCCTTACTTTGGCTTCTTCGTTGCATGCTGGAGAATGGGTCTTCACCCCATTACCCCAGCGGTTTTTCTTCATATTTCCACGATTCACAGCACTCGCATTCACTGCAGCGCCACATGGAAAGTCTTAAGGGGAAAGACTTTAGGCACACAGCTCCATGTGTCTTAGCAGCCAGCCAGCCACCTGTGCAAGCCACTGACGTCCCCAGTGCATTTGTGCTAATTCCCTGAACATTTACGAGACGCTCCCCCACTCAACTTGAAAATATATATATAAAAAGAAAGCTCGGCTCTCTCATTCCCGATGGCCAGCTAAATACAGGAAAAGAAAACATTCTGTGGCTATGGATGCAGGGGCACAGAAAAGTCTTCATGACTGGGGAACAGCATGCAGGGTGGAATAGGCAACGCTGGATTCCTGGCAGTCCTGCCATGGCAGAGTCCAGAAACCTTCTGAACGAGACACTGCAGACTATGCTGACGGTCCTGATCCTTGTGATGTTGGCTGAGAAGGCTGCGGAGTTGTCCCTTGCGGCTGGGAGGGCGCAGGCGAAGGACTCGTCTGCAACTGTGCTTGGAACTGGGCCAGCTGCTCTGGACTGGCCAGCGTCTTCAGGAGGTTGTTTTCCTGCTCCAGTTGGTTGTTCTTCTCAATCAGCTCTTTGATCTGCTCTTTGAGAACCTCCACTTCCTCTCTTACAGCGTACATCAAGTGGCTCTTCACGAGATCCTGGAGGGGGTAAAAGAAAATGTCAGGACTGGAGGAGACTGAGAGGTGATATGAGAGACATCTTCCAATATCCACATGGAAGATGGAGCACACTTGTTTTCTGCTGCTACAGAGGGTAGGATTCCAGTGGTAAGAAAGTGGTGCATGCTCTAGTTATCTCCCGCTTGGACTACTGCAATGCGCTCTATGTGGGACTACCTTTGAAGGTGACCCGGAAACTACAACTAATCCAGAATGCGGCAGCTAGACTGGTGACTGGGTACGACCCCCGAGACCTACATTGGCTCCTAGTACGTTTCCAAGCACAATTCAAAGTGTTGGTGCTGACCTTTAAAGCCCTAAGCGGCCTTGGTCCTGTATACCTGAAGGAGCGTCTCCACCCCCATCGTCCAGCCCAGACACTGAGGTCCAGCTCCAAGGAGCGCCTTCTGGCGGTTCCCTCCCTGCGAGAAGCCAAGTTACAGGGAACCAGGCAGAGGGCCTTCTCAGTGGTGGCACCCGCCCTGTGGAATGCCCCCCCCCGATGTCAAAGAAAACAATAAGTACCAAACTTTTAGAAGACATCTGAAGACGGCCCTGTTTAGGGAAGCTTTTAATGTTTAATCGGTTATTGACTTTTAATATTCTGTTGGAAGCCGCCCAGAGTGGCTGGGGAAACCCAGCCAGCTGGGCAGGGTATAAATAATAAATTATTATTATTATTATTATTATTATTATTATTATTATTATTATTATTATTATTATTATGCCTGAACATCAGGAATAACTTTCTGGCAGTAAAAGCAGTCTGAGAGAGGAATGGACGACCTTGGAAGATGGTGGGCTCCTTCATTTGCACTGCAGGGGGTCGGACTAGATCACCCATGGGGTTCCCTTCCAACTCAACAGTTCTGTGACTCCAGGAAGGGAAAGCGCATCAAGGCAAAACGGAATGGCAAGCAATTCTCATATGCATGCCAGAACACCACTCAACAGTTTCGTCCACATTCCATTTGTTGAATCTTCCATGGAATGCTCATCTATGGAAGGTTTTAGAGCAGACTCAGTTAAAAAAATAATAATTCAGAGCCTGTAAACGTACTGATGGTTATGTTTTAGCAGAAGTGAAAAACATAAACCAGAACTGAGCCTCTGTAGGACAGAGTCAGCAGTCACAGGAGGAATGAAGTCACCGTTCCTCCTGCTCTCTTGAGTTCTGCTATCGCTTAGGGTCCTGTTATCTCAAGGAGTGCTGAGTGGGAACCATGAACTTCCCAATATAGGGTGGTATTCAACTATCACATCCCATCAATGCAAGGATTGCCACTTCCGTAACGGGACTTCCCCTCTCCTCCTAATGCACACCTTCCCAAATTTGCTCTTGGAGGTTGGAGGAACCCTCAGAACAAATTTAGTGGGACACGCATGGTGATGGGGAGCCCCACTCCACAAATGGAAATCCTTGCTACATGTTTTCCCCCATTGTGTTTGTTCAGGTATCTATGTGCAACCCTGGATAGGCGATTTCCTTGTGAAGGAAAGGAGCTCACTAACATGGCAGTTTGTTTGCACAAGCAAGGTAAGGAGCAGCTGAATACAGTGGTGCCTCGCAAGACGAAATTAATTCGTTCCGCAATTCTCTTCGTCTTGCGGGTTTTTCGTCTTGCGATGCACGGTTTCCCATAGGAATGCATTGAAAATCAATTAATGCGTTCCTAGGGAAACCACCTTCAGGCCAGGTCCGGGGACAGTCTGTCCCCGGACCTCTTCTGAAGGCTGGGGGGGGGGGGGACAAGGGCTTTTCTTCCCACCCCCAGCATTTTAAAAAACCCTGGGACAGCGGAGGACTTCTCCGCTGTGCGGGGCTATCTTAAAATGCTGGCGGGCGGCATTTTAAATCGCCCCGGACAGCGGAGGACTTCTCCGCTGTCCGGGGCGATTTAAAAGCCCCTGGGAAGGCAGGCAGGGGGGACAAAGACTTTCGCCCCCTGCCCGCCTTCAGAAGGTGTTCCCGCCCCCCTTCGGAACATCGTTCCGAAGTGGGGCGGCTGGGGCAGCTGTTCCCGCCCCCCGCCCCACTTCGGAACAGCTTTCCGAAGTGGGGTGGATGGGACAGGTGTCCCCGCCCCCCGCCCCACTTCGGAAAGCTGTTCCGAAGTGGGGCGGCGGCGGCAGGTGTCCCCGCCCCCCCGCCCCACTTCAGAAAGCTGTTCCGAAGTGGGGCGGCGGCGGCAGGTGTCCCCGCCCCCCGCCCCACTTCGGAACAGCTTTCCGAAGTGGGGCGGCGGCGGCAGCTGTTTCCGCCCCACCTCCCCACTTCGGAACATCGTTCCGAAGTGGGGCGGCTGGGGCAGCTGTTCCCGCCCCACCTCCCCCCTTCGGAACATCGTTCCGAAGTGGGGCGGATGGGGCAGCTGTTCCCGCCCCACCTCCCCCCTTCGGAACATCGTTCCGAAGTGGGGCGGCTGGGGCAGCTGTTCCCGACCCACCTCCCCCCTTCGGAACATCGTTCCGAAGTGGGGCGGCTGGGGCAGCTGTTCCCGACCCACCTCCCCCCTTCGGAACATCGTTCCGAAGTGGGGCGGCTGGGGCAGCTGTTCCCGACCCACCTCCCCCCTTCGGAACATCGTTCCGAAGTGGGGCGGATGGGGCAGCTGTTCCCGACCCACCTCCCCCCTTCGGAACATCGTTCCGAAGTGGGGCGGATGGGGCAGCTGTTCCCGACCCACCTCCCCCCTTCGGAACATCGTTCCGAAGTGGGGCGGATGGGGCAGCTGTTCCCGACCCACCTCCCCCCTTCGGAACATCGTTCCGAAGTGGGGCGGCTGGGGCAGCTGTTCCCGACCCACCTCCCCCCTTCGGAACATCGTTCCGAAGTGGGGCGGATGGGGCAGCTGTTCCCGACCCACCTCCCCCCTTCGGAACATCGTTCCGAAGTGGGGCGGCTGGGGCAGCTGTTCCCGACCCACCTCCCCCCTTCGGAACATCGTTCCGAAGTGGGGCGGCTGGGGCAGCTGTTCCCGACCCACCTCCCCCCTTCGGAACATCGTTCCGAAGTGGGGCGGATGGGGCAGCTGTTCCCGACCCACCTCCCCCCTTCGGAACATCGTTCCGAAGTGGGGCGGATGGGGCAGCTGTTCCCGACCCACCTCCCCCCTTCGGAACATCGTTCCGAAGTGGGGCGGCTGGGGCAGCTGTTCCCGACCCACCTCCCCCCTTCGGAACATCGTTCCGAAGTGGGGCGGATGGGGCAGCTGTTCCCGACCCACCTCCCCCCTTCGGAACATCGTTCCGAAGTGGGGCGGCTGGGGCAGCTGTTCCCGACCCACCTCCCCCCTTCGGAACATCGTTCCGAAGTGGGGCGGATGGGGCAGCTGTTCCCGACCCACCTCCCCCCTTCGGAACATCGTTCCGAAGTGGGGCGGATGGGGCAGCTGTTCCCGACCCACCTCCCCCCTTCGGAACATCGTTCCGAAGTGGGGCGGCTGGGGCAGCTGTTCCCGACCCACCTCCCCCCTTCGGAACATCGTTCCGAAGTGGGGCGGCTGGGGCAGCTGTTCCCGACCCACCTCCCCCCTTCGGAACATCGTTCCGAAGTGGGGCGGATGGGGCAGCTGTTCCCGACCCACCTCCCCCCTTCGGAACATCGTTCCGAAGTGGGGCGGATGGGGCAGCTGTTCCC
Organism: Podarcis liolepis; assembly: GCF_965112155.1. Classification (NCBI taxonomy): domain Eukaryota; kingdom Metazoa; phylum Chordata; class Lepidosauria; order Squamata; family Lacertidae; genus Podarcis; species Podarcis liolepis. Next base: position 8,769,528 of record NC_139556.1, read on the forward strand.
GACCCACCTCCCCCCTTCGGAACATCGTTCCAAAGTGGGGCGGCTGGGGCAGCTGTTCCCGCCCCCCGCTTCGGAACAGCGTTTTAAAATGCTGGGGGTCGGCAGCGAACGCTCCCGACCCCCAGCATTTTAAAATCTCCCCGGGACAGAGACTTCTCTGCTGTCCCTTGGAGATTTTAAAATGCTGGGGGTCGGCAGCGAACGCTTCGCTCCCGCCCGCCAGCATTTTAAGATCACCCGGGGCAGGCGGGGGGAGGCAGGCGGGGGGGAGCAAAGACTTTTGCCCCCCGCCGTCCTTCAGAAGAGGTCCTCTTCTGAAGGCCGGCTGTGGGCGAAAGTCTTTGCTCCCGACCGCCAGCATTTCCCTATGGGCTTTCGTCTTGCGATGCAAGCCCATAGGGAAATTCGTCTTGCGAAGCGCCTCCAAAACAGAAAACCCTTTCGTCTTGCGGGTTTTCCGTCTTGCGAGGCATTCGTCTTGCGGGGTACCACTGTATATCTTACAAATATCTAAGTAGCAGGGAAAGGGACCCCTGACCATTAGGTCCAGTCGCGGATGACTCTGGAGGTTGGGGTGCTCATCTCGCTTTATTGGCTGAGAGAGCCGGCGTACAGCTTCCGGGTCATGTGGCCAGCATGACTAAGCCGCTTCTGGCGAACCAGAGCAGCGCACGGAAACGCCGTTTACCTTCCCGCCGGAGCGGTACCTATTTATCTACTTGCACTTTGACGTGCTTTCGAACTGCTAGGTTGGCAGGAGCAGGGACCGAGCAACGGGAGCTCACCCCGTCGCGGGGATTCGAACCACCGACCTTCTGATCGGCAAGCCCTAGGCTCTGTAGCAGGTAAATATATCTAAAACATTGCATTCAAAAGTTCACATTCCTGGAAAAGGACCAGGAAATGGTGCTGCCACCATTAGATACATCTAATATTTCTTGTTATTCAATAACAAGATACAAGGGATACAAAAGCATCAATGTCTCAGACTGTGTCTGATTGGACTACTGTTGAGAAAAATGGAAGCAAGCCGTTCAGTTATTTTTACAGGAGTAATGTGTTTTAAATGTGCTGGTGGGAGGGAAGTTATTGGTTTGTTTTTGTTTTTATTATATTCTTTGCGTTCTCATTTTGTATTTCTATGATGTGAACTGCCCTGTGATCTTCAGGCAACGGGCGGTATACAAATGTTAATAATAATAATAATTACTGCTGTACCAGACACAGATTCATCAAGGGGCTCAGGCTCTGAATTTTAGCAAAATAGCAAACAGCAGGCCTCTAGCCCTCACAGAATTAAATTTGCAAAGCAAAATGTGCAGGCACCATGAGAAGCAATTGTTTTGTGAGATGTGAACCTGCTCTCGCCTTTCAGCATCCACACATAAGCAGAAGACAGGAGGAGGCCGTGCTCTTTCTAACTCAGATTTTATTTCATGCAAAAAAATTGTACGCCCAACCCCCACTGCCTTTATATAATCCGAATTTGGAAGGGGGGGAATACTATGATTTAAAAAGATACTATGGTTAAGAGGTACCAAGTGAGGTATATAGGGTTGCTGTGGGGATTAAATGAGTGGGGGAACCTAGTATAGTATAGTATAGTATAGTATAGTATAGTATAGTATAGTATAGTATAGTATAGTATAGTATAGTACAGCGAAATCTTCTTGTGTTTTAGTCAGCTTCTTAGATTTTGTTTTTAGGAAATGCGGTTGGTTGTTATGTTTATTTTTTAACAGCCACAGAAGCTGAAGGGGATTGCTTTTCCACCTATGGGACAAAATAGGGGGATTCTTGGGTATATTTATATCAAAAGCTCAAATCCTTTTTGCTCATGGAAAAATAAGTGTGTGGCTGCTTGAACTAGGCTGTATTTCAGCGTTGCAGTTATGATGACACACATAACCTTAACAAATGGTTGAGGTTATTTATGTACTGCTTGCTTTTAACGATTTCAATCTGAATTTGGTTTAAATCACTTGGATTTGCCCTCCATCTGAAATATCCCAGCCATGGAATGTAGCGCTAGCAGCCCGAGATCAATACTGTAGATCAATTGGCAGTATTTTAGATCAAGACCCACAGTAACAATTGTGGTTTATAGGTCATTAGATCTGAGTTCTTTGCTTCTTTTAAGATTGGCGATGAAGAGCAGCAAGGCTGTTTTGCTGCCAATAGCAACATCCTATGCCCTTTTAAAATGTGTTTTTTTTTTGGGGGGTACTATTGGGTTGCTGTTTTTATTTTTATCATGTATTTTGTGGTTTTATATCTTGATTTTATTCTGTGAACTGCCCTGAGACCCCTGGGTGTAGGGCAAATAAATTCAAATAATAATAATAATAATAGTCGTGCAGCAGCAGAAATTCAACAGGTTCAGCAGTTCCCTAGTATAGAAATACAATTATGGGGAACTCTTCACCAGTTGACATTCCTGTCTGTCAGATGTCTTGCTACTTGGATGTGCCACACACGATTCATTTTGGGGCCCTCCTTACCACCAGCGAAAGCAAGAGATCAATTTACACATAACCCAAAACCTTTGCACTTTTTAGGCAAATCTGTGCGTGCAAGGGGGCAGAGAGCCCAGAAAAAACACTGTTGGCATCCCTGAGCTTGCCTGCCCGCCTTATTTGCCTTTCCCCCTCCCCCTTGATGGCTCTGATTTTGAGACAGACCCCCTCTCTCCATTCCTGCAGGCATGGCCTGCAGCAGCGGCAGCTGCTCTTGCATTCTTGCAGTGGCTCTGTAGCAGCAGTAGCTCTCCATCACCTCTGCAGCAGTCCTTGCCTGCCTGCCTGCCTGCGCTGCTCTCTTCCCTCTCTGCCTGCATCCCCAAAGCCCCGCCTCCTCGGAGCACCGGCTGCAGCTGGCTGCTTCTTAAAGGGCAGGGTTGATTGCCGCATTCCCCTCCCCACCAGCCCCCCCCCGCTGACGTCAGGCCCACCCGAGGAGCCCGCCCCGATTCGGAGCCTGGGCCAATCCCAGGCCCCGGGTTATTTATAGCCACGAGTTATAGTTCAGTTTGCCTAGCAACAGAGGAGGAGGAGGAAAGGGAGACGGGAGAAGGTGAGGATCCCGTGAGAACAGTTCTCCAGCAACAAAGCCCAAAGGCGGGGGGGGGGGGGAGCTGGGGGCTGGATGTCTCGGAAGGAAAAGGTACCTGAGTGTGCACTGTATGTATTTATTTAAGCATCAAACCAGGGGCTTTTTGCGCAGAGAGCCAGCCCCATTCGCCTGCTTGGGGGTTTTGGCTGCCCCTCTCCAAAAGGAGGGGGGGCAGAAAGGCCTCGATCCCTGAACAATGACGGCGTTTCCAAGCCCACCTACCTGCCCGTGTCCCTCCATCCCCCAGCATTTAAGCACGATGCCCTTGCGCCGTGGAGAGGCAAGGAAACGGGGCGCGCTCCCCGGCTGCAGGCGCGGCCAGCTGCCCCCCGATGTTAAGTGCGCGCTCCGACCCGCCGCCTCGGAGGCAGGAAAGCAGCCAGCAAGCGGCTGCAGCCTCCCGATCTGCTCCCCTCCCCTTCTTCCCCGTCTCTCCCGCCCCCGCCGCCGCCACATTCCTCGGACGGGCACCTACCATGGCTTGCTCGATTTTGTTGTCGATCGCTACGACGCTGGCACCGGAGGAGCTGCAAGACACAAGGGGGAAAGGAGCGCGTTAGCGGCGGCCGAAAAGCAGCAGCGGCAGCGGCATCGCGCACACGGCCAGATCGACGTTTCCAAACCCCCCCCCCCCACTCTCCGCCCCGCCACCCCCTTCTCCCGCTAAACCAGGAAGATGGCCTCGGGATTACATAATGCGGGGAACTGCAGCGGTGCAAAGCCGGAGGTGTCACGCCAGATCTCTCGCCCGCAGGACAAAAGGAGCCGCCGACACCGCGGCGAAAATAAAAGAAAACACGCCCGCGATCCGGGGTGGGGACGGGGGGGGGTGATGGAAAGCGATCTGCGACACCCCCCGCCCCAAATCGCGGCTGGCGCACAACAAGAGATCAAGACCCGGGTCTGGCGGCGCGCATTTACCTACTGTCGAGCCTCAGGGCAGAGCTGTCGGTGCCCAGCAGCGATGATAAGAAAGAAATGGAGAAGTGCCTGAGCTGGTAGACGCCTAGATCCATCGCCACCTGCGTCCTACACCATTGGGCAGTCATGCAATGGCAGGGAAAGGGAGGGGGTGGGGGCAAAAATAATAATACTAATAATCCTCGGCCGGGCTTCTGGAGAGCCGCAACCCGGGGGGGGGGTTGCAAAGGGGGGTGCAAGGTCTGGGCAGTGGGAGAAAGGGCGAAGGGGAGATGCAGCTGCGCAAAAGCAAGCGCCTTCTCGTCCTCCTCCTCCTCCTCCGTGTAAGCAGCGCTTCCCTGCCTGCTCCGCCGACGGAAAACCTGGCGGGGGCTCCGGGCTCATTGCATAATCCATGCAAAAGGAGCCGGCGCCCATTGGCGGGCTGGACGCTTTGGGCCCCGCCCTCGCCCGCCCGACTTGCCACAACAGCCTCGCTGGAACCGTCAGAAGCCAGTTTGGGCAGGAGCCAAGGCGGTGCGCGGAAACGTCAGAGGGGAAAAGGCGAGGGGCGCGCGGAAAGGAGCCTCCGATCCTCCCAGGGCGCGCTCCAGATCCGCCTGCCTTGGGGGTCCCGCGGAACGAGGCGCTCCCCGTGCCTATAACGCCGCTTTGGGAGGCGATTTTCCCCAAAAAAACATCTCCCTTGCATTGCTCCAGAGGCCTGTTATTGCGTTGCTTGGGCAGCCCCTCCCATAGCGCCACCTAATGACACATAAAAGGCGAAGGTGGAGGGGAAATGACTAATATTACTTAGAAGGGTCTCGCTAGCCAAGTCTGCCAGGGCCTCCTTTGCATGGAAAGTGGTTGCTACTCCTTTTATGGTATTTGTTTGTTAATTTGTTTATTTTGCCTCTTTTCATCTCTGGATCCTAGGAGCACCCCTTTATGACTAACATGCATAAATTTCCATAGGACAGAACGGCGAGATGCTATCTTACGTACAGCGGCGTTAATCGCAAAACCAAAAGCGTAATTTGATTATCGGGGCGTCTCCCTAAGACCCCAACAAATATTTATACACACTGGATCATTGTAATGAGGCAAAACACTGGATCCAGTGTGCACCCAGGATTATTCTCCTATCGATTCCAATCATATGATCCACTCCCAGCAGGAGCAGCCAATTGCTTTGCCAACCCTCACCCACCTTTTCCCTTCTCTAGATGTTGCTGGAATACAACCCCCATCTTTCTGTGCTGGCTACACCTGATGGGAGTTGAAGTCCAACAGCTTTCTGGAGAAAGTACCTGTAGCAAAAAAAAGTTAAAGAAGTGTGCAGGCTTGAAGACTTCTAGCAACTGCTAGAAGAGTAAAGCTGTTATGAGCCAAGCTATTTAGACTACCCACACCATACTTAGATGTGTGCAACTCTCTTATCACCATGTTCTTAGTGTCTGCAGCTCTCGTTTGCTCTGCCCATGAAGATTTTAGCAATATATGCTTGATTTCCTATACACAAGAAGATGCCAAATGTTTTCATCAAGTTTGTCTTCAAAGGTTACGTCTCCTTCCTCCTCCTGCAAATTTTCTCTTTGTATGTTGGAGATGAAACCACATACACCACAGTACACATGTATTGCATCCATATATATATATATATATATATATATATATATATATATATATTGGTACAAAGGCCTTTTGTAGCCTTCTAGACATTGGACTCTTAAGTCTGATCAGCCCCAGGCAGCATAGCCAGTAGTCAGGGATGACAGCAACTGAAGGGCACATGATTTCCCCATCTCTGCCTTAAAGAGATTCGGCCGAAAAGAAGAACAAGGAGGAAATGGCAAAACAAATAGGCTATGATGAGAGCATTTACTTCAACAACAATCTTTCTATGGATTGGGAATAAGATTCACAGCTTAGGGGCAGGTGGCCCAGGCAAACATTTAAAGGAGGGTAGAACATGCTTCAGAGAGCAGCTTGGTTTCAGGCAATGGCTGGCTGGGTGGGTGGAAGAGGGAGAGGAGTGGATTGAGCAAGCTGTGAAATGATAGGTGAGGTGTAAAGGGAGGGGCTGTCAGGTGCGGTGGAAGATTTGGCTAAGGGATAGATGCCGTTGGCAAGTGACGCAAGCATGGACCCCTGTAGATTGTCATTGATTCACAATTTAAATATGAGCACGATTACAATAACCCAGGAGTGGGGAACCCTTTTAGCCTGAAGGGATCTTTCCATCGCTTACCAAAGCCAATTTGAATCCTTGCGTCTCAGAACTTGCGTCTTGAAGCTTTGCCACTTAACCTAAGGGCTGTGAGGAAAGTACTACAGATACTTGCAGCCTCACTGAAAACATACATGAGGTGTGATGTGTTAAGCACAGCAACAGTGAAGGATTAGCACAGCAGCCACAAACACCTCTGATCAATTTTCACTTCAGCCACAAATTTACTAAGGGCTCTCAGAGGACTGCAATTGGGGACAATAGACAGGGAGTTGAAAATATTACCACAATGTATGTGCAGTGCTTGGAATGCTTCAAATGCATTATATTCGACACTAGGCGTTGTTGTTATCAAAGTAGTGAGTCATTCTGAGCACACTACATAATAGGAGTAAACAGAAGTCCTAACCTTTATACTTATTTACTGGATTCCCTTCCTGCCGAAGGAGCCCTGCCTGTAACGCTAGGAATATATAACACTAAAATCCTTACGAAGGAGATGCCTGAAATGTCTCTTAAAAATTGCATGGATAAAACAATTGAAACCAGGCCATAAATCTGTTTGATCTACATCCCTTCCATGAAGAAGCTGCGGTTATAAGTATATATAAAAATGTGTGTGTTTGTGTTCTTGGCCCCTGCCCCCAAGCAGTTCACAGACAAACAACTAACTTACAAAAACAGGAAAATCATAAAACAAGTCTGAGGGTCAAAAAGACCCCTGCATTGCAGGGGACTGGACTAGATGACCCTCATGGTCCCATCAAACTCTATAGTTCTATGATCAGACAGCATCAAAGGCATGTTTAAATAAAAGCGTTTTAACAATCTTTCAGAAGACCAGGGGCTTAGGTGCCACCTCTGAGAAGACCCTGTCCCACACATTACAGCACATACAATACGTGGAACGGAGGATCCCCAGAACATTTCAACAGGTGCGTTCAGGCAGTCCTTCAGGCATTCTGGACCCAAACCATAGAGGGCACAACTGACACATTGAATAGGGTTCTGAAACGCATATCAAGCAAAAGGCAACCACAGAATGTACTACAATACAATAACCAAAGCATGTGATACAGCTATGTAATTCACTATCCCTTCCCTTTTCCCATTCCCGACATACGGTAATTTTTATGTGTGCATGCATGTGCACACATTAAACAAATTCCACAGCAGTCCTTTCTATGCAAACTACAATTAATTTTTTAAATACTCTCCAAGTTTCAGCAACTTGCCTGCTCCTGAAGTAATTAGATAGAAGCAGAAGATGCAAAACAATTTAAGATGCTCACATGCAAATTATCAGCTACAACTCAAAAGATACGATGTTGACTATAAGTGAAGAAGGATGGTCTAGAATGGTGGGATGGTGGTGGGCTGACCATCTCCATCAACTGGCGGCTGGCCAAGATAGTTGCGTGGCGTTTAATGATAGCCAGACACAAGTAAATCAGATGAGGCATTTGGCTGGTGGAAGGAGACAAAAAATGATGTGGTCTGACAAAGTGGTTTTGTGGGATGAAGGTAGACTTTAATGGCACATGTCCAGGGGGTGCCATGCCTTTTTGGAGGCGTGAACTGGAGATGGGCAGAAGGATGGAAGAATGAACTCTTCTTGCTGGCAGTGGATTTGGGAGAGTATCTTTGGTAGGAAAGATGGACTGATATGAAGAATCACTCTATCTCTATGGAAGATGCAACAGTGCTGCACTACGGAATGTCCTGAGCATGCTCTGCCCAAGAAGGACAAACAGCTGAGATGGACAGTTGGAGCAACAGCACAGCCATGCCTCCCCCAAACTTAAGTACCCATACCTGACAACATGCACACAAGCAGCCTGCAACCTCTCCTATATTCCAACCCCTCCTGGTCCTTGGGAGCAGTGGGGAAGCGGATGGAGGGAATTCTACCAGCCCCCCCTCCCCCCGCAGCTCAGGAACAGTCTCCTCCTCTACTCCTACTGCGCTCTGCAAAGTAATGAGTCTTTAAACACTCTATATAACTCTTGACTTCTGATTCATCACTCCACTTGTCGTCACTGTCATTGTAGGCCGATGGTCAGAGTCAAGGTCTTCAGAGGAAGTGGAACTCATGGGTTGGGGTCGAGTTCCCCTATCCTGAAGCTCAGGGGAAGCAGAGCCTCTGGACTGGGATATTTTTGTGGGGATATTTTATACTTGAAATATTTGATATTTCGTCTGAGATGGAGCTTGTTCTTGTCTAGCGCTGGGTGTATTTTGCAGAGGTGCAATAGAGTGCCTAGGAGCTTCAGAGATGCTGTGGGCATAACCCACCTCTCTTGCTACACTAGTAAAACCTCCTTGAGGCAGTGTAATAGATTGAATTAATTAATTTTATAATGAATGATTTTAGAGTGTTGTTTGTGCTGTACTTTTGTACTGTTTTCTTGTTGTTAGCCGCCCCAAGCCCAGCTTCGGCTGGGGAGGGCGGGATATAAAGAAAATTTATTATTATTAGTATTATTATTATTATTATTATTATTATTATTATTATTATTATTATTATTATCTGGGCGAGTATCAGGAGCCAAATAAGCAGTGCTCTCAACCTGGGTAGGACAGCTGCTGGATTGCTGTGGGAGCTTCCTGCATTACATACCCTGGAGGAGATGGGATAAGTACGACAATTTCTGTGGAAGAAGAGCTGCTTTGATATTGATCTGAAGGCTGCCTTATTGGTTCCTTTCTTCATCAGACTCTGGTTTGCCTATCTCCCTTCACTGAGCGTGCTCATCCAGCAATGAAGAGGTCAATACATAGTAGGGGAGAAGTCAGAGGGACACCTGAACTGGCCCTTAGATCTATTATTAAGGATTTTGCTTAATGGGAGGGAGGGAGACACCCCTCTCCCAAAGTTCAAAATGGCAGGTGGACACCATTGCTTTTATTGCTGAGGAACTTGCAAGAGGGCGAAGCCCTGGTTTGCAAGGCTTGGAAGTTTGGCTGCTGTTAGCCGCTGCTTAAGAGTGGAAGTAAGACTTTATACAAGAGCTTTCCGTATGTTAAAACGTAATTTAATGCTGCAGAGCAGGCAGGAAAAGATACAGCATTTGAGAGGCAAATATAGCATTAAGGAAGTGTTTGTGGGGGGAGTTCAAACAGAACAAAGAGGAAGAATAAAGGAAAAACAAGGGCAGAGAGGGGCAAGAAGGGGCTCTAAACTATGCACTGGGGGTGGGGGGACGACAGAGGAACAAAGGCCCAGAATGGGAAAAGGCTGAGGGGGAAAGACGGGAGAGACGGACGTTTTTCTAAATGGTTATAAACGGATGCAACACAGACAAAAGGAGGCAAAATATGAAAACAAGGAGAACCACAGGCCTGAAAGTTGAAGAGGAGAAGCCAGGAGTCTCGAGAAAAACAACTGCTTTCTGTGAGGCAAAGATAAAAAAATTGGCTCAAGGTGTGCGGGGAGGAGCCAAGATGGAAGTTTCCTCTTTGTTTATTTAAGCTTGAAATGTTGACTATTGACCACCAGATGGTGCCCGATTCCCAATCTTGCTACAGCTTCTCGCAGGATCTCAGAAATAAAGGGATCTCTACATCATGTACAAAGGACTAAGGAAGATAGATCTCACAACGTTATCCAAAACTGTACAGGGTTTTAAAAAGATACAAACAAACACAGTGAGGTATGTTTGGGACTGGACCACCAGCCAGTAGAATTGTAGACCACAAGGGTCTTCGGGTGCAGCCTTCTGCAATGCAGGCATCTTTTGCACAACGTGAAGCTTGAACCCGTGACTCAGATATTAAGAGTCTCATGCTAACCCAGTGTTGCAGCATTGCTGTAAGCTGCCCAGAGTGGCTGGGGAAACCCAGCCAGATGGGTGGGGTATAAATAATAAAATTATTATTATTGGTGGTAGTAGTAGTAGTAGTAAGATGTATGGAAGTGAGAGCTGGACCATAAAGAAAGCTGATCGCTGAAGAATTGATGCTTTTGAATTCTGGTGCTGGAGGAGACTCTGGAGAGTCCCATGGGCTGCAAGAAGATCAAACCTCTCCATTCTGAAGGAAATCAGCCCTGAGTGCTCACTGGAAGGATAGATCCTGAAGCTGAGGCTCCAATACTTTGGCCACCTCATGAGAAGAGAAGACTCCCTGGAAAAGACCCTGATGTTGGGAAAGATGGAGGGCACAAGGAGAAGGGGACAAGAGAGGACAAGATGGTTGGACAGTGTTCTCAAAGCTACCAACATGAGTCTGACCAAACTGCGGGAGGCAGTGGAAGACAGGAGGGCCTGGCGTGCTCTGGTCCAGGGGGTCACAAAGAGTCGGACACGACTAAACAACAACAGTAGTAGTAAGAAATGTTCCAGTGTCTGGTCCCTGCTTGTAAACTAGAAGCAGCACTTTGGACTAAGTGCTCTTGTCAAGTCTTCAAATGGTAGCCCCATGTACAAAACAGAACTCAAACCTGAATGCTATTAGGGTGTGGAGAGCCAGGCTCTCTCTGCCCAGAAGCTGTTGGACCTGCACACCTTTCTAAACTGTGACCTCAGGCCAGCTTTGTTTGGCCACATCCATGAGCACTACTAAACTGTGAATTATTCTTCTGAAAGTAACATCATCTAGAACTGGCTGACCACCACATCCTTAAACAGATGAGCGTTTCTATCTGCGTAGTTGCTTGCAGTTTCTGGGAGCTTCTGTCTAGGAGCTCATGACCAGGATTTGTAAAAAGGGGATGTTTCTAAGGGCAATTTGTCATTGAAATTTTACTCAGCATTGATCCAGAGTATATTCCAGTGTATAGTTAGCAGAGTGAAAACTTAAAACACACTGCAGGATTCTCGAAAGATAGACCAGAGGCCATTGTATTTCATCCAGCAGAGCTTTACTACTACTGAAGGCAAATGGTCACAAACCCAATATATTCAGGATTGGCACTTGTGATAGGAATTTTATGGTCTTAGATATATGGTAATGTTCATAACTGCACATACATAGATCAGCACAGGAAAGCCAACCTGGAACCATTTTGATTCCTAAACTGACCAAATGTTTTCTCTGCAAGGTCAAACTGGAAAAGTCTCCCCATTGTCTCTTTCCTCACAAATCCTGTCTTAAGGACACATTTAAGATATGAATAAGGTGTGAGCCTGTGACCTGGCCCAGGAAATAAGTATTTTACCACTACAAAAGAATGGCCAGGCTCCCCAGGAAATCCAATCAAGTAACCTGCCAGACAGGAGATAAACTGTGACAGGAGAAAAACAACATTTAAATTTCTGTGATGTAGGTGGGATGTATCTGAGGGGTGGTCTTAGGTTACACCCCTTCTGTGATGTATGCATAATGTTTCTGGGGGTGGTCTTGATCTAGAGGATGGGAATTTCAAAAGTCTTTATAAGCCCTTGCACAGCAATTTTGGGGGTCCTCTTCCTCTCCTGCGTGTGAGGGGAGCACCCTGTTGCAACAGATTAATAAAGATCAAGCTTACTAGCTGCTTTGCTTCTCAATATTCTCTGGTTGGTCTCTGTTATTTTCTCCTACCAATAGGGAACCTATGTAAGGACTCTATATGGGCTCTTGGATACCCCATAAGGGAAAAGGGCATATTTTTATTTACAACACACTGCCCATAAGAAATCCAGTTGCAGCAGACTTAACTTAAACTTACAATAATTTATAATACAGTCATACCTTGGGTTACAGATGCTTCAGGTTGCATGTTTTCGGGTTACGGATGCGCCAAAACCTGGAAGAACCGGAACGGGTTACTTCTGGGTTTTGGCACATGCGCAGAAGCACTAAATCACACATGTGCAGAAGCGTGGAATCGTGACCTGTGCATGCGCAGATGCGGCGCTGCGGGTTGCAAACGCTGCAGGTTGCGAACGTGCCTTCTGCACGGATCTCGTTCACAACCGAAGCATCCACTGTAAGTCTAAACCAGGCTTCCTCCACCTCGGCCCTCCAGATGTTTTGAGACTACAATTCCCATCATCCCTGACCACTGGTCCTGCTAGCTAGGGACCATGGGAGTTGTAGGCCAAAAACATCTGGAGGGCCGAGGTTGAGGAAGCCTGGTCTAAACCTTAACACTTAGCATACTATGTTTAGTGTTAGTGTTTTCCAGGAGGAAAAGAGATAGAAAGAGAAAGTGAAACCCAGACTCCTTCTGGCCTTACTTTCATAGTCAGCATGCCATTGACAGAAAGAGATAAGAGAACCAGTTTAAGCCAGCTGTACTCAGCTTCTCTGAAGGAATCACCCAAATATCATGAACCTTCTGCTTGTTTCTTTCACACAGAGAAGCATCCAGGACCTTCTTGAATTACAGTGGTACCTCAAGTTAAGAAATTAATTCGTTCTGGAGGTCCGTTCTTAACCTGAAACTATTCTTAACCTGAGGTACCACTTTAGCTAATGGGGCCTCCCGCTGCCACCGCATGATTTCTGTTCTCATCCTGACGCAAAGTTCTTAACCCGAGGTACTATTTCTGGGTTAGCGGAGTCTGTAACCTGAAATGTCTGTAACCCGAGGTACCACTGTAATTGGAATAGGAATGATCTCTACACATCAGATCAATATTTTGTGCACTAAGAAATGCAAACCGACAGTTTGTAAGGGCGATTAGCGTGAAAGGCAGGAAGTGCTGCCCCACGGTGTACACAGGACCAAGAAACATGGGTAGCAAGGGAACTGCGTCAACACCTGTGCCATGCTTGCCTTCCTGCCTGAGAACGTGAGAAATTACACCTACATCAAGTGCAAGCTGGTTGCCTTGCAGGAAGAGGTGGTCCACTAACTTGAGGCCCACCTATCGACTCTTCGAATCATCAGGCAAAATGAGGAATTTCTGGAGAGAGCAGAGTGGACTGTCCTGAAACAGTGGCATGGGGGTGGGGTGCCACTAGGGAGGAGGAACATTGCCCAATGCAGGAGAGAAATCTCTGGAGGAATATGACACACAGAAACAGGACTGTCAGGAGTCATGTTGTGAGACTGGAACTGCAAAATGGACCTTGGACACTGCTTCTGGGCCAGAGGAGCAAGGGCAGCCATTGCTGACCTCAGAATACACCCAGGTGGCTGTGGAAGGGGCAGCGGACAGAATGATTCCTGCCACTCTCCAAAGGAGGAAGAGACGTCTCTTGGCGGTAGGTGGCTCCCTACTGACCGGTGAGCCGAGATTTAAGAAGAGCATGTATATGAAATGGAAGAAAGAGGAAATCATGAAGTAAGAGTAGCCAACAGCTGCAGGCTAAAGCTCAGAATGAGATCTTGTTTGCAAGAGAGGTTAAAAATAATAAAGGGTTTCCCCCCTGGCTATGCTCAAACCAAAAGGGAAGAACATGGAAGTAGTAGGTTCTCTGCGGGAAGACAGAGAAATGCTGCTGGATGACAAGAGAGACGGTGGAACTACTCAACACCAACTTTACCTCTGTCTTCACCTAAAAGGAAAGCAATGCTCAACCTGGTGATAACAGAATAACCGATGCAAGGACGGAGTTGTAGCCCAAGATAGGAGAAGAGGTGGCAAGGGAACTCCTAGTAAAGGTAAAGGGACCCCTGACCATTATGTCCAGTCGTGGCCGACTCTGGGGTTGTGGCACTCATCTCGCTTTACTGGCCGAGGGAGCCACCATACAACTTCCGGGTCATGTGGCCAGCATGACTAAGCCGCTTCTGGCAAACCAGAGCAGCGCATGGAAACACCGTTTACCTCCCTGCCAGAGCGGTACCTATTTATCTACTTGCACTTTGACGTGCTTTCGAACTGCTAGGTGGGCAGGAGCAGGGACCGAGCAACGGGAGCTCGCCCAGTCGCGGGGATTCAAACCGCCGACCTTCCAATCAGCAAGCCCTAGGCTCTGTGGTTTAACCCACAGCGCCACCCGTGTCCCATGCAAGGTACTTTAAATTAATTCTTATCTCCAGGGCCTGATGAGCTGCATCCAAGGGTACTAAAGGAGTTTACAATGCAATCTCAGAGACTGTCTATAATCTTTTATAATTCTTAGAGAACAGGTGAGGTCCCTCCAGACTGGAGATGGACAAATATTGTCCTCATCTTCAGAAGGGGGAGGGAGAAGACCCAAGTAACTACCAACTGGTCAGCTTGATACCAGTAAAGATCCTAGAACAAATAATTAAACAGCCAGTCTGGTGAGCACTTATAAAAGGATGCTGTGATTACTAAGACCCAGCATGAGTTTCTCAACAAGTCATGCCAGAGTTACAAGCTTGGTGGATTAGGGGAATGCCATGGACATAGTGTATTTTGATTTCAACAAGGCTTTTGCTAAATCCCCCATTACATTTTTTGTGAGGAAGCTGGTAAAATATGAGCTAGACAAGGTAACTGTTAGGTGGATTTGTTGCTGGTTGACTGAGCGAACCCAAAGAGTGCTCACTAATGGTTCCTTATCATGCTGGAAAAAGTGACAAGTGGGGAGCCACAGGGTTCTGCTCTGGGCCTGTTGTTGCTCAACGTCTTTATAAATGACTTGAAGTAATTGAGGGGATGCTCATCAAATCTGCAGACTTGGGACGGTAGCTAATACCACAGAAGTCTGAATCAGGATTCAAGATGACCATAACAGTCTGGAGAACTGGGTGCAAGCTAACAAAATGAATTTCAACCGGCGGAAGGGACATGGAAGAGATTTGAAGGCCTCGGATATAAGATCACCAGGTTAATGGGCCAGACTAATGGGATAAAAAAGGACTGACAATCCCGGGACCGGGGAGAGGGGACGCTGGAAGAAGATTGGATTGTTTTTATTCTCTTTTTTCTTTTTATTATCAGAAATGTTTATGAACGTTGGAAAAATGTTGAAATGAAATTACTTGGCTCTTGTAAAAATGTTTAAAGAATCAGGTAAAAACGTTATGGTTATGAGAAGCTGGTAAAAATAAGATTTAAGTCTTAAGTTTTAAGGTTTTTTATAAGATAAGATGAAAATAGAGTAAGGTAATGCAATGACAGAATACTATGAATTATGGAAAGGATTTGCTGTGACAATTATTAATCAAGATACAAGAGATGGGAGGGGGAGGAGGTCATGGAAAGAAGGTAATGAAATTGGAGAATTTGAAAATGATGGTTTCATTTTTTCTTTTTCTGTTTTTGTCTTTTTTCTTTGTAATTTTGTCTTTTTATTTCTCTGTAACTTTAAAAAAAATCTTTTTTCAATAAATATCATTTAAAAAAAAAAAAAACAACAACCCAAAATGAATTTCAACTGGGACAAATGTAGGGTTCTTCACTTAGGCAGGAAGAACCAGCTGCATGAATATAAGATGGGGGACACTGAAAGCTGCAAAGATAGAAACCGCAGGTGCGCTGTGCCTAAAACTGAGGGTAGTCTGTGTCCACTTATGCCAGTGCAATAAAATAATTTGTCCACAAAATATTGTATGTATGCCATCTGCCATGAATGATTTAGTTGAGATTCCTGCATTTCAGCAGGTTCAGCTACATGACCTTTGGGTTCGCTTCCAACTCTACAATTCTATGATTCTAGGTGCATTCTTCTGCGGAGGGGGTCCATAGCTCTCATCATCAAAGGGGTTCGCAATGCAAAAAGTTAAGAATGATCGCCTTATGCCTACTGATAAGATTAAATTCAGGAACGGGGCTAGGGACCAGCACAAGCCCATTCGCAAGCAGGGCTGGGCTTTGGAAGTGGAGTCTATTAGATTCAGCACAATTCAGAAGAGATTAAAAGTACTGGTTTTAATGATAATAGACAGCTATAAACAACACAGAATTTCTTTAGCTAAGTCAAGACATCTATCGTTCTGTTAAAAATAATAATAACTGCAATTCTGAGCTAAGCAGCCCTTATCTCAGTGGTTCTCAAAGGGTGTCGCAGGAGACGGTGGCAGGTATGATACAAAGATTCCAGGACAATCAAAGAAACATTTAAACATTTCAGTGGAGCATAGTATCAAAATATTTTTTCTTAATTTACAGAATATGGATAGATATCCTTTCAAAACCAAGCACTGCTAGTTGTCTCTTTTTGTTTTCCAATGTATTTCTTAGCAATAAAAAAAATCGGCGTGGTGCAAGCAAATTTTTATTCTGAAAGTGTGGCCGAGAAAAAGAAAGTTCGAGAAACCACTGCATTGTTTTATACAGAGAAAGCAATCGGGCTTCCAAACAGGGCTTGCTTTTTAGAAAACCATAACAAGAGCTTATAATTCAACAAACATAATTTTACAGTTACCTCTTAAGATGCTGCTCCAAGTCCAAAAACACTTTCATGCCTATTCAGTGGAGGACTTGTCCCTGGAGAACTGACAGTTACATCAATCTCTATTTTGTGTCCATTGGCTAAGTGGCTGTACACCCAGCCAGCAAAATAAACATGTAAGCATGAATGCATTTAGGATTAGCGGTTATCATACAAATTGAATCTGGCAGTGCCTTATTTTAAAAGGAAATCTTTTTTAAAAATGCCTGCTAGATGCTTCTATTCAAAATTTGCCGGTTACGGCCAGAAGAGAAGAAGGAAAAGTAATGCCATCCCAGAGCTTGAGATCACGTGTTACCCTCTTACATAAAGCATCAAGAGAGATTAAAAATCTTCCTGATCAGCATTCCACCTCAGCAGTTACATCCAGCAATTTTCCTGAACTCCAGTTCTGATGAATCACTCTTCTCAGCATCAAAGACACACGCTGATTGTTCCTGCTTGCGTTATTTCACAGAAAAGGGTTTTCAGTTGGACTGATCTCTCGTCGACGTGTTTTAGTAGGGCCAACAAAAGCTCTCCTGCCCTCGTTTCAAAACAATCTACTTGCTCAATTCTCTTTTCTGAAACACAGAAAGCTGGAACGGGGAGGCGACAGACAGCTGAACTCTCAATCCTGAATTACTGGAAGAGAGAAAGATGAATCTCCCCATTGTTTCTCAGAACTCCCATTTAGCTCAAAGACAACCACAAGGACAGGATTAATTAGAAAAACCCTTCCTCACCAACTTTTATTGTCTGGTCATCAGCCGTAAAGCTCTTTCAGGGGTTTTGGTTGGGAAGGAGCGTACGACATTAAGAAGCTTAACGGTAATAATAATAAGCAATGTCAATTATACTCTCTTCCGGACAGAGAGTATCGTATCGGCTCAGTGAAACTAATGCAATAGCATTCGCATTCTAAGACAGTTCTTTCAATGCAGCTTTCTGTTGGCATTGTTGTTTTTTAAACTTAATATTGATAACCCAACTAACTAGTCATTGCGGTTAACGTTCATTTTCTCCATGGAGTACTGCAGATCTAAGGGGAAATTGGTAAGAACATCATATAGGCTTGTTGTGCAGTTTGCAAGTTGATGCCACGCCGTGTTTTCCTCTCTCCCCTGGAGGTCCTTGCATTGGGATTTGGAAGAAACAGCAAATAACCCAGAGAAGGGAAATTTTCAACACTGTATGTAGCTTACTGATTTCCCCCTGCTACGGTTGGCAGGAACAGAGGTCTGCCTAATATTAATAATAATAATCTTTGTACCCTGCCCATCTGACTGGGTTTCCCCACCCACTCTGGGTGGCTTCCAACGTATATGAAAACAACCACCAGACCAAATATATCAGTTGGAAAATGGGTCTGTGTTTACAGTGTTTATTATATATTATAATTCACTAACTGTTAGTAGTCCAAAACAGAAAGCTTTAAGTTTTAGAAATGGCTCACTAAAGGCTGTAACACTAAACATAAGAAGGATTAGTGATCTGATAAAAAAGAAATACCAAGAATGTGTGTGTGTGTGTGTGTGTGTGTGTGTGTGCGCGCAATGAAACCACAAATTGCCTTTTTACAAGAGATACACAAACCAGCTATAGAAAGCAAAGTCCTCAGTGCTAGTTGGTTTCAACATCAATTGACAGCACCAGGTTCAAAGGCTGGGGATAGCAATCATTTTTGACAAAAGGAATAAACTTTAAAATCCACTAGATATTGAAAGACAATAATGATACAGATTTTTTTTATTAAAGGGACAATGAATGGCAATTAAAAAAATAACTGAAGCAACTTGGCTTTATTCAAAAGGTGTAATGCAAATTCAATGAATTTGCTGAGGGAGAAGCTATAGGGGGGGGGGCGACTTCAACTTTAATGTACGAGGGCGCCACCTGGAGGAACTTTTTAAAAGGTAAAGACAAAAAAACCCACAAGACACATACAAATTACCGTATTTTTCGCTCTATAACACGCACCCGACCATAACATGCACGTAGTTTTTAGAGGAGGAAAATCCGTAGGCATGCCACCCGTAGGCATTCCCTCCATAACACGCACAGACATTTCCCCTTACTTTTTAGGAGGAAAAAAGTGAGTGTTATGGTGCAAAAATACGGTACTTCTCAGAATTTGCCTCCTTTTGTTCTAAATTATATACCTTGCAATCCCCAAATACTTTTTTAAAGAAAGTTTTCCTATGCTATCATTTCTATGTTTTGATAAAAAAAATAAAGGAAACATTTTTATCATACATGGTCTGCCTATGTAACAACCACTCTAAGATTGTAAGCTGTTCCCAAAGATCACCAGAAGGTAGAAATTTTTCAGCCAATCTCTCTGATTAATCAGGATGATAAACCATTTACGTCAGTGCTTGTCGACAAAATTAAGGTATTTTCACACAAACTAACAAAGCTGGTTTTGTCCCCTGTTGAAACATCACTGAACCAATTAGAAAACATTTAAACAAAATTGAACGGAGTAAACAGATAGTAGTCAAGAGCTTAGGATTTCCTCAAGGCCTCTGACTGCCTGGAAGGGGACTTTTTGCTGGCTGTCCTATCTAAAATGCAATTTGCCCCAAGATGCATACACATTTTGAAACAAACATACTCCGAAGTTTTGGCCACAGTAAGAACAAACAATATAAATTCATCCCCAGAGAGGATTTGACAGGGGACAAAGCACGGCTGTCCATTCTCTCCCTTTTTGTTCATCCTAGCTTTAGAACCATTGGTTACCGTATTTTTCGCTCTATAAGACGCACCAGACCATAAGATGCACCTAGTTTTTGGAGGAGGAAAACAAGAAAAAAAATATTCTGAATCTCAGAAGCCAGAACAACAAGAGGGATCGCTGTGCAGCAAAAACAGTGATCCCTCTTGCTGTTCTGGCTTCTGGGATAGCTGCGCAGCCTGCATTCGCTCCATAAGACGCACACACATTTCCCCATACCTTTTAGGAGGGAAAAAGTTAGTCTTATAGAGCAAAAAATACGGTATATTCCTCAGAGCAATGCTGGACATCAAGGGAATTGGAAAACAAAACTCTAAGATTGGACTATTTGCTGACGATTTAATGGTAAGGACACCTGAACCTTTGAACACGGAAGCAGCAATAGCTCAAAAGCTTAACACCTATGCAACATTATCAACCCTGCAGATGAATCCAAAACACATTCACAGAACTCAAAAAGGCATTAGACTCTAACACACATAGCTTATATATTGGGGAATAAATAGAACAAGAAAACCTTAACGGACTCTGTCCCCCTGTATGGCAGACAATTCTTCAAAATTTGGAAAAAAAGAAAGAAAAGAAAAAGAGAAAAACCCATTTTACCCTCCCAGACGGATTAGCAATGGTAAAAATGGTGATCCTACCAAAACCGCTTTTTTTCTATTCCAATCACTCCAAATTTGGATCTCACTGAACGAGATATGAAAGTGGCAGAAAAAACAAATTCGACAATTTTTTTCTGCAAAAGACCCAGAATAAATGCCAAACTCCCATCCCTCCCCACGGTGGAAGGAGGCTTGAGCACCCCAAACCTTGAGCCATATTTCATTGCTAACCAGGTAAGACATGTCATCCCTTTTATTTTAAATGATACCTCTAAACTTCATCTCAGTGACTTGAGTTTTGTTGTGCGATGTCAAAATAAAAAAGTTCCTTCCAGTAGCACCTTAAAGACCAACTAAGTTAGTTCTTGGTATGAGCTTTCGTGTGTATGCACACTTCTTCAGATACACTGAAACAGAAGTTGCCAGATCCTTCTATATAGTGAGAAGGTGGGGAGGGGTATTACTCAGAAGGGTGGTGGGAATGGGTGATTGGCAGATAGCTGAGATGAGCCTGTTGACGACTCTTAACGACTGCAATAGGTCTTACAGGAAAAGGCAAGGGGTGAGAAGGTGAAAAATGGCTTAGTCATGTATAATGAGATAAGAATCCAATGTCTTTGTTCAGACCAGGTCTCTCCATGGTTTTAAGTTTGGTAATGAGTTGCAATTCAGCAGCTTCTCTTTCCAGTCTATTTCTGAAATTCCTTTGTAGTAAAACAGCTACTTTGAGATCTTGTATAGAATGTCCTGGGAGATTGAAGTGTTCTCCTACTGGTTTCTCTGTTTTGTGATTCTTGATGTCAGATTTATGTCCGTTTATTCTTTGGCGTAAGGTTTGGCCTGTTTGTCCAATATAGAGAGCTGAAGGACACTGTTGGCATTTGTTGTGCGATGTGATTAACATTCCTTTCACGTATGATCCCTTCTTCACCCAGGAGGGTTTTCATGAGGTGCAAGATAAGCTCAGCTTCATTGTCAAGACCAAGGTTGTGGGTTTCCTTTGAAACTATTGCTCATTTGTCTCCCCTTTAGATCATACACTTCAAAACTAGTGACAAACTTTAAATTGACCTATAGGTGGCACTAATTGATAGATTACACACACAAATCAAAGGGGGGGGGGAGAGAGAGAAAGAGAAACCTGATTTGGAGTCCTACTTTTTCAGTATCTCTCAGTCTTTTCAATTAAAGCAAACTTTCACTTTCTATTTTGGCAACCACTCCTTTCCATCCTATTGTAGACCTCCTGTATTCCTCCTTTGTACACAGAGAATAGATCACCCAATTCAAACCACTCAGTGATCTCCAACCTAGCTCTCATTTTATTTTTCATAAATGACCCCGCTGACAGTAATAGCATTAAAGAAGCATCCCTAATTAGAATTCAAGTGACTCCTGAGAGGACTAATCCTCAGATCTTCAGAGATTTCACTACTCTGCAGACAGTGGAATAACTGATGTCCTGTCTAAAATACTGAGGATCGGTACTTTTTAATTTGTTAATTTAAAAGTACGCAATATTTCTATTCAGCAGGTTCTGCTGCAATGCATGACAATTGCACAAGGAACTGTAGAGAGTTTCTAAACCAGGCCGACAAATAAACTTCAGAAGACAGAGCATATTCTTGCTGCCATTTCACTGCTGTGTGCTACGGGGTTCCAGGCTAGTGCTACTTTCAGAATGACTTCAAGCTGCTCTAGATATTGGAGAAGCGGGCATCCCTTAGCCGCACACCTGCTTTTTGCTCTTCCAGGTGCAAAACCTGAAGACAGGATGCCTCCATCTTGCTCACAGTGGAACGCATGTGCACCAGAACCAGCTCATGCAACTCATATATCTCACATCTGCATCTTGCAAGAACAATCATATAGTGTCTTTTTTTAGTCAAGCCGATGGACACAACATGTGCAGCTGGAGAGGTGATCGTGTGCAGTCGAAAAGGTGGGGGGAAGTAGACACATCAGAGGCATCTGTTTAAAAAGCAGGCAAGGTCCCTCAAAGCTATGGACTCAATACTCAGTAATTCATCAATGAAAACAGATTTCACGGCCTAGGACCCTTGTAGCTACGGGACCGCCTCTCCCGGTATGCCCCACAGAGAGCCTCAAGGACCATAAATAGCAACACCCTAGTGGTCCCGGGCTCTAAGGAAGTTAGATTAGCCTCAACCAGAGCCAGGGCCTTCTCAACACTGGCTCCGGCCTGGTGGAACGCTCTGCCTCATGAGACCAGGGCCCTGCAGGATCTGATTTCTTTCCGCAGGGCCTGTAAGACAGAGTTGTTCCGCCTGGCCTTTGGCTTGGAGCCAATTTGATTCCCTCCCCCTCTTTCTTTTTTCTTTTTCCTTTCTCCTCCTGTGATGAGGTTGCATTTTAATATTTTAATGTTTCAATATTTTAATTGTTGTATTTTAATCTTGTTTTTAAGTTGTATTCATTCAACTTGTTTTTATTATTGCTTGTTAGCTGCCCTGAGCCCGGCCTTGGCTGGGGAGGGCGGGGTATAAATAAAAATTATTATTATTATTATTATTATTATTATTATTATTTACTTTTGCTTTATTGGAGGAGTGCTACAAGTCCCCTACCAACACAAGAGAGAGAGCACTTCAGCTGGAAATGAGGGGCCAAGGAGATCTGCTTAGTGGGCCAGACAGAGAGCTACCACTAATTATTACATTTCTTTTGGCTTTGCTAACTAAACTCCTCCTTCTACTAGTCAGGCCTTTCAGATTGACCAGAACAATCACTGGCCTTGACTGAATCCAAAACAGACTATCTATTTTTTTAAAAGAAGCTTTTTAAAAAGCTTCATTCATTTGTAACTAGATTCTGCAAACAATACAGAGCGGTGGGGACTAAGCAGACAATCCTGCGGATTGCAGAGCAAACTGAACAAAACTGTCACTCTGACTCTAGCTTGGCACTGATAATAATAATAATAATAATTTATTATTTATACCCTGCCCATCTGGCTGAGTCTCCCCAGCCACTCTGGGCGGCTCCCAATCAAATGTTAAAAACAGTACTGCATTAAATATTAAAAACTTCCCAAAAAAGGGCTGCCTTCAGATGTCTTTTAAAGATAGGATAGCTGCTTATTTCCTTCACATCTGATGGGAGGGTGTTCCACAGGATGGGCGCCACTACCAAGAAGGCCCTCTGTCTGGTTCTCTGTAACCTCACTTTTTACTGAAAGATTTTCCATAAGTAACAAAATCATAATCAGTGTCTCTGTTTTTAAACGGTAGAGTCCTTCCTGCAAGTTGTGCCCTCTGATCTCTCACTCCGCCAACAAAAATAAGACACCTGTCCATGTGATGTTGACAAAAAAGCTCCACTCATATACTATGCAAAGAATGAAAGTTTCCCTCCCTTCTCCACTTTTCCTCCTAATTTTCTCTTTCTCATGTTTCTCCCCACCTCTCTTTCCCCCTCAACCCCACATTGCCTACAGCAAAAAATGTCTCAAACTGACTGTAAGATTTTATTGTCATCTAATACGAATTCCCTTCCTCTTCAGTTGTTAAGAGCTGCAACCAATATGGCAACAAATGATCCATTTCTGCCAAGAGCATCATTAATATAAAAAGTGATGCAAGCAATTTTTTTTGTTCCATCTGCAGAGATGGAAGCAACATCTTGCTAGGTCAACCATTAATGAGGCTAGCGTTTGGGTTTCTCTCTGCTAGAATAAAATTAATCCACCAAAACAGAGATCAACCTACCTACAATTTTGGTGGACAAATTCAATCTGCCGTTAGCAAAAACACACAAATAAATAGATTTTTTTGCTGAACGTCCTTGGGAGAATTCAGGAAGACTGAATGCAGAGCGAAATAAACTGTGGATAATCTGTGCCAGAGAAGAGGACCAGTATTTTTTCACATCCTGCTAAAAAATGAAAACAGATGGCCACAGGGATATCAGAGAATGCATCCTGTGGTGTCCATACATCCTTTATTCTCTGAACCAACACAGACCTCTCTGAACTGCTTTGATATTAGCACTTTCTCTCTGAACACTCCATAAAGTATGCACTCAGTTCTCCCCATTTTCTTTGTTTCGTTTCCCTACATTGTAAGTGCACTCCTAACCATATCAACTCAGAAGTAAGTCTTACTCAATTCATTAGGGGTAACTCCCAGGTAAATAAGGGGACAGAGCTCAGTCTCATCTTTTAGCAACAGTACACAAATCTCTCTGCCACCAAAGAGTGAAACTATTACAGGAATTCCGAGTAAAAGGAATACTCGGGAGACAAACTAGATATGCCACCGTTCACACCAAAGAGCAGGGATAGCCTAACTTCCGTTGTCCATGCTCTGGTAACCTCTAGGTTAGATTACTGCAACGCGTTAGACATGGGGCTGCCTCTGAAAATGTTTCCGAAGCTTCAGCTGGTACAGAATTCAGTGGCCAGGTTGCGCAAGGCAATTTGAGGTTTGGCCCGACTGCCCTGGCTGCCAATTATGTTTCCAGGCCCAATTCAAAGTGCCAGTTTCAACCTCTAAAGTCCTAAATGGCTCAGGACCACAATACCTCAAAGACCATCTCTCCTCATATGAACCAGCCTGGACCCCGTGATCACCCTCTGAGCCCCTTCTTTGTGTGTCTCCTGCACAGGTCCAGAGGGAAGCAACACGAGAGCGGGGCCTTTGCTGCAGTGGCTCCCAATTTGTAAGATGCTCTCTCTCCAGGGAGATTTGCCTGGCACCTTGGTTACGTATATTTCGGTGCCAGTCAAAAGCATTCTTTTTTTTTCAGTTCTCTGGCTAATAAAACAATTTATGGCCTCTTAAATTGTAGGGTGTGTGTGTGTGTTAACTGCTTTTGTTTGTTACTGTTAAGGATTTTTGTGGTTTTATTATCTTGAAAAACCTACACTGGCTCCCAGTACGTTTCAGAGCACAATTCAAAGTGTTGGTACTGAGCTTTAAGCCCTAAACGGCCTCGGTCCAGTACACCTGAAGGAGTGTCTCCACCTCCATCGTTCTGCCCAGACACTGAAGTCCAGCTCCGAGGGCCTTTAGAAGACATCTAAAGGCAGCCCTCTTTAGGGAAGCTTTTAATGTTTAATAGGTTATTGTATTTTAGTGTTTTGTTGGAAGCCTCCCAGAGTGGATGAGGGGACCCAGCCAGATGGGCGGGGTATAAATAATAAATTATTATTGTTGTTGTTGTTATTGTTGTTGTTGTAAATCACCCTGTGATCCTTGGATGAAGGTGTTATAGAAGAAATAATTGTAATGAAAACAAAACAATAACAGCAGCAGCAGCAACATCAACAACAACAACAATAATGATTCCAA
Organism: Podarcis liolepis; assembly: GCF_965112155.1. Taxonomy (NCBI): domain Eukaryota; kingdom Metazoa; phylum Chordata; class Lepidosauria; order Squamata; family Lacertidae; genus Podarcis; species Podarcis liolepis. The sequence continues at coordinate 8,794,644 of NC_139556.1, forward strand.
CAACCCAGATCACAGACCAGGGGTCAGCAAGTTTTTTTAGCTGTGGGCCAGTCTACTGTCCCTCAGACCTTGTGGCGGGTCAGAGAAGCGGCACGGGGGAGCTGGAAGAGGCGGAAAAGTAGTCCTCCTCTCCACCCCTCACCCCCAGCCGCTGCGCTTACCTTCCCTGGGGCTGCTACCACTGCCACCGCTTCTCGTGGTTGGCAGAGCGAGCTCATCCGCTCCGCTCTCTGGCGCACAGGAGCACCAGGGCAGGGGCAGCGGCAGCGGAGGGAAGATGAGTGGCGCGAAAGAAGAAGAAGAAGAAGAAGAAGAAGAAGAAGAAGAAGAAGAAGAGGAGGAGGAGGAGGAGGAGTTTGGATTTGATATCCCGCTTTATCACTACTCGAAGGAGTCTCAAAGCGGCTAATATTCTCCTTTCCCTTCCTCCCCCACAACAAACACCCTGTGAGGTGAGTGGGGCTGAGAGACTTCAGAGAAGTGTGACTGGACCAAGGTCACCCAGCAGCTGCATGTGGAGGAGCGGGGAATCGAACCCAGTTCACCAGATTACGAGTCTACCGCTCTTAACCACTACACCACACTGGCTCCGGAGAGGGGCTGCTTCAAATGGCGCTCACCCAGCTCCCTTCCTCCTCTAGGCAGGGCAGGGAGAAGCCAGGAGGAGGGAGGGAGGAGGCGCCGCCACCGCAGTGTGTGGGGGGGTAATGGAATGGCACGGGAGGGAAATGGTACAGCCTGAACGAACAGAATCAGCACCCCAATCCACGGACAGTCTGCGGGCCAGATCTTGAAGGCAATTGGGCCTGATCCGGCCTGTGGGCCTTAGTTTGCCGACCCGTCACAGACCTTTATAGGAAGTCAGGGAGGAGCTTCAACAACTTGCTCACTGACATGGTACTGATCCAGATCAGGGACTTCATTGGAACAAATGAGAACTCCCCCCCCCCCAATCATCCATCCAATAAGCAGTTTTCTACACTAAATGAAATACTTCTTTTTGTGCCTTGGATCTGTCGTGCTAGTCTTCACTTTGACTTGAAAAAAAATATTGGTGCCAACTGCATTATGTTTCTATAAATCCAAGGGTAGAAGAGCAACGTAGTGGTAGCGACTTGAGCAACCCTTTTATGTTCCTACAAAAATGTGGGAAAGGACTGCAAAGAATGGGATCTGCAGATTGCGAGCACATGCGACCTGCCCAGTGAGCTTTGCTGGAGTTGTCAAAATAATCAGAACGAAGCAGAACTGCCTAAACTTGTCAATTAGTGACGAGCCAACTTATTCTGATGGGGAGCTTTGCTTTCAGTTTTCCTCCCAATTCATTTTGCCAAGTCACCCGCGGTTTAATGAGGTGATCCTATCAATGCTTGGAGGACTTACAGAGCAAAACTGTAGCCGATTCAGTTACTAAATGGGAGGACTCCTGCTCTTCCAAAACCACCGGGAGGAATAAAACACCAGTTCTGTGTAGCTGCTCTCAGTCTCTGGGAGCTGGCAAACAGGGCCAGTAAACTGGGGCAGTTGAGAGGGATTGGTCGACGAGACAGAACAAACTGAGCTTGTGCCTTTGGGAGTAAAACTGGTTGCTTATCTAAGCTGTTTGGAGGGTTGCTTGTGTACTTTTGTGTGCGTCATGTTCTGAGAGGGAGGGACTACTGCTCAGAGGAAGTAAGTCGGTGATCTGGTTAGGGGTGGAAGTAGCTGCCCCCGGTTCTACACTGCTGGGAGATTGCAAACAGAGGTGTTTGCAAGGGTGTTTAGCAGGGGAGAGCTGGAATACTGTGTCAGGAGTACATAGGTGCAAGAGACATGGACAGCTAGAGCTGCAACACCCATGTTTGTTTGTTTTCCTACCTGAGGAAGCACACAAGTGTCAGCTGGTTCCCCACTGGAAGAGAAAATACAACTGCCTGACACAGTTGAGCTATCAGGGAAGACGTTCTGGCAGAGCAGAGCAGGCTGCCCTGGGAAGGCAAAAGATGGGGGAAGACTCTAGGGCAGGGGTAGGCAACCTAAGGCCCGGGGGCTAGATGTGGCCCAATCGCCTTCTCAATCCGGCCCGCGGACGGTCCAGGAACCAGCGTGTTTTAACATGAGTAGAATGTGTCCTTTTATTTAAAATGCATCTCTGTGTTATTTGTGGGGCCTGCCTGGTGTTTTTACATGAGTAGAATGTGTGCGTTTATTTAAAATGCATCTCTGGGTTATTTGTGGGGCATAGGAATTCATTCGTATTTTTTTCCTTCAAAATATAGTCCGGCCCACCACATGGTATGAGGGATGGTGGACCGGCCCACAGCTGAAAAAGGTTGCTGACCCCTGCTCTAGGGAGAAGGAAGATCACCACATGCAAGAGGCGTTAAACACGTGTAAGGATGCGGCGCATGGAAGCAGGACTGTCGGGAGCTGTGCTGTGTCACAATCCATGCCCTCCCTTTGAATGCTGATTCTGGGCCAGAGTAGCAAGGACAGCAGCTGTAGGCCTCAGAGAGCACCAAGGTGGCTACAGACGGTGCAGAACATGGGATTCCTGTTCAATTCCTTGAGGAGGAAGAGACATGTGGAGGTGGTAGTAGACTCCCTACTGAGGGGGACAGAGACAGCAGTGGGTGGAGGTAAGAGCATGTCCAATGAGGTCTTCCACGTGCAAAGATTCATGATGTGACAGAGAAGTTGCCAAGTCTTATGAAGCCCACTGACCACGAGACCCCTTCTGTTTCATGTGGGTACAAATGATACTGCCACACACAGCCTCCAATGTATAAAGGTAAAGGGACCCCTGACCATTAGGTCTAGTCGTGGCCGATTCTGGGGTTGCGGTGCTCATCTCGCTTTATTGGCTGAGGGAGCCAGCGTACAGCTTCCGGATCATGTGGCCAGCATGACTAAGCCGCTTCTGGCAAACCAGAGCAGCGCACGGAAACGCCGTTTACCTTCCCGCCGGAACGGTACCTATTTATCTACTTGCACTTTGATGTGCTTTTGAACTGCTAGGTTGGCAGGAGCAGGGACCGAGCAACGGGAGCTCACCCCATCGCAGGGATTCGAACCGCCGACCTTCTGATCAGCAAATCCTAGGCTCTGTGGTTTAACCCACAGCGCCACCCGCATCCCTAATGAAGCTAATATTAAGCTAACTTATGCTGAGTCGGACCATTGGCCCATGCGGTTCACTCTTGTCCAAACCAGAGGTGCAGAAGCCTGAGGGACACATTTCCTCAAGGCAACATTCCAGAGCCACACGCCAGGCAAAAGCAGCAGAGCAACAAAGACAAATGCTATCATTTCTCTTCTTCTTTGGCGATCACTCGTAGCCGAGTAAGATTGTCTTCCATGAACATGGTTTTAACAGTGAGTCCATAAGTGACTGTGGAGGCCAATTCTGAATCCACAGGTCCTTCCACAGTGGGGACGTAGGTTTCCGGATGGGAGTTGATCATGGTGAGGGTTTGCCAAACCTCCCTTCCTCTTAGCACGTTTCTCGGTTTTGTCCTGAGTTCAAGCATCTTCAAAGCCCATGATACCTTTGGCAAAGGCTGTTCTCCAATTGGATCGCTTCACAGTCCAGTGTTTCCCAGTTGTCAGTGTTTATACTACATTTTTAAAGATTTGCCTTGAGAGAGTCTTTAACCCACAGCGCCACCCGCGTCCTGGGGTGTGGCAGTATCATACAAATGATACTGCCCCACACAACCTCCAATTTATAACAAGAGACTATGAGACTCTGGGAAGGAAGCTGAAGAACCATGGGGCACAGGTGGTCTTTCCATCACTCCTTCCTAAAGGCATCACTAAGGAAGAGAGGGGTGGGGGAATACTGGAAGTAAACAAGCGGCTGCACAGATGGTGTGGTCAGGAAAGGTTTGGCTTCTTGGACCACAGTCTCCCTTCCACAAAGAAGCAGTTCTGGCAAGAGGTGGGTTCCACCACACAAGCAGTGGACAATAATGTGTTTGCAAAGAGTCTCGCAATCCTGGTCAGGAGGACTTTGAAATAAATCCTGAAGGGGAGGGAGACAATATTTCAGAGGATGCAGGGACACCAAATATCGGGGACAATATTGATTGTCAGGGACTGGCTGAAGACCGAGGAGTGATGGTTGGATACTGACAAGTAGGCACTAGAAGAGGGGTTGGAGACCGGCTGGGAAGAAGGAATCGGTGATCGGGGGGTGGGCTGTAACAGCCAGGAGACGAGAGTCAGCCACATGGGAATCCCTTGCAGTTGAACACAGTGCCTGGAGACAATCAGTCAGGCCTTGTATCCACTGCAGAATGAGAAATAACCGCGGGAAGGAGCACAGAAAGAAGAAACCCCATGGCACACCAGCTCCAGCTGCAACAAAACATGTCTCTCCCATATTGGTCCCTACAGCCACAGCAAGCGCTGTAACTCTCCCAACAGTTTAGACTTCACACCCAAAGGCCCACTCTTCCATTGTCTCCTGAGATGGACAGATACCAACCTATTAAATCCTACTTACAGGGTGGCAGCTATGATATAATAAGCATTACTGAAACCTGGTGGGATGAGACTCATTACTGGAATGCCGTAATTGGAATGTATTAATTCAAAAGGGATAGATCAAACAGGGAGGAGCAACAGCAGTATATGAAAACGATGTGTACGCCTGTGTTGAGCTGTTATTGTTCTCTTTAACAATCAAGTGCTATGGTTAGGATCGTGTTATGTAAGGAATGACTAGGGATCTTGCACAAAGTTATCCACAGCTTGTTGTGAACTGCTCTTGTAAACAGCCATGCTGGAGATTGGTCAGTGGAGAGTGATCAGGCAGAATGCGCATTAAACAGCCATTGTATCTGCCCAAGTTAGAGAAAACACATTCAAAACCTTACATGGATAATATTTGACCCTACAAAAATGTCATCTGATTAATGCTCAAATATTACTGCTGTGCTAGAGGAGCCAGGGTTCTATACGCGATAGACTTGCACTATGGTTTATAGAGTCTGGATTGCGGTCTTTCAGTCTGTTTGATGTATGCTACAATTGGTTTTACAGTATAACCTATTTTAATAAATTAACAGAATGACCAGCAAGAACTGATTGCATTTCTACTGGTTGCAGATCATCTACTGATTGTTTAGAATTGGAAGGATTTGGATAATTTGCAGCTGTCTACTTGGAGGGACGCGGGTGGCGCTGTGGGTTAAACCACAGAGCCTAGGACTTGCCGATCAGAAGGTCGGTGGTTCAGATCCCCGCGACAGGGTGAGCTCCTGTTGCTCGGTCCCTGCTCCTGCCAACCTAGCAGTTCAAAAGCACATCAAAGTGCAAGTAGATAAATAGGTACTGCTCCGTCAGGAAGGTAAACGGTGTTTCCGTGCGCTGCTCTGGTTCACCAGAAGCAGCTTAGTCCTGCTGGCCACATGACCCGGAAGCTGTACGCCGGCTCCCTCGGCCAATAAAGCGAGATGAGCGCCGCAACCCCAGAGTCGGTCATGACTGGACCTAATGGTCAGGGGTCCCTTTACCCTTTACCTTACTTGGAATTTGGCTCTTATGGAAAAACTGACCAACAGTATTGAATGGACAACAAACAAAAGTGATTTTGTAGAAATATGGTATGCCTCTATAGCATACATATCAGGAAAATAATTCCAACATGCAACCTCTGGCCCAATTGTGGCGGAATATATTTGGCTGATGTCCGTACTTTGCTCTCATGTGGGATGTGGAGATGTTTATTGTATGGAGAATTCTCTGTTATGCTATAAAAACTAAAAACACATTACATTCTTGCTTGTTCAGAAAAACATAAAGAAGAAACATTTAACAGTTCACAGAAACACATGGCATTTACATGAACAGGCAAGTTAAGCTATGCAGGTTTACCTGTCTGATATATAGGGCAATTTAGGAACATGAGCGTAAATCGGATTAACTTTCCCTAGCTCTGCTTTACACAGAAACACACACACACAATTTATTTCCCAGCCTGTGTTTTAAGACACAGAATGGAACCGCAGTCCATAAAAGCAGTGCAAGAATAGGTGGACTATGTAACTTATGACACCAGACAATTTATTTACTTTTAAAAACAAAGAAAGGGGGCTCAGGAAAATGCTCAGTAATAAGTAAAAAGGAATTATTTAGGATTTCATGTTTTTAAAAAATCTAACCCCAAGGGAACTTAATGAAGATAAAGATTTTTTCCCCCAGTGCAAACATAAGCCAGATTTGTTGTACACGAACCATTTGGGCACAAATGTGAAACTTGAAAATTAGGGTATACACTGAATGCAAATCAAGCACTGGTTTTTGTGTGTGTGTTTTCATTCATAAGTAGCAGGGGGATCAAGCTTTGTATTGTTTAGGTAATTGCTATCAGTCCCACAGCTGCATCAGGCTTTTTCAAATGATTTCCAGTAATTCACTTACTATCAATAACCTTACACATACCGTTGGGAGTACTACCATGCCATTCATTTCAGAGATGTGGAGAAATTTTTTTTTGCATATGCCCTCCCACTGAATTATGGCCCCTCACCTTTGTACAAAGAAAAAAAGGGGCGGATATTTATATTTTATACACACACACACCCCGATAATTTGTAAATCAATCAATACAAAAAGGTATCATAAAGGAACTAAAAATATGGGAGGTACTGCAAAACTATAAGGGACTGAGAAAAGATAAAGGGAGAAAGGCAAATAGAAAATAAAAACAAGAACCAAGACAACTAATAGACTAGAAAACTACAACATATTTGCACTTGTTCTAAGTAAGACACACATCTCTCTGCATAACAATTTGCATACGAATCATGAAATTTGTAATGTTGAGTTTCTTCCAGCTTGATTCAGCCTTGAGCACATATTACTATTACATTTTCAAACTTACCTGCCGTTTGAGACCATAACTACTATATTCTCAGTGGCAACAAGCCACAGAAAGCCACAACACTGCACTACCGGATCTGGCCTTCACAGAACACAAAGCACAGGCATAGTCCATCTCAATCCCTAGCCATAATTCAGAAGTTTTGGCCGTATTTGCCACATTAAAGCTTTGCTTCAAGTGAAGATTTACACTGGATATCCACATTCTACCTGAAGCGGAACGAAGATAGATTTTTGGAGTGCAGTCGTACCTTGGATGTCAAATGGAATCTGTCCATTTGACTTCCAAAACGTTTGGAAACCAAAGCGTGGCTTCTGATGGTGCATCCAACTGGAAGCACCATTGCACATCCAGCTTCCAAAAGAACATTTGAAAACCAGAACACTCACTTCCGGGTTTTGATCGTTTGGGAGCCAAGGCGTTCAAGATCCAAGGTACGACTGTAGTTTGCCACAACCTCAAGTAGCCTTTGTCAAATCTTCCTCATGGTAAGCCCTAAATGCTCTTGCAGCTGAGCAATACAGAGACATGAAGCATTATGGAATTGCAATGTCCATGACTATTTAACCTCTGAATTCAGTTCCAGTGAGAAGCATCTGAAGGCCTCTACAAAGGTTAGTTGCATCGTGGTGGATGGCTGAGGGCTGTATCTGCAGAGACCTTAAGAGGCATCTTGGTACTGGTACATACCAGCATCTAAGTGTTTCACTATTCAGACACACAATTAGCACCCAACCCTCCTTTCACAGATTCCAACCCGCAGTTCATAAATCAAACAGTGAAAAACAACATTCTCAAACGTAATTACTACATAGACCAGAGTAACTACGCCTGGAACAGAATCACCAGAGAAGTCGCCCTAAACTAGAAAGCCTGATATAAGGCTGGAATAGCTAAGGAAACAGAGGCTTGTTAAACAGAATTCAAAATGCAACCAAACAGCATGCAAGTATTTGAAATGAGTGAAAGCAAGCTAACAATACCTTTGAGATTTTAGGAAACAAAACTATGGTTTCAGAAAAGCATTTACCAGTTAGAAATACTTTGCACGACCACGTTCAAGGACAGCAATGAGAGGAGCGTAAAAACCTTTCAGATCCTACAGTTTCCACTAATCTAGCACTATCTGAGCATCGCACATTGATGCTTAGGTACACAGGCAGCAACTGCTTAAGGCGTGCCCAATATGAGACCTTGGAAAGCTACTGCCAATCAGGCCTGGGCTTAGATAGCCAAGGAAATGACTAGTAGAAGCTAATCCAGAGCCTGCTAAAAAAAATCATGTTTAGACAAGCCTTAAAACAGTTAAGGTAATTTTAATCTGTTTTCGTATTTCATCTTTCGTATGTTTTAAAGTTGGGTTGTAATTTTTTTTTTAAATTTTACTGTTATATCTTTTGTAAACCACTTTGAGGTTTTTACAATCAAGCTGTGAATAAATAAAAATAAAAATAAAATAAAATATCCAGCGAAATCGCTATTGAATCTTGCTGAGCAAGATCCTTTAATGGAGTCAATGAGCTTCAAACCTGGACTATAATGCATGTAAACTATGATTCAGCTGTGTCCACCCCATGAATATTAACACATGGAAACAAATTTTTTCGTATTACAAGTAAACCGTATTACAGGCTCCTGCAGCCTGTACATACAACAAAATAACAAATCTCAGAATCTGTGTGTGTGTCCCCCTTCATTTATAAACTAGGGGTTGTATTTCACACTGTATAAGCGATATACTGCTCACACAACTGAACTTGCCCTTCTTCACCCTGCAAGCTCCCAAAAACTGTTCCATATTTTGAGGTTGCATGGGGAAAGGAGAGGGGGATTTCTGTTGCACAAGTATAAGTCTGTTGCACAAGCGGAACGGCAGAATTGGCTACAACCACATGTCATATAATCTTTTAGATGAACTAATAATAAAAGTTCCTTGCAAAAAGTTAGTCAAGTAAATTTTAAGTTCTTCAAATTCATTCTTATTCAAGCCCTTATGCAAAGCCAAGCACCACCTTCCAGGTTTAAGTGCGCCAAATTGCAAATAAAACCACACAGATCAACAGGCCAACCAAAAAGCATGTTTTATCTGGCTTTAGATATTCATTAGCAGTAATCCAATTACTCTGGTAGTAATAACCTCTAGTCACCTTGCACAAGTGAGAGCTCTTAAAGTATTTTCAAAATGTTGCTTGGAGTAATAAAATAATCTTCCACTCCCAAACAGTGGCAAGCATGAAACATTGCTTAGAACACTACATGCTTTGTCCAATACTTAATCTTATTTTGGACAATAATAAAAACCATGATGCCATTCGCTTTGGTGACTAAAAATGGGGTCCAGAAGAGACAGATTTCTTTAATTCTTCAGCTGTTTGCCATCCTCGCAGTTCTTCCATACAAAGGTCCAAGCCCTCCAGGACTTCAGTTCTGCCTTTACTTATTTATTTCTGGTGGCATTTCCCCCCTAGTTCCAGGAAGAGCAAAACATTTAAGGAAACCTGCTCAGTCATTCTATCAATATTCTTCAAATTGGATTTAGCAGACTCATTTTATCCCATGTTCTCCGTAACTTCTTCAGATGTTTATCTTCTACAGAGAACTCAAATAAAGTAAGTGATGGTGAAATGCTGATTTCTTTACATGCAATCAGAAATGCTCCAAAAAATTAATTAATTCTAGCCAGATGGTACACATCCACTGAAGAGAGAATAGTGTCTTAATTAATATGCACCTCTTCAAGACTGCACATATTCTTGTTCTAAACAGGGGCTGTATAGAAAATGGCACCATGATACTTCATAAAACAATTTGTTTTGGACAAGCCTAGCTCTCTAACAGTAACTTAACATCTGAACAGCAGATTTTACATTGGAGATCACAATATTCCCTTGACGTATTTATTTACCACCAGAACAGACTGAGCAAGCTAAGCCATGACTGGGTACACTATTTAAAACAAGAAAATGTCATGTTATTCCAATGGATGTACTAGTAATGCAAAGTTACAAACTGAAACATCACATCAGGGATAAATCTGGGAGATAAAAGCTCACAAAACTGGGAATCTCTGCAACTGATAGGAAGTTCAGAAATACTGTTGTTCTTGAAAACAGTGATCATCTCTTGCAGAGAAGAAGGCTTCAAATATTTATACTGTCATCGTTCAGAGGATGACCACAATTCCGTGTTACTGAAATTTTATTTCACACAAAATTACCTCTCCTATTGATATTCTTCAATCTCTGATCTCTAGCTGTAGTCTCAAAGCGGATTAATGATCTAATCACACATTCCCTGAATATGATATACAGTGGTGCCCCGCAAGACGAATGCCTCGCAAGACGGAAAACCCGCTAGACGAAAGGGTTTTCCGTTTTGGAGGTGCTTCGCAAAACGAATTTCCTATGGGCTTGCTTCGCAAGACGAAAATGTCTTGCGAGTTCCTGCGGGGTTTTTTTTCCTCCCCCCCCCCTTTTTCCCAAGCCGCTAAGCCACTTAACAGCTGATCCGCTAAGCCGCTTAACAGCTGATCCGCTAAGCCGCTTATCAGCTGATCCGCTAAGCCGCTTATCAGCTGACCCGCTAAGCCGCTAAACCGCTTATCAGCTGATCCGCTAAGCCGCTTATCAGCTGATCCGCTAAGCCCGCTAAGCCGCTAATGGGCTTGCTTTGCAAGATGAAAAAACAGCAAGACGAAGAGACTCGCGGAACGGATTCTTTTCGTCTTGCGAGGCACCACTGTACTCTTTGATTTACTTGAGGCTGAATTTTACTTCCATGCATATGTACAGTAGTATACTTTCGTGAAATGCCAAATTGAAATGCCTGTAAAAAGAGGAGCCACAAGTTCTAGAATCACTGCTACGCATACAACTGAATAGTCTGCCTGTGTTTTAAAGGCATATCATTATGGCATCCATAATCGTGGATTCTTCTTGCTAAAGGCCTACTAAACTGGCAAAGCAACATTGCACTCCTATAGAAGAGGGGTGTTTTGGGAGTGGGGGAAATGTAAATCACAAATATGGCTGCAACAATACGTAAAGGGGCTACTCTGTCCTTAGAAAATCACCTCTAGAGCGATTCTGTGGTTTTTGCAATACTGGTAATCAAGTATGTGTTGGCTTACATTATTTTGTTTCACAAACAAAGCATCTTTACCTACCTGCTTGGCTCAGCCAGACCGCCCAGATTTTGCTCTAGACATAATTAACTTTGGCCATGCCTCTTCATGGGCATACTAGTGAGCAATGTTAAGACTCAGTCACTCTGTATCTGTTGAAATATTAGCATTCATTTTAGATCACAAAAAAACAAGGTTACAAAAAAACAGAACGAGGGGAAAGAAATCAGAAACAGAAAGGACTAAAGGCCTAGTCCAGATCAAGAAAACACATGAAATATTCCCACAAATTTGAGAGCCAGCATGTTGTAACATGGCAAAAATGTTGCATGAAGGTAATCTGGGTTAAATACTTGTTCGCCATAAAACCCACTGTGTGACCTAGGAAAAGCTCTTCTCTCAGCCTAACCAAGGTCTACTGCAAAAATAAAGTGGGACAACCCCACGTATGTCACCATGAGATCTTTTCAGGAAGGCCAAGATATAGATCTAATAAATCAACTATTTACTTAATGTCCCTATTTGATTTTGGCTCGAGAGTCTGTTAATTATAAAAAAATACATTGATTTCTCTGGATCTCTGCTTCATATGCAAATTATTTTGAGTATATAAACCAGAGAAAAAGTAGCTCACTAGCATTTTATGTCTGCGCACCTTGTCTTTGGCAAAGTCTAGAAAGCTTGCCATGATAAATCTGCTACAGAAACACACAATGAGCCTGGTGGTGCCTTAAAGACGAACCGATTTGTTGCAGCAAGACGTTTTCTAGACCAAAAGCCACTTCGTCTGATGCATGTCTGATCCAGAAAAGATCCTGCTACAACAGTCGCTCTTAAAACCTTAAGGAGCCACAAGATTCTTGTTACCAGGGCCATACCAGCTTGTTATCAGGACCATGCCAGCTCCCAGGAAGCGATAGGCAAGTGACGCCAGGGCCAAATTTCTCAAAGCCCCATACCCAGCCTGCAGGAAAACCGACTCAAGGGGCTGAAACACCTTGCTACTATTTCCAAATGACACATAAGCAGCGCAATGGCAACTACTCATGAAGGTCCCTGTGCAACTAAGAGGGTAAGGAGGCCTAAGTAGTAAGTGAGAAAATGGTCTTGGGCAATGGTATCTGCTCACCTCTAAACCTTGGTTTATCACCCCTCTTAAGGCTCCCAAACTATTTGAATTCCTTAACTTCTTCGGCTCATAGATATGCCTTTGTAAAGGCAAGATTCAACACCTTCCCATCGAACGTGCTGAGAAATAGATTCTCCAATGGACAGATATCGCTCTTATGCGATTGTAATTGTGGGGCACCGGAATCGTTGCATCACATAATTTTTGACTGTGCTTTTCACTCATCGGCCAGGAGCAAGTTTCTTGCTCAATATCTAAAGGGAATTGCCGATGATACGAATGAAGCCAAACTGAGATATCTACTAAATGATGATGACCCCCTAAGATCACTCACGGTTGCCAGATTCTTGATCAGCGTCCTATCCCTAAAGAAGAGAAACGGACTCCTGTGCGGCTCGGAAAATCCCTTTAAACCATGATCTATGTTTTAGGATGTAACTAGGTGAATCACCATTGATGTCTTCTATTAATTTATGAGCAGAGGGTGATGTTTATGTTACAAATTTATTGTAATGTATGATGTTGGTCTTTTGTTTTTGTTCTGCTTTGGTTCTTGTCTGTTTTTTTGTAAGTTTTGGCGGTTTTAAATTTGGAGGTTCAAGTACATTATGTTGGTATGGGAAACTGTCGTGTGACGGGCCAATGGCCGTAATAAAGATCAATCCAATCCAGTAGTGAGAATAGAAGACTTTCCATCATACACTGTTAGGGCGCTCAGGAAATAAAAGGAAGGCTAGCCGAAAAGATCCTTCACAATCCCCATGTTCCTTTGGTCAGTTTTCTGATCAGTCTTTTAAGACGTCCTTCCAATCCACACATATACCACCATTCATCAAAAGCCTTTCAGAAACAGGAGCACATCTCTTTATTTTAGAAAAAACACACAATGGAAAATTGAAGAAGCATTGCTTAAGACTTAGTATACAGTGGAAAGTAAATTTATATAAAGTAAATTGTATATATGCAGCCTCTCACAAAATAAAATTTCCCACCAGCCATTTACTGCTACTGTGCAGGAAACAGGGTACCCATGATAACCCCTTTTGAATGTCCTCTGGATGTAATTGCTGTATACTTATGTAGGAACTGCCTCTGTACCTTGACTTCTGATTTTGTTTTTGTTTTTTCCTGCTCTGCATACTTTTGGGGGGCGAGTGGGTTGTTGTTACCTGTTTTGGAACCCTAATAATAATAATAATAATAATAATAATAATATTATAATAATAATAATAATAATAATAATAATAATAATAATAATAATAATAAATTCCCAACAGCAACACTAATCAAAATTAAACAACCGGTTCCGATATGCCTGCCACCAATGCCTGATCTAAAATTCAAAAACATTAAGTAAAATTGGGGGAGGGGGACAATCACAGAACTCAAAAGGAAAATAGATATGTGGTGCTCATTGTCTAGAAGACTCAGCAAGCACACAATTCACTATTATCTGCAATTAAAGTTAGCTGTACAAGGTCAGTTACCGGTACTTCCCATGTATCCTTTGGAAAAAGCAGAATCAAGAGTCCCTTAAGTGGAAGGGTTATATACTATGATATAAGCAGGAAAGTCTGTCAACTTTAGCTTTGTAGAGCTAGTTATTTGTTCATGCACGTCAGACGTTATTGTGGGATAATCAGCTTCATATAACCAACATGCTTAAGTCTAATTAATGCCAGAAGGGGTTAAGACAGGGGTCTGCAACCTTTAAGACAAAAAGAGCCACTTGGACCCGTTTCTGAAGAAAAAAAAAACTGGGAGCCGCAAAACTCGTCATTATAAAAATAACTTTTTTGTCACTTTTTTAAAATTATTTCTTTGTTTGACCCCTCAGAATTACTCCTCCTCATAGAAATAAACGTTAAATTAACAAGTTACCTTTTTGTGTGTGTGTGTTCTTCACTCCCCTTCAAAACAGTGACCAGCGTACATGCCCCCTTTCAATGCAGTGACCAGCGTACATGCCCCTTACAATGTAGCGGGCGGGAAGGTGACGTCGGGACGGTGCGTGACTAACGCACGCACCGCCCCCATGCGACGTCACAGCCAGTACAGCGGCCGCCACAGTGGGGAGTGTCGGGGCGCACAATGCGCCTCCTCCCCTCGCTAGCATCCGCCCCGGAGCCGCGGCAAAGGTGTAAAAGAGCCACATGCGGCTCCGGAGCCGCGGGTTGCAGACCCCTGGGTTAAGACCATAGAGTAAGCTGTCCTGCCAAGTTCAGCTCACCTTGGGAGGGACTAGGTAATCAAGCCTTTGTTCCCCTTCAGTCTACTGGATGAACTCGGTATGTGATTAAGCTGGAGCTAAGCTAAACTGGAGCAACATGGCCCTCACAAGTCATTTTTGTGTTCCTATACCAATAATCTCAGAACTTTACCACTTCCTAAGCCAAGTTTTACAACCTATGCAACTTTTCTCCCTGATGTATTGAAAAGCACATGAACCTTACCTTTGGAGAGTTTGCTGGTAAACCATTTTTAACTTATTAACATATTGGTTTTTCCTATGCTGAGGGAAGAGAGGACTATTTGGAACTCACTTGGAAAGACATATTTTAAACGTCTAGCAGCCTATTTTCCATGCTTTGCTTTGCTGCATATTTTGTGATTTTCAACTTGCATCTTAGCATCCAGGAATTCTCCTTTTATACCTATATATTTTCCTTGAACCAGCAGACACAACATAACTTTACCTTGTACGATGAATAAAGCCGGTAATGAACAGAGATCACTGGCCTATTTGAAGAGACAATTGTGGCTTCTCCTAGCCTTCTCCCAACCAAAGCATTTCACAAATTTACTTGGATCACAGTACAAAAGGTTACATTCGTTATTAAATATCCATCATGATTATTCTAGATGTTGCAGTTTCTTTTGAACTAAAATTTCCAGTACGGTTACAGTTGCTGAGTTTCTAATTTTACCAGTTTCAGTTACCTGATTTTTTAAATAAATAAAAATAAGCAGGCAGAAATCTGTAGTTTTTATCAGAAAGCAACGTTTCTCTTCAGAATATGTGTACTAAAACACAAAATTGTCAGTTTGAAAATCCCAAAATACAAATAACAAAAAGAAAAAGGGGGAAAAACATGGGGGGGGAGGAGCAAACTAGGATTTTTCTTTCTTCATGTTTTATATGAGCTTACAATGAACAGGAGTGGGAGTAGTAGGACACTCAAAATAGTTCCCCAACCAAAAAGCTATTTCTATGTATTGGAGAAGTCAGTCAATTGTTACAAGGTACCTTTCATGGCCACAAAAAGGGTCAATTGCCACTACCATTTCTTCTTACATGAAAAAATGTTAAATATTAGTTTTGCCATTGATTATTCCCCACCCCATAAGGCACACTGATGGGAGGGAATGCGCAGAGGGAATGAGAGCACTCCTCACGCTCCGAAAGGCAAGAGTTATCAATATCCACTCCCTCTTTCAATTCTAGCAGTGCCAGTGTTACATACGAAGTACTTTTTTCTTTTACTAACAAGTTCACCAGGTTTGATGTTAAAGGTAAAGGTAAAGGTACCCCTGCCCGTACGGGCCAGTCTTGACAGACTCTAGGGTTGTGCGCCCATCTCACTTAAGAGGCCGGGGGCCAGCGCTGTCCGGAGACACTTCCAGGTCACGTGGCCAGCGTGACATCGCTGCTCTGGCGAGCCAGCGCAGCACACGGAAACGCCGTTTACCTTCCCGCCGTTAAGCGGTCCCTATTTATCTATTTGCACTTTTGTGCTTTCGAACTGCTAGGTTGGCAGGCGCTGGGACCGAGCAACAGGAGCGCACCCCTCCGCGGGGATTCGAACCGCCGACCTTTCGATCGGCAAGCCCTAGGCGCTGAGGCTTTTACCCACAGCGCCAACCGTGTCCCCATAGGTTTGATGTCACCGGTGCTGTTTTTCTGGGAAAAGGTGCTGCCGGAACTCACCATGAACGCCTCCCTCTTTCTTTTATAATGGCAAGGACACCCACCTGAGAGGTACCAATATACTGGCCCTGCGCTTCGAAGTCTAAAAGACATCTGAAGGCAGCCCTGTTTAGGGAAGTTTTTAATGACTGATGTTTTAATGTGCCATATTTTTCCATGTATTAGACGAGTTTTTTTGACTCAAAAATCATTTCAAAAAACAGGGGTTGTCCAATACACGGAGTGTTTCCTGCCAACTCCCCTCATTTTCTTAAAATTGAGTCGCTAAAAATAAGGGGGTCTTATACATGGAGGCGTCTTATAGATGGAAAAATACAGTATTTTTAATCTCTAGATAGAAGCCGCCCAGAGTGGCTGGGGAAACCCAGCCAGATGGGCTGCGTATAAATAATAAATTATTATTATTATTATTATTATTATTATTATTATTAGCCATCTGCAAAGGGGAAGGTGCACCATAATCCATGAACTTCTCTGTTCAATTTTTTCAAATATCTACTATACTGTTGAAGTATCGCAATATTCCCACTGGGTTTTTCCCCAGACACTTGCCTGCCATTAAGTTCCAGATTAAATAATCGACACGGTTATAGTTTGCTTTCTGTTAACAACATGAAGCCAGTGTTTGTTCTCAAACTTAAGCACAGTTTGATACACACACACCTGTAAGGATGTACGGCTGTGTTCCGCTTTGCATTCAAGTTATGGAATGCATCCTTCATGGCAGTCTCTAAAGTCAGGGGAAAGTGTTGTCTGTTGCCTCTGAAGAAGTTTCATTTCTCCACTCTTTTCTCCAGTCAGAAGTTAAGAGAGTTTAGCAAATTAGAAGAAACAACTACAAAAGAAAAATGCAGTAGAAACATAAATCCATTTTTATGTGTATGTCGTGTTTTTGGCTCTCACAGTATCCCAGAAACAAAAGATAAAGTCAAGTAGATGTAAAACTCAAACATGCTATATTTACAGAATACTTTAAGATCTATATAACCGAAGCAGCGCACACTGTGGTTGAAAACAAGGTTAAAAAGAAGTGGCACCAGCCAAGGAAATCAGCCTCAATGCAATAAGAATGCAGGCAAATGGGGGAAATGTTTTATTTTATGTCAACCTATTTTATATAAAATACCCCCCTGGTACACCCACCTTCAAAACACAACAAATTATTCCCTTTCAGTAGGACAGTCGTTTGCTGTTTGCTAACTTTTTTCTGGTTCGTTGCTGTACACCCTGGTATCAAACATGTCTGAACACACAAAAGCTGCCTGAACTGACCATAAATACTCATGCGTTGCAGAATATACAGAATGGAACAACTGCCTCATGTAGCGTTTCAAAAATGAGATTGGCATATTAAGATTTTTGTTTCTTTTGTAAATACTGAGAGACTTTGATCCATTGTTTCTGTCGCCATAATTGCAATGTGCAAAGACACCACAAAAATCATCCTTCAAGGAACCTCAACTCAACCTAGTCATTAGAATACCAAGTGAGCTGGGAAATCCATCGCTAGAAAACCAATAACGGGGGGGGGGGGGACACATAAAGGTGTGGATCACTGAGACAGGAATAACCAGCTAAACAAATATAAGATGGGGGACACCAGGCTTGTCAAAAAATCTAGGGGTCTTAGCAGACCGCAAGCTTAACATGAGTCAACAGAGTGATGAAGCAGCAAATAAAACTACCGGGTAGCTGCAATTTTATGCAATTAGCAGAAGTATAGTGAACTGAACTGGACCCTGAGATCATCTGAGACCCGTTTTTGTGTGCCACCTCTGCAAGAGGAGGAGCTAATGCTGCAGAAAACAGAATCAGGATTCAAAATGATCTTAACAGATTGGAGAACTGGGCCTAAACCAAAAAAATGAATTTTAACAGGGACAAATGTACGGTTCTGCACTTAGCCAGGAAGAACCAGATGCACAAATGTAAGTTGGGGGACGCTTCACTTTATACATGTGAAAAGCATCTAGGGGTCTTAGTGTACCACAATCTTAACATGAGCCAACAATGTGATGCAGAAGCAAAAAAGCTAATGCTATTCTAGGCTGCTTCATCAGCTTCATCAGATCGGGCCCTCTTTGAAAAAAGTTTGGGCACCCCTTACTTAAGAAGAAAGAGGTTCCTGGAAATAGAATGACATGACCTAAGGTTTGGATGGCTTGGATATTTGTAGTTTGACAAAGTTAAATTTAACGTGGACTTTAAAAGGTACTTTATTAGAAGTGCCATATTAAGAATCCAGAATAAATATAAACATAAAGGTAAAGGGACCCTGACCATTAGGTCCAGTCGTGACCGACTCTGGGGTTGCGGCGCTCATCTCACTTTATTGGCTGAGGGAGCCGGCGTACAGCTTCCGGGTCATGTGGCCAGCATGACTAAGCCGCTTCTGGTGAACCAGAGCAGCGCACGGAAACGCCGTTTACCTTCCCGCTGGAGCGGTACCTATTTATCTACTTGCACTTTGACATGCTTTCGAACTGCTAGGTTGGCAGGAGCAGGGGCCGAGCAACGGGAGCTCACCCTGTCATGAGGATTCGAACCGCCGACCTTCTGATCGGCGAGTCCTAGGCTCTGTGGTTTAACCCGCAGCGCCACCCGCGTCTGTAAATATATGTAAACTTGGGTTGTACCAAAATACACCTTTATGGATTTCATCACGAGAAGTCTTCTACAGAAAAGAGATGAGAGGCAAAGAGAAATGGACAAAATGCCAAGAATTATTAGAACTGCATCAAGGAGAATATAAAATTAAAACAAGGGAATAACAAATAGTGGAAGGTTATAATCTGAAGTGGTTTTCTTATATGCAATCAGCAGAGAGGTTTAAATTGGATAAAAAGACTTTTGGTACAGAGGATGTAAAGACGGACTTTGAAATTCAACTGTGTACTGATTATGAACCTGTTACTGTGAACACATATAAACTTTTGTTGGAATTTGAAACAGAAGTAGTTAGTGTATGTTTAAACGGGTAAAAAAATTAGTGCAAAACCACAACTGGGTACAGCCCGTAGTATTCTACTACTGATAGCATACTGGGCAGATCAGTATTTTTCAATTTCTGTCAACTGTTAATTTAGCTAATGTGCTGGAATATTTTTTTAAAGGAGCTCAAAGTTCAAGACAGAAACCTCTGCATGAATGAAGATCTCATGTATACTATGACATCTCTCTAAAGCATAACTAAATGAAGTCATTTATCTCTATTGTATGAAGAAGATTCCCCCATTCAGAGTTTAGCTATTATTGGATCACAGGCTGCTCAAATCTCCAAAAACTTCACAAGCAGTAAAATTTACAAGTTTAAGACTGATCTGTCTTTATTTTAAAGAAAGTCATACTTGCTGCTTGTAAACTTTAACATGTAGCAGTAACTCCTTTCTCATGAACACAAACAGACTGTTTGAGCTACGAATCTATTATTGATGCCTTTCTAAGAATAAAGAGATCCAGTTTGCTTACATAGTCCACACATTTTGTTATATGCGACAATTTCAAGGCTGTTGATATTTACAAAGTAATTGCTACTACTTTGCCAGCAGATTCCCCCCCCCCCCCGATTCATAGAATCATAGAGTTGGAAGAGACCACAAGGGTCATCGAGTCCAACCCCCTGCCAAGCAGGAAACACCATCAGAGCACTCCTGACATATGGTTGTCAAGCCTCTGCTTAAAGACCTCCAAAGAAGGAGACTCCACCACACTCCTTGGCAGCAAATTCCACTGTCGAACAACTCTTACTGTCAGCTCTAAAGATTCCTTTAGTTTACTTTAAATAAACTGATAATAACCCAATTCCCATTTTGTGGTTAATTTTAAGGAATATTTTCCAAATGGCGAAGCAGAAACAGTAAAGATTCTAGCATTATGATCACCAAAATGTCAACAGAAATTTGGGGAACAATAGCAATAAAAGTATGGTTAACACCTTCCTGAAATGCAGATCTGTGTAGTGTGAGTGAGCCTGCTGGCCATCAAGACCCAATGGTAGAAAGAAAGATGTTAAATTATTTTTGCATGCCACAACTGCTGCCCATATTTTGTTAGCTAAAAAGTGGAAAACCCAAGAATTACCAACGATAGAAGAATGGCAGATGAAGATAATGGATTTTTCGGAGCTAGCCAACCTAACCGGAAGAGTCCGCGACCAGAAGGAGGCGGAGTATCAGGAAGAGTGGATTAAATTTAATGATTATCTAGCTAAATTTGTTAAGTCAAATTAACTGAAAACAGCTTGCAGATACTTAATTGGCTTAGGATTTTATTTATGTTAAGTGATGAATTAATATGTTTAACTCCATAAGGTGAAGATTTAAGGATGTTAATGTCTAAGTTAAATTTTATAAGAATTGGGATTTGGAAAACCATTAAAAGGATATGCAATGAAATTCAACCAAGGGGAAGCGAGGAAGTCACTTAAAGTTAATAACTGTAATTTTCAATAAGTCTATGATTTATGTTTGTTTGTCTTATGTGTTTGTCCGTTTGTTTATAATATTGTGAAAACTAATAAAAAAAAGTTTTCGAAAAAGAAAGACCCAATGGTAGAGTGAAGGCAGGGAAGAGACCATGGGAAGGAGGAAGTGATCGCAGCATTCATCATTCTACGCACTCATCAAGCAGAAATCAGGCACTAAAACTCAGACAATTATGAATAAAGAAACAATAGCGAGAAGAAAACAAAACTCTCCTTCCCAAAGTGAAACTGTAGCATTAAAAATTTGCCTTGAGGTAGGACTTAAAATTGCATAAATGAGGTAGGGATCGCAGTCAACACTTAATACTTTGTCGCAGTTGGTTAACAGAATACAGTGGTGCCCTGTAAGACGAATGCCTCGCAAGACGGAAAACTCGCTAGACGAAAGAGTTTTCCGTTTTGGAGGTGCTTCGCAAAACGAATTTCCTATGTGCTTGCTTCGCAAGACGACAATGTCTTGCGAGTTCCTGCGGGGTTTTTTTCCTCCCCCCCCCCGTTTTTCTAAGCCGCTAAGCCGCTTATCAGCTGATCTGATCAGCAGATAAGCCGCTAAAAGCCGCTAATAGCGCTAATCCGTCAATGGGCTTGCTTCGCAAGACGAAAAAACCGCTAGACGAAGAGAATCACAGAACGGATTCTTTTCGTCTTGCGAGGCACCACTGTATGTCCCCAACAGGCCAACTCACACAGATCTACATTTCAGGTCGGTGCCAACCGTACAATCTCATGAAGTGGGAGTTTGACTGTTGGGCTGGACAACAGCTAATCCCAACTAGGGCAGGACCCTGACTGCAATTATATGTGACAATTAACATGGAAGTACCAGTCCTTATGACCACTAAGTCCGAGTAAAAAATGCGTTTCCGAGCACAATTCAAAGTGTTGGTGCTGACCTTTAAAGCCCTAAACAGCCTCGGTCCTGTATACCCGAAGGAGCGTCTCCACCCCCATCGTTCTGCCCGGACACTGAGATCCAGCGCCAAGGGCCTTCTGGCGGTTCCCTCATTGCGAGAAGTGAGGTTATAGGGAACAAGACAGAGGGCCTTCTCGGTAGTGGCGCCCACCCTGTGGAACACCCTCCCAGCAGATGTCAAGGCAATAAACAACTATTTTACTTTTAAAAGACAACTGAAGGCAGCCCTCTTTAGGGAAGTTTTTAATGTCTAATGCTGTATTGTTTTTAATATTCAGTTGGAAGCCGCCCAGAGTGGCTGGGGAAACCCAGCCAGATAGGCGGGGTATAAATAAATAATAATAAATTATTATTATTATTATTATTATTATTATTATTATTATGCCACGGAAAGCACTGAAATCAGAAACTAGCCTGGCTGTGGTTACAGACACTATAAAATGGACTTCGCGAGATATCCGCCTTAAGGATGTTTTGCGCAGTGACTCAATCAGTGGTTTTTGAACAGCAATCAGGATTTTATGCAGGTCCCATGTACGGAAGTTTGGAACAACGGGTGTGGGCTGCAACCTTGCTTCACACAGGGACCTTTTCAGCAGCAGATGAGCAGACAGAAGGCTGCAGTCGCAGTTGGCCAAAATTGATGAAATAGCTGCTGCTTGTGTTAGGCTTCAGACCCTGCTCTAAGCAAGATTGCAGAAACTTAAGTCCATTGAGATTCGCGCCACTCAGGAAAGATCTTCCAGTAAACCTGGTATATCTTCATTGCAGACAGTCACCTGGAGTGTAGCATGATTTAAATTACTGGTGTGAATAGGCCCTGCATCTTCAAACTGCTCCACTCAAATGCTTTGCAGTCATCTTGAAAGGATGCCTATCCCAGGCATATATAAACCCTTGATATTTCCATAACCGGAATGTATGTAGTCTCCTCTGTAAAGATTTAAGTCACATCTGTTGTTCTGTCCACTTTGGATATATCCACCACTGCACTGCAATCCCTGGAAGGTTACCAACGATAAAAAGTGGCCCTCGGGCTGCAAAGAAATCCCCACACCAGACTATAACACTGACAACATCAAAATCACAATGGCTCTTGTTTTATCAATACTTGGCATTGGTAGCTGTCATTTCACAAAAACAGAAAAGCAGCCCTAACGAAGTGCAGCATCCCTTTTCGCAGCGTGGCCAGCCAGGTGGCTCTGGGAAGCAGACAGGCGGATTTTCTGAAGGCTACAGCCTGTCTTTCCCACACACACGGCTGTCAGCTTATATGCTGAAGAACAGCACTTCTTAGCCTAGAGCAGGGGTGCCCAAACTTTTTTCATAGAGGGCCAGATTTGATGAAGTGAACATGCATGAGGGCCAAACAAAGAAGTTGTTGAGCTTTTTTTTTTACTATTTTACCCCAAAGTTCTTGAAGTTGTTCAGATTTGGGGGGGGGGGGAATAAACTACCACAGGAGCAGATTAAACCGACCAGTGGGCCAGATTAGGCCCCCCCAAATGGACTTTGGACATGCCTGGCCTAGGGGTACTTTTTATACATTACAGGTGACTTGCATTTTACACAGTAAACACACCACCCCAAAATAATTCTAAAAATTTAAGAACAATGCAAAAATGGTGCACACAGGAGAGGAAGAAAGGAAATGGGAGGAAAGGGAGCCAGAGAGAAGGGGAAAGGGGGCAGCAGCCCTCGAGTGCTGAGGAGGTGCTTGGCAGAGCTTCAGACTACTGAATGGCCCTAAAACGTAAGGCATCATCATTGTCATAATCAGCGGCTCAGAAACAGAGGGTGGCTCCCACGCTGGAAGAGAAGTTGGCTGTGCTGGACCACTTGAGAGATGACAAGTATGTGTGTACTGTGGCACACAAATCTGGCTGGAACAGGCCCAGTATCTGTGCCATCAAGGTGCGTGAAGAGGAGATTGGTGGGGCTGTGGCAGCAAGTGCACTAGTGACTGCAAAGGTGATCAGTCAGGTGCACGGCAAGGCTTTGGTTGACGATGGAGAAGTCACTGAACTTGTGGCTGAAATACATGAACCAGAAACATGTCCTTGTGGATGGCAACATCTCGCATCAAAAGGCTCTGAGCTTTGAGGACCACTTCAAACCTTCCACCACAGATGGGGACCAGCCTGCCAAGGGATTTAAAGCCAGCCTTAAGCTCTGCTTCAACTTGAAGAAAGTCTGAACGATAGGGGAGGCTGCATCTGAAGACAAGGAGGCTGCAAAAAATCCACCTTGCACATCTATGGTGGCTGCTGAGTGTCATGGCATATCTTCCAAAGCAAGTCTTCAACAAAGACGAGACTTTTCTGGAAGTCCTGAGTGGACATATATTGCCAAAGCTGAAAAGCAAGCTCCTGGCTTCAAAGCTGCAAAGGGCCGAGTGACTGTGCCACTCTGTGGCAATGCGGCTGTACGCTTGATATAGCCAGGCTTGCTGTACAGCCCTCAAAAACCCCGTGCCCTAAAAGACAAGAACAAGAATGTGCTCCTGTGTTTTGGCAATCTAACAAAAAGGCCTGGGCGACTTCATCATTTATGGGCTTCATTCCAGAGGTGAGACGTTACCTGGAGGAGAAACACCTGCAGTTTAAAGTGATGCTGCTTGTGGTCGTTGCTCCTGGGCATCCCGATGGACTCCACTTTGCACACAGCGAGGTAGAGATTGTCTTCCTCCACTTCAATACGACCTCCCTCACCCACCCACCCACAGGATCAAGGTGTGATTTGCTACTTCAAGGCTGCTTACATGAAGCTCACCTTCTCCTGTATGATCAGTGATGGATGCTGATCTGGATCTTGACCTCACCGCATACTGCAATTCTTTTAACACTGCACGTCGCATCACCTACATCAAACAAGCAGTGGATGCAATCAAGGCTAAAACAGTGGATGCACACCGGCAGAAATTGTGGGAGTAATGTATGCCCAATTTCAAGGGATTTCCAAGAATTGCCACAGAGGTAGATGGCCAGGCAAATGGGTAGTGATGGCTTTGCTGACCTCATCCAGGAAGAAGTGGAAGAGATGGAGTCATAAAGCATACAAATGATTTGATTGTAGAGTTTGACCCCTCCATGGAACGCAGCTTCACAATCATCCATGGGATTACAGACGCTCTTGAGAACGTACAAGGAAATGTTTGATGAGTTCAAGAGACAACAGCAGCAGCTGTCAATCATAATGTTCCTCACAAAGAAACCAGGAGCACCAGATGTGCCGAGGAAACCCACCTCTGGATCTGAACCACAGCCACGAATTTTTCTGGCTACCAGTCAAACCCACC
Organism: Podarcis liolepis; assembly: GCF_965112155.1. Lineage (NCBI taxonomy): Eukaryota > Metazoa > Chordata > Lepidosauria > Squamata > Lacertidae > Podarcis > Podarcis liolepis. The sequence goes on from NC_139556.1 coordinate 8,819,386, forward strand.
CCCTCCTTATATCATCTGCAGCAGCATCCAGCAAGGGGAAGAGGAAAGAAGACTAAGCAGAAGATTTAGAGCCGCATTTGTCTCTCACCATTAAGCGCAGTGATTTTTTAAAATGGCTTTTTATAGTTTTCTGGTTCTTTTTACACATTTCCAGGGGGCATTCTGGCTTTACATGATTTTGTTTATATGTGCGATGATCAGGAACATAACCCCATGTAAGATGAGAGATACCTGTATAACCGATAGCTGTTGATAGAGCTACACTTAATGGACTTTTTAAAATCCCTTTCAAGCCACCCTAACTGCAGACACATCTTAATGCCAGGAGAGAAAAGCAGGAAGGCAAACAGCACCACACAGCCTGCTCTAGCTAGCTAGGATTGTCCCCTTCTCAGCAGGGTCATCTACCACCAACTGGTCTCTGGGAATTCCTATATTTCATTTAAATAAATTGTTATATTTTATTGATTTTTTTTAATGGTAAAATGCACTGGAATGGTTTCCAGAAAGGCAGGGTATAAGTAGGTGCAAAATTATTAATCATCATCATCATCATCATCATCATCAACCGTATTTTTCACTCTATAAGATGCACCAAACCACAAGACGCACCTAGTTTTTGGAGGAGAAAAACAAGAAAAAAATTATTCTGAATCTCAGAAGCCAGAACAGCAAGAGGGGTCACTTTGCAGTGAAAGCAGCAATCCGTCTTGCTGTTCTGGCTTCCGTGATAGCTGCACAGCCTGCATTCACTCCATAAGACGCACACACATCTCCCCTTACTTTTTAGAAGGGAAAAAGTGAGTCTTATAGAGCAAAAAATACAGTAAAATTCGTGGTAGCAAATTCCATAGGTTGTTTAATGAGGTTCCTTCCGTCTGTCTGCTTCACTTCACTCCAACAAACCGTTTTTTAAGTTTTAATATAGCTGCATATTCAAATAGCTCATTTCAGTACCTGGCACAGAGGAGTCTCACTGCTGCAATTCCTCCTCCTCCTTAGTTGATAAAGCACTTCAAAATGCTCAGAGTGCGACACATACTTGTTATAACCCTTGCAAAACCCTGTTAAGGCAAGTCAAGTGTTTTGCAGATGGAGGACCGTAAGCACTTGCACCACCAGCGATTGGTTTTCAGAAGCAACATTCTCCAACTGTGGAGGAAGGACATAGCTAGGCTTATCCTCCATGATTTGCCCAATGCTCTTTAAAAGACACCCAAGTTGTGGTTCACCACTACCTCCATAGTTTAACTATGCACGGTGTGAAGATATCCTTTCTTTTTATCTATCCTGGATATCCCAACATGAACCTTCACTGAATGTCAGTGAGTTCTAGAGTTACAAGAGAGGAAGAACAACATTTTTTTCTAGCCACCTTCTCCAGGCCATGCATAATTTAAGTACTTCTACCATGTCGCCTCTTACTTGTCTTTTCCCTGGACTAAAAAGTCCCAAATGCCACAACCTTTCCTCAGAGAGCCTTGATCATTCAGGATGTTGTTTTCTGAACCTTTTCCAACTCCTTTTTGAGGTGAGAACTATATACAGTATTCCAAAGGCAATGGCACCATAGATTTGTAAAATGGCATTACGGTACAGTGGTACCTTGGTTTACGAACTTAATCCGTTCCAGAAGTCCGTTCTTAAACCAAAGCATTCTTAAACCAAGGCGTGCTTTCCCATAGTAGCGGGGGACTCAATTTACAAACGGAACACACTCAGCAGGAAGCGAAACGTGTTCTGCTTCCAAGGCAAAGTTCACAAACCAAAACACCACTTCCAGGTTTGCAGAGTTCTTAATCCAAGTTGTTCATAAACTAAGCTGTTCTTAAACCAAGGCACCACTGTATTTGCATTTTATTTTCAATTCCTCTACTAACAATCCCGAGCATGAAACTTGCCTTTTTCACAGCTTTTGCACACTGGGTCAACATCTTCATTCAGCTTCATTGAGCTATCCACTACAACCCCAAGGCCTCACTTCTGGTCAGTCACTGCCAGTTCAGACCCCATGAGCGTATAATGTGACATTATCCCCAACATACATCACTTTTCACTTGTTTACATTAAATTGCCATTGCCATTTTACCACCCATTCACTCAGTTTGGGGAGGTCCTTTCAGAGCTCTTCAACCCTGGACGATTTAGCATAACCACCAAACCTGGCCACTTCACTACTCACCCCTAACTCTAGATCATTTGTGAACAAGTTAAAAAGCACAAGTCCCAGTGGCTGATCCTTGGGGAGCTCTTTACACCCCCAATTTAAGGCGAACAGGAGAAGCAGCCTCATTGCTCTCACTGCAACATCTCATAGCCTTGCTATTTATAGCAAAATACCAAATTGAAGAAACAAGCGAAAAGTTTGCCAACTAAATAACAAGCAAAAAATGTTCTATTCACAACTTTGGGAGCTGAACTACCTCGCAGGGGTATTGTGAGCAGAAAAGGAGAAAGGTAAAGGCAATGTTCACAACCTTGAGTGCCAGGGGAAAAACCAAGCTAGAAATATACAACAACAATCAACAAATATGTGAAAATTCGTAACTTTCAGCAATATACACAAAACATTTTGGCCATGTCCTCTTGGGATTCATTATACAGGGGCACGCGGACTTATAAAAAATATTGGGGGGGGGGGGCGGGAAAGCTCATGAATAATAAATAAGCTCATGAATATGCAAATAAAGTGGCGCCGCCTCCTCGTGAGCGAATAGGGGAGAGCGTGCTGCGCCTATTAATCAGCTCCGGAGCGGAAATTGGGTGGAGCTTTTGCTCGGGAGGGAGGGCAGGAGGCATGCAGCCCGACCCTGTGCATTTTGGGCTGGGGGAGGGGCGGTGATGGCGCTCTGCTGGAGGGGCGCCGGAGATTATTGGGGGGGCAGAGCCCCCCCAAACGAATTTTTGAGGGGGCTCGGGCCCCCTCAAGCCCCATGGAGTCGGCGCCTATGTACAGGGGAAAGGGAAAGCTGGAATGCACACTATGGACTTCAAGAAAGCTGGTTTCAAAAAATGTAAGAAACCATTGGGTGAAACCCCATGGTCAGAAATACTCAAAAGAGAAGGGAGTCCAAGATGGATGGGAGTTTTTTTAAAGGTGAGATACTGAAGGGACAATTTCAAACAATTCCAACCAGAAAGAAAAGTGGGGGGCATCAAAGAAACCAGTGCGGCTGCATATAAGGAGCTTACGACGGATGAGCTGAGATTTAAAAGGGGCTTGTATAAGAAATGGAAGGGGCAAATCGCGAAAGAAGAGGGTAAATGAGTGGCCAACATCTGCAGGGAGAAGGTCAGGCAGGCTAAATCTCAAAAATGAGCTCAGGCTTGCAAAAGATGTTAAAAATATTAAAAAGGGGTGGGGTGGGGGGCTTGAAGTGAAGGCCCAAGACAGGTGTTGATCATCAAGTGAGCTGCGCACAGGTGGTCTGAAGCAAGGGAGCTACTGCCATTCCTGTGGAGCCTCCTTTTATTGAGACAAATATGCAAGCCAGGCAAATACATTTTGGGCTGACCTTTACACATCTTCCGTCCCAAGATCGTGGGGTGGTACAAAGCTATTTTGGCACCTGTTTTCCACAGCGTCATTTTCCCCTTGCACAGTGTATGACGAAGGAGACAAAAGGTCTCAGGGACAAAAGGTTACAGACAGGACACCGCTGACTGCTGAGACCGCAAAAGGTCAGGCATAGGTGGAACGAGGTACAGACAGCTGTGGCTTGTCTGGGGGTGGGGGGTTCCCTGCACCCCAAGGTCACGCGTGCAGGCAGACGTGGCTGCCTGCTGGTGGGGAAGTGTGCTCCCTCCAGACCCCACTCCCCACTCTGCGATATCCCTACAGGGTCTATGCTCAAAGCAAGAGGAAGAACAAACAAGTAGTAGGACCTCTGCATTAAGAAGATGATGAAATGCTGTTGAGTGACGGAAAAGTGGAACTGATCAATGCCTACTTTGCCTTTATCTTCACCCAAGAAAAAAGCAGTGCCCAAACTGGTGATAGGAGAATAAATGATGCAAGGAGGGAATTATAGTCCAAGATAGGAAAATAGGTGGTAATCAAACACTGAGCTACTTTAACACTGAGCCTAATTTATCATTTTAATGCTCATTCATCCAGTTTGGAGATATCCTTTTGGAGCACCTCACAGCCTCTTTTAGTTAAAAACTACCCCGAACAACTTGGTGTCATCAGCAGACTTTGCTAACTCATCTCCAGGAAAGGCTAGAAAGATGTTCTGTCTCACGCTGCAGACTTGGGTTCAAAAAGCAAACACGCTTCTGGTAAATCTCACTCGCTGTCACAAATGGGCAAGACCAGAACCGAGAACTAGACCAGAATGGTTTTCTTATCTATTTCAAGACATAAGAATAGTTATTCTACTTACACTCCTCCCTCTATACCAAATACACCATCAGATACAAACTTCAGAATGGGCAGGTACACAGGGAGGGCACCCCCTGCTGCAAAAACCCTCTTTTTGTCATAATTTCCAGTCTTCTCTCCCCACCTCCATGCTCAGCCTGTATTCCTAGAGGAGCAGGGAGGAATGATGCAGCAGAATCTAAAAAGGGGGGGCAAACCATTATTCTTCCAGGCAAGCCAGAAAAAATATTATTATGAGAAGAAATGAAAGGCAAAGCAAAAAAAGAGGCGCATCTTTACTGCTAGAGCCATTTCACTTTTGAGAAGCAAGATCACCATTTGAAACCCTTAAATAACCAGCCAGCACAGGAAATCAGAAGCCCCACAAGTAAAACTTGCAAACCACAACATGTCTAACACTGAAAGACTGTTTTGAGTTTCTACCTGCAAAGTTAGCTGTTTTAAGGGGAGGGGTGGAAATCAGCTAATCTCCTTGGCCCATTAGAGAGCATTTTCACAGCTTGTTTGCTTCCTTTTGCAAATCATACAATGGAAAGGTTATCAAAAAGCTTCCTGGGGCGCAGGCTGAAAGGCAACACTTCAGTCGGGGATGCTGCCTGCAGAGGAGATTTCGGTCACAAACCTCACAACAGGTATTCTAAAATTGGTGACAAGGGGGCGAGCCTGAGCCGCAGAAAGCGACTAGCGACCAGGGAATTTCGAACACTGGGATGGGGATGTGTACATACAAGTTTGCTCTGAACTCCTTAAAAGAGAACTAGATAAAACTGTAACAAATAATGGATCAACCCAGCCATATTTTTATATCTCTGACACAGCAAGCTCCGAACCAGATGCCATACAGAGAGATGAGATGCACTGAAAGCTCTACAGAGCCTATGGACCTGTTTGATTCCAACTGAGTACTTTGAGAACACACCTGAAAGGGCAGAAGATTTGAATTTACAAGAGACATCATATTCCTGGATTCCTCAGTGTGGCGCATCCCTCGATGCCCCCTGGGCCGCACCGGGCACAGCGCAGGCCTCCAGTCACTTCACCCTCTTTCCCCACACCTTCCTCTGATCCCAATACATTCAACACTGGAAAGGAGAGAACGAGGTTGGGGGGCAGCTGGAGGCCTTGCATGACCCCCTCTGAAACGCTTTAGAAAAGCAAAAGAGATCCCACGCACCCACCCTCCCAGCTCATTATTGTCTAGTGAACTTGGGAGGCAGTGCAGGAACTGGTGGGTCTTTTGCACTAGATGTTTTATTTTTGAAACTGCGTGTTTTGTCAGCTTAAGTTTGTTTGAAGGAGGTGCTTTGCCTTTTCTTTGGTTGTGTGTTTTGCCTGTTTTGGAGCATCACCAGCTTTTACTATGTGGTGCTCAAGACGGCTTCTTAGACTTCCAAATGTGCCCCTGGGCCCAGAAAGGTTGGGGACTCATGACCTACCACCTGAAAAACCCTTTGCCAACACCATGAACCTGATTGTACTGACAGCTTTTCATCACTGGTAGTTTTTAACTCTAGCACCATGATGGCTGTAAAGAAGAAGTCTAGAATCATCTATTGAAGTCAAATGATTAATGAAACATGTAATGCAATAGCAAGATTGCTCCAACAGAGAGTGACACCAGCACCACACCATTTGTATGTCAAGCACAACATCACTTTCAAAACGTTTCAAACCTTATGTAGCAACTGGTTTCTCTGTAAAAGAAAAGCAATGAGCACCACCTTAAAATATATATATTGAAGTTACAAAACAGAAGTAGGGAGCATAATGGAAAAGAATACCTCCATGTATTAGGACATAATTCATGAAGTAACTTTCCCCTCAATTCATCCCCCAACACCTTCTGTCCCCTGCTCCCGCCCCCTATCACTGGAAGTGTCTGGGCTGTGATGAACATCTGCAATATCTCATTCCATACACAGGAGAAACCGGAAGCGATTCTGAGCCAAAAAAATAAGAAAACTTGTAAGTGAAAGTGTTTGGAAAGTAAATGCTTCGACAGCTTCTTTGAATGCATTCAGGCTTATCTAAATGTAAGTTAAGAGATTGCAGTAGCCTTAGCTTGGATCCAAATCTTGCTGATTATGCTAATGATTATATTTCTTGAAATCAATGCACTTTCTAGATGAAGTAGCGTAAAGAGACAATAAGGAGACCCAACTCCTACAAAGAGACAATGACAATGAACTACGATTCTGGGAGTCTTCCTAGTTGAAGTTACTTTCCCTGCCTCAAATCTCCCATGTTCGTCCTTTTGGCACTACTGCTAAGGATTCATAGCACAAGGTAACTAACAAAAGCACCAGAATGAACAAACACAGTTTGTGCTAACATCAGTTACTAAAGCTCTTTACAAAGCCCGTATCTGGTTGGGAAACGGGTCAATAAGGTCTGTGCAGTTTACAACAAGCTATCACAACATTTTTACTTGGCATGATCTTACCTCTCATCCTCACCATCAACAAGTTGCACTGTCAGCGGAAGTGCCTTCAGGGGGAAAAGAGAGGCGGCCATGCTGCTGCCTCCATCTGACATGGCTGATGATGCTCCAGCGCCACTTTCTCCACTGGTGGTTTGGGGCAGGCCAACCAAGGTGGGTTCCGTAGAGCGTTTGGAATCTTCACTTCGGGTTGTAATTGACTGAACAAGAGACTGGGCAGAAAACTGGGCAGAGTTCAGTGGTACCTGTTGTGGCACATTTTGGACTGCGGGCAAATTGATGCTAGTAGACACATTTTGGACCAAGTTCCCATTTTGCGCACCTGATGATGATTGTGCTATGTTCTTTGAAGGAGGCAAACTCATAGGTGTGGGCAACACGTTTGCAGCAGACTGGCCTGGGACAGAAGCAGCACTGGCAGAAGGTACAGGACTAACAGCAGGCAATTGTTGACCAGCCATTCCTGGAACAAGGGATTCTGCTGCTTGCACAGGTAACAAAGTACTCTGTGGAACAATAACCAAGGACTGAGGAAGGCTTGATGTGCTACCTTGCAACCCAGGATGAACGACGCCTGCTGGAACAGGGGGCACCACATGGGAAGATGGAGGAGCTGCGCTCTGTGCCACCACCGAAGGAGCAATTGGATTTGCAACTGCTGGCTGCTGCACCATGGGAGGTACACTTCCTTGTTGTCCAACATTCACTGTTTGAGCACCAGCTCCGGAGGTCAGCATTGCTGTCTGAGCATGTGCAGCAGGCTGAGAGGATGCTACTGCCAGGTGTGCTTGTACAGAAGGCTGCATACTTGGTGCCTGAGCAACAGGCGCAGGCATAGCCGTTCCTACCATTGTAGGTCCTGGCTGCATAGAAGCTGGAGTCTGAAGCATCTGCTGCTGTTGTACGTAATCTGGCATAGGCCCTGTGACAGAATTCTGATTCACTGGTTTAACATGCCCTGGGGCCATTTGCAGAGGTACCTGCTGCTGCTGCTGCTGTGATGGATGCTGTGCCTGTCCTTGCCCATACGGCAATTGGTGCAGTTGTGGCACAACCGGAACAGGTGGCACAGGCTGCGTTGATTGGGTGTATGGCAGCTGCTGTGCCATGGCAGGCTGTTGATGGCCACCTACTATATTTACTGGAGGAGGGACAGCTGATGCAGGAGGCTGGACCCCTTGCTTTTGAGGAGGGTAATTTACATCTTGAGGATGAAGCTGTGGCTGTGCAAGCTGTGACTGAGAAGCACTCTGGGGTATGCTGGGTGCTGGAGCAGGTTGAGGGCCGGTGCTGCCAAAATCCAACTGCTGAGACCCTGCTGCTTGAAATGGCGGCGGCTGTGCCACCGCTGGTGCTCCCATCTCCCCACTTCCCACACTTTCAGTATAGTGACTCAGTGTGCTTACGTTGCTACTAACTGAGCTCCCACTGGTAGTCTCCCTTTCAGAAGTCACGTCAAGTGAATTTTGTTTGAGAGTGTCTAACGCTTTATTTACAGCTACTCCTTCTGCAACTGGCACGAGGTTCTCTTTGTCGTAGAACTCTGTGCATGTCCATCTACCCTTCTTGAAAGGCTCTGAACTAGAATCCAGTTTCACAACTCTAAACCTCGAGGTGCTGGCTGCAGGCTGCAGTTGACTATATGTTCCTGCTGCTGCTGCAGCAACTCCTCCTGCACTGGAATTCCCAGCGCTAGAGGAAGTACTCGTGCCATTGCCAAGCCCACTCGAGGCCGCCACATTAACACTGCCACTAGTTATGCTACCAGTACTTGTGAAGTTACTTAGATTCACATTAACGGGACCAGGCATGCTGCTCACCCCACTGGAGCTACTACTAGTCTCGCTGCTTAAAGTGCTGGTCGTAGCTCCGCCGGCTGAAGTGACCCCAGGTGTACCAGCAGCGTGGAAATGAGACACAAGAGCGGCCACAGGCATACCAGCAGATGATGCAGCAGAAACGGGCACGGCAGCTGCCACAACGCTATCAGAGCTTGCAGCGGTAGACAGTTTTCTAAACGAAGGGCTAAACGGCGGTCCTCCGGGAGCCGCTGGGCCGACCATCCCGGAGTGTGGCGCATGGTGATGTCCATGGTGGTGGTGGTGATAATGATGTCCCTGAGAAGGGTGCATGCTGCCATTGATGGCCACACTCTGATGCTGGGAGGGATGTGGCAAAGAGGGGTGCTGCTGCTGCTGCTGCTGTTGCAGAAGGCGAGGCTGGTTGGGGGAGACAGCGCCAGGGCTCTCGGCCTCCTGGAAGTTGTTCAGAGTCTCTTCCGAGGAGCTCCGCTCCGGTTCCCCCAAGTCCGTGGCCCTGGACAAGGAGACGTCCAGGATCTCGGAAGAGGACAAGTCCTCGGTGTGCGACTCGTCCAGGTCGTCGTAGCTCTCCGTGTCCTCGGCGATGCTGTTGTTGGAGCTGAGGCTGGCCGAGATCTGGGCGGGGGTCACGCTGGTGATCTGGAAGCCGCTTTTCTTCTTCATCTGGGCCCCTGCCTGGCCGAGGGGCTGCGGCGTCGAGAGGAGGGTCAGGCTCTGCGGAGGAGGCAGCCCGGGAGAAGACGACGACGGCGCTGCGGAGGAGGGAGGCGGCGGCGGCTGAACCAGCAAGGGCGGCGGGTAATCTTCCAAGCCGCCGCTGCTGCTGCTGCTGCCTCCGACGCCGATGCCTGCCGGACACAAGGCCGGCACCGCGACGCTGCTGCTGCTGCTGCCTCCTCCTCCGCCGCCGCTGCTGCTGCCCCTCCGAGGAAGCATCGCCGGGTGCGCCATCTTCCCGACGCTGGTGTCTGCCGCTGAGTCAGGCTGGTGCATTGAACGAGCACTATTTTAAGGAGCCCCGGACGGAGAGCGAGGAGGGAAAGGGAGCGCGCAGGCGGAGCAGGCGCACCTGGCAGCTGGCGGAGGAGCCCAGACAGAAAGGGAGAGACAGGCAGACACACACAAGAGGCGCTGCCTGCCGGCTTCTCCAGCCGCCTCTCCGGGCAATGTGACACTCAGGCCCCGGCCCCTTCGCCGCCCCCGACTAGATCAGAAAGCCCCCGCGGCTCCCGGCCTCGCCAATCCTCCCGGCGAAACGGAGCAGGGTTCGCCGACGACGCAGCAGCAGCCGGCTCCGGAACGGCGGCGAGGCTCGTGCGCGCAGTCCCGGCGGGGCCGTCGGGCGCCGGGCGCTTCCCCATCCAGGATGGCGAGGCGGGGAGGGAGGCGGGGAAGCTGACGCAGCCCGGGCAGCAGCGCTCCTCCGACGCCTCTCCCTCCGCGGAAGGAGCCGGGAAGCTTCGCGGGCGAGACGCCGCCGCCGCCGCCGCGCGCTCGCTCTCCCTCCTCCTCCTCCTCCTCCTCCTCCGGCTTCCCTCTCTGGCTCTGTCCAAGGGAGGGGAGATGGGGGGGAGAAAGATGGCGCTGGCGGCGGCGCAGGCGCAACCGCAGGCAGCGCGCAGACATAAAGGGCTCGCCGGCAGGGAGGGAGGGCGTGAGGGAGAAGAAGAGCCGGGGAATTACGGCTCTGGCGGCCGGAGGTTGCCGAGGCGGCCGCCTGGGCAGACCCGCAAGACGGAGGCCGCCAGCTCGGCCCGACAAGATGGCGGGGGCGGCGGCTTGGCGCTCCGCAGTTTTTTTCCTCAGACGGCCGCTGCCGCCCCCCTCCCCCCGCTTGGCGACCGGTGCGTTTTCCCTCAGAAGGGGCGCCCTTCTCGCCAGGCGGTTCGGAGCGGCTGCTGCTGCTACTTCGCCCGTTGGGTCTGGCTGGCCGTCGGAACGGGGAGGTTTAGACGCGTGTCAAGACCAAGGCGGGCTTTCGGGCGGCGCGTGGACTTGGAAAACGCCCCACGCGGGTGGGGGTGACCCTCTCCCCATGGAAAACGAGCAGAAGTGCCCTAGTAATATAAAGCACCACATTCAGTCTGCACGTTCATTCGGGCCGAATATGCCAAGCGCTTCACCAGACGGAACACAGCCTGAAAACACTCCCAGGAGACTGACAGAATCTCCTGCACCTTTAAAATCTGCCTTACTTCTATACCTTCTGCAAGTGAAGTTCTGTTCTTCTGTTTATTTCCATGCTTGAAATAAAAATTCCCCCGGTTGGTTTTTGCATACTATGCCACATTAAACCCAAACAGGAAAAAGTAGCATGTACTAATAATCTGGGAACTTTTGCCACTTTCTGACTAAGCCAAAAAAAATATTTAAAAAAAAAAATTCCAGTAGCACCTTAGAGACCAACTAAGTTTGTTCTGGGTTTAAGCTTTTGTGTGCATGTGCACACAATTTTTTTTTTAGTTTTTATATTTATTATGACTGCGTCAGACCAACACGGCTACCTACCTGATTAAGCCAAGTTATACATCTGACGGATGTATGGAAGAGCATATGAACCTGATTTCTGAAGTGTTTGTAAAATGGCACCTGCTAACATACCAAATTGGTGGCCTTTTCCCATGCTGGGGGAAGAAGGGTGGTCATATCTCACAAGGCCATGCCTTAAAGGTCTATCACCCTACATTTCCACACTTAAATTTGCTGCATGTTTTGTGATTTAAAACCCCTGCCGGGTTTTTCTCATCCAAGAGTACTTGCCCCAAACTTGGATCTTGGCATCCAGGAAATCTTTCTATATTTTATACCTATTTTCCTGAACCCACAGATTTGTCCTCTCATTCCACAGAAAAGCAGCGAAGCAGACAAATGTAACAGAGATCTTGCAGAGAAGCCAAAGTGTCTCAGTACAGAAACATTTGCAGCTAATCTGCTTATTTTACACACTTACCCTACTTAAAAGGCTGAGTTTGAGGAAATCAAAGATTTGTTGGCTTTGGCTCATAATCTGAGTTTTTGCTGCTTTGATGATAATTACTCCTGCTATGTTTTTAAGTGTCCATGAACACAAGAGCTTAGCGAGTGCAATTAGACCAAGAGACCACCCTGTAGCAGCCTAGCATACAAAGCTCACCAAATGCCATCAAAGGTGAGGGGAAAAGGGCAGGATCAGTGACTGCACTCAGCAGCTGTGAAAAAAGACCTATTAACTGCATGCCTGGCTATTCCAGCTTCAGAGATTCTCCATTTTCTCTGCACCAACATAAACTCACGTGCTAACATAAACTCACATGGTTTGTCAAGAAACTCTGGGTGTGGAAACTCATGACTTCGGGGTAGGCCAACCCTTGTTGTTTAGCCGTTTAGTCGTGTCCGACTCTTTGTGACCCCATGGACCAGAGCACGCCAGGCACTCCTGTCTTCCACTGCCTCCCGCAGTTTGGTCAAACTCATGCTGGTAGCTTTGAGAACACTATCCAACCATCTCGTCCTCTGTCGTCCCCTTCTCCTTGTGACCTCAATCTTTCCCAACATCAGGGTCTTTTCCAGGGAGTCTTCTCTTCTCATGAGGTGGCCAAAGTATTGGAGCCTCAGCTTCACGATCTGTCCTTCCAGTGAGCACTCAGGGCTGATTTCCTTAAGAATGGGGAGGTTTGATCTTCTCGCAGTCCATGGGACTCTCAAGAGTCTCCTCCAGCACCATAATTCAGAAGCATCAATTCTTCAGCGATCAGCCTTCTTTATGGTCCAGCTCTCACTTCCATAGGCCAACCCTAGTGAGGATATAATGCTTTAAACCATGAATGAGCCAGGTTCTTGGACTATTGTGTTTTCCATCCCTTCTGACATGGCCACAAGAAGAAAACTTCCTGGTTTAACCAAAGCAGATTTTTGTATTGCATCTTAATTGTGAATTCTGCTTGGCTGAAACAAGCTTGACCCTGGCACAATAGGTGGGTGTGGGAACAATTTTGCACCTAGCCTTATTATCCTGTATATAGCTGGAAATCAAAGAGTACAGTACTGTTAATCCAACCGTGATGTCAAACATAATAGGAAGAATTCTATCACCAGGCAGGGCCCCAGACTTGAGATTTCGTTAAAAAATCCTTTAAAGTCTTGAGCTCTTCTAGGAAGAACATTATGAAGCAAAATGTACAGGTAACCTTCCAAGTGATTTCTGTGAAATGAACCAGCCTGGTTGCTCTCACCAGCCAGTGAATGAAGTCGTAACTGTGACAGATGTGAGTTCTTGGATTCCAGACCATTGGAAGCCCTGGGGTCCTAAAGAGTTGGTATTTTCCTTTCTCCTTCAATGCACATTTCCTGTTGCAGACCTAATCTTCTCTGTAAATTTCCCCTTTCCCCCAGCAACCAGGATGCATTTTTCTTGTGGTGGGTTCATTTGAGATCAGTTATTTTCTTCAAACACTATTCCACAATAAATGTGGGTGGATGCTAAATGCAAATTGTGAAAACCTTCCAAGGGGCTTAAGCAAATCTGTGCAGGACCTAAAGCAACTCGTTTAAAATTCATTGTACCTTTTAGTACCATGGTATACATGTCTACTCATACATTTCTTTGTATTTAATAGGGCTTACTCCCAGGTAAGTGGGTACACAGGACAGTAGCCTAGGCTTTGGTTTAGTGTTGGTATTGGGGGAAAACTGGGTTCTTGTCCCTTTAACAGCTATATGGTAGAAATTCAACAGGTTAAGCCTTTTCTAGTATGTAAATTCAATTATGCAAAAAACTGCACTGGTTCACATTTCTGCAGACATTTTATTACATGTGCAGTCCCTGATTTATTTTTGCACCCTCCATTCCTACCTGGACACAAATATGCATATGACACAAAACATATGTAACTTTTATACAGATCTTTTCTCTGTGTGTCAGGAGGTCAAATTCATAAACAGTGTGCTGGGGCCAGAAAATCTTTTTAGCACCAATGAGTGTGTGTGAATGAGAAATGCATGTTTGTGGGCTAGTCATTTTATTTCAGCAGGCCTTTGGCCTGCTAGTCTTCTTAATTTTTGATCCTCTTGGTTCCTGTAGCACTGCTGACAATGAACCATCTGGATAAAGATTTTAAAGAAATGCAGTGGAAATGTGCACAATTTCTAAGTTTATTCCTGCTACTTTTTGACTAATTTTGCAGTGCAATGGAGAATTACTTCCACTTCTTTTTGAGAGTACACCTTTCTTCCACATTAATTCACATGTCAAAAATAATCCAGCGTTTTTCACTATGCCATCCCAACGTCTCGTAGTGGCTCTACTGTATCATGGACTGCCTTAACCGAAAGGAAAACCAAATTTCCAAATCAAACTAGGACAAATAGAGAGTGAGTCACTGCCATTGCACACAATTTCAATGTATTATTTAAGATCCAATATAAAGTGTTTGCTTTTCCAATACCAAGTGGTCAATTTCCGCACCAACAGTTTATTAAGTGTTAATGTATTACATTTGTAGGACAAAAGTCGGAGCGTGGGAAGGAATACAGTACATATTTTTGTAAAAAACATACTTTTAATCCAAGCAACTTGATGCATATTGCTCCACTAATAATTAAAAATATAAAGCTTTTTCAAATTGTACCACATTGCTGGGGACAACCGTAATAAAAATAAAACAATCCAAACTGGTCAGAGGCAGGTAGGGAGATAACGTGTCCTTCAGCCTGCTGCTCAAGACAAAACTAGTGTTAAGATTGGATAAATATTTGCAAGGCTAATTTTTAATGTTCCATCTTTCTGATACTTCAGAAATTAAGATACTCTAGGGGCCACATTGGGCACAATAGTGGCAGCCACATTTCATGAGTATCACGTTCATGTATAAAATGGGAGGATGAGATGGGGGCATGTCTAATATTAACTTCGAAAGAGCACAGAGGGGAGGAAAGCCAAACCCTCTTCCTGCCTTCCCTTCCCACAATCTGTCTCCACGGCTGTTACACTTTGGGGAGGGAGAAAAGTGCCTGAGACCATAGGGCAACAACAATGAATGTTGCTGTCATGTCTATAATAGAAATCACATGAATATTGATTTAATGCGGTTAACGTCCATTTAAACTCCTCAGGCATAAAAATAAAACCCTCAAGGGGAAAAAATCTACAAGATCAAAATAGTAACAGGATGGATGTCGATGTAGGGCTTACATTTAGTTCTGTCAAAATATTTTGAGCTCCTATATAATTTGCTGACTTTCAGAAAGAATCCCAAAATAGGTCTGGTTATGCAGAACTATCAAGTTCGTTTTCTTTACAGTGTATTTCTGTGGTTTCCCAAATCTCCTCATCAACAGCGTAAGTTTGTGCTGTGCAGGATACAGATGCCTCCTTACCTTGACCTACAAGTAATTCATTCTGCTCTGCTAATTTATTGTCAAAACTATGAGAGCTGTTAGATTCAGTTTGCCTGCCTTTCGTATCTTGAGAAGTCAGTCCAGTCTCCATGCATGCTCTTGAATCAGTCTGTGAGTAGAGTCCAAAGATATCATTTTGGAGAATATAGCGAATGCACTGCAGAATCACGTTCCTTTCATGCCGTATGTCCTTTGCTAATAGCTAGAAGGAGAAAGAGAGAATGAGGCATATTCCTGCAAACATTCTATGCAAACAGAACTGCTTACACAGCGATACAATTATGGAGTAATCAGCAAATGGGTTTCCAATATATATTTGGTTTCTTGTCTCTGCTAAAATCCAGGCAGAAATATATACCTCAGACATTTTATAAAAACTGGAACTATGGATTACTCACTCTGATCGGATGCCCCCCCCCCCCAATTTATTGTGGGACTTGAGACTCAACTATGAAACTGTGATGAACTAGAGCAATAATCTGCCTGCTGGCGAAAATATTATAAAACTAATGCCCGTGAAAGTGAGGCATCAGGCATAAGCCTGCATTTTATTAATGTTTGATCAGGGCTTGTATATTAAAGAGAGGGCTTAGATTTTCAAATGTTTCATGCCAGGCAGAGAAAACCTTGGCCATTCTCCTAAGACAAGGGGCCCCCCTTTGATTGATAGCAGAAAACAATTCTCAAAGTCGTAAAAGCTGAAAATACAGACTAAGAGCAGGACATTGACCCTACATGTTACAGAAGATAACAAAGGCAGAGATAAATATAATTAGGAATGGGCAAATAGTAAAATGATACCATGGGCCTCTCTTAAACCTTGAGCTGTATTTTCTAAGGCCAGAGGCAAATGGGGAGAAGCATCTAGCTGACAGAAAAAGAAAGCATTTTTAGGAAATCTTCTAAAAACTGTTTCTTTCTTAAACTGAGAGAAAAGGCAACTGGCTTGGCTGGGGAAAAAGAAGCTTCTTCCTATTTTATTTTGAGGCTGGAAAGGAGGGTGAAAGGGGGAGGTGTAAACTAAAGAGCCTTCTTTAAAAACTGTTTTTTTTACTGAGTTCCTTCCTTTCTACTTTGAGAAGCTTTATTCTTTTAAAAGGTTACCTATGATAATGTATGAAATATATTAGCTTAAATATATTGGCTTAAATGTAACTATGCAAAGGATTTAGAAAGTAACAAATTTAGATGTTAGATTCTTATTTCATAGAATCACAGAGTCCTAGAGTTGGAATAGACCACAGGGGCCATTGAGCCCAGCCTCTTGCCAGACAAGAAGACGCCATCCAAGCAGTCTTGATATATTAGCTGTCAGACATTTGTTTAGAAACCTTCAAATGAAGGAGATCTTTCAATGTTGATGTGAAACTCAAGATCCTTGACATATGTTTAAGATAAAAATTTAAGATTAACCATTTGTTTTAGAAGGCAATAGGGCAAGGAGGGCAAGAGGTGAGCTGGTAATTAAGATTCCATGTAAGATATATTACTACTTATTTGTCATTTATAGATGTAACAATATATAGCTCTTTGTGTTCCATATAAGGACAGGAGGATGGGTGTATCTTTTTGTGATTGGTTCTAGCAATCAGCCAATAGGAAATCCAACCAGGCTGATTGGACAGAGGCAGCCCAAGGAGGAGCAAAGGGGGCTGGATTAAGGGAATATAAGTGCTGGCCATAATGGCAGGAGGCCAGGCCAGAGCTTGGTAACCATATACCACTGTGCCTCTCATTTATTTGTCTGACAAATAAATTATTATTTTAATTTCTCTATTGCTGCGTTGAATATTTCATTCCAGCTAAGCGTTAACCACAAGCAGGGTGCTACAAAAGGAGAACCATGGCATGACTTTTGGAGCTCAAGAACCATCCCAGTAAGATAGCATCCTCCTAAGGAAGTCACCCCATGATGAGGGACATGTATTTATTGAAAATATTTATTTGCTATGCAGCCACTGAAAGGCCCAAACTGAAACGGGAATGACTAACGTGGCAAATATTCTCACTTCTGCACCCACTTTAGGCAGTTTCCAGACACTGAAACAGGCCCTATAGCTGGTTTTCCTTAGCCCAAACACAAGTAAACTTATAAAAATGGATATAATATAATTGCGGAGCTGGAAGGGACCACAAGGGTCATCTAGTCAAACCCTCTGCAATGCAGGAATCTTTTCCCAATGCGCTTGAACCCATGACCTTGAGCTTAAGAGTCTTATGCTCTACCAACTGAACCATCTCAGCCATAGAAGGCATCTTTCTATTTTAGGATATGCGAGGGGGCCCCCAAACTTTTTGGGCTCAGAGGTAAAGGTAAAGGATTCCTGGATGGTTAAGTCCAGTCAAAGGCGACTATGGGGTTGTGGCGCTCATCTCGCTTTCAGGGAAAGGGAGCCGGCATTTGTCCACAGACAGCTTTCCAAGTCGTGGCCAGCAGGACTAAACTGCTTCTGGCGCAACGGAACACCGTGACTGAAACCAGAGCGCACCGAAACGCTGTTTACCTTCCTGCCACAGCGTTACCTATTTATCTACTTGAACTGGTGTGCTTTCGAACTGCTAGGACAGAGCAACGGGAGCTCACCATTGGGGATTTGAACCTCCAACCTTCTGACTGGCAAGCCCAAGAAGCTCAGTGGTTTAGACCACAGCACCACCTGCATCCCACTCAGAGGTACACATGAAAGCTAAGGAAATGTGATGGGCACAGTGTAATATGAGGTATGGTGTAGTCCAGCGGTCAGCAACCTTTTTCAGCTGTGGGCCGGTCCACTGTCCCTTAGAACATGTGGTGGGCCGGACTATATTTTGAAGGGGAAAAAAGAGAACAAATTCCTATGCCCCACAAATAACCTAGAGATGCATTTTAAATAAAAGGACACATTCTACTCATGTAAAAACACGCTGATTCCCAGACCGTCCGCGGGCCGGACTGAGAAGGCCTTTGGGCCGCATCCAGCCCCCGGCGTTAGGGTGCCTACCCTGATGTAGTGGTTAGTGCTGGATTATGACCTGGGAGACCAGAGTTCTAATCTCCACCCAGCCATGAAGCTCACTGGGGGACCCTGGGTCAGTCACCATCTCTTAGCCTAATCTACCTCGCAGGATGGTGTGAGAATAAATCAGGGAATTGGATAACCATGTGCACCCTTTGAGCTTCTTGGGGGAAAAGGTGAAATATAGGCGCAATAAATACATAGAATAAAAACTGCCAATGCTCAGAATACACCCCACCCTGTGCAAACCAATAAAAACACTGAGAAGAAACCAAAGAAAACACTGAGCAGAAAAAACAGTGAGAAGGCAACCCTCCTCACAGAAAAAGAGGTGCGGTGCTCAAGCATTGGACACAGGGTGTACCGAAAAGGAGAGAGATGCTTTCAGCTTCAGTGTTTTCTTTTTTGGTTTAGCGTGCTTAACTAGTATATAACTTTTTATTATTGAAGCCAACTGCTGAACCTTCCTGAAATATAGAAACCAGTATTCAGATAATGCCACAATGATATAATTGAGTTCTTGCAGGCCTTAAAACTCTATGGGAGCGTGATATAGGTATTGATACGAGTGAAATTAATGGAAAAACTTACGGTCTTCTATCTAAACCATACAAACTGGTGTTTACCTATGTGAAGATATTACACAGGCAACACTGCACACCAGTGCAATTATCTCACATGACTTCAGGGTTGGCATTTGATTGCTGGCACAGATTTGGTGCCAGGGTGACATACATCCATTTATGGCGGGAGTGTCCATTTGTTCAAAATTTTTGAACTGAGGTATATTAGGAGATGGCCAGGATTATTGAGACTGCTATTCAAAAGATGCTGCAATTATGATTTACAATTTCCTTTTAGGTACAATAATACTTGGAATCTGGAGCACTGAAAAAATAACACATAACCCAGAACATTCCTACACCAGGAATTTATCCCTGATGTTACTGCAAATGATTTGCAAAGTTCTTTGCCTGTAACAATGAATGAAATGTGGACCTCATAACTGATTTAGAAAAATAATAATACTGTTAATAGTAACTGAGTGCTATAATGTGACAAAACAAATATTCTTTGATATACATCCCCTAATTGTATTTTTTTTGTATAAGTCAATAAAATCTTAAATTAAAAGAACATAATTCCACAATGAAAGAACATTCACCAACTACTATTGAATATGACAGTTACCAACTCAGACTTTTGTTTTCTCACTCTCCTGTAACAAGTGGAGATGGCTTTGGTCAGCTAATGCTTAACTGAAGGGGATAAACTGTGTGGCCAGAATTAGTACGGAACTCACTATGGACACATGGTTGCAACTGACAGAGAACACAATGGGAAGAAATATACCCATGTCCTCACATTCAAGGACCCTACAAATGATGAATCTATGCTTAAAGCAGTAAATATTTTAACAAACTGATGTTTTTTAGTTATTTGTCTTTAAAGGGTTACAAGACTCTTTGTTTTTGATGCAATAGACCCAGTGACCTGTCTGCTTCTTCCTCCAGTATTAATTCAATTGTCTTATTCCATCTCTTAGATAGCCTAACTGCACTTCTCATTTAATGGCAAGCCAATTTTTTCTCACATATTAAGTTTAGATGGATTTAGGATATGATGGATAGAAGGTATTGGGAAGCTTGTTTGGCATTGCCAGCAGAAGAGAAGATCTCCATGCATATCTTTGTCACTGTTTTGGAACAAACATAGCAGGTGATCAAGCAGCACTTTAATTTGCCTTGACTAAGCCTGCAGGACCTGACAAAGCTACCTAACCTCTTACAGCACCAGCCTACAATCACAAACACACAATATTCTATTTACTAAGTAGAAAATACTAGAAGGGCAGTTTACCATTTCCAGCAGAGTTGGATGACGGCGTGGTAATTCAGAAAGTGATTTCCTCTGTCTGTTCAGACTCCTGGAATGTACTGCATGTGAATCCGGCCTCCCCGGTGCTGCGTCTACATAATTAGCAGCTTCTTTATGGCCTGTGTCTTTAAAGCTCTGGGAGATGCTTGAAGATGGAGGGACACTTCTGAGAGATGTCTTGTTTTCATGAAACACTTTTGCTGCGGTCTTGATTGGTTCTATTTTTAAAAAAGAACAAGCGGTAAAATAAGTAGTGCTGAAAGAATTGATTGGGTCAGGCACAAGAGAGATTCAAACTGAAATTACTTAAGAAATGATATGGAATGTTAAGAGCACTGTGCACAAATAGTATGTGTGTATCACTTAAACCACAGCACAATTATTATTTAGAAAAGGGTTTCCCAAACTTGAGTCTCCGGCTGCTTTTGGAATACAACCCCCATAATCCTCGACCACTGGCCCTGCTAGCTAGGGATGATGGGAGTTGTGGTCCAAAATCAGCTGGAAATCCAAGTTTGGGAAACCCTGATTTAGAGCATTAATGCAATAGCCTCTGTTCGTTTAGTCACCTACCAGCCCTATAAATAGCAGGGCATCACTAATGAGCCACATACAGTGGTGCCTCGCAAGACAAAAAGATCGTCTAGCGGTTTTTTCGTCTTGCGAAGCAAGCCCATTGACGGATTAGTGCTATTAGCACTTTTAGCGGCTTATCTGCTTATCGGATCAGCTGATAAGCGGCTTAGCGGCTTAGAAAAGGGGGGAGGGAAAAACCCGCAGGAACTCGCAAGACATTTTCGTCTTGCAAAGCAAGCCCATAGGAGATTCGTTTTGTGAAGCACCTCCAAAACGGAAAACTCTTTCGTCTAGCGAGTTTTCCGTCTTGCGAGGCATTCGTCTTGCGGGGCACCACTGTATTCCATAACTGCACCTTTACTGCTAACTGTATATACATAGTTCAGCTTAGCTTAAATTAAACAGCTTACCCTCTTGTTCACTCTCACTTTCCGACATGCTGCCATAGTTGGCCACTAGTGAGCTCAGAGCTGAGGTCACCTGCTTTGGAACAACAGTCATCGCCAAAGCTGCATTTTTCCCAGTGCACCCCTCTTTGTCTGAATCTGGAAGGAGGCAGAAAAATCGCATCATTATCTGTCAGCAGGGCCTACAGCCAGCTCCAGGCTTCACCGAACTGACCCTCTGTGCCCCGTATAGCTACTCCCTCACACCCACCACAGAAACTTTCTGCCCTATTCACAGATGTGTACCCATCTACACTGCAACAATAAAGGGTTCTGAAAAACTTGATACAGCCAATTCGAAATTGAACATGCAAATTAAAGACATTTATTCAATGCAAGCAGATGACCGACTGTAATGCTCGGCATAGTTTTGGCTGCAGAAGTTTTCAGTAGTGCTGGGGATGAGCAAACCTGTGTGCTGTCAGCACCTCATATATACCTAGTTTTTTCCAGCAATAAATCACACTCTGATAAAGAGTAACTAAATGGTAAAATATTCCTCTTCAATTGTGAGACAAAAATATTTGAACAATTAAAGGTAAAGAGACCCCTGACCATTAGGTCCAGTCGTGGCTGACTCTGGGGTTGTGGCGTTCATCTCGCTTTATTGGCCAAGGGAGCCGGCGTACAGCTTCTGGGTCATGTGGCCAGCATGACTAAGCCGCTTCTGGCGAACAAGAGCAGCGCACGGAAACGCCGTTTACCTTCCCACCGGAGCAGTACCTCTTTATCTACTTGTACTTTGACGTGCTTTCGAACTGCTAGGTTGGCAGGAGATTTGAACAATTACACAACACCAAGAGAGATTCCTTTTACCCCCGTGGGTGGTATCTGTGTAAACAGATGAGAAGCTCTCTGGAAGTGGCATCCCCTAGAGCAGTGTTCCCTAACCTTGGGCCTCCAGCTGTTTTTGGACTACAACTCCCATCATCCCTCGCTAGCAAGACCAGTGGTCAAGGATGATGGGAATTGTAGTCCAAAAACAGCTGGAGGCCCAAGGTTGGGGAACACTGCCCTAGAGAACTTGGACTATTTACCTGAAGGAAGACTTAGCAGAATGGGCTTTGGCCCCAAATACTTCAGCTTTAAGCTCAGTACTGGAGACAGAAAAGCCAACAACAAAAGTGATTGGCAATGAGCAACCAGATGCAAATCTGAGGCCCCAATCCAGCCCATGAAGCCACCCTCTAGTGGTCTCTGACAAAGTTAGGGCTTTTCTGCATCCAGAGTCAGAGATGAACCAGTCTAGCCTCCTTTATGGGCCTGCATAGCCCCCTCTTCTTCCTGTGTGCTTTAGAGGAGCAGATAAAACAGAACTTACTAAAAACCTCTTCAGGATCCTCCTGGCTAGTGGCCAGGTATCTGGCAAGTTGAAGGAGGCAAATATCAACCCTAAAAACTTCACAAGTGGTGGCAACTGCTCCAGAATCCTGCTCAGAGCAGTTTTGGGGAACCAGTGGATTGGGTAAACCCACTGAGTGCAGTTATTGCAAAAAGGGGGGTATGTAAATAAACCTTATTTATCTCTCCATGATCATCAGTAGCACCAGGGCCAACTCACTAATTTGACCAATTCCAACCCTGAGGAGAGCAGCAGGGGCCTTATGCTGGCTGAAGGAAACTGGGCTTGACTTCTGCTTAGCGAAGTCCCTCAACAAAAACAAGTTATTCACTTGGCAGGTTTTTTGGGGGGGCGTGAAGTCACTTCTACCTTCACAACCCTCTCACCTACATTTGTCTAAGGGCAGTTCTCTTACTGATTTCTGTTGAACACTTCATTACGTTAAGAAACAAAACTCAGGGAAATGCCTCACCAGGATCGTTTCTGGCCAGAATGCTAAGGGGATCTACATCTCTCATAGAGGTATCTGCTTCTCCAGAAAGCTCTTTTCCAAATTCCTTCTCGGTCCCATGGTTATTTGGACCAGTCACAGCTGCAGCGGGAGCCTTCAAGGGATGATTAGATTTGTTCCAGCAGCCATTTGTCTGCCTTCTTTCTTTTCCTCGTTGCCGAGAAGCCACAGCTTGAGGAGGTTTCCACATTCCTTTCATCTTGCTGGAAGAGAAAAATGCATAAATGTTTGTTCCAGGTCATTTCCTGTCTCAGCCATGACACAGATGCTGCTCCCCGCATATATTCTTATATACGGCTGATTCCCAAATCATTCATTTATACCTCAGCATTACCTAGGTATCAAAAGTTTGGGAAACATTGTGTTGGGTATCGAGAGAATCAGGGTAGCTTTCCCCCAGTCTTGTTTACAATCTGGACCAAGTGCCTTGCTGTTACAGAATTGTAGAGTTGGAAAGGATCTCAAAGTTCATACAGTCCAACTCCCTGCAATGCAGGAATCACAACTAAAGAATTCCTCAAAGACGACCACCCATCCTGTGTAAAAAACCTCCAAGGAAGGAAAGGCCAACAGCTTCAGAGGAAATCCGTTCCACTGTCAAACAGCTCTTACTGTCAGAAGATTCTTCCTAAAATTTAGGCAAATCTCCTTTTCTTACTTATTTAATTTGTGCACCACCCTTCATCCATGGATCTCTTTCTTGCAATTTGGATCTATTGGTTCAGTTCCCACTCTCTAGAGCAGGGGGTCAGCAACCTTTTTCAGCTGTGGGCCGGTCCACTGTCCCTCAGACCTTGTGGGGGTGGACGCGGACTATATTTTGAAAAAGGAAAAAAATGAACGAATTTTTATGCCCCACAAATAACCCAGAGATGCATTTTAAATAAAAGTGCACATTCTACTCATGTAAAAACACGCTGATTCCTGGCCCGTCCTTGGGCCAGATTTAGAAGGCGATTGGGCCGGATCCGGCCCCCGGGCCTTAGTTTGCCTACCCATGCTCTAGAGCAGCAGAAAACAAGCTTGCGCCATCTTCCATGGGACAGCCCTTCAGGTATTTGAAGATGGCTACCATACTGGGGACGCGAGTGGCGCTGTGGGTTAAACCACAGAGCCTAGGACTTGCCGATCAGAAGGTCGGCGGTTTGAATCCCCGCGACGGGGTGAGCTCCTGTTGCTCGGTCCCTGCTCCTGCCAACCTAGCAGTTCGAAAGCACGTCAAAGTGCAAATAGATAAATAGGTACCGCTCCGGCAGGAAGGTAAACAGTGCTTCCGTGCGCTGTTCTGGTTCACCAGAAGCGGCTTAGTCATGCTGGCCACATGACCCGGAAGCTGTACGCCGGCTCCCTCGGCCAGTAAAGCGAGATGAGCGCTGCAACCCCAGAGTCGGCCACGACTGGACCTAATGGTCAGGGGTCATCTTTACCTTTACCATACTGCCAGAGAGGTTGTAGAATGAAAATTGAAATGTGTGTTAGAAGGGCTGAGCAAGTGACTGGAACGTGAAGGTTGTATTTGCAGAAGAACCATGGGAGAAGGATGGAGGGACAATCATGTGGGAGCTGCTACTAACAACTGCCGAGGAATGAGGAGGGAAGGAAAGATAAACTGCTATGCCTTGTGATAAAACCAGTAGAAGCCTAATTTTAGAGGTCTGCTGGTATAAACTTAGCAATTGCACAAATGCCGGTGGCGATGGCTAATCCCACGCTTAGGCAAGCTTGGTCACTGCACACATCTAGACCAGAGAATGGACTGAAAGTGTTCAATATAATTAGATATGTACCTGGCTGGGACTGGTCTAATTCCTGGGTGCAGACTTTCTGGAAATCTCATCTACACTGTTCTGAACATATTAGAGAAAATGAATTAATCTTTAATAAACGATAAGGAAAGAGAAAGAGTCCATCTTTGATGGTACTAACAACACACACACACACACACACACACACACACACCACACACACACACTTACCCAAACTGAAGTGTTTTCAGTACTCCTCCTCTTTGCTCCTTTTCCACCTCCAATGCTTTCTTCTTTTCAATATTTGCCAAAGTAGGAAAATTTCTAGAGCAACGTACATATGAAGTCTTATTAACACATCTATGGCACTGAAGTGTTTCGCAAGCCTTAATCGCAACATTCCTAGCAAGAATTGGGGGCTGGGAAGATCCAGTGCTTTCAACACTGTGGGCTGGCAGGCAAATCACTTGTCTTCCATGGCTAAAGGCTGGTGTGTTCCTAGCCTAGGCCATCAACTAGGGAGCGGAAGAATGGGAGTGCGACTCCTCCAGGCCCTGACGTCCATAAGACTCCAGGACAACAGATATGCTATTACTGCCACAGGCACCCCTTTCTCCTGCCTGGAGAAAGCTGGGGCTGGCTAGCTGCTGTTTTCAACTGTTGTAGGGCCTGGGGCGGGGTTGTCTCCCTGCCTGTGGCCAAAGCGTGGTTTTGTAGCACCTGCATCATAAGTTGTTCTGCGGTTGTTAATTTACATATAATTTTACTCAATTCTTTTTACAATAAATACAATGGCTTTCCTTGTTCTCAACCCGTTGTAGAAAACCACATGCATCACATGCAATACAGCAAATATTTCTCAGTATAACTGCTGGTCCATTCACTTGCACACCTTAATTTGGTTGTCAGCATCCATCTATCTCGAAAGACAAAGGAGTGCGCCTCAAAGTAATAATAATAAAAATAATTTTATTATTTATACCCCGCTGGCTAAAAAGGGAAAGTCAAAGTGCTGGAGAATCACAGCACCTGCTCTGTCTGCAGAGACCTGTAACATATGAAAGATATACAGGAATACCAAATGTTTATGACACTATCATGTGTTATTAGCCTCCTAGTTATATGCCTATGGTACACTATATTTCACAGTCCTGTATGGAGTAGCCCACCCTTGCTTTCCTGTGCTTAGCCGCAGGCTATTGCTAGCATCCTTGAAGCTAATTTTCCTCTGGAGGAATTTGTTTAGGATCCACAACGGACAGCAATATTCTGGTACAATCCCTTGCTTCTGAAATAATTCCGTGCAAATCCAGCCAGCATTAATGCACACCAGGACACCATAAAAAAAGTTTCCCTTGCCCTACACTCCCTTTAGCATTTTTGCGGCATTTCATCATTATGTAGTACCTTTTCAACAGGGTATGTGCCACCTGTGTGCTGATTCCAGCACAAATTTTCTGACCCTAAACTGATATAGTATGGATAGGCTGCTTCTGCATAGCTTATCATCTGGCTTGTTGGGTTTCTGAACGCAAGAGTTTTCCCCAAACTATTTTTCACTCTAGTGTATCTCCATAGAAATCTGACTGCAATAATGAGTAAATGGAAGAGGTTGCTCCCTTTGCTCCCCAAGACTGGATGCAGGAGTTATGCCAGTAAGGGATCTTAGTGACCCATTCACACATTTCTAGCTGCCTTTGCGACCTGAAGTTATAACAGCCAATTCAGTCAGTGCTCCCTACATTTTTCTGGTTATCTGAGCTACACTGATTGGTTGCCTCTTAGTTAAGAGCCTATAGAGTTCTCAAAACTCCTAACCTGAAAACTATTCATGATGTGTGAATTGTGGGGAACTTGGCAATAAAGATGGTGTTGTTTTAATACCCGAAGAGTTTTCACAAAAAACGAGCACGCAAGCCACTTTACTAGCACTTTACTACTTTTAATACTGATCACATTTGGCTACTGTCTCACCTTCAAATCATTTTATTTGTCTCTCTCTGTGACAACCAGGCATTTCAATAACCATTCCCTTTCATGTGGGAGCTGTTTTCCCCCACATGCACGCCCATGCAGTTCCTCCCTCTATTAATTAGTTAATATTTAAATATTTTATTTCCTTTGGGAAATTATCCTCTGATCACATAAATAGAGGTAACAAACAGCTTACTCCCAGCCTTGCTCCTACAATTTTTAATTTATTATTCTACATCACTTTGGGATGATGATAATAATAATAATAATAATAATAATAATAATAATAATAATAATAATAATATTTTTTTATTTATACCCTGCCCTCCCCAGCCAAGACCGGGCTCAGGGCGGCTAACAACCAATAATAAAAACAAGTTGATTAAAATACAATTTAAAAGATTAAGATACAACATTAAAACATTAGGGTGCAATCTCTTCATAGGAGGAGAAAGGAAAAGGAAAGAGGGGGGCGGAATCAAACTGATTCTAAGCCAAAGGCCAGGTGGAACAACTCTGTCTTACAGGCCCTGCGGAAAGAAATCAGATCCCGCAGGGCCCTGGTCTCATGAGACAGAGTGTTCCACCAGGCCGGGGCCAGTGTTGAGTAGGCCCTGGCTCTGGTTGAGGCTAATCTAACTTCCTTAGGGCCCGGACCTCTAGGGTGTTGCTATTTATGGACCTTAAGGCCCTCCATGGGGCATACCAGGATCTGTGCTATGAAATAAAATATAGAGAGCTTGAGTCAGTCCTACTGTAAACATAGCAAATGTGTGTGGAGGGATTCACATGGGTTATAAGAGAACCCCTTGAGGAAGTCAAGAAATTTGGGAAAGGTAGACAGCAATACAGGAGTGGGCACAGGCCTCCCATTCCTAACCTTGAAAGGTGCCTGCACAACCAAGCCAAGAGAGGAAGGAACACAGCTCTGTTATGCCTTGCAGAGCTTTCTCCACATACTAAATGTTATAGCTCACTATCAAATGGATGGAGTCAATAATACGTTCTAAACTAAGATGGAAGAACAGAGCAGTGCTCAACAGCAGCCATGACAAAGAAGGTGAAAGGGAGGAATAAGAGAAAGCTGTAAGATTTTTTTTGGAGGGGAATCATTTTCAGTCTCATCTGGAGCCACACAAATTAAACATCTACTCACTTTCTTCTATCCTCCCTCCATTTAGCAATTTCATCCGGAGTATCTAACTTGATTTGTTTGGCACCAGGCGAATGCATCTGCAGAGGGGGAAGGGGAAAAAACATTGTGAATTACGGGTGTTTATAGTCTTTTGAAAACTATGTTTTTAGTGAAAGACTAAACAGAAAAAAGGGGATGAACAGTGACGAAAATAAACCCAAATTCAACAGCACAACCCCTGAAAAACAGCATTACTAAGAACAAACAAGACCAACCAGCTGATCCAAGGGCTAAACAGAGTGAAAATTGTAGATGGGCGGATCATTGCAATTGGCATAATGGGCCTGCTCCTCACCACAACTGTCTAATTTAACAAAGCAGTATTGATTTTACAGTTCAAAGCGGAAAAGAGTAGTTTCCTTTTCCTTGCAGTTCAACAAAGTTACAATTCATTTAAAATCAGATTTCAAGCTGAACTAGGGAAATACCTACATTTTTCCAGTGAATCTGAACCAATTTTTCATGTGCACTAAAAGTGCAGCCATCTTCTGTACACTGAAAGAAAGAAAAGTAGCAACCACTTTTAGAACTGGGTTGTGTTTGCATGCCCACTTAGCAAAGGGATCAAAAATAATGACAAGCTGCAGTTGCGGCTGAACCTGCTGCTTTTTGTTCTCTTCTCCGTTTTATTTTTCTTCCTCTACCTTTACCTTATCTGCTTCCTTAGCTGTTGATGACACTGGCCTATTGCTTCTTATTTCACCAAGGGCCTTTATTCCCCTGCGAGGGACACAGCTGCTTTACCCTAGACCATTTATTCTGAGTTCCGACTATTTTAGGATAAACTGAACCCTAGTGTTCCCTCTAGATTTTCAAATGATACCTTGCAAACATATAACTAGCAACTGAGTATTAGAATATTTTTTGTATATTTCAGAGAAACTTGAAAGTTCCTTCCACCTTTAAACCCTTTCAGGAACACAGACAGCAGCTTTATATTGAGCCAGGCCACTGACTAGTTTAGCATTGTCTTCACTTTCCACGGTTACAGACAGGAGTATTCCCAGCCCTATACAATTTGAATGATTTACACCTAGGTAATTTTGACATTGCATGCAGTTGAATGAAACAATCCTAGCTGCATGAGACAATCCATGTCAGCATTCCATGATCCCATGACAGCATAACTGAAGAAGCGCTAAGCTAGGTAACTAATGAACTCAAGAAATCATGCTATTAATTAATTGTCAACCAAAAAAGAGAAAAATCTACCCAACAATTAAAACATACCTGCCTGTGCTGAGAGACATGTTCTTCATATTTCTCCTTGTTTTTAAAGCCACGATCACATGTATCACAATAATGAGTATAAACTGGTTCTTTTCGCTTCCTATTCTGCAAACAGAGCAGGGAAACATTAACTATAATCACTTACAATTCTATTTATCCTGACCAACATAGTAATTGTCAGGAGCCGTTCCACTTATGCAAAATATTTTATCAGATACAGGTGCTAAATCTGCCAGATCCAATTGCTAGTCAGTCAATTTGCAGAGCCTACCTAAAAACTGCATTTAATCTCTCAGACACTGCATTCGGACATGACAATAAATCATGGCTTATCATTGGAGGAAATAGAGCTGTGTGTCTTTAACATTTTCCTGACAACATACTCCAGAACTCTGGATGACCCCTACTCAATGTTTTCATGTAGATATTAAACAGTGTGGGGGATAAGACTGAACCACAAGGAACCCCACATTGAAAGGCCCATGGGGCTGAACAACATGCCCCAAACATTACCCTCTGGAAATGATCGTCCAAGTAGGACTGGAACCACTGCAGAACAATGCTTACAATTGGGATGAAGTATTGTGTTTCACAGAATTTTGTAGCTAAAAAGAATGACGGTGACGTGACTGAAAGAATGGAGCATTAAATGTCCCAGATTCAAATTTCAGGTTAGCTGTGGACTGAATAGTACTGACTTGTGTTCTATGTGGCAATTTAGTTTGCCACATATACCACTAGGGTCCGCAGCAGGACATACACAAACATGCAGTGGATGTTTACTATGGAGCTTGTTGATATTATTTAAATTTTTAAAAAGCTCAGCTTACATTTTCCATTTGAATTTTCTGTTCTGCATTTATAATGGAACTATTTTATCTACAGTGGTACCTCGGGTTAAGTACATAATTCGTTCCGGAGGTCCGTACTTAACCTGAAACTGTTCTTAACCTGAAGCACCACTTTAGCTAATGGGGCCTTCTGCTGCTGCCGTGCCATCGTAGCACGATTTCTGTTCTCATCCTGAAGCAAAGTTCTTAACCTGAAGCACTATTTCTGGGTTAGCGGAGTCTGTAACCTGAAGTGTATGTAACCTGAAGTGTATGTAACCCGAGGTACCACTGTATTTATCAATGTGATTTTTAAAAACAGAATTAGGATTGCTTTTTATACATGGAAGTTTTTAATTGCTTTCACACTTGTTTATGGTTGCAACTTTGTGCTGTTTTATACTTCTATAATTTGTTTTATAATTTAGTTTTCACTTCCATTTTTTATTGCAATCTCCTTATTGTTATGCCAAAGGAGAAGGGATGGAAGAGCCCAAGGTGTGATGCAACTAGTTCCTCTAATAAATCATGATTTATTGTCATGTCTGAATACATCTAACTTCTGTTTTCTATGCTCTCATAACCTCTAGGTTAGAATACAACGACATGTTAAACGAAGGGCTGCCTCTGAAGACGGTTTGGAAACTCCAGGTGGTGCAGAATTCAGCGGTCAGGTTGCTCACTAGGGCTAGGTGGTCCAAACATGTTAAAACCAATCCTGGCCCAACTACACAGGCTGCCTATTAAATTTCTGGGCCTCGTTCAAAGTGCAGTGGTGCCCCGCAAGACGAATGCCTTGCAAGACGGAAAACTCACTAGACGAAAGAGTTTTCCGTTTTGGAGGTGCTTCGCAAAACAAATTTCCTATGGGCTTGCTTTGCAAGACGAAAATGTCTTGAGAGTTCCTGCGGGGTTTTTTTCCTCCCCCCCCCCTTTTTCTAAGCCGCTAAGCCGCTTATCAGCTGATCCGATCAGCAGATAAGCCGCTAAAAGCCGCTAATAGCGCTAATCCATCAATGGGCTTGCTTCGCAAGATGAAAAAACCGCTAGACGAAGAGAATCACAGAATGGATTCTTTTCGTCTTGCGAGGCACCACTGTGTTGGTTTTTACCTACAACGTCTCATATGGCTCAGGACAGCCATAACTCAAAGACCTCCTCTCCTCGTATAAAGTGACCTGCACCACACAATCATCATCTGAAGCCCTTCTTCATGTGGCCCCTCCACAAGAGGTCCAGAGGGTGGCAACACAAGAACAGGCCTTTTCTGCGGTAGCTACCCATTTAAGGAATGCTCCTCCCAGGGAGGTTCACCTTGTGCCATTATTACATATCCTCTCTGATCAGGCCTCTGGCTGATTAAGCAATCTACAGCCTTTTAAATGTGTTTGTGGGAGCAGGGTTTATAGCTTTTCTTGTTTGCTTTTGTTATTATATTAAGTAATTTGTGTTTTCATTTTGTATTTTTATGCTCTAAGCTGCCCTGTGATCTTCGGATGAAGAGTGCTATATAAAATTAATAAATATATGAAATAATAAATATGACCAAAGGTTGACATCAGAATTTATTAACCCTCATTTACAATTAAATACCTTCTGTCTGCCATTCCTGCCTTGACAGGATCCAGCACGTGGCATTCCAGCTTGTTCCATTTGCCATTCTCTATCAAAATGGAAATTTCTGCCTTTAATTAAAAATCAAAATAGTTACTGATATTTATTTGCATCAGCCATTAGGACACTGCAATTTGTGTATGAAGTAAAATTACATATAAAAACAACTAAATAGTTAAAACTGTCAGACTAGGGTCCCATCTGCATTACCCATTTAGAGCAGGATCATACCACTTTAAAAATATTCATGGCTTCCCCCAAAGAATCATGGTGACAATAGTTTGTTAAAGGGGCTGAGAGTTGTTAAGATACTCCCCATGCCCCTCACAGAGCTACAGTTCTGACTGAACAACCCCTCTTCCTAGGGAACTCTTCTATCCCAGGCCATTTGCTGAATGTTATTCTTCTGCTCAAGGGACACGGGTGGCGCTGTGGGTTAAACCACAGAGCTAGGACTTGCCGATCAGAAGGTCGGCGGTTCGAATCCCTGTGACGGGGTGAGCTCCCGTTGCTCGGGCCCTGCTCCTGCCAACCTAGCAGTTCCAAAGCACAAAGTGCACGTAGATAAATAGGTACCGCTCCAGCGGGAAGGTAAACGGCGTTTCCGTGCACTGCTCTGGTTTGCCAGAAGCAGCTTAGTCATGCTGGCCACATGACCCGGAAGCTGTACACCGGCTCCCTCGGCTAATAAAGCAAGATGAGCGCCACAACCCCAGAGTCGGCCACGACTGGACCTAATGGTCAGGGGTCCCTTTACCTTTATTCTTCTGCTACAACCAAGTGATAAAACTAGCAAGCTAATTTGGCATGTTTGCGCTTTATGCTCCAGTGCTAATATATGAAAAGTCTGATCACATGGATCTGAAACCAGGCCCCATAATTACTTCCCACACCAGCATCTGGCACCCCCAGGGAAACATGGGGTCATCACTGGCAGAAACCTTGTGGTATAACAATGTGGTGAATTTCATTTAACTGGAACATGAAGTATGAAGAATTTAAACAGGCAATGACTGATTAATAAGCATTCAAAAGACATGTGATCATGCACGTGCACACAGGTAACCAAAAATATAATGAAAAGTGCATAACAGAGCAGGATGCACTTATATGCGCTCCGCTGACATGTGGGGGCCAGGAACTAAATCCCCGCAAAATAGTTGTCAACTGTACAATCAGATTAGAACATGAAAAGCAGCCCTGCTGATTTCAAATTGTTTAAATTGCTGTTTTAACTCCTAACTGTCCAATGCGCTTGGCTTTACTGTGCTTTTTATACGTGGATGCTTATTTAAATGTTTCAGTGAAATGGTTTTATTCTGCATTGGACTGGAGATGGGAAAGTAGATTATTTGGAAGAGGGGCAGTGAGAAGAGGGAGGGAGGGGCAGTAGACATATAATTCTAGAAGCAGTTCCTCCTGTATAATGGGGGAGGGAGGGTCCCAGACCTTTCCAAAGCAGCCTTCCAATGCTCATTACATAAGAATGGAATACTCACAAATGGAACCAAGAAAACTTGAGAATATGTCAAAAAACAACATCAGCAAAACAACACCCCCAACTCTTCCTCGAT
Source organism: Podarcis liolepis (assembly GCF_965112155.1). Taxonomy (NCBI): domain Eukaryota; kingdom Metazoa; phylum Chordata; class Lepidosauria; order Squamata; family Lacertidae; genus Podarcis; species Podarcis liolepis. The sequence continues at coordinate 8,852,319 of NC_139556.1, forward strand.
TCCCTTCCCACACCAGCCATGCCAGCCAGCCTTTTTCTCTCTCTCTTTTTGCTTAAACACACCCCTTCTATTATTTGAGTTTTTCACTTCTGAAATAAGGGGGTGGGGTGATGAAGGAAGAAGTGGAGGGCAGTGCCGGATTTACATATAAGCTAAACAAGCTATAGCTTATGTGTGTGTATCTGTGTATTGTGTATTCTGTGTGTCTGTTAAAATGTGTGAAAAGTCAATAAATATTTATATAAAAAAATAAAATAAACAAGCTATAGCTTAGGGCCCCACTCTCTTGGGGGCCCAAAACAAATTCAAAGGGAAAAAATGGATGTACATTTCCAAAATATAAGATAAAAAACAAATAAAATAAAACCTACATACAAAAACAGTTTTGTGTTGCGTAGGCTCCTATGATGTAAGTAATGGGCCCCACTTGCCAGCCTGCTCCCTAAAATATCACTGGTTTGCTCATTTCTATATATAGGGTGCCTACAGAGTCCCATGGACTGCAAGAAGATGAAACCTCTCCATTCTGAAGGAAATCAGCCCTGAGTGCTCACTGGAAGGACAGATCCTGAAGCTGAGGCTACAATACTTTGGCCACCTCATGAGAAGATTAGAGAAGACCCCCTGGAAAAGACCCTGATGTTGGGAGAAGACAGGGGACAGAGGACAAGATGGTTGGACAGTGTTCTCGAAGTTACTAACATGAGTTTGACCAAACTGCGGGAGACAGTGGAAGACAGGTGTGCCTGGCATGCTCTGGTCCAGGGGGTCACGAAGAGTCGGACATGACTAAACAACAACAACATGCTGCATGGACTGGTGGCATGGCAACATGTGCAAATGGCTTTAGATATCCATTAGGTCCATAAATTCAACAAAAAAACCAGCGACAATTTGCTGTTGATAAAGCACAGCTGTACATATAGAGGGCCCTGTTACCTCCAGTAGTTTAGGGCCTCATCAAACCTAATTCTGGCCCTGGGGGAGGGACACACACCAACCCACCCATCTCCTATTTGACAAGGACGAAATGAATCCGATGAATATTGCAGGTCTATACTAGGGCTTGATGGCAGAAAGTGAGGAGGAATTAAAGAACCTTTTAATGAGGGTGAAAGAGGAGAGTGCAAAATATGGTCTGAAGCTCAACATCAAAAAAATGAAGATCATGGCCACTGGTCCCATCACCTCCTGGCAAGTAGAAGGGGAAGAAATGGAGGAAGTGAGAGATTTTACTTTCTTGGCCTCCATGATCACTGCAGATGGGGACAGCAGTCACGAAATTAAAAGACGCCTGCTCCTTGGGAGAAAGGCGATGGCAAACTTAGACAACATCTTAAAAAGCAGAGACATCACCTTGCCAACAAAGGTCCGTATAGTAAAAGCTATGGTTTTCCCAGTAGTGATGTATGGAAGTGAGAGCTGGACCATAAAGAAGGCTCATTGCCGAAGAATTGATGCTTTTGAATTATGGTGCTGGAGGAGACTCTTGAGAGTCCCATGGACTGCAAGAAGATCAAACCTCTCCATTCTGAAGGAAATCAGCCCTGAGTGCTCACTGGAAGGACAGATCCTGAAGCTGAGGCTCCAATACTTTGGCCACCTCATGAGAAGAGAAGACTCCCTGGAAAAGACCCTGATGTTGGGAAAGATTGAGGGCACAAGGAGAAGGGGACGACAGAGGACGAGATGGTTGGATAGCGTTCTCGAAGCTACCAGCATGAGTTTGAACAAACTGCGGGAGGCAGTGGAAGACAGGAGTGCCTGGCATGCTCTGGTCCAGGGGGTCACAAAGAGTCGGACACGACTAAACGACTAAACAACAACAAAATACAGTGGTACCTCAGGTTAAGTACTTAATTCGTTCCGAATGTCCGTACTTAACCTGAAATTGTTCTTAACCTGAAGCACCACTTTAGCTAATGGGGCCTCCTGCTTCCGCCGCGCCGCCGGAGCACAATTTCTGTTCTCATCCTGAAGCAAAGTTCTTAACCTGAAGCACTATTTCTGGGTTAGCGGAGTCTGTAACGTGAAGCGTAACCCAAGGTACCACTGTACTCGGGCTCCGTCGCTCCGCAATCCTGGCTGATCCAGAGCTACGCTGTGGAGTTTCCACGAGGCGGGCGGGGAAGCCCTGAGGCCTCGGGCGCCGCGACTAGCAAGGCCCACCCCCAAAGCCAGGCGCAAGAAGGCCCCGAGCGGAGCAAGGCCGTCCCGAGGCGGCGAGTTCCGCACGTGCGAGGCCGGCCGAAGGCGACGCACCTGGCGGCTGGGACCAAGGAGGAGGCCACGGCCCCGGAGGAGGAGGAGGAGGGGAAGGAAGCCAGTGGCCTTGCGAGGCCCAGTCAGGAAAAGGCGGCGGCGGCGGCGGCACCCGCCACACGGACGCATCCATCGCCTCAGCAACTCCAACGGCGCGCAGCATGGAGGAAGCTGCGCGGCGCACCGGAAATTACGTCACTTCGCGACCGCGGCCAATAGCCGACGGTGGAGGAGGAAGAAGACCCGCCCACTCTGTCCGCGAGCGCCGGAAGTGGGCGGTGGAAGGTCCTGAGGGGCGGAGAAGCCCGGGCGGAAGGGAGCAAGCGAGGGAGGCCCGGCTAAACAAGAGGCACTTCCGGGTGCTGCCATGGCGTCGCGAGGAGCCGCGGGGCCCTCGCTGCCGGCGGAACCCGACCGAGCGGAGCCCTGCGGGGACTTCGGGCCGGGTGAGGAAGGGGTCGGGGTCCCGGGCAGGAGGGGATTTCGGCTCCTGTGAGGTTTTAGACGCAGTGAGCGGGGAAGGCTGGCTTGGACGAGGCGTCTCAAACCACCTGGTTAAGAATACTGTATATTATTGTATCTTGTATATATAAGAATATATATATTCTAGTATATATTGAAATATTATATATATGTGTGTGTGTGATGTACGTGTAAGTATATAGAATATATATATTATCGTATGTATGTGTGTGTATATATAGAGAGAGAAATAGTGGTACCTCTGGTTACGTACTTAATTCGTTCCAGAGGTCCGTTCTTAACCTGAAACTGTTCTTAATCTGAAGCACTACTTTAGCTAATGGAGCCTCCTGCTGCTGCTGCGCCACCGGAGCACGATTTCTGTTCTCTTCCTGAAGCAAAGTTCTTAACCCGAAGCACTATTTCTGGGTTAGCGGAGTCTGTAACCTGAAGTGTATGTAACCCGAGGTACCACTGTATATGTCTCTGTGAGTGTGTGTGTAAATATATATATATAAATATATATAAACACTCTGCCTTTTTTCCTGACAGGGTTCAAGGCAGCTTACAGGTTAAAAAAACCCAAGAATCACGAATGCAATACTACTAAGTGCAATACTACTATAATAATTCTATCAATGTTTAATGATTTGTCAAAGGTTGTTGCCCTCCGCCCCACCCCCAGTTTTTTTTTTAGCTGTTCTTATTTTCAATCTGTAAGCCCAGGTTTTGAGGAAGATGCATTTTTGCATTGCTTAGCAAATTATTACTTGATGCTTAATTGTTTACTATAATAAAACATTAATAGCCGGAGTTTAACACTTTTTCAGTAATTTCACTATGTGAAATAATGCTTGTTGGGTTTTGAAGGTTTTCCATCTTCTCCATAGTTAAATGAGGATTTCCTTTGATCTTATTTTTTGCTGGACTGTCAAAGTTAAAAAGTGTAAAAGTTGTAGGAATCACAAAAGATATTGGCAACTGTTACTATTTTCTGTTACACCTTTAACTGTGTAGCTATGCTATTTATGTGTTTCTTAATTGTAGGACTAATAATTTATCAGGTATGTTTCCTTTCCCAACTGCAGAGCAATTAAGTGTTTTCAGTCGTTTCCTGGTTGCCTCAAGTCTTTTGTGAGCATGTTGCTTTATGTAGTTGCTCCCAATTTTTGATTTTGACTTATAAGCACTATAGTTCTCTTAAAAAAAACAAACGAAAAAAGAAATGAGGACTTTTGAACAAATATACCTCCGTCTAACTGTTGCCTCATGAGCAGCGCAACCTGATCTGCCATTGAGCCATTATTTAATTGAAAATGCTTATCCTGTTCAACTGTGTTAAGAAATTTAATCGCCACAATATTTGAGATGGTTATCTAGATTCTGTCTAGACATTCAGTTTTGTATCAGTGATGTATTTCAAAACAATTGTTAGCTGTAAAATATATTATTTGGATAGTTTAGTCTAAATGTAAATGAGAAACTGTTAACTGTTTAGTTGTAGGGCCAGCGTTGCCACCAGACTACTATAGTAGTTCCGAAATACATGGTTGTGACAAAAAATGCACTTCTCCTGATGCACCGGGAGGAACAGTATGGGATTCTGAAGATGACAAAGATTCCAGTCCAACGCCCAGGTTAGTGCATTAGTGTGAATATAGGAAATTGCCTTGTATTGAACCATGGCCATTAAGAGCTGTAATTTCCCAGCATTTGGGGGCTCAAGTGAACATTAACACAATCATTTAACATATCGCAATCATTGGACAGTCATACAACCATCTTGCAATCACGGCATTAGATCAGAGCTTTCCAAACTTTTTCATGTTTGTGACACGCTTTTCAAACATGCATCATTTCACAACACAGTAATTCAGTTTTACTAGCAAACCGGCGATTAAACCAGCCCCTTTCCAGTCCCAGGAGGAGCGCGGGGAGCGTTCGTGTAACACACCTACACATTGCAGCTGACACACAAATGTGTCGCAACACACAGTTTGGAAAGCTCTGTATTAGGTGGTAACAGTATGTCGCGACTTCTTTTTTCAACTTCTGAACCTTTGGCAGGCAAACGCTATGGAGGATTTACTTGTTTTGTTTAAAACTGTGCTTCTCAAAAAAAGTTTGATTTCCTACAGCTTCTTCATGGTATGATAGTTAAATAAGAGAATCTTTGGGGGCTGGTCACAATCTAAGGCATTAAGGCTACAATAAATCATAAAGTAAAACAATTCAGAATAAAACATTACTGAAGAAAGTCAAATATAAAGTATATATTCAAAGCAACATAATTAACAGGAAACTAAAATATCATCTTAAAGGTTTCAAAATAAAACATTACAAAGAAGGTCAACTACAGAATGCACATTTAACACAGCAAAGTAACAGAAAAAAGTTATCTTAAGCATTTTTTAAAAAATACTAAAGGAAGTCAAGTATGAAATGCAAATTTAAAACAGCATAATTAGCAATATAATAATATTATTAATAAAAAATCATAAACATATCTGATACTGTTGAGGACCAATCCTGCCAATGGTGGTTCATGGTGAGCAGCGGCTGTAGGAGCTCAGGCTTGATGACCAGGGTCTGCACTGACAGCCAAGGTGGTCTGGTCTTTTCAGCGGCCTCAGCTTTTGTAGTTGGAGTCAGTCAGGGCCCTGCCCTGCCCTGCCCTCCCAGGCCAGGTGGAAAAAGGCTTGCAAAGCATAGAGCAGGTCTCGCAGCCTTGATGGTCTGTTACATAAATGATTTTATTTACTGTATTTTTCGCTCTAGGACGCACCCGACCATAGGACGCACCTTGTTTTAGAGGGGGAGAACAAGGGGGGAAAATTATCCCCCTCTCTGCTCAGTGCCCCTTCAGTGAAGCGGCAGGAGAAACAGAGCCTTCTTCGCTGAAGCGGCGCTGCGCATCTCTCCCTCTCTGCTGAAGCCAGGAGAGTCTTGCTCTCCCGGCTTGAGCAAAAGGAACCCGAAGCCTTCAGAGCACAGCACGAGTTCCCACAGCGCTCCAAAGGCTTCAGGCGGCTATCCCTGAAGCCTGGAGAGCGAGAGGGGTCAGTGCGCACCGACCCCTCTCGCTCTCCAGGCTTCAGCGAAAGCAACGCGAAGCCTGCGGAGGGAGCACTCCCTCTGTGTTTGGAGGCTTCGCGTTGCTATCGCTGAAGCCAAGGAGCCTGCATTCGCTCCATAGGACGCACACACATTTCCCCTTAATTTTTGGAGGGGGAAAGTGCGTCTTATAGAGCGAAAAATACGGTAGTATTAAAATTGAAAAAAGTTTTGTTTTATTAAGGCACAGAAAAATGTATATACTGATTGAAGCATATAAGTTTTAAAATTAATATAGATATGCAGGACATCATGGATATGCTCACCATTGGCAAATGAATTTTTAAATCTGGTAAGAACCCCCACCGTCTAGAGAAGGTTAAAGAAAGTCTCAGAGAGGCATTGAAAGCAGTCAGATCTTGTTGCTTTCCCAGTCATTTCCAGACTCCCCTCAGCTAGGGAGGTGGCTGGCAATTTGCCTTTGCATTTATGCTGGACTGCCAAAGTTTGTTGAATTCATGCACACTGATGTAAAAGGTAAAGGACCACTGGACAATTAAGTCCAGTCAAAGGCGACTATGGGGTGTGGCGCTCATCTCTCTTTAAAGCTGAGGGAGCCAGCGTTTGTCCACAGATAGCTTTCCGGGTCATGTGGCCAACATGACTAAACTGTTTCTGGCTCAGTGGGACACTGACATAAACCAGAGCGCACGGAAACACTGTTTACCTTTCCGTCGTAGCTGTACCTATTTATCTACTTGCACTAGTGTGCTTTCAAACTACTAGGTTGGCAGGAGCTGGGACCGAGCAACAGGAGCTCACCCTGTTGCACAGATTCAAACCGCCGACCTTCTGATCAGCAAGCCCAAGAGGCTCAGTGGTTTAGACCACATACCTTTACACTGATGTATATAATAGTTGACTCTGCTGCTCAGTTGGGAATACGGCTTACTATATAGGCGAGCCATTTATATTATGAAAGTTGCTCTGAACTAATAGCTTTCCAGTGCTGTCACCATGGACATAGACGACACATACAGAATATGAGATGCAGTTCTTGAAAGAAAATGCAGGCTTTTCTTTTCAAAGTGTAGGTAATTACTGTTCACATTTTAGTAATTAAATGCTTTCATTATATTTGCAGAAAACACAGACGCTATCAGGAAGATGACGATGATGGATTCTTTGGACCTGCTCTTCCTCCTGGCTTTAAAAAACCAGATGAATCCCCAGAAAGGTAAATATCCCCCCAAGAATCCACAGTGTCTGAAAAAGTTAGCAGAACGCTTTATGACCTCTGTATTTCTGTATGTAAAAAAACAACAACAACCCAATCAGCAACTAAAGTGTTGAAAACAGACTTTAGGTTGGTTACTCCAGGAAATGGCTTGTCCGGAAACAGACTTGCCATTGGAAAGGTCTTCAAAGATAATCTCATCCAACTTGGTGATGCAGAAATTTTATGGCTGCACCCTCCTTGACAGGTGGCTGTCCAGCTTCCACTTTCAAACTTTCTGCAAAGAAGGGACCACCACCTTTGAAAGTAGTTTGTTCCATTGTCGAATATCTTGTGCTATCGGGAAGTTTCTCCTATGGTTTACTTGAAATCACCCCCCTCTTTAACAATTTGAACCCATTGGTCTGAGTCCTGCTCTCTGGAACAACAGGGTCCAAATTACTCTCAAGTTACTCTCATCATTATAGCCTTTCAAATATTTATAGATTGCTATCAGAATTGCAGAGAATAGTTGTGTCAAATGGATGGGAGGAATTTGGAATCGTAAAGACTCTGAGTGAGTAGCACTTGCCACCGCAAGCTCCTTGTTGATAACGCCAAAATCAGAAGAGAAAATGTTTTTAGGACCATTATTAAGTGTACTTTGTACATTGTAGCAACTTTCATTATTTCTCTGCTTTGGAATATGACTTTAAATTAAAATGTAAAATGATTTTTTTCCTCTTCATGAGGCCTGTTATAGGTCCTGCCTTACCACCTGGCTTTAAGAAACCATCAGAAGCTGCTGAAGAAAACATATATTATGCAACCCAGGTGTGTAGAAACAATTATCCTGAAACAACAGATCCTGCTTTTTATTTGTGGAGCATGTTTGGAACAATGCACACACACACACACACACACACACACGCATATATGTACACACTCAAAACATAACCCCCATTTATTCATCTGACAAGGTTACATATATGTTAATTCTGTAACACTTTGATTTGCAAATGCCTTGGTTGTTGAGTAAAGTTATATACACAAAATTTGAAACACAAAGGATCAGGTAAAATAGAAGTTTCACAAGCTTTAAGATGCCACAGGTTCTTCATTCTCTTAAATGTAAAATTTCCTGGAAATGAAAATATCTGGCAGATGAAAATATATGGTAAGAAAGATAGTTGTCTCTAGTTCCATTCAGATTATATTATGGCCTTATAAAGAAGAAAATGGATGTTATTCCTTTCCCTTGCTTACTTTGTAGCACAGACTGCAATAGAGCACTGCTCCCCCCTGACTCATGACTGATGTGTGCTTTTCCTTCCCACCCAAGTAAAGGGTGAAGCTCAGGAACACACCCTGTGTTACCCAGAGTGCAAAGGCAGCCTACGCTTCCCAAATCCCTCCCAGATCTCAGAAGAACATGTCAATCTCTTACCATTCAGAACCTAAACTTTGAGCTGCAAGAACTCCAAGAACTGTCTAGTCACATGAAAATTCTGGAATCCCGAGGTTGGCAAGTGCGCGCACAGACACCTGTGGTCAAATTATGAAACCATATTAGAAATAAAAGTTAGGGGGAAAGCAGGCAAAGGTAAGGTAAAGGTAAAGGGACCCCTGACCATTAGGTCCAGTCGTGACCGACTCTGGGGTTGCGGCGCTCATCTCACTTTATTGGCCGAGGGAGCCGGCATTTGTCCGCAGCTTCTGGGTCATGTGGCCAGCATGACTAAGCTGCTTCTGGCGAACCAGAGCTGCGCACGGAAATGCCGTTTACCTTCCCGCTGGAGCGGTACCTATTTACTTGCACTTTGACATGCTTTCGAACTGCTAGGTTGGCAGGAGCTGGGACCGAGCGACGGGAGCTCACCCCGTTGCGGGGATTCGAACCGCCGACCTTCTGATCGGCAAGTCCTAGGCTCTGTGGTTTAACCCACAGCGCCCAAAAGGTTAAAACAGAATACAAAATAAACCAGAGCATTGTGGCTCTAAAACTGGCTAATCTTCGCCTTTCCACTACAATATAATACTTCTAGTCTATGAGTAGGCAGTGAGAATGTTCAGCTTCCCAGTGGTATCTAAGACCCAATCTGGATTCTGATGCAAGGGCAACTTAGCTATTTAAAGCCTCTCCCCTGTCTTTTGAGGGAGCGACCCCACACACTTTCTGACTGATGAGGAGCTGTGGTGGCATAGGTAGACATCTTAAGCACCCTTCTTTCATTGAAGAAACCTAGAGGAAGATACGTCACAGCATGACTTAAAGGAATGGTGGGGGCAAGAGATTCTTGCTTCACACTCACAACCTTGGTTGTCAGAACACTACATCCAGGGAGAGCAATATCAGCCTGGAGAAGAACCGTGTTTGTTTGTTTGTTTGTTTGTTTGTTTGGGGTTTTGCTATAGATAGTTGTACTTCAAGAAAGATCTGTGGAGTTTGTAAACTTCGATAACTTTTAAAGAGTGTGTGTGGCATTCTGTTTGGTAGGTTTTATTTGCTAATTATTATTATTAATTTATTACTTATACCTCACCCATCAGGCCGGGCCTCCCCTGCCACTCTGGGCAGCTTCCAACAGAATATTAAAAACACAATGAAACATCACACATAAAACACTTCCCTAAACAGGGCTGCCAGTCAGATAGTTGTTTATTTCCTTGACATCTGATGGGAGGGCATTCCACAGGGTGGGCACCACCACCGAGAAGGCCCTCTGCCTGGCTCCCTGTAACTTGGCTTCTTGCAGCGAGGGAACCCCCAGAAGGCCCTCAGAGCTGGACCTCAGTGTATAAAACTATACTTAAATCTACCACTCTACAGCATCTTCAAAGTAATACACAGTGAAATAATGAAATATAAAACTGTTTAAGAAAATAAATAGCAAGATTCAAACACCCTGGTCCAATAGGATTGGTGTTTCTTCCGAGTAGTGCTCTGTGACCCTGGAGGGTAGTAACAAGGAAATGTGTCTTTAACCTGTCCTTGCAGAATGCACTGTGTAACTAATGGTACCTGTGGAAAAACCATTGCAATGCTTTGAGACAAGGATTTTGCTTCTGCACAGTGGGTCACTAAGCTCTAGTGGTGTACTTGTGTAGTTCAAAGAGCCTTATCACTGAGAGATGCTGGAGGACTTAGTCCTGCCATGTAGAGCCATGCCTGGTTTCTGGTAGGCTGGATTTATGGTCATCAGCCAAAGCAAGTCTGCTGCTTTACCAAGTTATTTCCAAGTTCTTGGCCTTCAATCTCTGTAGGCCAGGCATGTCCAAAGTCCGTTTCAGGGGCCTAATCCGTCCCACCGGTCGATTTAATCTGGCCCCCGTGGCAGTATATGTCCCGGGATAAAATCCTAATAAAGTGGTACCTCGGGTTACAGACGCTTCAGGTTGCAGACGCTTCAGGTTGCAGACTCCGCTAACCCAGAAATAGTACCTCAGGTTAAGAACTTTGCTTCAGGATGAGTACAGAAATTGCATGGCGGCAGCGGGAGGTCCCATTAGCTAAAGTGGTGCTTCAGGTTAAGAGCAGTTTCAGGTTCAGAATGGACCTCCAGAACAAATTAAGTTCTTAACCCGAGGTACCACTGTAAAAGCTCAGCAACTTCAACCCTAAAAAATACTCCACAACTTTGGTGTGAAATGGTAAAAAAAGCTCAACAACCTCTGTCGGCCCTCACACATGTTCACTTCTTCAAATCGCACCCTCTTTGAAAAAAGTTTGGGCACCCCTGCTGTAGGCCCAGGGATGACTGGGGAGCCAGGAGAAGCATGGCTTCAAATGTTTAAAGATAGTTTCTGTTCCTTACGATTGTAGAAAGGAAACTGTGCCTTCTCCACAATTCAAAGCAGATATTGTGTTTTCCACAGCAGCTGCCTAAAATTCCCTCATACCTTGTAAACAGGTTTGTCTACTGGTATGTTCTTTATTCCTTTCACTTGTGCAACACTTTTCATCACAATAATAACGAAGAAGATTTGGCTAAAATCCATACATTTGGTTTTTAAACAAATACGCAAATTGAGCTACTTAGAGTAATTCATCATTTTGCCACATCTTGGTTTCTGGTAAAGAGAGTTACATTGGCCTTAGGAGAAATACAAGTTAAGTGAGAGGTGTAAGGAATGTATTAAGTAGACGAATAAGATACAAAATAAGTATGTTTATTTTGAGAAATACAGGGTTGATGGAATTTGTTTGTATTTCATGTTGTAATAAAGACTACGGATAGCAGCGAAGAAGAGGAAGACTTGATTGGCCCAATGCCTGCCAAAGGACCAGTAGAATCCAACACAACTAGAGAGATTGAACGTCGAGCTCAGAGAATGAAAGATAAACTTCTCGGTAAAGATGTGAGTTTAATTCCTGATTGTTTTATTTTTAAGCCTTGTCACCTTTAGGCTTGCTTCTAATTTTGTTGGTCTACTGTTTAAAGGATGGACCCAAACAAGCTAAAAGAGAATCTTGGATGACGGATCTACCACCAGAACTCAAAAGCTTTGGACTCGGTCCACGGACATTCAAAAGAAGAGCTGATGACAAATCGGGAGATAGATCCATTTGGACTGATACCCCAGCCGACAGAGAAAAGAAAGCCCAGGTAAGCCTTCGTTTGCCCACATGTCCTCCTATATACACACCACTCTGGTGTACACATGGGACTCTTTGCTTATGTGAGGGCATCTTTAGTCACAAAGAGACAGCTGCACAGTTGAAGGAGCTGCATGTGCATATTGCTTTGGAACCATTCTGCTTCGTAAAGCAGAACATTTAATTAGGCTCAGGGCCTAGGATGCTGGTCTTGCCAGCATTGCCGAGGTAGCAGCTGCTATTAGCAGTGCAGTTTCAGTACAGGGGGAAGCCAAGCAAGGGGCTTTTGAGGGACAGGGAAGGCGGCTGGGTTGCAGTAGAAGGATTTTGTCTTGCTTTTAGAGACATCCAGTTTTGCCCCTGCGAAAGGCTGAGCTGGATGAATCCCTAGCTGGAATTAAGATTGCTGGAAGAAATATCAACAACCTCAGATATGCAGATGACACAACCTTGACGGCAGAAAGTGAGGAGGAATTAAATAACCTTTTAATGAGGGTGAAAGAGGAGAGCGCAAAATATGGTCTGAAGCCCAACATCAAAAAACGAAGATCATGGCCACCTCCTGGCAAATAGAAGGGGAAGAAATGGAGATGTTGGGAAAGGTGGGAGGGCACAAGGAGAAGGGGATGACAGAGGACAAGATGGTTGGATAATGTTCTCGAAGCTACCAGCATGAGTTTGACCAAACTGCAGGAGGCAGTGGAAGACAGAAGTGCCTGGCGTGCTCTGGTCCATGGGGTCACGAAGAGGCGGACACGACTAAACGACTAAACAACAACAAGTTTTGCCCCGCTTGCCTTACCCACGGTACCACGGTAGCTGTTGTGAAATAAGTCCTCGGCTTGGGTCGCATTTGCTACGAGATGCAACTGTAACATGGCTGCTCTCACAGAACATGCCCCCAAGAGTCCTGTGCTTTGTTCTCAGTGTGGGGAGTCCAATGTGGTGTGCCCACTCTGCTTCTTCACCAGCCTGACCAGATGTAACCAAAGTTGGTCTGGAAGCGGCACAGAACACTAGCAGCCGGGTGTCTTGACATTGCCACACTCCTAGCTGTTCTTTAAGCTGCAGAGGCTGGAGAGAGCGGAATGGAGGAAAGGAGGAGGGACAGAGGCTGAACAAGAGTCATTTGTCTGGGCTAAATAAGCCCAGTGGTGAGCCAGAAACCCGGCAGCCTTTCCAGGATTGCAGAAGGAGCGAGGAGGATTGATGGACTAGGGAGAATTGCAATGTGAGCATTTGCACTCTAGATGACACTCCAGTATAGCATTACGTGAAAGGGTGTGGGGTAAACAAGCGTAATAGAAAAAGCAACATCAGAGATAAGGAAAATGCCATCGGCCCTCTGATGAGCAAGGCTTCTTGCCTCCTGAAGTATGAATAGAAAATGGAACCTTGGCGCCCCCTTATTCTGAAACGAGAGAGCTGGGGCTTGCAGCATTCTGAGAGTTTTAAATGGGAGAAGTATTCCAACCTGTTAATCTAGATTGGGTGCTCTGCACTTACACAGTGAACATGCCTGAAAAGCATGGCTGGTAATTTCCTTGCATTAAGAAGCAGATTTGTGCTCCAGACAGATCGATTTAAGTATAGATAGCCTTTGGTGCCTGCTAACCAGTTGTTTATTTGTCAGGAAGCACCAGATGCGAAAAAGTCCATCAGTAAGGATGATGCAGAAGTTCTCCTGTCCGAGAAAGACAAAAGACTGGTTGAGCAGTTGTCTTCATACAATGTATGTATCATTTCACGTTTCCCCTCTTCCTTTTTTTCTTTAGTGATGTTTCTTTCAATGGGAATATATCTAATACAACTTTGATTATGAGGTGGCATAGAAATGCCATTTATAAATAGGTAGAGAAGGACCCTCAATTATCTTTTATCCTTGTGTGGCCCTTAGAGGTTTGTTAGAAATCCTTATCAAACAGCTTGTAAAAATACAACTTCTTTAAAGGGCGGCTTGAAATTGGAGAATTGGCAAAGGAAGGATTAACCTGACGTTCATTTGGATTCTTGGTACTTATTTCCTTTGGTTCTACTTTTAAAAATTTATAAGTGCAGTGGTGTCCTATACATGTCTACTCAGAAGTAAGCCTCAGTTCACAGGGACATCCTCCTAGGTGAGCGAGTGTAGGATTGCAGCCCTTTGTTAAAAGGTCTCCATTTTTATCTCTCCTTTTCTTCAGCCTGAATAATTATTGTAATAGTTTCCAGTTGAGTTGTTTTTTCTTCTTCTTATCAAGGACTCCCAGAGATCTGAATCTCTTATGGATTTGCATCAGAAAAAGCTGAAGAGCAAAGCTTCCGAGGAGAAGAAGCCGCAGGAGAGACGACCATTTGACCGTGACCAAGATCTCCAGGTCCATCGCTTTGATGAAGCACAAAAGAGAGCTCTCCTAAAGAAATCTAGAGACTTGGGCACTAGGTTTTCCCATGGCAAATGCAATATGTTTCTGTAATGTAAGCAGGCAATGATAGTGAAGTATAGTTGTGTGCTATTTAAAAACATCATGTAGTAGTACTATATAATAAAACATCTTTTTTGTATATACAATAAATGTATAAAAAGCTTTTTAAAAATAGGTGAGAGTTATAGCTTGTTCAGGACCCCCTGGTTTTTTTTTTCAAAACGTTATTGAAATTAATAGGCCTATTATGATCAGTCAAGTTTTAAATAGTCATATGCACGCTCCTATATGGATTTCGAGGAAAGCAATTGGCTCAGATTCCTCATTTGTTTATGGAGCCATTCAGATTTAATTGACAGAAATATGTCACATTTCAGAATTTGAAGTTTGGGCCTGATAATGAGAAATGGTAATGGGCAGATAATGTGAATATTGCCATAATTACTTAACGTGTATATTTGACAGGAGGGTAAGTAAAACATTCTGCCTTTCTATACCCAAAAATGTCTCGGCCTATTGTATTTTATAGAATCTTCCATTCTTGAATGAGGTAAGCAACTGTGGATAACGGGGACAAATTTGTTAATTAGACTGGAATTTAGTAGAAAAGGTTACTCACCAGGGTATTATGCTTCTAATAGATGGGTGGAAAAGATGTTTAGCTTTTCCTATAATTGTAGTGCACTTTTCAAACTTCTTCTCTCTGGATCAAAACTTAATTCGTTCTGGAGGTCCGTTCTTAGCCTGAAACTGTTCTTAACCTGAAGCACCACTTTAGCTAATGGGGCCTCCTGCTGCTGTCGCCGCGCCGCTGAAACACTATTTCTGTTCTCATCCTGAAGCAAAGTTCTTAACCCGAGGTACTATTTCTGGGTTAGCGGAGTCTGTAACCTGAAGCATCTGTAACTTGAAGTGTATGTAACCCAAGGTACCACTGTATTAGTATCCCCATAAAAAAGAGGAGGTAATGGAGCAAAATTTCAATCCCATACAGTCTTCTTAAAGATACAGAGGACCTAACTGATATATTCCTTCTGAGTATGAAACACATGCCATATGAGTATCTGTGCCACACACAATATGTAAATAGAGAAAATACTGAAATTGATTTCAAAACAAATTAATTCAATCTGCGAGATGATGGGAGGAGACTCTGCAAATATGCACCCTAACTGTTAGCGAAGTTGGAACAGTCATCTGGGCCAAGATAATGAGACTGTCAATAAAACTGAAATTGGTAAGGCTTTCCAAACAATGAGCAAAGGATTAGAGGCAATTCTCTTTTTCCAAAGCGTTCTCTTCCTTCTCTGTCAACATATCTGCACAACATCAAGTCAATATGGATTCAATAAATCCCTCACTTCACAGGTTGGGGGCAAATAAGGTCCCCTAGTTCACTAGCGCAGCAAGTGACCAGAGAAAATAAAATGCAGAGCAAGAGAAAGTCAATTAAGTGCTGCCCAAATTGTGTTGCTGAGGAAGACATGGCCAAGAGGTCGCCTGACACTTGGGTGAAAGGCTGAAGTCATCCGGAGTTTTGGAATGTGTTGTCAGCAATTTGCTGATGACACACAGCTCTACTTTATATATTCAGGTGTGGCAGTAGATGTCCTGGACTGCTGCCTTGCCTCAGTAATGGACTGGATGAGAGCCAATAATGTGAAGTCCAATTCATGGTTAGCGGGTGGTTCCCTAGACTGGATGGGTGGGAAGTGGCCTGCTCTTGATGGGGTTACACATCCCTCTGAAGGAGGGTGTACGCAGCTTGGGGATCCTGGATCCATTACTGTTGCTTGAGGCTCAGGTGGCCTCGGTGGTAAGGAGTGCCTTCCATCAGCTTCAGTTGGTGGCCCAGCTGCACCCCTATTGTCTTACGCTCTAGTAACCTCTAGCAGCCACGAAATTAAAAGACACCTGCTTTTTGGGAGAAAAGCAATGACCAACCTAGACAGCATCTTAAAAAGTAGAGACATCACCTTGCCAACAAAGGTCCGTATAGTTAAAGCCATGGTTTTCCCAGTAGTGATGTATGGAAGTGAAAGCTGGACCATAAAGAAAGCTGATCGCCGAAGAATTTATGCTTTTGAATTATGGTGCTGGAGGAGACTCTTGAGAGTCCCATGGACTGCAAGATCAAACCTCTCCATTCTGAAGGAAATCAGCCCTGAGTGCTCACTGGAAGGACAGATCGTGAAGCTGAGGCTCCAATACTTTGGCCACCTCATGAGAAGAGAAGACTCCCTGGAAAAGACCCTGATGGTGGGAAAGATGGAGGGCGCAAGGAGAAGGGGACGACAGAGGACGAGATGGTGGGACAGTGTTCTCGAAGCTACCAGCATGAGTTTGACCAAGCTGTGGGAGGCAGTGGAAGACAGGAGTGCCTGGCGTGCTCTGGTCCGTGGAGTCACAAAGAGTCGGACACGACTAAACAACAACAACAAAACCTCTAGGTGAGATTGCTGCAACATGTTACATGTGGGTCCGCCTCTGAAAATGGCTCAGAAACTTCAGCTGGTGCAGAATTCAGCGGCCAGGTTGCTCACCAGGGCAAGATGGTTTGAGCCTATAATGTCAATCCTGGCTTGACCGCACTGGCTGCCAATTAGTTTTCCCATTCAAAGTGCTGGTTTTGACCTATAAATGAAGGGTGGCATAGAAATTTAATATGGGTGGAGAGTGGTATATACATTTAATAAAGTCCAGCCCAAGCTAGATGTCAATCACGAGAATATATTACCAAAATTGCTAGACCAGACTATTCCAACCACAAATCAATTCACTCTTCCTAGGAAGAAGTAAGTTGCTGCCTCCAAAGGCAACAGGAAGTGTATGAGTCCAAGACTTAAGAGCAGTTTGATTGTTTTCTTGGGGAGATAACTCCAAACCTGTGGTTTCGCATTAATGTACTTGCGCCTTGGACTTGTGCACTTCCAGTTGCCCTTGGAGGCAGCATTTTGCTTCTTCCTTTGTTCAAACCTGAAACCAGGACTGATAATTAAAGGTAAAGGGACCCCTGACCGTTAGGTCCAGTTGTGGCCGACTCTGGGGTTGCGGCATTCATCTCGCTTTATTGGCCGAGGGAGCCGGCGTACAGCTTCCGGGTCATGTGGCCACATGACTAAGCCGCTTCTGGCGAACCAGAGCAGCGCACGGAAACGCCGTTTACCTTCCCGCTGGAGCGGTACCTATTTATCTACTTGCACTTTAACGTGCTTTCGAACTGCTAGGTTGGCAGGAGCTGGGACCGAGCAATGGGAGCTCACCCCGTTGCGGGGATTCGAACCGCCGACCTTCTGATCGGCAAGTCCTAGGCTCTGTGGTTTAACCCACAGCGCCAAGTTCATCTGAATGTTGAATAATAATTTGCCTCAAATGGAAATAAAGGATTGTTCCATGGAAAGGAATAGGAGTTTGTGAGCATATTATGTCTGAAGCATTTCTTGGTGTATACTTTTGTGTATACTTGGTGTATACTTATATACAAGGGCTGACCTTACTATTAGGTTCCCAACTAACAGGTGCATTAGAAGATGGCAAATGGTCATCTATTTTAACTGGGGAGGGACTTCTTGTGGATATTATTCCTCAGATACCAAAATGCCTTGGGTTAGCCCTGCATGCATGGACAATTTATTTTAAGCACCCAACAGTATCCCTTCAGTTGCCAAGGCAACATATTTTCCGTGTTGCAGGTTAAACTGAATGCAGATCCAGGACAGTATCCAACAAAGTACTCTTAGTTCCATTCGTGAATCAGAATTTCACCTCCCTCCACTCTTCCCATAGTGTCCCCACAAAAAAAATCTGCTCTGGAAGGCTGGAGAGAATCAATAACAGATTTAGGGTGAGGGAGCAGGAAAGGAGAGGGAAGGTAATTCCATGGCACAACAAGAAACCCAAATAACTATTTTGTTGGGTATCACCTGCAGTGTTAGCCCATTAATTGCAGATTTAAGGGATGTAGTTACAACTTAAATATCAAAAGCAAGGGAATTATAATAGAGGATGGTATTGTAATAAATTGGGGAGGGGGTGGAAGACATACCCTAAACCCAATAAATTTATTATTATTATTATTATTATTATTATTATTATTATTATTATTATTATTATTATTATTATTATCATCATCATCTATCTATTTATACATACCCAGCCACTCTGGGCGGCTTCCAAAAAAAAATATGAAAATACTGTAATACATCAAACATTAAAAGCTTCCCTAAACAGCGCTGCCTTCAGATGTCTTCTAAAAGTCTGGTAGTTGTTGTTCTCTTTGACATCTGGTGGGAGGGCCTCCCCACAGGGAGGGCACCACTGCCAAGAAGGCCCTGAATGTCAACATCTAGCTGATACTTGGGATAGGAAGGGAAAATACAGGCTTCAAAGCTGTGCCACACAAGGAATCCCTGAGCTGGCTTATGCAAACCAGCTGACAGGAGCTAGCCAGCACTAAATCACACCAGCAAGTTGGAGTTAACTCTTTATTAGCAAAATCAAGATCGGCACAGGAGTGTCAGCCCCAATGAGCACTACCACTCATCCCTTGTAGGTCTTGCCCCCATGAAGCAATTGCTGAGAGTGAAGGCCTCCCCACAGCTGCCTTAAGTCCCCTACTCTCCAGGGTTTATCCCCAAGCAATCTGAGACTACACCTGTGTGAGGCTACTTCACCACCACCCTCTTCATGCCTCTCCTGGTTCTGGGAAATTGGCATGGAAGGGAACTTGTTGCATCAGGAGAGGAAGACACACGTGTCTCTTCACTAGCTGGACTCAAGTTTGCCTCTTGGCCTCCCTCCTCTCCTGCTCACATGAGACTTGGGTCAGTCATGATTAGTAAGGACTTGGGTGCCATTCAATAGCTGTCTGTGAGACAAGCCATGTTGTTCAACGCAACATCCTCAGAACAATAGAAGCACTAGCTGTGAGGTGAACATTGCTTTCCTCTAAGCAGCAAGATACATGGGCCCTGACAAAATGTGGGGTGAAATATTGTGAGTTTGGTGGGCGAGGTGGGGGGGCATTTAGGCTGTACAGTGGTACCTCGGGTTACAGACGCTTCAGGTTACAGACTGCGCTAACCCAGAAATAATATCTCGGGTTAAGAACTTTGCTTCAGGATGAGAACAGAAATCGCGCATCAGCGGCGCGGTGGCAGCGGGAGGCCCCGTTAGCTTAAGTGGTGCTTCAGGTTAAGAACAGTTTCAGGTTAAGAACGGACCTCCAGAACGAATTAAGTTCTTAACCTGAGGTACCACTGTACTGAGTCCCCTGCTAATTTCTGGATCCGGCAAGAATTCAATTACTGGAATAGCCAGGCCAGCTTCTTTTTGAGGTAAAGGTAAAGGACTCCTGGCCGGTTAAGTCCAGTCAAAGGAAGCTACAGTGGTACCTCAGGTTACATAACCTTCAGGTTACAGACTCCGCTAACCCAGAAATAGTGCTTCAGGTTAAGAACTTTGCTTCAGGATGAGAACAGAAATCGTGCTCTGGCAGCACGGCAGCAGCTGGAGGCCCCATTAGCTAAAGTGGTGCTTCAGGTTAAGAACAGTTTCAGGTTAAGTACGGACCTCCGGAATTAATTAAGTACTTAACCTGAGGTACCACTGTATTGGGTTGCAGTGGTTATCTCGCTTTCAGGCTGAGGGAGCCAGTGTTTGTCCACAGACAGCTTTCCGAGTCATGTAGCTAGCATGACTAAACCGCTTCTGGTGCAACGGGACACTGTGACATAAGCCAGAGTGCACGGAAACACCGTTTACCTTCCCGCTGTAGCAGTACCTATTTATCTACTTGCACTGGCGTGCTTTCGAACTGCTAGGTTGGCAGGAGCTGGGACTGAAGAACGGGAGCTCACCCTGTCATGGGGATTCAAACCGCCGACTTTCTGATCAGCAAGCCCAAGAGGCTCAGTGGTTTAGAAGACAGCGCCACCCACGTCCCTTTATGAGGTAATGGCCTCCCGGCAGGAGCTGGAATCACTTGTAGGTCAGGAATAAGACAATAAAGCACCTGATGTCAGTGAAGTCAACTCTTTAATCAAAGCAACAAAACAGCTCAGCCCTAGTGGTCACAGCAGCCCTTCCCAGCAGCTCTTGCCCTAATGAAGCAGTTGTGAGGACTGCTTTCCCACTGCTCTCTAAGGCAGTGTTTCCCAACCGGTGTTCCGCGGCACACTAGTGTGCCGCGAGACGTTGCCTGGTGTGCCGTGGGAGGGAGGCGGGTGAGTCGGGCGGCGAGAGGCGGGGCGGCGGCGGCATCTCCTGCTGGATGCAAATCCAAATATGGCGGGCGCCTCCCTCGCTCCTTTGTAGGCGGACCATCGAGAGAGAAAGAAAAGGAGGCGAAAGAGCGAGAGAAGGCGCCTGCGCGGAAAGAGGAGCGAGCAGTGCGCCTGCGCGCCGCGGCGCCCGAGTGCAGTGAAATTCCATGAAGAGGGGAGGGGGGGCTGGAAAAGAGAGAAAGGAAAGATTTTTCATTTTAAAAAAAAAAAAAAAAAGGAAGAGGGAAAGAAGAGAAAAAGCGGCAGAAGCTGAGGGGAAGGTTTCCGTGAGGGAGAGAGAGAGAGAAACGCGGGGCTGGCGGGACCCCTCCTCTTCCGCCACGCGTCGCCCGCCACGCCTCAGAATCTCCTCAGGAGCGGCAGCGGCTGCTCCCCCTCGCCCCCTTCCTCTCCCCCAGCCCCCTCCCAACCCCCGGACGAGGGACGCGAGGCGGCACCGCTGAGAGGACGGGAAGGCCCCCGGCGGCGGGGTCGGCTCGAGCAAGGAGGGGCGAGCGCTAGCCGGCTGGCTCTAGCCCGGCAAGTGGAGGAGGAGGAGGAGGAGGAGCACGCCGTCGCTTCCACAGCGGCCGCCCCACACTCCCCTCCCCGGGCACCGGCGGGGAGAATGACGGAGCTCCAGTCCGCGCTGCTACTGCGGAGACAGCTGGCAGGTCGGTCCGTCTGTCGGTCGGGGCAAAACACACCACAGCGCAGGCAGAGGCAGGCAGGCCCATCTCTCCCTGCCCCCCCTCGGACCTGGCCGGCCTGGGGTTTGCACCCCAAACATTCATGTCCACCCCAGCTACACAAGCCACAACTTGCTCTCAGTTCGATCTGTCAAATAACTCACCTATCATTCACATAAAGAACCTAGTCTATCCTCAAACGTCAGAATGTACCTCCTCTCTAGCTTCCCCCACTTCATCTAGGCACTTTCAGCCCTTACTTAACCCACCCCAGCCTGCTTACTCTTCCTTCATTTGCTATAAAAACTAAATACAGAGAGAGACTGAGAGCTGTTGACGAAGAGCTACGTGTGTGTCTTTCTTCGATTCCAGCCAGAATATCAGCTTTGTGTTCAGCCAAACAGGCCCAGGTTGCGCACTGAATAAAGTATTTTATAATTTTTCATATTTCTGTTTACTTACTATTTCATAATAAAGTAATTATAAAATACTTTCTTTGTGTTTATTTGATTCCTATTAAAGAGAGTTACTTTATATATAGTCAATATAGGCACAGAGTTAATTTTTAAAACATTTTCTAATGGTGGTGTGCCTCGAGATTTTTTTCATGAAACAAGTGTGCCTTTGCCCAAAAAAGGTTGGGAAACACTGCTCTAAGGCCTCTCCCTCTAAGGTTCTTTCCCAGCAGCCCAATGCTCCTTTGTCTTGTCTCACTTTGCTCTACTCTCTTCATTTATCTGCAAGTTGTGGGAGACCAGGATAGGGAGACTCCCAGGATTATTCAGCAGCCTACCTCATCTCTGCCTCCTCCCCACTCTCCTCTCCAGCCTCTGCTTCTGCCTCTGAGCATAGACTGCTCTCTGCCCCAGCCTCTTCCTGCTCACGAAACCCTGTTGCCTCTTTAGCTTCCAACACCACCTCTTCCCATTGTGTTCCTTCTTCTCCCTCTGACCATCCATCTTAGTCCTGCCACCAATTCCCTGGCTCTGAACCTTCTTCCCCTGGGAGTTCCTGGGGGGTTCCCCAGCTGGTGCCTTCCACCGCTCCACTGCACCCGTCAGTCCATGGGTAGCAAACTAAGGTCTGGGGGCCAGATCCGGCCCAATCGCTGCCTAAATCCAGCCCGCGGATGGTCTGGGAATCAGCGTGTTTTTACATGAATACAGTGGTGCCTCGCAAGACGAAAAGAATCCGTTCTGTGATTCTCTTCGTCTAGCGGTTTTTTCGTCTTGCGAAGCAAGCCCATTGACGGATTAGTGGATTAGCGCTATTAGCGGCTTTTAGCGGCTTATCGGATCAGCTGATAAGCGGCTTAGCAGCTTAGAAGATGGGGGAGGGAAAGGGGGAGGAAAACCGCAGGAACTCGCAAGACATTTTCGGCTTGCGAAGCAAGCCCATAGGAGATTCGTTTTGCGAAGCACCTCCAAAACGGAAAACTCTTTCGTCTAGCGAGTTTTCCGTCTTGCGAGGCATTCGTCTTGCGGGGCACCACTGTATAATGCGTCCTTTTATTTAAAATGCATCTCTGGGTTATTTGTTGGGCCTGCCTGGTGTTTTTACATGAGTAGAATGTGTGCTTTTATTTAAAATGCATCTCTAGGTTATTTCTGGGGCATAGGAATTCGTTCATATTTTTTTTCTTCATAATATAGTCCGGCCCTCCACAAGGTCTGAGGGACAGTGGACCGGCCCCCTGCTGAAAAGGTTTGCTGACCCCTGCGTCAGTCCATGACAACCCCTAAGTATGGAACATAAAGGTAACAAAGGAAGTGGCTCTGTGCTAGTGAGCAAATGGGTGGGCCCGACTGGCTGGCAGTTAGAAGGGCAAAAGAGGTGTGTGACAGCTAGGAGCTAGAAGCAGGCTGCAGGGTGACATCTGTGAAGGAGAGACGTGCCTGATTTCTGTTGAAATCCAAGGCTGAGGCTATGGGAGAAGCAAGACCTGCTTGGGGTGTTAATGCTGAGTCCCTCAACAGTAGGCTCAGGTTGTATATATGTGTAAACAAACCATATACAGTGGTGCCTCGCAAGACGAAAAGAATTCGTTCCGCGAGTCTTTTCGTCTTGCGATGTTTTTCGTCTTGTGAAGCACGGTCCGTCGCAACTGCGCCTCTTCAAGCGGCTTTTTAAAAAAAGCGCAAGACGTTTTCGTCTTGCGAAGCAAGCCCATAGGGAAATTCGTCTAGCGAAGCAACGCAAAACCGAAAAACCCTTTCGTCTAGCGAGTTTTTCGTCTTGCGAGGCATTCGTCTTGGGGGCACCACTGTATCATAAAGACACCACAGTCTCCTCTTGTCCCTCATTCATAAATAAACTGTTAAGCAATGAGAACATTTGGTGCTTGACTCTTATGTGTTTACGACTCTGGAAATTTCATTACTCTGTCTGCTTCCTTATTAACAGGGCTTTTTTTTCCAGCTGTAATTCAGTTCCGGAACCTCTTAGGTGGGCACTATTGCCATTATAAGACAATAAGGAAGGTGTTCGTGGTGAGTTGCGGCACCTCTTTTTCTAGAAAAATAACACTGCTTATTAATCTACCAGAATGCAAACCAAGTTCTCCGTAGAAAACTGTTGAAGCATTGACTAGGATTTCAGTAGGTCTCAACGGGAAGAAAGCAGTCAAGGCTGCCAAAGCTTGGTGTCAGCAGCATGAGACGGGCGCATAGTCTCCTTAGCAACCATTGGGTGGCGGGGGAAATATCTCGCTAGCAGAAGGCATCTGGAGAGCTATTAATGCATCAGGCTGCATGGGTCAAATGCTGTTTGTTTCTCCAGCAAGCAATTAAAAATCACAGGGACTTCTGCTAATGTGTCTTACAGAATCAGCATTGAAGAAGAGAACAATAGGGACAAGTGGAGTCACGAAAGCGGGCAGATACACTCAAAGCAATATTTTAAATATTAATACTTTGAAATTTGGTTCATTGGGAGGGGGTGCCTAAATTTCCTTGTTGGGTGCTACTTAAAGGAGGCCCTGATCTTTGGGGGTAGCATTTGGGTTGTCACTGGACAAGGGGATCTGAAAAGACCTCTGTGTGCAAATTGCTTTGCTCCCAGATGTTTATTGTGCTGTACTTATCATACATTAGCAGGATGAACTGCCTTGCCTCAGCCTCTGCATTCAGTGATACCCTTTTCAAGTTTTTCTGCAACCTTTGTTTTTGGCCATATTTGGCAGTGGTTTGTTGTTTAGTCGATTAGTCATGTCCGACTCTTTGTGACCCCGTTATATAGGGAGATTGATCCTTCTGAATGTATGAGGAGATGTTTGGATGCTGTGAAGTGTTTTACAAAAGGAATGAATATAAACTTTGAAGTGCCTTTATACCTCCGTTTCCTAAAAGAAATCAAGCTGCTATTTTCTCTACTCTTTTAATTATATTAACATTGCAGGAGACATAAAAGCCTGCACTTCTACTATTTTTCTAAGTGTAGCACAATTCTTGGTTCTTGTTTGTTTAAGGGAGGGGGCTTATAGGATCATTTTGTGGAGGATATTTTTCTATCACATTAAATGCCAGCCTTGTTAAGAGTTTCATAGCCCTGTGGTTTCCATTCAGTGTGTAAACAATAAGCATTTCCAGATAACCTACATGTTGGGAGCTAAAGCATAAAATGCCTGATAGCTGTCAACAACAGTTTATCATCTGTAAAGACAGTGGATTTATTTTTTTTGTACCAAGGCATTAGTTATGCATAAAAACTGGATAACTAGGAACTAATTTCTACAGGTGTTTAGCAAAATCTGCTTTGGGTATCCCAATTTAAAATTCAATGACTCTTTGGCTACTAATTGGCATTCCTTCAATGTGGGGGATGTGATTACGGTACTCCTGAAAGCTGATTAGAGAGAGCTCACTTGGGAATTTGTAGAATATTGTGCCTTTCAGTTGTAACTTAAATGAATTTGTCATCAATCAAATGCAATTGGATATGTGAGAAACCTGCAGCCTATCTGGCAAAACATGAATTGTTCCACTAATGTCCCACACTATGTAGCCAGCAGAATACACTCTTTTGGTTCAAATGAACAAGCCTAACCACCAGTGAATGCTGAGAAGGTTTAGAGTTTGTTGTTAAACAGATTATCAGTCATTCCAATGTATGTCTTATAGAACGTCCCCAGAATCACACACAACCAGTAATAACTCTGCAGCAGATAATGTACATAGGTTTTCCTGGCAGACAAATAAATAAGAACAAGGGTGTCTGTGGGTATAAATAGTGAAATCTATGGATCTAAGATTCATTTATTTCCTAAGATATATTTAACTGAAGTCAAAAACTCACTTCGGGCTGCAAGATCAATTGTATGAAATCTAGATCAGTCAATCTCTTTGTGGCTAAATGAAATGGATGTGTGTGGTTTTTTAACTAGTTGGCATTAGAGAAGTATTATCATGAGATTACTCTGGAATCTGAATCCGTTCCAAATTTGCCACCTATTTTTCAGCTGCTGTGTTCCACGTGAGACTTGATTGTTCCATGCTTCCCACTTCTGAATAGTGAGACAGTACACGGGCATTGCTTGGGGTCTGAGAGCACTGGAAACATAAGGCATTTGATTCACAAACCCGCGTGCAGCCCCATTAGCAGCAACCACCGAAGGCAAGAAGGGGAGAGGCTGCTTTTTACATCCTTGATCCTACACAGACCATCATCAGCCACCGCTGTGGCTGAGAAGAGCCAAGAGCCGCAGTCCGTCCATCTGCAAGGGATGAGGAAAAGCTGCGCCCAAAAATATCTGGCGCTACCTGGTCCTGGTTGCTAGGCAGCAGAGGAGGGGGCGAGCTATTTCCCCACCTTTGTGGAGCTCTGCAAGCAGGGTCAATAACGATCGCTATTGCATGTTTCCTCGAGAGGCGGGTACCGTTTGCAAAAACAACAACACCTTTCCGTTCCTAGGAAGAGCAGTTTTCTTTAGGGTCCCTAAAACAAATTTTATTTTATTTTATTTTATTTTTAATTTAATTTAATTTAATTTTATATACAATGCAATACAACGCAATGCAATTTGCATTTCCATTCTTCTCCCCTAGTGGGCGGAGCTTGGCGCGGGGCAGTCCCCGCCCCTCGGGTGACGTCGACGCGCGCGTTCCGCCGGCGAGGCGTTCGCGCAGCGTGCACGGAAAGGGGGCGGGCGTCGGGAAGCGGCCGCCGGCCCGAGGACGTTTGGCCTCTGCGGGCTTCCGTAGCTGGGAGTGCGCCGCCGGTTCCTGCTGTTTCCCCTCACGGCGCTCTCGCTGCGAGGCCGCGATGAGCGACAAGGGGGAGCTGGACCTGGCCGGGGCCAAGCAGAACACGGGCATGTGGCTCGTCAAGGTGAGCCCCGGCTATTGATACGGACGCCAGGTTATTCACCTCAGAGGGTCGCCCTCAGAAGCGTCCCCGCCCCCCACGAAAACTGAGGGAAACAGGGAGGTTTGAAGCGCCCTCGCCCCCCCCGGCCTTCTCAGGGGCCTCAGGCCGACGACCCCCCCCTCTGCTCTGACCAACGGAGCTTCGGGGGCCGGGGGGGGGGTTTGACGACCCCACCCCCTCATAGAATTGCAGAGTTGGAAGGGACCCCGGGGGGTCATCTAGCCCAACCCCCTGCAACTCGGGGGTCTCAACTAGATCTCTCCCCCCCCCCACTTATCATCCATGAGAGGTGGCCGTCCACCCTCAGCTTAAAAACCCACCAAGGAAAGAGTCCCGCCACCTCCCGAGGGAGCCAGTTAGCGTCAGAAAGCTCTTCTTGATGTTTAGTCGGAGTAATAATATACAGTGGTACCTTGGGTTACATACGCTTCAGGTTACATACACTTCAGGTTACAGACTCCGCTAACCCAGAAATAGTGCTTCAGGTTAAGAACTTTGCTTCAGGATGAGAACAGAAATCGGGCTCTGGCGGCAGCAGGAGGCCCCATTAGCTAAAGTTGCTGCTTCAGGTTAAGAACAGTTTCCTCCAAGCAGCAAGATACATGGGCCCTGACAAAGTGTGGGGTGAAATATTGTGAGTTTGGTGGGCGAGGTGGGGGGGCATTTAGGCTATACAGTGGTACCTCGGGTTACAGGCGCTTCAGGTTACAGATTCCGCTAACCCAGAAATAGTACATCGGGTTAAGAACTTTGCTTCAGGATGAAAACAGAAATCACGCATCAGCGGCGCGGCGGCAGCGGGAGGCCCCGTTAGCTAAAGTGGTGCTTCAGGTTAAGAACAGTTTCAGGTTAAGTATGGACCTCCGGAACGAATTAAGTACGTAACCAGAGGTACCACTGTAATAGTAATTCAAACATTAAAAACTTCCCTAAACAGGGCTGCCTTCAGATGTCTTCTAAATGTCATATGGTGGCTCTTCTCATTGACATCTGAT
The DNA here is from genome assembly GCF_965112155.1 of Podarcis liolepis. Classification (NCBI taxonomy): domain Eukaryota; kingdom Metazoa; phylum Chordata; class Lepidosauria; order Squamata; family Lacertidae; genus Podarcis; species Podarcis liolepis. The sequence continues at coordinate 8,879,626 of NC_139556.1, forward strand.
GGGAGGGCGTTCCACAGGACGGGCACCACTACCGAGAAGGCCCTCTGCCTGGTTCCCTGTAAGCTCAGTTCTCGGACTGAGGGAACTGCCAGAAAGCCCTCAGAGCTTGAAGCCAGTGGTTTGAGTCCTACCCTCCTCTGGAGCAGGAGGAAACAAGCTTACTCCATCTTCCATTTGACAGCCCTTTAGATATTTGAAGATGGCTCTCACATCTCCTTTCAGTCTCCTCTTTATCAAGCTAAACATACCCAACTCTTTCAACTGTTCATCTTAAGCAGGAGTCAGCAAACTTACTGCGCCTCGGGCCGGTGTCTCCAACGCTGATCACGCAGCGGGCTGGAGGGCGGGGGAACATGTGCCCATACTCGTGGGCAAACGCTATTTCTGGCGCACTTCCGGGTGGGAGGAGCACTGAAAATAGCTTTGTGTGCATGCGCACGGGCCTCATCCGACCCGGATGTGTACCGGAAATAACGCTTGTGCATGCACAAATAACGCTTGCGCATGCGCACAAACTATTTCTGGTGCTCCTCCAACCTGGAAGTTGGCAGTCACGCAGTGCAGTGCTGGTAAGAGCGGGCAGTGGCAGCAGGCAGCGGAGGTTGCAGCGAGCCGGATAAATGAGTCCCTCAGTCTTATCCGGCCCGCGGGCCTTAGTTTGTGGACCCCTGCTCTTAAGGCCTAGAATATCATTAGCTTTTTTTTGTTGCTTCATGACACTGTTGTGTGATGTTGACTCATGTTCAGCTTGTGGTATGCTAAGACACCTAGATCCTTTTCACAAGCACTGCTTGCAACCCAGGTGAACCCCATCTTATATTTGTGCAGCTGATTATTCCTGTGTAGGTGTAGAACCTGACATTTGTCCCTGTTGAAATTAAATTTGTTTGGGCCCAGTTCTCAGATCTGTTAAGGCCATCTTGAATTCCAATTCTGTCTTCTGAACCATTAGCTGCTCCCAGTTTTGTCTCATCTGCAAATCTGATGAGCATCCGCTCAGTTCCGTCATCCAATACATTCATAGAGATGTTGAACAACAGGCCCAGGACAGAACCCTGCAGCACTCCACTTGTCAATTTTTACCAGGATGATGAGGAACTATTAGTGAGCACTCTTTGGGTTCAGTCAGTCAACCAGCTACAGATTTACCTAACAGTTACCTTGTCTAGCCCACATTTTATCAGTACCTTGCAATAATATAATGTCAAAAGCCTTACTGAAGACAAGATATACTACATCCACAGCATCCCCCTGATCCACCAAGCTTGCAGCTGTATCAAAAAAGAAATGAGATTCTACTGGCATGACATGTTTTTGAGAAACCCATACCAGATTCTTAGTAATCACAGCATCCTTTTCTAAGGGCTCACAGACCAAAAGTTGAATTATCTGTTCTAGGGTCTTTCCTAGTATCAGCGTCAAGCTCACCAGTCAGTAGTTACCTGGGTCTTCATTTTCTCCCCTGTTGAAGATGGGGGCAACAGTTGCCTGCCTCCAGTTCTGCAGGGACCTCACTAGGACTGGATGATATCAGCTTTTCAACATTGTGATGTATCACCAGCCAACCATCATGATATAGCGATACATTGCAATGTTGAAAAGCGGAGGGAGGAACAAGCTACATTGGGCCCGGCTCCACAAGGTGCCAGGGTGAAACCACCTCAGCTCACTTGGCAGGAGCAGCGGCAGTTTCACCCCAGCACCTTGGAGGGCCATGGCCGATGGAGTTTGCTGGTGGCAGAGGGTGTCCCTCCACTGTCAGTGCCCGACGCACCAAGGAAAAAACATGCTTCCTCATCCACAGTGCCTTCGGAGCCAGGGCCCTTGTGGGGTGCCTCAGGGCTCCGTCCTCTCCCCATTCTTTTCAATATCTATATGAAACTGTTGGGAGGAATCATCAGGGGGGTTGGGTTGGTTGTTCACCAATATGTGGATGATACTCATCTCTACCCGTTGTTTAAATTGGAATCAGTGAAGGCATTGAACATCTTGTGTGAGTGTCTGGAGGCAATTGAAGGATGTATGGTGGTTAACGGATTGAAATTGAATCCCAACAAGACAGAAATACTGTTTCTGGAGTATAGGGGGTGAGCAGGTGTGGGGGACTCCTGGGTTTTGAATGGGTAACTGCCTCTGAAGGACAAGATGTGCAGCCTTGGGGTCATTTTGGACTCACAGCTGTTCATGGAGGCAGAAGTTAATTCTGTGTCCAGAGTGGTTATTTACCAGCTCCATATGGTATGCTAGCTGAGACCCTACCTGCCTGCACACTGTCTTGCCAGAGTGGTGCATGTTCTGGTTATCTCCTGCTTGGACTACTGCAATGTGCTCTGCGTGGGGCTACCTTTGAAGGTGACTTGGAAGCTACAACTAATCCAGAATGTGACTACTGCCAGATTGGTGACTACGAGTGGCCACCGAGACCATATAACACTGGTCCTGAAAGATCTACATTGACTCCCAGTATGCTTCCATGCACAAATGACTTTGGACCTGTATATCTGAAGGAGTGTCTCCACCCGCATTGTTCAGCCTGGACACTGAGGCCCAGTTCTGAGGGCCCTCACTGTGGGAAGTGAAGTTGCAGGGAACCAGGCAGAGGTCCTTGGTAGCGGTGCCCACTCTGTGGTACACCCTCCCATCAGATGTCAAAGAGATAACAATTATACCACCTTCTGTAGACATCTGAAGGCAGCCTAGTATTGGGAAGCTTTTAATATCTGGGTGGAAGGAATGGCAGAATGGGGAGGCCAGGCAGGCCTGGCATAGCAGACAACCATATGCAGCAGCTTGTAGAAATCGCACTCCAAGGGCGCAGTCCTGGCTGCAGGAGTCTGTTTCACCAGCCTGTTTGCTGCAAGGAATGCATTGACAAAGCAGCACCAGCAGAATTGAAGCCTCCTGCTCTCTGCAGTGTAGTCAGACAAAGAGGAAAGGAGAAGAAGTGCCTGCTTGCCCGGCCCTTTTCCTGACTAGATAGGTTTTATAAATCCCTACATAAGCCACACTCCCAAATTGATTTGAGGCTGTATCTGGGTCAGGTGTTCCCCAGGTCACTATGGCCGTGGGTTGATGTGCACATGGACAGCCTTAAAACCAACAAATTGCACTATCTGTTTAAAAATCTCTATATTATTTGGTATCTTAGCATTCCCTGGTAAGGCTGGGCACTTTCGGCTAGTAAATTTAATAATATAAATAAATTATGGCCCTGGCAAAAAAGATTGGAGTGGGGACAATACACGGACTGAGCAACAGTGGTGGACTACACATAGGTAGATCTGGCAGTGTTTTTTAACACTGGTGTGTTTTCTGGCCTTGAAACACCTTGTGTTTCTGACTGTGGCAGGCTTTCTGACCATGGATGCTGTTACTGACATCTTTGCTTTGCTAAATGAAGAGGGCAGGGGTATGATTTTGTTCATTTCTATGCAAGGAGAAGGGAGCCTGAACTCACCTCCCTGCCTTATTTCGGCAATGGGAGCCAGGTTCTGTTAGTTTTCTCTTTTACTGAAGTGTGGTGCTTGAATTAGTGGGGAAGGGAGCTATCGTGGCCTCCTTGCCACTAGTTTCCCTGCCCTCCTTATCCCTCACCACAGCACCTGGTAGAACTGCTTTTTGAGGGTCTGCTTTTTTGTGTTGGGGGAAGGAGAAGCCTGGATGGGTAGGAGAAAGTGTGCACACACATGCATGGCAGAAGGCTTTTCAGCCTCTTCTGAGGACAAAAAAATGGGAATAGGTGGGGGAGGGGGGAGAAATGAAATAAGAGCATGACCAATGAGGCTTTTCTGCTCTGTTAGGAAGCTCCTGGGAGAGAGAATTTAAAGGGGAGGGGGAAAGTGTGTGTGTGTGTGAGTGAGTGAGTAAATGAATGAATATAGGAGGGAGCATACCTGGCCAGAGCAACTCTCCCCATATGCTTCTGCTTTCTTTTTTGGATTATGAAGAATCTTGGCTATGGACTTTGATTACTTGGGTGCTAAACTGCTCTGTTTGCTCCTTTTAAAAACTTAATTTCCAACTTTCTATACTCCCATCAAAGAAAAACAGCGGCAACAAAACAAACCTAGCTGAGTTTTTGAAGAGCCTGGCAGTCTTTCTCTCACCACTTGCACTTTCCTTTGTCTACATGGCTCTCCCATCATCAGTCTTTGGACCTAAACATTCTTTTTCTTTTTTTTTTACTGGGTTTGTAAATTAGGGTGATGGTTGGGAAGAGAGAAAAGATCAAGCTTGGCAGAACAGAACTTAGCCCATGTTTCTTAACAAATTTGGTAGTGTAGTGGGAATATGCTATAGCATTATCATGGAAAAATAATGAATTATATCAATTTCAGGGAAAAGATACAAAGATGGGTTTTATTTAATTTAAAAAAACCTTTATTAATTTTTGTAGTGTTAGTAGTCTGTAGACAAATGTATTATGTTTGAAAACTCTCTTACTACTTGTGTGCCAATCATTATAATGTTAATAAAAAGTAAAGGTGATGCATATCCTGTTCTCCCTCTTGTAATTCATTTTAAAACAATAGTGCTACAAATTCTGATCAGTGCTTTGTTTGATTTGTAATTATATTGTTTGAAATTCATGAATATGATTCTATTGTAATGCTGATGTTTCTTTGTTCTTTACTGCTTAAGAAAGCAAGCTATAATATATTTTGATTTAGTGTTGCTTTCTTCTACATCCTGAAATATGTAGTTCTTCCTGTCTCAGGATTTAAAGAGTGGGGGAAGAGAGAGAAAATTAAAGTACATGTTTCTTTTCTGTACTCACTGGATTTTATTTTATTTTGTTGCCTTTTGTTATAGGTTCCAAAATACTTATCACAACAGTGGACTAAAGCTTCAGGAAGAGGTGAAGTTGGGAAGCTAAGAATTGCCAAGTAAGAGTGCTTATATTTTGCATTCAGATTTTCTTTTGTTTGGGTAGTGGATGGGGTAGGGGGGAGAAGGAACTACTGTGGAACCTTTTTGGCTTACAGTTTTTTTCTTATTTGAGACACATCTGATAGTATAGTTGCTCTTGCTCCTGAATCATGATTATGATTGTGTGTGATACTCAGGCACCGGTTTGCAATAACACAGTCTGGCTCTAAATACAGCCTTTGAGATGAGGCATTTTAATATGCCCTGTGAGGCCTAGAATCCTGCCCATATAAGCCAGGTGCTGGTTTTTATATTTCTTTTTTGTCCATTTGGCTCTGGATATGGCCCTTTTGGAGAAATTGTATACTTCAGATGTACAAATGGATGGCAGTATTGAGAGGGAATATTTGATCTTGCTTCAAGAGATCACTGGGCCCACAGAGTTATAATAGGCTCCCCCCCAACTTCATATAACAGAACAGTTCCCTAAACTAATAACGTGGCTTGCTTCCTTCAATAAATATGAATGTGCAACTTCCCAAGCAAACAGAAAGTAAGACATTGACATATCCTCAAATTATTTTTTTATTTATATCCCATTGTTCCTCAAAGGAGCTTAGGATGGCATTCATAGTTCTCCTCCCCATTTTATCCTCACAAGGACCCTATGAGGTAGGTTAGACTGAGGGTGAGTGAGTGAGAGTGAGCTTCATGGCTACCAGGAGATTTGAAGCCTGGTCTCCCCGGTCTTAGTCCAGCAATCTAAGTGCTACCACTCTGGCTCTCATCTTTCCTTGAAGCTAAATGTTCCTGGTTCTTTGCTCTGATGTCACATGCCTTACATTTCACACATTTTATCCGTTTTGAACACTCTGAATCCTTCCTGGTTTGAATCCATCTTACTTCGAACACAGTGACCAAAATTGGACAGGGGGGTTCTATACGGTGCTGAGTGGGACACACCGATTGCATTCTTTTCAGCGTGCAAGTCTTTGGGTCATTCCCCCCCCCCCTTTTTGTAACCATCATGGTGCTGATTTAGCTTCTGACAATAGTCTAGTTGCAAGTCCATCTCAGTTACCAAAGCCTAGCCAGTCTCCTAGTCTCATTCCTTTGGATCCAAATGGGTTCTGTGTGAGCTGAAATGTACTTCTACTTAAGGGTGAGTCCTCTTCTTGCTGCAACTTCTCTCACCTGCATGTGAGAGTGCCCCAATCATCAGGAGCAGATTTAGGGGGAGGGAGCAAGGCGATGCAAAGTGAATAGGAAAGCCAAAAAACCCCAGTTCTGTGGTGAAACTATGTTCTGCACATGGAACTGGAGCCCAAACCATCTATAGCAGGCACATCCAACTCCCAAGAGACGGTGATCTACTCCCAGTATTAAAAAACTGGCAGTGATTACCCATCATCATTGGAGAGAAGAGGATGGTGGGTGGATTGCACAGAGTTTTTTAGCTTTTTCCCCGTAACTTTTTGTACATGATAAGGATCCCGCGATCTACCACGATCAGCTGGGGATCTACCAGTAGATCACAATCTACTGGTTGGACATCCCTGATCTATAGCATTGAAATACATGTGTGCATTTGTCCTACCTATTGCATCCTTAAGAGGCCTTTTGTCATTTCCCTCCAGGCTTATTGCCTCTGCTGATGCCCTGATGTGGAGAGCTTTCAGTTCCTTAGCTGGGTACAGGCTCAGAGCGTGTGAATTCTGGCTGTCTCAATTCGGGACTTGCTGGCTCCAGTGCTGCTGGTATCACAGAACTGGTTGGTTTCTCTTTGTTAGAGCTGAAACCTAGGCAGCAGAGGGAGGGGAGAGCCCTGAAAATACCACAATGATTCCCCAGTTATATAGCATTTAGATTCCTCAGGAGGGATTTGTTTTTATTCCTTGTACTCCAGTAGTTACAAGAAATAATTAAAATACTGTATCCTTTTGCTTTTTTTCATAGGAATCAAGGAAGAACAGAAGTAAGTAGATAAAATACAAATATAATGAAAGTATATTTTGTATTGGAGTATATTGGAATAGGTGGGTTACATATTTTTATTTTCTGTGTTGTATTTCATCTAACAGTATAATCCTTTTCTGAGAAGGTACATGTTATCTTTTCTGTTTCACACTTGTGAAACTTAAATAGAATTGCTAAATAAACTAACATTTATTAATTCCCTTTAACAGAGCTTGTGTGAAAGCTAGAGATTGGGGTGCTTAAGTCTTTTGTTTATTCCTTTTTCCCTTCTATAAAAAGTATGCAATACACCATTTTAATGTTTAAATAACAATAACTCTTACTTACTGTGTCCTTGCACTTGTTAGATTAAGTGCATATGTACAAGGCAGGCAGGTATTACTTATGTTACTAATGTATTACATAAATTTATCACTAAGACTAAAAGTCTTGCAGACTCTGACTAACTCTAAGGCAGACAGCAGCAGAACAGAACAGACCCCCTGCTCAGCTGCTCTAACAGCATCAAAAGACTGTTATTAAAGATTGTTATTAACTGACATAACTGTACTAGCTTACACAGCTCTCTCAGGCACAGGGTATATGTCCTCGCATGATTCTTTCTTAGAATGTTGCTGTCCTTGTGAGTATTCACCCATTACATAGCATCTTGGATGCTCATGTCTCACTGTAAACCCTACACAAATCCAGAGTGGAGTCCCTAGGCATCTTGTACTTTTCCTTCTGGCAACTCCTGCAGCCAAGCTGGTGTCAAATGTAGTCCAAAGGAAAGCAAAGTAGTATATCCGCAAGACTGAGGGGGAGCTGGAGAAACCCAGCCAGATAGGTGGGTTTCTCCCGGTATGCCCCACGGAGGACCTTAAGGTCCATAAATAGCATCAGCCTAGTGGTCCCGGGCCCTAAGGAAGTTAGATTAGCTTCAACCAGAACCAGGGCCTTTTCAACACTGGCTCCGGCCTGGTGGAACGCTCTGCCTCATGAGACCAGGGCCCTGCAGGATCTGATTTCTTTCCGCAGGGCCTGTAAGACAGAGTTGTTCCGCCTTTGGCTTGGAGCCAATTTGATTCCCTCCCCCTCTTTCTTTTCCTTTCTCCTCCTGTGATGAGGCTGCATTTTAATATTTTAATGTTTAAATATTTTACTGTTGTATTTTAATCTTGTTTTTAAGTTGTATTCATTCAACTTGTTTTTATTATTGCTTGTTAGCCGCCCTGAGCCCGGCCTTGGCTGGGGAGGGCGGGGTATAAATAAAAATTATTATTATTATTATTTATTATAAATAATAAATTGTTGTTGTTGTTGTCTGGGCAGCCCAGGACTTCCATATATACAGGCTTGTGCCCTGGAGAGGTTATGTTGGTGCTGGTAATGCAGCAAAAACAATGCAGGAAGCAGCACTTTACTCCTGATGGCACACTCTTCCTTTGTCTCTCGAGACAGACTGATGCCAACAACATTGAACAATGAATTAATTATCCAAAGCAGTCGATAATTCCTTTTCCATAAGAAATATTTATTGCAATGTTTGGTTTTCAGGTATCTTTCACTTTGAATGAAGATCTTGCCAACATTGATGATATTGGTGGGAAGCCAACTTCCATCAGCGCACCCAGAGAACACCCTTTTCTCTTACAAAGTGTTGGAGGACAGATGTTAACCGTGTTTACAGAGAGTTCACTGGGTAAGTTGGAGGAAAATTGATAGTTAACTAAAGTTTTGCAAAATGAGAGGTGTTTGCTAAGTTGAACGTCTACATCCAGATTTTTTTGAGATGGTTTCTTTGGTTTGGACTTTTTCTGTTTTGATTCTTGCGGTGTAGCACAAACAATTAAAAGCGACCCCTGACTACTAGGTCCAGTCGTGGCCGACTCTGGGGTTGCGGCGCTCATCTCGCTTTACTGGCTGAGGGAGCCGACGTACAGCTTCCGGGTCATGTGGCCAGCATGACTAAGCTGCTTCTGGCGAACCAGAGCAGCGCACGGAAACGCCGTTTCCCTTCCCGCTGGAGCAGTACCTATTTATCTACTTGCACTTTGATGTGCTTTCGAACTGCTAGGTTGGCAGGAGCAGGGACCGAGCAACAGGAGCTCAGCCCATTGCGGGGATTCGAACCGCTGACCTTCTGATCAGCAAGTCCTAGGCTCTGTGGTTTAACACACAGCGCCACCCGCATCCCAGCATAAACAATTAGTATGGAACAAAATGATGGCAGTTGCCAGAATTCTAAAATTTTAAACTCTGAACGTTTTTGTAGGCAGATTCTTTTGTATTAAAATGTCATAAGAACATAAGAAGAGCTGGCTGAATTAGGCAAATGGTCTATCCTAACCCATTATCCAGTTCTCATGGTGGCCCACCAGATCATAGAACTGTGGAGTTGAAAGGGATCCAGAGGGTCATGCAGTGCAAGAATTTCAACTAAAGCATCCATGGCAGAGGGCCATCCAACCTCTACTAAAAGCCTCCAAGGAAGGAGAGTCCACAACCTCCTGAGGGAGTCTTTTCTACTGTTGAACAGCTCTTACTGTCAGAAAGTTCTCCCTGATGTTTCCTCGGAATCTCTCTTCTTGTAACCTGAAGCCATTGGTTCGAATCCTACCCTCCAGAGCAGGAGAAATAGTCGGTCTCCATTAAAAAAGAAGAAGAAGCTCCTTAAGCTTTTTGAAATTGGGCTTCCTAAAGTCCAGAGTACATGGCTGACTCCACTCAGCTTTCCCTTGCCTCTACATCCCAGGAGGACATGATCACTTCCCCCCAAATTTCCCAGTACTTCCACTTTGTTGATCAATTCTTCCCTATTGGTGAGGACCAGGTCCAAGGCAGATGATCCCCTTGTTGCTTCTTCCACTTTTTGGGAAGCAAAATGTGGGAGGCAATGGAGGAATTGGTTGGACCTTTCTCTGAAATCATTGGCTTGGAATGTAGCAAATGGGTTATCGGCATACTCATTCATGATCAGTAGCCTTGGATGGGAAGAGGTTAGGTCTAGTATGGACAGTGGGTGGAAGAATTGAACCCTGATGTTGGGTCACATAAGTTATGAGAGGGAATAAAATGTTTATGTTTCTTCGAAGCCTTTGGTGCCTAGTACCACCTCCCATGTGTGGTGCCATTTGGCTATCAATTCCATGCATTCGATTCAAGGTAATATGCAGTATATGTGGGGCTACATTTTGAAAATGGCCTGTAAACTACAACAGTCCTGGAGAATGACAGCTAGATTGTTAATAGGGACCAGATGCTTTGGCCTTATTATTCTGATCCTTGCCTGCCTCTACAGACTTTGATTTGATTTATTTATATGGTTGATTTTAAATTTGACTGTTGTCTATTGTTCTCAGAGCTGGAATATCTCTTTAAAAGGGGGGTGCTGCTTAGTTGACCGGTAAATGTGAGCCCTAGTTATTTGACTTTGCTGAGCTATTTTTTGTTGTTGTTTGTGCATGAAATATAAACTACATTTTGTTCTGTAAACATCGCCATATGTACATAACTGGTTGCCATGCAACAGTGCAATTTGTGCTACCCATTGTTTTGTCTTTATTGCTGTCCCAGTTCTACGTCTCTTGCATATATTTCAATATTAATAGGCCACCATGAGCAAATTAGGTGTTTCTTTTCCCAAATATACACTTACTGTGTAACCTGGTGAACAATTACACACTATTTTAGATTAAGACTGGCATTTTTATCAGCCTAACAGCAGTAAAATGCTGCTCTAGAGTAAAAAAAAAAAAGCAGACACAATGGTGGTTCATTGCTGCAGTTTTCAGATATGAGTAAAGTGACAGCTTGGTAGATCACATGTTTTGCATTTAAAGATTTCAGGTTCAGTTCTCAGAACTTTCAATTAAAGTAGTGTTTTAAGACTTCCAAATTTAGCACACCTGTTCCAAACTCATCTGCTTTCTATGGACCAGCCATCCAGGATCAGTTGTCTGTTCCATGGGAGAGATGCTTTCACAAAGCAATGTGTATTGTGTTTAAGAATCTGTGGATAAGAAGTAATCTCATGCTAGTGTTAGAAGAAAAATATAGCTCTATATAGTGGTGCCTCGCAAGACGAAAAGAATCCGTTCTGTGATTCTCTTCGTCTAGCGGTTTTTTCGTCTTGCAAAGCAAGCCCATTGAAGGATTAGCGGATTAGCGCTATTAGCGGCTTTTAGTGGCTTATCTGCTGATCGGATCAGCTGATAAGCGGCTTAGCGCTATTAGCAGCTATTAGCGGCTTTTAGCGGCTTATCTCCTGATCGGATCAGCTGATAAGCGGCTTAGAAAAAGGGGGGGGGGAGGAAAAAAAACCAGCAGGAACTGGCAAGACATTGTCGTCTTGCGAAGCAAGCCCATAGGAGATTCGTTTTGCGAAGCACCTCCAAAACGGAAAACTCTTTCGTCTAGCGAGCTTTCCGTCTTGCGAGGCATTCGTCTTGCTGGGCACCACTGTATCTCTCTCCCTCTAAACCCACATAATGGCATAAGCAGTAACTTTTACTGCTTTTGCCACTGTCTTGTAGTGGTTAGAGTGTTGGACTAGGACCTTAAAGACCAGGGTTCAAGTCCCTACTCAGCCATGAAGCCTGTTTGGTGACCTTGTACTTACTCTCTCTCTGCCTAAGCTACTGCACAGTCGTTTGTGAGGGTAAAATGGAGAGGAGAACCATGAATGCTACTCTGAGTTCCTTGGATGTAATCTGGAATATACATGTAATAGTTCTTAATAATAATAAGTCCATGAAAGCGTATCATAATGAATTCATTATAAATAATCTTCAAGAGGCCACCAAACCTGTTGCTGTTTTTTGCTGCGGCAGAGTAACACAATTACCCCAATGGGAATTTGTTGTACTTGTTATAATGGCATTCTCATTTATTTGCATTTATGTTGCTGAATTCTATTACTGGCTTTTGATAAATGAACGCTTGAGTTTCTATTTATGCTGCCATTATAATGGTGTATGTTGAATTGCAGCCATACCTCGGGTTGTGCTCTGTGGCGACCCGGAAGTAACATGTTCCGTTTCGCTGCTCGTGCATGTGCAGACGCTCAAAATGACTTCATGCGCAGAAGCGGTGAATCGCAACATGCGCAGACGCGGGTTGCGTTCTGTTCTGGATGCGAACGGGGCTCCGGAACGAATCCCGTTCGTATCCAGAGGTGCCACCGTATTAGGAATTGGCATTGATTATTGAAATAGTATGTTCATTTGATTATAACAATTTTTACTGTAATAGAATATTGCTTTGACTTGTATCTGGTATGAACCCACTTTGAGTCCAGAAATGGCACATTCTTCCCCTCCCCTTTCGGATCCACTGTCCTCCTGGAAGCCCAACCCACAAATCTTTGGTTCTCAAGTTACCTGGTCTTGGGTAGCGCGGGTAGGAAATGCCTCTGCCTGAGACCTTGGAAAGTCTCTGCCCATCAGAGTAGGGAATACAGTGGTACTAGTTATCTCCCGCTTGGACTACTGCAGTGCGCTCTGCGTGGGGCTACCTTTGAAGGTGACCCGGAAACTGCAATTAATCCAGAATGCGGCAGCTAGACTGGTGACTGGGAGTGGCCGCCGGGACCACATAACACCGGTCCTAAGAGATCTGCATTGGCTCCCAGTACGTTTCCGAGCACAATTCAAAGTGCTGGGGCTGACCTTTAAAGCCCTAAACGTATACCTGAAGGATCGTCGCCACCCGCACCGAGGGCCTTCTCGGTAGTGGCGCCCGTCCTGTGGAACGCCCTCCCTTCAGATGTGAAGGAATTAAGCAGCTATCTTCTTTTTAAAAGACATCTGAAGGCAGCCCTTTTTAGGGAAGTTTTTAATATTTAATGCTGTATTGTTTTTAACACTTGATTGGAAGCCGCCCAGAGTGGCTGGGGAAACTCAGCCAGATGGGTGGGGTATAAATAATAAATTATTATTATAACTTGGGTTAAGAATTTAATTCGTTCTTGAGGTCTATTCTTAACCTGAAACTGTTCTTAACCTGAAGTACCACTTTAGCTAATGGGACCTCCCGCTGCTGTTGTGCCGCCGGAGCACAATTTCTGTTCTCATCCTGAAGCAAAGTTCTTAACCCGAGGTAATATTTCTGGGTTAGCGGAGTCTGTACCCTGAAGCGTATGTAACCTGAAGCGTATGTAACCCGAGGTACCACTGTACTGAATTAGATGAACTAAAGGCCTGACTTGGTCAAAGGCAGCTCCATGAGTTCTTATTTCATTTCCAAATTGGATGTGATTCCTACTTTATTAGTAACCAGGAAGACATTTTGAGAATATATATGAATTTATATGTACAAAAATAGCAGAGCCACAACCCTTGAATACTTAAGCCATGCCTGCATCATTTTCCTTCTGTGCAAATTAATCTATTTTGTTTACGTGTGCTTGGTTTCCTTGCAATTTATAGGCTAGCCGGTGACTGAAGTTTTCTGACTTAACAGGGATTAAAAATAAAATAAAATACTATAGAATTTAAGAACAAAGACGCAGAAGCAAGGGACATGATTTTGTGCTGCTGTATGGAGAGTTGGTACTGGAAGTTTTAGGTAACGAGTGAAATTTATAGCAATATGTTCCCACAATAAGGCAAGATGCAAATGAAGTGGTATTGGTGTCTAAACAGAGTTAAAATGCATGTTTTTTTCTTCAAGAATCTAAAATATGCCGGAAATGGAAAATATATTAAGTGGCCTTTCTTCAAGGATGGTAGGGTAACAAAATATTAATTCACCCTGCCTTTTCTTAACTAACTTTTAGAAGGGACCCATCATAGTTCAAGACTGGGAGCTGTGCCATCTGCTCTGTATACCTTTCACTTTTAGTCTGATAACATAAAAAACCAAGTATGTCCCTTCCCCTGCCCCCCATAATTCACACTGAAAAAAGTAGGATTTATTTGCTACTTTTTATTTATACAGAAGATTGAAACTCGGGGGTTTGGGATAGACTGAACACTTTGTGTTGAAGGAGAAAAATGCACTTTGGACATTCTCTGAGGCCATTCCTACATGTTAGGAGTGAGTTCTGGCCCCCGATTAAGGTTGCAAACCCGTGTGCATTCGGGAGTAAGTCCCGTTGAATTCAGTGTGATTTGCTTCCGACTAAACATGCAAACAGTTGCCCTGCCAGTCCCAGTTGGTGATCATATCAGATGTTGCCAGGGGGCGAGCAGGTGTGGGGGACTCCCTGGCCCTGAATGGGGTAACTGTGCCCCTAAAAGACCAGGTGCGCAGCCTGGGAGTCAATTTGGACTCACGTGGAGGCGCAGCTCAATTCTGTGTCCAGGACAGTTGTCTACCAGCTCCATCTGGTACGCAGGCTGAGACCCTACCTGCCCGCGGACTGTCTTGCCATAGTGGTGCATGCTCTGGTTATTTCCCTCTTGGACTACTGCAATGTGCTCTACGTGGGGCTACCTTTGAAGGTGACCCAGAAAATACAGTGGTACTTTGGGTTAAGTACTTAATTCGTTCCGGAGGTCCGTTCTTAACCTGAAACTGTTCTTAACCTGAAGCACCACTTTAGCTAATGGGGCCTCCTGCTGCCGCCGGAGCATGATTTCTGTTCTCATCCTGAAGCAAAGTTCTTAACCTGAAGCACTATTGCTGGGTTAGTGGAGTCTGTAACCTGCAGCGTCTGTAACCTGAAGCGTATGTAACCTGAGGTACCACTGTACAACTAATCCAGAATGCGGCAGCCAGACTGGTGACTGGGAGTGGCCACAAAGACCATATAACACTGGTCCTGAAAGACCTACGATGGCTCCCAGTATGTTTCCGAGCACAATTCAAAGTGATGGTGCTGTCCTTTAAAGCCCTAAATGTCCTCAGCCTTTACCTGAAGGAGCTTCTTCACCCCCATCGTTCAAGCGCCCTGTATACCTCAGCCTGGACACTGAGGTCCAGCGCCCAGGTCCTTCTGGCAATTCCCTCACTGCAAGAAGTGAGGTTACAGGGAACCAGGCAGAGGGCCTTCTCGGTAGTGGCACCCACCCTGTGGAACGCCCTCCCATCAGATGTCAATGAGAAGAGCGACTATATGACATTTAGAAGACATCTGAAGGCATCCCTGTTTAGGGAAGTTTTTAATGTTTGAAGTTTTATTCTGTTTTTAATGTTCTGTTGGGAGCCGCCCAAAGTGGCTGGGGAAACCCAACCAGTTGGGTGGGGTATAAATACTACTACTACTACTACACAAAATTTTACATTTGAGAATCAGTTTTCTGGCATGGTTGGGCTTTGGCAAGTTATCTCTTAGAGCCAAACTCTGTGTGATGTTAAATTCGCATGTAACGTTGCATGTAATTTCACTCTTAATCATGGGGCTATTAGCGTTAAAATGGGGAAAAGTGGTGCCACCTCCACTGCACACCTCATAATCCAGGCTGGGTGCTGATTCTAAACCGCAATTTTATAGCTTGAGTGGGACAGATGGTTCTAGAAAGAGGCGTGAAAGAGCTTCAAACAGTAGATCATGATTGACTGAAAAGCCTTATGTTGTTCAGGATTGGACTACAGGGAGTTTATAGCATTCCATAAGGTTGGGTTACAAATAGGAACACGCTTAATATTGAACTGTAAAGTCCTAAACCTTATTTTATTGTCATTTGCAGAAAGTCAGACAGATGAAAAACCTGAAATCAGCAACAGTGGTAAGTGTTGGCTGCAATAACTTGTTTACGGAGATAATAAAAAACAACACTAACTGATTCATTGCTACAAATTCCTTGAATTGTTCAAAATCTAGAGTTTATGCAGGTGGTTACATTGAAACTTTTAAAACGTTTGGATGTATTTCTGGTTTCCTTTGGCTACTTAATATCATTGCAGTTTGCAAATGCTTGGTGAGGGAATTTCACAAGCAAGTTATGATCGTCTTCGTTTCAAAAAACCACTTCAGGTTTCAGTGGTGTAGCGTGGGGGGTGCAGGGAGGGCCGGCCGCACCGGGTGCAACATCTGGGGGTTAGGGTTAGGGGGCGCAAATCCACGGGTTAGGGGACGCAAATCCACGGGTTAGGGGGCGCAAATTACTTGCCTTGCCCCGGGTGCTGAAAACCCACGCTACGCCACTGTCAGATTTTGTGAAATATAACAAATAATCACAATTGTATGGGGATGGACAGACTTGCATGATCTGGTGCAAAAGACAGAGAATTCCATAAATCTGAGTCCAAGGATTTATGAATATCAAAACTCTAATAGAGACCTTCTGCAAACACATCCAGTTGTGGATACCTCAAACTCTCTTCATTGCAGCCATATAATTTAGGGTGGGGGTTATTTTCTTGCTGGTATTATTCCGTGGATGTGTGGCTTCCTGCTCCCAAGGGAGTTAAAGGTTGCCTGTTTGGCAAGGTTGGTTCTGTTTTATTTTATTATACTTACCATAAAGGTAAAGGACCCCTGACAATTAAGTCCAGTCGCAGACGACTCTGGGATTGCAGCTCTCATCTCACTTTACAGGACGAGGGAGCCGGCGTTTGTCTGCTCCACAGACAGTTTTTCCGGGTCATGTGGCCAGCATGACTAAGCCGCTTCTGGCGAAACCAGAGCAGCGCACGGAAACTCTGCTTACCTTCCCCCTGGAGCGGTACCTATTTATCTACCTGCACTTTTGGTGTGCTTTTGATGTGCACTTTTGGTGTGCTCTGGGGTTGCGGCGCTCATCTCGCTTTATTGGTCGAGGGAGCCAGCGTACAGCTTCCAGGTCATGTGTCCAACATGACTAAGCCGCTTCTGGCGAACCAGAGCAGCGCACGGAAACGCCGTTTACCTTCCCGCCAGAGCGGTACCTATTTATCTACTTGCACGTCGCGCTTTCAAACTGCTAGGTTGGCAGGAGCTGGGACCGAGCAACAGGAGCTCACCCCATTGTGGGGATTTGAACCGCCAACCTTCTGATCGGCAAACCCAAGAAGCTCAGTGGTTTAGACCACAGCGCCACCCGTGTCCCTTACCAATTATCTTAGTCTGGTGTTTAACAAAAGCCTCCAGGAAGACCCACGTTTGCAGGCTTGGAAGGCTGTTCCATGCAGTCACAGTCACAAAACAGTTTGCTGATCTCCCAGCACAGGCATGACCACTACCCAGTCCTCCATAAAAATTATCTCATTTCGATGACAAAGACTTGGACTCAGCAGTTAAAAGAACTTGAAGTGAGGCTGCCATACAGTGAGATTACCCGGATACAATTGTGTTGCAGGAATCTCATCAACACAAATCCTCCAAGTCACCTTTACCTAAGGGTTGATGGCTCAGTGAGCAACTGTGCACACCTGCCTCTTCAAAACCAGGGGTGGGGCTACCCTCTTCACTAAGCAATGGCCATTTCCGATGGGGAAATCTAGCAGACCTAAATGGCAGGTTTCTTTTTGTAATTCTGGCTTGCATATATGCATCAAATTCCAGCCAACATGCTTTTCTTAAGGACACTTTGCAAAATACTGAATGCCTTCAAAGAAGGCTCAGTTATAATTGGAGGTGACATTAACTGCTGCCCTAATGACTTCATAGATCACAGCTCTTCCTGTTCTTTAAGAAGCAGCCAAGATAATCAGTTGCAGAGCATAATTGCCTACTGGGGCCTAACAGACACTTGGAGACATCTACCATATTTCCCCGCCTATAAGACGCCCCCATGTATAAGATGCCCCCTATTTTTGAGGACTCAGATTTAGGAAAATGGGAGGAGATGCACAGCGCTCCCTCTCCCTTTTCTGGCTTCTGGCTTAGCCGAGCAGCCTGCATTCGTTCCATAAGACGCACACACATTTCCCCTTGCTTTTTAGGAGGCAAAAAGTGTGTCTTACAGGGCGAAAAATACAGTATATGTTGTATTTAAATGAGAAAGAAATGGAAAAAATGGAAGCGAAAGCTTTTGATCTCTTCACTTTCACACTGGGGAAGGAGAGGAGAGCAGGATACCATGAGCCCAAGACTCATTCCCATTGTTACAACCCATAATTTCTCATGTTGCCAAAAGAGCTCCCACTGTGATCCTAGCTTCTTCCATGATGCTATGGCATGAGAAGCTAAGCCTCAGGTATATCAGTTCAATTCTGAGAATGCTTGCCTTCTAATATAATGACTTAATAGCAAGCTTCAGTCATTGTCTTAATGCTCTGCAGTTACTTAAAAAACTAATCACACAGTCATGGTAACTGATGGTTTAGTGCAAACTTGTTCGGAGAAAATGTTTGATGTGACACTTTGTGAGCAATAGCCTCCTCCATATTTTATGGTTACAGAGTTGTATTTTTGACAGCATGGGAAAGCAGAGCCATTTCTGATTTGTTAGGGCAGTTAATGAGGCTGCCAGATATCCTATTCTTTAAGCATTGGATTTAAAAATCAAAGGAAATCTTTGCTTTATCTACCAATCTGGTATGTATTTTCTTAATGCAAATCCTGGGACAACTCAAATAGAATAGCTTCATGTGGCTTCATCCCATTTAGATATCATATTCATGAAAGTGGTTGGTGGCTATCAATGGAAGTTGTCAGGCTCACACTGTTTCTAGCCCAACCCAGACATAAGAGATACCCAAAAAGGCCAGGTCTGTATGAAATGTGGGCTGGTGCCGCTCCTTAATTGAAAGGTCAGCTATGAGCTGCTGAAAGAATCCCAAGAACCCTGTGCTTCACTTTTTAGAAATTCTTTTGGACCTTATTGGAACAATGTAATGACCAAAAGTATTAGCAGATTAGAAACAAATAGGAAAGATCAAGCTAATGTTGTAAAAATATTTATAAGAAGCCTTTAATCCTTTTAAGTGTGGGCATAATCCAAGGTCTAGCACGTTTAGAGGTAAGTAAACATGAAGCTGTGCCCTTGGGATTTGTGTGTCAGAGAGCCATGTACGCATCACACTTTCCTGTGCCATCTGATGGGAGTCCTGCATCTATCTTTTGAGAATCATAGTTCCCATTGGAATCCAATTCTGCTGTCTGGCAATAATCCCAGAAACTGTTCTGTTCTTACTAGAACAGGCAATGGGCTGCATATGGCCCTGGGGCTTTAATGGAAACAAAAAGCTGAAGTTTCAGTTATTTAGGAGTAGAAATACTTGTCTTGAGAGCACCCTGGCTACCTGCAAAATACATAAATCTGGATCAGTCTTGGGAACGTGTCCTTCCTTCCTTCCTTCCTTCCTTCCTTCCTTCCTTCCTTCCTAGAAAGATGTCCCCCTTCCTTCCTTTTTCGACTTTAACTGTGGCAAAAAATATAACATTGAACCCATTTGAAGGAATTTGCACTGGATATGTAGAGGGGGAGTAAACTTTCTTGATGCTGGCTCCTGAATTTACAAGCATAGCTTGTGGGAAGCCAGTATTACACCTCTACTAGGTTTCATTCCTCAATCCCTGACAATTTTCTCCTATGCTCAAACCTTTCTCAGTCCTCTAATATGGTGGTTCCCAACTTTATGAGTATGAATACCACCTTTTAAGAAATGTGGACCCCCCACCACATTCTAATTGTTGTGATTTTAGGCTCTGTTAATTGAGGAAATACATAATGACAAAAAACTTATAATAAAATGTGCCAAAATCAAAGAAAGCAGGAAAAAAGCATTTATTTCCCCATCATACTCAGCAACTAACAATCCAAGGATTAATTACAAAAGGTATTAAATATAAATTTAATCATAAATATAAATCTGTTTGACCCCAATGTACCCACTGATTAACCCAATTTATTCAAAAGGTATGAAATACCATTTTTATTTATAATTATAAATTTATTCATTTATTTATCCAGTATAGTGGTCAGCAATCCCAAGTAATCAATCATACCAAACTAAATACTAATTCCCCCCCCCAGTGAACTCAACTGAAACAATCCCCGAAAGGATGAAAAGGAGAACTTGCATTGCCACTAATATAATATGTTCCTTTGTGTCAAATCAGAGCTATCAATTGTACACTTCAACGAATCCCTGTCACTGTGAATAAAGCTACACGACACAGTTAATTTGATTCTATTTTATTTATACTTAACATTTTATTCATTTTTGTTTTTTTTATAAGCCAGTTGGCATGAGCAGCAAATGCAACTCAGAACAGCAGACAGCCCAAATGAACTAAGCCTTCAAACAAGCCAGCCCCCACCCCAGGAATTAGGCAACTCCGATCCCTGGAATGGGGAGGCGGGTGGTGCTGTGGTCTAAACCACTGAGCCTAGGGCTTGCTGATCAGAAGGTTGGCGGTTCGAATCCCTGCGACGGGGTGAGCTCCCATTGCTCGGTCGCAGCTCCTGCCCACCTAGCAGTTTGAAAGCACGTCAACATGCAAGTAGATAAATAGGTACCGCTCCGGCGGGAAGGTGAACGGCGTTTCTGTGTGCTGCTCTGGTTCGCCAGACGTGGCTTAGTCATGCTGGCCACATGACCCAGAAGCTGTCTGCGGACAAACGCCGGCTCCCTTGGCCGATAGAGTCTGCGACTGGACCTAACAGTCAGGGGTACCTTTACCTATCCCTGGAATGTATCCCAATAAAGCAACAAAAGGAACCCCTAATATCGCCAAAACTAATGAACGTGAATATACTCAGTAGTTAAGAGGCAAACCCCCCACTTACGGTCCATACCATAACCACTAAAATCAAATTGAAGACTTTCATTCTGTCTCCTACCAGAAAGCCCTCTGTATAGGGCAATGTAAAGGCCAGAAACCCCTAGTGCAACACACTTCTTCAGGCAAAGCAGCAAGGAGGGGAAGCAGTGCTAGAAACCACTGCATTCCTTTGCCTTCCCCCCAGGTTCTTCCAGGTGCATCTCATACCAAGCACCAACCAAGGAAAGCGAGGAAGGCACAGGCCACACCCACAACAATAACCAGTGCTTTTCAGCAACCGCAAGCCCCCCAGTGTTCATGCAGGGCTCCTAGAGATGCTGCTATTGAAGAGGCAGAGGGAATCAGTCAAGTGCTAGCTGGAGGATCATTACTTGCGGACCCCTTGCGATAACTCCGTGGGCCCTCAGGGGTCCATGACCCACAAGTTAGGAACTACTTCTCTGTCAAACTAAATCCAGAAAATAGGGGGCAGGGGGCAAGACAGACCTAATGCACATATACAGGCAAATCTGTACAGACTTCCCCATCTTTCTGATCTTTAGCAAATCACCTCTTTCTCCATTGTATCACAAGTGGTTTTTGTTTTTTTTTAAATCGGGGTTTAAGAAGCCTTTTGTGATTTGTGCTGGCAGCTGATGATTGGTAAAGTAAGGACAGAGCCCTGTTTAGCGGACTGATAGCTGTTCCTCTGGAACAGGGTCCTGATCACTGCATACCAACCTGGGACCACATCCATTTGATGTTCTGCAAAGCACCCACTATATCTATTTTGTGATTCCAAACACATGAAAAGTGGTTGTAGTGTCCTTATTTTGGGACATACGCTTCAGAAGCATTGGCAGGTTATAAGAGCTGATATTTCTATATCCTTGTTGGTAAATGAAAACTTTACTATTGACAATCTGGTATGTTGCACCTCTCTTTTGATCAGAGACTGAGCTACAAATTGGAAAGTCCCCAGTATGAACCTCTCCTCTTGCATACACTTGCTTGCTTAGCTTTTAGAGAAACCATTATTTCTCATACTCTGCTCATACTCTCACACTATATACTCTGTATACTATGGCATACTTTGATTTTTTGGAAGTATTGCAGCAAGTTAATGTATGTGTAGAGCTTTGAAAAGGCCTCTACAAATACTTAGTGGCTCTTAGTGTTAAACTTGCTGGAGATCAAAATTCTGTGTGACATCACCGGGTTCTATATGTCATTTTCTCACTCGCAGAAGTGCAAGAAACCTCTAGACATAATTGTCATCAGCATCTTATTTTGTTCAAAGATTTGTCATGATATAGTTAAAGTACAGCTCATTGTTTTAGTCAAGATGGGCATAACTAACACTTGTAGTTATAGTTCAGAATTTAAAATTTGTAGAGCATCTGCCTACATTTCTTTCCTCCTCCAGCCAGAACATGTTTTCTACCAAACCCCTGCAATGTTGATATGTTGATTTAAGTTTTCATGCTGATAATATGGAAGACCTGCAATACAGGATCCTAAAAAGCAAGCCTTTGTGGAAATGAAGTTTGAATAATTTTTTTAGTTCAATAGCTATGTGAAATTAGTAAGCAAGATAGAAACAGCGTAATTGCATTTTACTCATCACTTACATCGCAAAGTATATAATCTTTACAACAAACAACAAAACTGGGTTCCTTTATATAAATCATATTTTCGAAGTACAAGATAAAATCTCCTGTATAGCTTTTTGAAATGGAGTGGGCATGTTTATATATCTTCTGTAATTATTCAGTATGACTTGCATTTAAACCAGCAAGTAAAAACTGAAACTTAATTGGTATCTGAAAACCAGGATGTATTTAGTTAGAAAACTGTGTATGTTGAAAAGAAAACGCTTTTATCATTCTTGAGTGAAATAAGATGTACTGCATCTTAGCCACAAAAGCACATACTAATATTTTAGCTAGATTCTGTGGTAAAGAGACAGGAGAGAGGAGACAGAGATGTAAATTGCTTCAGCATTCAGTCTGATTTTTAAAATCATGTTTAGTAAGTATCTCTTTTATTAATAAATTTAGGCACAAAGAACTCATAGATGGATGTTACAGTTTACATACCATTAGCTCACATTTATTCATTAGCAGCAGTGCTCTGTGGTGTACAGAGTTGAATAAATCATTTTGCGATGTCTTGAAGTTTAATTAGATTTACAGGCTGCATGCTTGTGGCCTTTTGTCTATTGAGAGAAGAAGTAATTACTTGATAAAATGAAGTGCATCACTGTGAACAATTGACCCTTTGGAACAGTCCAGGCTGGTCAGCAACCTAAATCCACATTTCAGTGCCATCATTATAGCTTCAAACTTAAGAGTTTCCAAGGTGCACACGAAAGTATTGTCTTCCTTCAAAACAAGCCGAGTCCCATTTTCTGACTTTATGAAGTATTTGAACTGGATAATGTTGGAAGAGATTGAAAACTCTTCTGGAAATCCATCCAGCCTGCTTTTGGATACCAAAACAATGCGCGATTTTATTTTTGTTATGAAATCAGGAGCATTGCAAAAAATCCGAAGGCCCTGCGAACGGTCGTGGCTGTCTGTTATCTCCAGAAAGGTAGTCTCCCTGGCTGCAAGCTGCTCCTTCTCCCACCTTAATTTCACTGCATCAGCTAACACTTTAAGCTGAAAAAAATCTGCCTCTCGTGCCAGAAGATGGTTTTCTTTAAATCCCTCTGGTAGAAGCAATTCTCCATTCCGTAGGAAGTTCAGAACGTGCCTAAAGAGCAGCCCATCCCTGTCTATAAAATAATGGCCATCTGCATCAGACGGACAGAGAACCTTTCCACTGACAACTCTTTCCAAAAAAGAGTCTGGATACTTGGTTAGTGTTTGCTTTTGCGTAACGTACAGATATCCACCAACGTTGAGAGTAATTGGAGACATTTTACAATTCTTGCCTTGATCGGTGCCTTCCGAGTCGTTGCATTTTTTGTTGCTCTCCATTTCACGCCTGTTTTGTGCTCCGTTCTTTAAGACGGCTTTCTTGCTTTGTCCTCCTTTTGCTTTGTATGGAGATTTCGTCAAAAAGGCACCTTTATTCAGCTCTAGAACAATGATAGAATGGGAGTGCTGGAAGCATTGCATGAGCTTGTCGGCAACAGCCTTGCAGTAGGTGGCGTAGAAGCTATATGTATGCAGTGTGATACTGGGAGTATGACTGGAAGATGCAATTTGCATTTAACCGTATAAGGGCAAGAGGATGGCAAGGGAGAAAGGCGTCTTAGTTATTTTTCCTCTTGAAGACTCTGAAGTTTAAATGATTAAGAAGTGTCTTTTGTTTATGCAGAAAGAAATTAGCTGTTTGCCTGCATCTTGGTATTAAGTTGAAATATAGTATATTGAAAATTATGAAATGGTGGAGGAACCCTAGCTATTTGTTGTAAAATACTTTTCAAAAAGGGTTACCAAACAGTAACCTCAAAAACCTTTACTATTTATGTTTTTCAACCATTTTTTAAGCTTTTCATCATCCTGTTGCATTTTGCTCGTGCACCTTGCTCTGAAACGCAACTGTTGATAATATTGTCATAAAATTAAACGTAGTGTTAAAAAACAACAGTGTTTTATATAAAATGGATTTCTAGGGCAAACCTGCTTTTCAACCATATAAAGCAGTCTGGGATCCCCCCCCCCCAATAGAAAATAATTTTATTGGCAAAAATATTGCTAGTAGAGATGACTTAATTGGTTTGCATTTATATGGCTATATTTGACAGATCAGTTCAGTTTCTGGTTAAATTGACACTGCTGTTGCAATGTGAAAGAAAGCTGGTAGGTTTGTCACAGATCTTTGGATATACCACACAATATTACAGCTTAGCAACACTTCAGCGATGAGAAAATGACCACAACATGGCATTGGAAAAGCAGCCCTGTTTCTTCTTGTAGCAGCCATGGCTTTCAGGCTCAGATCTTAAACAACCGATTCTCCCTTTGCAAATACTTGCAACAAGGTAGATGACAAGGAAAGCTGTGCAAGTATGGATGTCTACTTCCTTCGTGTAAGAAAGGTTGGGTCTGTAGCTTTGTATTCCACAGCAAGGGGGGGGGGATTAACTCTTTCAACATCATCTACTTGCTATTTGCTGTGGCATAGCTACAGCATTAAGGAATATTTCTATAGCTAAGAATCAAGTAGTATATTAACTTTAATTCTTTTTAATATTTAGGCTGCCCCATCCATGCCAAAATGTATTTACGTTTGAGATTCCTGCATTGCAAGGGGTTGGACTGCATGACCCTCTGGGTCCCTTCCAGTTCTGCAGTTCTATGACTCATATAATTCAGGTGTTATCCACACAGTTTCCGCTAGTGCCGAATCCACTGTCATACAACAAGCAATGCTAATCTTTTTACAGGTTTGAGAGGAGCATTTACTCTCGCCATGTACATGCCGAAAAAGAAGTTAGCTTTTCCTCCTGCGTACAAGCAAGGGCAACGCTTGCACAACAGGATTCGGAGTTGCAAGGATGGACAGAGAGCTAGCCAAGATGTCTTAAGAATAACTCCATTTTCTTCTCATAGCCTAGTTTCTGAATCTAGGTATTATCTCCACATTTTCAGACAGTTCTCCATAACCATGAGGCTTAGTCATAGGCTTGTTATTTATTATGTTTGCATGAGTCTAAAATAGGAACAGATAGGAACCAACAGCTTAATAGACTGTCCTTCAAAGATTGCATCTAAGTGTGCAAATGGTTTGTCCATATTTTATATTTATATAAGTATATCGAGTGGATGGAACTGATACAGTGTTGGGGTTACCTGTACATTGCGTTATTCTTTCCCGAGGATGAAATTGCTACTAAATCCCCCTGTGCTGACTGAAAAAAAATTGTATGCTGGTGTTGTGAACCTACAAAAGCATAACTATAACCTGGTTGTAGGGTATCATTGGCAATACCCATATACTAGAGGAACACACCTGTGTGTGGGGGAAAGGATGTAGTCTTTTGAAGATGTTTGACGACAATTTCCTCATTTACAGTGGTACCTTGGGTTACAGACGCTTCAGGTTACAGACTCCGCTAACCCAGAAATAGTATCTTGGGTTAAGAACTTTGCTTCAGGATGAGAACAGAAATCGCGCAGCAGCGGCGCGGCAGCAGCAGCAGCAGGAGGCCCCATTAGCTAAAGTGGTGCTTCCGCTTAAGAACAGTTTTAGGTTAAAAACGGACCTCCAGAACGAATTAAGTTCTTAACCCCAGGTACCACTGTACTGGAATAGGACAAGAGCACGTGCTGTCAATAGCCTGATGGTTTGTTTTGTTAAAATTGTTGATTGGACTGATTCTACTAACAGAAGTAAAACCGTTTTGAAAAAATCTTGGGCATATCGAGTGCTTTATCACACTCAAAGCATAAATAAAAATACAACTTATTAAAATGGCTACCGTTCATACTCATAGGACTTTTGCTGGTAATCTGGGTTTCCTTCTATTTCAGAAAAACTGTCTCTGGAAGGAATAGTAGTCCAGCGTGCAGAGTGCAGACCTGCAGCCAATGAAAATTACATGAAGTTGAAAAGGTGAGCCTTTCCTTCTGTTTTTTTAATTAAATCTGTTGTATGGTAGCTTGGTATAACTTAAATATGCGTTGTCTTTCACATGGCCGCAGTGATGCCTATACATGGATGGTTGTTAAATTGGGTGTATCATTATTTTCAGTCGATCCCTTGAAGAAAGGTGATATTTGAAACACATTGGGATGGTCGTGTTTCATTCCTTATTTATTCAGGTATTCTATTATTAAAATAGAATCCTGCATCGGTGGCTGGCAGCACAACTCCCCCCCTTTTTTTCTTTCTTTTTGCTTTGGACTCCCAGATTCATCAGCCCCAGCAAACATTGTCAGTGGCCTGGGGTGGTGGGATAAGTCGTCCTGCAACATCTGGAGACAACATCTGGAGAACTATAGGTTCCCCACCAATTCCTTACACTATTCATTTTAAGGGACACCATGGCAACAAATCTGTGCTATGCAACTTGCATTCTGTGGCAGTACATTGGCCACAAGCATCTCATCACATTTTCTTTTAATGCTGAAAACCTCAAAGAAGACAATAAAGTTCAAACCTGTTTTTTCCCTGTTTCATTTCATGCAGGGGGATGCATGTATTTTTGTGACCAATGTAACACACCAATGCAACGCATTGTGAGCAATGTAACACACTTAATCAATGTATGTTTTATTGTCCTAAGATCATCTGGTTTTGTTTCTAAGGTAAAACTTATTTTCAGTTCAGCAAATGAGAGAGTAGAGCTGTTCAACAAAGGCCCCGTATAATTGTGGAAAAGTCAAGTGTCTCAAGGTACAGATAGGTAGCCATGTTGGTCTGCCATAGTCAAAATAAAATTCCTTCCAGTAGCACCTTAAAGACCAGCTAAGTTAGTTCTTGGTATGAGCTTTCGTGTGCATGCACACTTCTTCAGATACACTGAAACAGAATTTGCCAGATCCTTCTATATAGTGAGAAGGTGAGGAGGGGTATTACTCAGAAGGGTGGTGGGAATGGGTGATTGGCAGATAGCTGAGATGAGCCTGTTGACGACTCTTAACGACTGCAATAGGTCTTACAGGAAAAGGCAAGGGGTGAGAAGGTTAAAAATGGCTTAGTCATGTATAATGAGATAAGAATCCAATGTCTTTGTTCAGACCAGGTCTCTCCATGGTTTTAAGTTTGGTAATGAGTTGCAATTCAGCAGCTCTTTCCAGTCTATTTCTGAAATTCCTTTGTAGTAAAACAGCTACTTTGAGATCTTGTATAGAATGCCATCAAATGCCAACAGTGTCCTTCAGCTCTCTATATTGGACAAACAGGCCAAACCTTACGCCAAAGAATAAACGGACATAAATCTGACATCAAGAATCACAAAACAGAGAAACCAGTAGGAGAACACTTCAATCTCCCAGGACATTCTATACAAGATCTCAAAGTAGCTGTTTTACTACATGGTGTCATGGTAGAAGATCCAATTTCTAACTTCTCCATTTGGAGATTATAAACCCTAAGCTTGTCTTGACATTTTGTGCCCAACTTCCTGTCCTTAATTGCTCCAACCAGCAGAGCTTGGTGAGAATATGGTCCTCAAAGGTATTTAGTCTACCCCAGTATCTAAGGTAGGCTAGAGCAAATCTGGCAGCTATCAAGGGGAGACCCAACAGCTCTAAGATGAGCCGATGGTGTCCCTGGAGGAAGCCCTAGTATCTGCCTCATAAATCTATTTTGTAGAACTTTTTGTTCAGATTTGACACCAGTTCCCCAAATTTCAGCCCCGTAAAGCATTTGTGCACATAGATCTTGAGGGCAGAATTGATTAGCTGCCCCCTTTCAAATGGAAAAAACCTGTATAACTAACTGGCCAGTAGAACAGGCAGGTGATAACTTAATTGCATTCATTTGGCATTTCCATGAATGCTTTTCATCAATAAGCAATCCTAGATATTTAAACATATGTACTTGCTCAAGTATATGACCATCGAATGACCACTTGGACTTAGTAACCCTCTTACTCAATGTGACAACTTTGGGTTTTAGCATAATTTCCTTTTAGACGTTCTTTTTTACACAGTTGATCAAATTTAACTAGCATCCTTCCAATTTTGTTCAAAGAAAGCAGAACTAGGGGATCAGCATGTAACAAAATGGACGCTTTACAATTCCCAAAGCAGAAACAGTTTCCAATGCAGTAGTTGCATTACTGCAAGAGCCAGTGTGGTGTAGTGGTTAAGAGCGGTAGTCTCGTAATCTGGGGAACTGGGTTCGCGTCTCCGCTCCTCCACATGCAGCTGCTGGGTGACCTTGGGCCAGTCACACTTCTTTGAAGTCTCTCAGCCCCACTCACCTCACAGAGTGTTTGTTGTGGGGGAGGAAGGGAAAGGAGAATGTTAGCCGCTTTGAGACTCCTGAAGGGGAGTGAAAGGCGGGATATCAAATCCATACTTCTTCTTCTTCTTCTTCCTCTTCTTCTTCCTCTTCTTCTTCTTCTTCTTCTTCTTCTTCTTCTTCTGTTTGCACAGTAGATCTTCCCCTCCTAATTGCCCCATGTCCTCTCCAAATCTGCTCTGGAGGGTTGGGGGAATAGAGTGGTACCTCGGTTTACGAACTTAATTTGTTCCGGAAGTCCATTCTTAAAGCAAAGCATTCTTAAACCGAGGCGCACTTTCCCTACTGAGGCCTCCTGTCGCCGGTGCCCTTCCACCATTCATCTTCCGTTCGTCTTCCGGGGTAAAGTTCGCTAACCGGAGCACCTACTTCCAGTTTAGCTGAGTTCGTTCACCAAATAGTTCGTAGACCGAGGTACCACTGTACTTTGAACAGATTTAGGGGATCCACAGGGAGAGAAGAGGGAGGGGCAGTTCCATTGTTCAGCCAGAAATTATTGTGGTTGTGGAGCTACTTCACTGGATACTACCAAAAGCATTTCCTGCAAATCCTACTATACAGTAAGTGCAGGAGGAGGTTAAAAGAATCCCTGCCTCCGACAAAATGGCGAAAGAAAAATGTGAAAACAAGAGGCTTAGGTATGTCTCTTGCTGTGCAGAAGCTGAAGTCCAGGCATTCATAAAGAATTCACTTTATAGGCAGCATACAATGGTAAACATGTCTACTCTGAAGTAAATCTCTTTGTGGTTACCTACTCCTAGATAAGTGCTTACAGGATTGCAAAATCAAATAATTTAAAGACAATTAAGTTTGTAAGATTTGTTGTTGCTTTTTAACCGTAACAAGGTTGGGATCTGTAGCTGGTTCATCCATAAATAGGCCTTGATTTTTTCAATTTCAGCAACTATAGAGGACAAAAAAAGCACCCCACCTGATGTTTGTCATGTGGTTCTTCTTTAAAATGAAAACTGGCTTTGGCTACTGTTTTTATTTGTCTTGCAGGGTCTTTGCAAATGTATTCCTCGGGGCTATAAAAGCTCTCCATGGTGTTCACAGAGGCGTAGCACTTATGACACATTAATTTGTTTGGAGAAGAGGTAAACATCACCTGAGCTGAGAAATTGCATCTTTGCCAAGAAGGCAGAGAGAGAGAGCAAAAGAAAACTTGCTCCAACTTTTAATTTTCGCATATATGCTACAGATATACATAGAATAATAGTGAGAAACTTTCTGAAGTTGGAGGAGAGCTTTCTGTTGAAAAGTTGCATTTTAAAAAAATCTGAAAATGAGAGACCTTTCACTTTCATGGCTCAATAGTGAGAGCCTGATGGCAGAACGATCAAAGTTATTATTTTCTTAGTGATCATATCCTTGGAACCAAAGTTTTCTCAGAATAATTATTCTCTTAACCTGAGCATTTATCTTTTCTTTGGCCAAAAAAATTACTGGAAGAATAATTCACTGGGGTTTTTTTTTTAAATTCTTGTACAGGCTTTCACAATATGAACTGTAAGATTAGCTAGGGGTTGAATTATAGCACTTAAGTATTTATATTTCATCCATTTCACCTTACTGTATTAATCTGTAATGTGCAATCTGTAGTGCACAATCATATTTCATTGCAGGGGGTTGGACTGGATAACCCTTATGATCCCTTCCAACTCTATAATTCTATGATTTGTTATATTCTGTTTCTACCATTTCTATTAGTTGAGGTGAGGCTCCTTCACTTGAGTATTATAACTCTATTTATAGCAACAATCAAAGCTTTATAGGGTGCCAGTTTTGCAATAGTTCATCCTAAGATGTGAATCCCATTTTGACAGAAGGGGCACAGAACAGGGTTGCCCCTTGTCCAATTGCTCTTTGACCTCTCTCTGAACCCCCTGGTGACAGTAATACATAATAATTGAAATATGTGTGGTTTTCTGGGAAGGAAGGTAGAAGAAGAACCTCTGAGCAGATGGTATAACCTTACCAGCATTGTCAAAAGAACTTTGTAAATATGAAAGGGTGGCAGGCCTTAGAATTAATCTGGATAATCTTTAATAATGTATTTCAGTGTACCCAAAATGATCAACTGTGCCTAAAATAATTGGTAAATGTTCCACCAAGTTAAAAGGTTTACTAAAACCTAGGAATCTGGATACCCCGAAACATGAATAAATAAATGCTTTAAATTATGTTCCTTTAGTGAAAAAATTAAAAAAGGACATAGGCAGACAGAGTAAATTACAGTTATAGGTGTTAGGAAGAACTGTAATGGCACAAATAGTGATACTTCCAAAAAATATATTATTATTTTGAGTTCTCCCCATCCATCTTCAAGCAAGTATTTTGAAAAAAATGGCCAAAAAAAGGGTATTTGTGTTTGGATTTCAGAAAAAGAAACCCAGGTTGGCCATGATTCTAGAAAACTGGGGCAGGGGGCAGATGGGAAATTCCTCCATTTTCATCATATTATGATGCTTTTCATTAGGGACAGCTTAGTTTTCTTTTGAGAAAGATTGCTTAAAAATGGATTATGTTGCAGCATGAGATGTTACCACATATGGATTTAGAGGTATTAGGTAAAGGTAAAGGTACCCCTGACCATTAGGTCCAGTTGCAGATGACTCTGGGGTTGCGGTGCTCATCTTGCTTTACTGGCCGGGGGAGCCGGCGTTCGTCTGCAGACAGCTTCCGGGTGATGTGGCCAGCAAGACTAAGCCACTTCTGGCGAAACCAGAGCAATGCACGGAAACGCCGTTTACCTTCCCGCTGGAGCGGTACCTATTTATCTACTTGCACTTTTGGTGTGCTTTCGAACTGCTAGGTGGGCAGGAGCTGGGACTGAATAACAGGAACTCACCCCCTTGCAGGGATTCGAACTGCTGACCTTCTGATCGGCAAGCCCTAGGCTCAGTGGTTTAGATACAAAAAAATCACAAGCCATATACTTTCAATTGGATCAGGATATGGAAAGACATTGCAGGGTCATTTTCTCCAGTATGTTCCCCTCTGTTTCCACTGAGATATTATCCTCAGGTTGTTGATTCTCCTTCATAGAAAACCATTTTTTCTTGGGAAAAGAAAAATTATGTTTAGTTTACAAGATTTGTACATTAATTGTAATCCTATACAGTGGTGTCCCGCAAGACGAATGCCTCGCAAGACGGAAAACCCGCTAGACGAAAGGGTTTTCCGTTTTGGAGGTGCTTCGCAAAACGAATTTCCTATGGGCTTGCTTCGGAAGACGAAAATGTCTTGCGAGTTCCTGCGGGGTTTTTTTTCCTCCCCCCCCCTTTCCCCAAGCCGCTAAGCTGCTTATCAGCTGATCCTAAGCCGCTTAACAGCTGATCTGCTAAGCTGCTTATCAGCTGATCCGCTAAGCCGCTTAACAGCTGATCCGCTAAGCCGCTTATCAGCTGATCCGCTAAGCCGCTTAACAGCTGATCCGCTAAGCCGCTTATCAGCTGATCCGCTAAGCCGCTTATCAGCTGATCCGCTAAGCCGCTAAGCCGGTTATCAGCTGATCCGCTAAGCCACTTATCAGCTGATCCGCTAAGCCGCTAAACCGCTTATCAGCTGATCCACTAAGCCACTAATAGCGCTAATCCGCTAAGCCACTAATGGGCTTGCTTCGCAAGACGAAAAAACCGCAAGACGAAGAGACTCGCGGAACGGATTCTTTTCGTCTTGCGAGGCACCACTGTATTCATGGAACAATTTGCCTTGAAGGTGTGGGACCATGGCTACAGGTTCATCAGTTTAAACCTTGCATCAATGTTTGCAAATATATGCTACTAGGCCTCTAACCAATTTCAAATGAAATGTCCTAAATAAAGGACATCAAGGCAGAGGCTTCATACTGGCTATTTAAGGTGACCTTTGGGACATTACAACAGGTTTGTCATTCTCATTATAGGAAACAACCCACTTCCTCTTCTTGGCTTAGCATACAAAGACCAGACACCCTGGGTTTGCAACTGCTCGTGTGTTAGGTCTAGTATATAGATCATATTAATGTGGCCAGAAGATCTCAATTATTCAGCAGCACTTCACTAATAGACCATGCTGACTCTACTCTCAGAGCCTCTCATGTTTTTTAACACTTGGGTCTTTCCCAGTCCCAGAGTTACTCATCTGCTATTTACTTTGTCATTCCAAAATTGAATAAACATGGACCATCTTTCATCAAATATGTTTTGATAAGTGTTACCTGTTGCTTTCCTAATCACGTTTGCTTTATCAGGAAGACAATTGCCCAAGTTTTCTTCAGCCATTGTGTCACTGCTGGAGGATTTTGTACTCTTCCAAAATTTAGCAATACCGAGATTTGCTGTATTCATGTATTTCTGACTAGCTTTGGCGAAATCTGGAAGATTAGTATCCAAGGGATTGGGGGAAAGAGAGAAAGTGTGGCAGACAAGGAGGCTTTCCAGTTCGGGAAATGTGCAGGTTTCACTCAAGTGCACATATTCAAAAATGCTTAAATCCTTAAATATCAGACTACAGCAGATAGGAGGGGGCTAATCATGAAAGGTACATTCACACATTCGCTCTCACACCCACACTTATACAGCTTCCTCTTTGGGAAACCAGCCATTTTCTAAGATTGTGTCTGAGAATCTCTTACAAAGAAATGAATTTGAAATCAAATCATCTTCTTGTGCTATTAAATAATGGCACAGATGTGTTTTGAAAAACTTGAATCAAAACATCCAGTTCAGATTGCTGCGCCTTTTCCATTGAAGTATCTAATCATGGGGAAGAGAGTCAAGTTGTATTGTTTTATTACACTTGGCTTTGTGTTAAATTTATTCATCTATAAGTGGAACACCAAACTAATCTTATTTTTTCTCATGGAATATCTATTCTTAAATGTACCATATTTTTTGCTCTATAAGACTCACTTTTCCCCTCCTAAAAAGTAAGGGGGAATGTGGGTGCATCTTATGGAGCGAATGCAGGCTGCGCAGCTATCCCAGAAGCCAGAACAGCAAGAGGGATTGCTGCTTTCACTGTGCAGCGATCCCTCTTGCTGTTCTGGCTTCTGAGATTCAGAATATTTTTTTTCTTGTTTTCCTCCTCCAAAAACTAGGTGCGTCTTGTGGTCTGGTGCGTCTTATAGAGCGAAAAATGCGGTATTTCTTATTAATATTCACCTGCTATATGCTATAGGGATTCTGGAAGCTGCCTGCATCCATGTCAGGTTGCTGTTGCTGAGCAGACAAAATACTAACAAAAAGTTGCCTTTGATGAAATGTCTTCATGGTGTCTGTCCACATATTTCGTCAAGGGGTAACTGGAGATAAATTTGTATATGTGTTTTAGTAATCTGACAGAGAACGCAAACTGCCTGGGGCTCAGAAAGAAACCAGGTAGGCTTGGTGATCTCTCTGTCTCCCTCCCTAAAGATATGCTTTGAATCCCTAGAAGTCACTTCTGTCTGGGGAATAGAGGGAGTCTAAATGGGGGTGTGATGGCAGCCTGCTTGGCATACCCAGACTGCCAAGGAGGATGGAATGGGGGGGGGAGACCTTTCCCCCTTCCATTGCAGCATGTATTAATGGTTTCTGTTTGACTATTGCTACTAAACAGAATTGCTGCAGGACTAGTGCTACTGCACTTGTTTTTCATTTAAATCAGACTGATTGTGGGTGTTGTGCTTGTCTTGCTCAGATTCTGGAATCCTTTAAACATTTCCCACAAGCTCCTTACCTTGATTGTGGGAGAGTGGGGCTGTGTTTCTAGCTGTTTTTTAAAAAGGAATACATTAGTAAAACCTGCAAAGCGTGAGGAGCAGTTACTGTGCATTCTAGGATTATGGAGACAGGAGACTACCTGCATGGCTGCTTTGCGCGCTCATATGGCTATTTGTGAGTGGGCTTAATGTATGCTTAATACCTGAACGTACAGTGTTATAGTTAAGCAGTGAAGGTGCCGGTGTTTTCTGGGAGCCTGCGGTGGTGACATGATCAGAAACAAGCTAGCTGACATGCTTCATTGCTGCATCTGTTAATTATAACCTCTCTTAGAGGCCAAGTATTGACAGCTTTCACACAGAGCTACCAAAGTAACAGCATATTGCTACCAGTTACATCTCGGCACCTTGTTGCCCTTGGTGCTGCGTCTTGCCTTTCCCAGTTCCCGCTGGTGTGCTTGCTTCCCTGGTAACCATTTGTTTGTTTCACTTGGTGAGGTTTTAGAAAAAGCTGGATACCTACAACATCTAAAGGACCCCTGGCTGTCTGATGGCGTTGTGTACAGTGGTACCGCGTGTTACAGATGCTTCAGGTTACAGACGCTTCAGGTTACAGACTCCGCTAACCCAGAAATAGTACCTCGGGTTAAGAACTTTGCTTCAGGATGAGAACAGAAATCGTGCTTCGGCGGCGCGGCAGCAGCAGGAGGCCCCATTAGCTAAAGTGGTACCTCAGTTATGAACAGTTTCAGGTTAAGAACGGACCTCCAGAACATAGCTGTCAACCTTCCCTTATTTGGCGGGAAACTCCCTTATTCCAGTGCTGTTTTCCGCTGCTTTCCCGGATTGTTGATATCCCGTAAATTTCCCGGATTTCAAAGGAAGCAACTCCTCTCCCTCCCTGCCCGCCAGGAAGGCGCCTTAACTGCGTTGCTCAGCTGCCCAATAAGGGGTCTGAGAACGACTGGGGTGTGTGGAGCTTGCATGCCTTATGCCGATCAAATCGGCCACGTTGCTTGGGGACTCGCCTTTGCTTCAGCACTTCCCAGCGGGGTGGTGGTTTCCTTGCTGCTGTATCCCTTTGCTTGGTCGCTGCGCTGTGGGAACCACCGCTTGAGGCTTTGTTTGGCTGCTGGCTGGGCTTTCTGCCTTTGGGTCTTTGGCTTGGAGGGGCTCTACTCTGTGTGTGTGTGTGTGTGTGTGTGTGTGTGTGTGTGAGAGAGAGAGAGAGAGAGAGAGAGAGAGAGAGAGAGAGAGAGAGAATGTGTCACTTAAGCTGATAGTAGGAATGCTGTAGCTTCATACACTTACCTTCACACAATGTGTAATTAACTTGGGGATTTTTTTTTACTGCAGGATGTGGTGAGCTCAGTACTTTAGATTTACAAGGGGATCTGAGAGATGAATGGGAGATACGTTTTGTCAGTATTAATGGACAGCTAAATAGAAACTTAACCCCAAAAGTTAGGACCAAGATTCAAATCTTTACTGGGTAACTTTGCTCACTAGTAACATTGAACCATGAGGACGAGATGGTTGGACAGTGTTCTCAAAGCTACCAGCATGAGTTTGACCAAACTGCGGGAGGCAGTGGACGGGTGAGGCTGCTGATCCCTTATTTTCAAATCTGAAAGTTGACAGCTATGCTCTAGAATGAATTAAGTTCTTAACCTGAGGTACCACTGTATATGGAAGCATATGCAATTACCGGTAAATAGCATGCTTCAGAAGCTAGTGCTTGAGTTAAAAGAACAAACCCTGTCTGTAGACTTGCAGCTGAAGAGTAAGAGATCCTGGGCCCATGGCATAGGGCAGGGGTAACATTTGCGGGGCCCTCCAGAGGTGGGGCTGCAATTCCCATCAAGCCCCGCCAGTGCAGTAATCGTGGTATTTGCTTAATTATAAGGCATAACAAAGGGAAGCGGGTGGCGCTGTGGGTTAAACCACTGAGCCTAGGACTTGCCGATCAGAAGGTCGGCGGTTCGAATCCCCATGACGGGGTGAGCTCCCGTTGCTCCTGCCCACCTAGCAGTTCGAAAGCACCTCAAAGTGCAAGTAGATAAATAGGTACCGCTCCAGCGGGAAGGTAAACGGCGTTTCTGTGCGCTGCTCTGGTTCGCCAGAAGCGGCTTAGTCATGCTGGCCACATGATCCAGAAGCTGTACGCCGGCTCCCTCGTCCAATAAAGCGAGATGAATGCCGCAAGCCCAGAGTCGGCTACGACTGGACCTAATGGTCAGGGGTCCCTTTACCTTTACCTTTTAAGGCATAACAAACATAGACATTCAGAATTGAACACCAATTTGGTTCCTAAGTCCTTGGCTGCCAACATAAATAAGGAAGCAGGCAATGTAACACCATCTTCCTTGCCTAATAGCAAAATGTACCCAAATTCACTTAGTGTAACAAAAGTCTTCCTAAGGCTAAACAAAGATTGAGCAATTCCATGAGGATCTTTATAGAGAGGACATTGGTGAACAATACAGTGAACTACTGTATGGCCTGTATAGCTGCCTTGCAGAAGACATAGAAATGTTGTTCCAAAGGTAATTTCTTGTAGCATCTATCCAGAAAGGCACAAGGCATAACACTGAGTTTTAATTCTGTAAAAGCAATTCTCTGTGAAGCTAAGGTAAACCAGTTAGCTTTCTGATTAACTGTCTTAATATGTGGATGCAGCTAGAAAATTTCAAAAGAATGGATAAATGGCATATCAAAGAAGCTTTCTCATACACAAGAAACCATAACTGCAATATAGACCGTGACTGGATCTTAGTCAGCTCACTCTCAAGTTCTCTAGCAAGTGTAGGCAAAGCAGCAATTGACTTTTGAGAGTGCGCATAAGCTATAGAAAACAGACATGAAAATGGGAGAGTTTAAATTCTGCTCTAGAAATTTAAGAGTCGAACTTGTATTCTAGCCTGTTCCAGCCCACTTCTGCACTGCCATATGCTGCACTGGTACCAACAGGTAAAGGAAATACTTTCTTAAGAAAGAAATTTTGAAGCTTCTCCCAACTCCTGGACCTCCTGAGCTAAGACCTCACATTTCTATACCAGTGGGTACACCACGTTGGTGTGGCAGGAGAGGATGGCAAGTGTGGTGGGAAGGTTCATGGAGAATTGAAGAAACAGTTAAACATTTCACTATGGCATAGTATCAGAATAATTTTTTTTTGGCTATATAACCAGAAACAATGTCTCTCCAAGCGCATTGGCTATTCTTCTACAGTTCTTCATGATATATTGTTGTGAACAAGGATTTTCAACTCTGACAAATATGAAAGATCAGAAAAGAGAAAGGCTTCTCTGTGTTGATGAAGAGATGGGAATTTGTCTCAAATTAGATAATTATAAATGAGATTACATGGCAAAATCAGGCTCACACCTCTCATTGAGTTTGTATGTATACTTAAGGTCAGTGCTTTTTCTTCCTAGAAGAAAAAGGTGCCATGGGCATTTCCGGCAAGAGGGGAGGTGGAGGCGGCTGTGGTGATGGAGGGGGAGGAGGAAGAAGATTGAAGAAAGAAGAAGGAAGAAGGAGAGAGAGGCAGAGAGGGCTGCTTGCCTGCCTGTATGCCTGGGGGCTCGCCTTGCACCTTGGCAGCAAGTGAGGCTATGCAAGGCAAAGTGGTCTGCAGATGATTGGGCTGGGGTGGGGAAGGCGGCAGAACTGGGTTTGCCTCGCTGCCACCATCCCAACAAGGGACATGGCAGAGGCTGGGAAAGGGGGGCGCACTCAGCACTCACAGGGCTTTCCTCCCCTTCAACTCTGCTGCCAAGGGGACAGGGAGGATGCCAGGAGCAGCGCTGGAGGGTGGAGATCCATGGGACGTTCCAAGCCTGCACCGGTTTGTGCCAGGCCAGGGAGAGGGGGTCCTCCCAGCCCTTTCGGCAGCGCCATCCTGTGGTGGATGTTGCACCTTCCTGGGGTGGTTGGTGATAAGCCCTGACAGCAATTGTTGTTGTTTAGCCGTTTAGTCGTGTCCGACTCTTCGTGACCCCCTGGACCAGAGCATGCCAGGCACTCCTGTCTTCCACTGCCTTCCGCAGTTTGATCAAACTCATGCTGGTAGCTTCGAGAACACTATCCAACCATCTCGTCCTCTGTCATCCCCTTCTCCTTGTGCCCTCCATCTTTCACAACATCAGGGTCTTTTCCAGGGAGTCTTCTCTTCTCAGGAGGTGGCCAAAGTATTGGAGCCTCAGCTTCACGATCTGTCCTTCCAGTGAGCACTCAGGGCTGATTTCCTTCAGAATGGAGAGGTTTGATCTTCTTGCAGTCCATGGGACTCTCAAGAGTCTCCTCCAGCACCAGAATTCTTTGGCGATCAGCCTTCTTTATGGTCCAGCTCTCACTTCCATACATCACTACTGGGAAAACCATAGCTTTAACTATATGGACCTTTGTTGGCAAGGTGATGTCTCTGCTTTTTAAGATGCTGTCTAGGTTTGTCATTGCTTTTCTCCCAAGAAGCAGGCGTCTTGTAATTTTGTGACTGCTGTCACCATCTGCAGTGATCATGGAGCCCAAGAAAGTAAAATCTCTCACTGCCTCCATTTCTTCCCCTTCTATTTGCCAGGAGGTGATGGGACCAGTGGCCATGATTATGCCTTTAGTTCCCTCCTCCTTGTTTTCCTTTTTTCCTTCTTGGATGATACCTTGTGCATTTTGCTCTTCCTTCCCCTGTTTGCTCTTTTTCAAACTTCTGTTCAGTATGATGAAGATGAGGGGGTTAAGTTACATATCTGACTGCAGCAGTCGCTATATTCCAACTCAACTCTTCAGATTGCTCGTATGCTTATGTTCAAGTACTTAAGTACGCAGCCAAATTGGGATCCAGGTGGCTAAGATCAGAGAGTTACAAAGATATCACAGTTTTCTTTTTGTACTGCAAAAGCTCGTTGTATTATTTATTGAATAATCACACCTAGCAATTATGTATATATAGTTTTTAAGCATCCAAAACATTTATTATATATATTTATATTCCGCCTTTTCCCAGGAGTGGGACTCAAGGCAACTTACAGATAATACTACAAAAGCACAGATAAAATAGAAAAACCTAAAAACAGAAAATTCTTATAGCAGGCATATTACAGATTGGGATGGTTGGTGGATGAAGCTGAGAGTTTCTGGTTGACATGAAATTTGAACCTTGGACATTTTATTCTTTAGCTGCTGTTCCTGTTTTGTTTGTTTTGTTTTTTGTTTGCATAATCTACTACTGATGCTTAATCCTCTTGCTTGAGAAATTTAGGCTGTTAATAACCCCAGGTACAACATTAAGCAGTCTCAGAAACTTCCCCAATGTAGAACTAAATGAACCTTTCACATAACCGTATCTTTATATAGCTATCCCTGTTTGATTCCATTCTATCTTATGTATCATATGGAGAAATCAGTCATGCTGGTTGGATGCATATTGTCATTATAATAAAAGTCAGGAAAATAACAAGAGTTTCATGACTCACTGTTCAATCTGGAATGTGCATGAGATGCTAGCCTAGAAGAAAAACTCCACTCGTAGGTGTAAGGAACATAATGTGGTAACAGCATGCTTTTGGAGACATTGTGCTTTTAGAAATAATAATTCTCTGAAATTTCCTGGTGGAACGACAGTTTCGTATACTGAATAGGCTTTGAGTGATCTGCTCTTCGCCAAAGTTCATTAGGGCCAACATGTGATACAAAAAAAGGGGAAATTGCTTCTATGCTTCAGACCTTGATTCTCAGCTAGCACACAAGCTTCTTTATATAAGGTTCAATACCTATGAACATTATACGAGAGGGGTACACAAATGTCCCTCTCCTGGCAAGTTTCTAGAACTAACTTACAATAACTGTCAGAAATATATTTACCTCGACCTGTTTTCAGACTTGGTGGCAGCACTTTTTATCTTAGGCCTGGATTCAACACCACACTACTAGGCCTGGGTGATGTAGTGATACATCGTCCTGGACTGGTTTGAGGGCCAGAGCACAATGGCGCCTTCACTCGGTGGTACACCACATGTTAAACCACTGCTACTCCTAAGGTGCCATTGCGCTCTGGTCCTCAAACAGAGGAAGTATTGATTGCGTGGCACCAGAGCCGATGGAACACGTTTTTCCCTCGGTGCACCGGGTGCTGGTGGCAGAGGGGCTCCCTTCACTGACAGTGTCTGGTTCGCAGAAGAATGACCTTTATCAGTCATTGGTGCCTCACAGGGCTAGGGCTGATAGAGCTCATTCCTCTGCATTCCAGGCGCTGTCCAAGATGAATGGGAGTTTTTTAAAGGTGAAATATTGAAGGTCCAAAGGCAGACAGTTCCAACAAGAAAGGAAAGTGAGAGGCGTCTAAAGAAACCGGTGGATAAGGAGCTGGCAGAAGAGCTGAGATTTAAGATGGGCATGTGTAAGAAACGGAAGAAAGGGGGAATCCCAGAGGGGCCAACAACTGCAGGGTGAATATCAAAATATATTTAAAAAAATAAAAATTGTCTAGTAGCACCTTAAAGACCAACTAAGTTTGATCTTGGTATAAGCTTTTGTGTGTGTGCACACTTCTTCAGAGGCACACTTCTTCAGGGTGGAGCTGTTGTCATCATGAACAAAACTGATTACATCCAGGAGGTTCACAGACAACTCTCCAATAGGGCCTTTTTTATAAAAACTGGACTCAGACCCCACACAGGAATACAAAAAAGAACTGAACAAGATAGTTAAAGAGCTACCCCCACACATCCAAGAACAGATCCTCTCAAACACACCAACAGAACCTCAACCAGGAACCTTCTATCTTCTACCCAAAATACACAAACCAGGAAATCAAGGACACCCCATCATCTCAGGTATTGGCACTATCACAGGAGGTGTTTCTGGATATATGGACTCTGATCAGTGCTCCTAGCTACGTATGTGCCACCACAGGTATCTGAAGAAGTGTGCATGCACACAAAAGCTTATACCAAGAACAAACTTAGTTGGTCTCTAAGGTGCTACTGGGCAATTTTTATATATATTTCGACTGCGTCAGACCAACACGGCTACCTATCTGAATCTAGAAGGGTGGATATCAGGCAGGCTTAAGCTCAGGATGAGCTCAGGCTTGCAAGAAAGTTATTTACACCTTGATTTGTAATTGTTTCTTTAAAATCATTTCTTGATTTTTTTTAAAAAAATAAAATTCTAGGGAATTTGACACTAGAAGTTTGCATTCATTTTGCTTGTCGATCTGTACTATATCCTTTTTAGGTGGGGTTGATAAGAACCGTACAGAGCCAACACCTAGGGGCTGAGGATTCTTTGTCCCCCATTAAAATATTTGAGGGGGCCAGCCTCCCCCCAGTTGATGGCCATTTCCATTCAAATGGTGTGCATGCACCACATCATGTGATCAATTATTCAGGGTAGGGCTTACCTGCCCCCCCATATTTTATTCAAATTGGCACCTCTGACAGGATATCTAATACAACCAAACTATTATGAGCATATGTTGTTTTTACTGGTTTTTAATTTCCTTTCTCTTTCTTTTAGGCTTCAGATTGAAGAGTCTTCTAAACCTGTAAGCTGGACTATGCAGCTGGACAAAGCTGTAACCACTAACTACAAACCTGTGGCTAATCATCAATATAATGTGAGTAACTTTTCATGCTAGCCTTTATTGTAGTTCTTAAACTAATATTGCCAAATCACTAGGTGGTTAGTTCAACTCAAGATATGAAATTCAGCACTCAGCCCAACTGTAATATGTGTTTAAGTTGACCTATTAAGTCTTCTGTGTTATACAACAGTGTAAGAGCATACTTCTATAAATCCATTTTTAAAAATCCTGTGCATACCCTTTAAAAATTTTTTTTTGCTTTCAAATTGTTATTGGAAGAGGTTCAGTTGATTTTTACAGTTAGCAAATACCTCAACACGTTTTAATTGAAGGAGAGGTATAATCGGCACAACGCCGGGTCAGCCTTGTGGCACAATAAAACAACATTAAAGCAATAAAGCAATAAAGCAAATGATTGGATTAAAGAATAGTTCAGCAGCAGTTAGTGCAATGAAACACCCAGTGAAGTGGCAGGAATGAATTTTTTAAAAAAATAATACGACTGTAAACATGATCAAATAGGACTGTTTTGACCTGCCATCTGAACATGCTCAAAAGCATAATGGGATGCTGCTGCTGAAAAAAATATACCTTCCAAATGTATAATAATAATAATAATAATAATAATAATAATAATAATAATAATAATAATTTATTATTTATACCCCGCCCATCTGGCTGGGCTTCCCCAGCCACTCTGGGCGGCTTCCCAAAAAATATTAAAATACTATAATACATCAAACATTAAAAGCTTCCTTAAACAGGGCTGCCTTCAGATGTCTTCTAAAAGTCTGGTAGTTGTTGTTCTCTTTGACATCTGGTGGGAGGGCGTTCCACAGGGAAGGCGTCACTACCAAGAAGGCCCTCTGCCTGGTTCCCTGTAACTTGGCTTCTTGCAGTGAGGGAACCGCCAGAAGGCCCTCGGTGCTGGACCTGAGCGATGGGGGTGGAGACGCTCCTTCAGATATACTGGACCGAGGCCGTTTAGGGCTTTAAAGGTCAGCACCAACACTTTGAATTGTGCTCGGAAACGTACTGGGAGCCAATGTAGGTCTTTCAAGACCGGTGTTATGTGGTCTCTGCGGCCGCTCCCAGTCACCAGTCTAGCTGCTGCATTCTGGATTATGTAGGTAGGTAGGTGCTTGGCAGTCCCCAGTGCATTACAGAGTTGATGGGCAGCCTCTATATACATGTTTTCTGTGCAGTCCCTACTTAATAAGGAATTTGTGTTATAATAGAGACCATGATGGAACATGAGACAGAGGCAGTGTCTCAGAGCTAATGTAGCATAGTGGCCGGGAGGCTGAACCGTGCGGTAATAGGGAAATCCCCAGTTCAAATCTTGCCTCTGCCAGGAACACTCAGTAGGTGACGTCATGAGCTCACACCAGGACTTAAGCTCTCCTTGTGTGGGCGTGTATCTGCTCTCCAAATACATAAAAGAGAAAATGGCCAGCACAGTGATTTTCTCAGGAGAAGGCTCAAGCGAGCCGATGCAGGGATATATCTGTTTTCATTAGGTAAATGTTTTTTTGTTTCCTGAGCATTGCCTGAAGATGAACACACCACAATAAGAGACATCACTGAAGAAATAAAATAATGTTGGCAGATTCTGGTCTTCTATCACCATCGACTTAGAACTAAAATATCACTTTATAGATGCATTTTGATCTTTCTAAGCTCCTGCCTGCAAGAAAATACTGACTGTGCATGCAATTCTCTTCCTGAGTTCACAGTTTTAAGAGGACATGAAATAAAGCTTTCCACAAGGTCAGTGCACAAGACAGTCCTCCCCCCTCCCACTTAAAATGATATTTTGAGGGGGGGACGGGACGGTGGTGTGCATTGACCTTGTGGAAAGCTTTTTGAATGTCCAAGTACACTATGTCAGCTGGAGATCACTGCTATATGCTTGTTGACTCTCTCAAAGAAATCCAGCGGGTTCATGAGACAGGAGAACATAATCCTCTCTTGCCTACGTGTCAAGCCCTTTAATCTTATGTTCCTAAAGCTGTGATGAGCCTAGAATCCAACCTCTGCTTAAAAAGCTCCGAGGAAGGAGAATACACAGCCTCCCAAGGGAGACGCCCA
Source organism: Podarcis liolepis (assembly GCF_965112155.1). Lineage (NCBI taxonomy): Eukaryota > Metazoa > Chordata > Lepidosauria > Squamata > Lacertidae > Podarcis > Podarcis liolepis. Next base: position 8,923,315 of record NC_139556.1, read on the forward strand.
CTGTTGAACAGCTCTTGCTGTCAAAAAGTTCTTCCTGGTGTTTTGTCGGAATCTCATTTCTTGTAAACTTGAATCCAGTAGAATTGTAGAGTTGGAAAGGGACCCTGTGGTACATAACAGGTATGCTTGACAAGTTATATAAAAGAAACAATTGGTCTTTTTAAAGGAATTAATTGTGATTGCCACTTCTTATAGTAAAATAATTCTTCTGTGGAACTAGAAACATTGCCCTTGGCAATTGGCTGCTCTCAGATTCAAGGAATGACAGTGCAAAGCATAAACGGGACTTTGCTCTGTTTTATAATTTGGTTTATCTTTCATTGTGCCTCAACTAAGAATTAAGAAGATTCTTATTTATACCAAAGCAGAACTGATTCGACACCCCCCCCCCCGCCACGTTTTGTTCCTTGCAGCTACAAATTCCAATGGTGGTTCTCCTGGAGTGGGTTAAAAACACCATTTTAAAATTATGCCATTTGGATTAACAGATTGATTATGAAAAGAAGAAAAAGGAAGATGGAAAGAGGGCTCGGGCTGAAAAGCAGCAAGTACTGGACATGCTTTTTTCAGCCTTTGAAAAACATCAGTATTACAACATTAAGGACTTAGTGGACATAACTAAACAGCCGGTGGTAAGTGCTTCTTCTGAAAATGGATGCCATTTGTCATTGATAAATACATTAACTTATTAAGACAAATTCTTTAGTATTTAACATGTGCATAACATGCCTTGTAAATGAATCAGCACATACAGCTTTGTTTGTTTCCAATAATAGACATTGCAACTGCATGTTTAAAAATAATCAAAGCCGTGCAAATTGGTTACGTTTTGTTGTTCTTCCTGATCGGTGTATAAACCACAAGTTCTGAAACACAACAAAGTAACTCTTCACATATCGGGGATTAAGTGAGAAAAGTTTAGATTCAAGTTTAGATTCAGATTTGAAGCCTTTTAGAATTTGTTGCTAGCATGTCAGTCCTCTTGATCTAGAATTCTGTCTAGGGCAGGGGTCTGCAACCTTTAAGACAAAAAGAGCCACTTGGACCCGTTTTCAAAGAAAAAAAAAACTGGGAGCCGCAAAACCATTGCGACATTTAAAACAAATATATCTCCGGAGCCGCGATCTGACAGCGGGCGGGAAGGTGACATCGGGACGGTGCGTGACTAACGCACGCACCGCCCCCATGCGACATCACAGCCAGTACAGCGCCTGCCACAGTGGGGAGTGTCGGGGCGCACAATGCGCCTCCTTCCCTCGCTAGTATCCGCCCCAGAGCCGCGACAAAGGTGTAAAAGAGCCACATGCGGCTCCGGAGCCGCGGGTTGCAGACCCCTGGTCTAGGGTATGGAGTTCCAGTGCATAGAATCATAGAATGGAAAAGTTGGAAAGGACTCTGAGAGTCACCTAGTCCTAATCCAACTCCCTGCAAGGCAGGAAATCTCAACTAAAGCATCCATGATGATTCCCATTTCTGTCAAAGCCAAATTCTACCCATAATGGACAGAGTTTGCAGCACATGGACTGTAGGTGAGACTGTTTTTAAGAGCAAAGTTTGCCATCTGCTCCTTGAAGACAGCTGAAGGAGGGGAATTGAGCCTTTCTCCTCTCCCACCCCCTTGTGGGGGAAACTGAGTTACTGAATTTGGTATTATTATTGCAAGGTCTCTACTAGCACTTACTGCCCATAATGATTGCAGGTATGTCACTAGCTAATAATAGTTACAGAATCTGAAAGACCTTGGAACTGGGAATCAGGTAATGAGCAGATATAATAGGGTCAACAGAGCTTGAATGGTCTGCAAGAGATTCAGTAAGGAGCCACAATAGCCCTGGCGAAGTTTGTGCCTGATGTACAACATCAACAAACCTGGGATAGCTCAGATAGCATGAGACTCTTAATCTCTGGGTCATGGGTTTGTGCCCCACGTTGGGCAAAATATTCCTGTATTGCAGGGGGTTGGATTAGATCAGGCATCCCCAAACTCAGCCCGCCAGATGTTTTTGGCCTACAACTCCCATCATCCCTAGCTAACAGGACCAGTGGTCAGGGATGATGGGAATTGTAGTCCCAAAACAGCTGGAGGGCCACGTTTGGGGGTGCCTGGATTAGATAATCCTTGTGGTCCCTTCCAACTCTCTAATTTCATGATTCTATGGGTCTTCCTCATAAAGTTGTGCTTTGCAGGAAGAGCAAAGCTTTCATTCTCATCCATGATCTCCTTTGAAACGGTTTGCCTTCTGTAAAAATAGGCATTCATGGCCTCTTTTTAAAAAAATGTATATTATTGGATTTTTTTTAAAATGTCAGTTAACAATACTGAACACAAAAAACCTAGAAACACTTGCTAAATATGAAATATGGAGCTTTGGCAAGTGTAAAAGGTAAGTATCACATAAGGATTGTAGTCTCCTCACTTCCAATATCGGCAGTCAAAGAAAGGTGGTGTTCCTAGTTTTTCTTCCATGTGATGTTGGCTGTTGGAAACCGTGCTCAGTCAATTTTACAAAGTCAATAAAGGGATGCCATGCTGTGTAGAAAGTCTTGGTTTCTTCCCTGGTGTGGTGCTTCCTTTGTAGAATGGTTAATTTGTCCATAAATGTCCCATTCTTGTGAGAACCAGGCTTCAAACAGGTTTGTACCTAGAGATTTTCAGTATTTTGCTATCACTAATTTAACTGCTGTTAGTAAGTGCTGAATGAGCTTTGAGAATGAGAAATGCTGAAGAACGTCTCCCATTCAGTCCCACTGAACCTTGGGCCTGTGTGTGGCAGCATATTGACCCAAGATGTGCTTACATCAAAGGAACATAAAATTGCAAAAAGAGATTGCCAGTTCAAGCAATCAAATGCATTAACTGCATCTCAAGTTAATATAACAGTAGGTTCTGAACATAACTGACCCTCCCAATATTGTATTGCAGCGTCCTCTGTTAGGAAATGCTATATAGATCTTTGTTTTATGAATTGAACCATTTGTCAGACAGGAGTTGTGTAGCAGGCCTTTAAGAAAAATTTCCCATCAGGCCCACTCTAAAGTGCAAATTTTGACAGCGATTCTGATCCCGCACATCTTCAAGCTGCAGTTTTATGTCAGATGGCTCTGTTCTTCATACTGAATTCCATGTCTTTATTTGCTATTGTGGATACACTGCGTGAATTGAAAAATATTCTTAGTGGTTTTAATGCCTTATCCCAGTCATCAAGGCTGCCGTGTCAATTGTGCCTTCCAGTCTCTCTGGGTTGTTGTTTTCATTATCCTGAGACTGCGTCACCATATTGGGCTTGACAGAGGCCTGTTATTGCGGTTCTTCAATAGTGTGAGATGGAAGTGAAAATCAGTCGTCCACAGTGTTGTTTTGCAATTCTTGGATTCTACAGCTCATAGCCCACCTGGAGCTATTGAGTATCACAGAACTGTAGAGTTGGCAGGGACACCAATGGTCCATCTAGTCCAAGCCCCTGCAATGCAGGAATCTCAACTAAAGCAAACATGGCAGATGACATACAGACAGACATGCTGGTCATCTTGGAAAAAAGTGACAAGTGGGCTACAGCAGCGTTCTGTCCTAGGTCCATTGTTGTTCAACGCCTATATAAATGACTTGGATGAAGGAATTGAGGTGATGCTCATCAAATTTGCAGATGGCACCAAACTGGGAAGTTGTAGCTAAGACCACAGAAGACAGAACCGGGATTCAAAATGACCTTAACGGATTGGAGAGCTGGGCCCAAGCTAACGGAATGAATTTCAATAGGGACAAATGTAAGGTTCTGCACTTAGGCAAGAAGAACCAGCTGCACAAATATAATATGGGGGACACCCGGCTTGCTAGTAGTACATGTGGAATGATCGAGGGGTTTTGGTAGACCACAAGCTTAACATGAGTCATCAGTGTGATGCAGCAGCAAAAAAGGCTAATGCTATTCTCGGCTGCTTCAACAAAAGTCTAGTGTCCAGATGAAGGGAAGTGATAGTACTGCTCTGTTCCACCTTTGACCATACCTGGGTTACTGTGTCCAATTCTGGGCGCCACAATTTAAGAAAGATGTTGACAAGCTGCAACATGTGCCAGGGAGGGCAACCAAGATGACCAAGGGTATGGAAAACAAGCCTTGTGAGCAGTGGTTGAAGGAGGTATATTTAGCCTAGAAAAGAGGAAAGTGAGAGGACATATGATAACCATCTTCAGATATCTCAAGGGCTGTCACATGGAAGAGGGAACACAATTTTTTTTTTCTCCTGCTCTGGAGGGTAGGCTTCAAGTTACAAGAAAGGAGATTCTGAGTAAACATCAGTGAGAACTTTCTGACAGGAAGAGCTGTTTGACAGTGGAACGGTCTCTCTCAGGAGGCTGTGGACTCTCCTTCCTTGGAGATTTTAAAGCAGAGGTTAGATGGCCACATGCCATGGATGGTGTAGTTGAGATTCCTGCACTGCAGGGGGTTGGACAAGATGTCCCTTGGGACCCCTTCCAACTCATCAACCCTACAGTTCTGTAATTCTTTGATTCTGTGATAGATGCTTTGAGTACTCCAAAGTGTGTCCAAACGCTTCTGCAAATCCTTCTGTCATTCTGAGAGATTTATATTTCCCACTTGTATTTATCATCCTTGTAATATCTGAAAGGGATGCGGGTGGTGCTGTGGGTAAAACCTCAGTGCCTAGGACTTGCTGATCGTATGGTCGGCGGTTCGAATCCCCGCGGCGGGGTGAGCTCCCGTCGTTCGGTCCCAGCTCCTGCCCACCTAGCAGTTCGAAAGCACCCCTAAGTGCAAGTAGATAAATAGGTACCGCTTTATAGCGGGAAGGTAAACGGCGTTTCCGTGTGCAGCACTGGTACCGGTTCGCCAGAGCAGCTTCGTCACGCTGGTCACATGACCAGGAAGTGTCTTTGGACAGCGCCGGCTCCCGGCCTCTTGAGCGAGATGAGCGCGCAACCCTAGAGTCAGTCACGACTGGCCCGTACGGGCAGGGGTACCTTTACCTTTACCTTTAATATCTGAAAAGTAATACTCAGGGCTTGAATCAAAATAAAAAAATTCCTTCCAGTAGCACCTAAAAGACCAACTAAGTTAGTTCTTAGTTGGTCTTTTAGGTGCTACTGGAAGGAATTTTTTTATTTTGACTATGGCAGACCAACACGGCTACCTATCTGTAATCAGGGCTTGAATGTTTATGAACTCTTTAGCTCCCCAGAATACGCTCTTATTATGCTGTATGAACAGCTTACACTTTATTTAAAAATCTGTATTGAGGATCAGTAATAGCTTTCTTGTAACCAAATGCATTTTTATAAAATGCATTTTTGGCAGTCTTCTGTGCTGCAAGTGCAATCTTATTGCCATTATCACCATTTTGTTTTCTCGAAAAAAACAAAACCTAACTATCAAGGGAACAATTTAAGCAGGAACAATTTAACAAGCATCCTTTTAAAAGCAAAAGTGTGAAAGTACATTTCTATGGATTTGAACAAATAACAAATCTTAACAAATCTTGTGGTTAACTCTTAAGCCAGCATTTACAAAAATGTTGGGAATTGGTTTGGTGGCAAATTCAGGAACCGCAAGATAGACATTATGGGGTTCTATCCTGGCCAGGTTCTTCTGGGCTTCCCAGTTCACACTTCTTGTCCTTGGAGAATTCCAGAGAACTTTTCCCTGGGGTGAGAATTGTCCCCAGAATACCAAATGGAAAGGGACTAAAAAGCTGTCGTGCCAGGTTTCCATGGAAAATGGCAAAGTATTGTCATTATCAATAAGCCTGGCGTTAATGCCAGACTTTAGATCACAGACATATGTGTGTAAAATGAATTGTACCGCATAAAATTCACCTCACATGATAAAGGCCATGTTCTTCCACATGTTTGTTTGCTGCATGTGGTGATCTTCCTCTGTAGAGGCATCTGTTGGGGGGAAATAAGATCTGTGACCCACATACGGGTAATTAACAACAGAATTGGCCAGATTCCTGGATTCTCTCCAGCAGGAGAGAGGCTGCAGCAAAGTTTAAAACAGTTGCAGAGTTCAGCAGAAGTATAGCTTGGGAATGTAGGTTGTTAGACCCCTTTTCATATCTTATTTCAGTTCTAGTGCTTGCCCCTCTCTCTACCCCTCTGACAATGAACAGACCACACAACTGTTACGTAAGTTTAAAAGCTTTACTGACAAAATCCAAAGGTCTGGTTCACACGTTATTCCATGTAGCAGCAAGAAGAACACAGGTACAGAATACAGAAAGATTATTACAAGCATGCGTTCTGAACTTGGAGCAAACTCAGACATGTCCTTTCGGGTTGGTTACATGGCATGAAGAGAGAGTGAGGAAAGGAAAGTGAATAAGAAGCATGACCTGAGTCTAGCAATGCAACTCTGTGGTCTTAACCCCTTCATGCACTAACTAACACTTACGCATAGTTATGTTTGACATTAATTTTGTACAGCACTCCTCATCTTTTGCTCTCCCAGAACAGCCTGCTCTGCTCTGTCCAGAAATTTTTCATCTTCCCTGATAGCTCAAAGTGCCTTCAAGGGGTTGTACCTTCTCCTCCAGCAGGGCAGCCACTTGCTGCAGGTAAAGCTGTGTAATTCCTCAGGTAGAAAAATAAACAAGCCACTGGCACGGCTGGTCACTGCAGCAGCTCTCGCTATCCATGTCTCTTGCTCCTATGCACTCCAACACAACACTTCGGCTTTTCCCTGCGAAACACCTTCACAAACACCCCTGTTTGCAATCTCCCAGTGATGTAGAAATGGGGTTTGCTAGCTCCATCTCACTTCCTTTCTCAGCAGTAGTTCCTCTCCCTCAGACCGTGTGCTGTAGTACAGCACATGGCCAAGAACACACCAAAAGCACACAAGCAAGCCTTCAAGCAGCAAGCAACCAGCCTTAGATAAGCAACCAGCCTTAGCCCCAAAGGCACAAGCTCACTTTGTTCTGTCTTTTCCACCAATGCCTCTCAAATCTTCCAGTTTACTGGCCCTGTTTGCCAGCTCCCAGAGACTGAGAACCAGGCTTCCTCCACCTCGGCCCTCCAGATGTTTTGAGACTACAATTCCCATCATCCCTGACCACTGGTCCTGCTAGCTAGGGATGATGGGAGTTGTAGGCCAAAAACATATGGAGGGCCGAGTTTGAGGAAGCCTGCTGAGAACAGTTATGTAGAACCGAGTGAGTGGATTAGAGCAGGGATGTCCAACAGGTTGATCGCAATCTACTGGTCGATCCCTGTGAGGCTTTGGTTGATCGCGGTCGATCGCTGGCCCTTCCCCCTCGCCCTGCCCTCCATCATTGTTGGAGAAGGGAAGACAGAGTTTACAAACTGGGGCTGTTTCCCCCCCAGCGATCCTTCGGTGACTTGCTGTTTCTCTTTGACCCCAAAATAATGTAAAAATGTTGCGCCCCTAAAAAAGCTAAGCAACTTATGCCTCCCGAACCCCCTAAAAAAACCTTTGACCTGAACCCCTAAAAAATGGGGATAGATCACTGCCAGTTTTTAATTCTGTGAGTAGATCACAGTCTCTTGGAAGTTGGCCACCCCCGGATTAGAGAAAGGAAGGTTGCGTCATGTTGAGACAAGTTCATTGCTTTTCTTCTGATTGAAAGTTTTCTCAGCACTTGTTAAACAAGGTGAAATTAATCTTAGTATTCAAAGCTTTTGCTTAGCCAGTTTTCCAAGCGCTTTCAGTGCTGTATTAAAATTAATTTCTAAGTACTTGCTTTTCCCAATTTAGCTACTCAAAATGTGCCCTTTTCTGCTGTCAGTTTGTTAGCTTTATCTTTGTATTCTTTTTCATCTCTGCAAAGTACCTGATTTGGCAGCTTTGTGCTTGACTGTCTGTTGATTACTAGATGTCAGTAATTAGCTTGTAAAGCTGGCAGCTTGACAGACTAGGTTAATTTCATTTAGGCATTGTTAATGGTCCTCTTGGGCAATTTTATTTTGGCAGCATTTGTTCCTGACAGCTCAGGACTTTGTGGAAAGCATGGCCTCCATGGGGCTCTCCCTGAATAAATCTGGCCCTAAGCCAATGGCTTAGATCTGGTGTTTACCTCTGTCGGCGTGCGTGATCTGACACTAAGTTCCAGGGGAACAAAAGAAGTGCCATGGTCAAATTACTTCCTGGTGCAACTAGACTTCTCTGCAGGGAGGTGGGACCAGTTTGATTGTCCGCCCTTGCCACTTAATGGATCCAAATGGCTTCCAGAGAGCGGTAGCCTCTCAGCTGGTGGCCCACTGGAATGTGGAGTTAACCAGGGCTATCGACTGTCTGGCTCTAAAGCGCCCTCTCCAAATGCATGGAGCTCGAATGGTTCTGTGGTATTCCCCAGGACTGAGGGCAATGAGATAATCACTGAGATGGCTAGAGTGACAGTAGTGAAAGACTCATTCTGAATTGAACTGAACATCGAGCTTACCAAGTGGCAAAGGCAAAGAACACCTTCATTGCTGCCCCCATTGCATCAGCAGAAAACAGTTGCAGGAGACTCTTTCCGGTAGTTCGTAGAACCACCTTCGTCATCAGTAAGAACTCCCAAGTACTCCTGCAACGATTTTGCAAAGTTTTTTGGAGATAAAATTGGTTGACTCTGGAAGGCGGTAAATTCCACCATGGTAGCAAGGCCAGGGCGGGAGAGTGCCAGCTCTCTATCTAGTCAAGTTGTAGGGGATCAGTTTCAACCTGTTACCTCTGAGGATATGGAGAGGCTGCTTGGATGAGTAAAACCAACCACCTTTCTTCTCAACCCTTTCCTATTCTGGGATCCGTGGGTTGGTGAATGCTTCCCTCTTGGAGGGAGCCTTCTCATACCCCCTTAAAGAAGCGGTTATCAAACCACTTATTTTTTTAAAAAACCATCTTTGGATCCCACCACTATAGCCAGTTATCATCCAGTCTCTTGGACAAGGTGATCAAGTGGGTGGTCGAAGAAACAACTCCAGGCACGTCTGGACTCTTTGGACCCCTTCCAATCAGGTTTCAGGCCCAATCATGGGAACGTCCTGTGTGGGTGTCTGGAGGCAGTTGAAGGATGGGTGGATGGAGGTTGGTTGATGGAGGTTGAATCACAACAAAACAGAAGTACTGTTTCTTGGGGACAGAAAACGAACAGGTGCAGGGGATTCCCTGGTCCTGAATGGGGTAACTGTGCCCCTGAAAGACCAGATGTTCAGCCTGGGAGTCATTCTGGACTCACAGCTGTCCATTGCGCCATAGGCAACTGTCTACCAGTTCCATCTGGTATGCCAGCTGAGACCCGGCATACTGATGGAGCCGAGAGTGGTACATGCCCTGGTTATCTCTTGAACTAATGCAATGCACTCCACATGGGGCTACCTTTCAAGGTGACTCGGAAACAACCAACCCAGAATGTGGCTGCCAGACTGGTGACTGGTAGTGGCTGCTGGGACCACATAACACTGGTCCTGAAAGATCCACATTGACTCCCAGTACGTTTCCAAGCACAGTTTAAAGTGTTGGCACTGACCTTTAAAGCTCTAAACGGCTTTGGCCTTGTATACTTGAAGGGCCCTGTATACCTCAGCCTGGACACTTGAGGTCCAGCTTCGAGAGCCTTCTGGTGGTCCTCTCACAGTGAAAAGTGAAGTTATAGGGAACCAGGCAGAGAGCCTTCTCAGTAGTGGTACCTACCCTGTGGAATGCCTTCCCATCAGATGTCAAAGAAATAAACTGATGACTTTTAGAAGACATCTAAAGTCAGCCCCGTTTAGGGAAGTTTGATGCTTTATTGTGATTTTATAATTTGTTGGAAGCCACCCAGATTGGCTGGGACAACCCAGTCTGTTGTTGTTGTTGTTGAAAAATGTCACCCAACAGAATTTGTATCAAATACAGTGTGCTTCCACTGCACATAAAGATCACACACTTGGGGCCCAAGTTAGCAGATCCTGTTAATCCTATTGATTTCATTGGGATTTACTACCAAATAAGTGTTCATAATATTACTGCAGTCTTTGGATTGCATCCAGTTAATCTCTTTTCAGAGCAGACCTGTTTGAATTCATAGACCAATATTAGTCATGCCTATTCAGAAGCGGTAAACACATGGCATGGTGGGGTTATACTGCCCTCTCATGCCTGAAGGCAGGAGATGCAGTAAGATCTTTGTCAGTAACCATCAGCCAACGCCTCAGTCCATTTCTTGCCTTGGCCCAGAGTGGCTGTGTGTTCTTATCCTCCCAACAGTCCACAATGAGAATTGTTAATGGTTATTTGTGCCTCCTTATGTTAGTCAGTGTCAGAGTGAGTGTATAGTCTCTGTTCTACTGTATATTACATGATTAGTCACATGATAATAAACTCGAGTGACAGCTCTCTCTGACTTTGAGTGGTAGACTCCAGTTGCTGATTTTTGACAGGGGAAGCTGGGAGGATCAACACAGCTAATATATTGCAAAGCAAGAGAATAAAATGTGCATCTTGGAAAGGTCTACGGGTAACACACTCTTCTCATTCTACACTCTGCTTCTTTGAGTTCTGGAGCCAAAAAGGGTTTAAAAGGATCTGAAATCACATTGGTATCAGATGACTTTTCAGGAGCTAACACCCTTTTACGACTTGAAACCTGCCCTCTAGGCACTGCATGAGGATCTGAAGCGACACTGGCAACCTGATTATGATTTGCTTCATGAATTTCCATAAGGATGTAAAGGTTTTCCATGGAAGTGACCCTGCAATATTTATATTTGGAGGCATTTCCAGGGGTATCAGAGCACCCAAATTTGCTTTCTTGAACAGCTGCAGTCCAAAATGAATGAATCAATAGAATTGCAGTAAGCATTCATCAGAGAGTTGAAGGGCTGCTCTTTGTAGAGCACTAAGATGACCATGTATTTTTCAAGTTTCATGAGGCACAATTGCTTCTCTTTTTACCATTGTTTCACCTGGGGCCTGAAGCCAGCTCCCCTTAGAGCACATTCTTGGAAATCCTGCCATCTTCCATTCTGTTTCCATTCCATTGCCTTTTCCTGTAAGACCTATTGCAGTCGTTAAGAGTCGTCAACAGGCTTATCTCAACTATCTGCCAATCACCCATTCCTACCACCCTTCTGAGTAATACCCCTCCCCACCTTCTCACTATATAGAAGGATCTGGCAACTTCTGTTTCAGTGTATCTGAAGAAGTGTGCATGCACACGAAAGCTCATACCAAGAACTAACTTAGTTGGTCTTTAAGGTGCTACTGGAAGGAACTTTTTTATTTTGACTATGGCAGACCAACACGGCTACCTATCTGTCACTTTTCAGAGTTTTTGCCAGGGCTGATTACTTACCTCTTGGTTCTGGCCTTCATCTGCAAGCAGTGTGCATGTTTTTCTAGTTGCCTAACTGGTGTAGCCGGCTTATATTTTCACTAGAAATTTAAAAATACCCATGTGACCTTACAATGCAGTTAGTCTAGCAAGGTGGCCAACTATTTATCAAACTCCATGCCTCTTTGGCAGGGATGTGAAGGCTTAGTGTTGATTGCAAAGGGGTGGGTCTCTTCCATGGGGTCCACAAAGTTTTTCCTTAATGTGGAAGGATGCCTCAGTGTCAGAATTGTACCTTAGGCAGCCTTACTGGAGAAGTACAGTCAAGGCGGACTAGGCTGCAGAACAGTCACTTAGGACAGCATGTCTAGATGTGCTGGAAGAAGCCATGGTGCAGTCATCGCCAAGTCGGTTATTTCCAATAACCATGACAAACTTGGCCAGAATACGGCAATAGTACCACTATATTGCGTACTTTCTACATCCTTTTGCACCATCAGTGGCAGAAAGGACACTTGAAGCCTACGGTGAGTGCAGAGCAGTGGTCGAGAATGGTGCCTTCTATTACTTGCAGTTTCCCCCCTTGAAAATCTCTTTTTAATTGCCTAAAAACATACAACGAGCCGGCTGAGTCAAGCCAATGGGAATTCTTCAAGCAGGATTTGAGCACAAGAGTTTTCTCATATGATGAGTTGCTGCCATCTGGTGGTGGGAGGATATTGTATGAATAATCGTTGCAGCAGTGAAATGCTAAAACGTGCTGAAAACAGATCTAACATATTAAGTGTAGTGCAAGTGGTTTGAGCAGACATTTGCTGCTCTGAACATGCTCTGGAATGTATGTTCAAACTGCATCTACCACGATTACAATGCTTTGTCTGTATTCACCCAGAAAGGAAATGAGAAAAATCAGACATAAAATGACACATCAGAAGCTTGTCATTCATGGACCTCCTGCTCCAGGGCTGATACACACTTTATTTTCTTCCTGTGTCACAGGCCTTTAACTACAGGGAGGCATTGTGGGGCAAACCCTGTCCAGTCTCTCCAACCACCACCTTGACACTTATGGGGTAACCTGGGGTAACAACTGCCCCCGACACCATTAGGAGACTAGACTGGAGATCCTTCAGATACCCTACATTAATTCACTTTGCAATATGTTTTCTGTTTCTCATATTTTCCTTTTATCGTTTTCCAAGACTAAAGGAAACATTACCTGATTCTAAGCATGTTGACTTGGAGACTTGGAAGTTACCTCACTATATTCATAGGTTTGCAGCTAAGGGTTAGAACTTATACACTGATGTTACCATGTGTCAGGAGCCAGAGAAGGCGGAAAGAATGGGAACTTACCGGGAGAAGGGTCCTTTAATCAGTAGTTGCTCTTCCTCGGACGAGGAGGGTGACGAAGAGTTGTCAGGAGGTAATGAATCTGAGAGGGAGGCGGTACTTCTGGAGAGAAGCCACTCTCGTCAGAGAGGAAGGAGGGGGGCTGGGCTTAGAAGGTGGCTATGCTGGGGGAAATTGAAAGGCAAGCCAGTCGGGACAACTGACCCGCCATGAAAGAGTCGAACTTTTGAACTGCTTGTACATAGCTTCAAAGGAGCAATAAATCCTGTAAATATGGCTGGTTTCCTGGACTCTTATCTTCGCTAGCACTCACAACTCATTGCTGACACCATGACTGTAATTTTGATCGAAAGTCTAGAATCATGAGCTCGTCATTTTGCCCAGAGGAGGAGGTGATCAGGAAAATGGTGCAGGAAGGAAGGGTTGACAAGCTTCTGTCCGCCATGTTGCGGTTTCCTTTCAAACTGTAGGCAGAGCAATTGCATTGTGCAGGCAGTGGTAGGGACCTGGGAGATAGAAAGTTGCCTTATGCTGGTCCATTTAGCTCGGGAATGGCAACAATGAGCAGCAGCCCCTCTTGAGGATTTCAGGCAGGAATTTCCCCCAGTCCTGCTTAGCAGTGCTGGGGACTGAACTTGGTACCTTCTGCAGATGCCCCATCACAGAGCTGTAGCCTTCACAGCACTAAGGCCAGAGTTGCACCTCTGCCTGCTCTTGGGGATTATAAAAGGTAAAGCTACCCCTGACCATTAGGTCCAGTCGTGACCAACTCTGGGGTTGCAGTGCTCATCTCCCTTTATTGGCCGAGGGAGCCAGCGTTTGTTCACAGACAGCTTTTGGGTCATGTGGCCAGCATGACTAAGCCGTTTCTGGCGAACCAGAGCAGCGCACGGAAACGCTGTTCACCTTCCCGCCGGAGCGGTACCTATTTATCTACTTGCACTTTGACGTGCTTTCGAACTGCTAGGTTGGCAGGAGCAGGGACCGAGCAACGGGAGCTCACCCCGCCACGGGGATTCGAACTGCCGACCTTCTGATCGGCAAGTCCTAGGCTCTGTGGTTTAACCCACAGCGCCACCCGCGTCCCTCTTGGCGATTAAGCTCTGCTTGCAAAAAGGCAGCAGGCAGAGGCTCCCCTTCCTCTTTGCTGTTGTGCTTAGATAAGAGATAGCATCTCTCTGTAGCTAACTGCATATGAACTTCAGGTGACTGGCAGGTGGGTGTGGTTTGCCCCAAATGGCCTTGTGGGCCAAATTCAGAGGCCTGGTGGACCTGATAAAGCCCACAGGCTGTTAAAAGACATTTGTCGCAAACACACACAGCCCTGTGGAACAGCTGTTGCCTTATCATTGCAACACCTGAATTACCTTAGTCTGCATTCCGGAGCATATTTCCTGTGTTTAAGAATCTTCATCTTTTGTGGCTCTGCAGTTCTGTTCTTCCCATGAACATATGATTCTCTTAAACAAAACTGTTGCAATTAAAGGATTTACATGGAAGGTAAGCAGAGCGTAATTCTGCGTGCAGATGAAAATTCCATTATTAAACTGTTAAGCAGCAATTTCTGGCCTAGGCTATTTTGTTTTAGTACCATCTTTATTACTAATGTAAAATAGCCTGATATTAATATCAAATTAAATATTTTCTTTTCCTTTTTTTCAGAGCTACTTGAAAGAAATTTTAAGAGAAATAGGCATCTACAACGTTAAGGGAACACACAAAAACACATGGGAACTTAAGCCAGAATACAGGCATTACCAAGGAGAAGATAAGAGCGATTAGCATAATCATTAAGCCAGCAAGAAATTTGTCAATTGTGGGAGCAGGAAGAGTTGCTGAACTGTTCACCCTTAAAATGCTAAGTGTTGATAATTTTTTAGAAGTCTAGCTTCATTAAAAAAAAGATTCTGCAAGAAACATATTTTGGTTCTGCAAACATATTATTTAAAGAATAAACATGCATTAGGTTTCTTTGTAATAATTGGCCTTTTATCATTTTTATTTTTTTACGTTTTGTAAAAATATAATGATGTTAGTAAGGACTTTTATTATTTATTGCAGAGATGTGTTTATTTCATTACTAAAATTCTGTATGGTCCTGACCATATTATGGGTTGCTGCCCAACTCTTTGAATTATGCCTTATTAAGAAATAGAAGTGGAACATAGTTTGAATAGCTCCTGAAATGATGGGAAGAGGAAATTAATACAACACAAAAGCATTTAAATACAGTAAGTAACAATGACTTCTTTGTATTAAAATTATTTTGTTTCTGTATTAATAAAAGCAGTTTCTAATTTGTACAAACACAAAATGCTTCCTCTTTCTGCTTTTATATTTAAAACATTCATGGTGGCTTTATGCCACAAGGGTCAGGTGATCAGTATTCTACATGACCAGCCATTCTAGAAATTAGGAAGAAGCAGGTGCTGCTAAGCATTACTCAGTTCCTGAGTTCATGTATTTGTTCAAGTTCTGTGGGACCTTCAAACTCCTGCACTTTTTCAGTAGTGCAAACGTTCTTTTTACAGAAATTAGGAGCCAATCAGACCTTCCTTAAGAACCAGTTTAGGAGGTAAAAGATCTGACTGAGCAGATAAGCAGAGGGATTTTTCACTTAATTTATTTTTCTTTGAGCAGCTGCAGATTGAAACTATAGAAGGAAGAGTTGGAGGGCAACTGACTCCTGTTCGTAACAGTGCCTGAGAGCAAGGCAAGAAGCCACGTATGTGCCCTCTTCAGTAACCTGGGACAAGAGACCAATGCACTTTTTAATCTTTATCCTGGGTCACAGTACCCTAGTTCGCATAAATCAGCTGAAGTTAGCCATGCTGTTAAGCTAAAATTGATTACCAGTTGTATTTGCACACCAAGGTGCTGTTACAAACATGCCCACAGTGCCATCTTGGCTCAGCCTTTTGGAGAGACAGATTTAAAAACCTTGTGCTTATCTTCATAGTCTACTGTTCTACCTGCAATCAAAGTTGTTAGTGTATGTAGACTTTTGAAATTTGGTCTGCTGCCTTGAATATCTTTTGTAGCAAAGCTGCTTTGAGCATCTGCTACCTTGGGGAAGTGAATTGTTTAGGGTACTGCAAAAAACTATAAAGATGGTGGCAACTGAAGCAGTACGCAAAATGTGTGTGCAGAGGCTCATAGATGTGGATAACAAATATGAATCAACTGCAAAAATGGCAAAAGGGAAGAGGGAAAAGGAAATTGAGAACCCTGGCCAAGGCTGTATCTGAAATACTGAGATTAAGGTCACTGTTTAGGTGGAGTCTGGAGTAGCTTCAATGAAAGGTTGATTTCTGTAATAGTGGTCTCTGTCCACCCCCCACACCATGGGCCTCAGAACAAACTTTTTTCACATGAACCAAAGGTGTTGGATGAAGAGTGGTATAGATATATAATAACTAAAACAAAAATACTTTAGCAGGCCATTGCTGCATCTAGTTTAATTCTGTCATTTCTGCTTGCATGCAAAACGTCTGCACTTTTGCTGTGCGTTTTTGGGTACACTCTGTGTAAATCACGTTACCATCAGAGCTAAAAGTGCTTCTGGTTTTGTAGCCAGAATATGATAGCAGGATGATTTTAACTGTTGAAATTTTTATTTAACCTATCCAGTGCACAAATGCAGCAGACTTTGGGCTAAGAGGACAAATATATTGCCCCCTTCTCTTGTAGATCATCCAAATTCTGTAGACTTAACACAAAAATGAGTTACTGGCAGACATGAGTGACCTTCCTTTTCTTTTTGTATTTACTGATCGAACTTTAGTCTACAGGCAGCGGCTCCGCCCCCCCCGCTGAATCCTTCTCATGAACTGCTTTAGTACCAGTCAGCAGGAAAGCTTTTACAGTGGTGCCCCGCAAGACGGAAAACTTGCTAGACGAAAGAGTTTTCCGTTTTGGAGGTGCTTCGCAAAACGAATTTCCTATGGGCTTGCTTCGCAAGACGACAATGTCTTGCGAGTTCCTGCTGGTTTTTTTCCCTTCCCCCCTTTTTCTAAGCCACTTATCAGCTGATCCGATCAGCAGATAAGCCGCTAATAGCGCTAATCCGTCAATGGGCTTGCTTCACAAGAGAAAAAACCGCTAGACGAAGAGAATCACAGAATTGTCTTGCGAGGCACCACTGTATTCTGAAACCTAGGGCTGAGCAGAGATTGATGTAATTTGCAACAAATACCACAAACTAGTATGGTAGTAGAGTTTGCTTTTTTGTTGCACCAGCCACTGCTTTTTAAATGATGGCCTTGCTTCACTCTAGCAAGGTTATCTTTCAACACAGCTGGAAATAAGCAAATAATGACACAACCCAGAACAAGAATTTAAACATCCACTTACATTTTGAACTACCTGAAACTTGTTAATAAGGGGGAGAAAGCCATTTCCTGCAATATGGTGGGGGTTGCCCACAGGATGGCCGTATAAATTTCTGGAAAACATGTGGCATATCTGCCATCCTTTCCCTAAGCTAGTGCAGCCAATGCCACAGTGAAATAAGCCCATACTAAACTCCTCTTCCAAGATGAGCAGCTTCCAGCTTTTCCACAGCAATGTGCATATTGAAGCAAACTGTGACTCCCACCTGCACCACCGCTCATTTTAGGCCATGTGTGGGAAACACGGAGATTTGGGGAGAACATTGTGGAGAAATTATTATACTTCAAGTAACAGCCCAAAAAACTTGTGCTATTGCAAAGTTCCCTCTCACAGCCAATTCTCACATGTAAAGACAGCTAAATTCAGTTAAGTTTGATCCTGGGTGCACTAAATGTGCAAATTTTGTACTTTGGGCCTTATGAGACATGAATGTGTCATTAGTAAAGTGCATGGGTTCCTGAAATTTTTCAAGGTAGTGTGAAAGGCATTCTTGTAATCATAGTAGCAATTTATATATATATATTTTAAAAGGATGAACAGCTAGTTAGTTCTATGTGGCCCTCTACTGCATTAGCATAGGCAATATAGGAAAGTTTCAGATTCAGGGGTACAAAAAAATAACTACAAAGTTTTGCCTGTCAAATATACCAATACTTTGGCACTCTTTTAATACACTAATTTTGTTCATTTTGGGATTATACCAGCCTGTAAGAGAAACTTTGATGGTGGAAAACCTTTTCCAGCTCCTACCCGCTACAAGCTATCCTCTGGAGTGAAGTGGAGCTTCACTCATGGAACAAAACGAGTGCCTTCTCCCCCCCCCCGCCCCCCCAAATGCCCTGGAAGCTCCCCTCAACCTTCCAGAACAGATTTTGAGGTTACAGGAAGCTGTAAGGGGCAGAGTAACAAAAGCATAGTGGGCCAGTAACTGAATTCCTTGCAGAGGAATTCATTTTTTTGGGGGAAAACAGACACCCTTTTAGGGATCAGTTTCTCAAAATCAAGTTAAACATGATGGAGGGGGGAATGAATCACTCCACACTGCCTGACAAAACTCTGCTTGCTTCAGCAGATAATTGGTCAAATTTTGTTTCGATGTAAAAGTAGTATCAGTGATACATCAACAAAAATAGACCACAAGCTGTACACAGTATCTGCAACCCCCTTTTCCATTCCCCCCCCCAAAAAAAACCAATGATTTTGCTCTGAGCAGCAAGCATTCTGGTGTTACACTGTTTTTTTCATTCACAGGATGAAGCTGCTAGATGGGAAAGAGGGACAGAACAAGCATTGAAGCATCAAAGGGGAACCAAAATGAAAAAACCTAAAAAGGATAACAAAACTGTACTACTAAACCGTCACACACATGCAAGACTATGTAGAAGTCTCAGGAATACACAGCCTAAGTATCTTTCTTAATACACTCTTGATACACAGCACAGCAAGCGGTCAATTAGCTGCTTGGCTACTTCCTCTACACGCCAGGTTTCCGATCTTTTTGGAAACAAGGATTCAAAACTGCTCTAGGCTCACAGTGCCAACCAGGGAGATTCCCAAACTACTGCAACCAGTATTTGTAGCACGTCAAGTCTCTCAAAGAAGCTTCCTTTTCTTTTGTCTACTAGGATGCAAACCAACTATCTTTATGGCTTCTACTACCAGTATAAATTTGTAGCAAATTTTGTTGCTTTTGCCATTTTGAGATCATAGCAGCCCTCCTGATTTAAAAACCATGTTGCATTTGCTTGGCTTTGACACGCTTCTTTAACCTTGCTCCAAGTGCAAAGTTCATTTCGTATTATGCTTTGAACAATGTCATGTCGGGAGCAGAAAGTGGAACGATGGAAAAGGCACAGAGCTCTCATTTTTGCATCCTATGGGAACCAATTTACTTTATCATGGCCTGTCAAGCAAATGTCTCCTGGGACAGCCCATAAAATATACTTCAGGACTTTGCAAACATCAGCAAAAACAGTATGATGCACATGTTGTCTACACTAATTCTTTGGACTAGTGCTTAAGGTTGCCATTACCACCACAACTAACCAATTTAGGCTTTGATAAACCACAAAGATTATTAGTGTCCTGTGATTAAACCAGTACTACTTTTCCATTTTAAGTTATAATTACTTGGAACTACAGCCTCTTGTGTGCAGACTCCCTGCCTAAAATGCTTGTTTCTGCCACCAAAGATTGCTGTTCCATTGCTTCTGCCTTAGTCATAATTTGCCATGATAAACTGATGAAATCCATCTCTCCTTGACTGGTTCAGAACTCTAATCAGCAGTCTGTATTCAGTCTTCCAATTCTGTCCTCCAGCTAGCTATTGTGGTTTGTTGAACAGCAAGAAACTCGGTCCATTTCAGAATGAAAGCCTTCTTCTCTACTAATCATTTTCAGGTGTTTAGAAGCAAGTCAGTTGTAGCCGGCTGATCTTCCAGTTCTAGGTCACCAGTATCGGACGACAGTCTGACACATGCGTTAGGCCCAGGCTATGCTACTGAAGTCAAAAATCCAAATGCACAAGAGCTACAAGAAGCTTGCTGAAGAACCCTGCTGAATGCATTAAACCAAGAGGCATTAGCTATGCTGGGTTTAAATGAGTTTTTCTTTATTTTAGACAGCCTACATGACAAGTTTTTAAAAACCAATGCCTCCAACTCCAATTAATTCAGGGTCAAAATAAATCAAATTAAGCTCAAGATGGCATCAGTCCAGTTTTCAAACAATGCGGAGTCATGATGTTTTGTTGATGAATAAAGAACAGCAGCCAATTATGATGATGATAGATGATCCAGAAGGGTTGGTCTCTTGTTACTGTTAAGAAATTAATGAGAGTTAGCCTATGCTTGTACCAATTCCTTACGTCATCATTAAATATTCACTCTCTTAAATGTTCTCCCTTATTCAATCTGAGTTGCCACGTTTATCAGGCACACAGAAAGCGCAAGGAAATTGCTGTTGCATCTTTATGCAAGCTAGAGAGCAAAAGTAGTTGTTCCCAGCCTATCAGCAGATGCTTAACATTCAGAACTTGCATCTCAACTCCTTCCCTAAGGCACTGTTTGAGAGGGTACCAGTCTTGATTAGTATTCACGGAACGGGGGTAATGGCTTCAACAGCCATGTCAAAATACAGCCAATAAATGTTTTGGTTTGATATTAAGCAAAGTGCGGTGGTCAACAAAGCTTTACTCAGAGTAGACCTACTGGAATTAATGAGCATGACTGCTAAAATACCTCCCGAGATTTAAATCTAGCAACAGCATTTTTTTTTTAAAAAAAATCTAACAATCCACACCGTTTGCATTTTCTGTTCTTACCCGTCTACCTGAATGATTTGGTCTTCTATTTAAGCCATTGGCAGGAGAGCCTCAACTTAAGAGAGGCCTACGCTTTCCCCACACTCCTGACTAGCTAGCTTAAAAACGGAAGAGCGAACCCAAGCACTTTTTTGGCTGGGGAGTCCAGCCACCATCTTCCCTAAAGAATCTCCCACTAGAAGGGCAGAAAATGTATATGCTAAGCTGTATGGAAGACTGGTCAATAGCTCAATAGTTTGTCTTCTATCAGCATTGTTAACTGAGAAATGAAAGTTTTTTTTATAGAACTCTGGGGAAATCTAGAAAGTTAAACTAAGAGGCTATTGAACTTGTTCACACACGAACCGAGAATCAATAGTAAGCAACAAGGTAGCCTAGTTTGTAGCAGACACCAAATTATTCGGGATACTGAAAACCCAAACTGCAAAAAAGTTGAAAAGGGATCTCCAAGCTAGATGAATAAGCAAAAATTAAAAAATGGAGAATTAAGTTCAGAGTAAGACTTAAAAAACACTGCATTCAGGGCAAATAACCATCCCAGCTTCATACAAACTGATGGGAGAGTAAACTGGCTGTGACAAAGGATGTGTCCTTTGAGTTGGAGTAGATAGTTCTGAAATACAGAACTTCAGAACTTCCAGTATCACCCTACCCTTAAGAATTAAGGGTGCAGCCTCATTCACAAAGGTGTACAAACCTCTGGTTGCACAATCTCAAAAAGGATACTACAGGGCTAGGAAAGTTGATAGAAAAGGCGGTATCATTTGGGCTTTTCTTTTTTCCCCATGGAAAATGCAGGAAAGATGTTAGGATTTCAGAGATGAGTGAATGGTGTGGAGAAATCATATTTATTTTTTCTCCCTCTTACAGCACAAGTGCTTGGCCACACAATTCATCAGCTGTATGCAGACAAAAGCTACTACTTACAACACTCTATGAAATTTCCTCCCACCAGATATTATGATTACCAGAAGCTTAGAAGACTTTTCAGGCATGTCCAAAGTCTATTTTGGGGGCCTAATCTGGCCCCATGGCAGTATATGTCCTGGGGTAAAATCTTAAAGAAGCTCCAGAACTTCGGGGTAAAATTGTAAAAAAAGACCCACAACTTCAATCCTAAAAAAAGCTGGTCGGCCCTCACACATGTTCACTTAATCAAATCTGGCCCTCTTTGAAAAATGTTTGGGCACCCCTGGATTAGGTGAACTCCTGAAGCAGATATCAATGGCTATTAAGATGCAATTAGGTAAGTGGAATCTCCAGGTTCAGAGGCAGTCTGCCACAGAACACAAGTTTCTGGGAGAACAACGGCTGTTCCCTCATGTACCTGGCTGGTTAGTTGAAAATGCTGGACTAGATGGACAAAGGGTTTCGTTTCTGCAGCAAATCACCCCATTTATCAGCAAGCAAAATTTAAAACCGCACAAGATCTTGGCAAGTTTTCTCGGGAATTTATACTTACACATTTCTCCATTTCTAATCCATCCTTAAAGAAAATCATATAAGGAGTGATACCATCCTCACGGAAATCCAGCAACGCCACCATTCCATCTGGATTCATGTTCTCGCCTACAAAAAACTTTCAGAAGAAAAAAAAATCTGTTGATGCAACTAAGTTCTCAGAAACCACTAATATTCACTCACATAACAATGCACATTTCCTTGACTCAAGCATCAGGCACAAAATGCCAGTCTTAAAACAAGCAGCAAAAGCTACTTCACAGTATGCAAGTACCGAAAATATGTTACAAAAAAGAGGAAGCTTTGGAACTTACCTGGTAATTTTTGAAGTTTGCAAGGATATGTTTGACTTGTTCAGCTGCTCCAGTCATGAACGGCTTTACTCTCTCTGGCTTTGTTTCCTCAAGTCTTGCTTTGATTCTAGGGGGAAAACGACAATAATTCTAACACCTGCAATTTAACTAGTTTGAGAATTGTACCCAAAAGTTTCTAATAGCTAATCTGAAAGGAAAACACTGCATTGCTTTTTACTGCTCCCCTGCATGGATAGTGCTTTACTTTATCTGCCAGTTTTAAATTATATTTCTTGGGAACATTTACATTCTACACAAGGCCACATAAACTGACATGGTAAAATATGCCAGCATATTTCTGTATGCGCTTCCATTGAGGCAACAGTAAAATAGCAGAATAGACAATATTATATCGAAAGAAGGGGTTGCCTCTGGCCCAGATATCTGGCCTCTAAATATAAAGCAACTGTTACATCATATCTGTAATACAGAGCCTTAATAACTCCATGAAGCTACAGCAAAAAGCACAGCCACTGATCAGTTCTGCCAATAACCAGGATCTTTTGGTTGCACCTCTCTTTGAGTTGTTTGCATCCCAGCTGGTCCTTACTGGGAATTTTAAGAGAGAGTGATCGTGTCGCCTTGGATTTCATGATACAGGGAAAGGGAAAACTGAGTGTAATCAGTCATAGACTGATTTCATAGAAGGCCGATTTCTGGAAGCTTAAGGAACTACTGCAGGCATAGGCAAACTCGGCCCTCCATCATCCCTGACCACTGGTCCTCTTAGCTAGGGGTGATGGGCACTGTAGTCCCAAAACATCTGGAGGGCCCAGTCTGCTTATGCCTGAAGTACCGAGTGAGATCTCATGGTCAAAAATAGTCAAGAAAAGGGAGCCCAAGATGGGAGATTGTTAAAGGTGAAATAATGAAGGCACAAATGCAGACAATTCCAGAAAGAAAAGTGGGAGGCACCTAAATAAACTTGTGTGGCTTTATAAGAAGCATACACAAGCTTGGTGGATCTGGGGAATGCTATGGACATAGTGTATCTTGATTTCAGTAATACTTTTGACAAAGTTCCCCATGACATTCTTGTGGAGAAGCTGGTAAAATGTGTAGCTGGTTGACTAACAGAACTCAAAAACCTATGAATAGTTCCTAGTCATCCTAGGAAAAAGTGACGTGGGGTGACAGAGTTCTATTCTGGGCCCACTGTTGTTCAACATCTTTATAAATGACTTCGATGATGGAATTGAGGCGATCCACATCAAATTTGTAGATGATACCAAATCGGGAGGGGTAGCTAATGCCACAGAAGACAGAATTGGGATTCAAAATGACCTTTATAGATTGGAGAATTGGGCGCAAAGTAACAAAATGAATTTCAACAGGGACAAATGTAAGATTCTGCACTTAGGCAGGAAGAACCAGGTGCACAAGTTTAAGATGGGGGACACCCAGCTTACATGTGAAAAAGATCCGGGGCCCAACAGTATGATGCAGCATAGTGTCCAGATCAAGGGAAGGTATACCACTCTATTCTGCCATAGTCAAACCACACATGGAGTCGTATGTCCAGTTCTGGGCACCACAATTTAAGAAGGATATTGACAAGCTGGAATGTGTGCAGAGGATGGCAACCAAGATGATCACAGGTCTGGAAGCCAACCCTTATGAGGAAAGGCTGAGGTATGCTTACATCAGCAATGCAATCACTATGTGCATTTGTTACCATATCAGAAATGCGGCCTCAAATTAACCTTAAGATTTAGGGTTCTCACTAGTAGCATTTTCCTTTTGACCTTGATGACTTAAACATAATGTACCAAACTTAGTATATTTAAGAGGACACCCTTCAGATATCCAATACTGTAACAGGATATGTGGAAAGAAGCAGTATCTTAGCAAAATTTGTATGCAGGTGGTTATGGCTTTAAATTATAGATCTTTCAGAATAAGAGCACCATTGTAATCATCCCCACAACTGGATCCCAGCAGCCCATCTCCATCAGAAGACAGTGCTGCAACCTTATGGACATCTTCCAAAAGTGTTTGCTATATAACCCTCATCGTAACTGTCTTCTAGCCTTGAAATGACAGACAGCAGGATAACTTACGCTTTCATGTAGTCCTTGATGTACTTCTTGTAAGACTCTTTAGTGAAGCTTGTTTCCTGAAGGTGGTGGTTCATGACAATGTCAACACCGGTGACAACGGTAGCCTCTGCCCCTTCACCATCTGGACCTTCAGCCGACGCATTTCCACCAATTAAAGCATCATCTATTTCACCTTCTTTCCTGCTCACCATCTAAACCATTCATTGAAGAAAAATACCACGACTGAAAAGCAAAATCTAATTGTAAAATGATCTGCTCCTGTTCATTAATCTACTCAAAGCTTAAAAGCAGAGTTTTAAGTCCTGAAACTTGTTCAGCTATGAGCAAAGCTATCCAAGTGGAATTTGTCACCAAAGGGAGAATAAACTGCCCAGAGAATCTTAGATTGGAAGTCTTTATGATTAAAACTCTAATTTTCAAGGTTTTCGAAACACACACACACACACTCTAAACCTGCTACTTTTTACTTCTTCCCATCAAAATTAACACCACGCCTCAAATTACTCAGTCTGGATGTCGTCATTACCACTATGGAGGCTTAATGGATGTGTCAGAGTTTATCTTGCAACCTAGCCCCTCTCAAGTCACTGTGACATCTCTGTTATAAAGGTGACCCATATTGGCATGGTGATGCATAGATTACGAAAGGCTAAAGCATGGATCTCTCCCACTGCAACTGTGCAGACCAAAACATGGTCGTTGCACAGTAATTGTGAGCTTTGGTTACTTTATGAGTTCATAGAAGAGGCTGAAATTTCCCAGTTTGCCTCACATGGTGCCAAATCCCACCCCCAATTACAGAAGTTGATCGAGTGCCTGTGAAGGGTAGCAACTGCTAAAAGAACGGCCTCATGGTACCAAAGCACATTTGAGCTATACTATAATATAGGGAGGGGCCTGGGAGAGACCAGGGTTCGAACCCCACCCCACCTACATAAAACGAGTAGATTTCCAAACAAAGCCTACCTTCCCTTCCACTTCCAGGCAGAGTCCGCTGGCCACTTCTTTGACCTTGTAGATGTCCGAGAACATCTCGTCTTCTGCGGGCGGAGGAAGGAGGAAAGCGCGTGAGGGGGGCTCCCCATGGTCGGCCGGTCATTCTCCCTCCCGCAAACCCCACCCTCCTCTCAGGGGTCGCCCCTCTTTCCCTCCCTCCCGCCCTTCCGGTCCAGGCCTTGCCAGGCCCCAGAGGTAGATGCGGCGCCGCCGCCTCCCGGAACGGGAAAAGGCCTCGGGAAGACTGCGCCGGAAGCCAAGAGGGAACACGCCGGAAGCGCCGCCAAAGGCCTCCAGCCCCACGGCCCCTTCGGCAGCCCCGCTCACGCAAGCGCGGTAGCCGCGGCAAAAAGACGCATGCGCAGTGAATAGAATGCCGGGGGCGCCAGTCTTCGCTCGGCCCCCCCCCCGCGAACCAGTCTCCCTTCCCCCTCTCTTCTGGGCCGCGCAGGCGCAGTGCAGCGGGAGGGCGCGCGAGGTGCCTAGCCCGGGCCGCGGAGCGGCGCAAGCGCAGTAGGGCGCCGCTGTGGGGGCTCCGCGGGGGGCCCGACCTCGACGGCGCTGAGGGAGATTCGCTTACGGCTGATGCAGTCGCGGTAGATGATCATGGCTGAGGCGTCGTCGGGCGGCGGTGGGTCGAGCGGGCGGCCTCGGGGAGCGGAGCGGCTGGGCGGCGACTCCCGGCGAGAGCAAGGAGCGAGGCGGAGAAAGGCCGAGGCGGCGCTGCCACTGAGCTCATATAGCCAGCGGGGCACGTCCCTGCCATCCGTGCGTCACCAATCCCTGCGCTCCCCGCCACGCACGGAGCTGTGACGCAAGCGCGCCCGCAGGCCGCCGGCCCGCCTCCCCGCGCGCACGTAGAGGCAAGAACGGGCAGAGCTGCTCTCGGCGGGCCGGAGGTAGAACTTCCCGGTTCCTTCTCCTCCCGCCGCCCATAGGAAACAACGCAGAGGCGGTTTCGCAGCAGCTGGTCCTCGCTGAAACTGAAGCCAGGAGAGGAGACCCTGATTTCGTTGATTTCAGCCTTAGAAACGTAGAATCATAGAATTGGAAGGAGTTCCAAGGGTCATCTAGTCCAACCCTCTGCAATGCAGAAATCTCAACTAAAGCGTCCATGACAGATGGCCATCCAATCTCTGCTTGGAGAGCATCCGCCACCTCCCGAGGGACGTCTGTTCAAACAGCTCTTCCTGTCAGAAAGGCCTTCCTGATATATAGTTGGAAACTCCTTTCTTGTAACTTGAATGCATTGGTTCGGGTCCTACCTTGTCTGGAGCAGCAGTAAGCAAGCTTGCTCCCTCCTCCATGCCACAGCCCTAAGTATACCCAGATCCTTCAACTATTCCTCATTAATCTTGGCTTTGTTATAAGAATTTTAAGGTCTCAAATACAGAATATTCATAAATGCACGCATATCTAAATAAATGAACCATGTGTCTGAAATAGTATGGGAAAGCGATCCTGAAGCCATTTTGACTCTCCCAATGACCTCAAATATTCCTCTGCAGTAAGGGAGGCAAATGGGGAAAGCCTTCCCATTGCTTTTTTTCCTTGCAAATCCTGTCTTAAGGGCGTATTTGTGTATGAATAGGGTGAGCCTGTGACCTGGATTCAGGAACTACAGTATTAACCATAACAAAAGAATGGCCAGACTGCCCAGGTAATGCAATCAGTGACCATTATCAGGAATCCTGGCGTGCAGGATTTCTGCTGTAAACCGCCTGCTTCTGTGATGTATGTATGATGTATTGAGGGGTGGTCTTGGGCTACAGGGTGGGCAACTTCAAACGTCTATACAAGGGCTTGCGCACCATTGTTCAGGGTTCTTCTCTCTCCTCTGTGTGGTGAGTGGGGACCCTGTTGCAACAGTTCCTTAAATAAAGATCAGGCTTACTAGCCACTTTGCTTCTCAATAAGTGGCGTAGCGTGGGGGGTGCAGGGGGGGCCGGGCGCAACATCGGGGGGGGGGCGCTCGCACTCGAGTGCTAAAATCCACGGGTTAGGGGGCGCAAATTACTTGCCTTGCCCCGGGTGCTGACAACCCACGCTACGCCACTGTTCTCAATATACTCTGGTTGACCTGTGTTTTCTCCTACCGATAGCGAACCTACTTAAGGACTCTATATGGGCTCCAGAATACCCTATAAGGGAAAGGGAGCAGTTTTTCTTATAACTTCTAGCTCCTAGACCCTTGATCACCCTAGTTGCACTCCTCTGCACACATTCCAGTTTGTCAACATACTTAAATTGTGGTGCTCAGAACTGGGCACAGGACTCTATGAGTCACCTTGCCCCGTGGGTGGGCCAACCCTTCTGAGCACCGTAGTTTAAAATGCACAGTCATAATTCCCAGCAAGCCTCAAACTACAGTGCCCAGAATTCTTTGAGGGAAAGAATATTCCTTAAAATGTGCTTGAACGTTATATTGTGTACACAGCCATAGAGTCTGCATGCAGTCCTATCCAGCTAATTTCTATCTGAAATCAGGTCACCCTATGCTGGTGTGGTCACTCTAGATTTTATGCTGATGTGGCACGCAAAATTTCCAGCTGCTCCTCTGCAGGGTTGTCAAACAACACAGGAGTCCAGCTAGGGTAACTGTTTGGCAACATCATAATTTGTACCTTTGCATTATTCACTCCCTCCCTGGTTGGGTGATGCTTAAAACAACATCACCCTGAGTTCCATGATGGAAAAAATGTGGGATAAAATGTAATAAAATAAGTAAGTAAATAAATCATTATTCCATTACTGTACAATTTATGCATATTTTTGTGTGGTTCTTTTTATGCAGTAGAACTTTTCCATGGCTTTTGTCCAGAGCTTCTCTCCTTACTTAATTCACTGACATTGATCCTCCAAGCAGACATGCTTAGAATCAGGCTGTTGGGCCACATTCCTATACAGTGGTGCCCCGCAAGACGAATGCCTCGCAAGACGGAAAACCCGCTAGACAAAAGGGTTTTCCGTTTTGGAGGTGCTTCGCAAAACAAATTTCCTATGGGCTTGCTTTGCAAGACGAAAATGTTTTGCGAGTTCCTGCGGGGTTTTCTTCCTCCCCCCCCCTTTACCAAGCCGCTAAGCCGCTTATCAGCTGATCCTAAGCCGCTAAATCGCTTAACAGCTGATCCGCTAATCAGCTGATCCGCTAAGCCGCTAAACTGCTTATCAACTGATCCGCTAAGCCGCTAATAGCGCTAATCCACTAATGGGCTTGCTTCGCAAGACGAAAAAACCGCAAGACGAAGAGACTCGTGGAACGGATTCTTTTCATCTTGTGAGGCACCACTGTACCCAAGTACTTGGGAGTAAGACCCATTCAGCAGACAAGCATAAAACATATAGCTGCAAAAATAGCAACAGTGCTACAAACATGTATTTGACCCACCAACCAAAAATTTGGCTGAACAAAATTCAGTGCAGTAGTACCTCTGGTCACGAACGGGATCCATTCTGGAGGCCCGTTCGCAACATGAAAAGAGTGCAACCCTGTGCACATGTGGGTTGCGATTCACCGCTTCTGCGCATGACATCATTTTACGTGTCTGTACATGTGCAAGCAGCGAAACCTGGAAGTAACCCTTTCCGGTACTTCCAGGTCGCCACGGGATGTAACCTGAAAGAACGTAACATGCAAATGTAACATGAGGTATGACTGTACTGATAAGCTTGCAAACCACATTCAGTAAAGAGAAGGCAGATCAATTATTATTTTTCCTATTTATTATTTAAATTCTATACATGCTATTTCAGTGTTCACTGAGTGATTTCCATCACTCTTCAGTCTCATTATTTGTATGATTTTGATCTATACCTATTTCGTTTGAATTCTATCAGGGGATGCGGGTGGCGCTGTGGGTTAAACCACAGAGCCTAGGACTTGCCGATCAGAAGGTTGGCAGTTCAAATCCGCATGACGGGGTGAGCTCCCATTGTTCAGTCCCTGCTCCTGTCAACCTAGCAGTTCGAAAGCACGTCCAAGTGCAAGTAGATAAATAGGTACCACTCTGGCGGGAAGGTAAACGGCGTTTCTGTGTGCTGCTCTGGTTCGCCAGAAGTGGCTTAGTCCTGCTGGCCACATGACCTGGAAGCTGTACATTGGCTCCCTTGGCCAATAAAGCGAGATGAGCGCCGCAACCCCAGAGTTGGTCATGACTGGACCTAATGGTATATTTTTGGTATATCAGTATATTTTTAAATGATTTTCCCCCATACACAACCACTCGTATGTTTTTTAAAGCTGTTGTTATTTTTAATCTGGAAGCCGCCTTGAGCCCCTTTTAGGGGTAAATGAATGAATGAATGAATGAGTGAGTAAGTAAGAAAGTGTTATTACAATTCGGTAACTCGTTCTCACCCATTCACCTCCCATCGTAATTTTGGGCATAAGCCACGTTGACGTCAGACACATACTCAGGGGGAGGGGGGAGAGGAAAGGCGGGGCTTCTCCGGCGCTGGAGGACGGAGCTTTTCCCATTGGCTGAGCTTCGAGGGACGCTGGCAGACGCGCACGCCCCGCCTCTTCGCTACGCACAGAGAGAGAGAGAGAGAGAGAGACTGACTGACTGAGACTGGCGCATGCGCGTTTGCGGGCTTCCCTTCGCTCGCCCGCCCGGCTTTTTCGGCGCCGACGCTGCGGCGGTTCGTCGTCTCCCGCCCGGGCAGGGGCAGAAGCGGGAGGCGGCTCAGGTTTGGCTCCTTTCACGCCGTCCCTTTTGGGGCTGCGGCCTCTCCGGGGTGGCCGGGCTGAAACGCCTGAGGGGGGGGGCGGATAACGTGAGGGGGAGACAGTCTCTTCTTTCCCGCGCTTTTCTGTGAGGGGAAAAACTCCCCCCTTCACTTTTTTTTTCTGGGGGGGGGGGTACCTGGTCCATGGGGCGGTGAAGTCCCCCCTACACCCCGAAGGCGGAGAACTGTTGTCATTTGCTAAAAGTTAAACGGTAAAGCAGACACGCAACAAGCAGGCGGGGGGGGGGATGTCGTTGCCCGCCCCCCTTTAATCAAGTAAATGGTTATAAAATTTTAGGGTGAACGCACATAGTAGACGCACGCTTCAGTCTTCCCAGCCTCCCAAAATTGAGGAAATGTTTCATCGAGAAAATTGCATATTATTTTAGCGCCCCCCCAAATTGCAAATTGCATATTATTTTAACTATCCCCCCCCAAAAAAACCACACGTCTTGGCTCTCCTAATGGATTATTTCCTCTGCAGAAGGAGATCTCCTGGAAGAAATAATAATAATAATAACAATAACAATAACAATAACAATAATAATAATAATAATAATAATAACAACAATAACAACAATAACAACAATAATAATAATAATAATAATAATAATAATAATAATTTATTTATTTATACCCCGCCCAGCTGGCTGAGTCTCCCCAGCCACTCTGGGCGGCTCCCAATCAAATGTGAAAAACAGTACAGCATTAAATATTAAAAACTTCCCTGCCTTCAGAAACCTTTTCCCATAGTTCTTTCATTTACCAAATCCTGCCTTAAGGGCATATTTTGTGCATGAATCCTGTGACCTGGATTTGCAGACTCAAGTGTTTACCATCACAATAGAATGGACCAGGCTGCGCAGGTAACTCAATCCGTGTAACGTCATCAGTGACGTATGTGTGATGCTTTTAGGGTGGCCTTTGGCTAAGGGGTTGAGCAACGCCGAAAGTCTTTGTAAAAACCCAAGAATTACCAACGATAGAAGAATGACAGATGAAGATGATGGATTTTTTGGAGCTAGCAGACCTAACTGGAAGAGTTCGCGACCAGAAGGAGGAGGAGTAGCAGGAAGAGTGGATTAAATTCAATGATTACTTACTTAAATATGTTACGTTAAATTAACTGAAAACAGCTTGCAGATACATAATTGGTTTAGGATTTTATTTATGTTTACTGATGAATTTATATGTTTAATTTCATAATGTGAAGATCTAAGGATATTAATGTTTAAGTTAAATTTTATAAGAATGTTGATTTGGAAAACCGTTAAAAGGACATGCAATGAAATTCAACCAAGGGGAAGCAAGGAAGTCACTTAACAATGTTGATAAGTGTAATTTTCAATAAGGCTATGATTTATGTTTGTTTGTCTTATGTGTTTGTTTATAATGTTGTGAAAACCAATAATTTTTTTTTTGGGGGGGAAGAAAGTATTTGTAAAGAATATAAAAGATTCCTGCGCACTTTGTTATTCTTGGTCTCTCCCACCTCCTTGCAGGGCGGGGAAACCGCTGCAAGAGGAAAATAGAGATCTGCCTTGCTTTCCACTGGATCCTGCCTCCACCCATTCTTCTCTGACTGATCATGGACTTAGGGGACTCATCAAGTCCCTTTGGGGAGTTAGGTAGCAAAAGCCAACCCCCCATTTTTTTCTGCAACGAAAATAAATAAAAATACTTAACTGACCAGTTGCATAGCAGATAGCTTGGTTCTGCCACCCAACATTATTCCTGGCTACTCCCATGCCCCCAGCTACAATTAAAGCCAAGGGGGAAATGCTCTAGTGCAGTGTTTCCCAACCACTGTTCCGCGGCACACTAGTGTGCCGCGAGATGTTGCCTGGTGTGCCGCGGGAAAAATTAAAACATTCGAAAGATAGCTTCATATCCGGAGAGGCGGCCTTCAGGCGAGTTTTAATTTTAATTTTCCTTCTCCCACTTAATGCCCCACGCTCGCCTGAGCAGCTTGCAGTCCTCGGTAACCACGGCGACCCGAGGGAGGGGAGGGAACAGGGAAGTCGAGGGCGGCGGCGAGCCGCGATGACGTCAGTGGGCCGCGCCGCCTCGCCCTGGCACGGTGTGAGAGCCCCGGCTAGTTGCGCGAGCTTCGGAATAAGTGGGATCCGCGTGCGCGAGACCGAGATCGCGGGTAAGGAGCTCAGCCCTGGGCAGGAGGAAGCGGGGCCGCACGTGCGGGCCACATCCCCACAGAGAGCGAGCCTCCCCCGGCCCACCACTCCGGGCAGGTCCACTCGCATGAGGGGGCGGCGATGGCGACGGCCGGCAGCTTGCCTGCAATGCCATCCCTCGAGCAGGTGAGGAGCCCGGAGGCTACCAGATGCGAGTCCTCTTTCCCACCCTGCTCGGGAGTCCAGAGCACTTGGTCGCATTCAGGATCTAGAGTGGGGAAGCGGGGCTTGTGTCTGGGCTGGACACATTGGGCTGCCTGTGCCGCTCGACCTGCGGGGAGAAATCAGGGTGGGAGTCACGAACGTGAGGCAGGGCTGCCAAGTGTGGCAGAAGAGGACACGGCCGTCGCACCTGTCCTTAGGTAGGAGCTTCTTCCGTGTCGACCTGCTGCCCTAAAGTCTTGGCTTTTTGGCGGTTGGCACAGAAGGAAGGCAAGGGGGAGGGGGAAAAATTGAAACTTACACTTTCGTGCGTCCCTCCCGGCGTGACGCTGCGCGCTGACGTCACGGGGCTGTAATGGTGGTGTGCCTCAAGATTTTTTTCATGAAACAAGTGTGCCTTTGCCCAAACAAGGTTGGGAAACACTGCTCTAGTGCACACATGGCGCTATTACATGTGCTGCATGATTCCCGTTTCCCATATTTCTATGTTTAGTGTGGCAGCGGCTGCACTCTGGAACTCCCTGCCTGTTGACATTATGCAGGTGCCAAAGTCGGGGTCATTTTAATCTCTATTAGTATTATTAACTTTTGTATGTCTTAAAGTAGGAATGTGGGTTTTATTTCTTTATTTTACTGTATTCCTGGATTTCAGGGGGTTGGACTAGATGACTTTCGTGGTATCTTCCAACTCAACAATTCTATGATTCTATGTTGTATCTATTTTGTATATGGCTTTGAGGTTTTCTTACAATCAAGCGGTATTCAAATTTTATGAAATAAACAAACAACAACAACAAAAATAAAACATTCCACCTGCTTTTAAAAGGCCACAGATAATTCAAGGCCAAAGGCCTGGTTACAATGGAAGTAAGGTAAAGGGACCCCTGACCATTAGGTCCAGTCGTGGCCGACTCTGGTGTTGCAGCGCTCATAACGCTTTATTGGCCAAGGGAGCCGGCGTACAGCTTCCGGGTCATGTGGCCAGCATGACTAAGCCCCTTCCAGCGAACCAGAGCAGCGCATGGAAACGCCGTTTACCTTTCTGCTGGAGCGGTACCTATTTATCTGCTTGCACTTTGATGTGCTTTCGAACTGCTAGGTTGGCAGGAGCAGGGACTGAGCAACGGGAGCTCATCCCGTCGAGGGGATTCAAAATGCTGACCTACTGATAGGCAAGTCCTAGGCTCTGTGGTTTAACCCACAGCGCCACCCGCTGAATGGAAGTATTCAGTTGTAAATTAGGGGTTAATAAATTCTGGTTGCTTCATGCTTATTTATAATTTTTTTTAATTACACTTAATATATCAATTTAATATACCAGCCTTGTGTTCTCATGCTCTGGAGGGCAGGACACAAACCAGTAGCTTGGAACAGTTTCCCTCGAGGCTGTGGGCTCTCTTTGGAGGTTTTAAAGCAGAGGTTGGATAGTCACTGATGCTTTAGTTGAGATTTCTGCATTTCAGGGGCTTGGACAATATGCCCCTCAGGGCCCCTAATCCCTGCCTGTTCCCTATCTGACTGTCAAGACCTATCTCAGCCCTAACCGAACCCTATCTAACAGTTTTAACTGCCAGGGTCTAACTTTTAACTCTCCTTCCTCCTGACTGGATGGAACGCTACCCAGCTCTGATTAGTTTCTAGATCTACAGGAGGCTGACCCAAGGTCCACCCATCACAATATGTGGTTGAAGTTTAGACCCTGTAGCAAAGGAAAATATTTGGGAAGTGTATACAACTCATAGAAGAGGTGGAAAAGTTTTGTTAATGGGTGAATTTATTTTTAATTTATTAAATTACCGTATTTTTTGCTCTATAACACGCACCCGACCATAACACGCATGTAATTTTTAGAGGAGGAAAATCCGTAGGCATGCCACCCGTAGGCATTTCCTCCATAACACGCACAGACATTTCCCCTTACTTTCTAGGAGGAAAAAAGTGAGTGTTATGGTGCAAAAAATACGGTAATATTCCACCCTTCCTCTGAGAGACAGAGAGTACAGGGGGTTCCAGTATAGACCAGCAGACACAGAAATGGGTTCCAATATCTTAAAAAAATTATGGCATCATAACTATTCTGAAATAATCTGAGGGTGCTCCCGGATTTGAATTCATTGTGGTATTGGTGCTCGTCATGCCATGCATGTAAATTTTGCAGTGTTCACACTACACTGCGATTAAAATATAAGCCCACGCACCCACACATCAGATTTCCTCTGCAATGAAACATAGTCCTGGAAATTTCCACGTAATTTCCACAATGATATGTAAAGGAGCCAGAAGTTAACTCTGGGATTGCACACAAGTTCCTTAGGATCTCATATTGCCCACCCCTGCATTAACTATTGTTCAGGATTTTCTTTTCCAATCAAATTTTCCTCTTGCAGGAGCACTTTTATATTTAGCAAATGCCACCAGGTGGCACTGTAATACACCATCTCTAAACAAACCTAAAAATTACAGCAAACTTAAATACTACAAATATGGAAACTACAAGATAGTTAATTTTAATTTTTGTATTTTATAATGTTAGAGTGTTTCACTAAATTACCTTACTTTTTTCTCTTTATAACTAAAGATTAAATAACAAAACAAGTTATGTGGTATTTCGGATTTTTGGGAGAATGGACCACTTTGTCAGATGTATGAAGTTTTCTCCTTACTTGGCAAACCATATTCATGGTTACGGACATCAAAATAGTAAAATCAGGCAACAGTGATGCATCAGGTTTCTACGCACAGTCCAAATTATTTGAAGAAGGAAAGTACTGGATCAAAAAACTTCTTGCATAAAGTTATTTCTCAGTACATTTTTCTTATGTACTCAGTGATTTTCTCACTTTATCAGTTTTCCAGTCTTAAGTTCAGTTCCCCACATTTCCGTATCAGTTTGCATTTTTTAAAAAAAGAAAGGTCTCATGAAAATTCATCAATATTAAAGAGATTCCTCCCCCCTAAAATATGCAAATCATATTTTTCCTAACTATATTTTTTTAATGCTGCTTTTGCTAATATTTCCTTTTTATGCATACTTTATTTGGATGGGGAACTACGTTGCAAAATAGGGAGAGCTGTGAATTTGAAAGGACTTCTGTGTTTCGGTTCATATCTTGTTTTAAAGTTGGTTTGCCTTTGAATGTGAAATGAGTCAGATTTCTCCCACATTTGCTAGTGGCAAGTCAGTCACCCCAGATCATTAATCCAAAATGTTTACTTAATTATAACAATTGAAATAACTCCCTTTGTGGGATCAAACTGTTTTTGAAATACACCAATGAGCCACTAGAACACTTTGCTTTCTCTGATACTGTTGAGCCACAGGAAAAGTAAGTTGGGATTGCAGCCAATGGCAAACAGAATCTGAGTCCGGATAGGTGGCAACACACGCTCAGGCACTTTCTGCAATGGCTTCCCATTTCTGGAACACTCCTCCGGGAAGCTCCAGGCAAAAAACATCCCTTTTAAACCAGGCCTTTGCCTTTTAACCATCTATGGCCATTTTGTATGGGTGGGATGTTTTAATGTAGTTTTACATATGCAAGTTTGAATCATTTGCATCATCCTGTGTGGCTGAGACATAGACAAAACTTTCCTATCACTTGAAAATGCAGTATTTTTCAGTGGAGGTAACTTATTTGGGTGGAAGTTATCAAGTGATGATTTTTTAAGTGCAAGTGTCAACCAGCCCTAGAACCAGTAGCGATCAGTGGTGTGGTGCTGGCAAAATGGGGTTTGCTCACATGCCTCTTCAACTCTGAGGGTTGCTCCTGGTTTCTGAGAGGCAGAGGTGAGGTGCGGGGAGGTCAGCGCAATGTGGTTGAAGCCAGCCAAGCATTTCTGCCTCTGTA
The DNA here is from genome assembly GCF_965112155.1 of Podarcis liolepis. Lineage (NCBI taxonomy): Eukaryota > Metazoa > Chordata > Lepidosauria > Squamata > Lacertidae > Podarcis > Podarcis liolepis. The sequence continues at coordinate 8,959,453 of NC_139556.1, forward strand.
CAGGGACGCAGGTGGTGCTGTGGGTTAAACCACAGAGCCTAGGTCTTGCCGATCAGAAGGTCGGCGGTTTGAAACCCTGGGAAGCGGTGAGCTCCCGTTGCTCGGTCCCTGCTCCTGCCAACCTAGCAGTTCGAAAGCACGTTAAAGTGCAAGTAGATAAATAGGTATCGCTCTGGCGGGAAGGTAAACGGCATTTCTGTGCACTGCTCTGGTTCGCCAGAAGCGGCTTAGTCATGCTGGCCACATGACCCGGAAGCTGTACGCTGGCTCCCTCGGCCAATAAAGCGAGATGAGCGCCGCAACCCGAGAGTCGGCCACGACTGGACCTAATGGTCAGGGGTCCCTTTACCTTTATATGCACCACACTGATCTCCTATGCCTTGCTCCACTCTTAGGAACCAGCAGCAAACCTACCACATATAGCACTTACTGAAACGAGTAGGAGTTTGACAATTTTTGAGCTGCCTCCAGCTTCCATTCACTTAAGAACACCTAAACATTATAATGTATCTTTAAATGAGGAGTCATTTACAGGATCATTGTTGATTCCCCGCCCCAAGCTGGCAAGGCTCATTGGACAGCAACAAGAAACTGTGTCTTTAGTGTCACCAGTCCAGTCGAGGGATGCTCTGCCAACAGAGATTCAGCAGGCGCCTTCTGTTCTAACCTCTAAATGCCTGTTGAAAACATTTCTAAGCTGCCAGGCTTACACTGGCAATTGAAATATCCCTTTGCAATATTTGATCTCTGGTTTTCAATTTTTATATGTTTTCATTTTATGGTTTTATGCCTGGTTGTTGTAAAGGGCTCTAATTTTTATGAATGGCGGTATATAAATGTATGTATTTATAAATAAATAAAAGATATTCAAGATTGTCTCATCTCTTGCATTCATCTATCTCTCCAAGAGAACTATGACATGAGTTGCAAACCCTTACAAACCCCCAGTTAGTGACTTTCCATCCAGCCCCCTCTCCAGATTAATGGCTATAGGTCCTTTTGGGACCGATGTTACTATGAGGCATATTGAGCTTTTTGCCTCTGACATTAGATTGGGGCAGGTAGTGGAAGGATTCTGCTGCTGCTGTCCCTGATAGTTGCAGCTGCCTGGCTGGCACGTGTCAGACTGTGGAAGACCACTGGTGGGTCACTTGTCTTTTAAGTGCTGTCATACAGAACCAGCTGTCCAGCCATTGGCATTCAGCTAGACCAGCCAGCAGCATTGGAGCAGGCAGAAGCTGGCCGTGCAAGGGAGAGGTCTTCTACAAGTCTCACAGGACTTTGGGCCACTACTCTGTGACAATACAGTGGGTGCAATAAGCATTGACTGCTGCCACTCCATGGTGTGTGTGGGGGTGTCCCTCTGTTGCAGGCCGCAAAATGGCTTGGGCCACACGTCTTTTCTGCACCTCTGAACTGACTGGAGTGACACTTAGATAGGGCAGCTTTTCCTGATTTTTCCTTTGTTTTAAAAACAACAACCAGTAAGGCAGTAGACTGGATCTGCTGATTTTAACTGAATGTGTATAGGATGTGCTATTTAAAAGTATTAAGTGGGTTTTATCTTTGTAAGCAAACACGTTTGACTGAACTAGCCTTCATAAACTATGAGTTGTGTGCTAATTAAGTCCTTGCCCTGTAATGAAAGCTCATTTTTCAATAATATTTAAAGGTTCCATATTTCTAAAGGAGTTCAAGAAAGAAAAAAATGATCCATTTAAATGGGATATGACTTTATTCATCATTGCACTGATTTTCATGGAATTTCTCTCTCACACAGAGACAGAAGTTGTATATGCAGGATTTTAGTATTTCCTCTCCGGCTCCAACTTCAATTTGAAAGACTATAAAAGTTTGACTGGGTTCCAGTTGTGCATGGTTTGCTGGCCTCTGCTATGCAGCAGAGGCAAAGCAAGCCACATATTAACAGGCATGCTGTAAATCTTCAAGAGGAGTGTTTCCTTTCTTTGAACAGAACTGAGTTGTAGTTTCAAATTCTGGAAGTCTCCAGTAAAGAGACCTATTTAATGTTGCATAGAAACCAGTGGCCCTTGCATGTGAACAGTGTGCAATTTGCTCATCCTTCTACGTAACAAGCTAGCATCAGCTAGGTGGATGCTTACTAGGCTCAGAAGGCACGGCTGGTATGGAGCTGGATTGAGTTTTTGTGCCTCATCTGCCATGTCTTGTGATAAAATGGATTCATCCCACCCCGTCTTTTTCATTAGGCTCCAAAATCTGACCCCCCCCGGAAGACCCTTTGAAAACACACAGCACTTACCTTAATGAAAAGAAATACACAGCTTGCTTGAGAAAACAGCCATATTTACGTTTTAAATTAGTTTGCTTTGTGATTTTTTTTTAAAAAGTGCAGTATTGAAAGAAACGAGGAGCAATTCAACCAAACCTAAGCATTACCAGTTTGTAAAATATGCACAGTGCTTATCTTTGAGCTGATTGTGAACTTGTGAATGGATTACGTTTGAAATATGTGCTACAAGACATAATCTTAAACTGGTTTAAACCTTCAGGTAGGTAGCCGTGTTGGTCTGAAGCAGTCGAAATATATATAAAAAATAATAAAAAATGTCCAGTAGCACCTTAGAGACCAACTAAGTTTGTTCTTGGTATGGTACTGAAAACTATGGAGAGACCTGGTCTGAATAGAGATACTGGATTCCTATTTCATTACATAAGCTAATCATCTGCATACTATCCCTTGCTTTTTCCTGTAGGTCTATTGCAGTCGTTAACTGTCATCAACAGGTTTACCATACCCATCTCATACTACCCTCCAGAGAAAAACCCCACCCCACCCCACCCACCCACTATATATAAGGGTTTGGTGACTTCTGTTTCAGTGTATCTGAGGACGTGCCTACACATGAAAGCTTATACCAAGAAGAAACTTAGTTGGTCTCTAAGGTGCTACTGGTTTAAACCTGCGGAAAAGAGTGTTCTGGGGGACTGGTGGGGCAGGACCAGAAGAGGAGCACTTACTGGGGATCCTAAGCCCATTCATATTGGTCCTATGGCCTGGCAGCCCAGCAAAAAAGCGTAATGGCACAGTAGAAGTCAATGAGGATGGTGCAATCTTCAAAAAGTGGGTCCTCACTCACCTGAGATCCTCATCCACACTGCTGTGGCTGTGTGACCCAGCAGTCTGTTTTCGGTGATTTTGTCTGCTGCATCAGGTGGACAAATGCCATTCTATATGCTTTATCAGAATCAAACTTCTCTGAGAACATAGTAATTGACTCAAGTTCAAGCACAGATTGCCATGACCTAGTTGTATAGAATTTTGGCTATATTCCTCATAATGCTTGGTTTCCAGGCCCTTGATCATATTTGTTGCCCTCTTCTGCACACATTCCAGCTTATCAATATTCATCTTAAATTGTAGTGCCCAGAACTGGACACAGTATTACAGGCAAAGTCTGTTCAAGGCAAAATAGAGCAGGATTACTCCTTCCCTTGATTTGTACACTGTACTTCTGTTGATGCAGCCTAGAATAGTATTCACTTTTTTTGCTGCTGCTTTTGTTGTCTCATGCTCAGTTTGTGGTTTACTGAGATCCCTAGATCCTTTTCACATGTACTACTGGCAAGCCAGATGTCCCCCCATCTTATATTTGTGCAGCTGGTTCTTCCTGCCTAAGGGCAGAACTGTACATTTATCTCTTGCAATTCATTCTGTTAGTTTGGGCCCAGCTCTCCAATCTGTTAAGGGCATCTTGAAACCCAATTCTGTCTTCTGTGGTATTAACTACCCCTCACATTTTGGTGTCATCTGCAAATTTGCTGAGCATCCCCTCAATTCCTTTGTCCAAGTCATTTATAAAGATGTTGAACAACAAGAGGCCCAGGACAGAACCCTGCTGCTCCCCATTTGCCACTCTTTTGCAGAATGATGAGGAACCATTAATGAGCACTCTCTGGCTTTGGTCAGTCAACCAGTTACAAATCCACCTAACAGTTGTTCAACCTACATTTTACCAGCTTCTCTGCAAGAATATCATGGGGGACTTGATACCCTACATCCATAGCATTCCCCAGATTCACCAAGCTTATAACTATGTCAAAAAAAGAAATGAGTTTCATCTGACGTGACCTGTTATTCAGAAACCCATGCTGTGATTTTGCATCCTTTTCTAAGTGTTCACTGTTTAATCATCTATTCTAGGACCTTTCTTGGTATTGACATTAAGTTGACTAGTCAGCAGGAGGAGTTATTATTATTAAAATTTATATACGTGCAGAGTCTTCTCCCCCCCCCCCACTTTGAAGATGAGGACCACACTTGCCTGCCTCCTGTTCTCCAAGAATTATCAAAAATGATGGACATAGGCTCTGAAATTACATCTGCAAGCTCTTTTATTACCCTTGGGTGCAGCTCATCAGGCCCTGGAGATATGAATTCATTTCAAGTAGCTAGATGTTCCCTTACCACCTCTCTTCCTATTTTGGGTTTCAGGTCGCTCCTTGCATCATTTACTATGTTATCAGGTTGGGCATTGCTTTCCTTTTGGAAGGAAGTGTTTAGCAGTCCCACCTTCTCTCTGTCACTCAATAGTATTTGTCCATCTTCTCCACACAGAGGACCTAATACTTGCTCGTTTCTCTTGTTTTGAACATTGCCAAAGAAACCTTTTAAATTATGTTTAACCTCTCTTACAAGCTTGAGTTCATTCTTAGCTTTGGCCCGCCTGACCTTTTCCCTGCAACTGTTGGCTACTCGTGTGTACTCTTCCATCATGATTTCTCCTTTCTTCCATTTCTTATACATGCCCTCCTTACATCTTAGTCCATCTGTAAGCTCCTTATACAGCAACACTGGTTTCCATCCATCTTCAACCCCCTTCTCTTTGAGTATTTCTGACCATGGGACTTCACCCTATAGTTCCTTAAGCTTTTTGAAATCAGCCTCCTCAAAGTCCAGGGTGCATGTCTGACTACACTCAGTTTTCCCTTGCCTGTGTATAGTGAAACTCAAGAAGACATGATCACTTTCTCCCAAGGTTCGGTCTACTTTTAGCTTACCAGTCAGTTCCTCCCTGTTGGTGAGGACCAGGTCCAAGAGAGATGACCCCCTTGTTGCTTCTTCCAAATTCTGGGAAATCGTTAGCAAGGCAACTGAGGAATTTTTTGGACCTTACATTCTTGGCTGAGTTTGAGATCCAACAGATATCAAGATAGTTGAAGTCTCCTATTACTACAATATCTCCTCCTCCTCCTCCCTTCCTGTTTAATCAATTCCATTTGAGCAGCTTGTATTCCTCAGTTTCTACATTCCAGTCCTGAGTCTCATCCCACTAGGTTTCAGTAGGGTCTTCTGGGTCATATTTACCATTCAGTATTAAGAGCTCAAGTTCTTCTTGCTTGTTTCCCATACTCTCTGCATTTGTGCAGAGACAACACAAACCATGAGTCATTCCTCTGCACACTGCTCGCTCCTCCCTCCTCCATAGGGAGTCACCTGCTACCACCACATGTCTCTTTTCCTTCTCTGGGAAGCAGCAGAAATCACACTGAACCTTCAGCTGCTACCTTCGTGTGTTCTGAGGTCTGCAACTGCTGTACTTGCTCCTCTGGCTGAGAACTGGTGTCCAAGGTGAGGGCTTGGAATCAATTTTGTAGCTCCAGAGACACTCCTGACAGTCCAGCTTTTTTGTCCTATTCCTCCAGGGGTTTATCTCTAGTATTAACCCACCATCACCACGCCAGAGGGAGAAAGTATGTAGAAGCCCTTCAGTGCAGTGAAAGTGGTGGACATCAACTGAACAGTCCAGAATTCTGCATTTTAGCTTAGGCTTAAAGTGTAGGATTTAGTCTTGTTCTAATACATATAATAAGATAAGAGTAACTTACTTGGTGATGTCTCCCAACCTGACAGGTACAAAAAGGCTAATTTCAAACCCATTGCATTTTGTAAATCAATACCCAATTTATACTGAAATAACAGAAACCCAAATTTAACTACTTCGTACAACCATTTCATTTGACTTCAAAAGGCCATATTATTTGACTGTGAGACTGAATTATATTCATTTTTAGCAGACGCCTTATGTATGACATGAACTATTTATAATGCCTGCTTACTCCAAGTGAGTTTTTTCTATACCTTTTTTTTTTACTTCAATTTGAAGTGAAAGATACAATATAGAATTCAAATGCCTTTGCATTACATGTGTTTTTAAACATTGCTACATTCCAAAATACGACTTGACAAACAGTTTTGGAATAGTTCTGCTACTTTACATTCTTGCTCTTTATCCTTTCTTTTCTTTTCTTTTTTTGGTATAAAGGTTAATACATTGGGTTAAATGACATGTTTAAAATATGAAAATATGTTTCCTGTAGTTATCAGTTCTCTTTTCTGTCACTATTTTGCTCCCTGTGTGTGTGTCTTTGTGTGAAAAACTATCAAAGAAACAGAACTTTCCTGCTGAAAGTAAGAAAAATCAATAATTTTGGAACAAATGTTGGTATGTCTTAGCTGCTTCCTCCTTCAAATCCTGGTTTCAGTGCCTCAGAAATATCCATTCAAATGGATGATTAAAAATAATACAGAAAGAAAAGATTTATGAAGTATGATCTGGGAGTGATAATGACATTATATAAGGGAATGTTGGGAATTTTTCTACTCCAGGACGGTGTCATATCAGTAAAAAACAAGACCCTGATGTCACAGCCTAAAGCACGTGTCCACACACATCAGGAATCACAAGCATACATCAGATGTACATCCGAATGCACCCATTTGTTGCATTTCATCGCTTCCACTGGGATTTACATCTCCATTCACTTCCAAACGCAGACGGAAGAAGCATTTCAATGTGCATTCCATTGAAAGTAATCAACGACTCCCACAGCAAATCTGATTCATGCGGATGGCTCCTGATACATGCAGAGAACTGCTTTTGCTAGTGGATCATATCATTAGATTGAGTGACAAGTGTATAATCTCCACCAGATCTTTGGCATTTACAGTGAAATCGCAGTACGCTATATTGCTGGGGGTAATAATTCCTATGGAAGCAAAGGGGGAAAGTGCTCAATACATTGCACATACTAGACTGTGGTTGGCTTAAGAAGAGAATGGCGTAAGAAGAAAGCATCTGCAACTTCTTGGATGGTTTTCTCACATCCAGAGAGTTCTTGTTGGCAGTCTTCATCTTAAGGAAAGGTTGTGTTTTCAGTTGGACAATGTGTGCTATGACAACATGGGATGGGACTGTCACTGGATTCACCCTGGTCAGTTGTTACTCCTAGAGAGAAAAAAGACATTTTATTAGAACATCTGACAACCAAGTAGGAATCACTCTTGATTCTTCGATTGACTAGAAGGATATTTTGGTAAGTGATAATTTTGATTACAGTGTCTGCAGGCAGATGTAACATCCCACAGAACTGAATGCTGTCTAGACAAGCATCTAAGAAGAAATATTATGGTGGCCCAGGAAGAAAAGTAAAAAATGATTATGGTCACAGTCTTACTTGGAATTAATGGGATGTAAGTCTAGGACTAGCTGATCAGAAGGTTGGCAGTTCGAATCCCCATGACGGGGTGAGCTCCTGTTGCTCGGTCCTAGCTCCTGCCAACCTAGCAGTTCAAAAGCACGTCCAAGTGCAAGTAGATAAATAGGTACCGCTCTGGCAGGAAGGTAAACGGTGTTTCAATGCGCTGCTCTGGTTCGCCAGAAGCAGTTTAGTCATGCTGGTCACATGACCCGGAAGCTGTACACCAGCTCCCTCGGCCAATAAAGCAAGATGAGCACCGCAACCCCAGAGTCGGTCATGACTAGACCTAATGGTCAGGGGTCCCTTTACCTTTACCTATCTTGGGAGGCAACAGAACCCATAGAGAATAGGCAGGTAGACAAACCACTTTCCACAATACATACTAGATGCATGCAGGTATGAAGCGAACACATTCTGCAAATATCTATTATAGGGTTGCATGAACTGGGAAAGTGGGATTGGTCACAACTCCTCACTGCGTGCACATGCGGTCGCAAGCATGCACTTACTATCTTCTCAAGGCTAGGCACACTGAGCCTCTTGCTCCAGTTGGAGGAGCAGAAGAATGCGCTGCAGCTGCCTGGCCACCGCTGTGTCACCTTTTGTTTTGTTTTAAGTGCAGCAGCTGCCACACAGAACCAGCTGCCTGGCCAGTGACCTCATGGCCACTGACATTCAGGCAATGACTTCCTCACAGACCAAGGCTTGGTGCATGGCACTGTTTTGCTTGCTCTAGCTTCCTTTCCCCTGTGGCAGATGTCACTTTTGCCACCACTGCAAGAGGGCAAGGTGGAACTCTGTATGCAATGTTAGAAACATAAATAAAAGCTTTGTCAGGAACATAATTTTAACGGCAATAATCAGCCATACCGAGAGAGAGTAAGGGCTTGCCATGACTTCAGCAGCAGCTAGAGTTGCACTGCCTAAGCTCTGCTAAACATTTTGTTGCCATTACTCCTAAATATTTAAAGCGTGCTCCCTGTAGACCTGTATCGGCCATAAGTGCCACAAGACACCTGCCATAGTAGATTAAGGTATGCAAGAAAGGATTTTGCATAGTTTACCTCTAAAGCAGTAACCTCCTGCAAATTAGCAAGTTCCACTTTCAGCTCTGAAATCTCTGCCTCTGAATCTGATATCATTATCAAGGTATCATCAGCAAAAAAACTTATGGCCTGTTTTTCATCGCTGATCTTAATTCCTTTAATGTCATAACTGGCGCTTGTCTTATATGCTAAAGCCTCAGCCACAATCGTAAAGAGGAAGGGGGAAGTAAACAATCCTGCTTCGTCACCCTCCTCACTGCAACCACAAGTCCAGCACCTTGACCCTAATTGCAGTGACCAAATGAGAACACATTGTTTTACTAGATCTAAAAACCTCTGACCAAATCACAATTTTTCTAGCAGTTTAAGAAAAAAAGGGCCATTCAAGACTATCAAAAGCCTTGTGGATAGCCAACAAGACTCCTGCCCCAGGCCTCAGACAAGCTCTGCACAGGCATGACCATGTTTGTTGTTGTCGTTTAGTTGTATTCGACTGTTCATGACAATGCCTGCCTTTCTAAGCACCTATGATCTAGGAGGACTTCCCATGCTCAAGTGTCACTTGGCTCAAATCCTGATGGATGTGCAGTCCTTGGCCCTGACAATTAAGATTCTGTACACTGCTCAAGGTCTGCACACACCTCTCACTGCATAGCAATAACAAATGATCTATACATGTTTTTGGTTGAGAGCAGGTGAGAAAGCTGGAAGTACTCAGTTCAGAACTGTCACTGACTGGGGCCACTGTTTTAGTGGGCTTTGACACCTTCCCTGGGCCTTCCGCCATCACAGACCTTTCTTCTTCCTCCAAGAAGTCTGAAGAGAGCAAAGGATTCATGCATCCATCTTGGTTTACAGCCAAGCCATGTTGCAACCAGTCTCTTTGTTAAGTGTCTCTTTGCGTGACCAAATAACATAGGTGACTGGTTAGCACAAAAACTACCAGCTAGAGACACTTCCAGATGGCCGCCTCTTGCCTGGATGGAGGTGTTGTCACTGGTGAAGATAAGAGAACAGCAGACATGAGGGCAGTTTTTGTCTTGGGCTGGGCTTAGTCCCTCTGTATACTCAATCTGAAGTTACAACTTTGCTCCCAAGCCTCCAAAACTAATGGGGGAGAAAGATCTGTTGGGGTGTTGATGCTGCAACACCTTCCAGCTTATGCCCAGCCTGTATATATGTGTAAATAAAACCATATACAGCACAGTTGCCAATAACCTTCATTCTAAGGAATGCAGCCTTGAAACATGTCTGCTTGGACACTGGTGTGCAGTAACAGTACTGTGACTGATCTAGCAAACATTAGTTTGTGATGAAGGTCATAGTCACATGTAATGCTTAAAACCACTTTCGGGCATCTCTAGTGCTATCTAGCTAACCATCTGAATGCTGTTCATATTGAGCAAAAGAAGAAGAAAGGCATGTAAAATGCCAATGAGCTAATGGAGTCTGAACTAACCATGCACAAGACTTCAATGAAGATGCTGGCCCAGGATGCCACAGCTGTAGGACTGTGCTGTAAGGCTCTAATTCCATGCACACTCAACCCCATGCACTTGTCCTATTAAACAACTTACTAACTTGACTAAACATGCAAATGCTCATGCTATATACTCCTGCAGGATGTATTGCCAACTAACTTTTGCTGGATTGCTCGCATTAAAGGATCATAGAGGGGCAAGGAATCTCAAAGGTCATCTATAGTCCAGCCCCCTGCTGCTGAAGGAAATCAACTAGTATCCCTGCTAGATGGATCAGCCTCTGCTTAAAAAAAACTTCTACTGAATGAGACCTCCTAAGGCAGTCTGTTCCACTGTTGAGCTGCTCATATCACAAGGAAGTTTCAAATCTTTTCGTGTGTGTGTGTGTATGTTGGAATTTGTACCTATTGGCCTGGGTCTTACGCCTTGGGCCCTTCTAATATTTGAGATGGACATTATATTGCGTCTCACTCCATGCTTCTCCAGGCTAAACATACCCAACTCCCTTCAAACTTTTCTCCCATGAATCTATAGTTAAATGCCACCCCATTCAATCACTCAACATTTTTGGTTATCAGTAAGCAACTATAGTTATGGATATGGTGATTATCACACAGTGGGCCAGATTCAGCTGTTTATTTCTGCTAGTAGCAGCTACTGCAATGAGTCCCGCTTGGGTGACAAGGCTTCCTCCCCCTCCCCCAGTGCCCCTCAACTGCCTTGGGAGGTGTGGGTCAGGAAAACCTTCAGAACAGCATGCTGGCAGAGGAGATGGCAGGTTCTTCTGTCTGGCAAGCAGAGATGCTGATGTAATTATCATAACAGCACAACACTGAACAGAGATGGCTCATGGGGAGTGCGCCTGTTGCAGTTACACCGGCTCAGAGCTTATGGGGTGCCCAAGTAGGCTTTGCCACTATTATTCCAATGGAAGGTGAGAGGCTGCAGTGGCAGCAGATTTTGGAGTCATCCATGAAACATGAGATGCCGAGGTCTGCCACAACTGAATCCCAGCTCATATCTATACCATAGGGTAAAGGTAAAGGGACCCCTGACCATTAGGTCCAGTCGTGGCCGACTCTGGGGTTGCGGTGCTCATCTCGCTTTATTGGCCGAGGGAGCTGGCGTACAGCTTCCGGGTCATGTGACCAGCATGACTAAACTGCTTCTGGCGAACCAGAGCAGTGCATCAAAACACCGTTTACCTTCCCGCCAGAGCGGTACCTATTTATCTACTTGCACTTTGATGTGCTTTCGAACTGCTAGGTTGGCAGGAGCAGGGACCAAACAATGGGAGCTCACCCCGTCACAGGGATTCGAACCACCAACCTTCTGATTGGCAAGTCCTAGGCTCTGTGGCTTAACCCACAGCACCACCTGTGTCCCAACATCTATACCATGGTTGTACCCTTATTTCAAGAATATTAAATTACTTCATTGGGTGCTACTTTTATATAACTGGTGCTACACAAGAATTGTGTGGCTCTTGTAACTGTCATGTACATATGCAAAAAGAGCTGCTTGACCAATTTGCACAAGGTTAAAGGTAAAGGACCCCTGACAGTTAAGTCCAGTCGCTGACGACTCTGGGGTTGTGGCGCTCATCTCGCTTTATAGGCTGAGGGAGCCGGCGTTTGTTCACAGACAGTTTTTCCGGCTCATGTGGCCAGCATAACTAAGACGCTTCTGGCGCAACGGAACGCCGAGACCAGAGCAGCACACGGAAATGCTGTTTACCTTCCTGCCGGAGCGTGCTTTCGAACTGCTAGGTTGGCAGGAGTTGTGACAGACCAATGGGAGCTCACCCCGTCACAGGGATTCAACCCACCAACCTTCTGATCGGCAAGCCCAAGAGGCTTAGTGGTTTCGACCACAGCGCCACCCACGTCCCTCCAATTTGCACAAACAATCTGCAATTCCAAACCTTACAGAGTAAACTAATAGTACTGTAGTTGTTTAAGAAAAATTGCTCATGGACCCAGAAGTTTAAGTCCTGAAATCTCCTAAACTCTCCTTGGCACTTAAAACTGCAATATTACACACAGTTATTTGGGAATAGGCTACATTAAGCTCAGTAGGGCTTAGTTCTAAGTAACTATGATCAGGATGCATGACAATTGCAACAATGCAGGGGGGGTTGTGTTTGGGGGGGCGGGTAGTTCAACCAACTGCAACCAAATTGGTTATTATCACCATTGATTTATTCATCACCTTCTAACTTAGATTATAGGCAATCTTATTGTCATAAAGCATTTGTTTCATGTCCTCCTTTTGCATTCTAAAAGTAAAAGCTTGCACCCTTCAAAAAAGGCTGTCAAGGAAACCTCGTGTGAAAAACTTGTTTTGTTCTTTGTGCTTGATTTTATTTCAATCTGACCACTAACGAGCAGCAACAAAGTATTGGTACACCAATATTGTGCAATATTTTACATTATAATCCTTTTATTTTTAATTCTCTGCATGTACACACACACACGTAATTATAAACAGAAACAAATTTTAGCCGAAAGCTTTTATTGAGCAGCAACTATTCTGTTATTTATAAGCCCGTTTCCTCTCTCACAAAGAGACCTTTTGCAGGGTTCCCTCCCCCTCCTGCCTCCCTAACAGCTGCTCTCAATGTTGTATCCTGAGTGATGATGAGGTTCTGAAAGTGTTTTTTTGGAACAGATGGCTAGGAGAGTGCTGGGGAATGTGCCAGCAGAAAGCTGGGGGTGTGCCAAATCCTGCAGTGACTGAGTGCTTTGGGTTCCAGCTCGCGTGCCTTTCCCCTGCCCTCTGCCCTGAGTGGCGCCAGCAGGACTTCCCAACTAGCATTCTGAACATCTGGAGTCTGGGACTGCCAGGAGAGCAAGAGAGGCGGGGGGAGAAGGAGGGGGGGGTGGAAAACCCTTCCTGCTCCAGCTCAGCTTCCATCTACTCAACAGTGTTGCTCAAGCACAGAACAACTAAGAAGAAGAAAAAAGGAGCACATATGTGGGTACACACAACACACACACACTTGAAAGTTAACCAGTGGCAGGTCAACAACCTCCCCCAACGGCTAGTCACTGTCACATTCAGAAAACTAAAGCAGCAAGCAATATTGCCTTTCCAGCCCTGGAGTCAGAGTGGCTGGGTGCTACAGAGAAGGGAAAGGGCAGCCAAGAAACATCTAGCTTCTCTCTGATTGTGATGCACATGAGATACTTTCCGAGGATCACAGTCTGCTCCTTTATTGCTCCATTGCACAAAGAAATTTGAACGCAATTCGCAGGATGTTGCTGGGTTTTCAAAAAGGTGACACAAACCATATAATGTCAAAATGAACCTATTCTAGTAGCAGTTACAGGTAGGTAGCTGTGTTGGTCTGCCATAGTCGAAACAAAGTAAAAAAAAATCCTTCCAGTAGCACCTTAACGGTAAAGGGGAAAGGGACCCCTGACCATTAGGTCCAGTCGTGGCCGACTCTGGGGTTGTGGCGCTCATCTCGCTTTACTGGGCAAGGGAGCCGGCGTACAGATCCGGGTCATGTGGCCAGCATGACTAAGCTGCTTCTGGCAAACCAGAGCAGCACACAGAAGCGCCGTTTACCTTCCCGCCGGAGCGGTACCTATTTATCCACTTGCACTTTGACGTGCTTTCAAACTACTAGGTTGGCAGGAGCTGGGACAGAGCAATGGGAGCTCACCCTGTCGCAGGGATTCGAACCACCAACCTTCTGATCGGCAAGCCCTAGGCTCTGTGGTTTAACCCACAGTGCCACCCGCATCCCATCCGCCACCCACGTTGTTGTATGAGCTTTCATGTGCATGTACACGAAGAAGTGTGCATGCACACAAAATCTCATACCAATAACAAACTTAGTTGGTCTCTAAGGTGCTCCTGGAAGGAATTTTTTTATTTTGTTTCTATTCTAGTAGCCTTTGTGTCCTGTGTCTTGTTTGTTTGTTGTACACACAGAGTTGATATATGGCAAATCTTTGTACAGTGGTACCTTGAGTTACATACGCTTCAGGTTACAGACTCCGCCAACCCAGAAATAGTACCTCGGGTTAAGAACTTTGCTTCAGGATGAGAACAGAAATCGTGCTCTGGCAGCGCGGCAGGCCCCATTAGCTAAAGTGGTGCTTCAGGTTAAGAACGGACCTCCAGAACGAATTAAGTACTTAACCTGAGGTAGCACTGTATTGCCAATTAAGGGTCTGAAGGAAGGTGTTGGGGCAGAATTAGATATCATGCATACAAAGGGCCCCTGGCAAATATCTAGGGCAAACATCTGAGAATCAGGGAACGATTAACCATTATGCTATGAGTACCTCGAGGAATGAATCTGGCGTCTTCTCATGGACAAATATCTAAGCAGTTCTGCACATTACGATAACTCAAGGAAACAACCATGTTACACCAGTTTTCCTACAGCAAATACATAAAATTATACACCCACACACCCACCCCTTGAAACCTTGGTCTAATTGAGATTCCCAGACCTCTCTACATGCTTGCGTAAAGACGTATGGGCATGCATTTATTACATTCACCCTTTATATATTTGCTGTGAGAAACGCTGGTGTTTCCTGCAGGAGTCCTAAGGGAATTTGCCTCACCCTGCATGAAACTATGCAAGTATCTCAGGCAGAGTTGGCCATCAAAGCAGTGTGGCCTCCAGGAATATTCCAGCTGGCCTAGGGGAACAATATCCTTTACCTCAGTCCTACAAACAGCAGGGTCAGCTTTGTGGTCAGAATTTTAAGAGCTAAAGATATCCATTGAAGCACAGCAGCTGCGCGTTCAGACTACAAATGCAGCAGCTGACTGCTGACAGGAGCCTATTTGTTTGAACGCAGATCACACGGATATTACATTAGTTGCACTGGCTCCCACCTTGTTCCCGGGCTCAGTTCAAGGTGCTGTTCCTTACCTTCAAAGCACAGGAGAGCACCTTCTTGTCTGTGGCTCCCCCAAACTGTAAAACTGCTGCAGGAAATACAGCGCACCACCTCATTGTGTGCTTTTATTGGGCTGCAGACAAAAGCACTTTAGGTGTGCATTTTATGGAAATGTTTGCAAATTCTGACTGCTCAGGTTTGTTGATCTGGCTGGTTGTTCTTAGCATTTATTACTGCTGGTGACCAGTTGCTTATTAACTTGTTATAACAGTCTGATAGCTATTTTACATTGTTTTGTACTGCAAGCTCCCCTGAGGGTTCAAAGAGGATGAAAAGTGTGAGGTCAATAATTCCAGTAACTTTTTTTGCTATGCTCTGAATGCTCACGGGAACTATGCAGTAGGCAAGGAAGCGAGGCCAAAGCTCAGTGGCAGAGCAGATATTTTTCATCTACAAGGTCCCAAGTATAATCCCCAGTGTCTTCAGATAAGCCTGGGAAGGACATATGCCTGGGAACAACCTGGAGAGCTGGTGCCATTCATAGATTATACTGAGCCGATGTACCAAGGGGCTGACTTAGTCCTACGTTACCAGGAAAGAGCCACATTTTATTTAGTCTGCTTTATCAACGATCTGCTTCTTCTCAGCCGTCATTCCTGCTGTAAGAGAAGTTCTTGTGTGTGCTGTGAGAGATAAAGCAAATGAAATAGTGGAAGTCTCCCATAATCCTCAAAAGCTGCATCTCTGCACAATTTACCTTGCCTCCTACGCATCGGCCTCCCCCAAGAGTAAGTAGATAATCTGGTGGCAGGAATGACAATTGGAAATTTTCGGTTACCCCCATGAATTTCCCTGCACTCAGAGGACACAGTTAACTGACCAGGATTTGTGTCCTGTCCTGATAGATGAGCCACCAAAACCAGCAACTTTTTCTAGGAGCAGACAATGCTTGTTTTTATATCATCGGAAGTAAACTTTTTTTCTGAGCATAAGAGTGAAATGGGCCTCTGATTTAAATCAGAAACATAGGCTCCGTCTTGGCTAGTGTTTCTATGTTCTACCTCTACAGCTGGAGGCATTGTGCCTCTGAAGAAGTGTTGCTGGGAATCACAAGTGGAGACAGTTCCTGTTTGTGGGCTTCTGGTTGGCCACTGTAAGAATCAGTGTTAGAAACTGAAATAGGAAAGATAGGAGCTAAATGGTACCTTAAAACCTAGGTTGGGGACTCAACAACTGAATGTCTAGGCGCACTTTTTTATAGCAAGAATACAAAGCTGAAAATGAACTGCAGCTAAAATATTGCATTCATTTTTCACATGGTGTAGTCCTTCCCCTGCCCACCCACCTAATATTCTTAAGAGGGTCTCTTCTCCGGTCTTCAGTAGATGGAAGTGGGGAGGCAGGAAAAAGGTCCTCTTTTCCTTCTACTCTGCAGTTTTAATCTGAAATCTTAGGCTCAGTACGGTACGCAAAGCTCAGAAACTGCTCGTGCTAATGAAATTCCCTGTCGCAAAATGCGCCTAGAGCAATGGGAGTTTCAAACACTGGTAAGAATAGGATGCTGGAATTGATGGCCTTTGGTCTAATCCTGCATAGTTCTTATGTTCAATTTTCTCCTATGGAGGGGGGGCAGCAGGCTTTTCAAAGCTGACTGAATGATGGCCCTCTAAGAGAGAGAAGCATAAAAAAAATATCTTTTTTAGTAGCTTATTAAACTCCTTATTTTTTAATTCCCAAACTACCTCCAGCACTCAATTAAACATTCACCCATACTGAACTCACCCATAGAGCTTAGCATTTTAGCACTGGAAGAAGTGAGATGGAGCACAACATTTATCCACGATTTCCTGCTGTAATAGCAAAATGGAACGGGGATGGGAAACAGTATTTCCATGCTGGGAACATCATATAGATAATCGAACACAAAGGTTATACGCAAGCCGGTAAATGTAACATCTGGCGCCTCTGCCTGCCAGAACAAGCTCTAACCAGCTACATCTGGGGAGTGTGAAAAGCTTGCCCTGCAGTGGAAAAATGGAACAAGTCTGAAAGTGACACAGGGAGGGAGAAAGAGGGAGCAGACTGTAGTATTGCATTCTGCAGTCAGGTGGGCTTGCTGGAGACTGATTATATTGGCTGAATCTTTCAATTCACAATCAAATAATTTCCTATGGCTACTTAGTGAACAGCCGGCTAAAAACACACACCACACAGAAAGCATGTTAGTTTCCAGGTGGAAAAGAGAGGGTTTGTTTAAATAACCAAACTGTAGGACTAAGTCTCTCAGCCAGTACAGAAATGCTGTTGTACAATCAAAGATAAAATGGATGGATATCACATCTCTTTAACAGGGCTTTACATCTAATATGGACAGTGGACCATAGCTGTCAACTGTCCCTTATTTGGCGGGAAAGTCCCTTATCCCAGCACTGTGTCCTGCTGCTGTCCCTTATTGATGATGTCCCTTAAATTTCCCGGGTTTCAAAGGAAGCAGCTCCTCTCCCTCCCTGCCTGCCGGCCAGGGAGAAGGGAGGCTCCAACTGTGTTGCTTGGCTGCGTTGCTCACCCAATAAGGAGTCTAAGAACGACTGGAGGGTGGAGCTTGCATGCCTTGTGCCGATCAAATCGGCCGCGTTGCCTGGGGACTCGCCTTTGCTCAGCGCTTCCCAGCGGAGAGGTGACGGTGGTTTTCCTTGCTGCATCCCCTTTGCCAGGTTGCTGCACTGTGGGAACCACCGCTTGAGGCTTCGCTTGGCTGCTGGCTGGGCTTTCTGCCTTTGGCTTGGAGGGGCTCAGAAGTTGAACATACCCGTGTTCGGAAAATCCCTTATTTTGGCTGCTGGATCCCTTATTTTTGAGGCTGCTGGTCCCTTATTTTCAAATCTGTAAGTTAACAGCTATGCAGTGGACACAGATTATATAAAATATGAAGCTACTTTTAAATTATATATTTAGAGACAGGAACATAGGAAGCTGCTTTATACAGAGACAACCCATTGGTCCATCTTCTCAGCACTGTCAACATGGACTGGCCAAGGCTCTTTAGTGTCTCCGATGGGAATCTTTGCCAAGCACACCTGTGGCTGTTGGGGGTTAAACCTTCTGCAAGCAAAGCATGCACTCTGGCACTGAGCTACAGCCCTTCCCATGCCACCCTTTATTTCTGAAAAATGCATTGTATCTAATGGTACATGCAAGATGCAGCTGGGCGACAAAAGGGATTTGCGAGGACTGCTGATCAGCCGATTGGTGGCATCTGCAAAGCCTGTTCCAAGCCCCTGCAGAGAGCTGCCCCTGGCACTTTGAAGTTAGGGTTTGAAAATGCCATCCACAGTGCAGGGACGTAGCTACCTGTTCTGGCACCCGAAGCGGTGGGGGTGGGGTGATCCGCCTATGGGGGCGCCATGGCAATCTGTGCATGGAGTCTGCCTGGCAGACGCAAGCCCCACGCTGCCGTTTCTGGCAGCACGGGGCCCCGAGCCACCGCGTCACTCCCAGGAGAGACGCGTGGCCTCGGCGCGCTGCAGGCTAGGCCCTGTGGTAGATGCTGCCCCCCCCCGCGACGTGCCATTTTGTCACCCCTTCAGGGATGACACCCGGGGCGGGGCGGGCCACACACCCCTCCCTATGCTCCTGCCACAGAGTGCTTCAACCTGCACGGTTTAATTTTAAACCTGACATCAAGTTTCATCCATGTAGTTTAAAATTCACCTATCGAACTTGTCCCACCAGGGAGAGAAGTATCCAGCTTGCTCTCCTGACCCAAGCCCCTTCCCCTAAATTTATGGGGTAAATTCATTTTTTGACCTAACCTCGCTGTGAAAAAAGGCTGTTGCACCTGCCTGCAAATCAATGCTGATTCTGCTATTGGCTTACCCCATATGTACATTTATTCAATTCAGCCAGGCATGTCCAAAGTCCATTCCGAGGGCCTAATCTGGCCTGTCTGTCGATTTTATCCGGCCCCTGTGACAGTGTATGTCCTGGGGTAAAATCCTTTAAAAAGCTCAACTTTGGTTGGCCCTTACGCATGTTCACTTCATTAAATCTGGCCCTCTTTGAAAAAAGTTTGGGCACCCCTGAAAGCCTTTTTCTTTTCTTCTTTTCTTTTCTTTTGCCATTTTTTCAAAGCTAACAAATTGCTCCAGGGGAGGCAACTTTGTGATGTCACAGAGGTGAACCGCCAGTGATCCATGTGCTTGACTACGGCTGCAAATGTACAGAACAAAGTTTCTGGCCCTGACCCTAATTTACATTCCCTCCACAATCCTCTGACTTAGCCATGCTGATCTACCAATAAGTCTCTGATGGAGAAGAATGGGGTCGTATTGCTGTGTCTATTTATAAACTACATTTTAATGAAATGATTGCTAGGATAAACAGAAATCACATTGTTCTGGGGAGCAGGTAACTCTTAAGAGTCAAGAAGTATCCCTCAAGCTTAGCTATCCATTTGCCCATTAAAACCCAGCTGATTTATTACCCTGCATGCAACCGAGTCTGAAATGCAGACAGGAAGTTCACTCGTAGTTTACAGATCTCTTTTTGTCATAAAACCCTGAGCAAAGGCATCAATCTCTCCTCTGATTTATCCATGTCACTTTCTGGGCGGAAAACTGATGGAAGACTTGGTTTCCTCCTTAGCATAGTTTGATGAAGATTTCAACTAATTGACTAAGGGTTTTAAGTTAACCTAAAGGAATGCAGTGCATGATAGGTTTCTTGTTTATCTTTAATATTGGCATTTGCACCTCTCTTTTAGGTGTCTGTTCACATGGCAAAGTTGTGTAGTAGTTAGCCTAGTGTCAGGCTAGGAGAGGAGAGATCTCCATTCAAATCCCCTTTCACCAGTGAAACTCACTGGGTAATTCTGGGCCAGTCATTCCTGTCAGCATTATCTGTCTCAGGGAGTTGTTACGAGAATGAAAATGGAATAAGGATGCAGCCTTAAGCTCCTGGTATAAAAGGCAGGATATCAATATTTCTAAAAGCCTCCAGATGATTGCTTGGTACTTCCCAACATGCTATTACAGAACTGTGCCATATGTCTGGGAAACCCAGTTCATGCATAACTTGCCCTTGTGTGTTTTTAGATCCCTGTGAGAGTCCTATAAATCATAGGTAAAGGTAAAGTCATGGACGACTCTGGGGTTGCGATGCTCATCTTGCTTTACTGGCCGAGGGAGCCGGCATTTGTCCACAGACAGCTTCCGGGTCATGTGGCCAGCATGACTAAGCTGCTTCTGGAAACCAGAGCAGCGCATGGAAACGCCGTTTATCTTCCCGCTGGAGTGGTACCTATTTATCTACTTGCACTTTGACGTGCCTTCGAACTGCTAGGTTGGCAGGAGCAGGGACCGAGCAACGGGAGCTCACCCTGTTGCGGGGATTCGAACCACCAGCCTTCTGATTGGCAAGCCCTAGGCTCTGTGGTTTAGACCACAGCGCCACCCACATCCCCATATAAATCATATGGGTGCACAAAAAGGCAAGCATAACGTAGCTCCAGGATGATAGACAAAAGCGTGGGGAGAGCCAGTGGGTAAGCCTTCTTGTCAGAAGGGGGAAATGCTAATTCAAGATTGCAACCTGCTACTTCAGGGGCCAACCTAACATGCCAGTACTCAGAGGGTAAAGAAGCAGTTCTGACAAGCCTGGATTCTGCTTTGGATGTCCATACTAGACAGGCTGGTGCCACTTCTGATTTTTTTTTGGGGGGGGCACATTAAATGGATTTTCTGTAGTCTGATAAAAGCTGGAAAACACAGGAGGACAACATTTTGATGACCCTTGGGAGCATCCTTGTTTTGGAAGTCATTCCCATGGCCTCCTGCATGGGAGCACACTCTCTGTTCATGGGGGTGAAGGTGTTGATATTTCTAAGTGGAGACACCAGAGCACTCAGTCCATGTTTAAAAGAATTTGTTCCTTTATTACTGCCCTACAAGTAGTGCTGCTTCACTCACCATAAAACTTTAGCTTTCCCTTTCAACCCCTGAGTATTCATTATCTCACAGCCTAAATTACGCTAATTGCCCTCTGTTTGCTGCTATTCCAACAGAAAGAAGTTACCCAAACTAGTCATTCTGAAGATAGGAAGGCAAGGCCACAGTGGGGCCTCGTTAATCCTCAAGAGGCAGAACCCACAATTCTTTCTCACGGCCTCCAACCTTCTCAGGTGCCAGGGAAGTGAGAACAGCAGCCCAACGTGTGTGTGTGGGGGGGGGGGGTGTTTGTGTGCAGTTTGAAGCCCTGACAAATACGCAATGTTGCGATACTCTCAAGCCGATCAGGTGTTCAAGTCTCAGTAAGGGGAATGGGGTAGTGTTAAAAATTGCAGTTCCACCACTGGCGGCGAGGGTTGGTTCAGAGAGAGATTAATTGCCTTGTCTTGTTGCCTTATGCTCCCCTCCTCAGAGATTACATTAAACAACACTGAAAAACAAAGTTGAATAACTGTGTTTTTATGGTTTGCAAACAGTGTCCTAGAGATGGCTGTTTTCAGGGAATATAGCAGCATAGCTTCATCAATATTACTCTTGTATTCAAACATAGAAAGGAATGCAAGTGAAGCATGTAAATAAACTTCCATTAGAACGTAAATAAAAAGGTGACAGGATGCAGAAGATTGGAGAAAGGCATAACCAACAGCAAAAAGAACCAGCAAATGTTGGTAAGACTAAAGAGGTTACGCATCCATTTATAACTGGCTGTCATTTTATCCTCCCGAAACATACCTTCCTTTTTTTAGACCTCCCTTCCGCTTGCAAGGTTCTAGTGCACTGCTCCACACATTCCGAGAAGCTCATGTTACTGTGGTCGGCACTGTAATCCAGGTTGGCTAGTCTAGCCAAGGAGAGTATATAGTTACATGCTATCCTCAGGATGGCCAGTTTGGATAGCTTCTGTCCATAGGAATAGCAGGGAACCTAGAAAGACCAAGAAGAGCAAATTAGAGCGGATCATCAAAACCCAACACTTGAAAGGCTACCAGGTACACCTGTTTGCTCCTGTTTCACCTTGCAAAATATTGACGGGCAACTGCAGATGTGAAACTGTAACATTACCATAGCTAGCAATGATAAAACCTCAGATGTCGAACCTCTGTGTTATACAACATGCAGCTGTTGGTAAATAAATAAATCATCATCATCATCATCAAATTTCTTGCTCCTTTTATTTGCAAAGGGGTAACAATCCCGTTCTTGCTATTTTCCTGGAGAACAACTACCACTCGTTATATAGGACAAACATTGCATGTATAAATAAATAGATGTTGCATATTCTACTTAATGTATGGAACTCAAGCTATTGTCCATGCATAAACCTCAGATGGGACTGCTATAGAAACCATTGATTGACCTACATCATTCCAGGCTTGCAGCTGCAGACATCTGCCAACTGCTACAGAAGCTACCATGGTGAAGCCACGAGATCAACCTAAATGTGTTGATGCCACTGTGTGAACAAAAACAACAGTAGCAGCAGTTTTCAAGCACTTATTTCAGAAGTCTGCATAACTGACCGAGGGAGGCAACGGGGCAAAATAAATAAAGTGAAAAGCAAAATCTCTCAGACAACTTTCAGCTCTCCCCAGACCTGTTGTCTGTCTCTATGCATATTAACCTGGGAGTAAACACAATAATATGATCATTTGCAGCTAAGTTGCATAATAGCTGGGTTATACAAGATGATGCTTTAGGTTTCTTAAGTAGATGTCACATAAATGTTGATGGTGTTACTGCTGCTTGAAGGTGTCTAAGTGGCTACCCTAGTTCCTTTCCCTGACCATAGCCCATTTCATTCCCTAACGCCACCATAGCTAGCTCACAGGTGTGTTCAGGTGGAGTCCCTTGGAGTCTTCCCATTGTTCAGGGTTTCTGGGGTCTTCACCAGAAGTCTAGACTGTGACTTGTTTCCTCAACTCCACTGTCACTGTGGCCTCAGCTCTACCAAATACTGTTACTGGAGTCCTCTCCCGCAAGCATTCGCAGCTTTCAGGTTGGCTACTCAGTCTTCATGAGCTGCCAGCCTCTGCTGCTCCTGACTCTTCCTCTCCAGGCTTCTTCGTGCCTCTTCAGAGTTCATCAAGGCTTGCCTGCCTGACCCTCATAACTGTACTGAGCTTGGCCTTGTATTCCCACCAGCTTGTTCTGAAGGAATTCCAAGTCTCCATTGGCCTATAATGATGGACTGATACATGACCACCTTTGGATGCTAGAGCTCTGTACATAAGAGGCAAAATCTTGAAAGTACACAGTCGCACCCTTAACAACAGTGACTATCACAGATTAACTGCCACTTGGAGGATTGCTGGGTACATTTGTGTTTCTCAAACAGTGGGCCTCAGTGCCAGAGCCTGCCCAGAGCCTCCTGACTTGCCTGCCCCAACTCCTAACCATGTCCAGTGTCAACACAAGCAACTACTTGCATGCTGAGTAAAGGTGTCTTGGGGAAAGATGTTCAGAGGGGGAGAAAGTGTGAGAATCAGACTCTAGTTCCCATTTGCAGAGGAAGACAGCCCTGGGTCCTTTGACCCTTCAATTAGTTCTCTTTTCTCCTCCTATAAAAACCATGCAAGACAGTCTCTTTTAAAGTTTAAAGAACAAATAACTTTTACTTAGTGTACTTGCAGTTGCAGATTAAAAATACAGTGGTGCCCCGCAAGACGAATGCCTCGCAAGACGGAAAACTCGCTAGACGAAAGAGTTTTCCGTTTTGGAGGTGCTTCGCAAGACGAATTTCCTATGGGCTTGCTTCGCAAGACGACAATGTCTTGCGAGTTCCTGCTGGTTTTCCCCCCTTTCTCCCCCCTTTTTCTAAGCCGCTAAGCCGCTTATCAGCTGATCCGATCAGCAGATAAGCCGCTAAAAGCCGCTAATAGCGCTAATAGCACTAATCCATCAATGGGCTTGCTTCGCAAGACGAAAAAACCGCTAGACGAAGAGAATCACAGAACGGATTCTTTTCGTCTTGCGAGGCACCACTGTACCATGAGGCAGACGATACTTAAGTCGCAAAAACATCTTACATAGATTTGACTGGCATTTACAGACTGGCTGGTACTCTGAGACAGACAGTGGCACAACATAACATCCCTGCTGCCCTTACTGTTCAGACTGTTAACTGGCACAACTGTACCAATTGCCATAGCTGCCACAGAGTGCAAGACATCACAGAGTTCAACAGCGCTTGCAATTAATGCTTCACATATGCATTTTGGTTGCTAGCATCCCACGGAAAGGAGGACCAAAGGAGGTGTTGAAGGAGATTAGAAAGTGAGATTCAAGGTTAGTATTTATTAACAACAAATGAATTCATAAGCTGGGAATGAATATGAAAGATGCTACAGGAGGAAGAAGTGAATGTAAAAGGACCAGGGAGGAGGGAAACTGGTACATGGGCGTAACTGGGGGGAGCAGCTGTCCCCCCCGCATCAAGTAAATAAATAAAAAATACTTAACTAACTGACCAACTGTGTCACAGATAACTTGGTTCTGCTCCTCTAGCATAAAAAGTAATTATTATTACTTTTTCGTGTGAGTTTTTCTTTATACTGGGAGGGAGTAATTCAGAGCAGTGAACAGATACTTAACCTGTTCCTACCTGGTGGGTGTTGGGTTTTTTACTGCAGGTTTCCTTTGAAAGTAATTTCCCCCTCCAGGGGCCCAGATGAATGCATGGGAGAGCAGACACACATCTGGAACCCTGTGGGGAAGACGTAGGTTGGACAATGGTATATCAAGTGGGAAAGTGACCACAGGGGAAGAATTAAGCATTCCCTGCTGCCAAAGCTTCTCTGTTCCATACTGGTCTGCTACTGATTGTTTTTTGGGTGGGTGGTGAAGCTTTTTCAGGAAGAGTTACGTATCTGAATATGTAACATCTAGTTCAGCTCTCCGAATTTCCTCCTTTGGAGATGAATTAAATCAAGTCTTTGAAGCTTACTCTACATGACTTTCTTACAGAAGATTTGAAACACATGGTTTGCATTTCCCCCCCTACATAGACATGTTATCTGTGCAGGAAATTCACCATATCTAAAAATTTGAAGGAACCCACAAAGTAGGTATGCTGAAAATACTCAAAGGGGGGGGGGGAGAGAATGCAGCAATGTGCTCAAAACAAATAACGTTGTTGTTCTGCAAATGAAGTCTTCCAAAACAAATCTTGGCTTCCAACACAAATCTTGGTTTATCTGGAGAGAAACAAACCATGAACATTTGTTTGCATATGATGGTAAGCTTAGACTTATGGTTTGTTGCTCCTGGCTTGAAGTGCAAAGCAAAACATGAGGAGTTCAGCAGCACGCAGTCGTGCACTGTAAGCCATGTTCACAGTAAGCCATGGTTTTGGGCAGGAATGGAGAACCTCAAATCCAGGGGCCAAAACTGCCTCCCCCCAGTTTATTTTTATATGGCACTTGGAACTCTTCCCACACCACATTTCTCACAGGCCCTGCTTCTCACCCTGCTCTTGAACTCTTGCTTCTTTAGATGGAAGATAGAGAGGGGAGTGTCAGTGGATGTGGACACTTGCCCATTGTGCAAAAGTAAAAGGTGTGCTTGGTGACTCCGTCCACCGCTGGCCCATGGCCTGCGAAGATTGCACAGAAGGGAATGTGACCTCCCCAGACTGAAGAAGTTTCTCCATCCCTTGTTTATGACTTTCCATGATGCGTAAATTTGGTTAGTATCTCCCTTCCAGCCAGCAACATCAACAGTTTATCAAACTGTATGGAATATTCCTTCTGCTACAGGGGATGGAGAAAATCACTTGACAGGCATGGACAAGGAGACAGGGCTAGAGTTTTGTGGCAATTTTATCATAATCTGCTTTAATTGGTAAGTAAGATCATGGCCACTGGTCCCATCACCTCCTGGCAAATAGAAGGGGAAGAAATGGAGGCAGTGAGAGATTTTACTTTCTTGGGCTCCATGATCACTGCAGATGGTGACAGCAGCCACGAAATTAAAAGACGCCTGCTTCTTGGGAGAAAAGCAATGACAAACCTAGACAGCATCTTAAAAAGTAGAGAAATCACCTTGCCAACAAAGGTCCGTATAGTTAAAGCTATGGTTTTCCCAGTAGTGATGTATGGAAGTGAGAGCTGGACCATAAAGAAGGCTGATCACCAAAGAATTGATGCTTTTGAATTATGGTGCTGGAGGAGACTCTTGAGAGTCCCATGGACTGCAAGAAGATCAAACCTCTCCATTCTTAAGGAAATCAGCCCTGAGTGCTCACCGGAAGGACAGATCCTGAAGCTGAGGCTACAATACTTTGGCCACCTCATGAGACGAGAAAAGACCCTGATGTTGGGAAAGATTGAGGGCACAAGGAGAAGGGGGACGACAGAGGACGAGATGGTGGGACAGTGTTCTCAAAGCTACCAGCATGAGTTTGACCAAACTGCGGAAGCCAGTGGAAGACAGAAGTGCCTGGCGTGCTCTGGTCCAGGGGGTCACGAAGAGTCGGACATGACTAAACAACAACAGCAACAACAAGTTGTCACAGAAAAAAAAATCAGTCACAACATCAAAATCCCATGCTGCTCTTCTGCTCTTTCTGGAGAGCCTCTCTTATGCAGAGCAGGGAACCTGTGGCTCTTAGGATGTTGTCTGACCACAACTCCCATTATTCCCAAACACTGGCCAAGCTAGCAAGGTGCCATGGGAGCTGCAGCTCAACAACATTTGGAGGGTAATCTTCTAGCAACTTCAGAATTGGCTCTGCAGAGTCAAAATAGGTAAGAGGTATACTAAACTGTTGAAAGAATATGCAAGATTTGAAGCTACAGAAACAGTAGTAGAAAGGACAGGTAATTTGTGATCAGTTATGAATACAGCAAAGCAACATCCATGCACATGTAAATACTTCCAAGAAAATAGCTAGACCACAAACCATTTAGCACATCAAAAGCTGTACTTAAGTCAGTAGGGTATTAATTACTGTTGTAACAAGCCAAGATTCCTGTTCAGCTCATTGTTCTTGGTTTTTCACAAGGTTTATACACAGGGTTGTTTATAAAGTCCTTGATGTGATTAAAACATTGAAATGTTACTAAACTGAGATAAAGCAGCCGTTCTACTTACTATATTAGGTTGTTTAACCGCTTTTTCTGTTTATGCAACAAAACCTTAATTCTGATGTGGCTGAAGGTGAACATCTGCCATATTACACAACAACAAGTAAGATGTGCTTCAACCTTTGCAAAATAGAATTAATGATGGCTCTATAGCTGTAGCCAAGCCAGATCTTCCCCAATATGTCTCCTTGTTGGACAGGGACCGCCTTCAAAGGCAACATCGGCCCCTTCCCACAACTAACCTCCTTCAGTCATTCTCCTGTCACACAAAAAAACAGTTGTGTGGGGCTGCACTCACTTGGCCCTCATTTCCGATTCACATTAAGCACAGAACCTCCTTGTTGTGGGGATAGGCTTTCCAGTCATCCCAGCATTGAGCATCAACTGATGTGTGTGTGTGTGGGGGGTCTATCCTGCTTGGTTGCTATCTAGCCCACCCGTGCTGGCCAACTTTGCCAGATGGGCACGTCCACCCACCTGCCAATCATCACCTGATGTCATTGTGATAGCTGATAACACAAAGTTGTCAGAATTAGTCCACAGAGGAAGACAAAGATTTGGCCTGCTGGCCCACAAAGGTTCCTCATCTTTAATTTAATACTTAGGATGGTGGGCAAAAGTCCCCAGACCAACAGTCCATGTCAATCTTGGAACCAACTTTCAAGTAAAGACTGAAACCACCATAGCATAGTGTTGCTAAGTCAGTTTTTGCCATGCAGTTTTTGCAGCTTTTCAGAATGCTTCAATCTGAATAAAGAGAAGTCGGCTGTGGCTGGCACTAAAAAGCTAGTGCCAATGGTATTGCCAAACTGCTGGGGCACATCTGCAACTATTTCCAGAATGTTCATTCTGTAAAAGGTAAAGGGACCCCTGACCATTAGGTCCAGTCGCAGATGACTCTGGGGTTGCGGCGCTCATCTCGCTTTATTGGCCGAGGGAGCCGGTGTACAGCTTCTGGGTCATGTGGCCAGCATGACTAAGCTGCTTCTGGCGAACCAGAGCAGTGCACGGAAATGCCGTTTACCTTCCTGCCAGAGTGGTACCTATTTATCTACTTGCACTTTGATGTGCTTTCGAACTGCTAGATTGGCAGGAGAAGAGACCAAGCAACAGGAGCTCACCCTGTCATGGGGATTCGAACCGCCAACCTTCTGACCGGCAAGCCCTAGGCTCTGTGGTTTAGACCACAGTGTCACCCATGTCCCTCAACCACTGACTTAGGGAGAAGCATTCAAGCAGTAATCATCTTCATGACAACCAATCAGTCTTCTTAGCAAAATGATTGTGAATGTACCATGTCCAAACAGATAAAAGCAGATAAAGTAGAGGGAACAGGCAAGCCTGCTGTCTGAATGAACATTCATCTACTGATATACTAGGGAAATTTGCAACATTCAGTTGCAGCGGGGTTCTTTCCCTGGAAGAATTTGCTGTTCTTCACTGCTGAAGTTTGTCTTTGCCTATACACCACAGTATAGGTACTGACTACAGACAGAATGATAATGTTCTTCTTTCCTTACACTTCCTTCCAATATATCCACATATATATTTGTATCCACACTTCACACAGAGCCAAGCATAACATATGACCAAAGTTTGCAAAAGACTTTGCAAAAAAACCCCACTAAACAGCAATTCCCTGCCCCCCACCCCACAAAGGCTCACTGCTTTCAGACAATTTAAAATAAGAAGGGAGGGAGACAGGGAGAGAGATAGGGAGGAGGATTCACGCTACTCTCTCAGACAGTGTTCATTCAGAAAAGTTTACTATGTGATATTGTGTCTTAAATAGGAACAAAGGATACCGGTTTTGCCTTGGGATTTATTTCTTGTTTAGGCTTGTGGCTGGGTCTTTCTTTGGAAGCTCAAATATGGTTTACATCGAGGGTGAGAAAGCTGCAGCTCTCCAGGCACTGGACATTCAATTCCCATCAACCCCAGCCTGCGTGACCAAAGATGATGGGCACTGTAGTCCAATGACACCAGGAGTCCACAGGTTCCCCATCCTTGCCTTGAATGAAGCTTAATTCCAGAAATCTCCACCAAGGTACAGGATCATAATTTCAGAGCTTCAAAAATGCTTCAGAATCAGGTGCTCCCAAAGTCCCAGTGCTGTAGGCAATTTATCAAGCCACTTCCTCCTACGGGTGATGAGATAGCAAGAGAAGTCATTTGAGTGTTCAATTGTTCAATGAGTGTTCATTGATGCCCATAGGAACGTCTCCACCCCCATCGTTCAGCCCGGACACTGAGATCCAGCGCCGAGGGCCTTCTGGCGGTTCCCTCATTGCGAGAAGTGAGGTTATAGGGAACAAAACAGAGGGCCTTCTCGGTAGTGGCGCCCGCCCTCCCTTCAGATGTGAAGGAAATAAGCAGCTATCCTATCTTTAAAAGACATCTGAAGGCAGCCCTGTTTAGGGAAGTTTAGGGAAGCATACTATTTAATGCTGTATTGTTTTTAACACTTGATTGGAAGCCGCCCAGAGTGGCTAGGGAAACTCAGCCAGATGGGCGGGGTATAAATAAGTTATTATTATTATTATTATTATTATTATTATTATTAAGCATAATACAATGTCCCATCAGAGATCCTGCTTTTCAATGGCACATGAATTCTCATTCTTGCAGTCAGTGTTAGGCAACAGCTAAAGTATATTAACAGAAAAAGTCAATACAAATGTTCCTCATCCTCAGCAGTTATGCTTTTACCTATCTGCTGAGAAGCAGAAAAATAGAATCACAGAACTGTAGAGTCGGAAGGGACCCTGAGGGTCATCTAGTCCAACCCCCTGCCTTGCAGGAATCTCAACTAAATCATCCATGACATGTGGCCATCCAACCTCTGCTTAAAAACCTCAAAGGAGGGAGAGTCCATCACCTCCCAAGGGAGTCCATTGCACTGTTGAACAGCTCTTGCTGCCAGAAAGTTCTTTCTGGTGTTTAGTCAAATCTCCTTTCTTGTAACTTGAATCCATTGGCTTGGGTTCTACCCTTCAGAGCAAGACGGAACAAGCTTACTCCATCTTCCATTTGGCAGCCCTTTAGATATTTGAAGAGGGCTCTCACATCTCCTTTCAGTCTCCTCTTCATCAAGCTAAACATACCCAACTCCTTCAACTGTTCCTCATAAGGCTTGGTTTCCACACCCTTGATCATCTTTGCACACGCTCTAGCTTCTGAATATCCTTCTTGGATTGTGGTGCCCAGAACTGTGCACATGACTCCAGCTGGGGTCTGACCAAGGCAGAATAGCAGTAAATGTGGATCACAGCATCCCTTTTGGTCATGTTTGGATTTTAATAACTTAATGTGGTGACTGGACATGACATTTGTGGTCTTTGACCAGGCAGTAAGTACCACTTCAAATGCTATCCAAAGTGTGGGAAAGCCTCTTTCTCATTTAGGATCTTCATTTTAACTTGAGGATCCCATCCAAGAGGGAATGGAAATCTGTTTTCTGGTGTCAAGAGGCTCTTATAAACAGATAATTTGACTGAAATTCAATGTATGCAGATCAGTCTTACATTTATTTTTTCTTTGCTTTTAACTTGTGTTTCTATCTTATTATTTATGCTATTGTCTGGTTTTCTGTTCCCATATTGTACACCACTGTGATATTTCTTATCACATGGTGGTACATCAATATTTTTATAAATAAATAAAACTCCCGTCAGCCCCGGGGAGTGTGGCTGTTTTGAACTAAACTTCCCCATCAACTCTAGCACAGTACAGGAGCTGTAGTCCAAAATACCAGGTTTTTAATGTCCACGCGAGCTCTGTTTTTGTGGCACAAGTCGCAAAAATGCAATTAATGACCAATACGGATACTGATATTAAGCCTTGGCCATTGTCTGCGAGGGCTGGTAGGAGCTGGTGTCCAAAGAAGTGCAACAGCCTGGTTCTAAACAATACTTTCTAAAATTGTGTGGGAGACAAGCAGAGGGAACAAGCTTGTTTTCTCCTGCTCTGGAGGGTAGGATGGCTTCAAGTTACAATAAGGGAGATTCTGAAGAAACATCAGGAAGAACTTTCTGACAGTAAGACCTGTTCCAAGGTGAAACGGTCTCCAAAAGAAGGTTGTGGTCTCTCCTTCCTTGGAGGTTTTTAAGCAGAGGTCAGATGGCCATCTATCTTGGATACTTTGGCTGAGATTTCTGCTTTGCAGGGGGTTGGACTAGATGACCCTTGGAGCCCCTTCCAACTCTACACTTCTATGATTCTACGATCTCCCATCATTCCTGACCATCGGCCATATTGGCTGGAGTGGATGAGGCCAATAATATCTTGGGGGGCACCATGTTGGTGACTTCTGTCTTACACACACACACACACACACACACACACACACACACACTCCAAGGGGGAGACAGGATTTTTAACAAATACAACTTGGATTTCAGAACTTGCCCCCCCCCCTCTCTCTCTCTCTCACACACACACACACCCAACCTTGGAAAACATGTTATGAGCACAGAGCTGGCCAACTGACAGGAAAGTGTATTTGATTAACAGGAAGATATAATTTTCACCTAGCATGAGACCCGTGTGAACTTTTGATAATAGCATTGCTTCATCCAAGTTGAGTTTTTTGGCATGGGATGGGGGGGGGGAGGCAATTACAGGTCAACGCAAATCACAGTGTCAAGCCGAGAGCCGCATACCAGTCATTGTTTAAGCATCCTAGGAGAGAACCCAACGTTCTTTCGGAGCTTTCTACCCAAGCAAAACAGCCCCTTCCCTGCAACCCAATAATCAGATTAAGAATTAAGACCAACATCTCGTGAGCAAAGCGTTGAATGGCCCTTGGGCGACGCTGCGTGTTGTACAGGTCACCAACAAGTAATCTGCTTCTTTGGGTAGCCAATGATGCAAAGTGCAAGCATTTCACTCTTACATCTCTTCTAAAGAAGAACCAATTATGGAAGTAGGACTGATTTGAGCACAGCCTGCGATTTGCTGTAACAGGGGTGCTAAGTTGAATAAGGGGTGCTAAGTTGAATAACAGGGGTGCTAAGTTGAATAACAGGGGTGCTAAGTTGAGTAAGTCCTACCCCACATAATCACGTGACGTGGTGCATCGACACCATATGAATGGCAACTTTTTTGGGGGGAGGCCCCCTCAAATATTTTATTGGGGAGACCAGAAGGGCCTCAGCCCCTAGCAGTTGACCCCTATGTGCTGTAGGGTCCAACATGAGTTTACGAGGACCCTAGCAGAGGAGTCAGGATTTGGATGCCACCCTGCAGGGGTGGGAAGAGAGCTCTGACCCAAGGTGTACAGCCCCCCAAGAA
Organism: Podarcis liolepis; assembly: GCF_965112155.1. Taxonomy (NCBI): domain Eukaryota; kingdom Metazoa; phylum Chordata; class Lepidosauria; order Squamata; family Lacertidae; genus Podarcis; species Podarcis liolepis. Next base: position 8,991,749 of record NC_139556.1, read on the forward strand.
ATCCTCCTGACCCAGAGCTACTGAAATAAGCAAGGCACTTAGTTTCATGGGATTGCCACGCCAAAGCGCTCTATCTTAGTTAGTGGCATGGGATTTCTCGTTTTTGTCCCCCCCCCCTCCAATTTCAGGGCTCCCTGGACCCAGTGGCGTAGCGTGGGTTGTCAGCACCCGGGGCAAGGCAAGTAATTTGCGCCCCCTAACCCGTGGATTTGCGCCCCCTAACCCTAACCCCCAGATGTTGCGCCCGGTGTGGCCGGCCCCCCCTGCACCTCCCACGCTACGCCACTGCCTGGACCCTGGTTTTAATGCTAGGGCTTCAAAGGCGCACCGAGGAGAGCGTTCCTCTGAGCATACGCAGAGCGCCGGCTCCTTCTCAGCACCCCGAGGGGGGTCCCTGCCGCTTACCTGTTTCCTCAGAGCCTCGAAGGCGGCGCTGATGGTGTGCACGCGGGTCCTCTCGCGGGCGTTGGCCAGCAGCCGCCTCGTCTGCTGGATGGCGCGGATCTCCGGGGACGCTCCCGCCGCCTCGCCCGCCCGCCGCCCGGGCGACAGGGACGCCTCGCCGCCGCCGCCGCCGTAAGTCGGGACGCGCGGAACGGGCGGGAAGGGGCTCTCGAGCGGCCGGCACGCCATAACCGGCAAGCTGGGGTCGGCGAAAGCCTGGCCGCCCCCCAGACGGAGCGGCCCCTCGACGTCTTTCCTCGACGCGCGCGGGTGAGGCGCCAGCAGCCCCGCGGGGAAGGCGCCTTTCCTCGCCTCAGCGCCCGCCTCGCCGCCGCCGCCTTCGGGGGCCCCGTCCGGAGCGCCCGCCGAGGCCGTGCGGGAGCTCCGTCCGCCGCCGCTGAGGCGCTGCTTGGCGGGCTCTTTGCTCCGCTTCCTGTGGAGCTTCTGGATGCCGCCGAGCTCCTTGAGGCAGAGGCGGCCCCAGCGCTCCTCGTCGCCGGCCAGCGGCAGGTTCCTCATGGCGGGAGTCGCCTCTCCGCGCTCTGCCCGGCGACGCTGCTGCCGCTGCTGCTGCCCTGGCCAGCCGGGCTGTGCCCGAGCCCGAGCCGGATCAGCGCGTCATCTGGAGTCCCCGCCGCGCCGCCAGCCTCGCTGCGGAATGCGCGCCGCGGCGGAGAGACCCATCTGTGTTTGCTTAGCCGCCGTTGACACAGGAGCCCCTCGGGCGGGATCAGTCGGCTCGCCGGCGGCCTCTTGCCAGCGGGACGCCCGCCCGCCCGCCTCCCGCGGCCCCCACGCTGCCCCGCCGGTGCCCGAACAGCTGCGCTGCCCGTCTCTCTCCCGCTTTGTGCTCATGTTATTGCATCGCGCCGATTAAAGGCAGGCGCCTCCCCGCTCCCTGGGATTCCCGCCCCGCCACCGCCGAATCATCTCCATTTTTAAAGGTCCAAGGGCTGATAAGAATGAATGGCAGATGGCCGGGGCAGTGGCGTAGCGTGGGTTGTCAGCACCCGGGGCAAGGCAAGTAATTTGTGCCCCCTAACCCGTGGATTTGCGCCCCCTGACCCCCAGATGTTGCGCCCGGTGCGGCCGGGCCCCCCCTGCACCCCCCACGCTACGCCACTGGGCCGGGGTCATCCCGCTGTTGCCCAGGGTGGGCTGCAAACTGTGGGGTGGGCTGTGATAGGTGGGAAGGGGGTGTTTGACAGCCGCACCTTGGTTCTCAAACGTAATCAGTTCCAAAACCAAAGCATTCCAAAAGCGAGGCGCACTTTCCCATAGAAAGGAATGCAAAACGGATTAATCTGTTCCGGACTTTTCAAAACAACCCCTAAAACTGCAATTTAACATGGTTTTTACTATCTACGGAGAACATTGATCCGTCAATTGAAAGCAATCAACAATGTACTGCAGTCATGAGGTTTGAAAATCATTAGATGCGGTTGATGGAAGTCTCAGGCTTATAGCCAAAATGTTGTATAGGATGAGAGATGTTCTGTTCTGTTTGGAAAACATATGTAAAAACTAATAAAAATGTGTAATAAAAACAAAACAAAAAAAATGTACTGCAGTCACACAATCAGTAGCTGAACTGGGTTCCACACAGTCACACACACACAAAAAGAGCCACAAAATAAATAGCAAAGACAGACAGACCTCAGCGTAACACTCAAAACAGAAGGGTGGCACTCAAAGCAGAAGCGTAACACTCAAAACGGAGCATGTTCCACTTCCAAAAAAAGTTTGCAAACCAGAACACTTACTTCTGGGTTTGCAGTGTTTGGGTTCCAAGTTGTATGAGTCCCAAGGCGTTTGAGAACCAAGGTACCAATGTAATTGCAACTGATCCTTCCCTATGTGGGTTGAAGAGAGCTTCAAAAGCCTGTCAGCAAAATTAAAAGCTTAGGAATTAGGCTATATGGCCTAATTTTTGAGCAAGTCCAGCTATCAAGGAAGCTGGCTCTCCCTTTCTTACCCCGCTTAACAATGACTCAGGCCACAACTTATAATCTTGCATTGCTTCGCAGCAACGGCAGCAGTAAAAGCCATGCAGGCGAAATACTTACATTTAAAGCATAACCAGCATCACGCATCAGCCTGAGCTGCAAACAAGCAGAGGCATGTTTGCATCTCACTGGTCAAAGGAAGGGGGGAACAGGAAGTACTATGTGCTTCCTCTCCAAGAGAGGAGAGGAAATGACATCACACAGAGCCCTCTCTACCAATTGTGTTTCTATAGTCTGAGTTTCTGCCTATCTGCAATACAGCTCTGTGGACTTAGCCCCTTCTCATGCTAATTAGCAAGAATATGCATTTGTTAGGTTTGGCTGCTAATCTCCCACACAAATATTTCTTCAGAGATGTGGAGAACCTTAAAAAAAAGCCAAGTCTACTTTCCCACTCCTCTTCTATTTACATTCAAATGGATAAGCATGTAATGAATCAATCAAAACTCCTTCATTGGAGGTTTTTAAGCAGAGGTTGGATGGCCATCTGTCATGGATGCTTTAGCTGAAAATCCTGTATTCCAGGGGGTTGGACTAGATGACCCTTGGAACCCTTTCCAACTGTATGATTCTGTGATTCGTTAGTCAAGTGAAGTTTCCCATCTTGGGTAACAGGAGGGAATATATTTTCCTTCATTCTCCACATGCCAGGGAGATGAAAATGCCTACATCAGGAGAATAAAAGAAGGCTGAACCATTTTTTAGGTGTTTGCTTCCCTTGTCCCCAAGGCTCGCAGAGCGACACCAAAGGCCGCCTTTGTATTTACCCTTTAACACTGGAAGCATGTGGGAGGTGTGGGGCTGTCTGGGTGCCCCTGCCCCTCCACCCCCCTTGCTGTGCTGGCTGGGAGGTGGAGGTCTGAAGGGGGGGGGGCTATATGTGCATCTGGCAGAACACACTGGGGACAGTGCTGACGTTGGTTACTACTTCCCAGTTCTCTCAAAAGTTTGAAGCACTAAGAAGGAAAGTCCCTGTACCCCTAAACAAACATTGGGCTATCCCATATCATAAAGGTAAAGGGACCCCTGACCATTAGGTCCAGTTGTGGCCGACTCTGGGGTTGCGCCGCTCATCTCACTTTATTGGCCGAGGGAGCCGGTGTACAGCTTCCAGGTCATGTGGCCAACATGAAAAGCTGCTTCTGGCGAACCAGAGCAGCGCACGGAAACGCCGTTTACCTTCCCGCCGGAGTGGTACCTATTTATCTACTTGACTTTGACGTGCTGCTAGTTTGGCAGGAGCAGGGACCGAGCAACAGGAGCTCACCACGTCACGGGGATTCGAACCGCCGACCTTCTGATCGGCAAGCCCTAGACTCTGTGGTTTAACCCATAGCGCCACCCGCATCCCTATCCCATATCATACATACCTGCAATTGGGGAACTCATCACCTTCAAGCACAAAAAGCTTCTCGGTCAAAATGATCACGCTTCTGAAATGATCACAAATGCAACAGGACACCATAATATCATTAAAAACAATAATTTATTGAGGGTGCCCACAGCAAACTTTGTTTCAGGCCAGGACAAATCACACGCGCAAAGGGAAGAATGTCCTCTATAAGATGCCAATGCAACCCTCCTAGACCAAAACTTTCTGTGAGCTACTGGGGGGTGCCCACCCCAAAATCTGCTTTGAACCAGGACAAATCATACATCTAAACAAATGGGCAGTTGTCTTCTATGACACTGGTCTTCAACTTGTGGGTCACAGCCTGATCCAGGAACACCCTCACCATTCAAATATAAGGTGAAAGATGAAGATCTGCGTGCCCAAATGCATGTTTGGGTTAAAAGTGCTTCCTGGGTCTGAAAAGGTTGAAGATACCTGGCCTATGGGATGCCAGTGCACAGCCGATGGCAGCTATGCACACCAAAAGCAGACAAACCATGCAGAAAGAAAAACTATGTAACTGTGGGTGCCTACCCCAACATATACTTTGGGGCACCACAAACTATATAACAGGATATTCCAATATTTGAAACTATGATGCCAACAAAATTGGAGCAACAAAATTTTCAGAAACATTCAAGTCCATGCAGTTTGGAACGATTTGGTCAGTCATCTTGATTGCAAATGGCATTCAGCCGCTTCCGAAGATAGGCCAGAAATCCCTCCTTGAGGTCAGGAACCGTCACACCGAACCGGGTGATAATATCTTCAGAGGTGTCAGAATTGGTGCAGTTGGCAATCATCACACCAAATTGAGCAATGATATCTTCACCAGCATCCTAATCAGCGCAGCTTGAAATGGTTCTGCCTGCCATCTTAAATCAAGATGGTGTCAAACTGCTTCCAAACATAGACCAAAATGTATTCTTCAATCTTGGGAAGTGTCACAGCAAATTGAAATGACAATATCTTCAGATAGCACCAAACTGGCACAGTTTGGGACCATCAAATCACCACCAGTGATATTGGCTGGTGATATTTAAGAGGCATCCAATTCAGCGCAGATTAGAACAGTAAGGTCAGCCATAGATGGTGCTGTGAGAATCCTGTTTGACCCCATGGCTTTTGTCCTCTGATGCCCCACAGGTTTCATTCTGGCTCTCGTGTTGCTTAAAATTTAGAGTTTTGTAGGACACGAAGAAGCAACTCTCCAGAAGTAATGCAACCATAAAATAACCAAGGCGTGTAGCATCATGCCAGATCGGCCTTTTCTAGGAATAGACACAATTGGACACATCTGCCAACTATGCATCTAGGTTCAAGGCCAGGTCCATGTGTAGGTAGGGCAAGCAGTCTCATGTAGCCAGAATGCTTGAGTCTAATTAATGCATGAAGGGGTTAATGCCATAGAGTAAGCTGTCCTGCCAGGCTTAGCCTATGTCACTTCCCATCACCTTGGGAGGAAATGGGCCACCAAGCCTTTTGTTGTGCTTAATTTACATGCAAATTTGGTGTGTGAGGAGCTCTAAGTTGCTCCCTCCACCCACATGGCTTTAACTGGCATCTTTTGTTTCAAACAGGAATGGAGTCTGTAACTAGCATTTTTCTATACCAATACAGTCATACCTCGGGTTGAATATGCTTCATGTTGAACGCGTTCGAGTTGCACTCTGCGGCAACACGGAAGTAAAAGAGTGCGTTACTTTCGGGTTTCACTGCTCGTGCATGCGCAGACGCTCAACATGACAACACACTCATGTGCAGAAGAGGTGAAAAGCGACGTGCATGTGTGCAGAAGGGCCGTCGCTAGTTACGTTTGCTTCTGGATGCAAACGGGGCTCCGGAACAGATCCCGTTCGCATCCTGAGGTACCACTGTAGTTTAGGAACTCTTCCCATTTTGTAACCAAGCAACATTTTACTGCCCGTGCAAGTTTTTTTAAACTGCTGTATGGAAAAACACATGAATCTGACCTTTGAAGAATTTTGTAAGTAAACCTTTTTATAACTTACCAAGCGTGTGGCCTGTGTGCTAGGGAAGTGGGATACATTAGGATTCACTGGGAAAGGCACATTTTAAAGGTTTTACAGCCTATACTTCCATGCTTTTCTTTGCTGCATGTTTTGCCATGTTAAATCTCTGCATGGGGTCTCTCACCAAAGAGTACTTGCCCCAGTCTTGGGTTTGGGCTCCCAGGGATTCCGACATATTGTTGTGGATGGTGCTACATAATCCAAGAAAAGCTGTTCCCCTCAACAACCTCTCCAGAATGGAAGGCAATGGAAAAAATGGAATAGAACTGGAAGTCATTCTCATTCTAGTAGCACCGCAGACAAAGGACCTGGTTGACCTCTCCTAGCAGTTTCATATCCTAGAACAGCTTTTACCAACTTGGTACCCTTCTGATGTTTTGAGTCCTCCACTTCCATCTGCAACCAGCTTTTTCAGATGCATTTAAAAAAACAAAAGCAAAACTAAATGTTAAGGAGCAAAGACAGAACAAGCCCAGTGGGTACATAGCTTGGCAATGAAAATGAAGCTGAGACTCGATCTTGTATTATGGGCTTCATTTTAATAATGGTGCCACAATTAACCATAAGGCAGCATAAGCATTTCGATTTTATTCATTTGCTTGCAAGAGATATATTTGAAATTTATTTTGTATGTATGTTGCAGTGTGTAAATGCACATAGTGAAAATCATTCATATGGAAGAAGCAATGAGCTAGTCCTACAGGAACAATTTTATTAAGAAATATTGAGATAACATAAAAAAACCCACACAATTTGGCATGCATACGTCAGTCCCAATTTCTATGCTTAAAAAAAGCACTTCCATAAAACTACATTTATAAAAATCAGCAGATTGATAATATAAAGAATATGAGAAGACAACATATAGTATTAATAAAAATATTTTCCCCAGTATTAGGATTAATGTAGCCTGTAGCATTGCCTAAAATGTACACTGAGAGTTGCTAGAATATGAAGTTGGTGGTCTCTCACTGGTGGTTTTTAAAGCTATTTGGAGACTTAGAAAGCATATACAGGCAGGATTATAAGAGAATTCACTTGGAAAGGAATATGGCTAGTAAAATAAGGTACGAAACGAGTCTTTCCCTACCCAATATATATTGAGTGTGGCCAGCAGCCCTCCCATTTCATAAGCAGCAAGTGCAGTTTATTCCTTTCTAGTGAAAAGCTCCAAGATATGTGTGTGTGTATCATCAGTGTTGTGCCAATGCATAGTAAGCAAATAGAAGTGTTATATAGGTGTTCAGAATAATGTGTGAGAGCACAGCAGAAGGTGTAGGATGGCAGCTGCTAACCTAGCCTTCATTGGTGCCTCCAGGCAGGGATTCTAAGTACTGAGCTAATACTTCTTCTCCCTTAAAGTATCGTATTTTTCGCTCCATGAGACGCACCTGACCATAAGACGCACCTAGTTTTTAGAGGAGGAAAACAAGAAAAAAATATTCTGAATGAAACAGTGGATGTATGAATTTTATGGTTCATGCTGTGGTCACAGACATGTGATTTGACGGTGAGTTTGGGGTAGCCCAATGCAAAAACCCTGAGGATCCATGGGCTTTTACCTCCCCCCCTCCCAGGCAGCCTCCTTTACCTCTAGCATCCCTTATCTCTCTCCCCGATCGCTTGCCGATTAGCTACTTCCTTTCAACACCCCCTTCCCTCTTGTTTGTCTTAGTGTCTTTTCCTTAGCTGGAGCAGTTTTTTGCTTCACCTTTTCTCCTAATTTCTCTCCTCATTGCTTTAGTCTTCCTGTCTCCTCTCCTTGCAAGTTTGCTCTTTACCTCCCCCCTCCCAGGCAGCCTCCTTTATCTCTAGCGTCCCTTATCTCCCTCCCGATCGCTTGCCGATTAGCGGCTTTGTTTCAACACCCACTTCCCTCTTTCAAAATAAAAAGCATGATCTGCTTTTTGCCCCTGGGCAATTCGGCTCCAGGGACCACGCATTCGCTCCATAAGACGCACAGACATTTGCCCTTACTTCTTAGGAAGAAAAAAGTGTGTCTTATGGAACGAAAAATGCGGTAAGTCTCTACTCATCCTAGAAAGTTACGAAGCAAAATGTGCAGGTACCTTCTAATCACCACCTGTGAAATGAACCAGACTGCTTGATCCTGCCCGCCTGTATATTAAGCCAACGGGTGAAGTCGGAGCTGTGATTGGTAAGTGAGTTGTTTGAACATTAGGAATCCTTGGGGGCCTAAAGATCTGCTGTTTCCCCCTCCAGTTTCCCCCTCTTGGAATCGCCATACTTTTCCCTTCCTTTTTTCATAGCAAGCAGGAATGCAATTTTTTCCTGTGGTGGGTTTGTCTGAGATCAGGTCCTTGCTATTAGTTAGTTTCTGCAAATACACAGGAGTATTTTGTGTTGGCAAATGCAAAATGTTAGACGAGTCCCCTCACCGGGCGGCAAATGAAAACTTTGCAAATAATTTTAGGCATGTCTCCTGCTGTCTAGGACCAAAAGCCAGCCACTCATTTAGAATTCACTGTATAGTTAACTTACAGTATAAACTGCTTTGTTAATTATCCCTGACCTCTCAGCAACTTCCAGTACCATCAACCAGGGTCTGCTTCTAGGGTGACAGTCCGAGTTAGGGGTGGGTGATGCTACTCTGCAGAACAGTGTGCTGAGATTGTTCAGCGGTGCACCAGGATGTGCTGAGGGAACTGCAGGTCATGTTCAAGGTCTTATTGCTAACATGCAAAGCCCTGAAGAACTCAGGACCAGGTTCCCGAAAAGACCTGTAAGATCACTTAGATTATTCGTGGCAATTCTACTTATTGTGCCACACCCTACAAAATATCAGGGTGGTGATATGAAAACAGACATTTTCTGCTATTGCCCTATACTATGAAATATCCTCTAATCCGCCATACTTGAAGCAGCAACTATCAGTTGCTTCAGGTGTCTTATAACGGAGTATATTTTTGCTCAAGATCTTCATTGACCCATAAGATTGGACCATTGTTTTTATATTCTTTCATACTACTGTTTTACTGGTTTTATGTCATATTTTTGTTCTGAGGATATTGTTTATTGTTTTTATCTTGTACACTGCGTAGATATTTCAAAAATTTTGAGTGGTTTATTATTACTAAAATAATAATAGAAAGCTTCTAAATATACCGGATAAATATAAGAAATGGTCAGAAGTCCTACAATGTTTCCTTGCCTGCATATTTTGTTTCCCTGTTGGGAAGCAAGCAATACCTTTTGGCAACACAGATGAATTTATCTTCTTTGTGCTTTTCTCTGTGTGTGAATCAGGAAGGGGGAAACTTCATCACAAGAATCATGATCAGGAGCAAATATAAGATGGGGGACACCTGGATCGCAAATAGTACAAGTGATTAGGGTCTAGGGGTCTTAGTAGACCACCAGCTGAACATGAGCCAACAGTGTGATGCAGCAGGAAAAAAGCTAATGCTATTCTAGGCTGCATCAACAGAAGTATGGTGTGCAGATTGAGGGAAATAATAGTATCACTCTATTCTGCCTTGGTCAGACCACACCTGAAATACCATGTTCAGTTCTGGGCACCACAATTTAAGAAGGACATTGACAAGCTGGAATGTGTGCAGAGGAGGGGGAACATGATGATCAAGAGTTTGGAAGCCAAGCCTTATGGGGAAAGGTTGAAGGATCTGGATACGTTTCGCTTGGAAAAGTGATGACTGATGCTAGCCCTCTTGAAATATCTGAAGGGCTGACATGGAAGATGGATCATGCTTGTTTCCTCCTGCTCTGGAGAAACTCAAACCCATGACTTCAAGTTACAAGAAAGGAGATTCCAACTTCCAAGAAAGGAAGAACTTTCTGACAGTAAGAGCTGTTCGATAATGGAACGGTGTCCCTCGGGAGATTGGAGTTTTTAAGCAGAGGTTAGATGGCCATCTGTCATGGATGGTGTAGTTGAGATTCCTGCAGTGCAGGGGGTTAGACTTTATCATCCTTGGGATCCCTCTGAATCCTGTGGTTCTATGATAGCCTAAGAGAAAGGTGATCATTCTTTTGTCGATCTCATTTGTCCATAGGCATATCCTTTGCTTATTTACATCAGTTAGGCCCATAATAAAAATCCAGCACTATCTCTGGCAGCTGCAAAATCAGATCTTCCCCATAAATATCAATTCGTTTATATCACTTTAGTTGGCACAACTCACACCCCAAGAATCCTTTGAATTACGGTTTGGGAAAGGTGCTGAGAATTCTGTTAGTGGATCCCCACCCTTCCTTTCGGAACTGCAGTTCCCACGGCTGACCAATTACTGTTAAAACACTTGAAGACTTTGGTGTAAAGGTAAAGGGACCCCTGACCATTAGGTCCAGTCATGGCCGACTCTGGGGTGGCGGCGCTCATCTCACTTTATTGGCCGAGGGAGCCGGTGTGCAGCTTCCGGGTCATGTGGCCAGCATGAATAAGCCGCTTCTGGCGAACCAGAGCAGCGCACGGAAACGCCGTTTACCCTCCCGCCAGAGTGGTACCTATTTATCTACTTGCACTTTGATGTGCTTTCGAACTGCTAGGTTGGCAGGAGCTGGGACCGAGCAACGGGAGGATTCAAACTGCCGACCTTCTGGTTGGCAAGTCCTAGGCTCTGTGGTTTAACCCACAGCACCACCCGTGTCCCCTACACTTTGGTGTAGATCTGGCCAAAGTTTAGGACTAGCCATTCAAATGGAAATATCACAAAGCATAGTACTGCGTGCTCTCTCTACAGAGACTCATGCCTTTCTGAGACATATCTCTTCTTTTCCATCTCCCAGAGTAATAGGGTTCTGTTTAAGAACAAGAAAAATTTACAACCCACCAATTAAAGAAAAGCGGCAGCGGGGGGAGAGACTAAAGGCATCCAGTTGCTTCCAGGCATTCTGCCAGTGATTGAGTGACCTGCTGCTTCCTCTCAATATTACATTCCGCTGGCATGTCTGTTGCCCTGACTGACGCCAGCCTCCCATCTCACCCCCAAAGCAAACATTTCCAGTTGGCATCCTTGCCTTGTTTTTCTGAGGAACTCATTCACGGTTCTTTTAGTTGAAAAAGGGGAAAGGGGTGGGTGGGATTTGATAGGTTGTGAGCAGGAGTCGCAGGGGAACTGCTGCGGAGTTTTGTAAGACTATCTCAGAAGTTTTTATCTGAGTATCTCCAACTATTTCTTTTAAAATTCTGTTTCTAATTCAGGAATAATTGTTCCCCGAGGGAGACAGTCCACCCCTTCAAAACACTACCGACTAAAATGACCTGGAGAAAAACAAAACAAAACAAACAAATAAACAAAAAGACACAGTGAGCAGACACAAAATGGGTCAAAACTGAGAGTTTTCAGCTTCTCGTATGGGCAGGTTCATTTCTCCCATTTAGAGATAAAAACACACATGAGACACACAGAATTATTTGGATTTTAAATCCTGTGGGGATATTTGTTTGTGAGGAGTATACATGTTGCCTTATTTTTTTCATACCACGGAAAGAATGACTGCTGAGAACACAGTGTTCTTGCCTGCTCAGGGGGAGTGAGGGAAAGGACAGCGTTGCTCTGTGCTGACTTGGTCTGATGGACATATAACCAGGTTGGGAAGAAAGCCAAGTGCTGCTGATCAAAGCCAGCTAAGATGTGCGGCAACAGAGGATCTCTCTAGGAATGGCAGCATTGTGGACAGTAATACACCTGGACAATACTTTGTCATATGCTAACTGCTATCATAAGGGGCATGGGTGGCGCTGTAGTCTAAACCACTGAGCCTAGGGCTTGCCAATCAGAAGGTCGGCGGTTCAAATCCCCGCGACAGGGTGAGCTCCCATTGCTCGGTCCCTGCTCCTGCCAACCTAGCAGTTCAAAAGCACGTCAAAGTGCAAGTAGATAAATAGGTACCACTCTGGTGGGAAGGTAAACAGCGTTTCCGAGCGCTGCTCTGGTTCGCCAGAAGTCACTTAGTCATGCTGGCCACATGACCCAGAAGCTGTCTGCGGACAAACGCTGGCTCCCTTGGCCTATAGAGCGAGATGAGCGCCGCAACAACAGAGTCGATAGTGAGGGGTACCTTTACCTTTACCTCAAGGCAGATTGAAGGTCTCTCGTTGGCTCTTTACCAACAGAGATAGTGTGGGGTTCCATGATAGCCAGACACAAATTTGGCTGTCAATTTTCACTTCCAAAAAGAAGTTGGAACAAAGGGATGAACTTCTTGTTGCTTTGAAAAGTTGCTCTTTGCAGGATAGTGAGATTGCCAGGGGGCTGTTTTCCTGCCCTGTGTATCGAGGGACTGGAAGTCAAGGTCTTTCATCCTGCCCAAACCACACTGCAGTCCCGTTATGGACTCTGGGACCACAAACACCTCCCTTTCTGAGTTATCTTTGGAAAAGGACAACTTACAACTTAAGAGAGAGAGAATTTCTGAGGATGTTGATAACAAAGAGACAGTCTCTGTGCCCCAGCTTACAGTCTGAAAAGACATGACACAAAAGGAGAATGGATTGGGAGGGAGAAGGAAATAAGCAAATGCACGTAGAAGTTCTTTGTAACAAAGCAAAGTAGAAAGGAATAACTCACCAGAGACAACTTCTGAGTCGTGGTTAGGAAACACTAGTGTGATGACTGAGGCTAAAGGTCATCTGTAATTTGTAGAAAAGACTCATCAAGCAGCATGTTGTTTCAAGTCCAGGAGAAAGTCAACAAAGCGAAAAACATCCCTGAAGAAATGAACCCTCACCTCCAACACAAACAGAAAATTAGTAGACCCCAAACACAGAAAGAGTGCCCCCCACAAGCCCACAATCATGAGGCGGGGGTCCTGGCAAGAGAAAGGACAGTGCCCCTTTCGTAGTTCTGAAAGGAAAAAACCCTCCAAAAGGAGACTTTGGAAAAGTAGCCTCTATTGCCCAGAGATTTCCCATTCAAGCCAAAGCGTGTCTTCATACCACCGCTACCCTGAACAGAAAAGGTTTAGCGACCTTTTGGAACCAGTGAAGGCAGCAAACATCCTGTGTGAGTGCCTGGAGGCGGTTGAAGGATGGATGGCTGTTAATAGATTGAGGTTGAATCCCAACAAGACAAGACAGTTTCTGGAGGACAGGGGATGAACAGGGCTGAGAAACTCCCTGGTTCTGAATGAGGAACTGTGCCCCTAAAGAACCAGGTGTGCAGCCTTGGGGTCATTTTAGACTTGCAGCTGTCCGTGGAGGTGCAGGTGAACTCTGTGTCCAGGGCAGCAGTCTACCAGCTCCATCTGGTACGCAGGCTGAGACCCTACCTGCCCACAGACTGTCTTGCCAGAGTGGTGCAAGTTCTGGTTATCTCCCGCCTGGACTACTGCAATGCGCTCTATGTGGGGCTACTTTTGAAAGTGACTCAGAACCTACAACTAATCCAGAATATGGCAGCTAAACTGGTGACTGAGACCATATAACACTGGTCCTAAAAGACCTACATCAGCTCCCAGTATGTTTCCAAGCACAATTAAAAGTATTGGTGCTGACCTTCAAAGCCCTAAACAGCTTTGGACGTGTATTCCTGAAGGAGCTTCTCTACCCCCATCATTCAGCCTGGACACAGAAGTCCAGCTCTGAGGGCCTTCTGGCGGTTCTCTCACTGCAAGAAGTGAAGTTACAGAGAACCAGGCAGAGGGCCTTCTTGGTAGTGGCACCCGCCCTGTGGAACGCCCTCCCATCAGATGTCAAAGGAATAAACAACTACCAGACTTTTAGAAGACATCTGAAGGCAGCCCTGGATCAGGAAGTTTTTAACATTTGATGTTTTACTGTGGTTTTAATATTGTGTTGGGAGCCACCCAGAGTGACTGGGGCAACCTAGTCAGTTGGGTGGCATATAAAATCATCATCATCATCGCCGTCGCCACCACCACCGTCATTATACCTGTACCACCAGTTGCAAAGTGTTGCCTGTACTCTTCCTGTCTGGAACAGAAACAAGTGGAACTGACTTTGGAAAGGGGTTTGTGCTCAGCCTACATTTAGCCCAGCAAAGAATGCTGGGGCCTGGTTTCTAGCCAGATCTTCAAATGTGAACCTTCCGCAAGCATCAAGGTGGGTGCTTATAGGTGCCGTGCCACCTCTGGCCTTCATGCTGGCAACCCTCTGTCTTTAGGGAAGAGGTAATAAGAGACTCCCCTTCATGGATCACTGCCTTGTCGTGGCGAAGGGGCTTGAATAACTCAGAGAAGCACTTAGCTATAAGGAAAATATAATGAAAATGATGTACAGATGGTATTTGACTCCTGTAAAATTAGCAAAGATATATCATAACTGTGACAATCTATGTTGGAAATGTAAAGAAAAGGAAGGAACCTTTTATCATATGTGTTGGACCTGTCCAAGGTGAAAGACATCTGGGAAAAGATTTATAATGAATTGAAAAAAATGTTGAAATATACATTTATAAAGAAACCAGAGGCCTTTCTTCTGGGAATAACAGGTTTGGAATTGCCCAAGAAAGATGTTAAATTATTTTTGTATGCCACAACTGCTGCTTGTATTTTGTTAGCTAAAAAGTGGAAAACCCAAGAATTACCAGTGATAGAAGAATGGCAGATGAAGATGATGGATTTTTTGGAGCTAGCTGACCTAACCGGAAGAGTCTGTGACCAGAAGGAGGAGTATCAGGAAGAGTGAATTAAATTGAATGATTACTTAGTTAAATATGTTAAGTTAAATTAACTGAAAACAGATACTTAATTGGCTTAGGATTTTATTTATGTTAAGTGATGAATTAATATGTTTAATTTCATAATGTGAAGATTTAAGGATGTTAATATACTCCAGTATTTTGCCAAGAAAACTCCATGGACATAAAAAAGGAGAAGCTATGAGAAGAAATTGAGAGTTTCCTATGCATGCTCTGGTCCATGGGGTCACGGAGAGTCGAACACGACTAAGACAACTAAACAACAAAGAAAAGACTACTCTGTTGTTGGTGCTGTGGGCAAAGGGAGACGGGCAAGGGAGTGCGAGCTGGACTAGCCAGGTGAGCAGGAAGTTGACCAGCCAAGTAATACCTGTCTCCTTTTATAGTCTTTCCTGCAGCTGAATAAACTGAGGTTGCCTTGTCCAGAAACTATTGTATCCAGTGGTGATTGTGGTGTTGTCAACAGTGGCAGTGTGACTGATATATCACTTCTTGTCAGTGTAGATAATTGTGGTGCCAGAGCCCTACCCTTAAAATTTCCCCAGAACAAGTTTTTAACTTCCCAGTTAAATAGGAAAACTAGGACTTTCTCTGTGGCACTGATTTTTTGTTTTGTGTTTTTTATGGCAGAACATTCCACAATTTGATGCCCACCTGCAGCCTGAAATGGCATAATCCATTATACCAATGGAAGTTTGCTCCGCACCATTCTGCTGCATGTTTAGGCCAGGGCGCATGAAATCTTTCCCACAAACTGATGGCAGGTACAGGTTTCGGTTTCAGTTTAGAAACAGCCTAATTCAAGCACCAAAATGTGTTTCAGATAGCCATCAGAATGCTAAGGCAAAAGAGACAAGATGACTAAGTTTTTAAAAACCATTCTGTGCTGCCCTCTAGTGCTTTAGGATGAAGTAATTCATCAGACCTTTTCTGATTTACCAAACTGTCTTTGGAGCAATGTTTTGACAAGCATATTTGTGGTCAATGCATGCATGAGGCAGTGGCCAGCTTGGAAGATTTAAAGTTAAATCCAAGCAAAACATTGTTTGATTTTTTTAGATGTGCTGTAACTCCGCAGAGGTGTACATTTGAAACAAAATTTCAAAGCTGAAATGCAGAGTGAATGCAGCAAAAACTGGAGAAGGGAAGTTTTGAAGATGCAGCAGAAACAATTTATCAGAGAGACAAAATATCCACCCACCCACAACGTTTCCACCTCCCCAGGGTTCAAGCTCAGTTTATCAGCTCTCACAACTCCATCCCTTCAATGTTCTGGACCATACAGAGCCTTTCCTAGCTCAGGTGTTACTGTGAAATAGAGCTGCGTATCAGCATACAGTGGTACCTCTCGTTATGAACTTAATTCGTTCCGGAGGTCCAGTCTTAACCTGAAACCGTTCTTAACCTGAGGTACCACTTACTTTAGCTAATGGGGCCTCCCGCTGCCACCATGCCACCGGTGCGTGATTTCTGTTCTCATCCTGAGGTAAAGTTCTTAACCCGAGGTACTACTTCCGGGTTAGCGGAGTCTGTAACCTGAAGTGTTTGTAACCTGAGGTTTTGTAACCCGAGGTACCACTGTACTACTGGTACTTTGCTCCCAAATGCATAATGTCTACTCCCAACAGCACCAACAACAGGATTGTGCCCATAGCACAAGGACTGGAGGATTGAGACAAGAGACGGTTTTGAGAACCTTTGAGTCAAGATGGGACCCTGGGTGGCTTATTCATTTGTGCATGCAATTGTTTTATTTGCCTGAGAAGAGATTTGTGGCAAGTTGCAGTCAAAAATAACTAGTAATCTTATTGTTAGTTAATGCATGAAGGGGTTAAGACCACGAAGTGTATTCCTAGAATCAGCTAGGTCACGCCCCTCACATGGAATGAAGGAAGTAAGTTCACTTTCCTCCTCTATTTATTCTTTTTTACCACGTGAACTCACCAAGCTAGGACACTCCTGGGCTTGCTTTCTACAAGCTCAGACTGTGTGCTTAGAGCTATTTCACTATATTTTCTTTCCCAAAAGAATTGAAGACAGTTTTGTTTTGATCAGTTTTTCCAGCTGGATATAAAGGTCTCTGCCTTGGGTTTAAAAACAATAGTGAATAAAAACCTATCTTTAGTTGTTTTTGTACTGTTTTTAAAGCTACTGTTAGTTGTTTTTATAAAAAGTTGCCCTAAGACTCATGTGGGATAACTGTTGCAGAGAGATGAGGCATTGTGATCTCAAGGTGCCAATCGATACACTGCACAGCCAGCTTCTGCTTCGAACTGGAAAATAAACTACCGTATTTTTTGCTCTATAAGACTCACTTTTCCCCTCCTAAAAAGTAAGGGGAAATGTGTGTGCGTCTTATGGAGCGAATGCAGGCTGCGCAGCTATCCCAGAAGCCAGAACAGCAAGAGGGACTGCTGCTTTCACTGCACAGCAATCCCTCTTGCTGTTCTGGCTTCTGAGATTCAGAATATTTTTTTTTTTCTGGTTTTCCTCCTCCAAAAACTTGTGCGTCTTGTGGTCTGGTGCGTCTTATAGAGCAAATATACGGTAGTTTAAAAAACACAAGTAGTGTTTACTTTGTGTCCACACAGAACAAAACTTTATGCTGAAACACACAGAATTTGCTGTGTGTTTTCTTCGTCTTTATAGCCAGTACCACATCTTCTAACTGGGAGATGGGTTAGGTTTCTATTCCTGTCTCCTGTGTCCCAGTGCGCACAGATGACTAAAGACACTATGTCCTGTCCCCCAAGGGGAAATTTCATGAGCAGAAATGAAGCCTTAAACGTTTAAAAGACTTTAGCCCTTTCCCTTTGTTTCTCTTAATGGCCCATCACCCAGGCTATCACCTCAACACAAGAAGCTAGCCTGGCTAATATTTAAACACTTGCTGGATCCAGGAGGCATAGTGATGATTTCTCCTTGAGCTGGGTGGGCAAAAGTTCAACAGCCGGAATCGCTCAGTTGGTTAGAGAGTGGTGCTGATAAATGTGAAGATTGAAGATTTGATCCGCATATGAGGCAGCTGCATTGCAGAATTTGGCCTAGATGACTCCCAGGGTCCCTTCGAACTCTACAATTCCATGATCAGCCTGGATACCCCTTTTGTTCTGGGAGATACTCCTTCTTCAAGCACACTTCAAACCTGCCCATTCTTGACTACTTGACTACAGTCCTTGAGGGGCCCACAGCAGTGCTAAGTTATTTAATGTTATTTAATATCATTGCCTTATCTATCATATATTCAACAAATAAATTTGTGGATGTTTATTCAAAACCTGCCAAAGAGTCCAAATCATTTTGTTGTCTGATGTTGTTCAACATCTTTTGTTGTTGTTTAGTTGTTTAGTCGTGTCCGACTCTTCGTGACCCCATGGACCAGAGCACGCCAGGCACTCCTGTCTTCCTGTCAACATCTTTATGTAACATTAAATAAAAAGCAGAGACATCACCTTGCCAACAAAGCTCCGTATAGTTAAAGCTATGGTTTTCCCAATAGTGATGTATGGAAGTGAGAGCTGGACCATAAAGAAGGCTGATCGCTGAAGAATTGATGCTTTTGAAGGTGCTGGAGGAGACTCTTGAGAGTCCCATGGACTGCAAGAAGATCAAACCTCTCCATTCTTAAGGAAATCAGCCCTGAGTGCTCACTGGAAGGACAGATCGTGAAGCTGAGGCTCCAATACTTTGGCCACCTCATGAGAAGACAAGACTCCCTGGAAAAGACCTTGATGTTGGGAAAGATGGAGGGCACAAGGAGAAGGGGACGACAGATGGTTGGATAGTGTTCTCGAAGCTACCAGCATGAGTTTGACCAAACTGCGGGAGGCAGTGGAAGACAGGAGTGCCTGGCGTGCTCTGGTCCAGGGGGTCACCAAGAGTCGGACACGACTAAACGACTAAACAACAACAACATATATACAGGCAGGTTGCAATCCTAATTCGTCTCAGACAAGGCTTCTGTGTGTTTAACAAGAAACTGGCAATCAAACATCACTTAAATTAAGCCCCTAAGATGTGAAAATGCCCTCTGACACTAATCCTCCTGCAGGTGGCAATATTTAGCTAGATTTCGAGCCTGTTGCTGGTGTAATACGGGGAGGTCAGTTCCTTCATTCCATTGATTATATGAATGTTTGCTGCATTTCCATTTTGTTAATTAAGAAGCAGCTGTCTAGCTAGATGTCAGAGTCATTAAGGCACATCTAACTGAAAACCCAAAAGATTATTTCACATGTTCTGTTATTTTGAAACAAAGGATAAACAGCTGCAGTAGAACCTTTTTTAAACAACAATAACAGCAACTCCCCTCTCTTGGTGGATCTGCACACAGATATTTAGCTGGTGCACATTTTTCCATTCCATCTTCATGCTAGGAAAAAAAATTGCTTGCTAAAAATCCCAATATTCAGCTGATGATGATACATGAGGAAGTATGAGCCAGTCCAAAAAACTGCAATGGTAGCACCGACCGTTTCATTTCCCCGAAAGGTGAGTCCCACACAGTACTGCAGGAGAGGGGCGTAGGGGAGAGGCTATACTAATTCCTTTCAGGTGTACCTAAAACCATCACAATTCCTTTCCCCTCATTCTTCAAGCACGATTTCCAATACAGTGGTACCTCTGGTTAAGAACTTAATTCGTTCTGGAGGTCCATTCTTCCCCCCCAAAAAAAATTTTTATTAGTTTGCACAATATTATAAACAAACAAACACACAAGACAAACAAACATAAATCATAGACTTATTGAAAATTGCACTTGTTAACATTGTTAAGTGACTTCCACGCTTCCCCTTGGTTGTATTTCATTGCATGTCCTTTTAACGGTTTTCCAAATCCCAATTCTTATGAAATTTAACTTAAACATTAACATCCTTAAATCTTCACCTTATGGAATTAAACATATTAATTCATCACTTAACATAAATAAAATCCTAAGCCAATTAAGTATCTGCAAGCTATTTTCAGTTAATTTAACTTAACAAATTTAACTAGATAAATTTATTCCACTCTTCCTGATACTCCGCCTCCTTCTGGTCGCGGACTCTTCCGGTTAGGTCGGCTAGCTCTGAAAAATCCATCATCTTCATCTGCCATTCTTCTATTGTTTTGGTAATTCTTGGGTTTTCCACTTTTTAGCTAACAAAATACGAGCAGCAGTTGTGGCATACAAAAATAATTTAACATCTTTCTTGGGCAATTCCAAACCTCTGGAGGTCCATTCTTAACCTGAAACTGTTCTTAGCCTGAGGTACCACTTTAGCTAATGGGGCTTCCCACTGCTGCCGTGCCGCCGGAGCACAATTTCTGTTCTCATCCTGAAGCAAAGTTCTATTTCTGGATTAGCGGAGTCTGTAACCTGAAGTGTCTGTAACCCAAGGTACCACTGTATATTAATCTGAAAGAGCTTCAAGGTCCCTTCCATCTCCATTGCTGCTGAATCTTGATGGTTTTCTGTAGCAGTGATGGACACAGAACCATAGAACTGGAGAGTTGGAAGGGACCCCCAGTGTCATCTAGTCCAGCCTCTGCAATGCAGGGATCTTTTTGCCCAACGTGGGGCTCAAACCTAAAACCTTGAGATTAAGAGCTGCATGCTCTGCCAATTGAGCTATCATAGTTACAGATAGGTAGCCGTGTTGGTCTGCCATAGTCAAAAATAAAAAAAATCCTTCCAGTAGCACCTTAAAGACCAACTAAGTTAGTTCTTGGTATGAGCTTTCGTGTGCATGCACACTTCTTCAGATACATACAAGTGTGCATGCACACGAAAGCTCATACCAAGAACTAACTTAGTTGGTCCTTAAGGTGCTACTGGAAGGAATTTTTTTATTTTTGAGCTATCATAGTTCTCAATCTTTTAATAGAGCCATAGTCACAGGGACCACAGAAATAACTACCGTATTTTTCGCCCTATAGGACGCACTTTTCCCCTCCAAAAATGAAGGGGAAATCTGGGTGCGTCCTATGGGGCGAATGCAGGCTTTTGCTGAAGCTTGGAGAGCGAGAGGGGTCGGTGCGCACCGACCCCTCTCGCTTTCCAGGCTTCAGGAACACATCCGCAGCCTAGGCAGCCCTACGGGAGGTCCGGCAGGGATGTCTAGGCTGCAGATAGCAGCCTGCTGCCCAGTGCGAGGGGCGCCCTGAAGCAGAGCGCCCCCCGTGCCAGGCAGACATCCGCAGCGTGGGGAGCCTTGCAGGAGTTCCCCGCAGGGCTCCCCACGCTGCAGATAGCAGCCTGCCTCCCCGCGGGGGGGGGGGGGGCTGATGCAGAGCGCCCCTCGCGCGGGGCAGACATCGGCCAGCCCCACAAGCTCGGGGGACAGCAGGGAGGCGCAGCGCCGCCATCCCACTGTTCCTCGACCTGGTTCTGTTTCCCCGACCTGCTTTGGAGGGGGGGAAATAAAGGGATTTCCCCCCCTTTATTTCCCCCCCCAAAAAACTAGGTGCGTCCTATGGGACGAAAAATATGGTACATACTTTAGCTGCCTTGTTATATTTTTTTTAAGCTGCTTTGTGTGCATGTGCAAAAGTTGTTATAACAAAAGAAACCATAAACTGAATTTAAGATGCTGGGATTATGGAGCCTTGAATGATCGATATTATATTTGTCACAGCATTTTGTAATTCAGGGTTATTTATTCTGGACTGAGCTTTAATAAGAAGAGGCTATAGACTTTTTGAATGGAAGGCTTAGAGAGCACATCAGCAAGAAGCTAGACAAGAGTTTTACGGTTGTTCTGCTTAAACAAGAACAGAACACCAACAGTCTAGTGCCATCTAGTGACTAAATTATATAATGACACTATCCACACAGTTTTAGAGATACAATGGACACTTGGGTTGTGAATGTGATCCGTGCGGGATGCATATTCGCAACCCCCAGTGTTCGCAACCTTCAGCGGCGCGTCTGCGCACGCGCGGGTTGCAATTCGGCGCTTCAGCGCATGCGCAAAGCGCAATTTAGCGCTTCTGCACATGCACGACATCCAGAAGTAACCCGACAAAACGCAACCTGAAGCGGCTGTAACATGAGGTATGACTGTATGTGGATTTCTCTGTCAATTGAGTTGTTTATCTTCATCTATCATACAAATGAAGACACATTTGAGACACTTAAATAGTTTACATGAGAAATAACCCCCATTCCTGCCAGACCTGGTCCTTGTATGCTAAATGGCTCTCTAAAAGAAGGGTGCACCAGGATCAGGCATGTTCTATGGCAGGGGTCAGCAAAATTTTTCAGCAGGGGGCCGGTCCACTGTCCCTCAGACCTTGTGGGGGGCCGGACTATATTCTTTTGGGACGGAATGAAAGAATTCCTACGCTCCACAAATAACCCAGAGATGCATTTTAAATAAAAGGACACATTCTACTCATGTAAAAACACGCTGATTCCCGGACTGTCCGCAGGCCGGATTTAGAAGGTGGTTGGGCCGGATCCGGCCCCTGGGCCTTAGTTTGCCTACCCATGTTCTATGGCAAGGTGATAAAAAATAGGACAGAAAGAGGAGTGCCCATCAGCCTCCCACTATTGCAGCTCTAGAGGGAGGAAATAATACACAATAATAAATTCTTCTTCTTCTTCTTCTTCTTCTTCTTCTTCTTCTTCTTCTTCTTCGGGTTCTGGGAGTGAAAAAATGTCTAATTTAATTAAACATTTGCCGCAGTCTACTGTCTAGGGGACAGTAAGACAGTAAGACACAGTAAGACAGTAAGAGGGACGCGGGTGGCGCTGTGGGTTAAACCACAGAGCCTAGGACTTGCCGATCGGAAGGTCGGTGGTTCGAAACCCTGCGACGGGGTGAGCGGCATTTCCGTGCGCTGCTCTGGTTCGCTGGAAGCGGCTTAGTCATACTGGCCACATGACCCGGAAGCTGTACGCCGGCTCCCTTGGCCAATAAAGCGAGATGAGTGCCGCAACCCCAGAGTCGGCCACGACTGGACCTAATGGTCAGGGGTCCCTTTACCCTTTACCTTTTACCTTTTACTGTCTAGGGGTAGCCTTCATTTGCTCACTCTCAACAGGAACATTTTTTTATGCAGGCTCATTATCAGCTCTAATTAGAAGCATTTGTACATTTAGAACACTCTGCTGAATGAATAATTGCACAATGCAGCTTCATGCCCGATGCTGGTTGCAACCTGGCCCCAATTCCATTGCTGTTGCGTGTAAGGAATCAAGATCACTTGCAACCCAGTCCTATGCATGTTCCCTCATATAAATTCCAAACTTAATTTGCTCTTCATGGTGCTGTTCCACCGAACTAGGCTTCTGAAATGAGTCAAGGAACAGTTTTAGCTTTCCATTAAAAAACTATTGTATACCTCTGCAGGCCTTTACATTTGTTCTAAGAAGATTTTCTGTACAGCCCGGATTTTGGGGGGCAAAAATGCCTTGACAGAAGAGAGGTTGTTCAGGCACAAGTAGTAGGGGGGCAGTTAGGTGCACACTGAGTGCATTTTCCTTTTAGGAAAGAAACAGGATTTTTTACATCCAGGCCCTTTCCCCAGCACAGTTGCTTGTTTATAGACTGTTTATATCTTATAGTTTAATTATGTGCTGCTGCATGAAGACCAACAATGAGTTTCTTTGGATCTCCATGAGTTCTGGTGTTTTGAGGCAGAGAGAAAAACCTTTCTCTATCCCCCTTTTCCATTCCATACATAATTTTATATACTTCTAGCATGTCACCTCTTAGTTGTCTTTTCTCTAAAGTAAACTGTCCCAAATGCTGCAACCTAGTTTCATAGTTGATCATTCAGTTTGCCCTTTTCCAACTCTACAATATCCTTTTCGAGGTGTGGCGACCAGATAGCTTAGATAGACCAGATCTTGATAGTTCAGGGAAAAAATGAGATCATTTTCTTAGGCTGGCTTTTCTCCCCAGATGCTAACTTTGTGGAGATAGCAAATGGCATTTTACTGATGCAGAAACGATACATGCAAGACGGATGAATACAAAAGCTTGGACCGCCAAAGCCCATTTGGAATCAATTTCCTTGAACTTCAGTGTGCAACAGATGGGAGCTTGTTCAGCTCTCGCATTCCACGCTGAGCACCTGTTGAAGCCTTCTGCAATCCCTGAAGGTTAAGGGTCACTTCATCATAAAGTTAACTTGAATGAACAGCACCAAGAAGAGAAAAAGCACACAAGTGCATCACCTCCACAAAAGCCTGCAAATCCAGAAGGGTAGCCAATTGGCTTTGAGCTCTTATCTTAACATGGAGCCACAGTTTACTGATCTGAAATCATTAAGCTACATAGCAATTGATGTTTAGAGACATTAATCACCGTAGAGTCAGGGATAGCTGAGCTCACTAAAAGTAGTCCTATTCATAGAACCAAGAATCATAGACTTGTATCCCTTGCGATATTCCTAGGGCTCCAGGTACCACTTCCGACGCTATAAACTGCACCTTTGTTCAAAATGCTTTCAACTGAAGAAAAATCACATTGTCCTCCTTGTATCCCATTGCTTTGCATCAATTTTCATTCACAGGTAGCTCCAGATAGCATGAATTAGAGCAAAATCTGTGGCTGTTTCCTGTTGCTGTGGTTAAACTTTATAAATATTCCCTGAATGATGTACACATGTGCCCACCTGGCTG
Organism: Podarcis liolepis; assembly: GCF_965112155.1. Lineage (NCBI taxonomy): Eukaryota > Metazoa > Chordata > Lepidosauria > Squamata > Lacertidae > Podarcis > Podarcis liolepis. Next base: position 9,015,880 of record NC_139556.1, read on the forward strand.
CTTTGATTGGAATCGGCACTGCTATAGGTGCCTCTTCACACCTGTCCTGCATCTGTAAGAACTCAATCATTTAGGACTTCCAGGTGAGGAAGATGGCAGACTAGACTTCAGCACTAAAGAAATACAGGACACAATGAGATCACCCCCAAAATAATAAAACACGTGGTCTGGGTGGATTAGCTGCAGAATTTTTTTAAAAAGCGTTCTAAGATACATTGATGGGCTCATTAAACAGCTTATTTAGATAATGTAGATTCTTGGAAAATCTTGGAAAAGTGCAAAAATAACACAAATTTACAGTGGTACCTCGGTTTAAGAACAGTCCTGTTTACGAATGATTCGGTTTACGAACTCTGCAAAACCAGTAGTGTCCTGGTTTGCGAACTTTACCTCGATCTAAGAACAGAATCTGAACAGTGGAAGGGCACCGGCAGCGGGAGGCCTCATTAGGCGAAGCGCGCCTCAGTTTAAGAATGGTTTCAGTTTAAGAATGGACTTCTGGAACGGATTAAGTTCGTAAACTGAGGTACCACTGTATAAGAAAAGAAAATATTGTTACAGATCAGTATCCTTGTTAAATCAAGTTTTATTATGGGCCATTAAATATGAGATGATACAAGAAGAGTGCAGAGTTTAATCAATGAAAGTTGTTATAAAACTGAACCATCCTTCTTCACAGACTCTGAAAAACATTCAAAAGTATTTCTATTCACTGTTGGAGAAATTAAATGCAGTGGTACCTCGGGTTAAGTACTTAATTAGTTCCGGAGGTCCGTACTTAACCTGAAACTGTTCTTAACCTGAAGCACCACTTTAGCTAATGGGGCCTCCTGCTGCCGCCGCGCCGCCAGAGGACGATTTCTGTTCTCATCCTGAAGCAAAGTTCTTAACCTGAAGCACTATTTCTGGGTTAACGGAGTCTGTAACCTGAAGCATATGTAACCTGAAGTGTATGTAACCCGAGGTACCACTGTAATATTATTTAGGATTTCAGGATCTCCAAGATGATCCACATGCTGTTTTGTGGCAAGCTATTTAATTAGATCTTGTAACTGTGAATCAGTATAAAGTGATATCTGTTCTACAGGTGTGTTGTTGCCAGAAACAAAGGAGTATACTGAATTTGATTTATGGGTTTTGAACGGCATCTTCCAGGTGTTGGATTAAGCTTGATGGGAAGATTGGATATTTCCCCCCCACTTTATGCTTGCAAACATGCCCTTTCTCAGTCTCCAGACACTGAACTGGGAGGTCAGTGGCTTATGCTGGAAATCCTCGCTTACACATTGATGTGAATTCCAGAGTATGTTGCAGTGGTGCAGAAATTGACAGAATGGGTGGGACGAAGGGGTTAACCAGTCACACACCTCAGAAGGTAAATACTCTTCCAAAGACAGCAATCTCCTATAATACAGCCTTTGGGTTGTGACATAAAAAGGTATAAGGGACCCCTGACCATTAGGTCCAGTCGTGACCGACTCTGGGGTTGTGGCGCTCATCTTGCTTTATTGGCTGAGGGAGCCGGCGTTTGTCCGCAGACAGCCTCCGGGTCATGTGGCCAGCAGGACTAAGTCGCTTCTGGCGAACCAGAGCAGCACATGGAAACGCCGTTTACCTTCCTGCCAGAACGGTACCTATTTATCTATTTGCACTTTGATGTGCTTTCAAACTGCTAGGTTGGCAGGAGCAGGGACCGAGCAATGGGAGCTCACCTTGTCGTGAGGATTCGAACAGTCAACCTTCCGATTGTCAAGCCCTAGGCTCTGTGGTTTAACCCACAGCACCACATACCTGGGCAAATAAGCCAATACTTCTCCCCCACCAAAACATTTAACAGGAGCGCCAGTCATATCAGCCAGAAAATCCCCCAGAGCTGTCTGGAAACCCATTGGATCCATCAGCCTCCATCTTAATAGGCCCCCCACCTCTGCAGCAGAGAAAAGGTGCTAAAAGCCTAAATCTCAACAGGAAGTGATCTGACCACAACAAGGGTCAATACCCCCCACTTTCAAACCACCCTCTTCCTGTCCAGTGGAGAAAGCAAGGTCCAGGGTGTGGCCTGCCACATGCATTGGGCCAGTGACATGTTGAGGCAGCCCCATGGTTGTCATGGCAGCCATGAAATCCTGAGCCAGCCCAGAGCCAGTTGCCTCAGTGTGGATGTTGAAGCCTCACAGAACCAGCAGCCTCTGAGACCAGCTTGGCCAGCTCAGGCAGGGAGACTGCTGGCCATCCAGGTGGGCAGTAAACCAGAAGAATCCCTAATCCAGGGGTCAGCAAAGCTTTTCAGCAGGGGGCCGGTTCACTGTCCCTCAGACCTTGTGGGGGGGCGGACTATATTTTGAAAGAAAAAAATTGAACAAATTCCTATGCCCCATAAAAAACCCAGAGATGCATTTAAATTAAAGGACACATTCTACTCATATAAAAACACCAGGCAGGCCCCACAAATAACCCAGAGATGCATTTTAAATACAGTGGTACCTTGGGTTACATATGCTTCAGGTTACATATGCTTCAGGTTACAGACTCCGCTAACCCAGAAATAGTACCTCGGGTTAAGAACTTTGCTTCAGGATGAGAACAGAAATTGTGCGGCGATGGCACGGCAGCAGCGGGAGGCCCCATTAGCTTAAATGGTGCTTCAGGTTAAGAACAGTTTCAGGTTAAGAAGAGACCTCTGGAATGAATTAAGTTTGTAACAAGAGGTACCACTGTAAAAGGACACATTCTACTCATGTAAAAACACGCTGATTCCTGGACCATCCGCAGGCCGGATTGAGAAGGCAATTGGGCTGGATCCGGCCCCCGGGCCTTAGTTTGCCTGTTGTTTGTTGTTGTTGTTGTTGTTTAGTCGTTTAGCCGTGTCCGACTCTTCGTGACCCCCTGGACCAGAGCACGCCAGGCACTCCTGTCTTCCACTGCCTCCCGCAGTTTGGTCAGACTCATGTTTGTAGCTTCGAGAACAAGTTTGCCTACCCATGCCCTAATCTGTCCCAATTGCCCAGTGCCAGCAACACTCATATTAGGTCATCTACTGACAGCTGCTAGGAGCCACGAGTGAGGGCTGAGTGCAGGGTGGGGACCAGAGGCATACAAATTACCTCAGAAGGAGAACAACGTGTTCCCCACCAGAGGTACTGCCCTATTCCTAACATCCCATACACCCCTAGGTCACAATGAGGTATATTTTATATTGAGTTGTGGCAAACTCCCTCAATAAACATGGGAGTGAGGTAACTTCAAAACTTAGAAACTCCTTGTCAGTAGCACTTGATAGGTTGATATCCAGCAGCAAGGGAAACCTGTGACCAATGGAGAGCAGGATGAGGCACATGGTAAACAAAACTGGAATTGTATTTTACACACTCAATGGGGACTAAAACATAATGATTATTCTGATTATTACAGTGGTACCTCGTGTTACGGATGGGATCCGTTCCGGAGCCCAGTCTGTAACGTGAAATGCCCACAACTCGAAGCGCTGCGTCTGCGCAGACGAGTGGCGGCGCTTCTGCGCAGGCGTGAAGTGCAATTTAGCATTTCTGCGCAGGCCCGAGCGATGAAACCCGGAAGTAACCCATTCCAGTACTTCCGGGTTGCCGCAGGATGTAACGTGAAAAGACGCAACATGAAGCGAACGCAACACGAGATATGATTGTACTCTGATTAGGCACAAGGCTTCTTCTCAGTCAGAATCACTTTTACGGAAGTGATGAAGAACTTTATGAGTTTTCCTAATTAAACGGATTCCTTCTAGAATAGCTTTGGATTCAGGAGAACACTTCCAGCCCCTTTCTAGGATATTTTCCTTTGAGGGAAGCAATCTGGTTTCCCCTGCCTAGCAAGCCCTAGGTGTTATGAACTGAAGTTCTCACCCTGGGCCAGCAGGGGGATACTGTAGATAGTTTTCACTCAGGTCCACATATGCAAATAAGGGATTGAAAGGGACGTTCAGTGATTGGATAGTTACAGAAAGTGGTTACTACTGTGTTCTAGTGGAGCTCTATATAAGCAGGCTGGCTGAACCCTTCAGTTCAGTTCTGTTCTGGCCTGTGAATAAACAAGAGCTATTTGAAGAATCGCTGTATCGTTTGATATGTTCACCCACAATCCAACACTAACCATCCAGCGAATTCCTTGGCCAAGCCCTTTCCAAACCAAATCCAATCCCCATTTAAAAGTTGCATACAGTAGTCAGGTTCTCTCTTTCTTCTCTCCACTTCCTCCTGAATGGATGACACTCTACCTGGTGATTGGATGCAGGGTGTCCAGGGAGATGGTCCAAGGTCTGTCCACAGCACAAATTATGCCAATCTTTCTCATGCCATGATTTACAGAAATAAAGCATAGAAAAGGTTCAGATTGCCACACACCACTACAATGCCATAGCAGCGTTTTGTCTTCACAATGGAGCTGCAAGGCAACTCTGCTAAGCTGGAGAAGTTCAAGTGACCCATTTTTCACATAGCCAAAGCCTTTATTTTAGCCACTACACGGCTCTGTCTCTGCTCTTTAAGACTGCATGCAATGTGTTCTGTTCATGTTTTGTAGCTGTCATGGTTAGAGTGGAAATGAGATGTTTGCTTGCTGCATGGGGTAGACTTCAAAGGATTCGGATAAGTATCTAAACTAAAGATGGATACTCTGAACCAGGATCAAGAATTTTAGCACCAAGAAATGTTGGCTTAGCCTGTATCTGAAGATCACTATAGCCTCCCTTGATCTCTTAGCTTTGGATGAGTTCAGATCTAGGGCCAAACTCGATGCGACGGTGGGCCACTGCTGATATGAAACTGATGGGGCTTAGCTGAACCTTGCAAGCTTTATGCATCCCTGGGGCTGAATCTGCCAGTGTTATGGATGGCATCATCATTCCTTTGCATTGTTAAGAAGCACTTCACACCATGTGCGTAGCTCATTTTGATCCTGGCTGGCCGCATTGCAACTTTCATCTATGGAATTGCTGGCTATAAATAAGGATCCTGCTTGTGACTGACATTTGAACCAGCCCAGAAGAATGACAGACATTTAACCCAAGTAGTGCTTTATTTTATTTTTATTTTATTTTTATTTTTGTGCCGGGGCTTTGCTATGTCCTTGGTAGGAAAACTGTGTCCCAATAAATACCACCCAGATTCGTCCGCTCAGAATTCTTCCCTGCACTTCAAAGGCAGATCCAAGCTGAGGGGGCAGCTGTTTTGTTTTCATCTTAGACTATTTTTTATTTATTTTTGGCTTTAAGCTACAACTTGGCGTCAGCTAGGACTGGAACTAGCTTTTTCATTAAAGAATAAATGTTCCTACTTCTCATCGTTTGCTACCTTCAACACCACTAGTTGCAGATCAGTCAACCCCTCGTTGGCTGGCTTTTGTATTCATTAGTGGGGCAAATGTTGTTGTTGTTTAGTTGTTTAGTCAGGTCCGACTCTTCGTGACCCCCTGGGCCAGAGCACGCCAGGCACTCCTGTCTTCCACTGCCTCCCACAGCTTAGTAAAACTCATGCTGGTAGCTTCGAGAACACTGTCCAACCATCTCGTCCTCTGTCGTCCCCTTCTCCTTGTGCCCTCCATCTTTCCCAACACCAGGGTCTTTTCCAGGGAGTCTTCTCTTCTCATGAGGTGGCCAGAGTATTGGAGCTTCAGCTTCAGGATCTGTCCTTCCAGTGAGCACTCAGGGCTGATTTCCTTCAGAATGGAGAGGTTTGATCTTCTTGCAGTCCATGGGACTCTCCAGAGTCTCCTCCAGCACCATAGTTCAAAAGCATCTATGGGGCAAATACCTACTGGTATTTTCTTGAGTTACCTTTGTATTTTGGCCCATGGTTTAAGACCACCTACTTAAAAGGGCACTCCATGCGTTTCACAAACTAGACTCATTGCTGGCACTTAATATATCACATGACACCGTTTTTGCTGTGAGAGACTTGACATGGTCACCCATTTGGATTATGATCCAGTAGGTTTAACAACAAAGAGACAGAATGTCTAGATAGGGAGGAAAGGATAACCGAGGGGGGAAATAAGTGCAATAGTCATTTCATAAGGAAATGTACAAATAGATTAGTTGTACGGATGCCATTGAAACAAATGGATCCAGTAATTTTCAAAAAGTAAGGGATCTTGTATTTTGGTGGTGAGGCTCTAGTTGTAATGCAAAGAGACAGTTTGAGAGGGGAAATTACACAAATACTGTAAAACACTAACTCAGTTTTTTGTAGAAAAATGCACGTTTTAATAAATAAGGATTATTATTATTATTATTATTATTATTATTATTATTATTATTACAGAACTGAAATAAACATAGCTCAGTGGTAGAGCACATGATCTTTTCATACAGAATGTCCCAGGCTCAAGCCCTAGCAAAGGGTAAAAGGGTAAAGGACCCCTGGACAGTTAAGTCCAGTCAAAGGCGACTATGGACTCTCGCCGTTTGTCCACAGGCAGTTTTCCAGGTCATGTGGCCAGCATGACTAAAGCGCTACTGGCACACCGTGACGAGTGCCAGAGCGCATGGAAATGCCATCTACCTTCCCGCTGGAGTGGTACCTATTTATCTACTTGCACTTTGACGTGCTTTCAAACTGCTAGGTTAGCAGGAGCTGGGGCAGAGCAACGGAAGCTCACCCCGTCGCGGGGATTCGAACCGCCAACCTTCCAGTCAGCAAGCCCAAGAGGCTCAGTGGTTTACACCACAGCGCCACTCGCGTCCCCAGATTGAGTTGTGAAATTCTGCTGCTCAACCAGAGCCATCTTTCCTATGGGGCTTACTGGCACATGGCGCCAGGGTGCTGGCCTCCCAGGGGAGCCCCAGTGAGTGGGGGAGCTGTGCGGCTTTGCCGGCGGCCTCCCCTTTCCCTGCATGCCTGCCAGCTGTGCCCCATCAACCATAAGGCTGATGGGCATGCAGCTTGCCTCCCCACCCTCCGCAGGAGAGCAATCTCTGCAGAGGCTTAGGATGGAAGCTGCGCCCCGCCAATTATATGGCTGGCGGGCGGGCGGGCAGTTTCCTTCCCAAGCCTCCGTGGGAGGAGAGCGATTCCTGCAGAGGCTTGGGAAAAGGTCAACAACTCTGGAAAACAGCTGGGGCGGGGCGCTGGAGGGATTCCCCCCCTCAATTTTTTTTATTGGTTTCACAGAATTATAAACAAACAAACACATAAAACAAACAAACATATATAATAACCTTGTTAAAAATTACACTTATTAACATTGTTAAGTGACTTCCTCGCTTCCCCTTGGTTGAATTTCATTGCATGTCCTTTTAACGGTTTTCCAAATCACAGTTCTTATAAGGTTTAACTTGAACATTAACATCCTTAGATCTTTTCATTTTGAAATTAAACATATTAATTCATCACTTAGATTATATAAAATCCTAAGCCAGTTGAGTAACTGCAAGCTGTTTCCAATTAATTTAACTTGACATATTTAACTAAGTAATCATTAAATTTGGTCCATTCTTCCTGATACTCCTCCTCCTTCTGGTCGCGGAGGAGGAGTATCAGGAAGAATGGACCAAATGGGCGCCGGAGGGATCTTTGCTTAAGATGGCACTGTGATCAACGCTGGCAGTGCCAGGCTACATGGACAAGTGGTCTGACTCAGTTATAAGGCAGCTTCTTGGTCATTACGCCACAAAATTAAAACCAATTTTCTGTCACCACATGGTTATAAGCCCATACCTTATGTGTTAAATGCCTGAGGCCTGTCTGTGTGAAAGATAAAAGAAAACAAGGAGAAAAGGAGAGAATGTGGCCGCGTTGTTTATTAAGAGCAGCTATTTCTGTGCTGACACTGCAGGTTGTGTGTTTAAAAGTTCTCTGTTCGCATTTTCTCAGCATGCCAAGATATGCTGAAAAACTGGCCACTGAAATATAAAGCAGGAAACACATATATAGCTTTTGAAATTCACTTCTTTGGTTACATAAAAAGCAGCCAAATTTCCCCCTCTCAGACCCTGGCATCTCCTACGTTCCAAATGTTTCTCTGCTTCTTTTAACATTTTAAATGCTGGCCAGAATACACATTGGTTCTCAGGCAAGGTGACAAGAACTGTTGTTTTTCAGAAGAATTACCAAGGCCTACTGGGGGAAAAAACTTCTTGATCCCCCTGAAGATGGAAATGAGCAGTGGGACTTGCTTCTGAGAAGGCACTGGGCTACTTAAGTCAGAACACATGCTTGATGCACAAAGCCCTTTCCCAGACTGAAATGGTGAGGGTTAAATACTTCTTACTAGAGCAATGCCACTGGTCCCATCACCTCCTGGCAAATAGAAGGGGAAGAAATGGAGGAGTGAGAGATTTTACTTTCTTGGGCTCCATGATCACTGCAGATGGTGACAGCAGCCACGAAATTAGAAGACACCTGCTTCTTGGGAGAAAAGCAATGACAAACCTAGACAGCATCTTAAAAAGCAGAGACATCACCTTGCCAACAAAGGTCCATATAGTAAAAGCTATGGTTTTCCCAGTAGTGATGTATGGAAGTGAGAGCTGGACCATAAAGAAGGCTGATCGCCGAAGAATTGATGCTTTTGAATTCTGGTGCTGGAGGAGACTCTTGAGAGCCCCATGGACTGCAAGAAGATGAAACCTCTCCATTCTGAAGGAAATCAGCCCTGAGTGCTCACTGGAAGGACAGGTCCTGAAGCTGAGGCTCCAATACTTTGGCCACCTCATGAGAAGAGAAGACTCCCTGGAAAAGACCCTGATGTTGGGAAAGATGGAGGGCACAAGGAGAAGGGGACGACAGAGGACAAGATGGTTGGACAGTGTTCTCAAAGCTACCAGCATGAGTTTGACCAAACTGTGGGAGGCAGTGGAAGACAGGAGTGCCTGGCGTGCTCTGGTCCATGGGGTCACGAAGAGTCGGACATGACTAAGAGACTAAACAACAACTAGAGCAATGCGACCAATGTGGTCAAAGTCAGACATACAAACTGAATCAGGATGATTTGCACTGTACACAGGATGATATCCAGGACTGGCCCACCCATGAGGCAAGGTGGAGCCACTGCCTCAGGCGGCAGATCCCAATGTCAACCTTTCTCTCCTCACCCCTTGTTTCTGATGAAGATCTTCCCTGACCCCTTCTTCCCTGGAGTGGTGGTGCCATTTTTGGGTCTGCCTCAGATGCCAAAATATCTTGGGCCGGCCCTGGGGGATACGCATGGATCATGATGGGCTGTGCAACCCTTTTTGGCAATCATGAGTAAAAAGCAGTAAGTCAGACTGAGTGTCTCCAGAACAGAAACAAAAGGAAACAGTCACCATGTATGGAAAACACCAGAGTGGGGAGTGGGGGAGGGGAGCTGGACTCCACTTTGACAGACGGTACCTTCTTCCAATCCAGGGCCAGTCTTTCTTTCCCCACCCTCTACTCTCTCTCTCTCTCTCATCTATCTATTATCTATCTATATCTACCATCTATCTATCATCTATCTATCTATCTATCTATCATCTATCTATCTATCTATCTATATCATCTATCTATCATCTATCTATCTATCTATCATCTATCTCAGTGTTTCCCAAACGTTTTTGGGCAACGGCACACCTGTTTACCGGAAAAAAATCTCGCGGCACACCACCATTAAAGCCCCGCCCCGTGACGTCAGCGCGCAGCGTCACGCCGGGAGGGACGCACAAAAGTGAAAGTTTTTTCCCTTCCCCTTGCCGGGGTGGGAGGAGGCAGCAGAGCGAGGGACTGAGGGACGGCGGCAGCTGAGGCGGCGGCGATAGCGGGCGGAGGAGGAGCCGTCGCCGGGAGTTGCTGCTGCTGCTGTTGCTGCTGCTGCCCGGACATGCCGGCCTCCTCCTCCTCCGCTGTCTCGCAAGCAACCCACCCTCCCCCCGCTTCCCCAGACCGTCTCCCCCCCCACCGCCGTGTCCCCTACCTGTGCTGCAGCCCCACTAGCCCCAGCGTGATCACATGGGGCACGTCCAGCTCCGTGGGCCACAGGCCGGAGGCGATGCACCCGAACACGCCGCACTCCTCCCGAATCCCCAGCTCCTCGAATTCCATGGTGCCCGAGCGAACACGTGTTGTTGTCAGCGCAGCTGCTTCTGTTATTGCCGCTGCTGCCTCCTGCCGCCGCCGCCGCCTGGGTTTGAGGGGGGGGGCGGAGGAGGAGGAGAAGGAGGCGGCGGCCTCAGAGGCGCGAGTTCCTCTCCGCGCCCACCCCTTGCGCCCGCCTCATTTACATGCATACATTACGAAGGGGCGAAATTCCCCGCCTCGGGGCTGCTCCGCGTGGTGGAGTTGGTTTCCCCACCCCAGAGGAGCAGAGCAAGAGAGGTCGCCTTCGGGGCGGGGGGGGGCTACTTTGTATCTGCCTTTGGACACAAGTTAGCTCCCGCTCGCTCTTTCTCTCTCCCCACAAGTTAACTTTGTTTCCCTCTCTCTTTCTCTCCGCGCGCGCGCGCTTCTGAGAGCGAGTTTTGCCCAGTGGCTCCGAGAGTGTAAACGGCTGGCTGAAGTGCTGAGGAGACCGCGAAGGGCGGAGGGAGCTGGGCTTTGCGCGCGACGGAAGGGGTTATTCCCCCCCCCTTATGGAAACGGGGTTTGAGGGAATAAGGGGTAGGGAGGAGACTTCGGTTTTTGCGCGACTGAGCAGGGGAAGGGGGCGTCGGCGGGCGCTCGCCTCAGATTGGAGAAACGCTACCAAAGGGTTGTGAGCGGGGGGGGGTGTTAAAAACATCCCTCCCTCCGTGGGTGGAGGAAAGGGGGCTGGGAGGCAGGATGTGGCCCCGGCGGAGAGTTTTAGGTGGCCCAATCCCTTCCCTTTCCCAATGAGGTGGAAGCATTGGCGGGTTTCTGCAACCGCGCCCCGCCCCCTTCCGCCGTCCGTGCCCCCCCTCCCTTCGTACGCAGCCCCAAAAGTGCCTCCGGACTCCGAACGCGCTTCTTTTTCGGGTCGCTTCCCTCTCGCGCGCTGCTCACTTGGTTTTGTTCTCTCCTAGGCGCCCGACTCGCCCGCCTCCCTCCCACGGCACACCAGCCGGTGTCTCACGGCACACTAGTGTGCCGCGGAACACCGGTTGGGAAACACTGATCTATCTATCTATCTATCTATCTATCTATCTATCTATCTATCTATCTATCATCTATCTATCTATCATCTATCTATCTATCTATCTATCTATCTATCTATCTACCTATCTATCTACCATCTATCTATCTATCTATCTAATCTGCCACTCAGGCAAACCTGCAATCCTGTCAGTAAATTTCAAAAAAAGCATCCAAGCAGAAGCCGCGCTTTGGTTTCTGAACGTTTTGGAAGTCAAATGGACTTCTGGAACGGATTCCGTTCGACTTCCAAGGTATGACTGTACTGGGTTAAATCCCGTGGACAGAGAGAAAGCAGACCTGCTCAACACCTAGTTTGCCTCTGTCTTCACCCAAAAGGAAAGCAGTGTCCAGCCTGGTGATAACAGAATAAACAAAGCAAGGATTGGGGAGCTGTATCCCAAGAGATGCTGTCTAGACAGCATCTTAAAAAGTAGAGACATCACCTTGCCAACAAAGGTCAGTATAGTAAAAGCTATGGTTTTCCCAGCAGTGATGTATGGAAGTGAGAGCTGGACCATAAAGAAGGCTGATCGCTGAAGAATTGATGCTTTTGAATTCTGGTGCTGGAGGAGACTCTTGAGAGTCCCATGGACTGCAAGAAGATCAAACCTATCCATTCTTAAGGAAATCAGCCCTGAGTGCTCACTGGAAGGACAGGTCCTGAAGCTGAGGCTCCAATACTTTGGCCACCTCATGAGAAGAGAAGACTCCCTGGAAAAGACCCTGATGTTGGGAAAGATGGAGGGCACGAGGAGAAGGGGACAACAGAGGATGAGATTGTTGGATAGTGTTCTCGAAGCTACCAGCATGAGTTTGACCAAACTGCGGGAGGCAGTGGAAGACAGGAGTGCCTGGCGTGGTCTGGTCCATGGGGTCACAAAGAGTCGGACACGACTAAACGAGTAAACAACAACAACATCCCAAGAGATGAAAAGAGGTGGTAAGGGAACACCTAGCTACTTTAAATGAATTCAGATCCCCAGGGCCTTATGTGCTGTACCCAAGAGACTAAAGTTGTACTAAAATAGCTTGCAGATGTAATCTCAGAAGCCCCTTCTATAATTTTTGAGGACACACAAACACAATTTGAACAGTCCAAAGATCTCAGAATGCATTCTATAAACCTTAACACAGGAGGCCAGCCCACTATTTTGAATTTACTGCTTCCTGGAAGACATGCATCAAAAATATATAGAAGCTGCAACAGAAATGCCAGGCATTTAAAAAAAAATATGATGTATTATCAGAAACTTCAGCTTAGCCATCTTTGGCAAGCGCCAACTTTGAAAAGCATATTTAATGGTTTTCCTTCTTCTGGTCACTAGGTGGCAACAAACATGTAGCATTCAAAATCCTCCACAAACTAGGACTATAGTAATAAGACATAGTTCAGAGATGTACAGCATGGTACCACTGTGTAGGTCTTGGGTTTGGCTGTGTACAGACCTAGTAGGTATTGCCCATCTCTCTCTCTCACACAGCATGTAATGGCTGAAGTGTTGAACTACTGACAATTAGGTTGAGGTGAGTGTGAATTTATCCTCAAAGTGTTTATCAAATAAGTCACGGCAGATCACTTTGTGCGCCAAACTGGAGAATACTGGAGACCACTCAGAAAAGCTCTGAAGGACAGGACTGTGCAAGGCAATGGCAAAAGGGAAGGGTTACTTCTTTGCTGCAAATGTAGCTTCCTCGCTTGCATTTGAGCTTTCTTCTTCTTCTTCTTCTTCTTCTTCTTCTTCTTCTTCTTCTTCTTCTTCTTTTTCTTTCTGGTCAGCTAAGGACTTGGCTGAACTCGTGTTCAGTGGGAGAAGGTGATTAGGAGCGATCATACCAGCTGCCCAAGTTACTGCCATATCTCACAGAAGGACTGGGGCTTTGACAGAAGCACCATTTGCATCAATTGAAAACCCCTCGGGTTGGATTGAACTACTAGCAGAAGTCAGAACCAAGCCTTCCACTAGTGCAAATGGGGCTTTTTGACCCTCTCTTCCCCCATGCATCCCTTTTCCTGCCCCTTCCCCACAAACTTGGCTTGGGTGGTGATGGTCAGGAGAACCTCCACACCAAAGACGTGCAGGGAGGAGAGAGGAGATGCTTCCATCTGGTCAACTTAAATTCTTGCCTTGACAGAACAATCTCCTTAGCACTATGTTGAGTTCCTCACATGACCCAGATCCACCAGCCAGGGGAGAGAGGAAATAATTTAAACAGGTCCATGAGCTTTGTAACTTTCTTGGGAGAAAAGCAATGACAAACCTAGACAGCATCTTAAAAAGTAGAGACACCACCTTGCCAACAAGGTCCGTATAGTTAAAACTATGGTTTTCCCAGTAGTGATGTATGGAAATGAGAGCTGGACCATAAAGAAGGCTGATCGCCAAAGAATTGATGCTTTTGAATTATGGTGCTGAAGGAGACTCTTGAGAGTCCCATGGACTGCAAGAAGATGAAACCTCTCCATTCTTGAGGAAATCAGCCCTGAGTGCTCACTGGAAGGACAGATTGTGAAGTTGAGGCTCCAATACTTTGGCCACCTCCTGAGAAGAGAAGACTCCCTGGAAAAGACCCTGATGTTGGGAAAGATGGAGGGCACAAGGAGAAGGGGACGACAGAGGACGAGATGGTTGGATAGTGTTCACGAAGCTACCAGCATGAGTTTGACCAAGCTGTGGGAGGCAGTGGAAGACAGAAGTGCCTGGCGTGCTCTGGTCCAGGGGGTCACGAAGAGTCGGACACAACTAAACGACAACAACAAATGACCTTTGTAGACAGAGGTAGTTGCTTCAAGGCTCTAATCCACACTAGGGAGAAGGCTGGCCCAAGACATTTTGCCACGGAAGGGGTGAGTGAAGATCTACATCAGGAACAAGGGAGAAATCCTTCAACTCTACAATTCTGTGATGCTATGAAGATCTACATTGGGATCTGCTGGCCCTGTGGATCCCTCCGCCTGGGATGCTGGACTCACCTTGCCTCATGGGTGGGTGCTAGGGAGTGGTGCCAACCTTATTGCAATAAGAATTTAGTGTAATGTGCCACTGAAATTGTTGTAATAATATTATGGCATGTGTTTATAGAAAACTTCAACAATTTTATTTTTGGTTTCCTGTTTCTTGTTTAGTCTGTTTCTTGGATGCTTCTCAAATGAATTTTGTATATAGAAACAGTGGAAAACTTATGAGCTGAGATGAATAAAGAATGTGTGATTGAGATTTCCTATTCAGAGCAATTGCCACGGCAATATGATTTCGGGTGGTGGTGGTGTTAAATTAGCTGTGCATGTTCTGTATCAGCATAAAACAAAATAAGAAATACTGTTATTAGTAGCAGATGCTTAGTATGTATTTAGTCTATTTTGTGAGTGTTTTCAGATTGGTTTGCATCATTTTTGATCAGATGGAACATTTCAGCCTAGTAGTACACAACACTAAATTAAAATGAAATATTTTATTATGCTTCATTATAATACTTTCTTACAATATAACAAGGATATTTTCCTCTTACTTCAGATAGGTTTGCAGCTGACTCATCATATTTAGATAATGTCTCTCTAGCAATTATCTGAACAGCTGTCTGCTACACAATATGACTAAGCTGCCCAGATTGCCAGATATTGCTGATTTGATGAACATCCCCTCAATTCCTTCATCCAAGTCATTTATAAACACATTGAACAACATGCCCAGGACAGAAAGCTGAAGTTCCCCACTTGTTTTCTTTTTTTCCAGAAATATGAGGAATCATCAATGAGTATTCTTTGGGTTCAGATAATATAGTATTAATTCATACAAAGATTTCCTTTACAAACAAGAAAGAAATATAAAAATATTACCCACCTGTGAGTTCCATCATTAATGAGAATAAAGGTTCAATGAAGTCTTAGATGAGCCAGACATTTGCATATACTGGTGACACCATCAATGAAACATGAGTCAGCAATGTGATGTGGAGTGATTTTTAAAAATAAGTTAAGCAATTCTAGGATACATTAAGAATAGTGTCCAGATGTGTTAATTATTCACTAAGTAATACACTTCATTTCAAACTCCACAGTTAAGTCACAAGCCCTCCTGCTATTGACATCTTTTGAAAATTCAATTTTGAACGTAACTGAGGATTCAACCATTTCTTTGTCAATATTGTACAAAATACTCATAACAGACTTAGGTACTGAAATTGAAGAGGCTGCCTGGAACAATTTATGGGCAAAGAAATCCTTTAAGTTCAGTGTCAACCCGTATTAGGAAAAAAACATTTTAAGTTAATTTATAGACAGCCCTTGACACCTTTAAGATATAGCTACATAGGCAATGCATCCTCATCGATGTGCTGGACAAGTTGGTACAACATTCTGCATGTGGTGCTTATGTGAACTTGCACAGCCATTCTGGGAAAGAGCATTTGAGGAAATAAGCAATATTGCAAATTGGCATGTGAACAGTAGAATATTCAGGGTTTGTTCATAATATTTAAAGGAGATCAGGTCAAGCTGCACGACTTCTCATTGCACAGAACCAGGATGGACTTAAGCACCTATGCACATGATGGCAACAGAATGCATGGGCAATTGCCTTATCTGAAAAAAATAACAAAAAGTGTGCATGTTTTGAGTAGTGCAAATGATGCGGACAATTTTGTTGATACTCAAATGAAGATTCCAATGACAGGCATCCACCAAACTTGCAAATAAGCTTATGGAAAATTTTGATAATCTAATCTTTTCTTGGGGCGAGGGAAGAGGGGAGAAACACTATGTTTCGTTGGTATTTTGTGGAACTTTAATTTAAAAATTCCGTTAAAAAACCCCCTCAAATGTCCAGATCACAAGATGCTCAGGCCTCACCTAAACTGCAGTGTCCAGTGCAGAGCAAAGGCTGGGTTGTATTCAATGAAAGATTACTCAGAGCTGAGCCACTGACATTAATGACCACGGCTGGTCATTTAAATTGGTCCTCTTTGAGTAAAAGTTGGTTGAATACAACTGACATCAACAACCTGGAGGAACAGAACCAATGGACTCAGATTAGGAAAAATTCCCTAGCACAAGTTGTTTGACAGTGGAACAGGAAGGTGAGGGACTGACATTTGTCAGATTTTTTTTTAAACAGCGGCTGGATGACCACCTATCAGAAATGCTGCCGTAGTGGATTCCCTGCATCAGCAGGAGGTTGGACCTTTCAATGATTCTTTAGATGTGCTGCCTTTGAAGTCTCTTTGGAAACTGCAGCTAGCTCAGCATGCATGTTGCTCCTCCTAAACCAGTTGCTCTGTCTATTTCTGAGCCCAGTTCAAAGTGTTGGCTGTGACCTTTAAAGGCTTAGGACCAGGGCACCTGAAGACCCACCTGTCACCATACGTGCCTGCACATATATTGAAGGCCTTCTGTGGTGCGCCTGTCCTCTGAGGCAAGGAACTCTGGCAAGTGGAACTGTCAATAGTTTGGAGCAATAGAGGTGACAGGGGCTAAGTGTGTCTGTGCTGTACAGCTGGACTGAAAAAGCCACTGTACATACTCAGTGTTCCATATATTCCCTAGCAGTGAAACAAGTTCCTGGGTTGCCCTTGGTGGAGTCAGACTTTTCAGCAAAAGTGATATACAGTGGTACCTCAGGTTAAGTACTTAATTCATTCTGGAGGTCCATTCTTAACCTGAAACTGTTCTAAACCAGAAGCACCACTTTAGCTAATGGGGCCTCCTGCTGCTGCCGCACCACCAGAGCACGATTTCTGTTCATAGAATCATAGAGGTGGAAGAGACCACAAGGGCCATCGAGTCCAACCCCTTGCCAAGCAGGAAACACCATCAGAGCACTCCTGACATATGGTTGTCAGGCCTCTGCTTAAAGACCTCCAAAGAAGGAGACTCCACCACACTCCTTGGCAGCAAATTCCACTGTCGAACAGCTCTTACTGTCAGGAAGTTCTTCCTAATGTTTAGGTGGAATCTTCTTTCTTGTAGTTTGGATCCATTGCTCCGTGTCCGCTTCTCTGGAGCAGCAGAAAACAACCTTTCTCCCTCCTCTATGTGACATCCTTTTATATATTTGAACATGGCTATCATATCACCCCTTAACCTCCTCTTCTCCAGGCTAAACATGCCCAGCTCCCTTAGCCATTCCTCATAAGGCATCGTTTCCAGGCCTTTGACCATTTTGGTTGCCCTCCTCTGGACACGTTCCAGTTTGTCAGTGTCCTTCTTGAACTGTGGTGCCCAGAACTGGACACAGTACTCCAGGTGAGGTCTGACCAGAGCAGAATACAGTGGCACTATTACTTCCCTTGATCTAGATGCTATACTCCTATTGATGCAGCCCAGAATTGCATTGGCTTTTTTAGCTGCCGCGTCACACTGTTGGCTCCTGTCAAGTTTGTGGTCAACCAAGACTCCTAGATCCTTTTCACATGTACTGCTCTCAAGCCAGGTGTCCCCCATCTTGTATTTGTGCCTCTCATTTTTTTTGTTCTTATCCTGAAGCAAAGTTCTTAACCTGAAGCACTATTTCTGGGTTAGCGGTGTCTGTAACCTGAAGCATATGTAACCTGAGGCGTATGTAACCTGAGGTACCACTGTAAACTGAACCAAGGCTGCTAGGAAAGCAGTTGATTAACTATGACCCACTGAGGCTCTGAATGGATGTGTTAGTTAAGCATGTGCCCTGCTTTATGTGCCTATTTTGGATGCTTCACATGGTGCACATTGGGGCAGCCATAAGGGAACAAACAAGTGAGTTCTTCAAAGGAATAGCTAGAATCCGAAGGTTTATAGCCAAATACAACATTTCCGTTACGTTGCCCTCCATGTTACTAATTACTTTACTTCATATTGGTCATATAGGGAGAGTTGTAGTCCTTGTTGGCCAGCTTGATGCCGAATGCACTGAACACCAGAGATGAAATGTCAGCCAAAATGGGAATGGACTATTATGGAACGCGTGTCCCTATCATTAGTGATATGCCTCTAGCATTGCTAATTCCCACGGGAGTGTTTCCATAACCAAGTCCCACAGTCATTGTTAGAAGTTTTATTTTTCCTTTGCACAGAAAATAGCATGGCCAAAAGATGCTCGCAACACAACACAGAGTGTTATAGCACTATTGGTTCAATACCTCAAAGAAAGTAGAAATGACTTTATAACTTGATCTGACACACACTAGTGACAGCCATCCATTTCAAACTCCTTTTGAAATGTACGAGAAGAGAAATGCAAGCTGTATCCGTTCCTTTATCAGAAGAAATATTTCGTATTTTAGCATTGCCCAAGCAATTCTCCTCCTTCTTGAGATAAGTTGCAATGGCAGATAATAGAAGGCTAAAACTTTAGAACCAGGTGGAGAAGGAACTTAATCAATGAATGGTCTGCATGCCAGAAGCCAAGGTAAATGGTCAGTCATTCTATGAGGATGAAACAGAAAAGGGGCGATCAGCTCCTGAAAAGAGACTAAATGGGTATGATAACATCTTCTCTGAATTCCTGAAGATCATGGGAAAAAGCAGCAGACAATAGCAATCCACTTTCCTATCCAAAGCCATTCAGGAAAATACAAAGAGTGAGAAGTGTCACAGAGAAAAGGATAAATGGTTTGAGAAGGGGGGAAAAAACACATGCTCGTCCCAAGTTACCGCTTTGCTGTTGATGCTCGTGATTTGCCAGCACAAATTACTTAGCCTTATTAAGAGCTTGAACGCAGATTAAAACTGATACCAAGAATGCCTTCGGCACAACCCGCGGCGCTATTTCACTGCGCGTGTGATTGCGCCCCAGGAGGAGCGACGGAGCTGCTGCTGCTGCGGCGGCTTTCGCAAAGGTAAGACCAATATTTTAGTTGCTGAGAAACCCAATTTCCCTCCCATTTGTTTTTCCGGTGTTGGCAACGAAGAGCGGTTCACGGTTCTGGGGGTGAGACTGAGGATCTCCGAGGGGCGCGCAGCTGCCTTCCTCCCCGACTGGAAAAGGATGGGGGAGCTCCTAGGGTTTGGATTGCAATCTCCAATGAGCTTGCAATGAGCTCCTAGGTCCAGGATTGCATTTCAGCAGGCGCACAACAATGCAAATGTACCGGAGCGAGTCAGAAAATCAAATGAATACAACCTCCCCCGCCGCCCCCGGACTGGCAACGCAGAAGCCCAGACAGCGAGGAAGGGATGGAGGAAGCCTGGACCAAGAGAGAGCTCTTGATCGCCAACGCGGTGCCCGGGGGCGCCTTTTGCGCAGGTGGATCCCCAGCCCCGGGGGAGGGGGGCGTGGTTCCTTCCGGGGGGGGCATCGCCTTTTCGCAACCGCGCTAGCTCCGCGGGCCGGGCAGAGGAGAGAGGCTCCTTCCCGGGCCGCGAGGAACAGTCGCGACATCTTCCTGGCCGGCAGGCCGGCGAGGGGTCCTCTGGGCGCGGCACGCGAAGGGTTAAGCGCGGGGCGGGGCGGCGGCGCGATTGGTGCGAAGTTTGGGGGTGGGCGGGGCTGCCCAGAATCGCGCAGCCTGAAGGGGAAGCCAAGCCCCGCCCCCGCCGCCCCCCCCCCCCGCGACGGGACCCTGAGGCGGACGCAGCCCGGGCGGCGGCGGCATCGCTCCCTCCGACCCTCGCCCGCTCGCTCGCAGGGACCGGCAGCCCGACCCAGCCCCGCCGCCGCCGCCGCCGCCCTCTCGGTCCGAGCGCCCCGAGCCGGTGCCTCCTCCGCCCGTCCGCCCGCCCGGCTCCTTTGTGAGGAGAGCAGCCGCGGCGCCTCCGACAAGTGCGCGCCAAGTCCGGCGGCTGAGGGGACTCTGGGCTGGCCGCTCGGCGTCGCGGCACATGGGGCGAGCGGGAGGCGGAGCGCGCGCCGGCGGCGGCGGCCCAGCGGCGCGGCAGCCCCGGCGCCCCGAGGCGTGAGGAGACCCCGCCGTCGCCAGGTACGAGTCCGGAGCCCGCGGAGCTGCAGCGCCTCCAGGGGAGGGAGGCAGGCAGGCGGCGGCGGCTGCCCGCGGTGTCCCAGGTGTCCGCCGCCGCCGGCTCGCGGCTGCCCAGCCCCGGGGAAAGCGCGCGGCGGCGGCGGCGGCAGCCTCCTTCCGAGGGGAAGCGGAGTCCCCTGGCTGCCTGCGGGGAAAGCGGGAGGCCGGCGGCGACGGGCGGGCGAGCGGGCGGCGCCGTCGGAACTGCCCGCTGCCGGGCGGGAAGGGGAGCCAGGAGGCGTCGCCGATCGTGGGGCAGCCGGTCGGCGGCGATGCTAGTTGCGGATCGGGGCAGTGTCCGGACTGCGCCGGGCATTTGAGCGGCGAGGCTGTGCTCGCTCGGTCGTTCCCCCCAGTGGCGTAGCGTGGGGGGGGGGTGCAGGGGGGCCCCGGCCGCACCGGGCGCAACATCTGGGGGTTAGGGTTAGGGGGCGCAAATTACTTGCCTTGCCCCGGGTGCTGACAACCCACGCTACGCCACTGGTCCCGTCCCCCCCCCGCCGCCATGTAGATGCGAGGGTAGTCGAGCTACAGCAAATTTGGAGCAGGGTTTAATTCGATCAAGCTTGGAAGTGGGGGGGGGGCCTCGGCCTTCGCCCAAGACACGCGTGCTTGCTGTCGTGGGGATGCTGCGCACGTGTATCTTCGCCCCCGGCACCCTCCCCCTCCCCGCGCGCCCCGCCGGCGTTACAAATTTGTAAGGTAATGGCAGCGTGTAATTATTTGCTTTGTCGGAGGCTCGACCCGGAGTGGTGTTGTCTGTCCCGAGGGCAGAGAACGTTTAAATCGGGGAGTTTACAAGAGGGAGGAATTCGGCGCGTGTTGGGAGAGCGAAGCGGGCGGGATTCGCGGCCGTGGATGGGGCGCGCGTTGGTCTTTCAAAACAAGAGTACTGCTGCTGGAGAAGTACTTAAGAAACGAAACGATTTAAACCGGTGCGCTTCGAGCTTCAGAGAATCCGCGCGTTACTCGCTGCTGAAGACCGTCTGATGCAAAGCTGCACTATTATGCAGAAAACAGCTTTTCTCTATTACGGATACCCCTCTTCCCTTTTAAGAAGCGCAAGGGATCTTTTTAAGGGCAGCGCTGATTATTATTGCGATTCTTTTTCAAAAAACACATGCAGTTTAATTGATTGTGTGTTTCTAAAACTACGGCAGTGCGTTTTGATCTTTACTACTGACCACTTTCGTTCTTTTTAATTCTGATATAAAGTTTTGAGTTCGGCATTTGATATTTACAGCTCTCTCTCTCTCCCCTCCCCTCTTTCCCTGCTCTCCTATTTCCAGGTTGGAAAGAAGAACGAATTGGAAACTAGAGACAATCCAGCTTTTGAAATGGAAATTCAGTTTGTGCTGCTTTTTGTGGGCGTTCTTGTGTTTGCCGATTCTGTGAGAGGTAAGTAGAGAGGGCCTCAGGCCGCCTGCAAATGGTTTGTGCTCTGTATTTTTGCCCCATTGGAATACATTCTGTCTGTGTGCATTTGAATTCCTTCCAGAGACCCTCTAATAATATAATGTTCCTTGTTGCATAGAAAGCTTGCTTTCTCTTTGCAAATGGGGCATTCTATCTCACAGAACTATTATACTCTTTCTTGGTCCTTCTTTCCTGCCAGGCAGGTGTGCTCTGGGGGGGCTTTCCAGTTGCTGTTATTTCTTAGGTGTGAAAATACGCAGTTGGCTTCCAGTTTTCAGTCTGGAGTAAAAGGAAAACAATTGCATTCCTCGGTGGATCAGGAGAGCCTCTCCCCTTCTGTAATCTCTCCCAGCCGGGCTCTGTGTATTCCCAATAGCGCTAAACTAAACAAACAAATCCATTAAGTTCACCCAAGTGACAGGCAAATGACAGTTCTCAACAGCTAGCACATATTTTAGCACTGGGGTTTCAGTGTGTGATCAGATTCCCTTAAACAGGTTGCATTACCAGAGGGAGGCTGAGGAAAAACAATAACCAAGGAAGTAGAGTGTATAATTCCTTATAAAGAATAGAACTTAACGGAGGAACAGTTAGGGGAGCTGTTGCTGTCTCTTCCTTATCAGAGGGCTGGAGCAGTCATGTTGACGCTAAGAAATACTGGGAACCAAAAAATGTTTTTCTCATTTGACACATAAAATCCCCTGTTGAGAGCACTGTTCAATTAAAGCCACCTTAACTAGGTATTTTACTTAGTGTACTTTTGACGATGGGTACAAGCACTGGTTCATACCATTTCAAGGCAGGTGCCAGAACTCTGATAGATGTTGATAGTTCTGGACTGCACCCGTGAGCTGCGGAAATAGGGAAGAGTCATAGCTTAATGGAAGCATCTCAAAGGTAGGGATGGGGGAAACTGCCTAAACTTTGGAGAACCACTGCTAGTGAATTTGGAAGTACTGTAGATGAACCAGATATGACTTTGGGAGGAAGGGAGTCAAAGCCTTGCTCCAAGAATTAGTGTCCACTTGATTAATGTGTGTTTCCTCTATTGTGCTCATTCCCTAGCATATACCTGCCATTTATGTTGCATGCCTTATAAAAGAAAATAGTATATGACTTTGAAAGACCTGAAGGTCCAGTCACAGTACGGAATGAACTGAGACAACGTCATACATTTAGATTCATATATCATGCAGAACTCAAGGAAGGATCCAGAATGACTTACAGGCAATAAGGGTGTTGTGTTTACTTTGGATGTGAAACTGATTTGAAATACTATTTGTCAGTTGTTTAACTGAATGTTCAAAATGCAATGTGGCACTTGCATTGAAGTCTCCCGAGTAATGATATTTTATTAAACTAAGAGCACAATGGCTTTTCTTTTGGGCTTTGTCTACAGAGGAAACGTGATACCTGAGACAAATGATGAACATTTGTGAACTTTTGATTGCTAAGAATAGGTTTGTGATTTTTTAAAAGAAAAAGCTATAATTACAGCTCCATGATGCAGTGTTGATGGAACACGGCATGTCAGTGTGATAAAGTGTCAGGCTTAAAGATCACCGCTTTGCTGCAGTCTGGAAAAAAACTTTAGTATATTTCAAAATGAATGGAGAATCATTTTCTGCTAGAAAGTGCCACAGTTTCTAAAGTGTTCCTGTGGTGTGTTCCTTTCCCCATAGGTCCAGGTAGATGTTCACTGCAATTATATAAGAGTTTCCTATTTCAACCACTCAGGTTTTGGGTGCAGTACGGGGTGAAGTCACATGGTTAATTTGTGTTAAGGAGGAATAACTGGGTGGGTAAGAACAGGAACATCTAAGTGGCAGCTTGCAGGGTAGAGCTGCCTCTTATATTTGTGGCCCTGCCAGATTTTAATAATGGAGTGGTAAAACTTTTGCTCTACTTCCAGACGTAAGGAAAATGAGATTTCTTGCTCCCCAATTGGTAAGACGTTAAGAGGCCACACTGTCTTAAGTATGTGTCATAATTATGAAGCTCTTACTAGATAATGTAAACTTTATTGTGCAACTTGACCATACATTAATAGGTTGGTTTGAGTGACTAACTGCATTCCCACTCAATGCAGTGGTGTCTGGAGAACAGAGTCACCTACAAATTTGCAGTAGCTGCCCATTCGTGGGCTTAATAAACAGGAATTGTCTATTAGGGTTAGGAAGGATGGAGACGAAAGGAGGGATTGGGGTAAAACTAATTTGAGAATGAGGATGGAGAGTGGCAGCTCTCGGGCTTGTTTTGAAGGAGATGGTTGCATTATGGGCGACACAGCTGAGTAAATGAGATAGCTTGCATTGCAGGTGGTTGGACCAGATGACCTTTGTGGTTCCTTCCAACTCTACAATTCTATGATTCAACGCCCTGTAGTTTTTGAATGTTCTCTGTAACATACCTTGTGGCCTCAGCATAGAGATGCATCAACGTATAAATAATAAATCCAGGATTCTGGAATGTTCAGATATGAAGCTTTGGGAAGAAGAATGATGTAGAGCACTTGATTTGCGCAGTCTGACAGTCCTTTTGGACTTTGTGGGTCAGAACATTTGCACTGAGCTGCACAATACAGATTCGAAAACAAAATGGGATTTCTCTGTAGGAAACAGAATTAAACTCAGAAACGCCGATTCAAGTAAAATTAAGAGTATTGCCAGATGGTGGCATGAAGGGAGTGTGATATTCTTTTCCATGTGTATTTGGACGTGCTCTAAAATTCCTGGATCCTGTACAGTGGTGCCCCGCAAGATGAATGCCTCGCAAGATGAAAAACTCGCTAGACGAAAGGGTTTTTCGGTTTTTGCGTTGCTTCGCTAGACGAATTTCCCTATGGGCTTGCTTCGCAAGACAAAAACATCTTGCGAGTTTGTTCGCTTTTTTCTTAAAGCCGCATGAAGAGGCGCAGTTGCGACGGACCGTGCTTCGCAAGACGAAAAACATCGCAAGACGAAAAGACTCGCGGAACGAATTAATTTCGTCTTGTGAGGCACCACTGTACTTCTCACGTCATGTACATTGTTTTCCTCTAATCTGAAAGGATTACACAAGCATTCGAGATTCCCTGGCAAGCTTTTGGATCAGTTTTGGGCTACTGGATGATACACCAGATTATATTGGGCTGGAAAATTTGGAAGTATAATAGAACAGGTGCTTCAAGAGACTCCAAAAATTTGTTTCATCTCTGAGCCTTCAAATGTCCCAGAGGGCTGACATCACAAGGAGTCATTCTGGGATAACAATCCTGTGGAGTTTCCATGGTCAGGTGATCACATGTGCATGTGCTTAGATTAAACTGGGCATCTGTCTTTGTGAATGGCACTCAGAACTAGTCCCAGTCACCAGTCTGGCAGCTGCATTCTGGATTAGTTGTGGTTTTTGAGTCACCTTCAAAGGTAACCCAACATAGAGTGCATTGCAGTAGTCCAAGTGGGAGATAACCAGAGCATGGACCACTGGTGAGACAGTGTGGAGGCAGGTAGGGTCTCAGGTGGCGTACCAGATGGAGCTGCTAAACAGCCACTCTGGACACAGAATTAAACTCCTTCTCTATGGACAGCTGTGAGTCCAAAATGACCCCAAGGCCACCTTGTCCTTTAGCGGCACAGTTACCCCATTCAGGACCAGGGAGTCCCTCACACCTGCCTGCCACAGTACTTCTGTCTTGTTGGGATTCAACCTCAATCTGTTAACTGCCATCCATCCTCCAATCACCTCCAGACACACAGGACATTCGCCACTTTCACTGGGCCCAATTTAAACAAGAGGTAGAGCTGGGCATCACCTGCATATTGGTGGAGAGAGAGGATAGAGCCCTCAGGTACCCCACAAGTGAGCGATTGAGGTGGTTTCAGTCCCATGATGGGGCCTGAAACCCGTTTGGAAGGGGTCCAAAATAACCTGCATTCTCCAGGTGGGCCTGGAGTTGGACCCACTCAATCACTTTGCCCAGGAATGGAATATTTGAGACTGGGTGATAATTGGCCATGGTGGTGTGGTCCAAATAGCTTTTTTAAAGAAGCAGCTTGATAACCACCTCTTTAAGGGGTTCTGGGAAGGCTCCCTGCAAGAGGGAAGCATTCACCA
Source organism: Podarcis liolepis (assembly GCF_965112155.1). Taxonomy (NCBI): domain Eukaryota; kingdom Metazoa; phylum Chordata; class Lepidosauria; order Squamata; family Lacertidae; genus Podarcis; species Podarcis liolepis. Next base: position 9,041,400 of record NC_139556.1, read on the forward strand.
ACCCATGAAGTCCATTGCCCAGCCCTATCTAGCTCCTTTCTGTGAGCTAGGATGGGCAAGTGTTAAGAAGACAGGTGGTTTGGTTTTACTCGTCCATGCAGCCTGTCCACATCCTCAGAGGTAACAGGTTGAAATTGATCCCATACAACTTGACTAGACAGAACACTATGGCAGCAAATAAGATTAACAAATATTTCGTGTGTATTAACAATCACTGTAACATATTTGTGTGTGTGTTTGTGCAGTACAGTTTAGGATGCCTTCTCAGGTGCACACCCTACTGACTTTGAGACTTAGTCCTAGGTAAGCGTGTATCTTAAAAAGACAAAGGGACCCCTGATCGCTGGGTCCAGTTGCAGACGATTCTGGGGTTGTGGTGTTCATCTTGCTTTATTCGCCAAGGGAGCCGGTGTACAGCTTCTGGGTCATGTGGCCAGTATGACTAAGCCGCTTTTGGCGAACCAGAGCAGCACATGGAAAAGCCGTTTACCTTCCCGCCAGAATGGTACCTGTTTATCTACTTGCACTTTGACGTGCTTTCGAACTGCTAGGTTGGCAGGAGCAGGGACCGAGCAATGGGAGCTCACCCTATTGCTGGGATTCGAACCGCCAGCCTTCTGATCAGCAAGCTCTAGGCTCTGTGGTTTAGACCACAGCACCACCCATGTATATTATTGCTACCTAAATCAGCTTTGTCTATGGTACTCACAGAAAAATGAATCGAGTGAATCTGATATTTGACTGGTTTAGGTTTTTTAACATTGTATGTAAACTCCATGATAGTCACACAAAGACCTTTTAGTTTGCCTTGGGTTGGGGGAATACTCTGAATGCCGCCTTTTACATATTGAGTTTGAGAGTTATCAATGCAGCTTTCTCCTTCTCCATAAATTTGTAGCACCCAACCTGGTCTGCACTGACTTGTAAAATCATGGTTTCTTCCCCTTCAAATGGTCTGCTTTCAAATTAATCCCAGTGTTGCAGTGCTTAGTGGAAACTCTTTTCCTTTGGTTATATGAAAAAAATGATTGTTTTATTTCATGTCAAAATGTTTGCCTTCTGTTTCACTTTTACATCAAGGAGCATGTGTTTAGTTTCAGCTGGAATAGTTCTTTGTGTAGATTGCTCTTTAGTCAGGAGTTCTTGGTTTTTCCCGGCAATGTGAAAATACAGGGCAGTCTCTTGTTCCTCTCATGGTCTATAGCAGGAAGAGCCAATGTGGTACACTCCAAATATTCTTGGACCAAGCCAGCATGTCCAGTGGTTAGGGAATGAGAAGATAAGTTCTTCCAGGTCACTTAATGGTTAATTTCACACAATTATTAAAATCCATTTTAACAAATACAGTGGTACCTCAGGTTAAGTACTTAATTCGTTTCGGAGGTCCGTACTTAACCTGAAATTGTTCTTAACCTGAAACACCACTTTAGCTAATGGGGCCTTCTTCTGCCGCTGCGCTGCCGGAGCACGATTTCTGTTCCCATCCTGAAGCAAAGTTCTTAACCTGAAGCACTATTTCTGGGTCAGCGGAGTCTGTAACCTGAAGCGTATGTAACCTGAAGCATATGTAACCTGAGGTACCACTGTATACCACTGAGAGACTTCAAATGAGTGCTACATTGGATACCACCCAATATGCCCAAATAGTTTAGTTCTTTCATTTTCCAGGGGATCATGGTAAATTTTGAAGGCCTATTTTTGACTTGGATTGGGTTTTCCTATTACAGTGGTACCTCGGGTTACGAACTTAACTTGTTCCGGAGGTCCATTCTTAACCTGAAACTGTTCTTAACCTTAACTTTAGCTAATGGGGCCTCCCGCTGCCACCGCACGATTTCTGTTCTCATCCTGAGGTAAAGTTTTTAACCTGAGGTACTACTTCTGGGTTACCAGAGTCTGTAACCCGAAGTGTTTGTAACCCGAGGTACCACTGTACTTTTCCTACCATGTTTGGGGATTCATTCAAAGCTTCTGACCTATTTCCTTTCATGAGGAATCTTATCGTTTAAATGTAGCCAAAAGGTGAAAATGTGGGACTTGCAGTGAAAAACTGCAAATGTGGCCTGTGCTTATGTGAGGGGGTCACTGGAATTAAGACCTTCATTCTTAATCCGTATTGCAGCGATTCACGATTTTTGGCATGGCAAGTAAAATCCTTTTGAAGTGTAACTAAAAGAAAATAGATGGTTCGTCAGGCAAAGTTCACTGTTGCTTTTAGTCCTGGGAAGGAGGGAGGGCAGCAGTGCAGAAAGAGCAAGAGAATTGCTCTGCCACAGTATAGCAGACAGTGATTCATTAGTAGCCTTAAGAGTCGATTATTGCAGTGCAGTCTGTGTGGAGCTACCCTTTGGCCTGATCCGAAGGCTCCAGCTGGTGCAGAACATTGTGGCTCGACTGTCGATGGGGACAGCACATACGTCCTGGGCTCAAAAGCATGGGTCCACATGCTACCTGACCAGGTTCAGGGTTCTTGCATTAATTTACAAGGCCCTTACCAGCTGGATACCTCTGGAACAGCTTATATTCCAACCCAGCCACTGAGGTCTTTGCGGGAGCCACTGTTAGTGGTTCCCTGTGGCTCAGGTCTGCAAGGTGTCATGTGTTGAGTGGGCCCAATTTTGTGGAAGTCCCTTCTAGTTGAAGTGACAGGCCCCCTTCTCTGTTGAACTATCAGCGTTCACTGAAGACTTTATTATTCCCGCAAGCTTTTTAACCAAACTCTTGATTTTATAGCTTTATTTCATGATTTTGGTCTTATTGTATTGGGTCGTGTACACTGCTTAGAGATAACCATGAGTAAGTGGTACACAAATTGTTTAAACAAACAAACAAACAAAAACAGTGCCCCTGAAGACAAGGTAATGGGTATACAGTGGTACCTCAGGTTAAGTACTTAATTCCTTCCGGAGGTCCGTACTTAACCTGAAACTGTTCTTAACCTGAAGCACCACTTTAGCTAATGGGGCCTCCTGTTGCCACTGCGCCGCCGGAGCACGATTTCTGTTCTCATCCTGAAGCAAAGTTCTTAACCTGAAGCACTATTTTTGGGTTAGCGGAGTCTGTAATCTGAAGCGTATGTAACCTGAAGCGTATGTAACCTGAGGTACCACTGTAATCCCAAAATGGCGCAAGGTGAGTGTTCTATCAGTGCAATATTTCCTGCTTCCTCAATGGAACATTCTCCTCCCCTTTTGTACCCCCTAAATCTGATCTAGGGATTTCCCCAACTCCTTGGAGAAGATTTGGGGAGAGCGTAGAGCAGTGGTGGGAGGAGAAGGGCACAAGTGGAAATACTTGCAGTGATGAGATGGTTTAGTTGAATATATCACATTGACTTAAAAACATGTTGGGAGAAATAAAACTGTGACAGCCCTTGAGCAAGGAAGATGAAGGACGAGGGTGGAGCAAACCCAAAATATCTCTGTTCCCTGGTGGCAAAAATGAAATCCTTTTGTGCAAGGAACAGGAGGAGGACAGAACCTAGATTTTGATACCTGCTCAGCAATGGAGCTTGCAGGTGACCTTGGCCCTGTCTCTTCGTCTAACCTACATGACAGGTTTGTCGTGAGGGTAAAATGGGATGACCTATACGCTACTATGAGCTCCGTTGGAAGAGTTAACAAAAGTGATTATCCACATCAGTTCTAATCTGGTAGTGTATCTGTTGACCCCATCAGGTCACAGGCATTTATTTATCTCTTGTGGGGTTGTGAAGACTCTTTCATAGATCACTGCTAGTATAGTATTAGCCTCTTGGTTATAAAGTGAGTGTTTTATGAAGCTATAGTAACTCTTCTTCCGTATTCTGGAAGTTACACAGTCTTTGTTCCCTGCCCACAATCCTCACCAACTTTTCTCTGGCCTATTGCATCTGTTGCAAGTAAGTTGGTCTGTTCTAAACATCTGGCCTAGTAAATTTGCCTGCAGTTGAGACAAAGTAACACCCCCCCCCCCGTTTTTTAGTGTCACTTTGTGATGTGGTATTGCAAGCCTAAGAGCTGTTTTATACATTACATTCAGCATTTTTCACTGAATGTTCACTCAACCGAAAGCTGCAGTCACCCCTGGCTCTCCGATGAGGGTGCCTTTATTTCCAAACCCCAGCTTCGCCACTTTCAGACTTCACAATTTTGAAAATAGGTGAACACATCAAAAGGCCTTAGAATTAGTCATTAACTGGACAGGGACAAAAGCAGAAGGGTGGGAAACAGGGGCTAGGACACAGCCCCAAGAGAATCTTGGAAATCCAGACCAGAGTCTTTTGCAGGGATCTTTGTAGCTGAACCATGCAAATTTTTGCTGCTTTCTAAAGTGAGTGCACTGTCTGTGTTACTATACTGGTTCAAAGCTTGCATTTTATGAGTTAATGCAAACTGCCTACCCTCAAAATCCAAGCCCCTCTCCGATTCCCCCCTCCCTTCACAAGTCAGATAAACATCGCTGCCTTGCATTTTGGTTAGTTGCCCTGATTATACAGTCTCCCCATTGTGTTTTTGTAGAAACATGGTATCCAGCAGTGCTCTGAATAACCTAAGTTTTATTTCATCAGAACCCATCCAATTTTCAGGAAGAAATCCAGCCAATAACTCTAGGCTACTTCTTATATTAAGTGCTCAAACTTAATTTTGAACGTCAGTAAAGGAAGAAAAATGTAAATTGGGAACAGAGACCTCTTGGAGAAAACTTAGATTTGTCTTGATTTTTGTCCTTTTTGAGTCTCCAGCCTCCCCTCCCCTCTCATAATTGCTGAAGAAAAGTTTCACTCTTGGCAGGAAACAAAGTGATTTCTTTTCATGCCTGTTAAATTTATTTCATGAAAGATTTACACAATCTTAGGTATCCTGTCAAGTGACTGTGGAAGGAGTAATGGAAGATGTGTCACAAGCTAGATGCCTCTCAGGTTCTGTTGCTTTTTTAATGGGTATTTTTGGAACTGTCCGTATTTGTACCTGAAGAACTGGTGAGCTGATAATTCCAGAAAGAAACAAAAAACTGAAAAACTTGGGCAGTGGTTGTTTTTAACTTTTGGTGGGGGGGGGATGCCATAGCTGTCCCCCACGCCTACCAGGCCAGTTTCAAAATGGGTTGTCAAATTGTACTTGCCAATTTAATGGTATTTAGTGTAAGCAGTGAAAAGACCCCTATGGAAATTCCGAAAAAGTAGTATGTTGTGTTGCTTGGAACACATTCCTTCCATTACACATCCATTCATGTAGAGTGCAGTTTAATTGTTCTGAAAAGTAGCTGACAAACCAGGTTGTGATGGTTGCTTGTACCTATCTGAATCTAAGATACAAACTTCTGTCCTTGGCCCTGTAAAATGTTGATGCATTAAGGCCAAATTATGAAGAATGAGAGATGGGGGTGATCCATAGGAGCAGTACCAGATTAAAGTTTCTGTGGCGTCGGGAGGGAAAATCAATCAGATCAATGACTAGGTAAGATGTGTTGCAGAAGGGGTGGGGCATAGCTGTCAAGTGTCCCTTATTTTAAGGGACAGTCCCTTATTCCAGCGCCATGTCCCACTGCTGTCCCTTATTGATGGATGTCCCTTAAATGATGTCCCTTAAATTTCAAAGGAAGCAGCTCCTTTCCCTCCCTCCCTGCCGGCCAGGGAGGAGGGAGGCTCCAACTGTGTTGCTTGGCTGTGTTGCTCACCCAATAAGAAGTCTAAGAACGACTGGGGGGTGGAGCTTGCATGCCTTGTGTGTGGCTAGTTAATGCAATCTGAGGGGGGTTTTGAATGCTGGACGCCATTTTGTTGCACGTGCTGCTGCAAACTTTGCAGTGCAAAGCCAGGCTGGGGAGCCATCTTAAGTTGAGGCTGCATAGGCCTTGTGGTGCATGTGATTCAGATTCTATTCAGTGTAACCTCTGGTTACAAAGTTGGTTGGACAGTGTTCTCGAAGCTACCAGCATGAGTTTGACCAGACTGCAGAAGGACAGGAAGACTGGAGTGCCTGGAACAGGTGAGGCTGCAGGTCCCTTATTTTGGCTGCTGGTCGCTTATTTTCAAATCTGTAAGTTGACAGCTATGGGGTGAGGAGATCTCTAGCCTGCGGTCCAGATTAGGCCCACCAATTGGGTCTGCAAGGCCATTTTCCTCAAACGGTACCTACTTGCCCCACATATGTGATGTCAGACGTGAGGCAGGTAGAGACATGGCTGGATTGGCTGTGTGGCCAATGTCCCTTTGGGAAACTGCTTTGTACCGCTGACCCCAGCAGAGAGAAGGGCTGACGTCACTATCCTTCATCTCACGCACAGCAAGTGCAAGCCTTACAACAGATGAATTCATCTAGACTCCTATCTTCTTATCTTCCTGGTCGCTGCTCTCCCAAGGCCTCAGAAATTATTCCCAGCCCTTCTACCATAGAGTCCTTGACTGAAATTGAACCTTGGGCCTTTTTCATTGTAAAACCTATCCTCTGGCACTAAACTTTCCATATGAACCTACCCAGACCCTGAGATAATCTTTTGAGGCCATTCTTAGTGTGCCTCTTCTTCGAGAGGTCCAGAGGGTGGCAACACGAGAACAGGCCTTCTCTGCATCTGTGGGATGCTCTCCCCAGGGAAGTTCGCCTGCTGCCTTCATTAAACACCTTTAGGTGCCAGGCAAAAATGTTCCTCTTTAACCAGGCCTTTGATTGATTGACATCCAATGCCCTTTTAAAATGACGTGGGTTTTTTGGGGTTGTTGTTTTTGTTTCAATTGTGCATTTTGTGGTTTTATATTTTGATTTTATTCTGTGAACCCGCCTGAAAGCTCCTGGTATAAAGTAAAGGTAAAGGGACCCCTGACCATTAGGTCCAGTCGTGGCCGACTCTGGGGTTGCGGCGCTCATCTCGCTTTATTGGCTGAGGGAGCCGGCATACAGCTTCTGGGTCATGTGGCCAGCATGACTAAGCCGCTTCTGGCAAACCAGAGCAGCACACAGAAACACCGTTTACCTTCCCGCCAGAGTGGTACCTATTTATCTACTTGCACTTTGACGTGCTTTCGAACTGCTAGGTTGGCAGGAGCAGGGACCGAGCAACGGGAGCTCACCCCATCGCGGGGATTCGAACCGCCAACCTTCTGATTAGCAAGTCCTAGGCTCTGTGGTTTAACCCACAGTGCCACCCTTATTCTGTGAACCGGCCTGAGACCTCCTGGTATAGGGCAGTATGTAAATTGGATGAATGAATGAATGATGCTGTTACTCAGCTGCCTGGTGGATCACGTGCCCTTGTAGCTCATTTATTTGGACCACCTGTTAAATAATAATAAACACATTTTCTTTCCCACTGCAACTGAAGCTGAATTGGAAAACTAATATTAGGAAGGTGTCAAAGGCATATTAATGTAAGCCTGGAAAGTTGGGACCCTCGGCAACATGGAAACAGAGAGATCTTTTCAGACCACGAGCAACTTGCAGCTCAGATTACGCAATAATGTTTAGTGTACATTCCTTTCCAAATAAATATTTTAAGTCATTGTTCGATGCACAGGGGAAGGTTGGTTTAGGAGCTGTGACTTTCTGCAACACTTTCCTTCTGAACTGTGCTGAAAAGCAACTGCCAAATATGGTTTCGTCCTCAGCTCTCTGTTACTTGGTTACAGAGACATAGACCAGGCCCTGCGGTACTAACAATATAGACCTGCACCAAGCCCCACTTGTTGGCTGGCTATGCATGTCAATAGAAGTTGTTGAGTCAATCGGAAGTGCTGCATTGTCCAGACTAATTTCATCAAGGATTATTGGGATTGGGGTTTCCTGCTTAGTAAGACACAGAAAAACGTTTGTCCCTCCCCCGCTCAATGTGTGAAATTGGCTTAAGAGAATTTAATCAGATGTCTCATCTGAGAGTGTTTTACTCCGGTTCTTCCTGTGTTAGACATTTGCCATTCATGCAGTCCTTGCCACCAAAGGATGCAAACAAGCATGCCATTTCAGGATCCTAAGCTCACACTCAGAAGTTGCTGTTATTTGGTCTGAGGAGTTAATTTTTAATAGTGGTTTTCAAACTTCCTAGCTTTCATTGAGGTCTCCATAATAAACTTTAAAGGAACATCAGGTTTCCTCAAATTGCAATTTTAAAATGACTGGTCCAAGGCCTGCTTCTTCTCACATTGATTACAGTGCTAAACATGGACCTACACTCATATGCACTTTTTGCAATTAACAACAAATGGGTAACAGTTCCTGCTTTTATTTCCAGTCCAGATTGGCAGAAAAACTTGGGTTGACATATTTCAAAAAGTTAAAATCCGGACACAAATGTTGTTTAGCTTTTTTTTTTTTAGTTTTGCTCAAAATCACAAAAAATTGAGTTTTTGTGCTCCAGATCCTTGTACTATTCACTCAGTTGAATAGTTGGTCAGGTTTTTTACTCCGATGGATGAGAACGCACACAGGGCAAGCCCAAGCCATTTTTTCTGCCTGAGGCAGAAGCCACTTCCCTCCTCACTGTCAGTCACCACTTACCCTAGATGTTGCACCACCCCAGAGAAGCCACCCCAGATTGGGAGATCTGGCCAGGCAAGACTTGTGGGAGGCCTATATAAGTTGTCTTTGCATGCGAGTGGGTGCTGCCCAGTCAAGTGCTCTAGCTCTTGACTGGTGTAGGTATATAAAAAGGTAAAGGGACCCCTGACCATTAGGTCCAGTCATGCCCAACTCTGGGGTTGCGGCGCTCATCTCACTTTATTGGCCGAGGGAGCCGGCATACAGCTTCCAGGTCATGTGGCCAGCATGACTAAGCTGCTTCTGGCGAACCAGAGTAGCGCATGGAAATGCTGTTTACCTTCCCGCCAGAGTGGTACCTATTTATCTACTTGCACTTTGATGTGCTTTTGAACTTCTAGGTTGGCAAGAGCAGGGACCGAGCAATGGGAGCTCATCCGGGAATTCGAACCGCTGACCTTCTGATCAGCAAGTCCTAGGCTCTGTGGTTTAACCCACAGCACCACCCACGTCCCTGGTGTAGGTATATACCAAGGGGCTATTGAGTGTCCAACCAGGTAGTTGCCATTGCTAGCTTTCTCTTTTATTTGAAGTGCAGCTGCTGGTGCTGATGCAGGTCAAAAAGAGCAAGAAGGTGACCTGGCAGAAGTGGGGACTGAAGCAGCTTGGTAGAAGCTCAGGTGATGGGGGGGGCAGTGTTACTGAGCCCAGCTGGGAGTTTGCTTGACCATGGAGCATTGGTTAGAGGCTAAGTGGAATGGCGGTAGCTGGTGGGGTCTGCATGCATTCATTTGCTGGTGCAATGGGGGCTTGCGGGGGCACATGCTCATTGCGCCGCACCACCTGCTATCTGAAACCAGAGGCCCACCATTCCTAAAGGTAGGGCTGGCTCTGAATACACGATTTTGGCAACCGATTTATAACATATGTAATGCTAATCAGAAGGTTGGCGGTTCGAATCCCTGCAACAGGATGAGCTCCCGTTGCTCAGTCCCAGTTCCTGCCAACCTAGCAGTTCAAAAGCCCGTCAAAGTGCAAGTAGATAAATAGGTACCACTTTGGCGGGAAGGTAAACCGCATTTCCGTGTGCTGCTCTGGTTTCGCCAGAAGCGGCTTAGTCATGCTCGCCACATGACCTGGAAAAACTGTCTGCGCACAAACGCCAGCTCCCTCGGGCAGTAAAGCGAGATGAACACCACAACCCCAGACTTGTCCACGACTGGACCTAATGGTCAGGGGTCCCTTTACCTTTACCTAATGCCAAGTAAACATTTGTGGACAATCACTGGTTTTCCAAAGGTTAATTTTTCTGAGTTAGTGTTCATAACAATATCTTATGGTAGCATTGCATGGGGTGTGACTAGGTGACCCTTAGGGTACTTTCCAACTCCACAATTGTACTTGGCTTTGGGTTTATCCACATTGTGTAATTACAGCCAGTTTTAATACAACCACAAGTGCACATCTCTGCTTCTTGCACAGTGTGCTGTGGATTTGTCCCATGTTTCATCACAGCAAACGTGCGTGGAAGGCACTGCTTGAAAAGCGTATTCCAGGAGGAAAGAAACAATAACTCAGAAATTTGGGTAGCATCTGCACTGTCTGTATTGGATGCTACCTCTGTGTGAATTGGATTTGAAACATAGTTTGCCATTGAAGAGAACTGAACCCTGTGGAAGTTGAGTCATTGTCAAACAGGGTAAGAAGGCGTGTGAATACTCTGTTAAGAGGAAAAATAGGGGTGGCAGTGTTACTCCCACAAGAACTACTGTATTTTTTGCTCCATAAGATGCACCAGACCATAGGGTGCACCTAGTTTTTAGAGGGGGAAATCAAGAAAAAAATCTTATTTCCCCCCCAGCCCCAAAGAGCAGTGTACAGGCAGCACGCAACCTCTCCCTGCCGGAGGGGTTGCGTGCGGCTAAGAAGCCATAGCCACGTGCAGTCTCTCCCTGCCTGAGGGGCTGCGCGCGGCTATCCCTGAAGCCTTCCGAGCGCAGCGCAGGTTCCCGCTGCACTCCTCAGGCTTCGGGTTCCTTTTGCTGAAGCCGGGAGAGCAAGACTCTCCTGGCTTCAGTGAAAGGAACCTGAAGCCTCCAGAACACAGCAGGAACTTGCGCTGCGCTCCGAAGGCCTTCAGGCGGCTATCCCTGAAGCCTGGAGAGCGAGAGGGGTCGGTGCACACCAACCCCTCTCGCTCTCCAGGCTTCAGCGAAAGCAATGCAAAGCCTCCGGAGTGCGGAGGGAGCGCTCTCTCTGCGCTTCGGAGGCTTTGCGTTGCTATCGCTGAAGCCAGGGAGCCTGCATTCGCTCCATAGGACGCACACACATTTCCCCTCAATTTTTGGAGGGGAAAAAGTGCGTCCTATAGAGCGAAAAATACGGTAAGTTTGGCATACCCTGGCCTGCATATTTTTGTAACAGTATGGGATCATTTAATTCATTTATAGGGGGTAACCAGTATGGAACACCAGCTACTGCTGTCTTCTCACCCTAGATAAAGCCAGGGGAACTTTTTGTTGCTTTGAAGAATAAGGCCTCAGTAAGTGGAATCTGAGGCTTATTTTTTCTTTATCCGTCTAAAGCCACTAAATTCTTCCAGTGCAGTCTTCCAAGAATTTTTAACCATGCTGTATATGTATTAGAAAGTGGGGGGCTGGGCAAGCTAATTCCCATGACTGTGTGCCTGCCCTTTCCCCAAACTGTGCTGATCTAGCTGTTGGGAGTCCAACCTAGGTAGCACACTCAGGAAATTATTTTGCTCATAGAAAACAACAAACTGGCTCCAAGTCCACATGTTGGCTGCGGTAGCTCTTGAGACTCAAATAGCATGTGGGAGATAGCTGCTGGGATGAAGAAGGCAGCTTGTAGATAATACCGGCTGATTTCCTGGATCTTGTGAATTTACCAGCTGTCTATCAAGCTGAAAAATAAGTGGGGAAAGTTACTTTTATGCATTTAGCTGAAGCAATGGTAGACTACAAGGAATAATTCTGCACCATGAAATAACGTCCTTTTCTAGAGAGGCGTTTGGTCATGTTATCACCCCTCCTCCTCCTTGTAATCGACTCCTGTTTACTTTTCCTGTTCTCCCTCCCCCAAGTTTATTACCGCTGTTTGGCCAGAGGAAATGAATTAACATAATTTACTGTTTTAAAAACAAGACACACACACCCTTCTCTGGCACTGTGCTGAGACGCATGTTTGCGGAGTCTGGGTCCATTTAGAGAGAACAATACCCTGATTATGGTTTTAAAAGTAGCTACTGCCCTTTTGCGAGGTACATGTAGCATGAGCTGTAAAAACCCCAACTGTTGTTGACACTAAACTGGAAGTCATTGTTCTTGGTGGAAGTTGGTTTTGGGGAGGGACGGTAGGTGGGGAGCGAGGGTGGCTTGAGCACAGACCGTGCCAAGTTAGGCAAAGCTTTGTCCAGATTTCTAGACGAATTGTAAAGTGCAAGCAATGGCTGCTAAATTGCAGAGTGGGAGCGGCAGAACGGGAGAAGCGACAATGAACTTGCCTCGGACAATGCTAGGCAATGGTGGCTGACAGCACACAATGAATTTGGCAGGTGGACAGGACCTGTCAATCACCTGGAAACACAAGTCAGGTGACTCAGTGCTTTGAAGCTCCCATAATCAGATGATTGTAGGAACTTATGAAGAGTTGTTTAGTTCTTTGAAGCTGCAGGTTGCAGCACAGTTCAGGGAATTTTGGGAGCATTGCAGCTTCTCACAACTTCCCATGCTGCCATTTTCCAGCACTCTTTTCTGTGCTTCCTGGTCCATGGGAAGCCCACTAGTCCCTAAACTTGAGCATGGCAAATATTCAAAGATTGTGTAGGAGATTGCTCCATGTGTAGTGGGAGCAGCAGAGGAAAGGCCAAGGGAGACAATGCTTCAGAACAATGCTCAGAAGCAGAAAAGTGTCTTGTGGTACATGGCTATGCCTAATGCGTTCCAATACAGTGGTACCCTCTGGTTACGAACTTAATTCATTCCGGAGGTCCGTTCGTAACTGGAAACTGTTCTTAACATGAGGTGCGCTTTCGCTAATGGCGTCTCCTGCTGCACCGCTGGCGCGTGACTTCCGCTCGCATCCTGGGGCAAAGTTTGCAACCGGGAGCATCTACTTCCAGGTTAGCGGAGCTCATAACCTGAAGCGTTCGCAAGAAGGACTGTACGTAACAAGAGGTTCCACTGTATATAATTGTCTCCAAAAAGTTAGAAACTCAGATATATAAGCTAGGCTACAAACCGCTCTTTAAACCAGGGTTACCATTGCCAGAACGGAATGTCTACTTGCCATTTGGGGGCCAGACAGCTCAAAAGCCGTATTTTTCAAGACAAGTTTTTGGTTCCTGAAATGTTTTGTGATTGTGCAGATAAAACATCACAGATAGAATTCTCCAGAATGTGATGTTAGTGTGTGAAAACAGGCAATACCCAAGAGCTCCCAGGCGTGCACCTCCAGATGGTGGAGATATCAGGTGCCATCTAGACACCTAAACATCTTAACTTGGTCGTAAGTGGCCGAAAGCCAGGTGCAAAATGTGCCTGACAAATTTTGAACAGTAGTCTCCAAAAGGGTTGGCATGAAAGCATTTTTTGATGTCTCTTACGCAGCTGATGAGAACCTCAAAGGTTTTCGATGTCACGGCTGCCCAGTTGCCTATGACATTCCCCAGTGTTGCGCCACTTAAACTGGTTGTAGCTCTCCTTCAGCAACCCAGTATCCAGCCGTCTGTCTCCTTGCCCTATATCCTATCCTGACATGTGTCCATTCATTGTGGATTTCTCAAATCAGGGCCAGTAATTGCTGAGGTGGCTTTGCTACATGCAAAGGAACAAGGTCAGCTCTCCTTGCTATTTGCTAATAGCTTCTTGGAACTGTTTGTGCACATTCCTCAATGCAAGAGAAATGGACTGGGGTGCAATTGAGGCGCAGAAGTGGCGAGGCGATGTTGTACAGTTGCTGAGGAAGATTGCGAGGCTTCTTAAGGGTGGGGGTCAGGTCAGAGGTACTGGAGGCTTTTGAAATAACAGGGCAGATTCCTAGTGAGGGTTCCTTCTGTCTTCCTGTCACTTTCCCATTGACAAAAAGAAGATTGCCTGCCCCCAGCTGTTCCTTCTGTCACATTACAAATGAGATGTTGAAAGGCAACTCTTGGGCCGCAGATAGCTTTTCTCTTTCCATTTCATTCTGCTTGTCAGTTACTGCCAAACAATGCTGTTTTATAACTATTTTATATCTTTCCTCTGAGCAGGAAAAGCTAAGCTTATATGGTGTGCAGTAAGTTGAGCAGGAGTTGTGGAGAAAGAAACTGGAAAATTGTTTATGTGGGGAGTAACTAATAAAAGCTGTTCTCTTTGGTCTCCTGGATTCCCTGAAAGTAAATGTAGCAGTCGTGGCAGAACAGGACCGGAGTCCCTGTGGTTAAACAACAGAAAGTAGTAGGTGGGAATAATAATAATAAAAAAAACAACCAACAATATTTCTTGCAATGGAGAGAAGAAAGTTGTGAAGTTCCCCAAATATCTGTATTTGGCGCTCTTTCATTTATTCATAAATGAGCTGAAACCAAGAGTGAAAAGTGAGGAAACTAAGTTTGCTTATGGCATCAAATTTCAGGATGGCGAAGACTCAAAAAGGATCCAGACTGTGTGAATTGGCGTTAAAATGGCCAAAATAATAGGCCAAATAACACCTCACTTTACATGTTATTCGAGGTAATGTGTAAAGTGAGGTGCATTGGGGCAAAAAAAAAAAAAATCCTTACTTTGCATATACACTGATAGGGTCTGAATTAGTGGTGATGACTGAGTAGGAAAGAGATCTTGCGACCAAAGAAAACACCAACTCAGTGTGCAGTAGCTACCCAAAAAGTGGAATTCATTGCTGAAAAATGGTTTGTTGTTGTTGTTTAGTCGTTTAGTCGTGTCCAACTCTTCGTCACCCAATGGACCAGAGCAGCCAGGCACTTCTGTCCTCCACTGCCTCCCACAGTTTGGTCAGACTCATATTGGTAGCTTTGAGAACATTGTCCAACCATCTCATCCTCTGTCGTCCCCTTCTCCTTGTGTTCTCCATCTTTCCCAGCATCAGGGTCTTTTCCAGGGAGTCTTCTCTTCTCATGAGATGGCCAAAGTATTGGAATCTCAGCTTCAGGATCTGTCCTTCCAGTGAGCACTCAGGGCTGATTTCTTTCAGAATGGATAGGTTGGATCTTCTTGCAGTCCATGGGACTCTCAAGAGTCTTCTCCAGCACCAGAATTCAAAAGCATCAATTCTTCAGCGATCAGCCTTCTTCATGGTCCAGCTCTCACTTCCATACAAAATGGTTTAGGGGGCTTTAAAAGAAGATGAGACAAATCATTGGTCTGTCAATGGTCGTTAAATGGGAATCTTCTTGCTCAGAGCAAATATACCTGTGAATACCACTGGTTGGGGGGAGCAGACAGGAGAGAGCTTTTGTCTTCATTCTATGCTTATGCACTTCCTGAAAACAGTTGGCTGGCTCCATCGAGAAACATGGGCATTTGAGCTAAGCAAGCAAGACTCTTAAGCGTTTTCAAATAATGTAAACTTTTGTGAGCATCTAAACACAGCAGTTTAGAACAACTAAGAATCTCGTTGTCTGTATTCATTCTTATAAATTGAAATAGCTGAAAGTATACATTAGAATAATAAAAAAGTGACTCCCACCTGCTAAAAATCTCTGCCTATCGTCCATTTTTGCCAGTTGCTTATGCCTGTCACTCGCAGGTTCCCAAGAGGCAAAAAGCATGAAATGAATTGAATCAAGGCTTTGAAATTGCATTTAGAAAGCCATTAAACATAGTTAAAGGTATGATAGCAACTTTATTTGCTTTGTGTTTGTTCTTATTTGACAAACAAGCTCCCACCCAGAATTACAACTTTCTAATGATGGGGTTTATGTACCTTTGACAGCTTGATGACAGGCAGAAATCAGAAGTCAAAATGCTGGGACCTCCCCACTTCAGACATACCACGATAAAATAAACATCACCTGTTGAATTTCTGTCTGATGTGCATATGCTGCAGCCATAGGTGCTCACCGGGAAAAAGATGGCAATCCTATACCCAGAAAGTCAGGGGTAGGCAACCTAAGGCCCATGGGCCGGAAGTGGCCCACGGAGTCTGTTCAACTGGCCCACGAACCACCCCCGAACTGAGCCGCCTGCGCAGCGAGTCCCCGCACACTGCGCTAAATCGGTGCAGCGTGGCACGGGGACTCTCTTCTGTGGTTCAAGAAATCGCCCGGATGCCGAAAATCACTACTGCGCAGGCGCAATTTTTGGCATCTGGGCATGCGTAGAAGCGATGTCTGGCATCACGCTGCACCGTTCTGGCCCATGGAAGGTCTCCGCGGGAGTGATCCGGCCCATTTCCGGTAAGCCTTGCCGACCCCTGCAGAAAGTTATCCAGAACATGTTACTTACCTTTCGTTCACAGCTGATAAACTGAAAAGCTTGAATTCAGAATTGGCGTTCTGAGATATATCCGCTTGCCTAGTGATAGTGGGTTTTTAAAAACCAATTTCTGTTCTGCAGTTTTTGTTTCTTCCAAATGGTCTTGGCATGATCAAGAAACTCCAGAGAGATAGCTCTATTCTATTCTATTGGTTTGTATGCCACCCTTTCTCCCAAAGGAATATTACGGCATTTTAAAGACTTAACACTTATAAGCCCACTTTGTCAGACAGCTGTATGCACCTGATGAAGGAGGCTGTAGACTTCAAATGCTTGTTTTGTTTATGCCACAGTAGTGTAACTCTTGATACCTCCTTCTTGTTTTATTGTGATGAATCAATCCTCAATACTGGAATCCCTAAGCTGTATTTACACAATAAAACACTCTTGAGTGGACGTGGCTGCCATCAACAAAGGGAGGATGGCCCTTACATCAATCTTTTAATGTTTTAAGGGATTCTCAAATTCTGTATATTAAAAGGAAGTTTTGCAAAATGCATTAACATTTACATAGTTAGCTTGCCACGGTAACTGTGGCACCCCAGTGGTACCCAGAACCTTTCATGGAGCAGGATTTTGAAGGTTCGGCTGTACAGGCAGTCCTGCAAAACATGTTATCTTGTGAATGGAGTATTCACAAGCAGGTTGCTGGACAGAGATGCTGCTCAGAAATAATGAATTAGGTTGCAATTCCATTGAGATCTATTTCGGTGGAGAAATGGTTAGGATTGTGCTGTTAGGCCTGTTCTTCCAAGACTTTTGATACAATAGACCTATTTAGCTGGCTGGGGCTGCAGTACTTGAAGCTGTGACATATTGGGTTAAGTAAGAGTATGAGTGATGTGGGACGCGGGTGGCACTGTGGGTTAAACCACAGAGCCCAGGGCTTGCCGATCAGAAGGTCGGCGATTCGAATCCCCACAACGGGGTGAGCTCCCGTTGCTCGGTCCCTGCTCCTGCCAACCTAGCAGTTCGAAAGC
The DNA here is from genome assembly GCF_965112155.1 of Podarcis liolepis. Classification (NCBI taxonomy): domain Eukaryota; kingdom Metazoa; phylum Chordata; class Lepidosauria; order Squamata; family Lacertidae; genus Podarcis; species Podarcis liolepis. The sequence goes on from NC_139556.1 coordinate 9,058,323, forward strand.
ACGTCAGAGTGCAAGTAGATAAATAGGTACCCCTCCGGCAGGAAGGTAAACGGCGTTTCTGTGCGCTGCTCTGGTTCGCCAGAAGCGGCTTCGTCATGCTGGCCACATGACCCGGAAGCTGTACGCCGGCTTCCTTGGCCAGTAAAGCGAGATGAGCGCCGCAACCCCAGAGTCGGCCACGACTGGACCTAATGGTCAGGGGTCCCTATGAGTGATGAGCTGTCAGTTCCCGGTTTGAACCTCATCTGGGCCTCATAGGGGCCAGATTTTCTCAGTTTCAGTTCCCCTTAATGCAGGAAACATAAATGCTGTCTGGTGTACCTGTTGTAGGGATACCTGGGAACAGAGAGATGTGTAACATACAGTGGTGCCTCGCAAGACGAAAAGAATCCGTTCTGTGATTCTCTTCATCTAGCGGTTTTTTCGTCTTGCGAAGCAAGCCCGTTGACGGATTAGCGCTATTAGCGGCTTTTAGCGGCTTATCGGCTTATAAGATCAGCTAATAAGCGGCTTAGCGGCTTAGGAAAAAGGGGGGGGGAGGAAAAAACCCCCCGCAGGAACTCGCAAGACATTTTCGTCTTGCGAAGCAAGCCCATAGGAGATTCGTTTTGCGAAGCACCTCCAAAACGGAAAACTCTTTCGTCTAGCGAGTTTTCCATCTTGCGAGGCATTCGTCTTGCGGGGCACCACTGTACAGTATTATGCTAGAGTTCTCGCCAAATTCTTCCACTTTAGCCCGCCAGCAGGGAAAATCACATTTTGGATGTTGCCAGATTTGAAAGGGTCCTCAGCCTAATGCCCCCTCCTATATCCGGGGCTCCCGGAGGGAGGAGGTGACAGCAGCAGCAGTAATATGAATCTGAAACATGTAGAGGGCTACATTTGAATTTCCTGTAATGCCCTCAAGCGCCCCTGTGTCAGAAACATTTTTAAAGCAGGCTAGAGCCCTGGAGTGTTGAATCTTTCCTGGCTGCTTGGTAGAGTGCTATTTGCTGTTTGTGGTGGGCTTGGCACCTGTATTGTTTAAAAGTAGCACAAGCTCCTTTCCTCTAGGGAAAGCACCACATTTTTTGCTCTATAAGACGCACCAGATCATAAGACGCACCTAGTTTTTGGAGGAGGAAAACAAGAAAAAAAATATTCTGAATCCCAGAAGCCAGAACAGCAAGAGGGATCGCTGCGCAGCGAAAGCAGCGATCCCTCTAGCTGTTCTGGCTTCTGGGATAGCTGCGCAGTCTGCATTCGCTCCATAAGACGCACACACATTTCCCCTTACTTTTTAGGAGGGGAAAAGTGAGTCTTATAGAGCAAAAAATACAGTAGCTTGCTTGCTTTTTCTCTTTTTATCCTTTCCCCCCTTTAGTATTGCGTCTGTAAAATTCAAAGCGAGGGTTGTCTTATTGTTTAATGCCTCTACAGGGTGTATAATTTGTGCTTTATAATAAAATTGATGAGCCTGCCTTGTCATCTGTTAGAAAAAAATGTCTTGCCATTTAACCATCCTAGCTCTTTTGAGAGCACTAATTGGCAAATACAGCAGCAATGGGACCCATGGATTAATTCTGCACCGATGGTCTTAAGACTTCGTTTTAACCGAGTTTGCTTTCTTGTTTCTCCAATTTCCAGTAAGTAAAATGTTTTGTTCTGACAGTTATTCAACTTTCAGTATTTGAAGTAAACTTCAAATACGCATCTCTTGACAACTGTGTTCAGTAATGGGAGCGAGGAACAGAAAAGTGAGTTCTGGATGTCTGTATTCGTAAGAAACTGACCACTGTGGTGTGGTGGCCACAAAATTCTATGTGTTGTGTAGATGTTTGTAGAAATACAGTAATTTATCTGTTTTCATTGCAGTTCACAAAATGTGTTTTGTAAGCTACCAGAACGTATTAATTCCCCCACCATTGACGTCACTTTGACCTTCTGCCACTCAGAGAGCTAAAATATTCTCTGTTTCAAGGGATGGAAATAGTTGACATTGGAAATAAGCAGCACCAACCTTGTGTTATACAAAGGGTTATGACTCCCACAAAATCTTACATTTCTTGCTGAAGTAATTGGCTTGTTGTTGTTTTTTGCAACTTTGTGGATCTGAGACCAGAAGAACTGAAACAGTGTATAAATACTCTCTCCACTGCTTAAAACAAAGCCCCAAACTGAAACATTTGGGCAACACAAACCTTTTGCCTCTCTATGTCCCTTTTTGAAGGATCTCTTTTATTCAACTTCCTGTCTTGGGAGTTAAAACAGGGAATTCTTCCTGAAGGAAGAGAGTTAAATCCAAGTAACTTGTTGAGTGGAAGCACTCCACCGAGATGCTGAGATAAGGATAGTTTGTTTGAATGTGTATGTAATCCTTTAATCCGTTTGTAACTCATTTCTCCCCGCCTGGAAAAGAGGGGTGCCACTTTTCCACCGCCTAGGAACCTTAGGCAAAGTTCAGTAAGCATTGCTATATCATCTAAGATTCTTAGAAAAAGGAGGCAAACATGGGCATTGTTGTTGCGTGTTTCATGGAGGGATTAATGCTGATGCCACTGAGTTTTCTGGTAACAGAAGACTAGACTGGCCAAAATATAAATAAACGAAGTTGTTCTTTGAGGTTTTCCGTCGGAGCCCACTTGCTAATCTCCGAGATCTCCAAATCAAGTTAATTGGGTTATGTCTGACTGCTTACTACAGTATGGTAGCCTAAAGGGGTCGGGGGTTGGTCTATAATTTTTTTCCTTCAGAAAATGGCTTTGACACATATATAAATTATGCTTCCATGTATTACTAATGATAGATTTCTTTCTACATCCTGTGTCAGTCTTTCTCTGGAGACAGACAGTCTGTGTTATTTTAATGAAATGGAAAAAGATTAGCAGGAAGGTTTCTACTGAGGCTTCAAACAAAAAAGGAAGGATTTGAGGCACGGACCAGAATGCACTGTGGTTTTTGCAGCTAGCCATTTCTCACCGGGATTGTATATCCCATATGCTTTTGTATATCAAGAAGAGGAATGCTGTTTTCTATGTAAAGGTAGTGGAAACAGCAGCATCCCTCCTTGTATTCAGGAATGGGGAACCTCGGGTAAGGTGTCTGAATGTGGCCAGAGGAGTCTCCGACCTCAGAACACTCGTGAGGTGGCTGTGGAAGGTACAGTGCACAGGATGATTCCTGCCACCCCACAGAGGAGGAAGAAGTCATTATCCATTCTTGACCTAACCCCTTCCCATTCAAGGCTATTGATTTTGGATGGGTATGCTGATAATCCACTTGCTACCTTCCAAGGAAATGATCTCAGAGAAAGGGAACTGCAGTCTGGAAAAGGCAAGTTGAGAGAAAGGTGTCAGAAGTACTTGAGTCATAAGGTAACCTATTACAATAGGCAAGTTCTGGGCACCACCATTTAAGAAGGATTGAAGCTGGAACGGGTGCAAAGGAGGGCGACCAAGATGATCAAGGGTGTGGAAACCAAGCCTTATGAGGAACGGTTGACGTATCTGGGTATGATTAGCCTGGAATAGAGGAGACTGAGAGGAGCTATGGTAGGCATCTTTAAATATCTAAAGGGTTGTGTTAAGTTGTGGCTGAACATACAGACGACACAGTGATTCTTCAGACAGCTCTTGTTTAGTCACAGGCCAGAAGAGAACTGAGCTGAAGGGTTCAGCCAACCTGCTTATGTAGAGCTCAGCTGCAACGCAACAGTAACAACAACAGTAACTATCCAATCACTGAATGTCACTTTCAATTCCTTATTTGCATATGCGGACCTGAGTGAAAAATATCTACAGTATTCCCCTGCTGGCCCAGGGTGAGAACTTCAGTACATAACAGGTTGTCACATGGAAGATGGAGAAAGTTTATTTTCTCCTTCTCCAGAGGGTAGGACCCACACTGCTAGATTCAAGTTACAAGAAATGAGATTGCGACTCAACATTGGGTAGCACTTTCTGACAGTAAGAGCTGTTCGACAGTGGAACAGACTCCCTTGGGAGGCTGTGGACTCTCCTTCCTTGGAGGTTTTTAAGCAGAGGTTGGATGGCCATCTGTCATGGATGCTTTAGCTGAGATTACTGCATTGTACAGGGCTGGACTAGATGACACTCAAGGTCCCTTCCGACTTTACTATTCTGTTATCCTGTTGGCGAAGGGGTGTGTGCATGTGTGTGGGGGCGCAAATCTCTGGGTTTTTGTTTTGTTTTTACTTGGTTGGAAATTAACCTAATGTACAGGTAGTGTATGAGGGCCGTGGTTGGCGCTGTGGGTTAAACCACAGAGCCTAGGACTTGCCGATCAGAAGGTTGGCGGTTCGAATCCCCACGACGGGGTGAGCTCCCGTTGCTCGGTCCCTGCTTCTGCCAACCTAGCAGTTCGAAAGCACATCAAATGCAAGTAGATAAATAGGTACCACTCCGGCGGGAAGGTAAACGGCGTTTCTGTGCACTGCTGTGGTTCGCCAGAAGCGGCTTAGTCATACTGGCCACATGACCCAGAAGCTGTATGCCGGCTCTCTCGGCCAATAAAGCGAGATGAGTGTCACAACCCCAGAGTTGGCTACGACTGGACCTAATGGTCAGGGGTCCCTTTACCTTTACTTTTACAAGTACTGTATGACCGCAAGCAGGTTGCTCTATAGGGAATGTGTTCCCCAGACTGAACAAGGTTCCCCACTTCTGCCATGAATGTTGCTTTATGTGTTACTTTAGCAGTCACGGGTGAGTAAATTGTATCTCAGGTTAATACGCAGAGATATGAACCTCCCTTTTTTACTTATACACACAGCACCCCTTTGTTCTTTCCTTTGTGTGAGCCATTACTGAACCAGGAAGTCTCTGATGAATCATAGTTTCCCATATCATCTGAACCAGGAGCCAATAGTTACCAGGTGGAGATCAAGCTAGGCTCACAAGCCATGGTTTGAAGCTGAGATCATTGCTTGTTCTGAAGCCTCTAACCAGATTTTTATTGGTTAGACAAAATCGGAAGCTGGTTCATTCGACTGCTGCATTGCATTCAGGCCTGCAAAGGCATTGTGGTTTTTGGCTTTCCCTGTGCTGCTGTGACCTCAAAATGTAATGTAAACCCCAACTGGTACTGCTAGAAATATATGTTTGATGTGTGGTGAACTCCAAAGCAGTGGCGTAGCGTGGGGGGTGCAGGGGGACCCAGCCGCACCGGGCGCAACATCTGGGGGTTAGGGTTAGGGGGCGCAAATCCATGGGTTAGGGGGCGCAAATTACTTGCCTTGCCCCGGGTGCTGACAACCCACGCTACGCCACTGCTCCAAAGCATGGCCTTTTGATCATATGGAAGTGTGGGGGTGGTCAATCAATACCAAGGACCCCCCCACCCTTTTTTGGTTCAATGGACAGCTTTGGAAAGCTGTGGAGGTGTCATGGGAATTGCAAAATCCCAAGGAAAAGTACAGTGGTACCTTGCGTTACATACGCTTGAGGTTACATACGCTTCAGGTTACAGACTCCGCTAACCCAGAAATAGTGTTTCAGGTTAAGGACTTTGCTTCAAGATGAGAACAGAAATTGTGCTCCGGCGGCGCAGTGGCAGCAATGGGAGGCCCCATTAGCTAAGGTGGTGCTTCAGGTTAAGAACAGTTTCAGGTTAAGTATGGACCTCCGGAACGAATTAAGTACTTAACCCGAGGTACCACTGTAATGATGCTCAGAGAAACACCCATGTCCCTCAAGGAAAAACCGCCAGCACCCCTCAGCAGACCAAAAACAGCAGGCGGATCTCCCCTCTCAATCTTGCAAACAGCCCAGCAGGGAAAGCCCCGCCCCCACAAGGAAACAAAGGGAGCAGACCAAAAGCAGGTGGCAGCACACATAAAACAGCCAAAACACACAAAACAGGCACAATCCCAACACCCTGCAAAAGGGGGGGGGGAAACAGCTTGACATTTTGGACTTGTAAACCTGAGGAAACGGTATGAGGTTTTTAAGAAGAATGAATGGGCAAAACACTCCCCCCAACAAAACTTTGAAAAACTCCGAAGTCAAAAAAAGAAAGCACCCCCCCCAACCTGCAGAAATACTCCAGAACACAACAAAGCAGGCAACATGCATGTGTGTGCACCCACATCCACAAACTGGCAAAGTTCCCGTCCTGGTCGTTCCTCATAGCTACTAGACAGCAGAAGGCTGCAAGAAAAAGTGCAGGCCTTCAGGCTCCTCACTCGCCTCCTTTTATTTCCTAGGAAGAATGCCTGTGGGCCCAGGTAGGGGCCAGAGAACGTTTATCTGGTTTTTACATGTGATTTGGGTCGGCCTGACTTGCTGATCAGAAGGTCGGCGGTTCGAATCTCCGCAACGGGGTGAGCTCCCATTGCTCGGTCCCAGCTCCTGCCCACCTAGCAGTTCGAAAACACATCAAAGTGCAAGTAGATAAATAGGTACCGCTCCAGTGGGAAGCTAAACAGCGTTTCCATGCACTGCTCTGGTTACACCAGAAGCAGCTTAGTCATACTGGCCACATGACCCGGAAGCTGGCCGGCTCCCTCGGCCAATAAAGCGAGATGAGCACAGCAACCCCAGAGTTGGCCACGACTGGACCTAATGGTCAGGTGTCCCTTTACCTTTAAAGTGGAACAATAATGCATAAAGGAATCTGGCGCTGGTTGGGTTTGACATTTTGCAGCCAGCCACTGCATTACAATGTAGGCATGCTACAGAGCCACAAAATCCAGCCTCATAATGTTGAGTCTTGTAAAGCATATTTGGGTCCTAGAGACAGGATGGTCCAGATCTTTGAGGATCCTGATATCATTTCCAGACTGTTTAAGGTTCCCTGCCTTCAGCGAAATGCTCTTACAGTAACCGGCTTAGCACCAACTTATCCCATGGACCGTTTCCTCTTATCCTCTGCAGGAGAAACCGCAGCATCAGGGATTGTGTCTCAACTCCACACTTCTTGTGCTTTGGTGTGCTGCAAGGCACGATCCTGTCCTTGGTGCTGTTTAACATCTACATGAAGCCGTTGGTAGCAGTCATTAGGCTTTGGGGGGGGGGCAAAGCGTCATCAGTATGCTAATGATACGCAGCTCTGTTTCACCTTGACATCTGAGCCAGGAGAAGCAAAAAAGGGTCCAGAACATTGTCAGGGATGAAAGACTTCTGGGAAAAGATTTATAATGAATTGAAAAAAAATGTTGAAATATACATTTATAAAGAAACCAGAGGCCTTTCTTCTTGGAATAACAGGTTTGGAATTGCCCAAGAAAGATGTTAAATTGTTTTTGTATGCCACAACTGCTGCTCGTATTTTGTTAGCTAAAAAGTGGAAACCCCAAGAATTACCAACAATAGAAGAATGGCAGATGAAGATGATGGATTTCTCGGAGCTAGCTGACCTGACCAGAAGAGTCCGTGACCAGGAGGAGGAGGAGTATCAGAAAGAGTGGATTAAATTTAATGATTACTTAGTTAAACAAGTTAAGTTAAATTAACTGAAAACAGCTTGCAGATACTTAATTGGCTTAGGATTTTATTTATGTTAAGTGATGAATTAATATGTTTAATTTCATAATGTGAAGATCTAAGGATGTTAATGTTTAAGTTAAATTTTATAAGAACTGTGATTTGGAAAACTGTTAAAAGGACATGCAATGAAATTCAACCAAGGGGAAGCGAGGAAGTCACCTAACAATGTTAATAAGTGTAATTTTCAATAAGGCTATGATAAGGCTATGTTTGTTTGTCTTGTGTGTTTGTTTGTTTATAATGTTGTGAAAACCAATAAAAAAACCTTTGAAAAAACAACAACAACAGAACATTGTCAGGGATGGAGTTGTGAAATGAATGAGAGCTGATCAACTGAGTTTGAACCCTGGGAAGGTGGAAGCACTGTGGATGGGGGGCTCCTATATCCAGGAGTGTTTAGCAGTATGTAGGAGATGGGCAGGAATACCCAGTGAGGTTTCCAAAATGCATAGGAGACCACTGGAAGATAAATTAAATGTAAGAGGGCACGTGTTTTTTCCACATTACATTTTAGGTGCATCCCTGCTATGTTTTAAGTTACAGTGGTGCCTCGCAAGACGAAAAGAATCCGTTCTGTGAATCTCTTCGTCTAGCGGTTTTTCCGTCTTGCGAAGCAAGCCCATTGACGGATTAGTGGCTTTTAGCGGCTTATCTGCTGATCGGATCAGCTGATAAGCGGCTTAGCGGCTTAGAAAAAGGGGGGGGGGAGGAAAAAAAAACAGCAGGAACTCGCAAGACATTGTCGTCTTGCGAAGCAAGCCCATAGGAGATTCGTTTTGCAAAGCACCTCCAAAACGGAAAACTCTTTTGTCTAGCGAGTTTTCCGTCTTGCGAGGCATTCGTCTTGCGGGGCACCACTGTACTCCAAAAGAGGTAAAGTGTGGTAATGTCAAGATATTAGTTCCCTGCTGAGTATGCTAGGAGGAAAACCTGGTTTGCCTCTGCTGTGTGTGTGAATTGGTGAAAACTGTGAGTTATTGTTTCACAATGAAGCTTTAGTGTAAAGCCCTGCCCATGAAAGGACTATTCATATTGTGCTGCTTTTCAGTAACAGTTGATAAAGGGCCAAGAGAACCAGCTCATTCGTGACATGAAACATTATCTGCAAACCATATAAATGCAGACCATGTGAAATGTCCCTTTGCTTACATCTTGTAAGCTTTGAAAGATAAATGATAATGAAGGTAGAGCAATAATGAAGTGATTTGATTTGAAGTGATTTGAATGTGTGTTTCGTTAACGATTTTATGGCATCTTTTTTGTGTGTGATAACTACTGGAAGGAGGAATATAGTACTTTTGCTCCCTTGAGGGTTATATTTGTGGCTCAAAAAAATCTTCCAAGGCCCAATTAAATTTGTGTAAAATAAATTACCTCTTTGGGGCTTTTTTGGGAAGTGTTTGGCAACAGATATTATAGCAACTATGGAGTTCCATACTGAGGCAAACAATATTTCTTAAGTGAGAAAATCCACGTTATTTTGTATTGGACTGTGCTGGGCCCATTCATACAGCATGATTTGGTTTTAAGGAAGATTTTTCAACAGTCTTCTAATAATTCATTGATTGCTGCTGACCAAGCAGAGATATTGGTCTATTACAGGCATAAGCAAACTCAGCCCTCCAGATGTTTTGGGACTACAGTTCCCATCATCCCTGACCACTGGCCCAGTTAGCTAGGGATGATGGGAGTTGTAGTCCCAAAACATCTGGAGGGCTGAGTTTGCCTGTGCCTGGTCTATTACATGCCATGTAATAAAGCTTGCTTGAACCTCTCTACCTCACGACTTTAAACATTAGTGCAAACAGTGTCGAGATATTCTCTGTATAATAAATTTAGGAGCCTTGGGTAAACATTGTGGCGTCAGTATCTGAGGAAGATTATGCTGACCAATGTGAAGCTGTTTTCTTGGCTTGATGTTAACTTTTTGGTGAAGAAATAGCAACCATGTTGCAGTGAGTTCAGTTCTAGGATCTACTGGTAATTCAGTTCTGGGGCAGTGACGCCCACCCTGTGGAACGCCCTCCCATCAGATGTCAAAGAAATAAACAACTATCTGACATTTAGAAGACATCTGAAGGTAGCCCTATTTAGGGAAGTTTTTAATGACTGATGTTTTAATGTATTTTTAATCTTTTGTGGGAAACCCAGCTAGATGGGCGGGGTATAAATAAAAAATTACTACTACTACTACTTTTCAGCAGGATCAATTCAGTTACCAATCCAGCATTTGAAGGATTCATTTTTTCAAGGACGAAATTGGCCTTGCAACTTTCTAGGAACCACATTCCTAGAAAGTTGCAAGGCCAATGGAAAATGAAAGAAAAGAGCATTTTGAGGCATCTCCTTACATTCAGATACGGGCGCCTTCCCCTTTAGTAGTACAGTGGTACCTCAGGTTAAGTACTTAATTCGTTCCGGAGGTCTGTTCTTAACCTGAACCTGTTCTTAACCTGAAGCACCACTTTAGCTCTTGGGGCCTCCTGCTGCTGCCGCACCGCCGGAGCCAGATTTCTGTTCTTATCCTGAAGCAAAGTTCTTAACCTGAAGCACTATTTCTGGGTTAGCGGAGTCTGTAACCTGAAGCATATGTAACCTGAAGCGTATGTAACCTGAGGTACCACTGTAGAAGGATTCTTGATTAATGCAGGGGTTCTTGAGAGCAAAACCAGCCTCACCATTTTTCTAATCTTAATGAGAGGCAGAGGAACACACATTGTGGTTCAGCCAAAGAAATAAACACGTCTGTCTTGGAGTTGTTATGATGAGACAGCCTGAGGTTAGCTGTGGGATTTTTTTGTTTCGTTTTGCAGATTTGAAAAGGCAGTGTTTTGGTGGGGGTAAGATAATTCATGTACTTAGAGGCTTTCAGAAGAACTTGGTTTTTGGGTAGGCAGATGCTTAAGTAATCAATCAATGCTTAAGTTAATCAATTATTTGAGACATACTTCCTGAAAAGTAAATTCGCTTGCTTGTAATCCTAAGTAAATTCACTTACCTCAATAGCTTCCTGGTAGTTTCTGTCACTTAGAAACATGCTGCATGTCTTTAATGAAAATTACATTTTAAATGCTAGATCTTGAACCTCCATCTCTGTGCATTTTGACATGAAAAAGTGATTGCTTGTTTGCAGGGTACTTTAAATACTTTACAAAGACACACACAATACAGCATCATTAGTGTGATGATGTCTTTAGAGAGTTTTGTGAGCATATTGTGTTTCCAATCTAAACTGGACAATGGCAAAAACAGGAAAAGAGTCAAAAGTATGAAGGGGTGAATGTGGGCATTTCCATGTGCGCAGACTTAAAAATTGGCTACATCTGGGAATGAGGGCTAAGAGAATAAGTGTATTTATCACTCTGTTTGTATCTCTCAGATAACAAACTTTTACCAGTAAGTCAACAAGATGACAGTTTCCACCTGTCAGATGTGTGATGCTAAATGTGGAATTTTATTTTCTTATTTCATACAGTGCAAGCCTTTGAGAGACTCTTGGTGATATAATTTAAAGTGCATAATTAAAATAACTCTCCTCCAGCACTGCTCTATGTAAATAGTCCTAGGAGGTGGTGCCATATTTATGTAGCATTAAAATCTCTCCCCCTCTAACATCCAGTCATGCAGTTACATCATAGAAACACAACATTCATTATAGTTGGCATGTACAGACTTTGAAAAGTCTTATTCACAGTGAGGCCTATGTTAGACTTGCTTTCATGCAAACGGAATTCAAATGCACATGAAGATGTGTTCCGGTAAACTTTATGTGTCTTAGCACTTTAGGTGACAAGATATGAGTAACACACATTATTTGTCTCCCGAAGAAACTTGGTGTTTACGTATTCAATTTGCAGCACAGAGTAGTACCAGAGACAAGCTGATGAAAGGCTGGTAAGAAATTTCAGAGGTCCCCTCTTCTGCCCCCCTCCCTCTCTACCTCCAGAAAGGAGTTTTAAGTATGCATTGGAAGCCTTCCATGGACTTAACTTCCTCCATTGTTTTGTTTCACAGTAAAAGCTTGACTGAAAATGTCTGGGGCAGCAGTAATGCCTGGCTGCACTTGGAGAAAACACTGTGCCCCCATTTAGATGCTTCGTTTGAAAGAAGCCTCCATTATCTCCCTATTAGCAGTTATAGGTAGCAAGAACCGCTATGCGTATGTGCTATGTCAGTATCTTTTAACACAGGGAGCCAGTATTCTTTGCAGCAAAAGCATTAGAATTTTACAGCCATGATTGATTAATAAAAATGCAACATTTCGTGTGATGTTTTAGCTGTTAATAAGGGAAGGGCTAGTGATGTATGGAAGTGAGAGCTGGACCATAAAGAAGGCTGATCGCCGAAGAATTGATGCTTTTGAATTCTAGTGTTGGAGGAGACTCTTGAGAGTACCACGGACTGCAAGAAGATCAAACCTCTCCATTCTGAAGGAAATCAGCCCTGAGTGCTCACTAGAAGGGCAGATCGTGAAGCTGAGGCTCCAATACTTTGGCCACCTCATGAGAAGAGAAGACTCCCTGGAAAAGACCGTGATGCTGGGAAAGAATGAGGGCAGAAGGAGAAGGGGACGACAGAGGACGAGATGGTTGGACAGGGTTCTCGAAGCTACCAGCATGAGTTTGACTAAACTGTGGGAAACAGTGGAAGACAGGAGTGCCTGGCGTGCTCTGGTCCATGGGGTCATGAAGAGTCGGACACGACTAAATGACTAAACAACAACAACAACAACAACAAAGGGAAGGGCTGCTGGTTTTTTGAAACACTCCCTTTAAAGAATGGTTGCTGCCTCTGGTTCTACCTTCTCCCTTGTCTTCTCCAATCCCACACCAGCCCCTACTGAGGCTCTCTGCCCTGCAGAAAGGTGTGGGGTGTGGAGACCTGGAATTCCCACTCCCTCATCCCGGGTGACTGAAGCCAGGGTGGTAAGGGGAGATCTCCCCTCCTCCAGCTCAGGTTCACACCATTCAGCACCCCCACCCTGTTTCTTCCTGACAGAGGTCAGTGCCTGCCAACTCAAGCCTGATCCTAAACACACTGTGGGGGCTCATAAGAAACAATGGGCTATTTAGCCACTGTTTGTTTGTTTGTTTGTTTAGACTTTCCTGCCTCTAGGTTTCTGTGGCTTCGAATAGTTGCCTCATTTGCTCCCAGAATGTTCAGTTGTTTTTATATTTTATATTTTAATATTCCATCTGTCTGTCTGGCCATTGTTAACTGTATCTAGTTTTGAGGGTCTTTGTACCGCAATAAAGTTTTGATGGTGATATTTTAATATTGATAAGTATTGGCTTAATATGAGTGTTTTGGTAAGTCCTCTTCAGGCATTTGGAAAATGGGTTAACTTGACACTTCCCAAGCAAGAACCCTCAATTTCCAGGGTTTCTAAAACCATTCAGGAAAGTCTACAGAGATAGAGGAGGCTCTCTGCTTCCAAAGGTCATTATGTGGAGAGTGATGAAATGGGTGAGGGGGCAGAGCTAGTTTGTTCCTGTGTGTTAAGATTGCTGATTTTCTGAACATGTATAGAGGGCTAAATAAATGGTGCGGTTTCTAAATGCATTATGAAATAAGCACACCCCTTTCTTAAATAAAATGTATAGTTCCTTTGTAAACAAACAGTACTGTACATGGGTTTGTATTATGTTTATGGGCATGAGGATCTGGAGGATAGGACTTGAACCAATGGATTCTCAAGTTATAAGAAAGGAGATAAACATCAGAAAAAACTTTCTGACAGTAAGAGCTGTTTGACAGTGGAACAGACTGCCTTGGAAAGTGGTGCACTCTCCTTCCCTGGAGGTTTCCAAGCAGTGGTTAGATGGCCATCTGCCATGGATGCTTTAGTTGAGATTCCAGCGTTGCAGGGGGTTGGATTAGATGACCCTGAGGGTCCCTTCCAACTCCACAATTCTATGAGGGTGCCCACACTGAGGTGTCCACGAACAGGCAGTGTTAAGTAACATTGCTTTATTTTCTTCCTCTTCTCCCTTCTCCTTAAAGGTAAAGGGACCCCTGACCGCTAGGTCCAGTCGTGACCGACTCTGGGGTTGCGGTGCTCATCTCGCTTTATTGGCTGAGGGAGCCGGCGTACAGCTTCCGGGTCATGTGGCCAGCATGACTAAGCCGCTTCTGGTGAACCAGAGCAGCGCACGGAAACACCGTTTACCTTCCCGCTGGAGCGGTACCTATTTATCTACTTGCACTTTGATGTGCTTTTGAACTGCTAGGTTGGCAGGAGCAGGGACCGAGCAACGGGAGCTCACTCCATCATGGGGATTCGAACCGCTGACCTTCTGATTGGCAAGTCCTAGGCCTTGTGGTTTAACCCACAGCACCACCCACATCCCATGCCTTTATTTCTCCTGGGAGACACAATTCACACTTTGAAAAACTAGCTCCTGTTCTGAAGAAGTGTGCATGCACACGAAAGCTCATACCAAGAACTAACTTAGTTGGTCTTTAAGGTGCTACTGGAAGGAATTTTTTTATTTTAGCTCCAAACAAGTTTCTTTTGGAGTGTTTTGAAGCTACCATTCTTATCCAGTCCAGAAATTTCCAACATCTAAATTCGTGAAGACCAGCTTACCTGGTGGTACCTTGTTTGCTTGCTTCCCTTGGACACGACTGGAGCAGAGCAATGTCGTTTTACGGAGTGCGACCATGAAATCAACAAGTTGAGCATGTAATGTCTCTTCATTGTGTTTAATCTTCAGGAAAATGCTATGTATGTAAAAATAGTCACATTGCTTCTGTTCTTCTAATACTCTGATTATTTGGCATGCTTCCTGTCCAGCTGTTGTCTCCTCCTCAGTCCTTGCCTCCTTGCCTGTCATAGTGAGACTCCTACAGCTGTGCACAGGTCTGTTCCATGAATCATTATCAACTCCTTTTCCAGCCCATGTACTGTATAAGAGCCTCCCGTCCCCAGGACTGCTTGTTTGGCTTCCATATTTGGTGCAGCCACAAGCTCCAATCCTGGCCCAGCACACTGCTGCTGACATGATTCATGCCTCTGGTGTCCAGGGCTACTGTTGAAGAGCACTACTGCAGAGCTACCAGGCTTCTGTTGTTACTTGAAAGTGACTTCTGCATGCTTCTCTTGGGCTGGGCAAGCAACCTTCTCCCTAAGCTTTCATACAGCTTGGCAGTTAAGGGTGCTTGTGTAACAGGCATCAATGGCTAATTGATGGTCCAAGAGCCAGGAATGTAGGTGACACCTACCTGCCAGACTGGGAGCTGAGTCAGGAGGAAAAGAGGGAATTTGGATCTACTTAAGTGAATTGATCTTAATTTGGGCTCTAGCTTCTTATCTCTCACACATGAAGCAGCTGAGGAATAGTAGTGGTAGAAGTTTAAAACAGCACCCCTCCCCCCACCTTTCAGTGTCTCTTCTCTTCTTGCTGTATACAGACATTGACAGAAGTTTGAGTACAGTCATACCTTGTTTTGTGACTGGGATCCGTTCCGGAGCCCCAACTGCTAGCCGAAAAGGACGCAGGGCAAAGCGCTGCACCTGCGCACGCGTGTGGAGCATTTTGTGCTTCTGTGCATACACGAGCGGCAAACCCAGAAGTAACCCGTACTTCCGGGTTTGCCGTGGACATTCACCGGAATGGATGCTAGACGAGGCAGATATTCGTGGAGGTACTACTGTGCAGTGCACGTGGAGAGACACTGAGATGAAAACTGTGATTTTAAATAATGGCAGAGGTTTCAGAAAAGCAGGCATGGAACGTCACTGAAGTTTGTTTGCTTTTCTAAACCACCCAACCAGTTTTAACAAGTCGAAATGGCAGAGGGGCATACAACACATAAAAAAGATGACACAACAGAACTTTTCCCAACTCCCTTCTCACTGTTCTCAAAAATCTTGTTGTAAATTGCCCCTCTCCTCCCGCCCAAATATCACTCTCTGCATACTGTATTCAAGCCTTTGACACTGTTTAAAACTGCCACCTTCCCCCTCTGTTTGTCTCCATCCCTGGTTTATTCAAATGTATGCTGTTCTTTAAAACAGCCACTTTCCTTCCTTTCATTGTCTCTCCCTTGTCTCAGTACAGTGGTACCTTGTTTCTCAAACGCCTTGGTTCTCAAACACCAAAAACCCAGAAGTGTTCCAGTTTTCAAAAAAAATTCAGAAGCTGAACTTCTGATGTGGCTGTCTGCTATTGTTTCCAAGGCGCTTGCACCAATCAGAAGCTGCACCTTGGTTTTCGAACATTTCGGAAGTCAAACGGACTTCCGGAGAGGATTAAGTTTGGCACTTTTGTTTTTTGCTGTTTATTTTGCGTTTTTGTTTTTGAGGCTTTTTCAGTTAATTTGTTTTTGTGACTTTGTGGAACCCAGTTCAGCTACTGATTGATTGATTGTGTGACTGCGGAAATAGATAAAAGCCCCACATCCAAACAATGACTATTATCAGTGCAGCTAAGATTTTTTTTTTTTAAAAAAATCATCTACAATACTGTCTTATTTATTTTATAGTACAGTACATTGATCATTGCTTTCATTTTATGGATCAGTGATCTCGTTAGAGAGTAAAATTCACGTTAAATTGCTGTTTTAGGGGTTGTTTTTAAAAGTCTGGAACGGATGAATTCGTTTTGCATTACTTTCTATGGGAAAGCGCACCTTGGTTTTGGAACGCCTTTGTTTTGGAATGGACTTCTGAAACAGATTAAGTTTGAGAACCAAGGTACCACTGTACTCAAATTTCTCCCTCTTCCATGAGAGATAATGGATACAGAGCACTTTACTCAAACCTCTGCTGTTGTTTCAAACCACATCGCTTCTCTCTCCCATGTCATGGCCATTGCTTTTGTGCAGCCTATCTCCTTATTTTGCTTCCCTCCTCTGCCCAACTTTATGCAAATCCAGGATTGGATGCGGCACTACATATCCTACGGTGGAAACTACACGCTGACAGCATTACATTTTTATTATATTGGAAGATAATACAGGGGGGAGGCCAGTGCTGTGTAATAAACAGAATGTCTGATGTGGACCAAGGATACTTGGGTTCAGACTTCTGCTTCAACCATAGCTGACCTTCACAGGGCTGATGGGAGGAAAAAAGGAAATAATAACTACAAACACCTGAAGTCCTCGGAAAAAACATGGGGATCAGTGCCAAACCCCCTCAGATTCTTTGTTATTATGCTGTTCCACAGCCTTAGCCTTTTTAATCAACGGAGTGATGCAAGGCTGTTTATCTCAACTGAACGATTTTATCTCAAGGCCAGAAGAGTGTATCTTTTCCAAGGGTGTTCAGTGCACAAAATTCTGTCCATTGGAAATGTGAGCCTACCATACTATTAGGCTAGCAGCCTTGGGGTTCAGATCTGCCTGTGGGAATAGCACATTTTGACTTCTCTCTTCCATGAGAAACATACGATTGCAACTTTGCTGCTCCTGTGAAGCTGGCCTGGGGCTTAGAATGCAGCCCATTAGACCCTTGTGTGTGTGTGTGTGAAAACAACAGTTAACTTGGTTAGCTGTGTCTCATAGCATGCTCCAGTGGTCCCCAACCCCTCTCAGGGGGGAGCATCCAGCTATGTAATCCTCCCCACCTGCCACCAGAAGCGGTAAAGTCCACAGTCTTAAAAGATGAACTGTTTGTACACCCATTTCCCAGTTCTAGCATTCAAAAGCTTGCTGTAGGTGGAATTTCTGTGTGAATGGAGAGCAGGAGTAGGAACCTGTGTTTGGTTTGTCTGTGGATGGGGGAGGCACCTTTTCCAGGCTGAGTTCTTGGGATAGTTAAAACAGAACTCTCCCCTCCCTTTCGCTGCTCTTATGCTTGGCTTAACAAATAACTTCCTGGTTTGATCATTCCAACCAGCAAGTCCTCCAAAGCAGGATTGCATATTGCAGTTCGATTCTGGTTTGCAATCTCGGTTTTACAAACTATGATTTGATCCAACCAGGCAGTTAAACTCATTAAACATTGCTCCTGTAGGTATTTTGAGAATGACACGATTCTTCTCTTCCTGGTAGGGCTTTTACTTTCTTCGTTACTAGCTTCAGTGGAGCTACTGGATTGCTGCTCTCCTAGTGTCCAAAGTCAAGGGATGCGGGTGACGCTGTGGGTTAAACCACAGAGCCTAGGGCTTGCCGATCAGAAGGTCGGCGGTTCAAATCCCCGCGACGGGGTGAGCTCCCATTGCTCGGTCCCTGCTCCTGCCAACCTAGCAGTTCGAAAGCACGTCAAAGTGCAAGTAGATAAATAGGTACCACTCCAGCAGGAAGGTAAATGGCGTTTCCGTGTGCTGCTCTGGTTCGCCAGAAGCGGCTTAGCCATGCTGGCCACATGACCTGGAAGCTGTCTGCGGACAAACGCCAGCTCCCTCGGCCTATAGAGCGAGATGAGCGCGCAACCCCAGAGTCGGTCACGACTGGATCTAATGGTCAGGGGTCCCTTTACCTTTTTTTACAACAGACCCATTTAAGGTCATTCTAGAACCCACTAAGTCCTAAGCAGAGCCATGGATTTTGCTCCATCAGGATGTTAAATGTATGGTCCAAGCAATCAAGGTTCTCTGTTCTGGTTTAGGGTGAATGTTGTAGCCATTTTCCTGTGCACAGTGTCTGACTTGGTACTAAATGGGGCATAGTTCCGCGGTTTGCTGTAGTTGCTCACACCTTTTGGGGTTGGTGCTAAGCACCAGAAGTAGCTTGTGTGTTTTACCTTGACTCCTGTACATGCTCTTGAGTTTTCCTGCTATTTAAAAACGCTTTAAGATTCTGAAGCAGATTTTATTCAGAGCCATACGCTAAGAGCATCTTGCTGCCCAACCCCCTTAAAGGAGCCTGCTTCCCAGCTCCTCTTTGGAAAACAGCGTTTCCATTTCAAACACATCATTTTTTCAACTTTAAAGCAACAAACCTTTGCAGTTCCCCATGTGTCTGGAGCAGCCTGCCTGCAGCAAGCCTCTGTCTTGCTGAACTCTGCCACAGTTTTCCAGTGTTCCCTGCCACAGTTGTGTTGGCTTGCCTGCATTCACACTTAATGTCTAAGAAAAAATATATATCCAAGAGGCAGCCAGACAGTCCTGCTGCACTCTGGGTTGTCCTTGTGTTTTCGCTCCCTCCCTTTGCAAAGATAAGGAGTCTGTGAAAGGCCGTGCAAAGCACCATGTCGTTTCAATCAGCACATGGGGGAGAAACCAGATACGCCTTGTTAGCGTGGGTCTCAGACCAAGCTTGCAAACCAGGGGAGGTGGGTACAGCCACAGGAACTGGGTTAGTCTCCTAGCCGGGCCTGGCGGCATTCAGGCCCCAGGGGAGGGGGATTGGATCAGTGTCCTTGAGGAAAGCCTTCTGGAGCCAGGCAGGCCAGGGGTGAAACTTCAGTGCTATGTCTAGCAGTTCTAGTTTGTAACCCATCGTGACTCATGCTAGCGGTTTGTATGACAGTATTAAGTGGTGCTTTGGGAGCGGCTGTAGTCTTTGTTAAAAATTTGATGTGAATTACAGGAAAAGCAAGGTGGGGTTAGAGGTCCAGGTGGTCTGCACAAGGGCAATCTCCTCTTTCACCTCAAATGATGAAGATCCTGCAAATTTAGCATTAGTGCTTAATGTGTTTGGCCACTCCTCTTTCTCCTCTGTTTTTCACTGTATGCAGATTCTCATTGCTTTGCATGAACCTCCTATGCACCTTCGCACAATCTTTTGGGTTTTCTTAATGAACAAAGGCAAGCAGCCTTATTTGTGTTCACCTTCCTTTTGGTCCTTGACACTTTTGTTGTTGTTTAGTCGTTTAGTCGTGTCCGACTCTTCGTGACCCCGTGGACGAGAGCACGCCAGGCACTTCTGTCCTCCACTGCCTCCCGCAGTTTGATCAAACTCATGCTGGTAGCTTCGAGAACACTATCCAACCATCTCATCCTCTGTCGTCCCCTTCTCCTTGTGCCCTCCATCTTTCCCAACATCAGGGTCTTTTCCAGGGAGTCTTCTCTTCTCATGAGGTGGCCAAAGTATTGGAGCCTCAGCTTCAGGATCTGTCCTTCCAATGAGCACTCAGGGTTGATTTCCTTCAGAATGGAGAGGTTTGATCTTCTTGCAGTCCATGGGACTCTCAAGAGTTTCCTCCAGCACCATAATTCAAAAGCATCAATTCTTCGGCGATCAGCCTTCTTTATGGTCCAGCTCTCACTTCCATACATCACTACTGGGTAAACCATGGCTTTTACTATACGGACCTTTGTTGGCAAGGTGATGTCTCTGCTTTTTAAGATGTTGTCTAGGTTTGCCATCGCCTTTCTCCCAAGGAGCAGGCGTCTTTTAATTTCGTGGCTACTGTCACCATCTGCAGTGATCATGGAGCCCAGGAAAGTAAAATCTCTCACTGCCTCCATTTCTTCCCCTTCTATTTCCCCTTGACACTTTACTCAAGAGCTAAGGATTGTCATAGAGATGTGGACACCTGTTCCCCTTCCAGGTGATAGTAAGTGGGTTTAAAGGAAGATTAAAACAGTTCATGCACCTCCACGTTTAATGGCGGGTTCCTCGTTTATTGAATGAATGAGTGTGGCGTCCCCCATCAAAGTTGGGAAGCAAAAATTGCCCACAAAAATAAAAGAGTGAGGGAACTCAGCTTCTCCTCCTAGTTTCTGGAAGGGTTGGTTTGGCTTGTTTGGTACTGTATGTAATTCTATATGCAGTTTTATGTGCATGATTTTCTCTGGTTTTTAGCGTACAGACTTCGTCTACTTGAAATTTGCATGCGTTTAACTGAAAATGTAGTTTGATGGTCTAATCCTTGCAGCTCTGTTAAGAGGTTATTTCTCCAAAAACAAAAAATAAAAAATCAATTCATTTAACTTTTCCCTTCCTTGGTACCAATATTGTTTTGTGTGTCCCCCCCCCCCCAAATCAGTCAATAATTCTACATTGTAGCCTGTTTTCTTGTGTCTGCTACATCCTCACTGTTGCATTCTTAGAGTCTTTTATGTTCAGGCAGGCAAGCTTCAATAAATTGATAGGTTGAATTTCCATCCTCTATCAAATGTCTGACAATATTCAGGTATTTTCAACAGCGGTAGAATGGAGGCACTGCATAGAAGAAGGCCCGTAGTTCTGTACCTAACAGCTACTGGATTTCTGGTATTGGAGCAGGCAGGGAAATATTTAGTTATTTAATTATTATCTGAAATTATTTAATTTTCCGCTCCTAGCTGTGTCCTTCCCCCAAAGAGACCTTTATATTTTTCTGAGACCCCAGGTGCACAGAATGAGCTCCAGGCACATGTGTTTTAATTCTGAATGTTAAATGCCATTAGGATTTTACTGTTTAATGACTACTGGTGGGCACATGTGTTGTGCTTTTGCCCTGGTCAAAGGCATATTTGAATGGGCTTCTCTGCTTAAGAGAGTTAATATAGCCATGTGGGGAAGTGTATGTCTCTTGCATGCCAGGTGTGTGCTGAGGCTTCTGGCATCATGCTGAGCTTCAGAAACTAGGGAAATGAAAGTGAGATAGTTTAAGCTCCCTTGTTTCCTGTGGGATCTTTGGGTCTTGGGTTCCCCCATCCTAGATGCTAGCTCTCTTCCTTCCACCAGCTGCCAGGGGTGGCAGAGCTTTTATCCACAGATTTGGCAGACAAAGGGACAAATTCTGCAATTTCCTCTATAGCTGGCCCTTCCAGTTCACTAGAGCGATGTGGTTGTTGGTGACGCCATCAAGACACATGATGGACCTGCCACCAACTGGGCTGGTGTTGCTTTCAGAAGGCCCTGTGGGACTTAGTGCTGTGGGTGTGAGCCCACTCACTTGTATACTTGTGCTGTTTTGTTTTGTGAAAGAGAGAGTGATGAAACAGAATTTGCGTTGCCTCCAAAACTACTTAAACTTGCCACATTCACTCTGGCTTTCAGGGAATTCGTTACTGATCACTCCTGCTGGCATTTTCTCTTGCTGTGCAGTTACAGGTATTATTTGTTCTTTTATTTGGCTTTGGAACTTGTTACAACAACAACAACAACAACAACAACAACAACAACAACAACAATAATAATTTATTATTTATACCCCGCCCATCTGGCTGGGCTTCCCCAGCCACTCTGGGCGGCTTCCAAAAGAATATTAAAATACTATAATACATCAAACATTAAAAGCTTCCCGAAACAGGGCTGCCTTCAGATGTCTTCTAAAAGCCTGGTAGTTGTTGTTCTCTTTGACATCTGGTGGGAGGGTGTTCCACAGGGAAGGCGCCACTACCGAGAAGGCCCTCTGCCTGGTTCCCTGTAACTTGGCTTCTCGCAGTGAGGGAACTGCCAGAAGGCCCTCGGTGCTGGACCTCAGTGTCCGGGTAGAACGATGGGGGTGGAGACGCTCCTTCATATATACTGGACCAAGAGAAAGGGAATTTTCACAAGCAGTCTTTTAAATTGCTCTTTGCATTTTCTGCATTTGCAACTTTACGCAGAAGCGTCAATACAGTGGTACCTCTGGTTACGAACGCTTCAGGTTACAAGCTCCGCTAACCCGGAAGTAGCTGCTCCTGGTTGCGAACTTTGCCCCAGGATGCAAATGGAAACCGTGCACCGGAGGTGCACACGCAGCGGGAGGCCCCATTAGTGAAAGCGCGCCTCAGGATAAGAACGGTTTCAGCTTAAGAACAGATCTCTGGAACAAATGAAGTTCATAACCAGAGGCACCACTGTACTTGATTAAATTTGCTTATGAATAACAGTCACACGTTATTTAAGTGAACAAAACAGTGTCCTCCTCTCAGGCAAATATTTAGCTTGTGTTATATCCCCTAGTGTTTTAAAATGTGCACCAGCGACATCCAAATAATTTGTTTGTACAGGTAATCTATGATAAGGAGGTTATTGATTCAGGTAGGTAACTGTGTTGTTCTGACGCAGTAGAAATATAGAAAATAAATAAATAAATTGTCTAGTAGCACCTTAGAGACCAACTAAGTTTGTTCTTGGTACGAGCTTTCGTGTGCATGCACACTTCTTCAGATTGGTTTGTCTAGCTTTTGTTAATGGTATTATTATTTATTTTGTGTTTTCATTTTGTGTTTTTATGTTGTGAACTTCCCTGTGACCTTTGAATGAAGAGTGTTATATAGTAGTAGTAGTAGTAGTAGTAGTAGTAGTAGTAGTAGTAGTAATCATCATCATCATCATCTTTTAAGTGGTACTCCACAAAAGCTAAAAACAGTTCTTTGAGAAAATCTAGCTGGCACACTATTTCTCTTCTTGTGGGAATTGCTGAAATTAAGATTCCTTTTTCACCCCTCTGCTGGTGATGCAGTGAGACTCAAGAAAAGAAAACCATGAGGTGCATGGAAAGTGCAATCCTAAACTCACTGTTTGGAAGAAAGTTCAGTTGAAATCAGTGGCACTTGCTTCGTGGTGAATATGCTTAAAATTAAAGCTGACAAAATTGGTTGTGAAGTGTGGACAAGCAGCTTAGGGCTTCCTATACAGTTCCAAATTTTCAAAAAAAGAAACCCCGGCACCTTAACTCAGAACAGCCAGATTATCCTCTGACATTGGAATTTTTGGAAACCACTTACACAGACTTGAGCTCCAGCTCTAAGATTCTTTGTTCTTAGGGATGAAGCAGTGCAAAATGTCTGCTCTAGTCGACTGTCGAAAGCACACAAACGTTGCTTTTCTGATAGGCTTTGAGGTTCACTGAGAATTTTCTTCTGTTGTTCAGAACCACGTTGGTTTCTGCTTTGGTGGGCTCATCTTTGGTTGCCCACAAACCCTCTGTAATTTTGCGGTCCTTCTCTAATGTTAGACCTTACAAACTACTTTCCATAATTACAGAGCATGCAGGGCAGAAACATTAGCTTTAAAAATTATCTGTTTCTACCCCAGTTCATGTAAAATATAAATTCTTCAGTCGGGCACTAGTAGAGCATGATGAGGATGCAAGAATAAATTCAGAGTGGGATGTGATCCTAGCAAAGGATGGGTTCGGATCAATTTTGTGCTGCTGCTTTTCACAGCGAATTGCTTCTGTCCTAGACTGTCCTCATCAGCCCCTGGACCTTCATGCCTTGAACCCTGGCACCAGAGTGCTTTGAATTTGCTTGCAGAAATAATGTCCTGTTGTCCATCAATAAAGGGACACGGGTGGCGCTGTGGGTTAAACCACAGAGCCTAGGACTTGCCAATCAGAAGGTCAGCGGTTCGAATCCCTGTGACGGGGTGAGCTCCCGTTGCTCGGTCCCTGCTCCTGCCAACCTAGCAGTTTGAAAGCACATTGTAGTGGTTCTAGGGGTTGCTCGTGCGTAAGCCGGTGCAAACACCTGGCTGGGTTGCCTGAGTGAACCTTTTCTGTCCGGACAGCCACTCTCCCGTGGCTGTCTCAGTCGCTGGCAGAATCCGTCAGTGGGCGTTTCTTAAACTTCTTCCAGCAAAGAAGCTCTTTGACGCCTAGTCTCCTCCTACTCTCTCTGTGCGAAAGCCTTCTGCGCAAGGAGGGCGAAGGCTGCGGAGGACCTCTACTCTCCCCGCTGGTCCCTGGCAAGGAGTCATGGGACCGCCTCGCCGCTTCCCCCATCTGCCCCCCTTCTCCACTGGTGCTACGCTGATTCTCTTCCCCAGAAGATGGGCTGCCTCTCCCAATCCCGGGACGCTCTCTGGAATCCCTCTGGATTTTGCTCTCTCTCTCTCCGGCACTGATGGCAGTTCCCTGACACACGTCAAAGTGCAAGTAGATAAATAGGTACCGCTCCGGTGGGAAGGTAAACGGCCTTTCCGTGCTCTGCTCTGGTTCGCCAGAAGCGGCTTAGTCATGCTGGCCACATGACCCGGAAGCTGTCTGCGGACAAACGCCGGCTCCCTCGGCCAATAAAGCGAGATGAGCACTGCAACCCCAGAGTCGGTCACGACTGGACCTAATGGTCAGGGGTCCCTTTACCTTTACCTGTCCATCAATGGCTTCACAACACGCTAGATTAGCAGACTGTGGACCCAGGTTCTTAGATTACATTAGCTGATAGGTTTTCCATAGTAATAAATGCTGGGATTCTGGAGAATGGTTTTGTGCTGTTTGTTAAAGACAGTAAGTTGAAATTTCACCATATTGAGTTGTCCTGTTACAGCATGTTGAGTTCTGTTGGTGTTACAACTGAAGTTGCTATGTACTGACATCTTGGAAATGAGAACTGAACCAGGACACTTCAAGCCCCTGACAAGCTGTGTTAGAAACTCAGATATGTAAGCTAGGCATCAAATGGCTTCTTAAACCAGGGTTGCCAAAATGGAATGCCATGTTGCCATTATGGGGCCAGATGACTCAGAAGTCAAATTTTTCAATAGAACTTTCTGGTTCCTGTTACAGATAGGTAGCCGTGTTGGCCTGCCATAGTCAAAATAATTTTTTTCTTTCTTCCAGTAGCACCTTAAAGACCAACTGAGTTAGTTCTAGGTATGAGCTTTCGTGTGCATGCACACGAAAGCTCATACCTAGAACTAACTCAGTTGGTCTTTAAGGTGCTACTGGAAGAAAAAAAATTTCTGGTTCCTGAAATGCTTTCTGATCGTGCAGATGAAATATAATGAATAGAATTCTACAGGATGGGTTGCTAGTGTGTGAAAACAGTTGAGTGCCAAAGATGCCCAGGCATGCACATCCAGATGGTGGAGATGTCAGGTGCTATCCTGTCTCCTGGGCATCTTCACTTGGTTGCAAGAGGCTGGTAAAGGTAAAGGGACCCCTGACCATTAGGTCCAGTCATGACCGACTCTGGGGTTGTAGTGCTCATCTTGCTTTACTGGCCAAGGGAGCCGGTGTACAGCTTCCAGGTCATGTGGCCAGCATGACTAAGCCGCTTCTGGCGAACCAGAGCAGCACACGGAAACACCGTTTACCTTGCCGCCAGAGTGGTACCTATTTATCTACTTGCACTTTGACGTGCTTTCGAACTGCTAGGTTGGCAGGAGCAGGGACCGAACAATGGGAGCTCACCCTGTTGCGGGGATTCGAACTGCCTACCTTCTGATCAGCAAGCCCTAGGCTCTGTGGTTTAACCCACAGCGCCACCCACGTCCCGAGAAGAGGCTGGTAGCTAGGTGCAAAATGTGCCTGGCAATTTCCCAACCCTGCTGACAAGCTGACCAACATAGTTCAGCATATACATATATCTCAGCCATAGGACTCATCCTCAGGGCTTCTGTCACAGCCCCATGCAAATGTCAGCGAAGAGCAATTCTACCCAGAGAGTGCTCCATTCAGCCACCGCAAGACATTCAAGTCTGCCCATCACATGTAGATGTGGGGCTGGCGTGGAGACTTTCCTGTGTTTCAACCGAGTCTCTGACAGCTCTGAGCTGCAAACAAGGATTCTACCAAAGTGTTGTTTACTCTCCCACCTTCTGCTTTTGTGTGAGGAAAGAATGGCAAGGGAGCCCATGACATTGGAATTGGTAAAATAAGGGGTGGATTTATCTGTACACAATCAAAGCTGCACTGAAAATGCTGCATTCAAAGTTGAGTCCTTTTCAAAAGTTGGCAGAGAAGCAAGTTTGAGGACATGAAGAGATGTGGCTCAAGTTTGGGGCCATATTATTTGCCTGGGTAGCAGTGTAGCACTTGACAGAAGAGCTTTCAAGAAATACAACTCCCCTTTCTTCAGATAATTCTGAACAACTTGATCGTAGGGTTTGGTGATGGCTGTCTCCCCACACGCCCATCATACTGATAAACACTTAATTGAAGTAAGTAGGGGAGCAGAGATTGGCAGCTCAGATGGAAGAGGCCTTTTGGTTTTGCCTCACTGCAAAGTCCCTGTTCTGACCCTCTGATTAAGGTTACTTCTTAGAGAATACAGTGGTACCTCAGGTTACATACACTTCAGGTTACAGACACCGCTAACCCAGAAATAGTGCTTCAGGTTAAGAACTTTGCTTCAGGATAAGAACAGAAATCGTGCTCTGGTGGTGCGGCAGCAGCAGGAGGCCCCATTAGCTAAAGTGGTGCTTCAGGTTAAGAACAGTTTCAGGTTAAGAACGGACCTCTGGAACGAATTAAGTACTTAACCTGAGGTACCACTGTAACTTGGTTCACATTTGCTACTTGTACCTCTTGAGAAGCAGGAAGTGATGGCAGGTAGCAGAGGTCCAGGTGAAAAATCAGTCAGACAGTATTCCAAGACTACTCATTGCCGTTGAGCTAGGAATGAGGAATTGAGTTGGTCATGTGAGTGAGGCTGCAGTTCTTAGATCTGCATTATGCTGTTGTACAAAGGCCATGTGTTGATGTGCACTACTGCACTGAAGAGGAAGGACTGCAAGTTGGTTATCATCATGGTCTTATGAATTGTAGTAACCTGAGCCACCCTCTTCCTTATTAAAGAGATGCGCAGTGAACTTTGCTTGTTCCTCTCTTTTGTCTGGCACTGGAGCTGCTGCTTTGCAGCCAGAGATAAATACGGCTGACGAATACTGAATACTGGAACGTGTCCAGAGGAGGGCAACCAAAATGGTCAAAGGCCTGGAAACGATGCCTTATGAGGAACGGCTAAGGGAGCTGGGCATGTTTAGCCTGGAGAAGAGGAGGTTAAGGGGTGATATGATAGCCATGTTCAAATATATAAAAGGATGTCACATAGAGGAGGGAGAAAGGTGGTTTTCTGCTGCTCCAGAGAAGCGGACACGGAGCAATGGATCCAAACTACAAGAAAGAAGATTCCACCTAAACATTAGGAAGAACTTCCTGACAGTAAGAGCTGTTTGACAGTGGAATTTGCTGCCAAGGAGTGTGGTGGAGTCTCCTCCTTTGGAGGTCTTTAAGCAGAGGCTTGACAACCATATGTCAGGAGTGCTCTGATGGTGTTTCCTGCTTGGCAGGGGGTTGGACTCGATGGCCCTTGTGGTCTCTTCCAACTCTATGATTCTATGATTCTATGACTGAGGCAAATCATGGTTTTGGTTTATATACCAATCAACAAGCAAGTTACCTGCCCAAAGGAGCAGAGCCCCAGAATTATTGATAAAGGATTTGCCCTCAGATATGTTATGTTAATGAACTTCAGATGCAAGGTAAATGGGCTTTACTTTTTGCCATTGGTTACTTTGGAGGGAACTTAGGAGTTTGAATGTGCTCTGTGTGCATTCATGAAGTTTGCTTTGAGTACATGGTTCAGTGCCAAAGAGGAGTAACTTTAAGCAAGAGTAAAACATACTGCAAAGACACTGCTCGGGCTGTCTGGATTTACTAGAAATCTTGACAAGTTAAACAGAGGCTGAGATTAAAGGTGAATGGGGCCTGTGTTGGAAAGATCAATCTTGGAAGACTGTAAAAAAGAAGAAGGAAAAAGTTAAATCAACATAAAGGTCACCTGACTAATGAGAAAAGAATCCAAGCATGTGGGCGGTAGTTGCCGCCGCCACCACCATCATATTAAAACAGGCGACTAGAGAAATGAAGGCCTGAAATGGTCAGAGTGAAATTAATTGCGGTGCAATTCCTTCAGCAGGAGAGGCGTGGAGAAACTGCAGAGGAGCAAAATGATAACTGCCCTCAGCAGAAACATGGCGTCACTTGAAGGCACTCCCAGAGCCGACTCCAGACGTTCAGAAACGTCTCCAAAAAATTCAGGTCGACTCTGCTCTCCTCCCTGCCGCCTGCCTTCAGAGATTCATTTCAAATAATAAACTATGGTTGGTTTAGCATTACACATATGAGTCTTGGGTTCTTGTCCTCCCCCTTCCCCTTCTGTGGTTTGGTTGTGAGGAGAATAAAAGCTTTCACTTCTAAATTAACCAGAGTTCTCTGTTATTTATGAACTTGAGGAGCTTTGAATAGCATAAAACAATGACTTGTTCAAGAAAGCCAGGATCAACCCTTGTTTTATTATCTAATTTTTATTTACTAATTATAGTGGAGTTCCCTAAATTTGGATGTAACAGAGAACTTGGGTCAGTTTAAAAATGGAAGCAAAGCTTCCATTCTAAATAAACTTGTCTTATTTTGCCTGAATTGATTCTGCGTGAAACTATTAGTAGATTGGGTTGTTGCCACATACTTACTCAGATCCACATTTATTTCTTATTACTAGCAATAATTTAATTTTTTTGTCATAAAATGTCTAGCACAAGCACTCTTTCCTGACAATTGTGAATGATGGTTGCATCAAAATGTGAGGTGGCCACATCTCCTGAGGTGAGAGACAGCACACGGGAAAGGAGCTGCTCTTGAAGTATTTACCTGTCTGAAGCTTCAATATTATATATACTTGTTGTTGTTGTTGTTTAGTTGTTTAGTCATGTCCGACTCTTCGTGACCCCCTGGACCAGAGCACGCCAGGCACTCTTGTCTTCCACTGCTTCCTGCAGTGGAATATACTTACCTGGGAGCAAATCCAACTGAACTTAGTGGCACTTTTATCTTGGTTGACATGCATAGCATTGCATTCCCTGTGCATACTTCAAGCTGTGGACTAAATCAAGTGTTTCTTTGTTAACATGAAACATTATGGTTCTACCAAAGTGTTATTTTCACATAGTATCTCTATTTCACACAGAATGTTTAGGAAAGTGTCAAAGGAGGATGCAGTGGAGCAGCTAGAAAAGCAGAATTTACACCTATGAGTCAGACATTCTCCTTGTAACGATGCGGGTAGGTGTTTCTAAGGAACTTTCCTTAAAGTTCATTAGCGATGCTTCATAGTAAGTTCCTATGCATGTATACCTGGAGGTAAAGGTAAAGGGACCCCTGACCATTAGGTCCAGTTGTGGCCGACTCTGGGGTTGCGGCACTCATCTCGCTTTATTGGCCGAGGGAGCCGGCTTCCGGGTCATGTGGCCAGCATGCCTAAGCCACTTCTAGCAAACCAGAGCAGCGCACGGAAACGCTGTTTACCTTCCTGCCAGAGCGGTACCTATTTATCTACTTGCACTTTGACGTGCTTTTGAACTGCTAGGTTGGCAGGAGCAGGGACTGAGCAATGGGAGCTCACCCCATCACGGGGATTCGAACCGCCGACCTTCTGATCCGCAAGTCCTAGGCTCTGTGGTTTAACCCACAGCGCCACCCGTGTCCCTATACCTGGAGGTAGTTCTTGTTAATTGCAGTGTACTGTTTCAGGTGTGTGTGTGTGTGTGTGTGTGTGTGTGTGTGTCTTTTTAGGCTTATTTCTCGGAGACTGGTCTCCATTCATATTCTGGACCTCATGTATGCAAGGCCTGTGCCTTTCCACAGAACTCCCCCTGGAGGTTGGGAGGCGGGTCCATTGGGGCAAGTGGAACATTGCCCCACCAAACCTGCCCTCAGTCTGCCCACCCACTGCTTTCTTACTTGCATCCAGTCTTGGTAATGGTGGTGCTGGCTGTTTCTCGTCCTTCGCCTCAGTGTTGCCCTTGTGGAAGTCAGCAGCAGGGAGGATGGGAACAAACCTGGGGAAAGTTGACTCCGATGGTCATTCTTCTGTTGGTGTCCCTTCCTTCGGCCCCACCAACCCAATGGGCACCGGTTGTCCTTGCAAACTGCAGCTTCATATAAAGAGCTTCTTCAGTATTGATACATTGAGCTGGCAAAGGTGGCATGTCGGGACCAGCCTTCCAGGAGATAACAAGCACCTTGTGACGTCAGCTCTGCTCTGCAACCCACATTTTAGCATGGCCACCTGAGGTGAAGAAATCTTGGTGCATTTAGCCCTTCCTTTGGTTACATCCTTGGAACCCTAACTGCCTGGAGGTAGGGCTGCATGCTATGCTGGCAGGACCAGAAGTCTTCTTGCTTTCCCTCTGCTGGAAGATGCAGTGGTAGAAGACTAGGAAAGGGAGCCATGGAAGATATTTTGTCCCAGCATAAAGTAGCCTCAGTTCCTTCATATTTTAGTAATTTTTTGGAAAAGCTGTTTTCTTTTCAGATGTACATACTCTACTAAAATCTTTCATAAGGGATCTGGACTCCATCTTTATTTAGGAATATAAGAAGATGGAATAATAAAGTTCACACCCAATTTCAGACCGGATGTAACTCACCTTCAAATAGTTTTCAGCATGAGCTCAAAAGGGTATTACTTCCCCTCTTTCAATGAGATAATATGCAAAAATATTAAGTCTTGCTTCCCATCATCACAAGTGAGATTTTTTTTTGTTTGAGAAAAAAATCAAATATTTTTTAAAAAACCATTATGTGGAAAGGCACAGAACTTGCATGCATGATGTCCCAAATATGAATGTAGACTAGTCTCTGAGAAATAGTAAAATACAGTTTTTATATTTAAGCTTAGTTTTGACCATTCAACAAGTGTACAAAATACTAAGAAAACTGGATGAAACGAGGTAAAAAAGTTGGATCACTTGATATGGAATGACCCTCCAGACAATGCAAATTGTGATAGTTTGCATAATTCATTTCCCCTAAATAATTCCAAATTTTGCTCTACATCATTGCTCTTTTTCAGCCATGGGCCAGTCTACCATCCCTCAGACCGTGGGGGGGGGGCGGACTATATTTTGGGGGGGGGGGGGAAATGAACAAATTCCTATGCCCCACAAATAACCCAGAGATGCATTTTAAATAAAAGCACACATTCTACTCATGTAAAAACACGCTGATTCCTGGACCGTCCGCGGACTGGATTGAGAAGGTGATTGGGCCGCATGCGGCCCACGGGCCTTAGTTTGCCTACCTATTGTCTGCATGGTTTCTTCTCATTTTGCTAATCATGAGGAGGGATAAGGAGCCACAAAGAGTACTTAAAGGATTGCATGCTTGAATGTTTACCCAACAGATAAAACTGGGTTGAATTCTTCTCTCCGACAGGATTTTCCTATATGCATGGAGTCGGGTTCCCCCCTCTCCCCTGGGGAGCATTCAGGCATGCTATTTCCTTCCCCTCACTTGGGCTGAAACAGTACACTCCTGCTGAATGTACAAACTGGTTCTCACTCTGGAATAATTTAATTTATTTCAGCAGGAGTATGGACTGTGTTTGGTAGATTCTAGGACTGTGGTCTTTGATCTCCCTTACAATACTGTGACTTAAGTGATCCAGAAGTACTGTCCAAGTGAAGGCGTTCCTGGTTCCTTTGTTGTCTCTTGACACTTTTAGGAAAGGAGGGCGCCTTTTTGCATGTGTACGTGTGTGTGTTTGCATGCACATGTGCTATAACCCACTGTCGCCCAGTAAATTATATGTTTTAGCAAGGTCAGCCATTCTTAGAACTTGCCCCTTGTGTCTATCCACTAGATTTAGAGGGGCGAGGGAGACAACTTGTTACAGCTTGGAGAGAATTTCATAAAACCAGAATGCCTCTTAGTGTTTCAGCTTTTAGACTAAAGTGACCATAATGTGCAGCAGCAAAGGGTGTATGTGTGTGTGTGTGTGTGTGTGTGTGTGAGAGAGAGAGAGAGAGAGAGAGAGAGAGAGAGAGAGAGAGAGATGCCTGAATTACTGGCATTCTTGCAGCCTCAACAAACCCTGTTTAATCTCTTCCAGCCCCTGAAGGTTTCCACTGAGTTCCCAAGCCTCATGCTCTTTTGCGCCTGATAACTTTGTCATTGCCTGGATTCCAGCAAGTCTGTTTTACATAGTTTAGTTATCAGCTGAAACGCAGCAAGATAAAGGCCATAGTTTAAAGTGAGCACCAATCGTAATTTAGATGTCAGGGATACGTAGCATGTCTTTTCGGAGGAGCAATGGAAATTTAAATCTATGGAAGCTGGTTCTGAAAGATAATAAAACATCTCTTTGGGCAGCATGCTGAAGAACCTGACCGCTCATGTGATGGCTCGGATGTGGATGAATCATCAGCTACCTGCCCCACCCAGGCAATTAAAATTAGAAAAGTGTTTAGGAAAAGCTCCAGGATTTAGATGTAATCCTTTGGAAGACTTTCCTCCACTTTGGAGTGCAAGAAGGATCGGGCCAGGAATAAAGCAGCATAGAATTAGCAGGCAACGAAAAAAACAGATGCCAGATTTCTGATTTGCTGATAGTTGGGTGATGTCTGAAGGTGTGTGGTGTAAAGGCGGGAGCTGGAAGAATGCTGAGCCTCACAACCACAGTCGTACCTTGGATCCCGAACACCTTGGTACTCGGACATTTTGGCTCCCGAATGCCGCAAACCTGGAAGTGAGTGTCTGGTTTGAGAACGTTCTTTGGAACCCGAACGTCCGATGGAGCTTCCACAGCTTCCGATTGGCTGCAGGAGCTTCCTGCAGCCAATCAGAAGCTGCGCTTTGGTTTCTGAACGTTTTGGAAGTTGAACAGACTTCCGGAACGGATTCCCTTTGACTGGCAAGGTACGGCTGTATTATGCTTTCTGGAAATGGCACGTGGAGGAATCGTACAAGTAGGGTCAGCCCAAAGGAATAGTTACCCTTTGGTGTTGCCTATAGTGGTGGCCTCCAAAGAAATAGGTTTCTTCCCTGAAAACAAGCTAGACTTGTGGAGTTAGTTCCTACGACAGTCTCGTGTTCTCCAGGTTCCTAGTCTGGTTAGTGTTCTTAGCCTGTTTTAGAGCATTATAGAAATAAATGGAAAAACTGCTGACCATTCTTCTCTATGGAAGAGATCATTTATGATATTTCCTCCCTATATAATGTAGGAAATCACATTGTCTTTTATTTGAGTCTCCTGTTTCTCCTTAGGCTTTATTTCAGAAATAGTCTAGAGCTGCCAAGCTGCTATAAAATGATAGGGGCTAGTCTGGAGAGTTCTTTATTGTTAAAACAGTTCTGCAGTGTAAAAAATAATTTGATGTTTCTCTTGTGGTTAGAAAACCAGTGTTGGCCTAGGATCTGAAAGATGTGCTTCAAGTCACAGCTAAGCATAGGGTCTGGAACAGAAGCCACCTTAGGTCCCATAAACTGTTTCTTGATGGGACATGGTGGTTCCTTTGCACACCCATCCATGCAAGTGGAAACCGCTTCCACGCAATACTTACCCACTGATGTAACTGCATCGTCAAAATGAAATTCGCTTCTGAGCCTTCTGTTGCCATCTTCAGCTCCGTGCAGGTGGGCAGGCCTCAAAAGGACTTTGTTATTATCACCCCCTGGTTCTGCACCCCACAAACTTGGAAAATTGAGTGGTGGTGACCGTTGTGGCCTTCTGTCCTCTCTTTGTTCTGCAGTCACAGTATGGTTTCCCTCTATAAGAGAGAAGTTCACAAATGATGCATTGAATTGGAGTGGGGCAGGAAAATAGAAATGGGAGAGAAGGACTTGCCCGACTAGTACACTAATCCATGAACATACTAAGGATGGGGGTGGGGAGAAATGCACAATAGAAGATATATTTTTGCTGGGTTTGGGCAACAGGCAAAGCCATAGCCCAATTTTCCAACTTCAGATGGTTGCCTTTCATAAGTTGGCAGGTGCTAGAAATAGCGAGGAAGGTTGGGCTTAGCTAGTGCGCTTGACCCCCACTGCACCCTCACCTTCATGTTATCCCTTATAATGCCTGAATGTGGCTTACGATTTGTCACCAGCCTTCCATCCTTTGCACATCTAGATAAGAAGAGACGGTGCAAGTCTGAGATTCAAGGCTGCTTGTGTACATAATTTGTGTTGGGGGATGCAAGTCAAGATGAGAAATATGATGAGACATTTCTGACCTATTGTGTTTGTTTAGTGAAAACCACACCTAAAACAATGGTCCTGGTGACTTCAAAGCAAAATATAACAAGGGGAAGGGCTTGAGATGACACAATAAAGTTGTATTCAGTGGCTGCACAGATGAAGGACCAGACTGATTTTTATCTTCCTCCTGCTGCTTCTTGTACCCACTGGAAAAGCACCCCCAGAGAGTTGGGAGACCTGCTGGACACTGTGGGCTCTGTTATATGATGTGGCAGTGGGTGGCCAGAAACTGGACAGGGGGAATTCATCCTTTCTGGTCCTGCCATCCTCAGCCTGTTGGTGGGAAGGTCCGTACGCATGTAGGCTGCCCAACACAATTTTGAACCTTGGGCAACCAGGGTTTGGAGCTGCTTGGGGAGCCCCGATGCCTATAGCTGTCACCCCGCTTTTCTGCCTGTGTACCAAGGATTGGGGTAGCCCGGTGAAGGGGAGTACAGTGGAGGGATAGGGACAATTCAGCACAGCCCTGCTCTTCCACTCCTACAAATCTAACTGTGTGAGGACTGAGCTCCTGAATAGGGCTTCCTTAAAACTGTAATTAGGAAATGAGAGGGGAAGGGAGAATAAAACAGTAAATGGTTTGGGATTTTTTACCCATGGCAATGAACAGAAATGTGCAACCTTAATGTGAACTGAAGAAACCTAACCTCTCTCCTTGTTTCCTACCCTTTGAAGACGATGCATTTTGTATTCTCTGCAATTACCATTTGAATCAATAAAAATCCAGCGTCTTGATAAAAGAGAGCCCAGATACACTTTACTAGACCCCATCCCATAAGGTAACTGGAGCAGCTAATTTTCCATTAGCCATTGTGGCAGCACAGATTATGTTCTTCAAAGACTGTCTCTCTTGTTCAAACAGAGGGTCCATATCTTGGCTGAACATTAATGTTACTTGATAGGACTGACGTCCAGCTCCACCTTGCCCTTCCCAGTGAATTAGGTTTTATAATAATAAGCAAAAGGAATAAAGGTCTTTTTGTTCTGCTGTTGGGTCCATCCCGTGAAACTAATCAGGGACCAGGATTGATTACCACCAGGAAGGCAAAGAACTGATAACCTACAGAATCTGTATGTGGAATCATTTGAAACTTACCAATTTGTAATTCTGACTTATGGATTTTTTTTTTAGAACGTAACATTAGCAGCTTGGAAGCTAGTAAGTATCAGTTATAATTTAAACAGCCTATAAACTACAATTGGTGCCATCTTGCTGCTCCATCTCTCTCTCTCCCACCCTCATTTTGTTGTGGATAAATTTGGAGGTTTACAGCATTAGTTTCTACTATGTACCTGTGAAACTCAGTCCTGACACGATAGTGTAACAGTATTATCTACACTTCTCAAAACACACTGATGAAATTGTATGACTCCATATCCTTCAGGTTTGGGGGGGTTCCTCCACCTCTTCTTTGTTGGCCATGACAATTGAAGCTGATGGCTGTTGAAATTCAGCAACATTATGAGGGACACAGATTCCTTACCCCTGCTCTGCACATTTACCTGGGAGTAAGCCCCATTTAACTTAATATTTGCTTCTGTGTAGACACTAATAAGATTGCACTGTCAGGATTTGTATAGGTTGATGAACCCACAAAATTACTTCATCGTCATCATCATCATCATTGATTCATTCCACAGCTTTTGATAGTTCCTTTAAATATTAAGCAAAAGCTACTTTTTGTTATTTTCTAGTTCAAAAACTGGGAAAATATGGATTTTGGCTAATAAGGATGCCAGTTTTAATTTTCTAAGAATTTTTACTACAAACCTGGGAGATAGTGATACCTTCCAAAACTTGTTTGGGGCATGACTGTAGTCCTATGCTTACTTTCCTGGGAGTAAGCTTCATTCATGGTGCTGCTGCTTCTGAATGCATAGGCTCAACTTGGGCTCTAACAAAGCTGAAATGCAAAATTAAGCTTTGATTAGAAATACAAACCATATGCATGCAGTGGTGGGCTGGAAGAGGGCCAATAAACTGTGTTTGAATCCTGGGAAAGACGGAGGCTCTTTGGGTGGGTGGTTCTCATGTTTGAGAAATTGGCAAGCTACCTGTCCTGGATGAGGTTGCACTCCCTCCAAAGGAGCAACTGCATAGCTTGGGGGTACCAGGATTCATCTCTGTCTCTAGAGACCCAAGTGTCTTCTGTGGCTAGGAGGGCCTTTTACCAGCTTCTTCTGGTTGGCTAACTATGGCCATTCCCGGACAGGGAGAGCCTTACCACTGTATAGTTCATGCATTGGTAACCATGAGAATAGGCTACTAAAATTCCCCCTGCTGGTGCAGAATGATGCGGCCAGATTGCTGCTGGGAGCTGCTGGTCATGTCACGTGACACCACTGGCTGCCCATCTGTTACCAAACTGGGTTCAAGGTTCTTGCGTTACCTTACAAAATCCCTGAACAAATTGGGTCCAGGATACCTCTGGGATAGCTGGAACCCTTATATTTCTTGATCGCTGAGGTTGTCTGCAGGAGTACCACTGGTCATTCCCTGAGTTGGTGAGGCTTGTTTGACAACAAGAAATTGAGCTTTTAGTGTCGTCAGCCGAGTCCTGTGGAACTCCCTGCCAACAGAGATTCCTTGGGCCCCTTCTGTGCCAACTTTTAAATGCCTGCTGAAAACTTTTCTATTCCACCAGGCCTATGCAGGCAATCAAGAGTACACACAATGGTTACTGGTGTCTTGTTTTTAACTGTTTTTAACTTTTTAATTGTTTTTATTGCATGGTTTTACATTTTTATTCTGTAAAGCCCTTTGATATTTTTAGGATATAGTGGAATATTTTTTTGGGGGGGGAATCAAGAAGAAGTGTTACTCCTTAAATTGTTAGCATATACAGTGATACCTCGGGTTAAGAACTTAATTTGTTCTGGAGGTCCGTTCTTAACCTGAAACTGTTCTTAACCTGAAGCATCACTTTAGCTAATGGGGCCTCCTGCTGCTGCTGTGCTGCCGCTGCACAATTTCTGTTCTCATCCTGAAGCAAAGTTCTTAACCCAAGATAATATTTCTGGGTTAGCAGAGTCTGTAACCTGAAGCGTATGTAACCCGAGGTACCACTGTATAGGGTAAGGCAATCCCACAGTCGAATTTGTCCCAAGCCATTAAGAACTTTATATATTAATGGTAACACCTTGCGCTTGGCGTGGTAGCAAAAGGGCAACCAATGTAGATCTCTAAGCAGAGGTGTTCTGTGCAGACAGGGTCTTGATCCTGTTAGCAACTGTGCTGCAGCATTTTGCATTAAAAATGATGCTGATGATAATAATAATAATTTATTATTTGTACCCCGCCCATCTGGCTGGGTTTCCCCAGCCACTCTGGGTGGCTTCCACAGAGACCAAAAATACACCAAAATGTCACACATTAAAAACTTCCCTGAACAGGGCTGCCTTAAGATGTCAGGTAGTTGTTTATCGCTTTGACATCTAATGGGAGGGCGTTCCACAGGGCGGGCGCCACTACCGAGAAGGCCTGGTTCCCTGTAGCTTTGCTTCTCGCAATGAGGGAACTGCCAGAAGGCCCTCGGCGCTGGACCTCAGCGTCCGGGCAGAACGATGGGGGTGGAGATGCTCCTTTGGGTATACTGGGCCGAACTGCAGGTTCTGGGTCAAGTGCAAGGGAAATCCCACACAGAATGCATCGCTGTAATCTAATCTCGAAGTCGCCAGTGGCTGAGCTATTGATGCCAGTCTTTTCTTGGCCAGGAATAGCTGTCGCTATTGCACAAGTTACAGCTGGCTAAAGGGTCTTCTAACAATCGAGGCTACCTGGGCCTCTGACGACAGAGTTGGATTCAGACACACTCATTTACAAATGCTCCGTCGAGGGTGAATTCAGCACCATCCAGGCAGTTGACCAATTTCTTGGACACGGAAACAACTCACACACAGTGCTTCTGTCTTGTCAGGATTCAAGCTCAGCTTATTTTCCCTCACCTGTCCTACCACCATACTTAGGGGCATGGTCCAGGGACTCCACAGCCGATGCAGATGTTGTACCAAAATGGAGCTCACTCTCATTGTCCCCCAACTCCCAATGACTGCTCTCTCCCAGCATTAAATAGCATTAGGGATCGAATCGGGCCCTGTGGCAGCCCACAGTGTAACTGCCAGAGGCTAAAAAGCTGTCTCCCAGTGCTACTTTCTGCACTTGGCCCCATAAGTAGGACCAGAATCTCGGTAATACAGTCTAGGAGGATCCCTATGGCCAAAGGTGTTGAAATCTGCAGAGAAGCAGGAGCAAAGTCTCGCTCCCCTTTTGTAAAGGTCACCCACCAGGAGGTCCAAGGCAGAGTCGAGGACAACTTTGTTTGCTTAGCTGCAAGCCAAAGCAAAGCAAAACGGCATTCAGAGTCGACCCGCAAATTTGGCTTTTAGTTTCCTGGCAGTCGACACAAATAGAGAAACACGTGAGGTAACGTCATTTCCCTTATCCAACAGCAAGAAGTGCACAAACTCACATGGGGTAACAATTCCCTGCAACTGACAGATATTTTTCATGAAAGTCTTTATATTGAGGGCACTCCTCTATAACTGGCTTGACAGGACACACTGAAACACTCTTCCGAAGGCAGTTTCTCATAGCAGCTGACCAAGGTAGAGTCGTTCCCTTGGCTAGGCCTGAACCCAGATTGGTAAGAATTTGGTCCTGCCCCGTGGCACGCGGATCCTCACAGCCTGAAGTGAAAAAGTCTTTATGTGTTTTCTTCTTCCCATAATCGGAAACCCTGAGCAGTTTCTTGCCTCTGAAAGCCGTTCTGATGCCTGGAAGGTGCGGGTGATGCTTGAGGAGGGCAGCTGCGTGTTTTGGTGGGGCCCCAAAGAGTAACTCCACATTCCACATTCGCTCCCTTTCTCTTTTTGTGTGAGTAATGCGTAACTGCAAGGCAAGCAGACTGAAATTGAAGGAAGTCTCCCCCCCCCCCCCGCTCCTTTCAGTCACTCAGTCTTGTTTTGGGTCAGGGTTGCTTCAATTGGTTAGCGCAGGTAAGAAAACTGCACAAGCGGAGAAACTGGTTTGGGTTGCTCTTATCTCCACACCGTTTGAATGTGAGCTAAATTGTCACAAACAAGAACCGTTCATTCACTCCTCTGAGGTGGGGCAGCCATTGCCACAATTACCCACATCAGGTGGCTTTGTCGGATAAGTTCATTACTAAAAGTCTGGTATACACATTACCTGTAACAACATGGGAACCACTTCTTATAATGTATGAAATAGGATTTTTAAAAATAGAAACCCAGTGGAAAAAAGCTTTATTCCTACTGTCAGATATTTCTGCTTGAGTATACGATGTAATAAGATTGCCCTCCTTAAACCTGCCTTGAACAACCACCACACCCTACGGCCTTATGGTAAGAGGCAGCTTTGCCTCCAAAGTAATCTCTTGGATAAACAGGAAAAATAGGCACACGACCCACCTCCATGTAACTGTACGCATGCGTTTATTTAATTAAAATAAATATTATATAGCATAACTTTCTAATTGTTCCACCCTTGGTTTAAATCTCTCGTGAAATATTTTGGTGGTGGTTGCTGTTTACTTGGGAAAATTCATGTGTTTAACAACACTGTTACACTTACTTAGTCCGTATTTTGTTCTACAGCTCTTTGGGTGTGCTTGCCATCCCATGTACTGAATTCTGGAAAAGATGTTAATTCCTTGGCAACCAACTCCCTCCTTTGTAAACACAAATGCAAGAAGAAGAGATGCCTCATTTCTTTGCACCCAGTTGTGCTGCTGCTTCAATAACCACTTGATAATAACCACAAAGGAGATGTTAAAGCGTAGGAGCCTGAGGAAGGCTAGAGAAGTCGGGAGAAAACACTGGAGGAAATAACTTGCTGAAGATAATTACTAGCATGTTAAAATCAAATGTTGTGGCTATAGGCTGATCCGTACGATTGCTTAATGCAATATGTGAGCTCTGGGAGAAGACTGCGGCTGCTGCACTCAGGGTTGGATTAAGATATTTAGAGACCTTAAGCACTGAAAAGGTTATGGTGCCCACCGTTTGCAATTCAAACAACGTGCACTGGTGTGTGTGTGTGTGTGTGTAGAAAGAAAAAAACAAATCAAGTACACATAATTCAGAAGAATATATCAATAATAAAACATAGATTTATTGAAGCATATGAAGGCTCTGATTTCCATGCATTATTTTGATCTGTGTTAGTAGGATGAAAGCATGAGGAGTCTAGTATAAGGAAGTCTAACAAAGTTCTGATTTTCCCCATGATTACATATCTATATCTATATCTATATCTATATCTATATCTATATCTATATCTATATCTATATCTATATCTATATCTATATCATCTATATATTTATATATTTGCTCAGCATGTGCTCA
Organism: Podarcis liolepis; assembly: GCF_965112155.1. Lineage (NCBI taxonomy): Eukaryota > Metazoa > Chordata > Lepidosauria > Squamata > Lacertidae > Podarcis > Podarcis liolepis. The sequence continues at coordinate 9,098,745 of NC_139556.1, forward strand.
GTCTGCCAGCATAGCTGTCAAGTGTTCCTTATGTGAAGGGACAGTCCCTTATTCCAGCGCCATGTCCCACTGCTGTCCCTTATTGATGGATGTCCCTTAAATGATGTCCCTTAAATTTCAAAGGAAGCAGCTCCTCTCCCTCCCTCCCTGCTGGCCAGGGAGGAGGGAGGCTCCAACTGTGTTGCTTGGCTGTGTTGCTCACCCAATAAGAAGTCGAAGAAAGACTGGGGGGTGGAGCTTGCATGCCTTGTGTGTGGCTAGTTAGTGCAAGCTGAGGGGGGTTTTGAATGCTGGACGCCATTTTGTTGCACGTGCTGCTGCAAACTTTGCAGTGCAAAGCCAGGCCAGGGAGCCATCTTAAGTTGAGGCTGCATAGGCCTTGTGGTGCATGTGATTCAGATTCTAGTCAGTTGAACCTCTGGTTACAAAGTTGGTTGGACAGTGTTCTCGAAGCTACCCAGCATGAGTTTGACCAGACTGCAGGAGGTCAGGAAGACTGGAGTGCCTGCAACAGGTGAGGCTGCAGGTCCCTTATTTTGGCTGCTGGTCCCTTATTTTCAAGGCTGCTGGTCCCTTGTTTTCAAATCTGTAAGTTGACAGCTATGTCTGCCAGAGGTGGCTTCACTTCCTCCCCCCTGGATCTTTTGATGCTGTGCTGCACTGAGCTGAGCCATAGTTTGGCTTAACATGTTGTCCAAGCCTGAGCTGATGATGGTTTGGCTCCTTCCAGACTAACCAAGGTTTGTTCTATGAGCAAAGCACGAGCCTGGGGTTGGATAACACGCTAAGCCCAGTGTGGCAAAGCATCAGGACAACCAGGGGAAAGTGAAAGGGTGACAATCTCTCCAGGATTACAAAATGCACAAGCGAGAAGAGATGTCCAACTGAGTTTTCACTAAAAAGAGAAATCATATAAATTGGTAATGATAGACTTCATGCTTCATCTCCTGCAATAAAATAACAAGCACTTAGTTTCCGTGTGTGCCAGGCTCACCTCCTTGCTTGCTGTGTGTGTGGCCTCTCCCAGCAATTAACCTGAGGGTCTACTTTCCTTTTCTAATTTGTAGGAAGTGGCTCATGACATCTGTTTGGGCCCCGGGGCTACTTCTTGGAAACCTTTAGTTGTCTGTAGGTTGTTTGATTTCTTTCACAGCGGGAGGACTAGAAAGATACATAACAACTGGCAGACTTGATTCATAGCTCTAGGAGGAAGAAAAAACATTTTCAGATTATAAAGGAACTACTAAAAACACAGAGACTAAAAGCTTTTATGAGAATGAAGTAAACATAGAGGGGAATCCATAGATTGCTGAAAAAGGATTTGTGAATATAAAACTCCCCAAAAAGGCCCTTAAGGGTGTCTCCCGCTGCTAGAAATTTAGATGACTAAGCTGAAAGACCTGCCTATTGGTTGCTCAATCCACTTGAAAGTTCGCTGTGAAAGCTCAGCTGGGCAAGAGTATATTTATTTCAATGAACCATGTGCAGGAGAACTTCTTGGCAGAATGTGTTTCTTTATGCCCATATTGCCTTATTGAGCCTTATTGTGCTCTCTCTGTGGCTTTATCTTGAAACCATTAATTTTTTGAACAATGGAACCACATCTCCTTTTCGAAAAGGCTGTGCTGCAGAAAAGAACACAACCCTTAATAGAGTCCAGGTCAAGGGTAGTAATAGTACCACTCTATTCTGCCTTGGTAAGACCACGCCTGGTATGCTGCATCCTATTCTGTGTACCACAATTTAAGAAGGATGCTGACAAGCTGGAACATGTGCAGAGGAGGGCAACCAAGATGATCAAGGGTCTTAGGGTTGCCATATTTCAAAAAGTGAAAGTGCAGACACAAAAGTTGTTGAACTATTTTTGGCAAGGTTGTTGAGGGGTTTTTTTGGCAGCTTTGTTGAGCTTCTAGTTTTGCCCTGGACGTATGGTAACCCTAAAGGGTCTGAAAACTAAGCCTGATGAGGAATGGTTGAGGGAATTGGGTATGTTTAGCCTGCAAAAGGATGCGGGTGGCGCTGTGGTCTAAACCACTGAGCCTAGGGCTTGCTGATCAGAAGGTTGGCGGTTCGAATCCCTGCGATGGGGTGAGCTCCCGTTGCTCGGTCCCTGCTCCTGCCAACCTAGCAGTTCAAAAGCACGTCAAAGTGCAAGTAGATACATATGTACCGCTCCAGTGGGAAGGTAAACGGTGTTTCCATGCGCTGCTCTGGTTTTACTAGAAGCGGCCTAGTCATTCTGAACACATGACCCGGAAGCTGTCTGCGGAAAAATGTCGGCTCCCTTGGGCAGTAAAGCGAGATGAATGCCGCAACCCCAGAGTTGTCCACCACTGGACTTAACGGTCAGGGGTCCCTTTACCTTTAGCCTGCAAAAGAGGAGACTGAGAGGAAATATGACAGCCATTTTCAAATATCTTAGGGGCTGTCACATGGGATATGGAGCAAACTTGTTTTCTCCTGCTCTGGAGGGTAGGACTTGAATTTCAAGTTACAAGTACAAGAACCTTCTGACAGTAGGAGCTGTTCAACAGTGCAACGGTCTCCCTCAAAAGTGGTAGACCCTACTTCCTTGGAGATTTTAAAGCAGGGGTTGGATGGCCATCTGCCATGGATGATTTAGTGGAGATTCTTGCATTGCAGGGGGTTGGAGTAGATGTCCCTTGGGTCCCTTCCAATTCTACAATTTTATGTACATGGCTGTTAGTGACTTTTATCATCATGGGATGTTGTTTAGTCGTTTAGTCATGTCCGACTCTTCGTGACCCCATGGACCAGAGCACGCCAGGCACTCCTGTCTTCCACTGCCTCCCGCAGTTTGGTCAAACTCATGTTGTTGCTTCAAGAACACTGTCCCACCATCTCGTCCTCTGTTGTCCCCTTCTCCTTGTGCCCTCCATCTTTCCCAACAGCAGGGTCTTTTGCAGGGAGTCTTCTCTTCTCATGAGGTGGCCAAAGTATTGGAGCCTCAGCTTCAGGATCTGTCCATCCAGTGAGCACTCAGGGCTGATTGCCTTCAGAATGGATAGGTTTGTTCTTCTTGCAGTCCATGGGACTCTCAAGAGTCTCCTCCAGCACCAGAATTCAAAAGCATCACTTCTTTGGCAATCAGCCTTCTTTATGGTCCAGCTCTCACTTCCACACATCACTACTGGGAAAACCATAGCTTTAATTATACAGACCTTTGTTGGCAAGGTGATGTCTCTGCTTTTTTAGATGCTATCAAGGTCATGGGATATTGCATACTAAAAACTACCTAATGCAGTTGTGTGTTGGTGATCCATGCACATAAATGCACCTACGTCACCTACTGACAGCCTTTTGTAGGGGTGCAAGAAAAGGGGCCCTGTGCTATGCTTTGCCACAGTTTACCTCTCTGTGACCCTACTAAAAGCCCTCTGTGTTTACTCTCCTTTCTTCCTACCCAGAGAAGAATGAATTGGGGTGGGGAGAGCTGACAGAATGCAATGTGCTTGGTAGGTAGGAATCCAAAATAAACAGATGATCTGATTGTGTACTTGGACATGTTTAAATGGGGGGGGGCTGCTTTGATCTTCGGAAGATAGCTCTACACCTTGTTCAGCAGCAGGGAAAAATTGCTGAGTAAGCAGGCTTCTGGTTTCAGAGAGGTGAGCAAAATCTTTTCCTTTTTTTTGGCACTAAAGCCTTTCTTGCTGCAGCTGACAGTAGGCCTGGCTACTCAGCGGCCTCATATTCTTTCCTTTTCCCAAATAGCTGGTAGTTAGGAGATATCATTCCAGTTACTGTGATGTACTACTATCAAGTGGATAAGGTAAAGGTAAAGGGACCCCTGACCATTAGGTCCAGTCGTGACCGACTCTGGGGTTGCGGAGCTCATCTCGCTTTATTGGCCGAGGGAGCCGGCGTACAGATTCGGGTTCATGTGGCCAGTATGACTAAGCCGCTTCTGGCAAACCAGAGCAGCGCATGGAAACGCCGTTCACCTTCACGCCAGAGTGGTACCTATTTATCTACTTGCACTTTGACGTGCTTTCAAACTGCTAGGTGGGCAGGAGCAGGGACCGAGCAATGGGAGCTCACCCCGCCGCGGGGATTCGAACCGCCGACCTTCTGATCAGCAAGTCCTAGGCTCTGTGGTTTAACCCACAGCGCTACCTGTGTCCCCATCAAGTGGAAAAGAGAGGCACAAAATAGCTTTTGTTGTTTAGGGCAATATACTTTTAGAAAAGCACCCAGCATCAATAGGGCAACAAGCAAGCTGAACATTTCGAGTTTGATGGTTAAACTTTATATTACCTCATGTTTGCTTTTTATAAATTCATGTTTAGCATGTACCACTTTCTTTCTTTTGAGAAAAAGCATCTGTGGGGAAGGGGCTCAACTGGATTCAGACTGTGAGGAGAAAAGGTTAAGCCCCCTCCCCGCCCATTTCCAAAACCATCCCCCCCTCACCACTGTTCCCCCTGAAGTTTCTGTAAATGGAACTTTCAGGGTTAAAATAACAGCTGGGGAGATTTTCAGTGCCTTTGGTTTCCTAGTCTGGTGTGGGGCCTTGCACAGCTGCTTTGTATCTAAAAAAGAAAGCAGCCAGACAAAATGTGCAGCTTAATCCTGATTCACACAGTTTTACAAACAAAGCTGGGTTTTGAAATAAAGATTAAGCTTTTTGGACATGTTGACACAGTTAAATGACCAGTATTTTTTCCATGTTGTGTCCTTGGCCCAGTATACTTGAAGGAGCTTCTCTACCCCTTCGTTCAGCCCAGACACTGAGGTCCAGCTCCTTCTGGCGGTTCCCTCATTGCGAGAAGTGAGGTTACAGGGAACCAGGCAGAGGGCCTTCTCGGTAGTGGCGCCCTCCCTGTGGAACGCCCTCCCACCAGATGTCAAGGAAATAAACAACTACAGTGGATGCTCGGGTTGCGAACGTGATCCATGCGGGACGCACGTTCGCAACCCGCAGTGTTTGCAACCCGTGGGTTACGATTCGGCGCTTCTGCGCATGCGCAAAGCGCGATCGCCTAAACACGGAAGTAACCTGTTCCGGTACTTCCGGGTTTCGGCAGTTCCACATCCCGAAAAAACGCAACCTGAAGCGTCTGTAACCCGCGGTGTGACTGTACAGTGGTACCTCAGGTTAAGTACATAATTTGTTCTGGAGGTCTGTTCTTAACCTGAAGCACCACTTTAGCTAATGGGGCCTCCCGCTGCTGCCGTGCCGCCGGAGCACAATTTCTGTTCTCATCCTGAAGCAAAGTTCTTAACCTGAGGTACTATTTCTGGGTCAGCGGAGTCTGTAACCTGAAGCATATGTAACCTGAAGCGTATGTAACCAGAGGTACCACTGTATCTGATTCTTAGAAGACATCTGAAGGCAGCCCTGTTTAGGGAAGTTTTTTATGTTTCTTGTTGCTTATTATTATTATTATTAATATTCTGTTGGGAGCTGCCCAGAGTGACTGGGGAAACCCAGCCAGATGGGCAGGGTATTATTAGTCAGTGATGGATGCCTACAGAAGGGATGATGACTGTGATTCCTCACACTCTTCCACATATTAGGGTACTATCCAGCTGTAGCTCTCAGAGTACCATGAGGCCAAAGGAGATGCTCCAGGTGTACTTGAGCTCGTGCGAAGGTCTCACATGACCAAACTGGCACTTGCCACGCCATGCCATGCCACAAACTGGCACAGAGTCTATCAGGACATGACATGACCATGGTTCCAGTTTTGCTGGGTGTGCCAGAATAATCACACAGCAGTGTCTCCAAATGTTCAGTGCACACAGCCACCATGTGCAGAACTTGGCATGTGCATCAGTTTCAATGGATTTCCCCCATCACCCTTGTCTTAATAGATTGAATTACAACACTCCTGGTATTGCAGAAGAATGATGTAAGGGAAATGAAGAACTGCTAAGGTGTTTTATTTTTAAATGCATTATCAGTTTTCTAGCATTTTTCTAACCAACACAAGGCTATCAATACTGGACATCCATTATGATAGGGTTGGCCATTTTTGCTGCATTTATGCGTAGTAAAAGTCCGGGCTTCGCCTACCCAACAAAGCTGCTGTTATCGAAATTAACACCTTTCTGTCCATTACACCCAGAATGACCCAAGAAAATCAATCCTGAGTTATCGTGGTTTAAACCAATGTGGAAACAACCAAATAAACAATGCTAGGAATTGTGTATTAATGAAGACAAAGCTAGGATTTTAGCCATGGGCATAGCTGGGGAGGCAGGCAGGGCACAGCTGCCACCCAAATTAAGTAAATCAGTAAAAATACTTAACAGAGGTTCTGCCCACTCCAACATAAATCCTGTCCCCTCCCCCAGCATAAATCCTGGCTACGCGCATGAATTTATCTTTGTTCAGCCTCCAATAATCTGGTTAAAGGTTTCTTGTAGCTGGTGTAAGCAGGCTCACTTGCTTTTATAAACTTATTTGCCTAAATGAAATTATGTGTATATATTCATATACTTAGTCATACTTGAAGCTCTTTCTAAGGTTTCCAGATGAATTTTTGAAAGCTCTTTGCTACAAACTTCCTGTACCTCATTGAGAAGGAGCTCCAGGGATTTCGCATTACTAGACTGTGAGGTAACTGAGCTATGCTAAATGGTATTCCAGTTTCCCTGTATCTCCGTATTCATCAGGTAGGCACGTCCCATTTTGTTTTCTGCCAGGGTAGTGACATGATGAAATTTTACTAGGTTTGATGGAATTGGTAACTTGGTTCAGTTTTATCTGAGAAGGAAGAGCGCTTGCTTGAATTCATCTAACACACGACAGGGAAGGGTTTTATGCAAGATACAATAGTTGTCTTGTCTATCTGTTGGTGCCCAGCATTATAACTTTGTCCAAATTCTAGTGTCACGCTAGCCAAGATGAGGAACTGGATTTCAAGAAAGCAAGGTCTCTTTTGCTCAGTCTTAGTTCTTGGACTGACCATGGTGGGGAAAATGGGAAAGCACAGGGGAGAGACTACATATTCATCCTCGGCCCATGTAATTTTCTGTATGTTATACAGAAGTAACTGGCAACTACATCCTATGGGATGTTTAGCTGCTGTTCCACTAAATACTGGGCTCTTGTAGATGGAGCATAATCATTTGTCCCCAGGGTTTTGTAGGAGCATTAGCACAAAGCCAGAAGATTAACCTGAAAAATAGGTGCCAGGTGGAGCAGAATGAGATGATTCTCTGTTCACATTACACCTGTGGTGGACCAGATACTGCAGCTGTCACACTCCTGTGGGTGGCTTGAGTCCCAGTTCTAGGTGGTGTAAGCCACTGTCCAAAATAGTCACCAAGAAGGACAGGTTTGCAGCCGCAGTGTAGCCCAAAGTCAAGTACAGAGAATCAGTCTAGGCCCAAAATGTGATCCAGAAGCAGGATCAGGCAAAAGTCCAAGATCCAGCACCTCGATGTCATATTCAGCAGCTGGAAAGCTCAAGAGAGAGACCTTGTTAGCTTACAAGGTGGCCCCATACTCATGGGCTGTGCAATCACTCTGAGTCGGTAGATGCATGCTATGTTGTTGCTCAGTGGTCTTCAGCTTGTGTCTCCTCTGGTGGCTCTCAAGTGTTCTTTAGCAGATCTCAACTCAAAGAGCCTTTCAATGATATCCTCAGCGCTGGTTCCAGGGGACCCTGTTGGCTGGCCAAGTCCTTGACCTGTGGAGGGTCTTGTTCATCCTCTGTGGATGCCGTATCTGGTACCAGCTCAGAGCTAGGCACGACAGCTATCTGGACAAACCCTCTTGTCATCCCCATTACTGAAAGTACAGCTGAGTGCAACAAGAACTGGAAGCCAGCTGAATGCATTCCATTGTTAGCAGCCACTATTGCAGGGGTAGGGAATCTTTGGCCTGCGAGGCCATTTCCCCCAGACCACACCCACCCGCCCCACGCCTGTGGTTAAATGTGACATGAGGTGTGGAGCAGGTAGAGGTGTGGGGGAGAGTTCCATATGGGGAACTCTTTCACTCACCCAAGCCCTGAAGAAAGCAGGATTGGACATCCACTCCCGCCCACCACCCCATGTGCATCAGCTAATGTGCAAGGGGTTCAATCCAGCTTGGTCAGCTTCTGCCTCCCTGTGTGTCATGGGCTGGTTGGGTGCAGAGGAATGGTGGGAGGAACCAGCTAGGGAACCACCAAGGGAAGAAGGCACAGAGCCTGGGGAGTGGTGGTGGGACAACAATGAGTGGTCAGAGGGAGAAGACTGGGAAGAGGAGGTGTCGAAAGCTGAAGAGGTAACAGGGTTTAGTGAGCTGGGAGAGTCTGTGGCAGAGAGCAGTCAAGAATCAGAGGCAGAAGCTGAAGCAGGCGAGTGGGAGGAGGGAGGTCAAGAGGCAGAGATGAGTCTGGCTGGTGAAGAGTCAGGGGTGTCTCTCCCTCCTGCTGTGATAAGCTCCCCTCCCTCCTTGGCTCCCAGAACCAGAAGAGGCATGAAAAGGGTGGAGGGGAGTTTGGTTTCGCTCAAGCATGGTCTCTGATTGCTTGGAAAAGGCCCCGAGGAGGCAGGGAATTTCAGTTTTGGCAACTGAATTTCATGGAGGAAGACCAGTGGGAATGAGCTGCTCTGCTCATTAGACATGACACTCAAGTCTGTGGAGATTGTGGTTTTGCTAATAAGGAGTTAGCTCCATCTTTGAACCGTGTGATTACTGACTGGAATGCTTCTGTGATGATACATGTCAATGATCTGATATTGTTATGATGACATCAGAGCTGGGTGGTCTTGTCCACTTGTCAGAGTTGTCTTGTGGAGTGGGGGAAGGTAAGGTCTGGCCAACTGAACCAATAAGATGCCTCACCTCCATGCTATAGTGATGTTCCTATATTACAACAATCACATTAGCATATGCTAACAGCAACAGGTGACAGTAAAAGGGCCAGGTGGTGCGTAAGAATGAGTTCAAAATGTAGTAAGTCCGGTTGACCGATTAATTTGATGGATAATATTTCTGTTCCGCTTTTCATTCAAATGAATCCCAAAACAGCTTGCAAACAATAAATGACAGTAACATGATAGAACATCACAAATACAGCATCAGTGAAACAATTAAAATCCGTAAATCACTGTTAAAAAATCAACAACTAAAAAATAAGCTAAACGTCACAATTAAAACAAAAGTCATATATGATTAACAAATCAACACGGCATCTATAATCTATAAAACCATCTTAATATTAGCAAAATAGCAACCAAACATTAAACCAAGCACTATAAAGTTCATACACACACTCTCCCCACCCCCATGACCAATCTTTCACTCTATTCAGCTCATCAAAATACAGATCCACATAATTCCTGTGGCAGCAACTTCCTTCTGAAGCTTCCTTGGGCTGAAGTTAAGGAAGCGCTGGTGAAACCAACCACCCCCGATGGCAAACAGAGTCTCTCTCCCCTCACAGCTCTTCTTCTGGAAACAACTCCCTTATGAAGGCCCCTATGGTTGGAGGGTGGGGCAAGACATGTGGAAAAAGCCATCACTGTATTTTTCGCTCTATAGGACGCACTTTTTCCCCTCCAAAAATGAAGGGGGAAAGTGTGTGTGTCCTATGGAGCGAATGCAAGCTTTCGCTGAAGCCTGGAGAGTGAGAGGGGTCAGTGCACACCAACCCCTCTCGCTCTCCAGGCTTCAGGAAGCAATCTGGAAGCCTGCGGAGCCCGGCGGGAGTTCCCGCCGGGCTCCACAGGCTTGCAGACAGCTGCCTGCAGCCTGAAGACTGGGGAGCGCGGCACTGGGCACCCTGGGCTTTATTTCCCCTCCCCCCCAAATAGGTGCGCCCTATGGTCCAGTGCGACCTATAGAGTGAAAAATACGGTAGTTGCTGGCCAACATGTGAGGAACCAACCTTCCTTTTTTCACCCAGAAGCATTCACCAAAAACATCCTCTTAATGCCTCCTGATGACATGGAAACCTATGGAACCTGTAGGAAAATGTTTAGCTGATTCATCAATGTTAACCATTCTGATCAATTAAAACATCCTGAAATGTCCACCGAAGTGTCTTAATTTCTTGTTCACCCAGCAGCCTCCTGCCCCACCTGTGGTCCGCTGGTTATTTTTATGTGTAGGAACCTTTCCTTCTTCATCTTTTGTTGCACTACCTGAAAATGTGGACTGCACACATGGTTCATGAATGAAGCAGAGTTTCTGTGTTGCAAACATTAGTTCAAAAGAAATCTTATCTTTGTAGAAAGTCAACATGTTTGGTATTAAATAATAAAATAAATGTGACCCAGGGGGCTACTTAAAATTATTTAACTGCTTAATAAACGTTACGATCCAATATATATATTACTTTTCCATTTTGGGAAATTGTCCAGGCTGGTTGACGCTCTTTGGAATTTTTTTGCAATTATATTTAGTGTGTTAATAAAGATGACTGTGAACTCTGTTGTGGCCAAATGGTCTCCCAGGACATGGTTCAACAATTCTGCAAAGGCCCTGTGTGAATCTCCAGCCAGATAACTACTCCTTAGCTCAAAAATAACAAGGCTGAATCTAAACAATTGTTGGCGAAATTTCCTTCTGCCTGTCTGCCTCAATTGAGCAATAAAAGGTCTGTGCACACTCTGGAATGTGTTGTGTGGGAAAGCACTTAACCTTCAGTTTTAGTGGTGTTACTACATTATATTATTCTGTTCAAGTCACAGTCCAAATACCATACATCTGAGGATTTTTCCTGAAGAAGCATAAATCTGATTTGTATATACTTGCGTACTGAATGGCAGCACGACCTCTGTAATTCTGTACAGAAAATATATGTTGAGATCACGTGAGTTCTTGTTAACTGAGAAGAGGACGGGTAGTGGGGAAGATTATAGATGTTGTATTTTTAATTAAACTCCAAGCTAGTTTTTCTGTTTTTAAGCAGCCAAGTTTAAAGCAAGATCTGAATTTGTCAAGCAGCTTGAAACAAAGATTATGGCTATATCTTAAAATAAAAACCCATGATGTTTTAGAAGAGTCTAAGGCAGGGGTCAGCAAACTTTTTCAGCAGGGGGCCGGTCCACTGTCCCTCAGACCTGGGGGGGGGGGGGAGACTATATTTTGAAAATGAATGAATTCCTATGCCCCTCAAATAACCCAGAGATGCATTTTAAATAAAAGGACACATTCTACTCATGTAAAAACACGCTGATTCCTGGACCGTCCATGGGCCAGATTTAGAAGGTGATTGGGTCAGATCCGGCCCCCAGGCCTTAGTTTGCCTACCCATGGGCTAAGGAGTGAACGGTACACAATCCAGAGTGGAGTCCCTAAAATGGTTGTGCTTGTATTCTGAGACCTTGGACCTTATCTGCTGATTCACATATGGTAGGCATGTCCAACTTTGGGTCTTCCTTCCCCCCAAAAAGCTCAACAACTGTAGTCAATCCAATAGGTAGATCACAGTCAGTTTTTTTATAGTGGGAGTAGATCGCAGTCTCTTGGGAGTTGGACATGCCTGACATATGGCCTCACAGAAATGTCTGTCCAAATCAGCATGTGTTGGGGGCTCTATCTCGCCCTCAGGATTGTGAGTGCCCACCGCCGCAACGCGAACATGCAACATCACACGCACATGCAGTGCGTGTGTCATTGCACACGCTATGTGCAGGTGTTTGCATGTGACGTCACACATCTGCGTTGTGGTGACTCCTCTTCCTCCTTTTATCCAAAGGGCAGCCTTTTCCATGGGCAGAACAGCAGGGACCACCTTACATCTCAGCACATGCTCCACTAAGCCCACCTGGACAATCTCTTGCTTTTGTTTCTTATCTACTCTGTAAATTAAGAAGGGTGGTGCTGTGGTCTAAACCACAGAGCCTAGGGCTTGCCGATCAGAAGGTTGGTGGTCTGAATCCCCGCGATGGGGTGAGCTCCTGTTGTTCGGTCCCTGCTCCTGTCCACCCAGCAGTTTGAAAGCACGTCAAAGTGCAAGTAGATAAATAGGTACCACTCTGGCGGGAAGGTCAACGGCGTTTCCATGCGCTGCTCTGGTTTCACCAGAAGTGGCTTAGTCATGCTGGCCACATGACCCGGAAGCTGATAAGCGCACAACCCCAGAGTTGTCCGCGACTGGACCTAACGGTCAGGGGTCCCTTTACCTTTTTATGTTTTGCAACATACTCAGTTCTCAAAACTATTCATAGTTAGATACCCTTGATAACGAATTAATTGCCATCTCCTGGGCAAAATCTTGTTCTAGATAGTAAGGGCTAACCTCTTCCTCTAAAGCCATTTGGTCTTTGCCCTCCAAACAAAGGGTCTTTGCCCTTCTCAGAGTTCTTCTGTATGGAGAGAAGCAAGAATAATTCGTGATCGAAACAAAAAAAAATAGTTCGCTTTCTGTTTGCGCAGACCCAAATTGCGCGGCAATAACAGGTTTCCTATAGAAGCATTGTAACACGTACTAGATTCTAAAATGGTAAAAATATTGTTTAAAATGTGAACGTAAGAAATCACACATTAACATTCTTCTGGGTAGTAGAAATTGGTTTGATTTCGATGACATGCTTACTATCTGCCACTAGCTTTCAGAGTACATCTGGCATATTATAATAGTCAAAACATTAATTAACTATGCAACTAAATAATTAAACTTGTACTGTAGCTTTTACCTTACATCTCCAGCATGGCTTTCAATAACAAAGCAGATAAGACAAATAATTAAAACTGCACAAAACAAAACCAACCAGCCATCTGTAAACTACCGCTAATCAGCCCAACATCTTAATTACAAAGAACTGCAGAAAGCGAGAGAAAGGCTTTTAACTGGAGCCTGGAGTTTCTGCAGTGTCAGTGCAAGATAATCCTCAGAGCAAGGGGTGTTATCTGCTCATGAATCACTGTATTTTGATGAAATATAGAAATAAAATAAAATAAATTGTCCGGTAGCACCTTAGAGACCAACTAGGTTTGTTCTGGGTATAAGCTTTCGTGTGCACGCACACTTCTTCATATAGTGTATTTTGATGGTTATATCAGAGGCCTTCAATCTTTCTGGGCCTGCGGCACATTTTGAAATCTTAAGAAACTTGCTGCAGGTCTCACAAAACAACAAGCTGGCGCACCTACATCCTCCATAAAAACAAATACAAAATGGTAATTTGTACTCAAGACAGTAACACCCCACCCAACAAAAATAAAATATGAGAGGGGCAGGAGGTCAATGGTTCCAATTAGACTTTTTTCCTTGGTGATTTAAACCATGACTTAATTAAAATCAACCCTCCCTGACGGTTATGAATGCTTTCTAAATTTATATTGTCACTAAGAAATGAGTCTACTTGCTGAGGCAATGTAGGGGGAAGGGAGTGAAGGGGAAAGACAACTGTATATTTTTAAGGTTTTAACAGGGTAGCAGCCAGAAGTCCACCCCCCACCCCCAATGGTATCTGATAAAAGAGCCTCTGCCATGGGATCTAAACTGAAGATAACTCAGCTGCTCAGTGGGACAGGTGTAGGATCCTGATCTCTTTTTATATCCAAACAGAATGGGGATTCCAGTTGCTTGTAGTTCCAGGCAAGGGAATTACATCAGCACATTTATCTCTGTATGTGTGTTTGTTTGTTTGTTTGTGTGTGTGTGTGTGTGTGTGTGTGTGATCTGAAGTACTTAAACAAACAAAAGTTGTCACAACTGATTTATTCACTACAAATGCCCTTATGAATTCACATTGCTGTTGTGGTTAATTCAGTTCATATGCCGCCCTTTTATCAAAAGATCTCAGGGCGGTGTACGGCATTAGAAACACAAAGCATCAGCGATAAAAACCATAGTAAAAAGCATACTGACTGACAGCCTAACAAATGGTAAATTCTTAGATAATCCGCTCTTTCCTTTAAAAATAGGGTTTCTTCAAATTCTGTTAACATTCTGATTGCGTTTAAATATTTCAGAACAGCAAGTGTCATTTGAAAATACCCAAACCATTCCAGATTCTTAGGGTATCGCTTGTTGCTTAATCTGGCATAATCAATAGTTTTTGCATTTTTAATAATATATTGTACCTAAATAGATGACTTTTTTGTTTGACTTCTGATATTGAAATTTGTCTGCAGCTCAGCTAAAATTGATTCAGAGGGAGATACAGGTAGGCTTTTATTGCGGCACCATATTTTTCACCAATTGGATACCAAAAAATGGCTTTTCATTATTTTTCTGTAGGTTTTCTCTCTATTTTTGAAAAAATAATCAGTGCAACTTGAAATTTGTGCACACTTTGCCCGTCACTGAGGCACAGCTTCTGGCAGCCCTGTCCTTAGGTCCCTGAGTGGACAGAAGAAGCTGCTTAGCGGTTGTCAAAGAAGACACACTCCACCTGGTCCCACTCCCAGACTAATACGCCTGAAAATATTTTATAAGACATTGCTATCAAGCCATCACTCCAAGGAACAATGTTATTCAGTGAGCCTGGCCACCATGGGGATATTCCAGGACAATCTGCTGCACCACCATCCATCTCTCATTTCTATCTCCTCCATCCTGTCCCCTTGCTGCCCCTCTGTATCCCTCCCCACCCCTTTGGTGCTGTTAGGAACTTCGCACGGGGCTTTCCACACACATATCCTCCCAATTCCTACTTTTTCACCATTGTGGGAGTTTTCTAGGAGGTTGCTTGCTCGGGTAATATCCACCACAGACTCTCAAGTCTTTTTGAACCAACAGAACATTTGCTCCTGTTCTTTTTGCCCTGGAATAGGTAATACAGTGGTACCTCGGGTTAAGTACTTAATTCGTTCCGGAGGTCCGTTCTTAACCTGAAACTGTTCTTAACCTGAAGCACCACTTTAGCTAATGGGGCCTCCTGTTGTCGCCATGCTACCGCTGCACAATTTCTGTTCTCATCCTGAAGCAAAGTTCTTAACCTGAAGCACTATTTCTGGGTTAGCGGAGTCTGTAACCTGAAGCGAATGTAACCTGAAGAGTATGTAACCTGAGGTACCACTGTAGTTTGAACTCTTCCACCAGTACTTCTCTTCTGTTTCCCTGATCTCACTGTCCTTTCTGCCTCCTATCATTTGCGTTTTCCTCTTTGTGCTTAGGCCTCGATTGTAGCTCATCAGTCTCCACTCCTTATATGGCTACTGAAATATTCTCTGCCGAATCTATCTCTTTATCCAGCTGTACGTTTTTTTGGGAAGGGTGATGCATAAGAAATTAATGCATGCATTTTACTTTGGCACTTTTGCTGCCTGTAACCCTTTTGGTGTTTTGCAGTAAACTAAAATGCTACTGTCCCCAAATCTACTGATTTTTTTTCCCCCTGTGCTAATCGGAGCGCAGGCCAACATCCCTGTGGCAATTTGCTGTTCCGGACCTGGGGTGTTGAAAATAGCATATCCACTGGTGATGTTTGTTTACATATGTGCTGTGTATATAAAAAGGTAAAGGACCCCTGACAGTTAAGTCCAGTCGCGAGTGACTCTGGGGTTGTGGTGCTCATCTCGCTTTACTGGCCGAGGGAGCCGACGTTTGTCCGCAGGCAGTTTTCCCGGGTCATGTGGCCAGCATAAGCCACTTCTGGCGAAACCAGAGCAGCACACGGAAACGCCGTTTACCTTCCCGCTGGAGCGGTGCCTATTTATCTACAGTGGTACCTCTGGTTACGTACTTAATCCATTCCGGAGGTCCGTTCTTAACCTGAAACTGTTCTTAACCTGAAGCACCACTTTAGCTAATGGGGCCTCCCGCTGCTGCCGCACCGCCGCCACGCGATTTCTGTTCTCATCCTAAAGCAAAGTTCTTAACCTGAAGCACTATTTCTGGGTTAGCGGAGTCTGTAACCTGAAGCGTATGTAACCTGAAGCGTATGTAACCCGAGGTACCACTGTACTTGCCCTTTTTTTAGGGTGTGCTTTTGAACTGCTAGGTTGGCAGGAGCTGGGACTGAGCAATGGGAGCTCACCCCATTGCAGGGATTCGAACCGCCGACCTTCTGATCGAAAAGCCCAAGAGGCTCATATACTCTGCCTGAATAGCTCAGTTGGTGCTGCTGATAACATGAAGGTTGCAGGTTCATTTCCCATATGGGTCAGCTGCATTGCAATGGGTTCGACTAGATGATTCTCAGGGTCCCTTCCAACTCTACAATTCAATGATTCTGTGTAATGCATAACCAAGGGCACATGTTTGAAACCCTGGCATATAGGGTACTGGAGTGAAAGCATCAGCTGTCTGAAGTACTGGGTCCCGGACACCTGCGTATGAGAGTGCAGAATGTATGAATTACTGGAAGTCATCTCATTTTATTTTGTTTGGAAATATTATTGGGAACATGTTGCTGTTAAAATCGCAAATGCCAAGATAAACGCATTACAAAACTGAACTTCAAGTCCTTTCAAGGGTGGTAGAGAGAGTTTAGCTGAGCATTCCAAAACCTTTGGAATATAACATTGGATTTGTGCTCAGTTTTCCCTGTACTTGTTCCATGGTGTCCTAATATTTAGCATCACATAGCACAATGGACTCGCTTCATAACCATCTGGTTGAGTACTAGGTTCTTGCTTCTCTTCAATGAGAGAAAATTCATTTATTCAGAAAGCTAGTATGTTAGGCAAGAGGCTAGAATGTATCATTTTAACTGCCAACACTGTTACTAATTTTGGCTTTCAGGTTTGTCATTTGTAACTTTGTCTAGCTGTTTGCTGCGTGTTGTTAATTAAATTGCTTTATTATTACATTTGTATCCCACTTTCCTTCCAGGTTTTTTTTTTTTAAATAAGCATCTAGAAAATGTTTACAAATTGATTTTATCATCATTTTTTAATGATTACCACAAATTCAGCAGAGAAATGGGAGGGGGCACAGGGAGAAAAGAGTAGTGGGAGAGTAATTTTACAATTTATCAAGATGTGAGTACTGGCACCTCATGTTTCACCCCCCCCAAAAGACTATTGTTATACAATCCATATAAAGTGTTGTATTCTTTGATGGTGTCTCAAACTTTGATCATAGAATCATAGAGTTGGAAGAGACCACAAGGGCCATCGAGTCCAACCCCCTGCCAAGCAGGAAACACCATCAGAGCACTCCTGACATATGGTTGTCAAGCCTCTGCTTAAAGACCTCCAAAGAAGGAGACTCCACCACACTGCTTGGCAGCAAATTCCACTGTAGAACAGCTCTTACTGTCAGGAAGTTCTTCCTAATGTTTAATGATCAAGAAAGTTAAACATGTTACTTTTCTTTCTTTCTTTCTTCCCTTGCTTAGGCCCACCCAGAATTTCCGATAAAGTGATCCATCGGCAGTCTGTGAGATTAGGAAGAACCATCAAGCTCCCTTGTCCCGTGGAGGGTGACCCCCCACCCCTTACTATGTGGATGAAGGATGGAAGAACCATCCACAGTGGTTGGACACGATTCAGGGTCCTCCAACAAGGGTTGAAAATCAAAGAGGTGGAAAGCGAGGATGCCGGAACATACATCTGCAAAGCCACCAATGGTTTTGGTAGCATGAATGTGAACTACACCCTGATTGTCATTGGTGAGTACCAAGAGTGCTCTTCAGAGATGTGAGCCTTTGAGGGCTGCAAATCTGCTCTGTAAATAATCTACCAGCCTCTAGTTAAACTAGTCTGTCCCAATATTTACAAGCGTTTGCGGTGCTGCATGTCTCTGTGTTGCAGCCAGCAGCTTCAAGATAAGATTAGCCAGCCTTGTGCCAAAGGTTGCAAACAGACGGCAGTGATGCAATAATTAGCTGATCACAGCGAGTTCCACACAGGAAAGGTTGAGTGATAAGGGGAGGTCACACTAGCCTTTGTGGTTGCTGCTGGAACATAATTGTTCTCAAAACAACCCTTTCTTCAAACCCGTGTTTCACCTTGGGTAGCAAGGCAGTGTGCTACCATTATTGTCAAGAATAGCGGCAGGTGCCATAACTCATAGAGTCGTAGAATTGTAGAGTTCGAAAGGGACCGTGAGGGTCATCTCCTGCGATGAAGGAATCTTTTGCCCAATGTGGGGTTTGAACCCATGAGTCTCATGCTCTACCAACTGAGCTATATATATTATAAAGTTTTACTGGTGGCTTAAAAATACGGGGTGGGGAGAATCTATTCTGCCTGTGCATTTCACCATAATATTCTGAATGAAGAATATTCATTCAGCCACAAAGGAGAACACAGAGTGGCAGGGTTTGAATAGACTAGCTTTGCCCCCCAAATTAATTTGGGAGCAGATCCAGGTTAGGTTAGCTGGAATCGGATTGGGGTGGCGGGGGTGGGTAACTATTCACCGAACTGAATAAAGCCTTCTTTGTAGTCTTTTCTTTTTCTCCTCATCTTTGCAAAATAACTTTTCTCTTCATAACCTGCCTTTCTTCTGGAAAACAGATTTTTTTAGCTCTGTTTCCGAAATCATCTCCATGGGGAGGGCATAGGTTTGATCATCCAAATTCATAAAGGAGAGGGCTGATTCAAACTGATCAAAGCTTGCTTAATTTACTCCCTAACGGGCCATGCACAGTGATGGCAGTTTGTAGATTGTAGATCATCATATAAATGAAGATTTATAATATTCATCTGAAAATGGCACCTAATACTATGTAAGTGGAGACTGATGGGTTTAGGTATTGATATACTTGCTACAGGGTAATTTGCTTCTGTCTGAGCTAATACTTGCTAAAAATAGCATCTCTTCAGTGTTCTAGAACGTGTTTCTCGTTTGTACAATAGCTACCACTCACTTGGATAGTTTCTGTTTGAAAGTACTATTCCTCCTGGTGCCTCATATTTGTGGCTCACTAATGCTGTTTCTATTTAAACTCTGTTTATATTTTCTGTCAGGGGTTCCAAGCGAGCACAAGGGGTGACTGTCTGGCTCTTTCAAAAGTTTCACTTGACTCCACATTTAAAGTACATGTGGCAAAGGCTGGGTGTTAGGGAAAATGCTCTTTTTTGAAAGCTACTCATTTTGTGTGAAGTTCTGGGATATATTATTTTTTTATATATGGTGATGTGAGAGCCAGGACCAACCCCTATTTCAGAAACCCTAGGATTCTGTAGAATAGATGGGAAATAAATCCATTTCTTTTGGATCTCAGGATGCAGATCTGTTTCTATTACAGTGGTACCTCTGTTTAAGAACGATTCGGTTTACAAACTCCCCAAAACTGGAAATAGTGTCCTGGTTTGAGAACTTTACCTTGATCTAAGAACATAATCCGAACGGTGGAAGGGCACCGGCTGCAGGAGGCCTCATTAGGGAAAGCGCGCCTTGATTTAAGAACGGTTTTGGTTTAGGAATGGAGTTCCAGAATGGATTAAGTTTGTAAACCGAGTTACCACTGTACATCTCCTCTATTCTCAACAAAGCACCCATCCTCTCACATGAGGTGCAGAAGGAACTTGTGACAAGTTCTCTCATCCAACTTCCTCCAGGCTTTTTAAAACACCTGAATATTTCTAACGTTTCTAACTGAATTAGCCTTCTTACGAGACCTGGCAATGCTTATATTCCATTGTTCTGTTTTTACCTAGTTTCTGCTGCCATCTGATCTCAGGGCCTTACAATCCAAGGATCCTTTTCTTCTTTACCTCCGCAAAAAATAAAAAACACAAGCAAACCTGGAAACTAAACCAAAAACCAGTGTTAAGTAGAATGTACAGTTTCCTCCCATAGCTGAGCTTAAAAGGTTTTGTGGCTTACCACAAGGTTTTGGATGCTAATTACAGCAAAGAGACAGCTTTTAATCCAAATTCACATTCCAGTGATTAAGTACAAGAGTTGCTTATCTGTTAGAGCAGTGGTTCCGAATTAGCTATATACAGCCCCCCCCCCCCGTTTTTCAGAAGCCAAGCCATGGACCCCCTATTTTTGAAATTTTTTGATACCTTTGTTGTAGTTTTTGGTATGTGAATGGTGCCCCGGACCCCCTACATCAGTGGTGTCCAAGCTTTTTTCAAAGAGGGCCAGATTTGATGAAGTGAAGGGTCATGAGGGCCAATCAAAGGACCAACACAGGAAATAAACTGTTGCAGGGGCCGGAAAATGGACTTTAGACATGCCTGTCCTACATGGATTCCTTAGGGTCAATGGACCCCCAACTGGCAACCCCTGCTAGAGAGTCATCTGTAGTCCAGAAAAGCAGTGGTGCTGTATATTTTGTACAGCTTCTGCATAAAAATCTTGCACAAAGCTCTTCTCTTCAGCTGCCACTGAATGCTTATTTCTTATTCTTTTTTTTTTATTAATACCACTGGTCATTCAGCAACTAAATATAAGTATTAAAAGTAAGCTGAGGCCCTAATACGTAGCTCTTTAATCGCTTAAAAATGAAGAGCCCATGCAGGTACTATCTTACAAAAGTAGTTTCTGTTCAGAGAATGCAACCATTTTCAGGAGCCTGAAGGAATTTTGCCTCTTTCTGCAATAATATCTTAAGTGATGCTTGGGTTGCTGTTTTTTAGTTATTGTCTGCAGATTGCAAAAGTGCCTTCACTCAAGACACACATTGCCTTACCCTAAGTCATCCACAGGGCATGTGCCGTTCTTAAGAGCCACAGTTTGTGAATTCATGTGTAGGTGTATTTCATTTGCAGAGTGCAGTTGAGGATATCATCCACAAAAGCACCTAACTGTTTAAATACTCTGATGGGGAATGTTGTTTATTAGAGCTCCTATTTTACCAAAAGTGTAGCTCTTGAAGGCAATAGTACAATATCCACTGTACCTTCAAAATAGCCTTTTCTTGCTAAACTGGTTATTGCTTGATTGTATTTTACAAGTTCTATGAAGTACAATCTTTGATACTTTGGCATATATATTAATATTTGTAATAAAAATCTATTTTTTAAAAAATAAGATTCAGCATATATACCCACAGAGAGATACTTTGGTCGCCATTTTTTTGTTTATTCAGTATGTTTCTTGACATAGTTAGAGCCCAAAATGTCTTCTGTGTGCATAAAAGATGGTCTGCATGACAGGTCTCTGGTGATCTCATTAATTGGTATCTCAAAACATCATTTTTAGCATTAAAAAGTTGTGGAAGCACATGAAATGAGAAATGTAGGTGGCATCTGACATCTCTGTTTACACTGCTGGCTTCTAAGCAAACATTTATCTGCATGGATTTGCTTCAGTTTTGGCCCAATGAAACAAAAATGAAAAATGAAACTCTCTGATACTGTTCAATGAATATACCTTTTAGCAGAGTGAAACAGCTGGCTTTAAGTGCCATGAAAGAGCAATGTTTTGATGGCTATTTATTTTATTGTTCTTGTATTTTAATTGCCAGGGGTGGTGGGGAGGTGTGTATAGGATTTTCTGCTGCAGGTTCCACGATAACTTGGCTGGCTTTAGGTACATTTTGGGGTGGGGTGGTGGGAGCATATGCTGCTTTTATCTTAGTCAGGAAAAATTCTTGGGTTGGCCTTGGATCAGCATAATCTCTGTTTGAGAGGGAAGCAACATATATCCATTATAAAGAATTTCTGACTCTTCTTTTGGTAGCAGCTCATCTTGTGGTCACCCAGCATTGGATGAAGCTAAGTCTACACTTTCTAAGAGGACTGGCATCAACAGTTATTGCAGGTGGCACTGAAGAAACAGTTAACAAAACATACATGGATAAACGAAGGGTAGATGGACAGCTTTTGTGACATATGGGCCAGCTTTGTTCAATATTCTAGGGTTGCAGAGCATGATGTATATACCTGGTCACATGGATCTTTGTAGAAGATGACGAAGTCTTTTACTTTTGAGAAGCCATGGGAATACATAATTCTACTTACTGGGGTTGCTTTCTTTGAATGTTTTGGCAGCAGTTCTGTGTTGAAATTCCTCCTGGTGGTTGTAAATAGTTCACTTTGTGTGCATGAAAAAGAATAAAACTACAGTTTTAACAAAAATCGCAGAGCTGCTACTTCGTTTCTAATGCATTGGCCACATTCAGACTATTATATTGCAGCTTAATAAAGCAAGGTTTGAACAAGCCTCATGCTCCTTCATTCTTCCCAACACTCAAGCCAGAATATTATCATTTCCTGTTATGTCTGAATGAACTGAGAATCTTTGGTTAACAGCTTCTGAACAAGCCAGGATATTAAGCCAACTTTAAATCATGGCTTTATATCCTAGCTTGTTTGGAAGACATCAACTCTAGTTTCCTAGTTCAGACATAATAGGTAACTGTAGTTCGAGTTACCAAGACACTTGTTTCAGATGGCAATCTACATACGCCCTCAAAAGATGTGTCTGTTTTGGCTTTCTTCTAGGAAATGAACATGGTGGCATTGCAAAGGAATCGGAGCAAGCTATAGTGGTTTAGTTAGGCCAAACCTCCCATAGCAGCGGGACGCGGGTGGCGCTGTGGGTTAAACCACGGAGCCTAGGACTTGCCGATCAGAAGGTCGGCGGTTCAAATCCCCGTGATGGGGTGAGCTCCCGTTGCTTGGTCCCTGCTCCTGCCTACCTAGCAGTTCAAAAGCATGTCAAAGAGCAAGTTGATAAATAGGTACCGCTCCAGCGGGAAGGTAAATGGTGTTTCCGTGCGCTGCTCTGGTTCGCCAGAAGCGGCTTAGTCATGCTGGCCACATGACGCCGGCTCCCTCGGCCAATAAAGCGAGATGAGCGCCACAACCCCAGAGTTGGTCACGACTGGACCTAATGGTCAGGGTCCCTTTACCTTTACCTTTTACCCATAGCAGCAGCCATGAACCATCTTGTTGTCTTGATTAGTCCCTGTGACTTTTGCCATGTCTGTGGCAAGCTGATGGCTCTGTCGAACTATTAATTAACTTTGGGGAACGAAACAAAAAGGGCTTCCTCTAGCAAGCATCTTCCACTCATAATTTAGAAAGGTACCCCTGCCCGTACGGGCCAGTCTTGACAGACTCTAGGGTTGTGCGCTCATCTCACTCTAGAGGCCGGGAGCCAGCGCTGTCCGCAGACACTTCCGGGTCACGTGGCCAGTGTGACGAAGCTGCTCCGGCAAACTGGCACCAGAGCAGCACACGGAACGCCGTTTACCTTCCCGCTATAAAGCGGTACCTATTTATCTACTTGCACCCAGGAGTGATTTCAAACTGCTAGGTTGACAGGCGCTGGGACCGAGCAACGGGAGCGCACCCCACTGCGGGGATTCGAACCGCTGACCATGCGATCGGCAAGTCCTAGGCGCTGAGGTTTTACCCACAGCGCCACCCGCGTCCCACTCATAATTTAATCAACTCTAAATTTCCGTATTCTGGGAAATGTCAACACCCTTTCCCACGAGGGACTCTTCCGTCACCTGGCCATGAGTTCTGGTTGTTCAGAGTTCCTTTCATGACCTCCCTGCACCTCTGTGGAAGGAAAATGGTCCTTTGTCATTTTATGTCACTTTCTCATCCAGTTCTGTCAATGAGTTCACTTGTTGAGTAGTTAGACCTCATGCCCATCAGAACTCTCTTTCCTGTAACTAAACACTTCTCAGTCACCCCTTTGTTCAGTCCTCCATACTCCCCTTCCCAAGCTCAGTCGCAGCTCTGCAGATTCTGCTTCAGTCCAGCTAGAACCTTCACCTAGGCCTCTTCTCCCCATCACCCCGACTCCCAGCTGTGTTTGTTGTTTACTTCAGATTAGTCAAGACCCTTGCAGGAAGCGTTCCCAAAGAAAAACCTTTTTTCTATTTTTGGAAATGTGAAGTGGATTCCCCCCTTTAAAAAAAATGGTGAGGGCACATAAAAGTATTCTCCATCTGTCTGCAAAGGGCCCACCACCTGTTCCTTTAGTTGCTGTCAGAAACGTCTGACTCAGACACAGTTGTACACCCGTAGTTCATGGTAAAGCTCAGGAGACTGATTCTGTTCAATTATACCTTTCTCAGGACGGGTACTTAACAGTGTTTTTCTCCATCTTCCTACCTCTGCCTTTCTCATGTCATTCCAAACCCTGGTGTGTTTAGGCTTGCGCTGCAAGTACGTCTCATTCCTAGCACCTGCCAACTAGTACATCCACTACAGATAAGATAGTATTAGTATTAGTAACTGCCTCCCCACAGCACTAAGATCCCTTCTGTCTTCCCTACATGCTCTGTGTAATAATAATAATAATAATAATAATAATAATAATAATAATAATAACAATTTATTATTTGTACCCCGCCCATCTGGCTGGGTTTCCCCAGCCACTCTGGGCGGCTTCCAACAAAGACAAAGAATACACTAAAATGTCACACATTAAAAACTTCCCTGAACAGGGCTGCCTATGTAACTGACAATGACACTTGGCTTTGGGAAATCAGGCTGGCAATGCTCACATTGGCTACTGCCCTTCGTCACTCACTGATACCCCCCAATATTAGTAACTAGATTCAGGATTAGCCCAAGGTAGTATGGTGGTTTTCCCAGTAGTGATGTATGGAAGTGAGAGCTGGACCATAAAGAAGGCTGATTGCCAAAGAATTGATGCTTTTGAATTATGGTGCTGGCGGAGACTCTTGAGAGTCCCATGGACTGCAAGAAGATCAAACCTATCCATTCTGAAGGAAATCTGCCTCCCCACAGCACCAAGATCCCTGCTGTCGGTCCCCACAGCACCAAGATCCTTGCTGTCATTCCCAGCTCCTGCCAAACTAGCAGTTTGAAAGCACACCAAAAAAATTCAAGTAGATAAATAGGTACCGCTCCAGCGGGAAGGTAAACAGTGTTTCTGTGCGCTGCTCTGGTTTCGCTGTTCCCTTGCGCCAGAAGCGGCTTAGTCATGCTGGCTACATTACACGGGAAAACTTTCTGTGGACAAACGCCAGCTCCCTCGGCCTGTAAAGCGAAATGAGTGCCGCAACCCCAGAGTCGTCTGCAACTGGACTTAACTTTCAGGGGTCCTTTACCTTTACCTTTAGTATGGTGCCTGAGTTGGAATGTCCACATGATGGCTTTCCACCCATTAATAAAGATGGTGCATGATACACTGGGATATTACAGCCAGCCCCTTTGTTTTTTATTCCGTCCGTTGGTGAAATGGGGTATAATGGAAAACCATTGAAAAAACCTGCAAACACCCTGCCCTGCCCCCATTCTGCCCTTTTTAGTGACGTTTCAGTGACATCCTTATGACGTTTCCGGGCCACTTCTGGGTTCAACGTGATGCACGTATAGATGGTCACACACGTATTGAACACACATAAACAGGACACTGCCTGTAATGGGAGCTGCCCTAGTGTATAGTGGTTTTCTTGTGTAGCGCCCATTAATTTAAATGGGACTTGTGTCAGAGGGTGTCCTTTTGGATAATGCGCAGTGGGATCCAACCTGTCTTCTCCCATTCTTGTCATCCTTCATGGCATCCAGCATCTGTTACCTGTTATAGCCTGCACACCTTGTAGAGATGTACCGTATTTTTTGCTCTATAAGACTCACTTTTCCCCTCCTAAAAAGTAAGGGGAAATGTGTGTGCGTCTTATGGAGCGAATGCAGGCTGCACAGCTATCCCAGAAGCCAGAACATCAAGAGGGACTGCTGCTTTCACTGCGCAGCGATCCTTCTTGCTGTTCTGGCTTCTGAGATTCAGAATATTTTTTTTCTTGTTTTCCTCCTCCAAAAACTAGGTGCGTCTTGTGGTCTGGTGTGTCTTATAGAGCGAAAAATACGGTATTTAAAAGAGAATGGGTGGAACTGGTAGGAGCAGGATTTGATTCCTTTTGTGTAAGCGGGGATCAAACGTGGCCAGTGGTGATGTCAGCTTTCACTGCCTGCCCCAATGTTAAATTAATCGTTATGTTCTTCTTTCCCCTTCTTTTCTTTAACGAGATTCCCCCCCCCAAAAAAAAAGTTTTCTTGGTTTCATTTGATTTTCTACCATGTTCAACTGTTGGGTTTATCAACATGCCATGAACTGGCCAACAAAAGACCCTCAGTTTAGAAGCAGACCTCTCCTCCTTTCGCCTCCTCACCCCATGAAGTTGTAACATAGGAGTTAAGTTCAGAAGGTGACAACACCTGTTTGCAATTTAAAGGAAATGAAAAGATACTTTTTCCATGGCTATAAGCATGAAATTCATACACATACGTATGCATATACAGTTTCACCAGCGTACTCCGTCTTGTGGTACACAAATGCAAACCAGAATTACTGCCAGTGTCAATTAAAACCCTTGAAGACATCTGGATATGTTTAACCCACAATTCCTTGCAGATGATTTGGAGTGTGTGTGGCGGCGGCTGTTACATCTATGCAACTATCAGGCCTGCATATTTTAATAATTACATTTATTATTAATAGTATTATTTTGAAGGAATGCAATGCAACATGTCAACTGGTCTGACATTTGACCTGGACCATAAATGGCTTCCTTTTCATTAGGTGAGAGGAACTGAATCAACTGCAGGGGGGGCGGGGTTTGGAAACCTGTGGCCCCTCCCACCAGCACTAGCCAGCCATGGCCAATGGTCACTTGTAGTGAAGCTACAGGCTCCCCATTCTCTTCTAGGCACACTCTTTTCTGTTGTGTGCATTTCTTTTATGCGGCGCAAAAGTCATGGTCCTTTAACAATATGTGCTTTCAGTTGCAGAAGATTTCTGGGCCCTCTCAGTTTACCACCATCAAAGCTTTAAAGCCCTAAACGGCCTTGGTCCAGTATACCTGAAGGAGCGTCTCCACCTCCATCGTTCTGCCCGGACACTGAGGTCCAGCGCCGAGGGCCTTCTGGCGGTTCCCTCGCTGCGAGAAGCCAGGTTACAGGGAACCAGGCAGAGGGCCTTCTCGATAGTGGCACCCGCCCTGTGGAACGCCCTTCCACCAGATGTCAAAGAGAAAAATAACTACCAAACTTTTAGAAGACATCTAAAGGCAGCCCTGTTTAGGGAAGCTTTTAATGTTTAATAGGTTATTGTATTTTAGTGGTTTTTTTGGAAGCCACCCAGAGAGGCAAGGGAGACCCAGCCAGATGGGCGGGGTATAAATAATAAATTATTATTATTATTATTTATCAAAGACAGCAAGTGACAGTTTTTAATGATACAGAAACACCAGTGCGCATGATGCTTTATGGACATTAACAAACTTCCTACCCTTAGGAACATACCATTTCGGGTGGGGTAGGGTGGAAAGGAAGACAAGGTTGAAAGAGATTACCTTTTTAACCTGCCAGCAACAGATTTTTTGATGTGTTCACCCCAAATGTGCTGCATTCATTAGCATCTGCCCAGCTCCAGAGACGCTGTGACTGCAGCTTTCTGTTTGTTGTCAGATTCACTGCTTGTAAGGAATCCTACAACTGTGGTTTTGTTGCACAACAAGGAGGTTGAGATGTCAAGATGTTAAAAGCATGGCGGCATCATCTGCCAAACTGCCTCTGCCCATAAGGTGTCAGCTTCAGTTGTTTCAGTTCCTCAGAGTAGCAGCTGCCCCCAACCCTCTAACCAAGCAAAATAAATAAATAAGACTTGTAAGAGAAGTAAGCAGATGTGCACTAAGAAGTGGCCCACCTTTTTACATCTTCCAAGATAAGCCTGGGGTGTTTAAGAGGGTACATTTTTAAGTCAGAAGGCTGGAAGAAGAGAAATCAATCCTGTTAGAAAATTACATTGGACAACTTTTTCTTTTGTGAGAAAGCCTCCATCTTTCTCCTAGTTTCACTGCTGTGATTTCGTGTTCCTGTACAATAAGAAGAACAGTGAAAACAATGCAATTGTTTTGAACACTTAAGTAAATGGCTGGCAGTTCTTTCATAAAACCAAATCCAGTAAGATAAGCCTGTGCTTTTCCATCCCAGAAGACCCACAACTAGAGTCTCTTCCCTGCTTTCTTTTAGCTTTTTCTCAAATACATGTTCCCTCTTTGTGGAAAATTAGAAGCTCAAAGCAAGTTGTGCCAGGGGAAAAGATGGAAAATTCTCATAGCTTTAAGGATTTAAATTAGCCCAGTGTTGAAATAAGGAGGGGGGTGCTTTGGAAACATTCATACATTTCTACACCATTTGCAAAGGGTGCAGTGCTATTCCCAATGTCATAATGGATGGAGGCATGTGCTTCTACCTGATGCAGTCATTCATTGTGTACAGAAGAGGTAGAGAAGTGGATCCAGCCAGTGTGATGAAGCGGGGGGGGGGAGGCCCTAGAGAGTCCTCTTGCACCCTCTTTGTTGCCCAAATGCAACACAGCAGCCTTGTACAGCTGCCAGTGTGTCTGGTTGTTGCTGCCACCACCCTCCTACTTATTCCTGCAGCCTCAGATGGGGAAAGAATCTGGGATGTACTACTACTACTACTACTACTAAAATTTTATTTATACCCCACCCTCCTCAGCCAAGACCGGGCTCAGGGCGGCTAACAACCAATAATAAAAACAAGTTGATTAAAATACAATTTAAAAGATTAAAATACAACATTAAAACATTAGGATGCAGCCTCTTCACAGGAGGAGAAAGGAAAAAGAAAGAGGGGAAGGGAATCAAACTGATTCTAAGCCAAAGGCCAGGTGGAACAACTCTGTCTTACAGGCCCTGCGGAAAGAAATCAGATCCCTCAGGGCCCTGGTTTCATGAGAAAGAGTGTTCCACCAGGCCAGAGCCAGTGTTGAGAAGGCCCTGGCTTTGGTTGAGGCTAATCTAACTTCCTTAGGGCCCGGGACCTCTAGGGTGTTGCTATTTGTGGACCTTAAGGTCCTTCGTGGGGCATACCAGGAGAGGCGATCCCATAGGTACAAGGGTCTAAAGCAATTCCTTTTTGAAAGGTTCTGAGCCAATGCACCAGCACTCCTCACTTCAACCTACAGCTTTTTGGTTCATTCAGAGTGTAACAGCAGCCTGCTCTCTGAGTCTCTCCCAGACCTCAGAAGAATGCGCTGGCGACTTGCAATGCCAACCCTAAACTCCCAGGAGCCCGAATGCCAAGCATCTGGGCACACGGGGATTCTGAAACCCTGAGATTGGCAACCGCACACTCCTCAGCAGTCATATTAAGGAACTTCATTAGGAATAAAAGTAGGGGGAAAGCAAGCAGAAGGTCCAAACATAATACAAAATAAAACTGAGCATTGTGGCTCTAAACCTAGTTTACGCACTGCACTCGTTCTTCAAGCTCGAGCGCAAAGAATCAGGAAGGCTAGTGAGCATCGTGGAAGATCCAGCTTGGAATCCTGGTGCTAGAAAGGGAACTGGATCCCCCTCAGGTTGGGAGGGGAACAAGCTGCAAGGAACGTCTCAGCTTTTTTAAAGCCTATCTCATAGGAGGGGGGACCCTAATCCTGACATACCGTGGTAGGAGATATGTGCCTACTAGACTTTGGGAAACAATGGGCACCTCAGGACCTTTCTTCACAAGCAGTGAGTCAGATCCTTATCTCCCCCACCCCACTGGGCCAAGACATATATATATTATGAATTATGGTGCTGGAGGAGATTCTTGAGAGTCCCATGGACTGCAAGAAGATCAAACGTATCCATTCTTAGGGAAATCAGCCCTGAGTGCTCACTGGAAGGACAGATCCTGAAGCTGAGACTCCAACACTTTGGCCACCTTGTGAGAAGAGAAGACTCCCTGGAAAAGACCCTGATGTTGGGAAATATTGAGGGCACAAGGAGAAGGGGACGACAGAGGACGAGATGGTTGGACAGTGTTCTTGAAGCTACCAGCATGAGTTTGACTAAACTGCGGGAGGCAGTGGAAGACAGAAGTGCCTGGCGTGCTCTGGTCCATGGGGTCACGAAGAGTCGGACACTACTAAACGACTAAACAACAACAAATATATATATTTTAACATATCATTTTCAAAAGTAATTAAACATACTTTTACATCTTTTTCAAATTTTTGACTTCCACCAATCCTGTCTGAAAATTTTTCAGTCTAATCTCTCAGTATGCATTTCTTATCTTCCCTATTACATTTCAAACTCATAACCAATATCTCTATCTTTTTTACTTTGTAACACTTCCTGTATTTCTCCTTACAAAACTAATTGTAGTCCTACTAGCGTAATTTGTTGATTACAGTTGCTCTTAAAATAATTCATATACTTCTTCCAATCTTCTGTAAATCTCTGGTCCCGCAGGTTTCGAATCCTTCCTGTCATTTTGTCCAATTCTGCATAGTCCATTAATTTCATCTGCCATTCTTCTTTCGTCTGAATTTCTTCTTGTTTCCATTTCTGGGCTAACAATACTCTTGCCGCAGTTGTTGCATATAAAAACAATTTAACATCTTGCCTATTAATGTCCTGACCTATAATACCAAGTAAAAATGCTTCTGTTTTTTAAAAAAAATGTATATTTCAACATCTGGGCCAAGTCTGACAGGAGGCTGGGGCTGCCGATCTACCAGTCACTGATATCACAATGATATCAGGTGCTCACACAATTGGCTGGGAAGGGATAGACAATTCTCTTGACAGGGAAGGGGCCTGAACTGCATCTTGCTCTCTCCAGAGAGACCCTAGGAATCTTTCCAAGACAAGTAAGAGCGCCGCACCAATTCCTAGTACCGTTCACTGTGCTGGGCTTGTCCTGCAGTAGTGTCTCCTGCCGGCTGCAAGCCCATTCTTGCCTTTTCTCTTTAGCCAGTACTTTGACAGGGAAAGTGACTCTGGAAGAAACCTGGGCTCTAGTTCTCGATAAAGTAGGACTGAATGAAGGAGGTGTGATCAATCACTTTCTTTTTCAGATGGTTGGAGCAACCCTTTGCCAACCTGGTGCCTTCTAGGTGTTCTGGAGATTAACTTTCATCATCCTGAGTCAGCACAGCTTTGCCGGGTGAGGCTGATGGGCGTTGTGGTCCAAAACATCTAGATGGCACCAGGTTGCTGATGGCTCAGCTGGGCAATACATGTTTGCCATTAAAAGGAAGTGGATGGCAAACCAACCAGCCAATCAAGTCACTAAACAAGTCACTAAAGCCAAACAAGTCACTAAAAAAATTGATTGATGTGAGCTGCATACATTATGCCATGTGCAAATTGTATGTGTATGGACAAAAGGTTGCATAATTTTTTTCTGCTTTTGTTGTATTGTGAGGTGGGACAAAGAGCTATACAGGTTATAGGAGCACTACATGAGAAAAGATTTTATCATACTTTTAATTATATCATGTACTGTCTTTCAGTTACACCATGTAGAATTGTTTTACAGGGTCTCATAGTAAAGGTAAAGGGACCCCTGACCATTAGGTCCAGTCATGACCGAGTCTGGGGTTGCGGTGCTCATCTCGCTTTATTGGCCGTACAGCTTCCGGGTCATGTGGCCAGCATGACTAAGCGGCTTCTGGCGAACCAGAGCAGCGCACAGAAACGCCGTTTATCTTCCCGCTGGAACCTATTTATCTACTTGCACTTTGACGTGCTTTTGAACTGCTAGGTTGGCAGGAGCTGGGACCGAGCAACAGGAGCTCACCCTGTCGCAGGGATTTGAACCGCCGATCGGCAAGTCCTAGGCTCTGTGGTTTAACCCACAGCGCCACCCACGTCCCACCACAGGGTCTCATAGAGTGACGGATTATTTACCAGCTCTCTGCATACAACCGACTTCTCAATGTCAGATGTTCCTCTAATTGCAACCATGTCTGGGTTTTGGAAAAAAATCTAAAGCAAAGATCAGGAACACCAAACTCCCATTTCCCCACCACCAGGAAAGCAGCCCACAGGGAGGTGAAGTTTAACCCTCCCCTCCTCAAGCATTTTCCCAATGGTAGTTGATAGTTGAGCAGGGATGACTTCCAGCTGTATTGGGGTTGCCTCTGGGGATGGAAGGGTTAAACCTCCACACCCTGTCCATTTCAGCCCAAGTAAAAGTTACCCCCTCTCACTAGAATTTCGGTTTACAAAACCCATGGCTGCTGTCCAGACAATTGGATTAACACTTACTTTGGCCCCTTGGAGCCTGGCTCGCTTGACAAGGCTTGCTGTTTTCCAAACCTGGTGAGTAAAAGGAAGTCTAAAATCCCCACTAAAATACCACTGAAATATATGGCAAAATAGGCACCGTATTTTTCGCTCTATAAGACACACCAGACCACAAGACACACCTAGTTTTTGGAGGAGGAAAACAAGAAAAAAAATATTCTGAATCTCAGAAGCCCGAACAGCAAGAGGGATCGTTGCACAGTGAAAGCAGCAATCCCTCTTGCTGTTCTGGCTTCTGGGATAGCTGCGCAGCCTGCATTCGCTCCATAAGATGCACACACATTTCCCCTTACTTTTTAGGAGGGAAAAAGTGAGTCTTATAGAGCAAAAAATTCGGTATTTTCAGTACTTCTCAGTACTGATCAGATAGTTGTCCTTCAGAGGAAAATATGCTAGGTACAGCTTAGGGTAGAAGAAGTAAAAGTGTGAAAAGGTTTTCAAAAGGGAAAAACCTCACTCCACTTGTGTAATTTTTCCCATGTGCAAGACAAATTGTAAAAAGGGGTGTGTGTGTGTGTGTGTGTGTGTGTGTGTGTGTGTGTGTGTACACACACACACACACACACACACACACTTTATGGAATAGCAGTTTGGCTTCTTGGTGAATGCTTTAAATATCCTTCCTGACGGTCCTATAACACCTTGAGGCACTTGTCCTTTGGGAGTGGAGATGAATTAGAACCCATAAAAATTTCCATGTCTGGTCAGGAGGGTTACCTTGGGTAATTTTGTTTCCGAAATGGGGCATAGGCAGTCCATTCTGGAAGCTCAACAGTAGTTGAATTGAGGCAAACGCAAGCAGTAGTTCATGTATGAAAAGAACCTTTGTGGAGAATCATTTAAGGAATAAGTCCAGAGAGCAGTGATCTTAATTTGCAGCTCCTTGTGCATTTAAAATGGGCTCGCATAAGTTAGAGAGCTGTTAACGAAAATGAATCTATTTTATATATTTGTCTCCCATTAGGAAGGAAAAGCTCTCTCTCAAGTGTGTGTGTGTGTGTGTGTGTGTGCAGGGGGGGCGGCATATGTGTGTGTGATTTCTCCCCACCTCCCCCCAGTGTTTTACTCCAAAGCAGTTCATTCTGTTCTTGCGAACAGAACTTGGCTAGGAGAAAAGCACCTGGTGAGACTAACTGCGACTCCAGGATTGGAGGGAGGTTTCACTTCATTCACTCACATGCCCTTTGGCCCTTAAAATAACTCCCATCCTGAGAAGTGAATGGGGACACCCAAGTTTAACAGTGTGGACCTATTGCCATCATATCTGGAGGTAACAGCCATGTCAGTGCCTGGCGTGCTCTGGTCCATGGGGTCATGAAGAGTTGGACACGACTAAACGACTAAACAACAACAACAGCAGCCATGTCTTGACCCACATGTTTTGCCTTCTCATATGCCCATGGAGAAACATTCTTGTGAAATGTGGACCACTTATAAACACCAGCTCCAGCTCCTCAAAAGATTCCATCAATGGTGTCTCCTAAATTTTTTACACATCACTTGGGAAGACAGGCGAACTAATGCCAGTGTACTGGAAGAAGCAAAAATCACCAGTGTCGAAGCGATGATTCTTCAACATCAACTTCATTGGACTGGTCATGTTGTGAGGATGCCTGATTATCATCTTCCAAAGCCACTACTCTACTCTGAAGTGGAAAACGTAATGCTAGTGGTCAACAAAAGAGGTTTAAAGACTGTCTCAAGGCAAATAAAAAAAAAAGTAGTATAAACACCGACAACTGGGAAACACTGGCCTGCGAAGCACTCCAGTTGGAGAACAGCCTTTACCAAAGGTGTCATGGGCTTTGAAAGACACTCAAACTCAGGACGAAAGGGAGAAACGTGCTAAGAGGAAGGCACACTTAGCAAACCCTCACCACGATCAACTCCCTCCCAGAAACCTATGTCCCCACTGTGGAAGTGCGTGTGGATTCAAAATTGGCCTTCACCGTCACTTACAGACTCACTGTTAAAACTGTGTTTATGGAAGACCATCTTACTCATCTACTCTTTGATCACCAAAGAAGGAGGGGGAGGAGGATATAGGGCCTTTTTAATATATGTTTTGACAGCCAGCACCACAACATCTAGTTTGTTCTTGCTCAGAACTGCTTCACACACCTGCTTTTACACCGTAAGTTGGTTTGACTGGTAGTGGCTGTACTGGAGCCTCCAAAGAGTGGGGGAGAGTGGTCAGAGTGCAGTACAGTCGTTGCAACACTGCACACCCGGCTTTCTGATGCTGCGCATTGTTGCTGCCTACTGGGAGAGTAAGGGGCAAGCCCTTGGGACCTCTGCTCTCCAGGTGTGGTGGTAGGAGCCAATATGACCCTGCGCTGAGCTCCCCACTCTTCTCCTCCCAGTTGGTAAGCGGCAGTGATGCTCACCATTGGGAAACCAGGTATGCAGTGTTGCCCTACCTGTGCCGCCTCTCCATCCTTTTGCTACCTGAGATCCTGTAACTGGGTTGAAACTTGGAGTATGCAGAACATCTGCTCTGCTACGGAACCACGTGATTTCCCTAAGAATGGCTGCCTTTCTCATCGTGTCGCATGCAGTGAATATGTCCCTTGGGGATAAGAGCAAGTGTCTCTCAAGGTGACCTGATGGTACTGAAAATGAAAATTGGAAAAACAATATGTACAGCCCATTCTGGTTAAGGACACACATCTTGCTGTAGTTGCTGGCATAAAAAGAAACCACCAGCCACTCGGAACCTCTCTTGTGCAGAGGAGGCAGAATAATCGGGTGGCCATAAATCTTAGTATGCTACAGAATATAGAACCGCTGAGTTGAGAGCAGGCACAGGGCTTTCGTTAGCACTGTGGTCTAAAACCACTGAGCCTCTTGGGCCACAGCGGAATGAGCTCTCGTTGCTCTGTCCCAGCTCCTACCAACCTAGCACTTCAAAAGCATACCAGTGCAAATAGATAAATAGGTACCACTGGGGTGAGAAGGTAAACAGCGTTTCCATGCACTCTGGTTTCAGTCACGGTGTTCTGTTGCTCCAGAAGCGGTTTAGTCATGCTGACCACATGACCCGGAAAGCTGTCTGTGGACAAACGCTGGCTCCCTCAGCCTGAAAGCGAGATGAGTGCCGCAACCCCATAGTCGCCTTTAACTGGACTTAGCCATCCAGGGGTCCTTTACCTTACCTTTACCTTTTATAGGGTTAGATATGAGCAAAGCTACAGCAGGCATTTGACCTGCTCGTGTAGTGTTGGATTAAGCCCTGTTACCTCTTCAGCCTCCGATACCTCCTCCTCCCAGTCTGCCCCCTTTTCTCCCTCTGACTACTCAACATTGTCCCACCACCAATCCCCTGGCACTGAGCCTTCTTCTCTTGGGGGTTCCTCAGTTGGTTCCTCTCCTGCAGGGAACCTGCCCCCTCAGGTTCCCAGAGCCTTTAGCAGTCCTAGCAGGCAGAACAGGAAGCGGGTGGTAAAATGAAGCACGGCAGCAGTCTACCTGGGCAGGTGTGCGGCGGCCGTTATCTTTTTACAGTACCATTCTGCTTTCCCCTTTGTCCACCTGGCTGTTGATGTCTTGGGTGCATTGCTGCTCTACTTTAAAACATAGTTAAAATGCTAAGCATCTGGATAGGCTTGTCTAAACAGGAATGTTTTTATCAGG
This sequence comes from Podarcis liolepis, assembly GCF_965112155.1. NCBI lineage: Eukaryota > Metazoa > Chordata > Lepidosauria > Squamata > Lacertidae > Podarcis > Podarcis liolepis. The sequence goes on from NC_139556.1 coordinate 9,134,184, forward strand.
CTCCGAAAGGAATACAATGAAGGTGCCTGCTTGATCTCAATAGACAGGGAGTTCCATGCTTAAATTTTATCGCAGTTTGGCTCAGTCCACAATGTCGCGCCTGGGTCACGCCTCTGCGATGTCTAACTTTAGCCACAGTATGCTGAGAGAAAGTAGGATTAAACAGAGGAGAGAGGCTGACAGTTTTTGGCTTTGCTTTTAGCCGGAAGCTAAAATCGCTTGTAGCTTTCCAGCACCACAGAGTGAGACACTGAATGGTTAGTATTTTCGGAACATCTTTTTTTCTTACAATAGCCAGCCAACTGCAAGATTTAATGTGAGTCTGGCAGATTGATTTACAAAGCACTCTTACAGATTCATTCTGCTCCAACATACCAGAATGTGACAATTAAGCCAACATCTGGAATTCATTGGTGGAACAGATCCTAAGTAAACATTATAGCACTGTTGATTTCCTCGGTGCTGGATTTCCTCTTGCTACCACAGCTTAACTAGTGTTGTCCTGTCAGATAGGACTAATGATAAAAGCAGAGCAAATGCAAGAGCTGTAATCCAGGCCTGTTTGCACCATCTCCCTTTAACAATCTGTATCATAGGGACACAGGTGGCGCTGTGGGTTAAACCACAGAGCCTAAGACTTGCCGATTAGAAGGTCGGCGGTTCGAATCCCCGCGACAGGGTGAGCTCCCGTTGCTCGGTCCCTGCTCCTGCCAACCTAGCAGTTCGAAAGCACATCAAAGTGCAAGTAGATAAATAGGTACCACTCCAGTGGGAAGGTAAACGGCATTTCTGTGCGCTGCTCTGGTTCGCCAGAAGTGGCTTACTCATGCTGGCCACATGACCAATAAAGCAGCCAATAAAGCGAGATGAGCGGCACAACCCCAGAGTCGGTCATGACTGGACCTAATGGTCAGGGGTCCTTTATCATTGGTTTATTTTTTTTTTGCCATGTAAGGTTCAGCACACACATGCACACACAGTTGTGGTCTTGCCGTGCGCCATGAGTTTTCCTACCTTGAATATTCCTGTAACCAGAGAGGCGTGGCTTCTGCTTTCCCACGGCTTGGTCCCATACCCTTCTGATCCTGTCTGAACACCAGAATCGCAGGAGCTTTTCTGTGGGCAGTGCTTTTACCCTTCCCCAGCAGATGTAGCAATGTGGTTGTCACGTCCCACTTGATCTGCCCGGCCCACAGAGCATTTTTCAAGCAGTACTGAAACGACACGAGATGCAGCCAATGGAAAGTAACAACCATACTGGTTCTGTAATACAGGGATTGTTGTGTAGGCTGCCGTTCCGGTGTGGAAAGGCACCATCATTGTCCTTTGCATTTTTGAATTATGACTGAGAGGAGAGTCATCTGATGCTGGCAGAGTTCAGGAACTGGCTTAATGCTGCCTCATCCTGCACTCCCAGAGAACAGAAATGAGTGGTTGTAGCTGTTTAAACCATTTCCCCCCGTTTTTCGTCCCTACCGTTTCAGCATAATAAGAAAAGGAGAGAAAAATGATCTACCGTATTTTTCGTCCCATAGGACGCTCCGCCCCATAGGACGCACCTAGTTTTTTAGGGGGGAAATAAAGGAAAAAGTTGATATTAGAACCACAGTGACATAACACTGGCAGCTGTAGGCTTGGAGCTGTAAGGGTAAAGATGAAATACTTTGAGAACAAGAAAAAGCATAAACTGATGAGTGTGGCCTTTACCCACTGTGTCTAGTTTAGGATTTCTCATTGGTTCTTTGGTCAATTGGAAATTCATGTAGGCTGGGTGTGGCGTTTGCCTCCTAGGATGGGTCATAAGGAAAGGGTTAAAATAGGTGTGATGTGATTGGCCAGTGAGAATGCAAGGGGGGAATAAAAGTTAGAGTGGGAGGTTTTGAAAGTCAGTTGAAGTTGAGTGGAGTTGAGGAGAGTTGAGGTTTGGGAGTTGAAGAAGGAAGAGGGAGGTTTAGGTGTGGGTTGGTAGAGTTGTATTGTGAGAGAGTGAGAGGAATTGTTAGGTGGAGTCAGATAGATAGTTGGAATAATCAGTTTGAAGTTGTTAGGAACTAAGATTAAGAAACTGTCAAGAAAAACTAACTGAAACCATAAGCTTGTTCCTGCATTTAAAAATAAACTTGATTATTTGTTTATGTTGACAACTGACTGGACTCTGTGTTTCCCCGTGAGATACGGGGTGGTGGCAGCGGAAAAAGCAATCGCAGTGGCGGCACAGGGTCAATAGACCGTCAAACGTCCGGGGGCCCTGTGTGTGATCGTCACACTGCGCACAATCTGTGTGGCTCTTGGAATTTCTGAATTTGAGAGCCAATGACTTCATCATTATGAGAGCCAATTATACGCATGTACATACAGTGTGGCCATGTTCTTAGCGTGCCTAGGTATTTCCTGTTCCCCATGCATTGGAGTTTGCAAGAACTGGGGATCCTAAGTGGGTGTTCAAGCTGAGAGCCATGGCTCCTTCTGGCTAGAGTTTGGGAAGCAGGCTGGGTGACAGGAAATGCAAGCGCCTTGTGCTTTCTGTCGTCATGCTCTTTTGTGCCATCCATGAGACAACTCGCACTTCTATTGCCAAAGTGAAACAAGCAAGCTCCAGCAAAAAAAGGGGGGGTGCGTGTGATATGTGAAGAAGTGGAAGTTGTGTTTCAGAGAATATGGAAAGCAGGAGGAATGAGGCTCTTGCAACTCTCCCCCTGCTACCCCCCATCTCTGAATGTGTGAAGCAGGGAGAATCTCTCCAGAGAACAGTGGGGCAACTGTATTATTATAAGGCAAATCTTTGCTTCTTTGCTGCCTTCTTTCTTCTTTTTAAAAATAAAAGTGTGGTTCCTGCGTTTCACTTACGGGTTATTTAGTAATGTGGGCTCCCTTTCTTTCCATTTCCAAACACAAGCACAGTTCAGGAAAAGAACTGTGCCATTGTGCAAACCCAAAAGAAACACTGGTTAAGAAAATGTGAGGAATTTTTAGTCCATGATATGTTTGGACTAGGGAGCAGGGGACTTTTAGGAATGCAGCCTATGGTTCCAAAAATATTCCTGCCCTAGTGCTCTTGGTCAGTAACTGTTATTTTTATTGGCCCATAGAACCCCTTAAGTGGCAATGATGTCATTCCTTTTCCTGGTGGAGGGGGAAGGACAAAGAAAGTTCTGTAGTTTTCGAGAGGTGAGTGGGTAGCTAAGACACTTGTGTTAAAATCCATCTTTTGCGTCAGTAAAACCTAGCATCTTGAAAGCTTGCTTTGACTTCAAACAAGCAAACAAAACACCACAGATGCTTTTATTTAAGTAATACCCCCCCACCCAAAAAAAAAACCCCTGGTAACCTGCTGTGCAACCCTGATCCTTTTTGTTGTTGTTGATCTTAAGTCTTTTTGTCCAGAGATGGATGTTCGTTTTAGCATGCTGTTTTATACTTTAGATTTCTAGCAAAATAGATGGTGCTTGTTCAATTCCTCCCCCCTTTAAGAAACAAATCAGTGCCTTCCTTTTCTCCCGGCTTACAACAACAGTGAGCAGTTAGCAAGAAAAGAAGACAACCTCATTTCCTCTATAGAGGCAGACTGGTCTTGAGGGGATACAGCGGTGGGCTAGAAGCCAGAATTCTGTCCTGAATACGAATGGATGTTCCGTTGATGTACTTCTGATGTGCTCATCAGTAGGAATGTCAATACAGTTGCTTTTCTCTAAGAAATATTCCAGGACTTCTGTTTTCAAAAAAGAAGGAATGAAACAGGCTGGAATGTTTCTTGACGTGACCCATCTATGTGATTCATAAGAGCGCTGAGACCTAAATTCTGGGTCAGGAAAACATTGCAGTGAAGGCAACCTACCGTATTTTTCGCTCTATAAGACGCACCAGACCACAAGACGCACCTAGTTTTTGGAGGAGGAAAACAAGAAAAAAAATATTCTGAATCTCAGAAGCCAGAACAGCAAGAGGGTTCGCTGCACAGTGAAAGCAGCAATCCCTCTTGCTGTTCTGGCTTCTGGGATAGCTGCGCAGTCTGCATTCGCTCCATAAGATGCACAAACATTTCCCCTTACTTTTTAGGAGGGAAAAAGTGAGACTTATAGAGCAAAAAATACGGTATTTCCTCATGAAGGGAAGAGGATGGCTGTGGCCCTTTCTGCAGTTTACGGTTAAAGCAGTATCGCCCCACTTTAAACAGCCATGGATTCCCTCAAAGAATTCTGGGAACTGTAGTTTTGTTAAAGGGCACTGAGGGTTGAAACTCCCTCAGCGGTTTAACCGTTAATCCCTCTTCTCAGGGAACTCTGGGAATTGTCGCTCTCTGAGAAGAATATGGGTCTTCTAACTACTCTTGGATTGGTGGCGCTGTGGGTTAAACCACAGAGCCTAGGACTTGCTGATCAGAATGTTGGCAGTTCAAATCCCCACGACGGGGTGAGCTCCCGTTGCTCGGTCCCTGCTCCTGCCAACCTAGCAGTTCCAAAGCACGTCAAAGTGCAAGTAGATAAATAGGTACCGCTCTGGTGGGAAGGTAAACGGCGTTTCCGTGCACTGCTCTGGTTCACCAGAAATGGCTTAGTCATACTGGCCACATGACCCGGAAGCTGTACGCCGGCTCCCTCGGCCAATAAAGCAAGATGAGCGCTGCAACCCCAGAGTCGGTCACGACTGGACCTAATGATCAGGGGTCCCTTTACCTTTACAACTACTCTTGGTATCTTTAACTGACTACACTCCCCACAGTTCTTTGGGGAAGCCTTGGCTGTATCATGGGATGATACTGTTTTAAATGTGCATGTGGGCTTGTGAAACATAGCAGTATATTTTTCACCAGCTATAGCAATGCTGCTGCAAAATGCTTCAGTGTTTTCATACCTGGTGCCGACCTTTAACCCAAACAGGCATTTGGGGACAAATTCCTTAATGTTTTAATATTTATTTGTATGGTAAAGCCCCATAATATCATACCACAACCTGGTAGTGGGTCTTGACCCACCAGTTGGAGACCAACAGAGTACATAATATAACATTGACAATGATATGTAGCATTTACATTGAGAGCATGGACCCAAGGACAGTGGTACCTCTAGTTAGGAACTTAATTCGTTCCGGAGGTCTGTTCTTGACCTGAAACTGTTCTTAACTAGAGGCGTGCTTTCGCTAATGGGGCCTCTTGCTGCTGCTGTGCTGCCGGCACACAATTTCCGTTCTCATCCTGGGGCAAAGTTCTCAACTCGAGGTAACTCTTCCAGGTTAGTGGAGTTTGTAACCTGAGGTGTTTGTAACTCAAGGCACCACTGTAATCTGCTTTCTCGGGGTAACTCTTCCAGGTTAGTGGAGTTTGTAACCTGAAGCGTTTGTAACCTGAGGCATTTGTAACTCAAGGTACCACTGTAATCTGCTTTCTTTAAACATACCTGGAGCAGGGCCACCACCACCTCTTCAAGCACCTTGCCCAGAAAGGCGTTTGTTATTGTTGCTGTTGTTTTGCCGCTTACTACATCTAGATTCAGGGAAGTCTTATAGGACCTGCTTTGGTTCCAGAAAGGTAGAAGTGAGCACCTTTCAGAGCTTTGCAGGAAGAGAGACTGCTCAGTGTGTGTGCGCACATACATGCGAAGGGGGAAATGCTATTATGTAGGAATACTCTGAACAGATTTCCCCTGCCGCAGCTGCACTGCATAACAGAGCAGGCACGGCAATATAAGGAAGTGCTGAAATAATTTGCAGTGTTATTGTTGTTGTGACATGTTTATACCCGCTCAGAACCCCCTTTAAGCAAATTTCATTTCGAAAAATAAACCACCTGCTCTGAAGCCACTACCTAATATTGCAAGATTTGGGTCTGTATATTTGGATTTCTGTCTGAGGGTCCAAATCTACATCCCTGTGTTTACGTTGTGTAAATACCGAACAAAAGCAAAGCCATGTTTAGAGCATCTTGGCTGTCTGGCTTCCCACAGAGAGGAGGTAGAAGGGGCAGCAGGTAGTCTTGAGTTGCTTGTAATTTGGGTTCTGATTCTAGGTTCCTCACACTGCCACACACCAAAACACCTATCACAGTGTTTGATTTTGATATGCAGCTCATTTACACGAATACCTGGAGACAATGCGCTTTAACTCTAGTTCTGGTGTTAAGGTGGAATGCGTCTCATAGGAGCACAAGGAAAGGAACTGCAGCATGTAGTATTGGAAACAGAATTGATTTCCTTTAAAATCTCAAGTGACTTTTTAAAAATGCAAACTTCTAGCCTTTAATTGGTGTGAATAAATGTTTGAACGGTGTCCTTTGCATTTTGACAGGTCTTGGTAGCTGAGGCAAAATTTAAGGTCACCAGAACACACGCCCCCTTTCCACTTCTTTTGGATCATGCGCTGCACCTCTGTGCAATGCAAGGTCAGGGACCAGGGCCGTCTTTACTCGGGAGTGCAAGGGGTTGTGGGGCACCTGGGCGCCGAATTCTGGGGGGGCGCCAGGCACCCACCGCTGAAGCCACCTAAGCTCTTAACTATCTACCTGTTATGAAATAATAAATAATTTTGATCAAGCTAGAAAAACAAAATACAGTGGTACCTTGGGTTAAGTACTTAATTCGTTCCAGAGGTCTGTTCTTAACCTGAAACTGTTCTTAACCTGAAGCACCACTTTAGCTAATGGGGCCTCCTGCTGCTGCCGTGCTGCTGGAGCCCGATTTCTGTTCTTATCCTGAAGCAAAGTTCTTAACCTGAAGCACTATTTCTGGGTTAGCGGAGTATGTAAGCTGAAGCGGATGTAAGCTGAAGCGTAAGTAACCTGAGGTACCACTGTACATATATACCTAGGTATTACCAAAATGTATACCTACTGTTTCACTAAAGGACTTTCGACTTTGTGCGCTCATTTACCAATTCACAATGGCGGTGCTTGTCAGACTCAATGGCGCCGTGCACACAAAATTAACTAAATTTGGGGGCACTGGGCGGATCATTGCACCCCAGCAGCGCATATGCTAAAGAAAGCCCTGTCAGGGACAGTTCCTGATCACCCTCCTCACCAACAACAACCCTGGAGTAGAGAAAAGGGCTGGGGGACCAGTCCTCCAATCTGCCCTTCAGCTCCAGTTCTGCTTTTCAGTTTGATCATGAGAGGAAGCAAAGATCTCCCCTAAAGTTGTGTTGGGCTTCAGTGGACAATGGCTAGGGCAGCCCCTCCACCCATTACCCCCTAGTTCCAAGCTGGAAAGGAGAGTTGAAGGTTGTTTTGGGGCTTTGTTCCCCAGACACTCAAAGGGTCTTGTGCCAGAATGACAAGCCAGCTGGACAATCGCAGCTGGAGAGGAAGGCCAGGGCTTGTAGTTTTGGCACTGTAGTTTTGAGGTGCTCAGAATACTATGGAAACCCAACACTTCCAAAGCACAGTGCGGCTGCCGCCAGGATCCCCTTTGCCAGCTCCAGGGTTGACTGGAAAGTTGCTAGAGAGCACTATAACACTTGCAGTGGTGGATTGTGGTGTGGACAGGATTGTGGGGGGCTGGTGGTTGAAAGTATTGGGCAATGCCTGTTGAAATCAAGGCAGTCAGAGGGTTGCTTGGAGAAAATTTCTAGTTATTTGGGCTGGGCTTCAATGCCCCGCATCAATCCTTCCGAAGGGCTGGCAAAACTTGGAACATGAAAAATAGCAAGTGTTGCAGAACAAATTTAGGGGAAGCAGCATTTTCTTATTCTTCCTAGCGTATAGTTTGATTCCCTAGTTCTGAATTTTATAATCTGAATCAAGTGAATAAATCACTGGGTCTTGTATAGATGTGGGGGTTACAGTGGTACCTCGGGTTAAGTACTTAATTTGTTCTGGAGGTCCGTTCTTAACCTGAAACTGTTCTTAACCTGAAGCACCACTTTAGCTAATGGGGCTTCCCCCTGCCACCTCGCCTCTGGAACACGATTTCTGTTCTCATCCTGAAGCAAAGTTCTTAACCCGAGGTAATATTTCTGGGTTAGCGGAATCTGTAATCTGAAGTGTATGTAACCTGAAGCGTATTTAACCCGAGGCACCACTGTACACAGTTTACTGGGGTTTTTTAGCCTTCACTTGGATACATTTTTGCAGTACTGGACATAACTTGGGAAACCCATGAGATCTCTCAGTACCATTTTAATCTGACTACTAGGGGGTGCTGTCTCTGCCCACTTCACTTGCCAACCTCCCCAACAAACTCCCTATCCCACTGGCAACACCCCCCTTCTCTTTATGCCTGACCAACCCCCCCTTACACTTTGCCAAACTCCCTCTTCCACCTTGCCCCAACCCTGCTTCTCCTTACAGCTCATTTAAAAAACAAAATAACCCTCTTCCCCTTCACTTTAGGCATTCAGGTTGTGCTTGAATCTTTCGCCTTTGGTTTACTAAAAAGGATCTCTTTCAGCTTGTGTGCCAAGGCAGAATGTGATGTCTACCAGACATTTTACATCTCCTTTGTTTAGGCGACTCACTAGTTCCTCGCTGGCATCTGTACTTTCATAAGCTAGGACCAGATCATCTGCTTAGGTCAGAATGTATGTTCACCTGTTGTTTCTGAATCTGCTGTACAGCCTTGAGTCTGCTTTACCTTGTACAAAGACTTCTTTCGAGATGTTATGTACTGAAGTTCTCACCCTGGGCCAGCAGAGGGATACTGTAGTTAGTTTTCACTCAGGTCCACATATGCAAATAAGGGATTGAAACTATTCAGTGATTGGATAGTTACAGAAAGTGTTACAGTTGCTTTGTAGTGGAGCTCTATATAAACAGGCTGGCTGAACCCTTCAGTTCAGTTCTGTTCTGTTCTGGCCTGTGAATAAACAAGAGCTGTTTGAAGAATCACTGTGTCGTCTGATATGTTCACCCACAACTTAACACGAGAGTGCTTGGTTCAGCTTTCCACTCCATCTCTTGCTTCCTGTTTCAATCCATAAATGCTCTTCCGTAACTTGCATGCCTGATGCAGTAGTTCGTTCCGCTTATCTAGTGGTACTCTGAGCTTCAAGCACCCGTTGATGCAGGTGGACAGTGGTGGGTCAGCACTTCGTTGACCAGGGTAGGGCTCAAACCCACAAACCTGAGATTAAGATGCACTACTGACTGAGCTATCCTAGAGCTGAGAGAGAAAGCACTCTGTGTACAACTTGGAGGGGGGTTTTTTTTGGAAAAAGAATAGAAGAAGAGTAAATGGAAGAGGTACCGTAATTTTCTTTAAATCAGGGTGGAAAATCACAGCAAATGCAGCAGGAAATGGGAATGAAAATACAGAAATAGGTGGTGCTGTGGGTTAAACCACAGAGCCTAGGGCTTGCTGATCAGAAGGTCGGCAGTTCAAATCCCCGCGACGGGGTGAGCTCCCGTTGCTCAGTCCCTGCTCCTGCCCACTTAGCAGTTCAAAAGCACATCTTAGGTGCAGGAAGGTAAACGGCGTTTCCGTGCGCTGCTCTGGTTCGCCAGAAGGGGCTTAGTCATACTGACCACATGACCCGGAAGCTGTACGCCGGCTCCCTTGGCCAATAAAGCGAGATGAGCGCCGCAACCCCAGAGTCGGTCACGACTGGACCTAATGGTCAGGGGTCCCTTTACCCTTTACCTTAATGACTATATAATAAGAATTATGGAATCTTATTTTAATATATAATGACAGTGGAGAGACTCCTGTGTGGGCAAAGTTGGAAAGATTTATTATTGTTTATTATTGTTTAATTTTTCTGTTTGTATGTTTTCTCTTTGTCTACATATTTTTGTTTATATTAAGATTTATTTCTTTTATCTTACTGTATTATGAAAATGTTTTAATAAAATCTTAATTTTTTTAAAAACAGCAGTTCATGTGACACGGAATCAGAGGTGCAGAATGTATAATTGTCACCAAAAAGGCAATAAAATCAATATGCAGCAATTCAGTTGTTTTAATGAGGAGAACTAAAGCCTTTCCAGAAAGAAAAATGCGTTACTAGAGGATGGTGATCTGTAGTTTACTTATTAAGAAAGTTTACAAAAGGAGACCAGATTATATCCTGAATTAATATATTTGGTTCGGGATTTGCATGAGGATTCCTATGAGGACAGCACTCCAGCAATACTATTTTATGCGTCTTTCTTTAGCATATATTCCTTTCCCTAAATGTTGACTAAAGGAAACTACCCCCAGGGCTTATTTTTCAATCTGGGTAATAAAAGCCAATGTCGTATTTTCCTGGCACAACACACAGATGGCTGACTGAGCAGTTGCTATCTTGCAAAATACACAAACCAATAAATTTTTTCTTGACTGGCAAAACATGGTATATGTTTGGGCTCAAATTAGTAGCTGGCCATGCCACAGTTCAACAGTACTTTTCTGCCTAACGCCATGACCACCAAAGGTTACATTTCCCCTTTTATTTTTAAGAAATGTACTGGGACAAAAAAACAACAACAAAAAACCAAGTCTACAAGGAACAAAGCAGGACACAACCATATAGACACATTTCTTCGACTTCTGCACCCTTGAAATATCTGTATGTCTGTCCTTCTTGGTAATAGATTAGATGCCTTTTCCATCCGACTTCTATGATTCATCAGTCTTTTGGATGAAACATAAAACCAAACCCTTGCTCACATAACATTCTTTTTTTAAAAAAAACAACAACCCACAAAACCTAGAGCAGCTACCACAAATGTTCTAGGATAAATCTATCTCTCCTTCTTCTTTTACAAACCTGTGCATTCTTCCTCACTAAAGTTCCATCTATCGTTTCAGTTACAGACACAATGATTTGCTTGATGACAAAGACAACAGCAAAAGATAAACAGTATGGTCTGTTTCTAAAAGTCAAAAAAAAAATAAGGAGGTTGGTAGAGGAAACCACACCTGAAACTGTGATCTCTAGTGTAGTTATTCAGCAACAGAGAATGTTGCTGTTTGAAATTCTGGGAAATAAAGCCACTTAAATTATTTTCATGGCCAACACTCACAATAGAGGGGGGGGGGAGAGAGAGAAATACTCATGTCTAGTAGGACTAAAACAGCATTTTTTCAAAATTCTGTGAATTCGCACTTCTAAATTCTGGTCGAAAATTGACTTTAACATTTAATGTTCAAACTCTGATTTGAAACATAACTTCCAAATTATCGGCTGTTTTGATTGGTCAAATGAATGAAGTTTTCCTTTTCACCTAAGGAATATGCAGTAGAGCTAGGCTGGGCAGAATGTAGATTGCAGGACACCCAGAAACAGTGGTTGGCCAACATTCGTCAGCTTTCAGTTGAAATTGGAGCAGCTGGAGAATAGTGGGGGGGGGGGGATAATAACCCCCCCAAAAAAGAGTACTGAAATGACACTAATCCCAGTTCAGATATACCTAGGCAAATACCCCACAATTGCATCTGATTCATAAATCATGACGTTACAGTACATCAAATTCTCATAAATTCTTACCACGGGGTTATGTGTCTAATGTACTTCCAGCCATGTATTTAGTTCCTTGCATATTCTATTTTGCTAATAGTGTGAGTTTTAGGTAAACTGTGGCAGTGACAGCGTTGGGCAGCTTGGCAGGTGGTGTCAGCCATGCAAGCTGCAGCACGATGCATTTGTATATATCTAGGAAGAAATAGGCAGTAGTACTATTTTATAGAAAGGGTAAAGGGACCCCTGACCATTAGGTCCAGTCGTTACCGACTCTGGGGTTGTGGCGCTCATCTCGCTTTATTGGCCGAGGGAGCCGGTGTACAGCTTCCGGGTCATGTGGCCAGCATGACTAAGCCGCTTCTGGCGAACCAGAGCAGTGCACGGAAACGCCGTTTACCTTCCCGCCAGAGTGGTACCTATTTATCTACTTGCACTTGATGTGCTTTCGAACTGCTAGGTTGGCAGGAGCAGGGACTGAACAACGGGCGCTCACCCCATTGCGGGGATTCAAACCGCCGACCTTCTGATCGGCAAGTCCTAGGCTCTGTGGTTTAACCCATAGCGCCACCCGCGTCCCTTCACTATTTTATATATTCGATGCTAAATTATACAGAATTCATTGCCTGTTCTGAAATACAGTTTAGGTTTGATAAGTCAGTAGTGCATATATTTCAATTTTCTCTAAGATTTCCACACATAAGTTTTCCACATTCCAGAATTTTTACAACCCTCTGCTTCAGCAATAGGTGAACTCTGGAGTATGGGGCTGCCCTTTTCAGGCTCTACTGACTAGATAAGGGGATGTACATCATATGCCACTCGTGAACAATTACCATATTTTTCCGTGTATAAGACGAGTTTTTTTTTTTAATAAAATAATGTTAAAAATGGGGGGTTGGTTGACTTATACACGGATAGTGTAGAGGAGGGACAAGCGATTGGTTGCAGCCGTGAGCAGGAAATTGCCAGTATGATTGATGGCTGCGGCAAGGGATGCTGTTGATTGGCTGCCACTGCAGCATTTGTGCGGGCAATTGGCGGCTGCTAGGTGCGAGTGGTCAGACGATTGGTGGCTTTAGCAACGCGTGTGATTGTTAGCGTTGGTCAGGTGGGTGAGTGATTTTCGGCAATTCCCCTCCCCCCCCCAAAGCTCAACAAGTCTGGGCAATCACTCCCCCCAAAAACTTAACAACTCTTGGCAATCTCCCCCCATTTTCTTATTTTGGAGTCCCAAAAATAGGGGGCGTCTTATACACGGGGGCGTGTTATACACGAAAAAATATGGTATATTGGTGCCGTGAGAGTAATTACTACAAGGCTATAAGTTACTAGTGTGTTATATGATGCCACCAGGCTATGCAAGACCAGCCAAGAGGCCATTTAGAAAACACCACGTTGCGTTTCTGCAGCCACATGGCCATCAGATCTGTTCTCTTTAGCATGATGGCCACCACAGTGTGGACTTGTTTATGTTTCTTCCAGCCACCTTTGAAACATTTCACAGGGCTTACTGTCCAAAGCAGTAAAGGTTGAAGATTTGTAATACAAGATTAGGCTTCTCTTTACAGGGCTCAGTCAAATTACGATGGGTTTTGCCAATTTGCTATCTCACATCTGGATTGTGGCTGAGATTCTTCCGGGCCTGCCCCTTTTTCTTCACTGTCAGTTCTTTCCAAGAGTGCTGTCAGAACCTGGGATGGCGCCAGCCACAGGTGTAAGCTAGCTGACCCTTCAGATCAAAGGAGCCCTGCCTTCTCATAGCTGATTTGCCCCCGTTTTTAATTAAAAAGTTCTCTTTAACAACAACGAAAAAGAATCCTGTTTATACCGTTTTAATGAGGCAGTTGAAATAATCTGATGACCAATGACACTGGAGTGCTGTCCAATCTAAGGCTAATTCCCATGTAACAAGGCTGCATTATAGTTACTCTAAAATCACAATGGGCAATTGCAGTGGGAAATAAATGACCCCAGGTATAGGAAGTACTTATTCCAAGGGAATCTTGGCTAATTGGCTTTCCTGATTAAAGCATACATTTATAGCTCTCATTCTGCACAAGGGAATTTTAGGAGGGAAGACATTGGATGAGCTGTGTGCTGTCAACGCAAATTAAACAATAGTACAGTCAGTCATCTTAAAAAGCAAAGACATCACCTTGCCAACAAAGTCCATATAGTGAAAGCCATGGTTTTCCCTAGTAGTGATGTATGGAAGTGAGAGCTGGACCATAAAGAAGGCTGATCGCCGAAGAATTGATGCTTTTGAATTATGGTGCTGGAGGAGACTCTTGAGAGTCCCATGGACTGCAAGAAGATCAAACCTATCCATTCTTAGGGAAATCAGCCCTGAGTGCTCACTGGAAGGACAGAACCAGAAGCTGAGGCTCCAATACTTTGGCCACCTCATGAGAAGAGAAGACTCCCTGGAAAATACCCTGATGTTGGGAAAGATGGTGGGCACAAGGAGAAGGGGACGACAGGGGACGAGATGGTTGGACAGTGTTCTCAAAGCTACAAACATGAGTCTGACCAAACTGTGGGAGGCAGTGGAAGACAGGAGGGCCTGGTGTGTTCTGGTCCATGGGGTCACGAAGAGTCGGACACGACTAAACAACAACAGTCAGTGACCTCTTTGAGGTGCCTCCTTTATCCTGCCTGCTGTCTTAAATCTGTGCCCTAACTGCTGTGGCTGGCATGTTTTTGAATTACTAGATGGACAATTTTGTTGTAATATACACTTACTGACTTACGCTTGTGTGCATGAAAGGGTTAACCTGAGCTCAAGTTGCAGGTGGATATAGGTTAGCAGATTCTCAGCTTCTTCTGCTCCCCGTTGTTTCTCAGTCTTTCCTGTTTGTGCTTCCTGGACCAAGTGAAGAAGGTTCCAATCACCTGCAACTGATTTCTATACTTAAGTCCTGACAGATCATAGAGAAAGTTATTAACTAGTGAGATACCAAGATAATACAGTGGTACCTCGGGTTAAGTACTTAATTCGCTGGAGGTCCATACTTAACCTGAAACTGTTCTTAACCTGAAGCACCACTTTAGCTAATGGGGCCTCCTGGTGCCGCCAGAGAACAATTTCTGTTCTTATCCTGAAGCAAAGTTCTTAACCTGAAGCACTACTTCTGGGTTAGCGGAGTCTGTAACCTGAAGCGTATGTAACCTGAGGTACCACTGTAGTATTGAAATGTGGTTGTGTAATGTAACTGGCTGTAATGTATCTGTAGTAAAGTTATGTACAACTTGTTTTCTCAAGTTCCAGTTACAAAACACAAATACCAAATGTGTGTCATGAAATTAGTAGTAGTACAGTCGTACCTTGGCTGTCGAATGGAATCTGTTCTGGAAGTCCCTTCGACTTCCGAAAACGTTAGAAAACCAAGGTGTGGCTTCCCATTGGCTGCAGGAGCTTCCTGCACTCAATTGGAAGCTGCGTCAAATGTTCGACTTCCCAAAAAAGTTTGCAAACCGGTACACTTACTTCTGGGTTTTCGGCGTTCAAGAACCAAAACCTTTGAGTCGCAAGGCATTCAACAGCCAAGGTACGACTGTATTTGTATTAAGAAGATGGGCGCTCCACCTTTTGATCTAATGAGCCTCAAGTGGTTTGCAATAGATCACAATTTTAGTCCAGCAACCTTTCTTCCCTGGGCTAACTGATGGGGGCAAGTGGGCTTCCTCTTAGCTCTGCAGCCTTGAGGCAACTGGCAGCTGGAGCAAAGCGCTCCTTGCAGCTCTCCTCATTTGGGCTGGTGGATGGGGTCAGGCTGGTCTTCCCCTTGCAGGGATGTTCTTACTGGGTGGCCAGCGGTGCATCTTCTCTGCAGCCCCAAGTCCCCTGGTCAACGCAAGCCGTGTGTTTGCCTGCAGCCCTGCAGCCCAAGGGCAAAGGACAGCTGAAGCCAAGTGCTGTGTGTGGCAGCCAGTTCCTTGAACACCATGTCTTCTCTGGGTAACGGATGTGAAATACCCACAGTAAAAGGCAGTTCTAAAACAATTGTATCAAATAGCATCAGGTTTGGGGGAGTTATAATTATTGGGATCATTGATGTTCTAAGCTTGAGACAAATAGCCAAAGATGAAAGGGTTATATTCTTCTTCCCTGCGTGCTATGATCCTGAAAACCACCCTTGCACCCCACTTATTTGCATTTTAAAAACCTGCACATTATTTAACAGATGTCTAAATTAACCTAGAGATGAATTATTCCTTATATATAAATCTTTAGGATAAAGAAACATAAATGACAACACAGTAGTGGTTTAACAGTTGTGGGTTATTGTTTTTCCATTAAACAAGACCCTTTATGTTTTTGTCGTATTCACTTGAAAATAAAAATAGGGATTTGAAGTGAAATTATATCCAAAGACAAAAACGCCTGCTCGGAAGATATGTTTGCAAGTTAAGCAAGATTTACTCACATTGCTTTGGGAGAGTAGGATAAGATTACACGAGGAAAGAGGCAGTACAAATTGCCAGTATAGCAGGTGAGAGAAACCTCACCCTTTCTGTCAGCTGCTTCGGCAAATATTTAATTTGTGTTTGCTAAGAAATGATTTGCTTCTCTTTATTGTGAATGTTATAAAGCCACTTGCTGAGGCCTCTTTTGATGTCTTAAAAACCCATTGTAAGTGGGACTTTAATTTACATAGGGCTATTTCCCCCCTTTCTCTCTAAATATAAATTGTTTTGTCTTTAAAAGGAACCAGCTATTTCCAGATTTTTTATACTGTCCTGTACACCTGGGATTAACAGCTTCCACTCTGGAGTAGTGGAATGAGTTTTACAGCCAAGATGGGTGAGGATTAGTTTTATGAAAAAAGAACAATAATGGGTAAATCTGAAACAGCTTTAACTTGGAATTTGTGGTGTTTGCAAGGGGAATGTGTACGAGGGCCAAATGGATAACGAAGACAAATATGTCTGGAGAATATTGACACCTCAATTTTCCGTGGTTATATGTAGATAATCCAAAAGGTTTTTCTCTGGCACTGTCTAATATTGCAGTTGATACCTCTCAATGTAGCGCTTCCACCAGTGATAGATCGTTTGATGAGCCCAGCACAGACTTGAGAGAACTTTGCTTCAAATTCTTTTTCATCCATAAGCCCTGGATGTAGGGCACAGCTGCCAACTTTCAGATTTGAAAATAAGGGATCAGCAGGGTCGAAAATAAGGGATCAGCAGCCTCACCTGTCCCGGGGACAGTCTACGGGATATCTAACAATCCGGGATAGCAGCGGAAGCAGCGGGAAATGGCGTTGGAATAAGGGAATTTCCTGCAAAAAAGGGGAAGGTTGACAGCTATGATGTAGGGTTGAGTGAGCCAAAAGAAAGGCTGTCACATGGATGATGGAGCAAGCTTGTTTTCTCCTGAACCAGAGAGTCGGTCTCGAACCAATGGTCCCTTCCAGCTCTACACATCTATGATTCTGTGACAGCATTTAAGCCAATTCTGCAGCCTATGGGGCTCCCTTGATCTATGGAAGCTGGGCTGGCCACTGGTGAACCCAGTTTGAATCTCCTCAGGCTCTTTTCAGCAATTTGGAATTGCTTTGGTGTTCAGGACTCTTGACGTGAAGGCTCCAAGAAGGTGTGACATGTTGCTTTCTATGTACTCAGTTTAATTGCTAAAGAAGAAAGTGTTGGCGCGTTGAATAAAACAATAGAAGGAGGCAGAACAAAGTCAGCATGTTCCCTGGTCAGGTGATCCTGCTTAGATTGTTTGGAATAAAAATAATGGTTGGAAAATCAGCAGAAGGTCATGTTCTCTTTGCAATTGTTTGGAGAAGAACGAGGTTGCGCAAGACATGAACAGCAGGCTTTTAAAGGAAGCTTCAGTTATAGTGGACCAACCTGGTAAATGCTAGGGCCTAATGTCAAGGGCCAAAGGAACGCTGATAGGTAACTCTTTTATCGTCAAAGCTGACACTTGCAGTAGTTTCAAGGGCTCTCAGTAGCCATGCACACCACCCTAGTATCTAGGCAGCTATTCCCCAATCTGTGCTCTATTGAACAGTTCCAGCAACAGGGGGCTCTGCCCCCTCCACTGGTTTATGGACTTTCCCCCAATGGGCATGCGCATGCACATAGCCAGCACCTGTGCATGCATGGAAGCTTCCTTTGCTGTTCCTGCTTCAATCTCCTCCTGGTTCTGAGAGCGGTACAGGAGAGGGTGGCCCTTCACTTGCCTGACTTGTCTCTTCCTCCTGTGCCCCACCCTCCCGCTCGGAAGCTTTCCCTGTCTCCGACTATGGCTTCCTGGCACTGGTCTCCACAAATAACTGGCCCCCTTTTCTGAGCCAGACTTCAGCCTCCCACCCACCTCTGCACACACCTTAGCATCCTGCCATTTCAACCAGTGTACCGTGGCACCCTGGGGTGCCTTGAATGACGGTCAGGGGTGCGGGCAACACTGGTCTCTGTCCCTCTTTCCTTCTCTCCCTCCTCTGATGCCCACTTGCACCTCTGCCTCCCAAAGGCTTGCATGGCTGTTTGTTGTAACAGCCCTGGCTACAAGCTCCGCAAGCGAATGGTTCTTCTGGGGCTGGCCAGGAGGCAGCTCAGAGACCAGAGGTGGCGGCGGCTGCCCAGAGGACTCCCAAGGAGAGGGGAGAGGAGAGGAGGCTGAGGGAACCCTCCACAAGGGAGGGTCTTCAAAAAAGGGTGAGAGGCTGCCAGCTCTGCAGGCAAGGGGTGACATAACTGGGCTCCTGAGCCCCACAGGGGTGCCACAGGAAGAATGTAGTTGGTCAAGGGAGCCATGGACTGAAAACCTGGATTATGGGGTTCAGCCCTCAGATGAGAGTACATGCTCCTGCAGAGAACTCAGCAACCGGTTTATCTTTATTATCACTTTAAAGCACATGAACGCAGGGGATGAGAGCTCCAGCCACAGCTTTTACTGAAAGCAACTGCTACAGGAGAGTTTTACTTAATGTTTAAGCACTTGGGTGCTCAATGCGACATGTAGAAACACCTTTGTCGCTGGCAATAGTGGGTTGATATTGGACTGAAAGTACAGTGGTACCTCGGGTTAAGTACTTAATTCATTCCGGAGGTCTGTTCTTAAATCTGAAACTGTTCTTAACCTGAAGCACCACTTTAGCTAATGGGGCCTCCCGTTGCTGCTGTGCCGCCGGACCACGATTTCTGTTCTCATCCTGAAGCAAAGTTCTTAACCCAAGGTACTATTTCTGGGTTAGCGGAGTCTGTAACCTGAAGTGTATGTAACCTGAAGCGTATGTAACCCTAGGTATCACTGTAGTTGTTGTAAGGAGGGTCAGAGTTGGAGAGTGTTCCTTGATCCTGACATTTAAGGTGTAGTTTAGGAAATTTGTACTGAAACTTTTCTTTAACACACCAGAAAAGTGTGATATGTCCACCTGGGTCTCAATATAATACTTCTACTAATTCCACTATATTCCACTAATATAATACTTCCCAACCTAGCAGTGGTGCCTCGCAAGACGAAATTAATCCATTCTGCGAGTCTCTTCGTCTAGCGGTTTTTTCGTCTTGCGAAGCAACCCTATTAGCGGCTTAGCGGATTAGCGCTATTAGCGGTTTAGCAGCTATTAAAGGCTTAGCGGCTTAGCGGCTAAAAGGCTATTAGCGGCTTAGCGGCTTAGAAAAAGGGGGGGAGCGAAAAAAATCGCAAGACTCGCAAGACTTTTTCGTTTTACAAAGCAAGCCCATAGGGAAATTCGTCTTGCGAAGCGCATCGAAAAACGGAAAACCCTTTCGTCTAGCGGGTTTTTCGTCTTGCGAGGCATTCGTCTTGCGGGGCACCACTGTATTGTTTACAATGTGCAAAATATACTGTATGCTTCAAGGCCCAACAATAACACTTATCGGTTTCCTCGTGTCAGTACTGGTCATGTGCACATCAGATTAAACACTGCTACTGTTATGTACTGAAGTTCTCACCCTGGGCCAGCAGGAGGATACTGTAGATAGTTCAGGTCCACATATGTAAATAAGGGATCGAAAGTGACGTTCAGTGATTGGATAGTTATGGAAAATGGTTACTGTTGCGTTCTAGTGGAGCTCTGTATAAGCAGGCTGGCTGAACCCTTCAGTTCAGTTCTGTTCTGGCCTGTGAATAAACAAGAGCTGTTTGAAGAATTGCTGTGTCGTCTGATATGTTCACCCACAACTTAACAGCTACATCTGGGTGTACTACTTTAAAACTTTGCAAACGTATATGGAGAAGCCCCATATGAAAGACTGCCCTCCATGTGCACTGGGAGCAGAAGTTCATGGTAAGCAGACATCCCTTACATTGCGAGTCATAGAGTTCAATGTGCAGAAGCTGGTAGTTTTCTTCATTTCCACATATGAATGAATGGATTCATTTCACTTTTTTTTTTAATAAAAAAGCAGCATCAGATATGTAATGGCCACCAACCAACCAAACCATAGCCACTGCTTTAAAATCAGGACAATTTGAGGTTAGGTTTTCCTCCAGAACAGAGCTCTGAAAACCACAGCTGTTCCTGCTGAGTCGGGACAGTTAATGGGCAAGAGCGTGGAGCGAACTTGATTGCCCTCTCTGGTAGCCTGAAAGAATTCACTGCTGGCTTTCCCCATAATATATAATATCTTTCAAAGAGCATATTGCTCCCCCACCCCCACCCCCAGCTTTGCCTTTGGCTCCAGGTGAAGAATAAGCATTCCCCGTTTGTCCTGTTTGTGCATTACTAGGCAAAAATATTCAGTTTCAAATAGTGCAGTGTTGACACCAGGAAAAATGAAGTAATTGCATGAAATACTACACAAAAGTCTCACGTGTCACTTTCATTGCTTAATCTTCAGGCAGGAAATAACCAGAATTCCTTTTGTTTTCTGGCTGCTCAATTAGCTGTGCAAATACCCTCTGCAAAGGTTAGGAACTGGGCTGCAGTCTATGACTTGTGTATCATACTCACATGCTTATCCAGTGGAGGCTGATGTTCTCAGCTTGAGACTGCCTTGAGCTGTTCTGGTCTTCTTCCCATCCACCTCTCTTGCAAAGGTGCTGTGGATGTTTAAGCACTGAAGTAGAATTTAACCCCTACCTCAACTGAAAAGTGTCCTCCTTTGGTTCAGAAGGGGTCACAGTTGCTTCTCTGCTGGGGGGAACATTTTGTGGCCTCCACCTGCTCTGGCTCTCTTCCATTCCTCCTCCTCTGCAAAACAATAACAACAGTGGACACTTGACTATTTATTCATCTGCAATTCTTAACACCTACCTTGGTGCCTTAAAAGGGACGCGGGTGGCGCTGTGGTCTAAACCACAGAAGGTCGGCAGTTCGAAAGCTTTGAAAATTCATATCAAGCCAATTACAGACCCTTATAACTGTGGTTGGGATGTGTCTACAATAGTGGGTTGAATGAGGAGTGAGAGTGGGTTTAAATTGCCTGGAGGAGTGTGCATGTGTGTGTTGGTTGTTAGAAGGACGATATGGCTTCATGGTGTATTGGCTGCCCACAAGGCAAATGCTGCCCCTATGGCCATGATTGTGGGCAGAGTAGAATTGGAAGGGACTCTACGTGGGGCTACCTTTGAAGGTGACTCGGAAACTACAACTAATCCAGAATGTGGCAGCTAGACTGGTGACGGCCGCCGAGACCATATAACACCGGTCTTGAAAGACCTACATTGGCTCCCAGTACGTTTCCGAGCACAATTCAAAGTGTTGGTGCTGACCTTTAAAGCCCTAAACGGCCTCGGTCCAGTATACCTGAAGGAGCGTCTCCACCCCCATCGTTATGCCCGGACGCTGAGGTCCAGCGCCGAGGGCCTTCTGGCGGTTCCCTCATTGTGAGAAGCAAAGCTACAGGGAACCAGGCAGAGGGCCTTCTCGGTAGTGGCGCCCGCCCTGTGGAACGCCCTTCCAGCAGATGTCAAAGCGATAAACAACTACCTGACATTCAGAAGACATCTTAAGGCAGCCCTGTTCAGGGAAGTTTTTAATGTGTGATATTTTACTGTATTTTTGGTTTCTATGGAAGCCGCCCAGAGTGGCTGGGCAGGCCAGATGGGCGGGGTATAAATAATAAATAATAATAATAATAATAATAATAATAATAATAATAATAAATAATAATTATTATTAGGGTCATCTAGTCCAACCCCCCAACAAAGCAGGACGTTCCCCTTATTAGAACACAGTTACCCCCGTTGCCCCTTCCACTGTTAAGCCCCCTGGTCCCATAGCGATGCTACTGGATTCCAGGTCAGTTTGGTTTTTAGAACTAGCATTTTTGTATTGCACCCCATTTTATCTTGCTGACCAACACTTCAGATTTGTGAAGTGGTTTATTAAATTTGTAAAATAAATAAAATAAACAAATAAACATAAACATAGAGGAAAATTCAGTGAGCATCAGTTTGCAGTTTTGTACATAATTACCTGGGAGCAAGCATCACTGAATGCTGTGGGACTGACTTTTGAGTAAGCACGAATATACCGTATTTTTTGCACCATAACACTCACTTTTTTCCTCCTAGAAAGTAAGGGGAAATGTCTGTGCGTGTTATGGAGCGAATGTCTGAGGGTGGCGGGGCGGGGGGATCTGCTGCAGTCGTGAGCAGAGGATCCATAGTTCCCCTTCCTTCCCTCCTCCATAGTTACAAAGCATGGATCCACATGGATCCTCAGGATTTTTGCATTGGGCTACTCCAAACTCACTGTCAGATCACATGTCTGTGGCCACAGCATGAACCACAAAAATCATATATCCACTATTTCTTTAGAATTTTTTTTTCTTGTTTTCCTCCTCTAAAAACTACGTGCGTGTTATGGTCTGGTGCGTGTTATAGAGCGAAAAATACGGTAATTGAGGCTGTTAAAATAGTAGCATGCCTGTAATACTCAAAGCACACTAACAAATACAATGGGTCACAAAGAGGTCAGAATGTGGAGTTCTATTCTAGACCATAGATTCAGGATATTTCAGTACTCCACAAATATTTTTAGATATATTCCAAAGTAGGTCTAGATAGCCTAATAAGTAAGATTATTACCTACCACAATGCCAAAACTAATTAAACCAGACAAAAGGTTTTGTAGTTACTAATAAAAACAATTCTAGATGCCATTTTCATTGGGATTTTTCCTGGTAGCTAATGAAATAACCTAATAAGGCTAGGAGTGGAGCTGTCAGTGTCCTTTCAGTGCCTGATAAAAACGTGTATCTTCTCCCAGTCATTTGATGCTGTTTATTATTATTTTTCTGTTGCTGAAGTTTTTGCTGTTTTGCTGGGCCTGTTTATGGGTTATTGCAACTGTTTTGATAATAACATGTTGATTTTATGCTATCCCAATTTTGGCTCTTAATGTTTTGTAAATTGCTTAAGAGACTTTTTAGTAGTAAGTCAAACTAGTAGGTCAACTAAATAATAATAATAATAATAATAATAATAATAATAATAATAATAATAATAAAGAAACCATCCAAAATGAAGATAGGTGCTTCATCCATCCAGGAAGGGTGGGGAATAAGGATTTTTATTTAAACAAAATTGCATTTTAAATGTACCTGATAAGCCTGAAGGAGCTTATCTCCTGATGGATCTCAGTTCAAGAGTGCCTCTTCCTGATGATGCCTTTTCTCCTGCTTCTTAGCATCAGAAAAGGGAATGGGATTTTAACAGACATTGGGGCTGGGATTCATTTGCCTGTGATTATGCTCAAGAAAGGAAAGAAGCCTTTGTCCCAAATAAAAGAAAACTTGTAGTTCATTAAGTGGCAGCAGATTGTAGTTCTGCTGAGCACCCTGCTTGAAAAAGGCACTAGAGATATCTTCTGGCCCTATCTCTGAGATGAACTTCATTCATACTCTCTCCTGTAGTTTTTTAATGGTTGCCTGAAGAGGAGCATGTCATAACAAGATTCTTTTCTGATTGGGGAAGGGGGGCCTGGTCTGGCGTCTCTCCCCACCTGGTCCTCCACACTAGTTCATTATGGAATGCAACTAAGCTGGGGGGGGGGGAGTGTGGAAGATAACTTTCCGAACAAAAATAAATTAAAAGTATTCATAAGGTAAAGGGATCCCTGACCATTAGGTTCAGTCGTGGCCGACTCTAGAGTTGCGGCGCTCCTCTTGGTTTATTGGCCGAGGGAGCTGGCATACAGCTTCCGGGTCATGTGGCCAGCATGACAAAGCCGCTTCTGGTGAACCAGAGCAGCACACGGAAAAGCCGTTTACTTTCCCGCAGGAGCGGTACCTATTGATCTACTTGCACTTTGATGTGCTTTCAAACTGCTAGGTTGGCAGGAGCTGGGACTGAGCAATGGGAGCTCACCCCGTCACGGGGATTCGAACCGCCGACCTTCTGATTAGCAAGCCCGAGGCTCTGTGGTTTAGACCACAGAACCCACGTCACACCAAAAGTATTCATACCTGAGTACATAACCCTGTTGAGAAGAAACATGCACAGCATGGAAAGGAAAGGACATGTTTTCTTTCGTGTCCCTGCTGCCGTTGCCCAAAATTCTGAATGCTTTGATTTTACAAATCTTATTTTTGCTTTTATTCATGGGGTTCTTTCTACATGCTTTTAAGGCTTTTAGTATAGAGCTTCTCATAAAATGAAGCCCCAAATAAGTTGCCTTGATGGTTGGCTGCAGTAGGTCTTCTTCCGTAAGTATCACTATGGGTAGGCAAACTAATGCCCGGGGACCGGATCCAGCCCAATCACCTTCTAAATCTGGCCCGCGGGCGGTCTGGGAATTTCTTTTTTTAAAAACATGAGTAGAATGTGTCCTTTTATTTAAAATGCATCTCTGGGTTATTTGTGGGGCATAGGAATTTGTTCATTCCCCCCCCCCAATATAGTCTGCCCCCCAACAAGGTCTGAGGGACAGTGGACTGGCCCCCTGCTGAAAAAGTTTGCTGACCCCTGCTGTATGGTAAGAATATGACCCACCAAGACGTTATCTTGCCCAAGCTCTGCTGGGGTGAAGGGGAATGGCCAGATTCTTCCTGAAATTATTAATTGGGAAGTAGCATAGAAGGTGGGACGCAGGTGGCGCTGTGGGTTAAACCACAGAGCCTAGGGCTTGCCGATCAGAAGGTTGGCGGTTTGAATCCCTGCGATGGGCTGAGCTCCCATTGCTCTGTCCCAGCTCCTGCCAACCTAGCAGTTTGAAAGCACATCAAAGTGCAAGTAGATAAACCGCTCCGGCGGGAAGGTAAATGGCATTTCCATGCACTGCTCTGGTTTGCCAGAAGTTGCTTAGTCATGCTGGCCACATGACCCGGAAGCTGTATGCCAGCTCCCTCGGCCAATAAAGCGAGATGAGTGCCACAACCCCAGAGTTGTCCACGACTGGACCTAATGGTCAGGAGTCCCTTTACCTAGCATAGAAGGTGAGTATCTCAGAGCACCAGGAGAGCAGCAGCGCCACTACGTTCTTGATGCGCAAGGGGCCTTTCAACATGCGCCCTGAAAATTCCTGATTGAAAACTTCTCACCACGGCTTCATACAGGGGCCAAAAAATGGCAGAGACACTTATCCCAAGTGGTGGTTATGCCAGGATGGGAACAAGTGCTATAGGCCACTTAATCATTGGCCAGTGGCTGTTTCACCCAACTTTGCACCCCCTTTCTGTACCATAAGAGCTCTGCGTGGAGCATGCCTGTGCCGTGGAGATCACGAAATCAGTGCAGATGGCAGCTAGAATCCTAGAACTTGGACTGCCAGCTTTTTCTTTTCTTTTTCTCTTTTTAAGTTATGTGCTTTATTTTATCCACATGCTTTTATCTTTTTCTTATTGCAAAGTAACTACAGTGGTACCTCGGGTTAAGTACTCAATTTGTTCCGGAGGTCCGTTCTTAACCTGAAACTGTTCTTAACCTGAAGCACCACTTTAGCTAATGGGGCCTTCTGCTGCTGTGCTGCCGGAGCACGATTTCTGTTCTCATCCTGAAGCAAAGTTCTTAACCTGAGGTAATATTTCTGGGTTAGCGGAGTCTGTAACATGAAGCATATGTTACCCGAAGCGTATGTAACCCGAGGTACCACTGTACATCAAAACAAAGCAATACATAAAAATATAATAACAAATAAAGCAAAGAACAGAATAAAAGAAAAGATGAAGAAAGAAAAGAAAAGAAAAGAAAAGAAAAGAAAAGAAAAAGAAATAATGAAAGTAGAGAGAGAAAGTAGAAAAGAAATAGAAAACAGGAAATGGATAAAGAAAAAATACCTCAGAAAAACCATTAACACTTTTTTACATAAATAATAGGTAATAAATAATAGACTTCCCCCAATCTCACAGCCCTTCCTTTCGTACTTAACATGCCTATCTGTATTTCATTATTCTTCTTATCTTAATATGTGGACTGCCAGCTTTTATGTGTGTTCCTTTAAACCAGTGCAGGGAGCAATTACGTTCTGCTCTTGTGCACCGTTACGTTTGGGACGACATGGGACGAATAAGTAAACGGCTGCAATTTCTACTCCCATTTTCTTTAGGTGCAGCGGTACCTATTTATCTACTTGCACTTTGACGTGCTTTCGAACTGCTAGGTTGGCAGGAGCAGGGACCGAGCAATGGGAGCTCACCCTGTTGCGGGGATTCGAACCGCCGACCTTCTGATCGGCAAGTCCTCTGTGGTTTAACCCACAGCGCCACCCAAGTCCCTCTTAGATATTTATACACGCCAGTTTTATCCTTCCTCTAAGAAACTTGGAGTGATATCTCCACAACGACCTGCTGCTGTAGACTGGGTTGAGAGAGAATGAGTGTGTGTGTGTGTGTGTGTGTGTGTGTGTGTGTTGGTTTAAAGTCACACAGAGCATTTCATAGTTAGGTGAGGATTTGAACTTAGGCCTGCTAGCCTGACATTCTATAACTGCTGTACCACAATGTGCTCTGTTTTTGGTGTCCCTGCTGTCCCAGAGACCTTTCAAAGTGAAAACTTAAATGGAAAACAACTTATCCTGGTCTGGGTAACAGTGGTTTTCTTCCTTAATATGTCACTTTTGACATGTCACAAGTAACAGCAATACTTCATTCCTCCCCCCCACGAATAAAAATGTGAATAGAAACACTACTCTTCCTTTTGTGGTTGAAAAACCCAGCTGTGACAGTAAACCACAGAATGTGTTTGTACATGTTAGTTGCAAAATGTGGTAGTTGCAAAATGCGTGGTAGGTTAGAGAAGATACCTCAAACCTGCTACTTCCATTCCATCTTTAGTTTTGTAATAAGAGAATGGATTTTGTAAAGTTACGTTTTGGCTTGAATAAACCGTTTTGTTCATTTTTTTTTTAAATGAAAAAAGCACCTAGTTATTGTTATTTTTTTTAACGGCTTGGAAGGAAGTTGAATTTATGAAAAGCTCAAGCACATAAGAAGCTGGGAGGAATACCAAGGGGTTTTGTCATTTTTGGCAGGCATGTCTTCATTAAACCTACTTTGAAGCTTCAGTTACCTGAATTACCATGGCTGGAACGGAGGGGGAAATGGCTAATATTTCTGGAAAATAAAGGAGTGAGTTGGCCATTTTTATTGTTTTTAAACATTTGAGCACATTTCCAGACTTCAGTTTTATCGTCCTGGACAGGTGCTAAGATACACAAGTACAGTGGTGCCCCGCAAGAAGAATGCCTCGCAAGACAAAAAACTCGCTAGACGAAAGGTTTTTCCGTTCGCGATTTGCCTCGCAAGACGAATTTCCCCTATGGGCTTGCTTCGCAAGACGAAAACGTCTCGCGACTTTTTTTTTTTGACTAAAAACAAAGACATGTTTTGTTTATAAAGTTAATTTATTTTCCCTTAAATTTTTGAACTGCTCTTTACAGTATGTGTGACTTTAAAGAGCAGTTAATAAACTGTTGTTGTACCAAATTTGGCTTTGTTTGGACTTTTTTTGACCATAGGAACGCATTAATTGATTTTCAATGCATTCCTATGGGATTTCGTGCTTCGCAAGACGAAAAATTCGCTAAACAACAAAAATTGCGGAACGAATTAATTTCGTCTTGCGGGGCACCACTGTACAAAATTCACGCTTGGTGTGTTGCCACTGTAGAGAGACTGAGAAGTCCAGGCAGCCATTCTCAGGTACCTGGACTCTCTTCCCCCCAAAATATCTTTTTGAAAAGGATGGCAATTACAAGAAAACTGGTGTGTGCGTCTTAGAATATGAACATGAGAGGGGGCCTGCGTTTATATGCAACTAAAAGAAGTGGTCCTAACTGTTGTTATTGTTTAGTTGTTTAGTTGTGTCCGACTCTTCATGACACCCTGGACCAGAGCGCGCCAGGCACTCCTGTCTTCCACTGCCTCCCGCAGTTTGGTCAAACTCATGCTGGTAGCTTCGAGAACACTGTCCAACCATCTCATCCTCTGTCATCCCAGGGGCTTTTCCAGGGAATATTCTCTACTCAGGAGGTGGCCAAAGTATTGGAGCCTCAGCTTCACGATCTGTCCTTCCAGTGAGCACTCAGGGCTGATTTCCTTCAGAATGGAGAGGTTTGTTCTTCTTGCAGTCCATGGGACTCTCAAGAGTCTCCTCCTACACTGTAATTCAAAAGCATCAATTATTCGCCGATCAGCCTTCTTTATGGTCCAGCTCTCACTTCCATACATCACTACTGGGAAAACCATAGCTTTTATTATACGGACCTTTGTTGGCAAAGTGATGTCTCTGCTTTTTAAGATGCTGTCTAGGTTTGTCATTGCTTTTCTCCCAAGAAGCAGGCGTCTTTTAATTTCATGGCTGCTGTCACCTTCTGCAGTGATCATGGAGCCCAAGAAAGTAAAATCTCTCACTGCCTCTATTTCTTCCCCTTCTATTTGCCAGGAGGTGATGGGACCAGAGGCCATGATTGCTCTATAAGACTCACCTTTTCCCTCCTAAAAAGTAAGGGGAAATGTGTGTGCGTCTTATGGAGCGAATGCAGGCTGTGCAGCTATCCCAGAAGCCAGAACAGCAAGAGGGATTGCTGCTTTCACTGTGTAGCGATCCCTCTTGCTGTTCTGGCTTCTGAGATTCAGAATTTTTTTCCTCTTGTTTTCCTCCTCCAAAAACTAGTCTTGTGGTCTGGTGCGTCTTATAGAGCGAAAAATACGGTGGGTTCCCCATTCCTGATGTAAATATTACAATTATTGGATAATGATTGGGTGATATCATATTTTGACAACAGCTGCTCAATCAAAATGCATGCCTGGTCCTGAGATCTAATTTCTGTTTTCTGACAGTATCCTGAATCTGAACCAGTGGTGGGTGCTCTTTGGCAAATATGAATAAGAGAGTGATTGATTTAAATAAAACAGACAGTGATAACGTTATTAGTATTCAGGGTTATTTAAATAAGCAACACATGTCTGATTGCTGTCAGAGGTGAGGTCCTGAAAGATGAACGACTTTTACATACATCTGCACTCTGGCCCTCTTCCTCCATGGAATTCGCATGTAGTATACAACAATGTGCTTCCCTTCTGAACTTTTTTGGGACACGGTATGGCAAGACTGCTGCAGCCTTCATCCAGTCAAATCCCAGATGGATATTGGTTTCAAAGGGAATGATGACTAGCCAGTATGTTAAATATTTTAATTCAGTAAACCTCCTGTTCTCCTTGATGTTTGCTAAAGTTACTCCCAGCAGCTGTAGAAGAGAATGCGTACGAGGAACTGAAGGAGAATCCTGTGTCCTTCCTCCTGTTGCCTGACCCATAAATCTCAGCGCTGAGTAGGCACTTAGCGCCGGGCACTCCTTGCTTTGGTCTGCAGCACCAAATGTTTGATGAGAAGTGTTTGTTGTAGAGTCAGGATGAGCAGAAGGTGGATAGGAATCTACTGGTGGATCTTGGGGATAATTTAAAGGACAGCCCTGTACCTCAGTTGTGCTGACTGAGGGGTTATAACAAATGGCTGAAACTACCCTACACTGCCGCCATGCAAGGTAAATGGACACTGCTGGGAAGATACGGTGCCGCCAGGCCAGGCCAGGCCAGCATATTTCCTTTGCACAACCCTGCAGCAGGGCCGTCTTAAGCATATCCGGCACCATGGTTCAAAGATCCCTCCAGCACCTTTCCCCAGAGTTGCCGACCTTTCCCCAAGCCTCTGCGGGGATCGCTCTCCTCCTGCGGAGGCTTGGGAAGGAAACTACACACCCACCAGCCATATGGTTGATGGGGCACAGTTGGCGGGCGTGCAGGGAAAGGGGAGGCCACCGGCAAAGCTGCCCAGCTCCCCCACTTGCAGGGGCGCCCCTGAGAGGCAAGCGCCCTGGCGCAACGTGCCAGTAAGCCCCATAGGAAAGACGGCTCTGCTCTGCAGCATATACTGGTTGCACCAAATACTGTACCCATGTAAACACTGAACTTGACCCCAGCAACAAGGCACATACACACACACACATAGTGGGGGGAGAGAGAGGAGGCACTTCACACAAAGCAGCCCATCTCCAGAACGCACATAGGAAGGTGAAGCACATAGACAACAGGCTTTGGCTAGAACTCTTAACAGATACTTCGCCCTGGGATTCCAGAAGCAAAGGCTGAAAAGTAAGCACTGCTCCCTCTGCCACAACTCGGAATACCAGGACAGAGCACCCAGCATTGGTGAGCTAGGGGACGAGGCAACTGTGCCACAAGGTATAGCTGCCACAACTGTCTCCAGTCTCCTCCCCAGCCCTTTGTTATATCAGATGCAAGTACCGAGTCTTGCAGAAGCTATATTGCGGCACTGCTCTGTTCTCCCATCAGCCAATAGCAATGTCTCCCACACATGGTGAGCACTTGGCCACCATTCGGAGGTAAAGCTCCCTGAACACCTCGCAGGCAGGTGTTCCTCCAACCATTGCCATTGCCCAGGAGCGCGTTGCCTTGAAAGGACATGGCCTGGGGACCTGGAGCAGTGCGCCCTTGTACACACCCAATTTCATTGCAGTCCCCAGGGTTGCGGGTGAAGGGAATCCCCGGCAGAACTCTCAGGTGGCACTTTTCTTCCTCAGTCTGGGTTCAGGAACTCTGGGCTGCTTCCTATACCCCATTCCATGCAGGCCATGAGGAAGATCCACCCATGGCCAGCAACAGTGTCCACGATGCTCTCACCCAGCAATTGCTGGACTACAACTCCCATCATCCCTGACTAGCTAGGGATGGTGGGACTTGTAGTCCAACAACAGCTGGGGATTCAAGTTTGAGAAACACCAAGGAAGAGAATCGCTCAGGACTAGAGAAAATATTCTGTAATGCTGTTCTTTAATATGGCATACGAACGAGGGGCTACCAATAGTCTGAAATGTCATTATATGGACATATAGAAATAATGCTTGGGAATCTTTCTGTAGCATAATCTCTGTTCTTTGCATTGCACCACTTTATATAATTCTAAGGAATCCTTTTATGTGTATTGCTCTTCCATTTGTCAGTGCTGAGAAGACTGGATGTGAACAGGCAAACGGTCTTTACATTTATAAAGCTCTTAATCTGCCATGTAGTAATGGTTATGAAAGTTCCCTGAAAAGACAACCGCCTTATTTTTGCTACTGTGGGCACAGTATTTTTAAGTGTAACATTGTGCATGTGTCTCCCTTTGCTTTTTATGGCTTGGGTTTTATTTTAAACTATAGCCATGTGGTGCCCTTATTTTCATAGCTCAAGATTCAAATTTGTTATTTTACACTGTGTGGGAAGCTATTTTCATTCCGCCCTGTAAAAAACGTTTGCCAAGTGCTGAGCTTTCATGTAGATTGCCATTTGTTTTTCAATAGGATCCATTTGTAAGAGCCAATCCTCCCACCTCCAGCATGTTCCAGTGAGTGTAGTTGCAAATGGCCTCTCTAGGCCAAACCCTCTCACACTGCTTAGAAAGAATTCAAGAAAGGCATTGTGGTTTCTGTGAATTTGTGCAAAGCTACAGACTTTTCTGCAGTCACTTCCCCCTGTACTGCCCATGGCAGCCTCAACACAAGAGGGGCAAAACCGAGGCATCTCCTTTCAGTGGCCTGCCTGGCCTCACCTGGTGGTTCCCAGTGCTCTCATTGCTGGCATGGTACTAATGACTGGGGAAGAGCCCATAAGAGGATGTGCAGTGCATGGAGCCCCTTGGTCAGTGATATGCATACATTTAGGTAAAGGTAAAGGGACCCCTGACCATTAGGTCCAGTCATGGCCGACTCTGGGGTTGCGGTGCTCATCTTGCTTTATTGGCCGAGGGAGCCAGTGTACAGCTTCCAGGTCATGTGGCTAGCATGACTAAGCCGCTTCTGGCAAACCAGAGCAGCGCACAGAAACGCTGTTTACCTTCCCGCTGGAGTGGTACCTATTTATCTACTTGCACTTTGACGTGCTTTCGAACTGCTAGGTTGGCAGGAGCAGGGACTGAGCAACGGGAGCTCACCCCATCGCGGGACTTCGAACCATCAACCTTCTGATCGGCAAGCCCTAGGCTCAATGGTTTAACCCACAGCACCACCCGCGTCCCTATGCATACATTTATTTGGGCACAAATATGTAATTAAGAAGTGAAAAGAGATACAGATCTGCACTGGAAAGATTCTAAAACCACGAAATATGCAAACTGCAAGCAACCTTGATCATATAACATTAACTTAACAGCAACAATAGCAGAATATGGAATTGGCACTTAATTTAGTTAATGCTAGCACACCTAGGGCTCAGGAATAGCACAAGGCGCCACCTGTTACCTACACACACACACACCATTCAGTTTCTGTATCGTTGCAATTATTAGCGCTCCCTTTTTTGCCCAGTACTATTTCCCGCATGGTTGCAATTTTCTGCATCCGTCAGAAAGTTGAACAACCTGGTATTTTCCTCCTCTTGAAGAATTTATGCTCTCCTTCTGCATTGGGTGGTGCTGTGGTCTAAACCACAGAGCCAGGGCTTGCCGATTGGAAGGTCGGCGGTTCGAATCCCTGCAATGGGGTGAGCTGTTGCTCGGTCCCTGCTCCTGCCAACCTAGCAGTTCGAAAGCACTTCAAAGTGCAAGTAGATAAATAGGTACCACTCCAGCGGGAAGGTAAACAGCGTTTCCGTGCGCTGCTCTGGTTTGCCAGAAGCGGCTTAGTCATGCTAGCCACATGACCTGGAAGCTGTACACCGGCTCCCTCGGCCAATAAAGCAAGATGAGCACCGCAACCCCAGAGTCAGCCATGACTGGACCTAATGGTCAGGGGTCCCTTTACCTAAATGTATGCATATCACTGACCAAGGGGCTCCATGCACGTAAATAGCGTTTCCATGAGCTGTTCTGATTTGCCAGAAGGGACTTAGTCATGCTGGCCACATGACCTGGAAAAACGGTCTGCAGATAAACGCCAACTCCCTCGTCCATTAAAGCGAGATGAGTCCAGAGCTGTCTGTGACTGGACTTAACGGTCAGAGGTCCCTTTACCTTTACGTTCTGCAATGACCGTGTAATGTGCTTGTCGTTGCATATCATAAATAAAATAACAATTGCACTGCAAGCACCCCCTGCAGAGCAGGAACAATGTTGAAGTTCAAGTAATGAGCCTTAGGAACTGTAGAGCAGAAAATTAGCCTGACCTTCAATTATTTGAATTCGAGCTAGGCAGAGAATGCATATGGGTTCTGGATTCACAAAAATAGATTAATGAATAAATTTAGCATTTGTTAATCTAATGTCAGTTTCGTAGGATTTCAGAATCCTATGAATTAAGTCTGTTGCCATGTTTGCTGGCAATACTAAATTGTAGCCTAAAATAAACTTACCTTTGCTCTTTCCACACTCTGGACTATGCTCCAGGTGCTGAAACAAACCAGAAACAAACCAGACTCTGGCTTGCCACTGTATGTAAACCTGGGTTCACATATCTCTCCAGACAAATGAGTGAAAACATACCGCAAGCCCAGCAAAAAGCCAAACTCTGGCATTTTGGTTCCTGGCATATTTCTTCCCCCACACGGCACAGCCAGGAGTGTGTTCATGCTCATTAAACCAAAGTGTGTTTTAAACTATGCAGAGTCAGATTATAATGGTACAATTGGAGTGACTACACTTGCTTGCTGTCTGTCTGTCTGTCTGTCTGTCTGTCTGTCTTTCGGTCTCTCTCGCCTCTAACTCTCCTAGGAGAAGAGTTATGAAGCAAAATGTACAGGCAACCTTCTAAAGCCAGAGGCTACATTTTTGGGCCAGTGAGCACATTCTGAATTTTGATAAAATGCTGTGGTTGCCAGTCACAAAATTGCTGCCATGGGGTCAGTGGGTGGGATAAAGCAACTTGTGCTAACAAGTTCAGTTACTCCGTAGATTTGCCTAATGCCCTTATGACATGGACAGCCTTCATTTTCCTTATAATCCCTAACACGGAATTTGCATTTTTCACAGCTGCCACACACTGGGTCAACATCTTTGTCAGGCTCTCCACTACAACCCTTGTTCCTGGTCAGTCACCGCCAGTTCAGACCCTGTGACACATGTGAAACTGAGAAATTTTGCCCTCACATGCATCCCTTTACACTTGTTCAGATTGGATGGCATTTGCCATTTCCCCGCCCAGTTTGGAGAAATCTTACTGCAGTTCTTCACAATTCCCATTTTGTTTTAACAACCCTGGACAATTTAGCGTCACCCTCAAACTCACTGCTCAGTCCTAACTTTAGAATGTTTATGAACAAGTTAAAAAGCACACGAGCCAATATTAATTATGCAGCTCTTCCCTGCAGACAACTCATCTGTACATACCTCCCTCTCACTCCCCACCCTCTCCCCCATTCTCATAGAGGACACATACAAAAGAAGGGCCTGCCATATAAACCCCCCAAAATCACAAGGGTCATTGGTGATTCCTGTGCTAAGCAATTTTCGTGAACCAGCATGGCTGCTTCTGTTTTTCAGTGTTTTTCAATGAGCTTTCAAGTCAGAACAGTTGATGAGTGAGTTGCTTGGATAGCAGGCTGTAGCTATCGGGCCCGAGGTCTTAAAAAGTGGATGTTTTTAACCCCCTTTTAGTGGTGGCCCCAGCCCACCTTAACCTGGCTTTGAAGCTATGATTTACCACTGCGGAAACCAGTCCATTGGATTGTCTTCGTGACTTGCACCAATGCCTTTTTAAAATGGTGGTAAACATCCTTTTGCCCCCAGTTTCACCCTTCAGTGTTTCTGGCAATTTCAGCCACTTGGACTCCTGTGTCTCAAAAGAAACACGTCTCAGGTATCACATTAATTAGATTGGTATGAGATTATGGCTTACAAATTGCTGTTTTTGGATACAGATTCCTTATCCATTTTAAACTTCAGCAGTTAGCGTGTAATAATATACCATAGTAGTCAACTTCTTGCAGAAGAGTAGGCAAAAAAATGTTTATTAAAATAGATTGCAATCCCAGAAGCAGGAAATTTAATATTATTAATAAAAACAGGTGGCATTATTCGGAATGTTTTCACTATATACCACTTCATTCATAACACAGTATTTAAAAGGCCCTGCTTGTGTTTTTTGTCTCAATATAGCATAAATCTTTTTCTCTGCGGAATTGTTATCTGTAATGGAAAGAGTAGCTCAAATTAGCACCACGACGGGGTTCAGGGCAAAGAAAAGTGTTCTTGTAGCTATGGCAAGTTATGACAAGATACTGCTTCCCTTTTCTGTTGCATATGTTGGGTCTGTAGAGGGACAGTGGGGCCAGGCAAGGGAAACCTGTGGCCCTTTAGGGCTACAACACCTATGAGCCATAGAATCATAGAATAGTAGAGTTGGAAGGGACTCTGGTGGTCATGTAGTCCAACCCCCTGAAATGCAGGAATCTCAACTAAATCATCCACAACAGATGACCATCCAACCTCTGCTTTAAAAACCGCCTAGGAAGGAGAGTCTGCCACCTTCTGAAGGAGTCCGTTCTACTGTCGAACAGCTCTTAACAGCCAGAAAGTTCCACCTGATGTTGAGTCAGGATCTCCTTTCTTGTAACTTGAATCCATTGGTCCTACCCTCCAGAGCAGGAGAAAACAAGTTTGCTCCGTCTTTCATGTGACAGCCCTTCAGATATTTGAAGATGGCTATCATATCTCCTCTCCTCGTTTCCAGGCTAAATATACCCAATTCCCTCAACTGTTCCTAATGAGACTAGGTTTCCAGAACTTTGATCATCTTGGTTGCCCTCCTCTGCACACCTTGCAGCTTGTCAACATCCTTCTTAAATTGTAGTGCCCAGAACTGGACGCAGCATTCCAGGTGTGGTCTAACCAAGGCCGAAAAGAGTAGTACAGTCATACCTCATGTTACGTTTGCTTCAGGTTGAGCGTTTTCCAGTTGCGTCCCGCGGCGACCCAGAAGTACCGGAAAGGGTTACTTCCAGGTTTTGATGCTCACGCATGCGCAGATGCACAAAATGATGTCACACGCATGCGCAGAAGTGGTGAATCGCAACCTGCTCATGTTGTGAATGGGGCTCTGGAACGGATCCCGTTTGCAACCAGAGGTACCACTGTACTGTCACTTCCCTTGACCTGGACGCTATGAAGGGTTTTGTTTTTTTCTGCAGCAGAGCCTTTTCTTAAAAGAGATGTGGTTCCATTGTTCAAAAAATTAATGGGTTCAAGATGAAGCCACAGGGAGAGCACAATAAGGCAAGGTGTGTAGGTATAATGAAACAACACACCTTGACAAGATACCCACATTCTTCAGTGCAGGCCCATTCTTAATTGGCCCACCAAGGGATCCAGAGATCTTGGCCTTGTATGTCAGGCTAATGTAAATTGAACATAAGCAAAGAGGTTTCAAGATTGTCCTGCCATGATTGCAACAGGAAGCAAAGTATGATTTGGACCTTGCTTTGAGGTTTCCTAACAAATGTCTAAGTGGCGTCGTGCTAGATCTTTCATTTATTCCTGAGAGAATTCCTCATTAAGGTTTTTCAAGCCTGACCAGATTACGTCACTTTCCCTCTCCTCTCATTCCTTGCCCACCCTTTCTCGTTCTCCTCTTTATTCGCTCACACCCCTTGTTCTTTTAAAGAGTTGCGCTAGTCCAAGGAGTTGTGCTTTGAGCCAGCAGCTGCATTAATGATGCTTGCTGATTGCTTCATTCTACACACACACACACACACAGACACGGTCTTTGAAGTGCGCTCAGGTCTCAGGCTTTAGTTCAAAGGTCACTTTGTTTATTTATGCAAAGCTGGTTCATCTGTGAAATGGGACTTTCAAGGTCCCTGACATCAAAAGCGCCAAAGCCAGCCACAAGCCAGTCATTGCAGGGACTGGCATTGTCCCATTACAAATCTGAACTACTATGTGGACTGCAGAGAAATGCAAGGGTTGTGTTTTTAACTGAATAAACGAATCCTGACCAGAATCTGTTGCTAGCTTAAACCACATTGCTCACTGCTGTCTAAAGCAAAGATCTTATGAAAGCCAAGTACAAATCTTTCTGTTCCAGACTCGGGAATAGCTTATAAACTTTTTTTGTTCAGATTTATCCAAAACCAAACATGTTGTTTTTTCCTGTTCAAAACAGCAAGCAAAATACCTGACAATATGACGCATACCCCCCCAACAGTTCTCCGATGAAAATAGTAACATCCTATTCCATCATCATCATCATCAACAACATCTTTTTAAAATAAAAAAAAATTCCTTCCAGTAGCACCTTAAAGACCAACTAAGTTAGTTCTTGGTATGAGCTTTCGTGTGCATGCACACTTCTTCAGATACACTGAAACAGAAGTTGCCAGATCCTTCTATATAGTGAGAAGGTGGGGAGGGGGGGTATTACTCAGAAGGGTGGTGGGAATGGGTGATTGGCAGATAGCTGAGATGAGCCTGTTGACGACTCTTAACGACTGCAATAGGTCTTACAGGAAAAGGCAAGGGGTAGGGGTGAGAAGGTGAAAAATGGCTTAGTCATGTATAATGAGATAAGAATCCAATGTCTCTGTTCAGACCAGGTCTCTCCATGGTTTTATTTTGACTATAGCAGACCAACACGGCTACCTATCTGTAACTGGAACATCTTTTTACTATTTATACCCCGCCCATCTGACTAGGTTGCCCCAGCCATTCTTGGTGACTTCCAGCATATATAAAAACATAACAAAATATTAAACATTTAAAAGCTTCCCTATACAGGACAGCCTTCAGATGGCTCTGGGGTCAGATGACTCCATACCCTCCCAACATTTCTCTGATGAAAATAGGGACATCCTAAGGAAAAGCGGGACATTCCAGGTCCAAATCAGAAACTGGGATGGCTTCTGTAAATCCAGGACTGTCCCTGGAAAATAGGGACACTTGGAGGGTCTTGTGCATCTTGGAGGGACAGCCTATAGAGACCCTTGCTTGTGAGTGCACAATGCTCAGATCTGTGTGAGGTCTCCTTGCAGGATCCCTGTCAGTGGGCCTGGGCCAGTAAAGGGTAGGTTTTGCTCCAGCCGCAATACTCTTAAGTATAGTGTGTTCCTTTCCCCCATAGGAGTGAATAATAATAATTTATTATTTATACCCCGCCCATCTGGCTGGGTTTCCCCAGCCACTCTGGGCGGCTTCCAACAAAACACTAAAATACAATAACCTATTAAACATTAAAAGCTTCCCTAAACAGGGCTGCCTTCAGATGTCTTCTAAAAGTTTGGTAGTTATTTTTCTCTTTGACATCTGGTGGGAGGGCGTTCCACAGGGTGGGTGCCACTACCGAGAAGGCCCTCTGCCTGGTTCCCTGTAACTTGGCTTCTCGCAGCGAGGGAACCACCAGAAGGCTCTCGGCATTGGACCTCAGTGTCCGGGCAGAACGATGGAGGTGGAAACGTTCCTTCAGATATACTGGACCGAGGCCGTTTAGGGCTTTAAAGGTCAGCACCAACACTTTTAATTGTGCTCAGAAACATACTAGGAGCCAGTGTAGGTCTTTCAAGACCGGTTTTATATGGTCTTGGCGGCCGCTCCCAGTCACCAGTCTAGCTGCCGCATTCTGGATTAGTTGTGGTATCCGGGTCACCTTTAAAGGTAGCCCCACACAGAGCGCATTGCAGTAATCCAGGCAAGAGAGAACCAGAGCATGTACCACTCTGGCGAGACAGTCTGGGGGCAGGTAGGGTCTCAGCCTGCGTACCAGATGGAGCTGGTAAACAGCCGCCCTGGACACAGAATTGACCTGTGCCTCCATGGACAGCTGAGAGTCCAGAATGACTCCCAGGCTGCGCACCTGGTCCTTCTGGGCACAGTTACCCCATTCAGGAACAGGGAGTCCTCCACACCCGCCCGCCTCCTGTCCCCCAAAAACAGTACTTCTGTCTTGTCAGGATTCAACCTCAATCTGTTAGCCGCCATCCATCCTCAAACCGCCTCCAGACACTCCAGAATGGCAGCCATTAGCTGATATGGGAGAAAGTAAAGGCTTGCACCCAAGTACACCATTACTGCTGCTGAAGACCAGCGCTCCCCTATCTGTACAACAGCAGCTATATGGGCCACTCCGCTCATTTGCATAAGGCAGGCACCCTCAACTCGGCCCTCCAGCTGTTTTGGGACTACAGTTCCCATCATCCCTCACCACTGCACTGGTCCTGCTAGCTAGGGATGATGGGAGTTGTAGTCCTAAAAATTTGGCTGATGGGCCAAATTTCAGGATGCCTAGCATAAGGCATTACAAGATTGATCTCCTTTGTCCCCTTCCAGGTGTGGAGGGTTCTGCAGCAGATTGTTCCAGGATGAGGTCCTCTTCTGGACAACAAGCAAAAGTGCAGGCAGAGCTATTCTCAACGATATTCCCTTGGGCTTTTTTGCACAATCTCTTCCAGAGCAGGATTAGTTAGGGACTACTTTGGAATCTCCTCTAGGGCGTTTCTTTCTTTCTTTGCTGCCCTCAAACTTGGGAGTCTTCTCGCCTCCAAAAGTGGCACCGAGATTACTGGCTTTGTCGCTATATCCTCCAGAATGAATGGATAAACCATAATATTTTTTTGATAGCCTGTGACCCTGGTACGAAGCCACATTGGCCAGTGGTAATGAGTAATTTTCTCCCACACACGTATACATGGGCTTAAGTATGTATACTACTAATCATCATAATAATAATAATATCCATTTTGAGGCTATAATCTTCACGTTTTTTTGCTTAATTTGGGACCAGGAGTGCTCAAATTTAATGACTAGAAAAGATTCATAACTTTTGAAAGCGTGGCTGAAAAGGTGCAGATCAGATATTACTGTCAAACCTCTTCTTACATCCGCCTCTGCTTGTGTCCATTTCGCCCAACGTCCGCTGCAAACCCAGAAGCAACTGGCGGGTTTGCCGCCATCTGCGCATGGGCAGGAGCGGTGACCACCTTTCATACATGCGCAGAAGTGGGCAATTGCCGCCTGCACCTGCGCACAATGCTGCCTCTCCCAGCGACCCGTTTCAACCTCTGGATGGACCTCCGGAATGGATTATAGTCACAGGTAGAGGTTCCACTGTACTTTTGATTTTAATTGTGGATAAAATTGTTCATAAAGGCCAAAGTGTGGTATGTGTTCATAGAGGATAAAGTGTGTTTAACATATACTAAAATTTTCTTCATTAAGCCTGCTATCTGATACTGATCAATTATATCTCTGTTGAGGTAGCATTCCTGGTGTAAATCAATAGCGCTACTCCAGTCAGCAGCCTGCCTTCCGAATATGTAGACCTCTAAATGTCAACACCATCTTAAAGCTACTCCTTATTGACTGCCAACAAGACTTGATAATTTCAATATGTTCCTCGACATCATCTATTCATCTCAGATGGTAATGACCACCCCATTTTTAGCACCTGGCCCATACACTACTACTGGAGAAGTTAACCACCTGCTAGCCTACTCATCGATTTCTTATGGATACAAGGCCAGTTGAAGATGCTTAGCTGGCTGAGGTCTAAGATGTGGATGGACTAGGATGTTCACATATGAAGTACAGTATAGAACAACAAAGGTCCGTATAGTAAAAGCTATGGTTTTCCCCGTAGTGATGTATGGAAGTGAAAGCTGGACCATAAAGAAGGCTGATCTCCGAAGTATTAATGCTTTTGAATTATGGTGCTGGAGGAGACTCTTGAGAGTCCCATGGACTGTAAGAAGATCAAGCCTCTCCATTCTTCAGGAAATCAGCCCTGAGTGCTCACTGGAAGGACAGATCCTGAAGCTGAGGCTCCAATACTTTGGCCACCTCATGAGAAGAGAAGACTCTCTTGAAAAGACCCTGATGTTGGGAAAGATGGAGGGCACAAGGAGAAGGGGACGACAGAGGACGAGATGTTTGGACAGTGTTCTCGAAGCTACCAGCATGAGTTTGACCAAACTGCGGGAGGCAGTGGAAGACAGGAGTGCCTAGCGTGCTCTGGTCCATGGGGTCACGAAGAGTCAGACACGACTAAACGACTAAACAACAACAACAACAACAAAACATAACATCAACACAGTTGCTCTAAGACCAAGCCAAGCAAGCCACCAGATGATTCCAGGCAATTCATCTGTTGCCTTTTCTGTAGGAAGTATGGCTGTAGGAGGATTTGGGGCAAGGATAAGGATCTGGTTAACCCTTACCTCCCCAACACACATTCTTTCAACAAGGACAGGGATTTCTGCTGTCCTCTCAAATCCCCCTCCCCCCCCATTTCTCTTCTAATTTGCACATGGGATTCAACTAAGATATATCGATTTTGTAATGTTAATTCTGGCGTATTAAGCTTTGTCCTCAGGGTATTCTGGAGTCTTTGCTTTCTTCCTGTTAGTTTTCAGTGGAAGTCAAAATTTATCTATTTAGCAGAATTTTATTGCTTTTCCTAGCAGGGTTCTTTGTGACTATGTGGAATTCAAGGGAGAAAAATCTCTTCTCAGCTATAGCAAAAAAGAAGAAGCAATGAACAAGCTGGTGCCTCCATTATACTGCCACTAAAGCTATGGAAAGTTTGTTGCTCGCCAGAAAGGACAGCTGGTTTGCCTTTCTGTAAGGCCTGCATTTGCAGCTAAATCTGCCATTCTTTGTTTTGCAATAAACTGATGAAATTCAAAGGCAGAAGAACTAGAAACCAACTACAGAGAGTGCACTAGAAAATGTAACGTGAGCCTCAAACAAAAAACAAGCAAACACCTCAATTAACATAACATTAGGGAAACAACCAATTCTGCAAACATGGTTTCTGAATGTTAAGCACAAAGTTATTGCAGCTCTTCACATTGGTTGATCTGCTCTGTTTGTTTTTCTTCAAGTTCTAGGATCTAGGCGTCACAAGTGTGGCAATTGCATCAGTTTCAATCAGGGCATCAGTGGAATCTCTTGAGATACCACCCTGAAAACGCATCCCATTATCCCAGCTGCCAAAATGAGTAATGAAAACATGCAAGTGTGAATGTTTGCTGTTGTGCATTTTGTTCCGACCATGTAATAGCCCCTTTCCCCAACCCTTTCATACGCCTCTTACCAGTTCCCACACCCAGAGCTTTCTCACCAAAACCATCTAAGGAGCTTTGCACATGGCTAGCCACCTTCTTCTGCATGCATATAACTCACTAGATTGGTCTGTATGGTTGGGCTTTCTGTGGGCCCAACCAGGTGTGCCTCTGAATGCA
Organism: Podarcis liolepis; assembly: GCF_965112155.1. Taxonomy (NCBI): domain Eukaryota; kingdom Metazoa; phylum Chordata; class Lepidosauria; order Squamata; family Lacertidae; genus Podarcis; species Podarcis liolepis. The sequence goes on from NC_139556.1 coordinate 9,176,082, forward strand.
TATTTAAGCACAGATTCTGTCTTACCTGCAATACTTTGCTTTCAATGGAACACTGGGGTGAGCATCCAGGTGCTACTCCGTAGCGTCAAATATTCCTGACGAGTCAGGAAACAAAAGCAGTTATTTCCGCTGCATCGTTGTTACAGGTGAGCAATTTTCCTCCCCCCCCCAAAAAATGAACAACTTGAGCTTTTTGGGGGGGAGGGGGGAGCCAAACAATGAGTTCACACCCTCCCTAAAAAATCTGGGGACAGCTAAACTAAATTTGGGGGCGCTGGGTGGATCGTTGCACCCCATATGCATATGCTAAAGACGGCCCTGTCCAGGTGTTTATCTTGATAGGGATTAGAATGCACATTTGCATTTTCATCCAAGTGAACATTCAGTTTGATAGCAAGGAAGTGAAGGATAGGCAGCCAGTTTAATTAGATGCATATTAGCAACAGCATCTTTTCAAGTTCCTGGGAAAAAGGGGTAGTAGCTGTGGTTTGGAAAATGCACGCATGAAAACTCATAATTTCTGATTTACTGTGCTGCTTTAAACTGTGAAGGGCTTCAAGTAGATCACAATAAGCCAGAGTATTTGCCCAATACAGAAGGCTTAATGTGTTTTAGAGCTCTTTAACTTTGTGGGCTGAGGATGGGAAGAATGATGTTTGGGGAAAGCATGAGGCAGCTTTATAAAATGATGTCGTCGTGAGTTGGATTGGCATTATTTCACACAATGTGTAATGCACATGGAATTCCCTACTATGTTTCCTTAAAAAAAGATTTAAAAAACTGAGGGAGGGTGCACCCTAATTCCACACACTTTTCACATGAAAGGAAGACCACTAAAAATGTTTAGGGAAATACTTTAAACAACACTAGGTCTCTTGATGGCAGAGAGCTGCTGCTTTGGGATGGCCTTTTTGTTGTTTTGTAGCAAATATGTGGAGATATTAGCCTTTGCCTCATTCTTCCTCCGCCTCTCGTTCCACATGATGTCATTGACTGGCTGGCTTCCAAGTAGTGGTGGGAGACGCCAGCTGGGGAGCCCTCAAGGGAAGAAGGCTCATAGCTCGGAGGTTGGTGGTGGGACGACGAATGGTCAGAGGGAGAAGATGGAGAAGACTGGGAGGAGGAGGTGTCGGGAGCTGTAGAAGTAACCAGGTTTTGTGAGCGGGAGGAGTCTGTGCCAGAGGGAGGAGCAGAAGCAGAGGCAAAAGTGGAGGCTGGAAAGCAGGGGGAGCAAGAGGCAGGGATGAATCAGGCTGGTGAAGAAGCTGGGGGGGGGGTCTCCCTCTCCTGCTGTGACCAGCTCCCCTTCTCCCCTCATGTCTCCCAGAACCCGCAGAGGTATGAAGAGGGCGGGACAAAGACAGGCATGGCGGCATAGTCTCAGATTGCTAGGGAAGGACCCAGGGGAGGAGGGAATTTAAGACAGCTGTGGGAAAGTAGGGACCTTAGTCCCCATAACTGCCTCATAGGGGCAGTGTCTACCAGGAGGAGTTGTTGTGCTCTCTAGGCCTAGCCTCCTGAGTCTACCTTGTTTTCTTGAAAAAGCCCATGGAACTACAGTAGAGAAACAGAGACAGACAAAAACACAGAGAGATCGTGGACAGAAAAACAGAGCAACACCAAGCTTTGTGGGAGCTTTGATCTAACTCGGGGTGCTTTGTTGACTTAATGGCTCAACATGGATAAGGATAAACTCACTCCAAATCACCATGATTCACTGCAATATTTAGCCTCAGTGCACACATAGTATTTACTGTGGTTTCCTATGAGACTTAAGCCATCACAGGTGGTTGTTGTTGCTGGATCTGCCTGTCCCGAGACAATGGGGTGTTCCTCCAGGGATGAAGTCAAACTGCTGTGTTAGCAGCACCAAAGTGACCTCCCTGGGGCACAGATCTGGGCAGTGTGTATGGAGGTCCTGGGCTGCAAGGAAGACAAGACCACCCCCTTCTCGGCTTTGCCGATGTGGTCCCAAGGAAAGCAGAGTGATGTGTTTGACACCAGCTTGGCTGAAAACGTTTCTAGAAGGAGACGTACAAGGAGCCATCCAACCACCTTAGGGACTCCAGATTTGTGTAGGGCTTACTCTTTAGCTTCTTCTTCTCCCAAAGACTTTCTCACGTATGAGTGTAGCCGCAAGGCAGCTGAGGTTTAGGGATCAGAGTTTTCCTTCCCAGGCTGACAAGTAGGATCCAGGAAACACAATGTTGTATTTTATGAGAAAGCGTGTTCTCCTTCATGGAGAGCACGTGTTGCGGTGGGGGCCGCCAGGACACTCCAAAGTTGGGGGGCGGGCTAATTGATCGTTGGCCACTGATGCGATTGGGGCTTCCCTTGTTGTTGGGAAGAAGTTAATGTTGTCATTTATTGATTGACAGCCAGAAATAGTAAAACTCCTTGCACGAGGCTAGGGCTTCCTCTTTTCGCCTGTGCATCGGATTGCCCGTCCCTCCCTCCCTAGAATAGGGTTGTTCGCTTTGACCTTGCTATGCCTGTCATGGGGTCGTCTGCTTTGGAGCGGGGGCCTGGTAGGAATTTTGTCCATCTGGCTGATTGGCTGGGGCCATTTGGTTTTTGCCTACTGCGTAGCAAATCGTCACAACTTGTAAGGTTCGCGGTTAGGCATTAGTTTATGGTTTGGTTGGTTGAGGGGCATGGATTGGCTGTGCCTGCCCCTCTAATGCTGCTGCTGCTGCAAGGGATTCCGTTAAAGGAATCGGGGGCTAACTATTGCTTGTCCACTCTGTCAAGGGGGCTCGGGCCACTGCAAGAGGTCCTGGTTGCATTTGGGGTGAGGGCAGGTTCCCTGCTCCGTTGTAACCCCCAAGTGTATTCCCCCATTCTGACTTTCGCATCGCACGGAATGTCAGTCTGTCCCCCATGGTGGGGGCAGATAGTCGCAACCAATGCCTACGCAACCACTAACAAATTTGTATTTTAATAAAGTTGTGACCAAAATTATGCCAAAAATCTTAAACAAAAACTTCTGTGTGATGTGTGAGTTATTGGGGTGGATCTGGGGACCTCGACACACAACAATCAGCTGATCCCACCTCCACAATCATTTATTCCATTTAAAAAACCCCAAACTGCTTGACTGAGATTTGCATTGAGTTCCTTTTCCTAGGAATCTGTTATGATAACTGAACTAACAGAACAATGTGCAAAGTTACTTTCATGGGGAAACACCATACTTCTCAATAACTATGAGCACCTTCTGAAACGTTCTGGGGATTTCAAGGAAGTCATCTTGCTTGTCATACAGGCACAGATAAATCCATGAATTTGACAACTGCTCCCTTGTCTTTAAGCTGATCCAATTATATAGTGCAAAAGTCTACTGCATGCAAACTGATTATGTTTCAGTTGCTACTGTGACCAATAAATATGTGTAATTGTCCGTATACAGTGCTGCAAAATCAAAATTGATTTCATTCCCTTCTTGCAGTGATTTAAATCCATCCACCCTGTAAATGAGCATAAAAGTTAGATTGTACATTTCTTTATTTTTATGCAGCAACAGTGTTCACCTTCTCTACATTTCAGCAGTCACCTCTGGCACAATCCCTCCTCCCCCACTCCACCAAATTCTGGCCTTCCCCTGCCATGATGTTTTCTGAAACCCTTCTGTTCCATATATTCACCTTATCTGCATTTTTAATTCACCCACGCCCATTCTTCAAACTTTTTATTTTTGGGGGAGAGCTTTCCTGATTCTTGCATGCAGCTCCACAGTTTGAGGATTTGGCTGGATAACGAGCAGCGATCTTCAAAGGATCTGGCGCATTCACAGCAATTTGGTTCACATGAAAGGCTTGGCAGCCTGTCAAGTGCAGCTGAGAATGCCAATTAGTTGGTGTGCATGAGTGGAGTTGGGGGCGGGAGGGGGCTGCACTCTGGTGGGCATACTGTAACATGAGGCTGGAGACAAAAGAGGGGAGTCCAGCCTTGCTATACAGGGCTGGGCAGGATTAAGTTCTAATTGACAAAACCTCTGCTTAAAATCTGCAAGGAAGTCCTGTGGGCATTTAATGGATCTTTTTACTGTCTTCCCCTGTAGGATTTCAGGGCTCGGCGCTGCGTTTTCAAAATCCTCGTTTCCAGTATATTGTTGCCATATGTCGGTTTGCTTTGCTACTAGCTACCTGTAACAAACAGCTCCAAATATACCCCGAATGGTTCCTTATAAATTTCTTTTTGGGTTGCAGAAACTTGCAATGGTAAAATCTGCAAGCCATTTCCAGTTTTGAGAAGTGAAGTAGGCAGAACTCTGCTGCTCTGTGTTGGGAGCATGTAGATGGAGTGTTTTCCAGAGCATCCTCAAGAACGCTAGGCCATTGTATCTTTGGTTGCTTGTTCTTCCTTTTAGAACCTCCACTGCATCCTGATTTTAGAAGGACAAAGTACAAGATGCAGGTCTTGTCAGAGTTGCCCTTGCGTGGGACATACAGAAGGGTAGACTGAGGCACCAGTTACCTAGTCAGCTCACTAGGCTCAGGAGCAGTCGGCATGTCTGTGTTGGTGCCACAGAGATGGCCTAAAAACAGTAGCAGCCATCCCCCTTACCAAGATGGAACAGAGCAGGGGGACAGCAACAATGGGGTGGTGCTTTCTTTTATGCATAAGGATAGTAATTTATTACATGCACATCCTGCCTTTTCTGGGGAGCTCAAAGTAACATACATGGTTCCCCACGTTATCCTCCCAACCACCTGTGAAATACTGTATTTTTCACTCCAAAAGATGCACCAGACCATAAGGCGCACCTAGTTTTGGGAGGAGGAAAACAAGAAAAAATTATTCTGAATCCCAGAAGCCAGAACAGCAAGAGGGATCTGGCTTCTGGGATACCGTGTGGCTGTTCTGGCTTCTGGGATAACCGCGCCAAGCCTCTTCAGGGCAGCGGGATGAAGGCTCCCCCTGCCCGAAGAGGCCGCACACGGCTAAGGCAGAAGCCAGGACGGCGCATCGCTGAAAGGGCGCTGCGCAGTTCTCCCTCTCTGAGAGGGAGAACTGCATAGCACCCCTTCAGCAAAGCTGGAGAAGGAACAGAAGGAGCCCCTTCTGTTCCTCCTCTGGCTTCCAGGACAGGCGCTGCGCAGAGAGGGAGAGCTGCGTAGCACCCCTTCCACGAAGCGGAAGGAGGAACAGAAGGGTCTCCGTTCCTCCTCCCGCTTCGCTGAAGGGGCGCTGCGCAGCTCTACCTCTCTGCACAGCGCCATTCACTCCATAAGACGCACTCACATTTCCCCTTACTTTTTAGGAGGGAAAAAGTGCATCTTATGGAGCGAAAAATACGGTAGGTCAAGCTGAAAGGTGGTGAAGTAGCCAAGGGTCACCGAGAGAGTGTTATGTCTGAGCAAGGATTCGAAGCGAGGTCTCCCCACACCTTGTCTAATACTCATAAGCACAACAACATCTGCTTTGTCCTCAATACAGTAACATTCAGCACTGATGCTTTCCCTTCGCCACAGCTTTTCCCCACTGCTGGTCTCCCAAACGGTTTCATTGGCTCAAATAAGCACAGATTTATAGAAAGGCACCATGTAAGCTTCAAAATAAATAAAGCAGTTTTTCACTTCCTGGATTTTTCTGAATTCTGTGAAATGTTGCCTCCAACATGGCCGGTTCCCAGAAGTCTCAGTTGCCTCCTCAGCTATAATTTTGATTTATGCCATCATTTGCAAGGAGTGTAAAACAGTTCCATCTCCTCCTTGGGAACGCCAGTCGGTAAACATAAACAAAAGGGCTTTGGTTCGCTATTAATGGAAGCATTAATTAATCTCCCATCATGTTAGTAGCCAGCTGAAAAGCTAAAAAAACAGGAAAGAAACTGAACTGGCAGCAGGTAGCAAAAACATATTCAGCGTGTTGGAATGTGCCATTTAATTCAGTTCCTGCAAAAGCACAGCTGCGTTCCAGTTCAGATGCTGCTTTATGATGTTTTAAACTGTTCCTCCTTTCCCTGTCGTTGAATCTAGATGATGCAAGTTCAGGAAGAGAGAGTCTAGCACCCGAAGTTCCCAATAGTGAATCTGAAGATCATTCTGGAAAGCTCTGGGGTAAGCAAAGACGCATTCAATTTTACTAGCTATGTTATGGCTAGAGGATAAGAAGACGGAACACATTTCCAGTTAACAGGGACTTCGCTGGCAAGATATTATTCCTGTGGAACAAACACATATTGCAGCCAAATAGACTTCGACTGATTTTTTTTAATGTAGTTAAGATTTATTATTGTAAATAATTACCGTATTTTTCGCCCTATGGGACACACTTTTCCCCCTCCAAAAATGAAGGGGAAATGTGTGTGCGTCCTATGGGGCGAATGCAGGCTTTCGCTGAAGCCTGGAGAGCGAGAGGGGTCGGTGCGCACCGCCGGGCTCCCAAGGCTTGCGGACAACAGTCTGCAGCCCGAAACCTGGGGAGCGCAGTGGAGCGCGCCCCGGGCTTCGGGCAGATTTCTGCAAGCCTGGGGAGACGGGTGGGAGTTCCTGCCGGGCTCCCAAGGCTTGCGGATAGCAGCCTGTTCTGGGGGCTGGGGTCGGGGGAAACTCGGGCTTCCCCAGCCCCCCGCCTGGGGGGGGGATAATTTTTTTTCTTTATTCCCCCCCCCAAAAAAACCCCTAGGTGCGCCCTATGGGCTGGTGCGCCCTATAGGGCGAAAAATATGGTAGCTGATGCTAATCTTCCTTTTGACAGTTCGGGTGGCCATTTCAATGTCTGACCATTTTAACGGCATCATGCTCGCACCTTGTATTTTTGGCCGAATCTGCATTCTCATATTTCAAACTCTCCTTGCCAAAATATCTGCATTGTTGCAATAGGGTGATCTTTCTTTCTATCTGTATTTTCGTGACACTTTAACCTGTAACATCAGTTCACCTCTGTGTCTTGTTTAATCGACTCTTTAAACAACCTTGAAGTTTCTAACCCATGATGCACTGCAGTAATAAGGTAAACAGAGAGGGACAAATACTTCAAGACTATTTACCTAAGCTGAGTAATTGTTTAAATTGGTGTGCAATCAATACCTGCTACAGTTCAAACTGACAGCTGAGTTTTCCACACACACACAAAAACAACACAAAAATATGAGAGACACTATTGCAAAGTGGAAATCCTCCAGCTGGTTTTGCAGATAACTAAGAACCACCACACGCTCCGCAACGTAACATCTGTGTTTGCTGTCTGTTTTCTCTTAGAAACACTTGTTTTTAAAATAGCACAACAGATTTTATAAAGTCAAGTCATGGCATGAGCAATGGAATAAAATGTAATAATGCTACTCTGAACTAGAAAAACAATCACAACTTTGTATTTCTAAATGTTATCCTTTGCTTTTGTCAGATATTTTGCATATATACAGGGATCTAACAGCTAGTCAGGAAACACATATGGCATACCATGTTAGCACACGGCATCTTTTAGTTGTTTTAATTATTTGGCTTCCCATGATCTGGGCTAAACAATGGGGGTGAAGACGCTCCTTCAGGGACACTGGGCCAAGGCCATTTAGGTCAGCACCAACACTTTGACTTGTGCTCAGAAACATACTTTGAGCCAGTGAAGATCCTTTAGGACCGGTGTTAGCGTATTTTTTGCTCTATAAGACTCACTTTTCCCTCCTAAAAAGTAAGGGGAAATGTGTGTGCGTCTTATGGAGCGAATGCAGGCTGCGCAGCTATCCCAGAAGCCAGAACAGCAAGAGGGATTGCTGCTTTCGCTGCACAGCGATCCCTCTTGCTGTTCTGGCTTCTGAGATTCAGAATATTTTTTTTCTTGTTTTCCTCCTCCAAAAACTAGGTGCGTCTTGTGGTCTGGTGCGTCTTATGGATCGAAAAATACGGTATAGGGTCCTGGCGGCCACTCCCAGTCAGCAGCCTGGCTGCCGCATTCTGGATTACAAAGCAAATTCCCAGGGATGTGTAGTGGAACACTTGAAAAAAGAAGATGAAATACGAGGTGCTTTGTACAAAAATCCTTTGACCCCTTTGGTCTAGCTAGCAAAGCGTCAGCAAATTATACAGATTTTGGAGCAGGTGTTTACAGAAAAGAAAGATAACTCCCCCTTTCATTGCCTTTCTTTCTTTCTTTCTTTCTTTCTTTCTTTCTTTCTTTCTTTCTTTGTTAACTTGGCATCCTTTCTTTTCCCCACCCCCCAATGTGCATTCCATTTTTTTTCCTGGGGGAGAAATTTCACAGCTGTTTGATCTGGCTTCAGTGTAACATACAGAGAAATGGAGAGCAGCTTAGGTGAGGCAGGTAATCACTTTACCTATTTGAGAGAGAGAGAGAGCGCAAGTACACTCAAAAGTATTGCTTTCCTTTCTGATTGTTGTGAGCAAGATGAGTACTACTACTACTACTACTACTAATATTTTATTCATATCCTGCCCTCCCCAGCCAAAGCCAGGCTCAGAGCGGCTAACAACAGTAAAAATAGCACAGTTTACATAAAATCACAGTCAATTAATTGAAATACAGTCTAAAATCAATTCAGAATCAAATTAATGGCAACCATTGGGCTAGAGTTCTATGAGGATTACCAAAGGAGGGGGTCAGGCTGTGCCCTGGCCAAAGGCCTGGTGGAACAGCTCTGTCTTGCAGGCTCTGCGGAAAGATGTCAAGTCCCACAGGGCCCTAGTCTCTTGTGACAGAGCGTTCCACCAGATCGGGGCCACGGCCGAAAAAGCCCTGGCTCTGGTTGAGGCCAGCCTAACCTCTCTGTGGCCTGGGATCTCTAAGATGTTTTTATTTGAAGACCGTAAGGTCCTCCGTGGGACATACCAGGAGAGGCGGTCCCGTAGGTACGAGGGTCCTAGGCCGTATAGGGCTTTAAAGGTTAAAACCAGCACCTTGAACTTGACTAAACTTGACTAGGGCAGAAACGAGGAGAGGATGGGAGGAGGCAAACTACAGACCATGGATTACATGTTGGAGGCAACACTAAGTAAGCCAGCAAAGTTAGCTATTACAGAGTTACCTGTTCTCGGGATTTCATTGAACAGTGATACCTCGGGTTAAGAATTTAATTCGCTCTGGAGGTCTGTTCTTAACCTGAAACTGTTCTTAACCTGAAGCACCACTTTAGCTAATGGGGCCTCCTGCTGCCGCCACACTGCCGGAGCACAATTTCTGTTCTCATCCTGAAGCAAAGTTCTTAACCCGAGGTAATATTTCTGGGTTAGCGGAGTCTGTAACCTGAAGCGTATGTAACCCGAGGTATCACTGAATTGTAGCTTTATCATAAAGCCTGGGTTTTTAGAGTTACTTTGAAGGAAAGAAGGTAACATAAGGAACAAGCATGCAGGTTAAACCAGTGTAGACTCAACCTCCCCCCCCCAAAAAAAAACCCATTAGGGGCTGCAAATATTGATGAGACATGTGGTAATTTCCATCTCTTCCCTTTCTAGTTGACTTCCAGGTCATGCATGTAAACTCTATCACTGCCTTTTTAATTAGACTTAAGCGCGTGGCGCTGTGGGTTAAACCACCGAGCCTAGGTCTTGCCGATCAGAAGGTCGGCGGTTCGAATCCCCATGACGGGGTGAGCTCCCGTTGCTCGGTCCCTGCTCCTGCCAACCTAGCAGTTTGAAAGCATGTCAAAGTGCAAGTAGATAAATAGGTACCGCTCCAGCGGGAAGGTAAACGGCGTTTCCGTGCGCTGCTCTGGTTTGCCAGAAGCGGCTTAGTCCTGCTGGCCACATGACCCGGAAGCTGTACGCCGGCTCCCTCGGCCAATAAAGCGAGATGAGCACCGCAACCCTAGAGTCGGCCACGACTGGACCTAATGGTCAGGGGTCCCTTTACCTTTTTAAGCCTAGAAATGTTTCAGAATTGTGCACCCCAGAATTGTTTGGTAGGTTGGAGTCATACTCAGCAAGACAATGGACAGAATCATGAAAGGCATGCTGACTTAGCACGCTTCCTAATCTATCTTTCCTGATGCTCTCCCAAGTTTTAGAGGGTAGATTAAGCATCTCAGAAATGTTGGGAAATGGCACCACTTCTACACTGCCTTGACAGTGTACTCAGTGGCTAAATGGTTGGGTTTGGGCATTGGAAACCCACCTTAAAATCTCTGTTTAGGAAAGAATCTTGCTGAGTGGCTTTAGGCAAACCACAATATTTCCACGCGTCGCTTAGTTTGGCTCCAGTATGCATATTTGTTGTTGTTCAATAGCACTGATTGGGATCGGGGCAAGGGATATGGGGCTGGGACTAACCTTTTTCTCTGTGCTATTTGCCATGGGAGGGGAGCTTCTTTTGACAGCAACAGCAGCTTCAGACAGAGCCATTTTCAGTAGGACTGCAATGCAATGTGCAACACATGGGAAAGAGTTAGTCCCCTCCCCCTTGAGCCACAGTCCTGGTGATGAACAGGGGGTATTGAGATTGCAACTTAGAAAAAGGGACGCGGGTGGCGCTGTGGGTAAAACCTCAGTGCCTAGGACTTGCCGATCGTATGGTCGGCGGTTCGAATCCCCGCAGCGGGGTGAGCTCCCGTCTTTTGGTCCCAGCTCCTTCCCACCTAGCAGTTTGAAAGCACGTCAAAGTGCAAGTAGATAAATAGGTACCGCTTTATAGCGGGAAGGTAAACGGCGTTTCCGTGTGCTGCGCTGGTGCAGGCTCGCCAGAGCAGCTTCGTCACGCTTGCCACGTGACCCGGAAGTGTCTCCGGACAGCGCTGGCTCCCGGCCTCTTAAGTGAGATGAGCGCACAACCCTAGAGTTGGACACGACTGGCCCGTACGGGCAGGGGTACCTTTACCTTTACTTAGCAAAATATATCAGTGTGTACCCAGATACATCAACTGCAGTTAGGCATTTGCATATCAAATAAAGCACCACAACTGTGGTGTTCCTACAGAGCCCCCGGTCATTTCACGGACTATTGACCTGTACACCACTACTTTATCCCACCGCTACCACCAATTTTGTGGGGGAAAACCCAGGGTTCCCCAGTGAAGCACTGAGTCTCAGTCAGGTAGAGTTAACAATGAAGATTAAAGTTTATTTCAAACACAAACAAGTTTTACAATATATTCGAAACGCTGTCACTCTGTTCCCTCTCAGTCTTGTCCCTGTCTCTAACTCACTCTGACTCCTCTATCTTCCCCCCCAAAAAAGAACCAACCGAACTAACTGTCAAAACCTCTGGGCTGAGCCTCAAAATCAGGTAGGCTCCACCCCCGGGCTTTCTTATCGGTCAACCTATTAACCCTTTCTCTCCCCCAATACAAACGTATCCCCAAAGAATGGGCAAACACCACAACAATGCATACAGATAATTGTATAGTGGTACCTCGGGTTAAGTACTTAATTCGTTCTGGAGGTCCGTTCTTAAGCTGAAACTGTTCTTAAACTGAAGCACCACTTTAGCTAATGGGGCCTCCCACTGCCGCCATGCCGCTGGAGCATGATTTCTGTTCTCATCCTGAAGCAAAGTTCTTAACCCGAGGTACTATTTCTGGGTTAGCGGAGTCTGTAACCCGAAGCGTATGTAACCCGAGGTACCTCTGTAGTAGCAATTGCAATAAAAGCAACATGGCAAATCTGAATGAATCGGTGCAGGAGCAAATGCCTCAAAATGGCACCCGTGTGTGGCAAGGTAGATTGATAGACTAGAAGTGAAAGGAATGGCGCTAGACTGAGAGTAAGTCATGAGGGTGAGCAGTTTGGACCTCTTTTTCCTTAAGGACCTTTTCCTTAACAGTTGCTTTAGCAGGGCTGGGATTTTTACCTTCTAGATTGGTTGGTGTGGTGTTGCTCAGAAATCTAATAGCTCTGCTGACAAACGGGGTTGTCTTTTGAAGCTCCCACGGAGCGTGATTGTTTTCGCTGCAAGGGATGCCTCCCGCTTTCAGGGAGATGATCTGGGGAATACCTACACATTTACACACCAGTCCCTACAGAATGAGCTAGGATATCACACTTGTCACTCCAGCTGTCTGCTAGCTCGTTGAATGCCGGAGTCACTCCCGTTCATTGGGTTACACATGAAAGCCCACGAGCAGAGAGCAAAGCATTTCTGTGCTGCGCAAGAAAGAGTTTGAAATAAAATATCCTGACGTGGCCGAGACCCAGAATGTCAGGGTGGGGTGGAGAAGGGGACACTTGCTGCTCTGGCTAAAAATGTTCCTGGAGGTACAATGTACATAAGGGAGATGTTTGAGCTGGATTCCCCCATCAGATGTATCCGAAATATGAGGTCAGTGTGTGAGAATAGATGGACAGGCTGAACAGGAGGGGGAACGGAGATGAGGTTATGAGGGAAAGTCTGCGCTTTAAAGCCTTCTCACATAGTGAGAGCTACGCATATCCTTTCCGTTTCCACGTTGTGTGTTCAGAAAGAGGAGCCGCCACACTCTGTTTTGTTGTTTGGCCTGAAGATAAGGAAGAATGGCTGGGAGGAGGGCATATCTGTCTCCATTCCGTCCCCTGCATGTAGGCAGATTACATTTGCCCAGCTGCATGCCGGAATTGCCAGAAGCCCCTATGGGAATGAACTTGGCACTGTCCACCATTCCCTGCAGCACACACCTATGGATTGCTTTATTGATCAGAAAAAGATCTATTCATCTCTCCATTCTAATTTTTTCAGCCCATCTTTGTAAAATAAGTGATCCAGTGAGGTATCAATGTGTAGGGAAGCAGGTGCACTGTGGTCTAAACCTCGGAGCCTCTTGGGCTTGCCGATCGGAAGGTTGGTGGTTCGAATCCCTGCGACAGAGTGAGCTCCCGTTGCTCTGTCCCAGCTCCTGCCAACCTAACAGTATGAAAGCACGCCAGTGCAAGTAGATAAATAGGTACCGCTGTGGCTGGAAGGTAAACGGCATTTCTGTGTGCTCTGGTTTCCGTCATGGTGTTCCGTTGTGCCAGAAGCGGTTTAATCCTGCTGGCCACATGACCTGGAAAGCTGTCTGTGGACAAACGCCAGCTCCCTCGGCCTGAAGCGAGATGAGCGCTGCATTTCATAATCGCCTTTGACTGGACTTAACCATCCAGGGGACCTTTACCTTTACCTTTATAGAATGCACACATATCAACATATCTCAGTAATTAAAATTAGTACATTCAGAGTGTTTAATTTTAAGAGCACTTATGTTATAAGATGGCAGGTGCAAAGAAGAGCTCTATATCATCAGTGTATTGTTGGCAACTTACTCTCCAACTCCAGATGATGCCACTCACTGGTTTCATGTAGGTGTTAAAAAAGCATGGGGGATAAAAACAGAACTCATGGCACCACCCTCAGAAAATAACCCAAGTAGAACTGGATTGGTGCCACACAACCCAGCTTGGACAGTCACTTCAGAAGAATGCCACGGTCGACGGTATCAAAGGCTGCTTAGATATCAGGAAGAATTAACAAGGGCACACGGTTCCTGTCTCTCTCCCAACAGAGATGATCATACAGGGTGATCAAGGAATTTCCCAAACCAAAACCAGGCCTAAACCCTGATTGAAATGGATCTGGAGTATCACAGATAGATTTTTGAAAAGGATACAGTGGTGCCTCGCAAGACGAAAAGAATCCGTTCTGTGATTCTCTTCGCCTAGCGATTTTTTCGTCTTGTGAAGCAAGCCCATTGACGGATTAGCGGATTAGCGGATTAGCGCTTTTAGTGGCTTATCTGCTGATCGGATCAGCTGATAAGCAGCTTAGCGGCTTAGAAAAAGGGGGGGAAGGAAAAAAACCCCGCAGGAACTCGCAAGGCATTGTCATCTTGCGAAGCAAGCCCATAGGAAATTCGTTTTGCGAAGCACCTCCAAAACGGAAAACCCTTTCGTCTAGCGGGTTTTCCATCTTGTGAGGCATTCGTCTTGCGGGGCACCACTGTAAAGGTAGTCCATTGGTTTTTATTAGCTATCTTTGAAAAAGCTTTGATACAATCTGTGTGTGTGTGAGTGTCTGTGGGTTCTGTGAGGTAGCTCAGACAAATTGAGTGCTTTTCAAAGCAAGCTTGGTACTTGGTGGAAAGCCTGGTACTTGGCCTATAATTCTTGTTAGGAGAAAGAAGTTGTGATAAACAGGAACTTGGTAAAATGCAATGTGCACATGTATAACAATAATACCTATCTCATACTATGGTTCTGTGTGCTTCTGATTCTTCCTTGTGTTGATGGTTTTGGAAGGTTCCCAAATGTTAGCACTAAAGAACTGTAAGGTTTGTAGGATGATGGACTCTGCGTCACCTGTGTAGCTTAGTGCCTTATAGATTTGGCTTTCGTTGCTCATGGGCATAACCCTCTGACTCACTGTATACCCAGTACGTTTCCGAGCACGATTCAAAGTGTTGGTGCTGACCTTTAAAGCCCTAAACGGCCTCAGGCCTGTATATCTGAAGGAGCGTCTCCACACCCATCGTTCTGCCCGGACACTGAGGTCCAGCGCCGAGGGCCTTCTGGCGGTTCCCTCTCTGCGAGAAGTGAGGCTACAGGGAACCAGACAGAGGGCCTTCTCGGTAGTGGCGCCCGCCCTGTGGAATGCCCTCCCATCAGATGTCAAAGAGATAAACAACTACCTGACATTCAGAAGACATCTTAAGGCAGCCCTGTTCAGGGAAGTTTTTAATATGTAGTGCTGTATTGTTTTTAACACTTGATTGGGAGCCGCCCAGAGTGGCTGGGGAAACTCAGCCAGATGGGCAGGATATAAATAATAAATTATTATTATTATTATTATTATTATTATTATTATTATTATTATACCGTTTTGGCAGTTTTCTTCCCCCCCTTGATGCCTTGCTTGCCTTTGCAGCTCGCCCTCGGTTCACTCAGCCGGCCAAAATGAGAAGGAGAGTGATTGCCCGACCTGTTGGGAGTTCGGTACGCTTGAAATGCATGGCTAGCGGGAATCCTCGCCCGGACATCAGCTGGTTAAAAGACAACAAGCCTCTTATGCCGCAGGTGATGGGGGAGAACAAAAGGAAGAAGTGGACGCTGAATTTGAAGAACCTGAAGCCAGAGGACAGTGGGAAGTACACCTGTCGGGTATTCAACAGAATTGGGGAAATCAATGCTACCTACAAAGTAGAAGTGATACGTAAGTACTTCAGCTTCCTCACCTGGATGTACCGTATTTTTCCGCTCCATAGGGCGCACCGGACCATAGGGCGCACCCAGTTTTTAGGGGGGAGAATGAAGAAAAATAATCTTATTTCCACCCCAGCCCCAAAGAGCAGCGTACAGGATGTGCGCAACCTCTTCCTGCCGGCGGGGTTGTGCACAGCTATGTCACAAGCCAAGGCAGCCAGCGGGATCCATCCCGCTGGCTGTTTTGGCTTCCTCTTTAGCCTTTTAAAGAAGCCATAGCCACGTGCAGCCTCTCCCTGCTGGAGGGGCTGCGCACGGCTATTCCTGAAGCCTGCAGAGTGGGAGGGGTCGGTGCGCACCGACGCCTCTCAATCTCCAGGCTTCAGCGAAAGCAACGCGAAACCTTTGGAGCACGGAGGGCGTGTCCCCTCTGCCCTTCGGAGGCTTAGCGTTGCTATTGTTGAAGCCAAGGAGCCTGCATTCGCTCCATAGGACGCACACACATTTCCCCTCCAGAGAGGAAAAAGTGTGTCCTATAGAGCGAAAAATACGGTAAGTCCCACTTAAATCAGATGGGTTTGCTTCCAGGCTTAGGACTCAGAAATGAAACGCATACAATGATGATCCCCAAACTCTACACCTCTTTGTGATGTAAATACTGTAGTGGACCCAACAACATGCAGAGAGGTAGCACGTGCAAAGAGATAAGTTTTATTGGCTCAGATATAGACAGGAAATGTAGAACAAAGCTAATGAGAACTTTTCACAGCTATCTGACCGGGTCGAGTCTGTAAAAAGAGGCTAAGCAATTGGGAAGACCTGGGATTCCTGGAACTGTTCCTGATTTTGGACCCATAAAACGATTACAAAATCTTAGCAGCAGAACTCTTGGGACAGATATGCTAACCCTAAACGGATACTCTGCTGTCAGGAGAGTCGATGAGTAGGGATCCACTCTAACAGAAAGCTATAATTTGTCAAAATGAAAAGTATTTGAAGAGGTGGTAATTGTGCGTTGACGTTTTTATCACGTAAAGGAACACCGGAAAACGTTCCTTTTTCATATCGGCAGTGCTTTGTGTTTTGGGCTCAGTGACAGAAATGCTAATAATTGGGGCAGCTAAAAGTCACTGAAGAGAAATGGTAGAATCTCATCACTTGAATTATTGAAAATGTAAGGCTTGTGGGTGATTAGATCATTCCCACGTCGCCACTATCACTGCCTTCCCTTGTGATTTTGTGAACTGTCTCCTCCATCTCATTTGTTTTCTGAGCCAAATCATGATCTGGCGTTACAACATTACTCTATGTTGACTCAGAAGACTATTATTATTATACTAGAAGAGAGACTGCAGGAGGAAAGCTCTAATGTTCTGTCCAACAACCAATGGGCCACATGGTATCTGCTATCTGCTACGTGCTTTTCCTAGGTGTTGCTTAGGATGGAACATAACAGTTACTAACCTGCAGTACCATGCACAATGTGACCTTATGGCAGTGCCATTATATTGTCTGCTTCGACAGTATGTAGGTCCACTGAAGTGAGCACCACCACTCTCATTGATTTAATAGATCTGATTTGTACCCCTTGGTTTTTGGCGTAATAAAATTAGTTCTGCTGTGGAAATTCCCACATCCAGAGGGAATCATCTGCTCAATGATAACTCTTTTTCTGTGTAAAAATGTGAATGAAAAGCACATGTGGCAGGATTCTGTTTTGTGTTGAGTATACAAACCTGCTGGACATCTGGTAATGATGAAGAGGCAGCTCTGTGGAGGCAATAAAAACATGTGTTTACATTAAAACCGGGAGCAGAGACATGGAAATGAATCAAGCCTCATCTTAATGTCAGAGGCGGCATTTTTACTTCATCAAAACCAGGCAGCACTTGTAACAAGTTCTCTTCTGCCCCCCCCCCATTTATCTTGGCTTTTATCAAGCCAAAGATGTAGATATCCTTTGTTTTCATGAGCTTTGGCAGGCTAAGAATGAAAGTTGCCAGACTTAGGCAGATAAAGGTTTGAAGGGTTTCTTAATATTTTGGCAGAAGGCTGAGGGGTAGTTCAGGATTTACTCCATTTCCTCACTTAACCCTTCTCTCTAAGCTACTGGTCACTTGTCACCTGCTTATCAAAATTTAACTCTTTCCAGCTTGTGTCTGCCACAAACGTGTTAGTATAATTTACGGCAGGGATGGGGAACCTTTTAACAGCCTGAGGGCTGCATGGATAACCTTTTAGGGGCTACCTGGCAGGGCTGGGCAGGACCAGAGACCAAATATAAGTGGGCAACAGAGGAAATGCTTACCGTATTTTTCGCTCTATAGGATGCACCCGACCATAGGACACACCTTGTTTTAGAGGGGGAGAACAAGGAAAAAAAATTCTCCCCCTCTCTGCTCAGCGCCCCTTCAGCGAAGCGGCAGGAGAAACGGAGCCCCTTCCATTTCTCCTCCCTCTTTGCTGAAGGAACGCTGCGCAGCTCTCCCTCTCTGCTGAAGCCGGGAGAGTCTTGCTCTCCTGGCTTCAGCAAAAGGAACCTGAAGCCTCCGGAGCGCAGTGGGACCTCCCGCTGCGTTCCGGAGGCTTCAGGTGGCTATCTCTGAAGCCTGGAGAGCGAGAGGGGTCGGTATGCACCGGCCCCTCTTGCTCTCCAGGCTTCAGCGAAAGCAACGTGAAGCCTCCGGAGCGCGGAGGGAGTGCTCCCTCTGTGCTTCGGAGGCTTCGCATTGTTTTCGCTGAACAAAGGAGCCTGCATTCGCTCCATGGGATGCACGCACATTTCCCCTTAATTTTTGGAGGGGGAAAAGTGCGTCCTATAGAGCGAAAAATATGGTACTTTTGTAGGCCACATTTCAGCCATGCAAAAAACAGGTTCCTGCACATTCTTTTCCATCCTCCATTCAGGCAAGCAAGCAAGCAAGCAAGCAAGCAAGCGGCATTATCGCAGTGCAAGGCACTTGGGGAGGGTGTGAAGTAGAACCACTGTGGTTTCTCTGAGGCTTCCTCTTCTATGTGGTTGGTTGTTTTATCTTTAACAATACTTCCCACCAGTTTTCCTAGGATGGATGTTAAGCTAACTGGCCTGCAATTTCCAGCCAACCCCCCCCCTCCTTTGGATACCCTTTTTTTAAAATTGGTGTTATGTTGACCATTTCCCTGTCCTCAGATGCGGAGGCTGATCTTAGAGACAAGTTGCATGTTTTTGTTAGAAGATCAGGAATTTCGTAATTGAGTTCTTTGAGCACTATCAGCTGGATGCCATCCAGACCTGGTAATTTGTCAGTTTTGCTTTTGTCAACAAGGCCAGAACTTTGTGTCTCAGCACCAATATTTGTCTGAGTTCCTCAGACTCCCTTAGTGTGAAAATTAGTTAAGCCACAGGGATCTGACCTGTATCTTCCACTGTGAAGACTTGCAAAGAATTCATTCATCCTCTCTGTAATCTCCTTATCTTCCTTTAGCACATCTTTGACTCTCTTGTCATCCAAAGGTCCAAGTGCCTCCGTAGCCAGTCTCCTGCTACTAATGTATTCTCTCTTTTTTTAAAGCATCCCTTATTGTCTGCTTGCATTTCCTTTGTCAACATTTACATTCCTTTTAGTTCTCATTCAGACTAGATTTCTATTAGTAGTAGTAAGATTTTATTAAGGCTTTTCATAATACAATACAATAAAAAACACAGTAATCTAAACAGAAACAGAAAGGTTTCCATTTTCTAAAAGAAGCCTTCTTGCCTCTTATAGCTACTTTGACACTGCTCATTAACCACACTGGCGTTTTCTTGACCCTTGTGCTTCTAACATTGTGGTTTTAAACAACTCCCAAGAGTTTTGCAGAGGTTTGACTCTCGTGATTTTACCTTTTGACCTCTTTTCACCATTCCCCACATTTTGGGGATGTTTCCCCTTTTGAAGTGAAATGTGACAGTGTTGGATTTTGCTGGTAATGGACCACATAGAAGTGTGGCTGATTTAACAGCATTATAAAGGAAGGAAGGAAGGAAGGAAGGAAGGAAGGAAGGAAGGAAGGAAGGGTGGAATGGTCAGATGACCCCTCACGTGTAAAGGAGCCCCATAGTCTGCATGCTCAGTGCATATGTGAAGCAGCTTAAAAGCATACTGTGCCTAAAGGTGAGGGGGAATCCAGAGTTTTGTTAACAGTCCGTCATAGTCCATCAGAAGGAATGCATTAAAAAAAGTTGTTTGGTTTGTTCTTACTTCCTTCCCCCCCAAAAAAATATATATATTGGTTTTTACAATGTTATAGACAAACAAACACACAAAACAAACAAACATGCCAAACATAACAAACATAAATCATAACCTTATTAGAAATAACAGTTATTAACTTTGTAGAGTGACTTCCTCGTTCCCCCTTTGTTGAATTTCATTGCCTGTCCTTATAACGGTTTTCCAAATCCCAACTTTTATAGAATTTAACTTAAACATTAACATCTTTAAATCTTCTCCTTATAGTATTAAACATATTATTTTATCACTTAACATAAATACAATCCTAAGCCCATTAAAAATCTGGAAGCTATTTCCAGCTAATTTAACTTAACAAATTTAGCTAAATAATCATTAAATTTATTCCATTCTTCCTGATATTCCTCCTCCTTCTGGTGGCGGACTCTAACCGGTTTGTTCTTACTTCCAGAGAGAACAAGATCCAAGCCAATTCTTACCGGGACACATCCTGTGAACACAACGGTAGACTATGGGGGGACAACCTCGTTTCAGTGTAAGGTGAGGAGTGACGTCAAGCCTGTCATTCAGTGGCTGAAGAGAGTGGAGTATGGCACTGAGAACAAATACAATTCCACCATCGATGTTGGGGGGCAGAAGTTTGTGGTGCTGCCTACGGGAGAGGTCTGGTCGCGTCCTGATGGCTCCTACCTGAACAAGCTCATGATCACAAGGGCTAAGGAAGAGGATGCTGGAATGTACATCTGCCTAGGGGCAAACACCATGGGATACAGCTTCCGAAGCGCATTTCTCACAGTGCTACCAGGTGAGGTGCTAGGTTATTTCCTTGTTTATTGAGCACTAGCCTGTCCTTCATTCGTTCCTGGAGTTTATTGTGGTGGCCATTAAAATGGCCAGGCTGAGTTCTAAGGCAAAGCCTACACAGAAAGTTCCACTCTCCTGTACAGAACACCACTTCAAAAAGACAAAGCTAAGGTAAAATACTCAACTGTAGGTCAGAAACATGAAGATAATTTCTAATATTCCATGTGTTAAGATTTGGGTGAACATATCAGACGACACAGCGGTTCTTCAAACAGCTCTTGTTTATTCACAGGCCAGGACAGAACTGAACTGAAGGGTTCAGTCAGCCTGCTTATATAGAGCTCTAGTACAACGTAACTGTAACAATTTTCTAAAACTATCCAATCACTGAACGTCACTTTCGATCCCTTATTTGCATAACTATCTACAGTATCCCCCTGCTGGCCCAGGGTGAGAACTTCAGTACATAACACCACGAAATACACCGTACAGACAAGCATCAAGAATTCCCTCTCATATTCTGCTTATAGGTCAAATGCCAAGAAAGTGAGTTCTTCTTAGATGAACCAGCCAGGTGCATTTCAACATGGCGTCTTCAGTGAATAAACATTTGTAATCTTAACACAAAACCCTGTACCAATAATAGTGGTTTCGTGCCTCAGATAAGGTACGAAATATTGTTTAAAAAACCAGTATGTTATACAACCTTACCATTCACCCATAACTTCAGTATAACAATTTCAAAACTGGAATAAATAGTAGTCCAAATTCAATATATTTAAATCCAGCACAAGAAATAAAAAAGAGATGTTCTTTGAATTATAAAAAGAATATAGTCCAAGATTACAACAGATTATACTAAGCATATCTTGCTCAGCGTTAGCTACTTGCCCCTTTAGTCTCTAGTTCTGTTACAGGCATCTGAAGATTATTATTAATTCTAAAAACCATTAAGAAGACATTGCCATGAATCATCATCTAAAATCATTAAGTCTGACGAAAGGCCCCTGGAACTGTCAGAGGAGGACACAGAGCTACCTCCCAGTCCGCCCTTTTTGCAACGGTGTTATCAGTCACAAAGCAACACAGCAATGTAGTTAATTTTGAACACAATGGAAAATCCTCCCACAGCTCTAAAACTGCTATGTAAAGATGATCTCTTCCAGGGTGCTTAACCTTCTAGCCATAGAAAGTACAGTGGAACCTCGGGTTACAAACGTGATCCGTGCGGGAGGCACATTCACAACCCGCAGCGCCGCGTCTGTGCATGCGCGGGTCGCGATTCGGCGCTTCTGTGCATGCGCAAAGCGCGATTTAGTGCTTCTGCGCATGCTTGAGCCCCGAAACCCGGAAGTAACCCGTTCCGGTACTTCTGGGTTCGGCGTGGTGCGCAATACGAAAACACATAACCTGAAGCGTCTGTAACCTGAGGTACCACTGTATACAATAACTCAAAGATCCTCAACAGCCAGTTATTAAAATAACTGACATCCCATCATTATGCACATAGCAAACAAATTCACTATGAGCTATAGTATAGGAGATCAGTTTCACTCTTCATTTAATTTAATTTAAGATCTTCAGGGTGACTACCCAATCCAGTTACCACCCACTCAATTTGTTCTTCGTAGGGTCCGAAACTTAAGTTCATATTCAGTAAAGTGTTTCGCCAAGGGGACCTACATTCTATGATTACCGAGTGCAGCTTTTATGCTCTAATACCCTCTTTTTAATTTTTCTGGTAGACACACCCACATACATGAGCCTATAATGCACACTGAACTTCCTACATGACCCCTTGGGTGTTGCAATGGTAAAAACATCGCAGAACATGCTTTCTTCCATCTGTCCAATTGACAAAGTCCTCAATTTGTCCCACAGGCACAACAGTAATTACATAGGATATTCCTTGTCACATTTTTTATTCTATTGATTGTGCAAACGCGTAGCAAATACCCAAGTGTCACTATTTACTAATTAAAAGAAGCTTCGGGAAAAAGCGATTTGGAATTTGAGAAGGGGAGGATGGGAAGTAACTTCCAGGCTTAGGGAAGGCTGGGGAGTTAGTCAATGTGATATATAGCCAGACGAGTTTATAACCAAAACTCTTCATTTTAGAGATTCATCGATAAACTCACAAAAAAGAGAAAAGCAATAAAAATTAATAAGTTACCAGGCTTTAAATCAGGAACACAGGGGCGACAGGTTCCTCATATCATTCCTGGTTTCCTCCCTTCCCTTACTGGTTTAAAAATTACTCCTTCCTCTGGGAGACCTTTCCGGCAGTGTTGCGATTGGTGGAGTCTTGACTGGTGAGGTGAGGGATGGGGCAGAAATAGGGGTGCTGCAACTCTGCCTTATTCAGCTGACCCCTGACCCATATTTATCAGTAACATTGCAAAAGCAGCATTGAGAACCTCCTTCTATGTTAACCGAAGGTTTAGTCCCAGTGAAATGCTTGGTGTACTGCAGCCCAGATACTCTGCATTGCAGCAGAATTCAGCGGTGAAAAAAACCAGCCTTTGCAGTTGAGCTGCATCTAGGCTGAAGTGCATAACTAAGTCGCATAGCTCAAGTCCCGACTCCTGGCGCGTTGATGCGAAGAAGACATTGTTGACAGGAGCTTCAATTCTCTATCTGCTCTGAGCTGCCTTATTACCAAGCGCAGGTGTTAGGAAACCATCTTTATGTGTCACTCTGACAAGTAAATAATTAATAATAATAATAATAATAATAATAATAATAATAATAATAATAATAATATATTTATACCCTGCCCATCTGGCTGGGCTTCCCCAGCCACTCTGGGCGGCTTCCAAAAAAATATTAAAATACTGTGTTACATCAAACATTAAAAGCTTCCTTAAACAGGGCTGCCTTCAGATGTCTTCTAAAAGTCTGGTGGTAGTTGTTCTCTTTGACATCTGGTGGGAGGGCCTTCCACAGGGCAGGTGCCACCACCGATAAGGCCCTCTGCCTGGTTCCCTGTAACTTGGCTTCTTGCAGTGAAGGAACCACCAGAAGGCCCTTGGCGCTGGACCTCAGTATCCGGGTAGAACGATGGGGGTGGAGACGCTCCTTCAGGTATACAGGACCAAGGCCATTTAGGGCTTTAAAGGTCAGCACCAACACTTTGAATTGTGCTCGGAAACGTACTGGGAGCCAATGTAGGTAAAACACAATTCAGGAGAGCGTGTGCAAGCTTCTGTGTGCCTGGCTTCTGATCTGAATCTCCCTGGCCTGCTTCTAATTAACCTTTTTGCTCTCTTGCTCTCTCTTTCTGTTCCCGTGCAATTGGCCATCCAGATCCTAAGCCACCCAGCCCTCCCGTGGCTCCTTCTGCCAGCAGCCTTCCGTGGCCAGTGATCATTGGAATCCCAGCTGGAGCTGTCTTCATCTTTGGAACAATCCTTCTGTGGC
Organism: Podarcis liolepis; assembly: GCF_965112155.1. Taxonomy (NCBI): domain Eukaryota; kingdom Metazoa; phylum Chordata; class Lepidosauria; order Squamata; family Lacertidae; genus Podarcis; species Podarcis liolepis. The sequence continues at coordinate 9,199,558 of NC_139556.1, forward strand.
TCTGCCAGACCAAGAAGAAGCCATGCTCTCCTCCCGCGGCAGCGCCTATGCACAGGCCGCACCCCCGGGACCGGGTCTGTGTGCCGCAAGTCCCCGACAAAGACTGCATCTCCTCCATAAACTACGAGGAATATGTAGGAGCCCAGCAGCAGCAGCAACAGCAGCAGCTGCTGAGCCAAGGGTCTGCCCTGGCCCCAAACATGGCTTCCAAAATGTACCCAAAGATTTACACGGACATCCACACTCACACGCATTCACACATTGAAGGCAAAGTTCACCAACACCAGCACATTCATTACCAGTGCTAAAAGGCTACGCGGAGTTTATCCTGCGGTACACTCTGTGCAGACTTCTTTGAGTCAGCAAGGTGTGGGGGGGAAAGAAACCAAATTGAACAAAACCAATTATTCCCAAAAAAAGAAGAAGCGATTTTGCAGAAAAATGCGGAGAAAGGGTTTTGTTGTTGCTGCTGTTGCCGTTTGTTCTTACTGTGACAAAGGAATGATGAAGGAATTCCCAAAGGGTCAAAGGCAAATGCTTTCCCTGGAAAACGGGAAACTCCTGTTGCAAAAGCCAGCGGGAGAAGGGAAAGGAAGCTGGGCCTGACCCTGTCTGCCCAACCCCAACCTCGGTCGCTGCTTCTGCCCTTCAGCCACCTGTGGAAGCCCGAGGCCAGTGTGGCTCCATCCTTTGGCACACGCAGAGAAGGTCCGATGGCAAAGCAGAACTTAGACACAGAAGCATTTGAGTGACAGTGCAAAAGACGAAAAAGGCCACTGTGGCCGTTTCCGGGGGAGAGAGTTCTATTTAAAGTTGTGTAATGCTGCCTGATAGTTAGCAATAAACAAGCTAGTTGTGAATGGGTGACACTCTTTGGCCCGGGGGGGGGGGGCTTCCTTTTAAAGGACTTGGCTCCCCTTTCCCCCAATTGCCCCAAAAGCAAAGGACAATGTTGTACAACTCGCTATATTTATATTTAATTATAATAAGGATAATCATGCTGGTTTTTGTGAACACGAAAGAAAGGAAGAAACACAATCCCATTATGCTGCCCTCGTCTGCGATTGTCAGATTTTTTCAAGATTTATAGTGGTGTGCCTCTGAGCTGACAAGTGATAATACAAAACAAAGTTAAAGACGGTTCTTAAAAGAAGAATAAAAATTGACTCCAGGGAATTATGAATATGCTGAATATGCACTTGTGGGCATGGGGGGCGAGGAGGGAGGGGAAAGGGGGATCATTTTGTTATTTAATTCATTTCAGTTTGGGGTGGGGTGGGGATACAGCAAAACTGGACCATATTTTCCAATGATCTAAACCTTTTAAAATCTATATAGAGTTTTAACAGAAGACATGTATATTTAATTTATTTTTTAAAAGAAAAAAAATGTATGATATTTGTCTCAAAAACAGGCATTTCTATACATATTTTTGATCAAAAAATAAAGATTTTTTTTCCAGGTTGTTATAGATGCTAGGTTCTCAAATATAAGAAATATAGCTTTTAACAGTACTTTATTTAGGATCTTGAATGTCATATATTTGTTTGGTTTGTTACAATGGCTTTCCGCTCCTCCTCTTTTCTAGGCTCCACTCCTGTGTTTCTTTCTGTCTTTGTTCTCAAGATTGTTCAACAAATCTTGTTCTTTGCAAAAGAAATTACAGATTATTTTCCAACAAGAAGGGACTTTAAACAAATAGCTGGTGCTTATTGATTTCACTCACGAAACTGCCAAAAATCAAATGGTGGTTAAGTTTACTTCTGAAGGAGAGCTTACATTTGAGATCACACATGGATAGTATTTCCAGGAGACCCTTTTTTGCACAGTAAGTGTGCAGCCATTACTCACGTGATGCAGAGAATCCATCCAGTCTCCTCCTCAGAGTAGCAAATCTGTTGTCTAAACAGTGCATTTTTCTAGGATTCAAACAATGCAACATATATTTTTTTAATTGCTGGGGAAGTGCAGTTTCCTCCATGTGAGATTCATTTTGTGTGCTGGGTAAAATGTCAGACTCCTTCGATGCCACTAGCGACACAACTCCCTCACTTAGGTCTGTGGCATGTTGTGACCTCTTCTAGGGTTATTTTTAAACAGGCGTCAAAAGCTCTGTGCTCCCTTTCTGTGTGATTCTGTCGCACGGGTAATACTGTAGCTTCAGATAAAACTAATGCAAAATGGGGAGGCCAAACAGCCAAGCTATATCGGCACCACCGCACTAGAGGTGCACATGCTCTTCTCGTCTCAGTTCCAGGGCCTGTGCAGAAACCCATCAGTAAGCTGCGCAAGATAGTTGCCCCGAGAGAGAGTAGGGGAAGAGGGAGGCAGAACTCTACTCACCTCCATGATACCCAATTACCGTATTTTTCGCTCTGTAGGATGCACCGGACCATAGGAGGGGGAGAACAGGGGGGAAAAAATCTCCCCCTCTCTGCTCAGCGGCCCTTCAGCGAAGCGGCAGGAGAAACGGAGCCCCTTCCATTTCTCCTCCCACTTAGCTGAAGGGGCACTGCGCAGCTCTCCCTCTCTGCTGAAGCCAGGAGAGTCTTGCTCTCCTGGCTTCAGCAAAAAGAACCCAAAGCCTTCGGAGCGCAGCACAAGTTCCCGCTGCGCTCCAAAGGCTTCAGGCGGCTATCCCTGAAGCCTGGAGAGCAAAAGGGGTCGGTGCACACCAACCCCTCTCGCTCTCCAGGCTTCAGCGAAAGCAACGTGAAGCCTCCGGAGCACGGGGGGAGCTCTCCCTCTGCGCTTCAGAGGCTTCGCGTTGCTATCGCTGAAGCCAAGGAGCCTGCATTCGCTCCATAGGACGCACACACATTTCCCCTTAATTTTTGGAGGGGAAAAAGTGTGTCCTATAGAGCGAAAAATATGGTAACCCTGAGCAATAGGATTTGGGGTTAGAAATGTGACCTATTATAGCCACCTCTCTTATGTGCCAGTGCTGCACATAGGATACTGCAGGCGTGCTGAGTGTTCAATGGTAAAGTCGCCAAAAGAAGTGATGAGCATTGGTGTTCTATGGGAAGTGGGTCGAAAAATGAAACAAAAACGACGGTACTTTGCCATCCTCCTCGCATGACGGATGATGGAACGCAAACTGACGTGTGATGGAAGGACGACATTTGCCATTCACAGCCTGTCTTATTAAGGCCTCTGTTCTTTTTTACCATTATTGGTGTGTAATTTTTTTTTTGCCTGTGTATTAGCTCATGGTTTGAAGAATCGGGCCTTTCTTAATTATTGCCGAGGGATTTTCATGTACCTCTACGTTATCTGCAATAGGCATAGTCTAAATTTGAGCGGGATATAAATTTTATAAATAAATAAATATAAATTATAAGCATGTTTAATGTGTTTAAATCCCATTAAATTCAGAGGAAGGTATTTCCACGTAGATGCTGGCTGCCCCAACTTTCTTGCCACAAACCTTACAAATTCTTTGCTAACCTGGATCGCTCAGCAGTCTTGGTAAGACTGCCAAATACATTGGACATGGGCACTCCCATTTAATTTTGAATCTCCTCCTTAGCTTTTCTGGATACCCGAATACCCAAGATCACTAGATTTGATACCAATATCTAGGTACCTATATCTTGGAACACACTTGAGAACGGCGATGCTCTGACATGTCTCTCATTCATTCCAATGGAGCTTACACAAAATTGTGCCCAAGGAGTTTTTGTTTACATGGCTTGGGGGTTGTCACCGAAGATGTTCTAAAGATTACAAAATGGTGGTGTCAATTTGGAGAAATCAATCCGGCTTCCACACGAGCAAAGGGTACGTGCTGTGAATCAAAGGTGAAACCACGATTGAATTTTGCCAGGTAGGTTTGGTCTGTCTGTCGCCCGTATTGTAGCTGCACACCTCAGGTTGACCCAGCGAAATATCTACTGAGCATATGTTTTCTATTCCTAAAGTGCCACAGCTGTTATTTGAAACATTTCTACTACAAATGCAATAAACTCTTCTGCTTTGATGGTTGTGTGTTAACATGGACACCATAAAGGTTTTGTGAGAAGACGGATTCAGGGCGAGTCTTACGGGTGCCACCTGCCCCTGATAATCTGGCAGAGGCCTTTGAAGGTACCAATGACAGGTGTTTTCCAATGCAAATTATGTATTCATTTGATTTATTGGTCATAATTGACATAATTTGAGCAGCCATAAGCATCAACCCGTCCCTGTGCCAGCTGGGATAGTGAATACAGCCTTGATTCTGGGTGTGATTATTCAGAAATAAGTTCCACCATTCAGTCGGCCATTCTCAAAGGCGAGTGCTAATGAAATCTAGGTGAATTTTACTTGTGTGGGATGGAGGCTTATGAGCCAGTCTCAAGCACAGTTCCTAGCAAGTACATCCTACTGAACTGTTAGGATTGCACTGAGAATTACTGCAAATAGTTGACTCCACTCCACACTTTCAGGTGTGTGTTGTCTCTTTGTGGCTCAGGACAGCAGGGAATGTGATATCAGTATCCACTATTCCGATTGAATTTAAAAAAGCAGAATGTGGCAGCGGACTCCCCATTCTCTTAAAGCACATAACTTCCCCCAAAGAATATTGTTAAGAGTGCTGGGGGTTTAGCTATGTGATGGATAAATTACAGTTGTGTGTTGAGGTCCCCAGGGCCACCCCAATAACTTGCACACCACACAGAATTTTTTGTTTAAGATTTTTTGGCATAATTTTGGCCACAACTTTATTAAAATACAAATTTGTGAGTGGTTGCTTAGGCATGGGTTGTGACTATCTGCACCCACCATGGGGGACAGACTTGACATTCTGCACGATGCGAAAGTCAGAAAAGGGGAATACACTTGGGGGTAGCGTCGGAGCAGGGAACCTGCCCTCACCCCAAATGCAACCAGGAGCTCATTGCTATGGCCCGAGCCACCTTGACAGAGTGGACAAGCAATAGTTAGCCCCCGATTCCTTTAACGGAGTCCCTTGCAGCAGCAGCATTAGAGGGGCAGGCACTCAACCTACCAAGGGCAGGCACTCAACCACTGCCCCTCAACCAACCAAACCATAAACCAATGCCTAACTGCAACCTTACAAGTTGTGACAATTTGCTACGCAGTAGGCAAAAACCAAATGGCCCCAGACAATCAGCCAGATGGACAAAATTCCTACCGGGCCCCTGCCCCAAGAGCAGACGACCCCATGACAGGCATAGCAAGGTCAAAGCGAACAACCCTAATTCTAGGGAGGGGGGGATGGGCAATCCGATGCACGGTCGAAAAGAGGAAGCCCTAGCCTCGTGCAAGGAGTTTTAGCATTTCTGGCTGTCACTCAACAAATGGCAACATTAACTTCATCCCAACAACAAGGGAAGCCCCAATCGCATCAGTGGCCAACGAACAATTAGCCCGCCCCCAACTTTGGAGTGTCCTGGCGGCCCCCACCGCAACACGTGCTCTCCATGAAGGAGAACACGCTTTCCCAGGATTATTTGTAGTGTATATGCAGCCTGTGTTCTACCAAATTTTGATACACATTTTCCTGAACTAATGATACAGGACAACAGACTGCGACTTCATTTATTTTAACAAAAATAGTATTGTTCAGGCCAAGGTTTCTGCTAAAAGTTACCAGAATCTCCTAATGGATATAGGAGTGTCTGCTGTATGGTGAACTACAGTCACAGAAGTGGCATTAGTGTAGCTGAAACAAAAATCCCTTGTCAATCTGGCCTGTGAACTTGGTCTCAAATGTCAAAAGTTCAAAGTGTTTCTAAACTGCCCCCCCCCCCGGTCTTGTACTTTTCAGCCTTCTCAAAGTGAGAAATTTATCAAAATATTGCAGTTTTTAAAAGTGTGGAATCGGTAATCACGTTGTGAAGTGGTATGAAATACGGGGAAAATGAGGATTTTGGCATAAACTTGAAAATTCCATTTTAAAAGCTCATCAATAATAATAATAATAATAATAATAATAATAATAATAATAATAATTGAATGTAACATATTTACACTGCTACAGATTGTCAGAGATGCAGCCTTTGCCGGTTCTAATTAAGGCAATTTTTGAAAAGTGAGAGAGATAATAGCCAGGAAAAGCTTTGTGACACCAGTACTGTTATTGATGTGTCTTTACCCAGAATCCTCTGTCGATCCCGTGAAGCAATACATTTTCTGCCATATGCAGAATCAGAATCCATGGGTTCATAACCAGATGGGGTTTTTGGGGGGGGGGGGAGAAAAGGGGCCACTGTTGCTTTTCCTTTGGCAAAATGGGTGAATTGTCTGGCCACACCAGAGCTGCCTTTATGAATGGGCTGGCAGTGTGAAGGAAGAGGTTGCCAGGTGAGCAGTCATCCTTTCCACAAATCACTCTGTGTACAGGCTCTCAGCTCTCTTGAACACAGATGTTGAAAGGGTTTTTCCCTCCTCTGGTGCTTTAAACTTCAGAACTGGGGAGTATTAAATAATCACTTCAGGAAAGCCTTGGGTGACACTTGTTTTCAGCCATTCAGTTCAAAAGCTATGCTGAAATGTTACAACACACTTTGATAAATTCATACATTACTTCCGCCATCGTAACGCTTTCTAGTTCAGTTTTATTTTAATTGGGGGTTGATCTACAGACAGGCATATACCTTCCCATGTGGCTTTTGTCACATTAATCACATTTCCATCAATTGCTTTCATATTAAAGCAAGCTGAAGATCCACTTAACAAGAGTCGTAAGTAAAAATGGCAGCTCGGGTTGTTTTCCAGTTCATTACAAGTTGTAGCCATAAAAAGCCAATGCTTTGCCATATGTCATATTGACGTTTTTATGGTGGTTTTATTACTTCTGGCTCGTTTCCATGCTAAAGAGCAGTACCTTTGTAACACTGCCTGCTTAGCATGTTCTGATTATCATATTCCATTGGCCACATTTTGTACACCAGTTGTTTTCTTGCTCAGAAGAGCATGTATTTGAATAGTTAACTGCTGAATAAATAGTTAATGGTTCTACACTCACTAGGTAATTGATGGATGGGCATTGGGTTGAGATGAAAGACTTGATGTCACCAGAATTCAAATCCACCATCTCTGATGTTTTCACCATTCTCTGTGTAAAGGCTCTGTCAGCTAAGATGCTCCTTTAGCAGAGATCTGCCCACAGTTCCACCCCTAAACTGGGTAGAATTCTGGATGGGGCATGGGTAGCCTGGGGGAGGAGGAGGAGCATCAGAAACCACCCACCTGACTGGGTTTCCCCAACCACTCTGGGCATGTTTATTATTTATACCCCACCCATCTGGCTGAGTTTCCCCAGCCACTCTGAGCAGCTTCCAATCAAGTGTTAAAAACAATACAGCATTAAATATTAAAAACTTCCCTAAACAGGGCTGCCTCCAGATGTCTTTTAAAGAGAAGATAGCTGCTTATTTCCTTCACATTCCACAGGGCGGGCGCCACTACCAAGAAGGCCCTCTGTCTGGTTCCCTGTAACCTCACATCTCGCAATGAGGGAACCGCCAGAAGGCCCCCGGCGCTGGACCTCAGTGTCCGGGCTGAACGATGGGGGTGGAGACGCTCCTTCAGGTATACAGGACCGAGGCCGTTTAGGGCTTTAAAAGTCAGCACCAACACTTTGAATTGTGCTCAGAAACGTACTGGGAGCCAATGTAGATCCTTTAAGAACGGTGTTATATGGTCCCGGCGGCCACTCCCAGTCACCAGTCTAGCTGCCGCATTCTGGATTAATTGCAGTTTCTGGGTCACCTACAAAGGTAGCCCCACGTAGAGCGCATTGCAGTAGTCCAAGTGGGAGATAACTAGAGCATGCACCACTCTGGCGAGACAGTCCACAGGCAGGTAGGGTCTCAGCCTGCATACCAGATGGAGCTGGTAGACAGGAGACAAGAGACCTTCATCTCGATATTCATTGCTGGAGCCTTCACAACCCTGATGGTTCAGCTCAAAATTCAGTCTAGTTGTCAGGAGCGAGCTGGCAGTAAACTATGAGCAAGAACATAATCTCCACAGACTTGGTGGAGCGTCAGTCCAGATGAGCTACACAGCTCTTACCCAGTGGATCAGTTGTTGAGACTGAGTTGTTGACACCATGCTTCATGTGAGCTGAATGCAGTATGTAAGCAAAACACTCCACTTGCATGAAGTCGCTATGTCTGAGCAAATGCTCGCATTGACGCTTCCCTCCCTATTCAAGGGTCCTCAAATCCATGTTCAGAGCTTTCTTGCATACAGTTTGGCTCTTTCACAAATGTCCGAGACTGGCTGGATGAGGAGGAGTGGTGGAAGCCACCTGACCAAGAGCATGGTGTCCAAGGGAAGTAATAGTACCACACAATTCTGCCTTGGTCAGACCACACCTGGAATATTGTATCCAGTTCTGGGCGCCACAATTTAAGAAGAATATTGACAAGCTGGAATGTGTGCAGAGGAGGGCGACCAAGATGATCAAAGGGCTGGAAACCAAGCCTTATGAGGTATGGTTGAAGGAGCTGGCTATTTGGCCTGGAAATGAGGAGATATTATTTCCATCTTCTAATATCTAAAGGGCTGTCACATGGAAGATGGAGCAAGCATCTTTTTTCTTGCTCTAGAAGGTAGGACTCAAACCAATGGCTTCAAGCTACAAGAAAGGAGATTCTGACTAAACAACAGGAATAACTTCCTGACTGTAAGACAGTGGAATGGACTCTCTTGGGCGGGGGGTTGACTCTCCTTCCTTGCAGGTTTCTAAACAGAGGTTGGGTAGCCATCTGACATGGATGCTTTAGTTGAGATTCCTGCATTGGACTAGATGACCCTCAGGATTCCTTCCAACTCTATGATAACAGTACATAGTCTGATGGGGTATTGTGTCCTGACCTGCAAGCAAGTTCAGGAGCACCAGGTTCAGTTCTCCCATTATGAAAAGCATGCTAACAACTTCCTCCTCCGTCCCTAAATGCAACAGATAGAAAATAAGGCACGGCATGCAGCAGGAAAGACTATGTCTATCCAGCTGGTGTGCAATAAAGGTAAAGGTAAAGGGACCCCTGACCATTAGGTCCAGTCGTGACCGACTCTGGGGTTGCGACACTCATCTCGCTCTATTGGCGAGGAAGCCAGCGTACAGCTTCCAGGTCATGTGGCCAGCATGACTAAGCCGCTTCTGGTGAAGCAGAGCAGTGCACGGAAACGCCGTTTACCTTCCCGCCAGAGCGGTACCTATTTACCTACTTGCACTTTGACGTGCTTTAGAACTGCTAGGTTGGCAGGAGCAGGGACCGAGCAACGGGAGCTCACCCTGTCGCGGGGATTCGAACCGCCGACCTTCTGATCGGCAAGCCCCAGGCTCTGTGGTTTAACCCACAGCACCACCCGCATCCCTCAGGTGTGCAATAGTGCACCACAATGCCACCAAACACAAAGCTACCCTGTTTTATATCTCTCTGTTTATAGAGCTCATGAGGTTGCCGTTAGTGTCTTCGTTAAGCACTCTGTATCTATTTTAAGAGGGCATACAAGGTTGTCATTTTCTTCAAAGCCCAGTCAATTTAGCGCTAAATATGTTAGCTTTGTTGGGCTTTGGATCAGGTCCTAAATGATGAAAATAGATCCATCTCTAACACTTCTCTCCCTTTAAAGGTGCGCTAATTCCACTCACTCTCTTTTATCTCTCCCTAGATAATCTAAAGCCATTTTTTCCGCTATGCAAAAGGGGCTGCTAGGTATAGGTTCCCTCCTTCTCTTCTTGAGCCGCCTCTACAAGTGATATCTTGAGTGTCAGCTGCATTCACTCCTTTGAAATTTGATTTGTCCTGCTGGTCCCGGTGCCTGACCGATGGCAGGCCCTTTAATGTTAATATCGCCATTGGTAATCATATGTATTTCAAGAATGCAGTGTAACAGAACCTGTCCGATTGTTGACAGCCATGAGTTTCCATGGATTCCACAGCTTCTATTGTTTGTTTGCTCCTATATTTTGGTGATTTGTCGTGAGCAGGTGTGGCTGGAATGCAAGAAGGCATTGCTTTCGCCATATTCACCAAGGAAAGATGTGAAGACTTCTTCAAGTAGACATCTCCTGCCATGTGACACTGCTTGGCCTTAGGCACCAGGGAATGCTTTGTGCATTACCCAAGGGCAAAGGACTGACCAGCGCCTAAGCAAGCACAGTGCCAGCGTAACAGATGGGCATCCACGAGGTAGCCAAGAAGCCATGTATGTACATCAAGTGTATTTCAGAGCTGGATTCCCAGCCAAGAACAGCTGTCTATCCTTAGTTTAGATGCCTATAGTTTAGTGAGGGATCTGCCATTGCTAATCCAACTTCAGAGCGGGTTTAAACTTTCAAAAACGTATAAATAGCTTTCCCTGCCACAGAAGGAGAGCTTTGGACCCACTTTAAGCTGAGGGAGTCGAGTGTGTAAATGGGCTTTAGAAGAACCTTTCAGTGCCCCCACTTACCTTTCAGTAGCGGTTCAAGTGGAAACTCCATGACAGAAGCATTTCCCCCAAGCCAGTTCTTGGTAGAACAGGACCAGAGTGACAGAAAGGAACACAAAGTACATGAAAGTCTTGGAGCACCCAGATATGTGGGAAGGGTTCAAAAGCATTTTGTGCTGAAACATCAGCATCAAGGGTGCCAACTTAAATAAAATATTGGGGGTTGAGGAACATAATTGGTCTTGGAGGATGAAACTGATGGACTACGCAGAATTAAATAAACTAACGGGAAGAATTTGAAACCGGCGGGACCAGAGATTCACGGAAGATTGGCGTAAATTTATGGACTATATGAAAAGTAATTGTGATGACCAGATTACATTTGTAGGTTTGCAGGAAGTTTTGTGAGGGGAATAATTTGTATTACTGCACTATTGAACAAAAAGGATAATATTAGTTGTGATAATTAAAGGCAATATGAATTCAAGAAATGCAGAAGAAATTATAAATATGGAAGATCTACAGAGGCGCTGATGGAAGTCCAAAAAGACTGTATATGAAGTGAAATTTGGTGGAATGTTTGTTAAACAATATGTTTTAAAATAAATAGAAATTATTATAAAAAAGAGGAACATAATTGGTCACATGATGTGGTGACACTGTTTGAATGGCAATGCCCATCAACATTGGGGAGGGTCAAAGGGACCTCAGCTGCTAGGAATTGGCTCCTATGATCAGCATGGAAAACTTGTGATGTTATGCAACTTAAAAGCACCAGAGGTTGTGACACATTTCTTCTTGCAGAGCACTGATCACTGCATTGCATGTGAAAGACTTAAGATTTTATCAGAGGAGAGATTTGGATCCTTGTATCCCAGCACAGTGGTGTTCATTTGCAAATACCTTGGTAAGGGGGAAGGAACATAATGTACCAGAAGAATCCTAGTGCTTCAATGATGTTTTGCTTTTTACATTCTATACATTTATTGGGAAGCTGCGCACCAAATCATTAATGGCTTATTCAGTTGGTATCTATGTTGACAATGTGATTATTAGTGTCCTTCCCAGAGACTAATGCCCACAGATGTGTTAAGTGTTGAATGTTATTTTTGGCAGTATTACTATCTTTCTATTTTGAATATGCCAATTTCATGGACAGCCTCACTTCATAATACATGCTCCCTAGAGTCGTGGTAAGGATAATTTCTGGTTCATTTCTCAGCAATGTGTTAATGTTTGAAGAAACCAAACACACCTGGGACCCAAACAGCAGCTTTCTATAAGCTCAGTATTAGGAAATGGATCAAGTTTGCTAGAACAATAAATATTGACTGTTGAAAAAGGCTTTAATGAAGAAAGCAATGATACATTTGAGAGGTACTATGTTTATCTTATACAAGGTGGGCAAAAGGTAGTAGTAGTAACACCTTGCCCATAAGACTGTGTTGCACATATATTGCTTATTTCATTTGACTTATTTTATTTGCTTCTGTAATGTCAGTTTGCGGATCAGAAACACTTATTCCTTTTAAAAGTTGCCCAGTTCCCCGCAACTCAGTCTTATGCTTTTCAAGGATATGTGCAAAGTCTGGGCACAAGCCATATGACAGAGATTTATGGCCAAGAAATTTCTTATGTTCCTTTTCCAGGAGAGTCTAAAGGATAATCACGTAGTGGGATCTCCTTAACCACCCCCCTACTCTGTTATATTTTGGTTCACGTAAAACTGTATTTTGTGCTCTTAACTTAGGAACAAATACTCATAAGCCCCTGAGGAATTTTGCATAAATAAAAGTGTATGGGAAGGGATATTCCCAGGAGACTTTCCTTCTTAAGAGGAAACTATTTCATTGGGCACACACACACACACACACACACACACACACAGTGCACATATGTGTTATTAATGTTCTCCAGTTTGAGATTCTGAAGTTCATTTCTCTGCACCTGCAGCTAGGTTGCCTATGAATCACAATGGAATGTTCCTTTCCTCCCCCTTCCCCACAATAAAGGAATGTTCAAATTAGTCATGCAAACATGTACAGAAAACCGCTTTGGAGTTGGTGGCAGTGAGAGTTGATATTTCAGATGAAGCAACATCTGCCCAGGTACACCATAGCTTGTGGCCGGTGCTCCTCACCAGTGACATCACTGGGGATTCCAGTGACTGCGCTGGATCTAGAAGCATGCAGAACACCTCCAAATTTTACTGTTATTATAATATATAGATAGATAGAGATAAAGAATAAAGGCCATTTAGACTTTTATTTGATGTATGGAAGTGAGAGCTGGACCATAAAGAAGGCTGATCGCTGAAGAACTGATGCTTTTGAATTATGGTGCTGGAGGAGACTCTTGAGAGTCCCATGGACTGCAAGAAGAACAAACCTCTCCATTCTGAGGGAAATCAGCCCTGAGTGCTCACTGGAAGGACAGATCCTGAAGCTGAGGCTCCAATACGTTGGCCACCTCATGAGAAGAGAAGACTCCCTGGAAAAGACCCTGATGTTGGGAAAGATGGAGGGCATAAGGAGAAGGGGACGACAGAGGACGAGATGGTTGGACAGTGTTCTCAAAGCTACCAGCATGAGTTTGACCAAACTGTGGGAGGCAATGGAAGACAGGAGTGCCTGGTGTGCTCTGGGCTATGGGGTCACAAAGAGTCAGACACAACTAAACGACTAAACAACAACAACAAGACTTTTATTTATTCATGAAACAAATACCGTATTTTTTGCCCTATTGGACGCACTTTTTCCCCTCCAAAAATGAAGGGGAAATGTGTATGCGTCCTATGAGGCGAATGCAGGCTTTCGCTGAAGCTTGCGCACCGACCCCTCTTGCTCTCCAGGCTTCAGGAAGCTCTGCGCAACCCTCGGGAGACCGGCTCCGAGGGTTGCGCAGAGCTGCCTGCAGTCCCGGGATCAGCGCAGCTCTGCGCTGATCCCGGGACTGCAGGCAGCTCTGCGCCGCCATCCGGAGCGGGGCGCTAAGTCCCGCCTCGCTCCAGATGGTGGCGCAGAGCTGCCTGCCGTCCCGGGATCAGCGCAGCTCTGCGCGGCCACCGGGAGCGGGGCGCTAAGTCCCGCCCCGCTCCGGATGGCGGCGCAGAGCTGCCTGCAGTCCCAGGATCAGCGCACTTCTCCCCATCGCCAGCCCCACAAGCTTGGGGGACAGCAGGGAGGCAGAGCGTGCCTTCCCACTGTTCCCCGACCTGGTTCTTCCAGCCCCGCACCTGGGGAGGAAATAATTTTTCCCCCCTTTATTCCCCCCCCCCAAAAACCTAGGTGCGTCCTATGGGCCGGAGCGTCCTATGGGGCGCAAAATACGGTAAATCAGCTCACTCTTCATCTGATGACCTCAGTGTGGGTTACAACAAACACTGCTACAGTAACTTAACCCCCACTCAAAGCCCAGGCATAGAAATGAGCAGTCACTTTTGGGTGTCAGATGAACCTCTGAGGAGATGTCATTCCTGAGATGAGGAATGAGATGGGAAGACTCTATTCTGTGCCACCACAACACATACCTTCAGAAAGGGCTTCTCCTGACTATCTTAACACATGAGCATATAGAGAGTTCTTTCAGATATTTTGGGCCAAAATCATTTAGGCCTTTATTTGTCAGCATTAGGGTCCTGAATTGGGCTCAGAAACAGAGACAGGCTACACAGTCCTCTTCAAACATAGTAGCTGACATCCTGGCTGCTGCTTTCTGCACTAGCTGTAGCTTCTAAACCATCTTCAGGAATAAACCCTCATTATAGTAATCCTACTGGTCAGTTACCTGCCCTGTCCTCCATTTTGAATCAAGATGGCTGACTGAAATGTCACTTTAATGTGAATTTGCCCATTTTTTGGCATAGGGTTGGCCCGCTTCTCAAGATATAATTGACATACTCAGCACAAGGCTTTCGGAGGTGGGGGTGGTGGACTTCATCACTATTTGGACACCAGCTGCCATTCTGAATCAAAATATAAGACCAAAATGTGACTTTAGCCTGACTTTACCTCAATAAATCCACCGTGTGATCAAAAAAACCCACAGAATTTTATCTCATGCAAAAAGTACGGTGTATCTTACACAAAATAGCTTTGAACTTGGAAACGACTTTGCATTTTGTCTATGACCCATCACTACAGAATTTATTTTTAATGTAAGCAAGAAAAAAGGTATCTGTGAACAGGAGTACTGTATTTATTAAATAACGAACATATCTAAAATTTTACTGGTGCTATTTTCTAGCTACATTTTGCTTCTTTAGCATCTCTTCCAAATGTTAACAAGAAATACGCCAGCATGCTGGGACTCCACCTGCCTTCATACCTCTTTTCCTTGGCAGAAATTTCTTGGTGATACTGCTCCCCATGTTCATTGCTTACAGCAACCAATCGGGGTGGGAAAAAGTCAAGATGGAATCCAAGACCACCTTGTTTTAGAGTATAATGTGCCACAGAGCTACCTTTTCTGACCAAGCCTAATGCAACAGACATTGAAACCCCAAGAAGAGACTTGCTGATTATTAGTAATAGAGAGTTTGTCTTACAGCACATTTTCTGGATTTTATTGTTCTTAAAGGTAAAGGGACCCCTGACCATTAGGTCCAGTCGTGGCCGACTCTGGGGTTGCGGCACTCATCTTGCTTTACTGGCCGAGGGAGCCGGCGTACAGCTTCCGGGTCATGTGGCCAGCATGACTAAGCCGCTTCTGGCGAACCAGAGCAGCGCACGGAAACGCTGTTTACCTTCCCGCCGGAGCGGTACCTATTTATCTACTTGCACTTTGACGTGCTTTCGAACTGCTAGGTTGGCAGTTGGATGCACCTGAGGTGCAGGGACTGGCATAGGGTGAATTGTTCTGATCTGGGGGCCACAGATTGGGGCCACATAGAAGATCAGGAGGTCCATGCACAGTCATACAAATAGGGGCAGGAAGATAAATGGGGAAATGATTAAAGTACCATCTTTTTCTCATTCTCATTTTAATGTTTCAATATTTTAATGTTGTATTTTAATCTTGTTTTTAAGTTGTATTCATTCAACTCATTTTTATGATTGCTTGTTAGCCGCCCTGAGCCCGGCCTTGGCTGGGGAGGGTAGGGTATAAATAAAAATTATTATTATTATTATTATTATTATTATTATTATTATTATTATTCTGATCACAACACTAGAAGCAATATTTTCTGTTTACAAAATGGCCATGAGGGTAATGCTTATATGTGCACCTGCATATAGTGTTAAGTTTGGCCCCAAGTACCATTGAAATCACCAAGATCCGCTGTAAACGGATTCAGCATTTTGGTGCCAATCTGTCTGTTTCTGTCATAAATATTCTAAATATGTAAAGGTGCCCTTTTGAAATTGCTGAGCTAATTTACATCGATGTTGATTTTTATTCACATTAATGTCAGCGTTGAAAGAGAGCAATGCAAAAATGAGATTTTTCTTACCCAACATATTTTCTGGCATAAGTCTACGGCCATAAATAGGGTCCTTGACTCATTTTCTTCTCCCCTGAGCTCTTCAAGAGTTGTCGACTATGGAAAGGAATGTGCCTGGCAATCTCCACAGAGAGTTTCGGAGGAAATCAGCAGTGGGCCTAGCTTTACTCAGGAGACAGCTCAGACTGGTTTGTGGCACATCCGCCAAAATTGCTAACAGTGAGCTGTCCAAGGCTTGTCAATAACCACAACATTTTGGCTCACGAGAACAGTAAGTCGTGAATGGGTAAAACTACTAACCTTGTGATGAGATCTTTGGATGTTGTATTTAACTGGAAAGGGTACATTCATTTTCAAATCCATTTTTCAAGAACCTTTGACTCAACCATGTCTCCTGGGTGTCTTCTTGCAACCCAATGTGTTACATCAAGGATAAATTTAGCTGTTTGCCATACTGGATACAAAGACATGGTTCCAACTGTTATTTATATTACAGCAATAGCTAAACAGCCCAACTAAGAAATGGTTCTGCTTTTTGAAACCTTGCATGCATTAAGTCTTCTGAATAAAAGAGGAACATTGTACATACTATTTACGTTTTATAGATTGGAGCCAGATCAATGAGAAATACGCCTCACAAAATGTGTGGCTAAATCAACTCCCTGCTATTTACCATAGCATCTCTGCAGACCGCTAGAGCTTCTGGCTGCACCACATGAGGAATCACTGTAGGGTTTAAACAATTCAGCTTCAGGATCTGTCCTTCCAGTGAGCACTCAGGGCTGATTTCCTTCAGAATGGAGAGGTTTGATCTTCTTGCAGTCCATGGGACTCTCAAGAGTCTCCTCCAGCACCATAATTCAAAAGCATCAATTCTTCGGCGATCAGCCTTCTTTATGGTCCAGCTCTCACTTCCATACATCACTACTGGGAAAACCATAGCTTTAGCTATACGGACCTTTGTTGGCAAGGTGATGTCTCTGCTTTTTAAGATGCTGCCTAGGTTTGTCATTGCTTTTCTCCCAAGAAGCAGGCGTCTTTTAATTTCGTGGCTGCTGTCACCATCTGCAGTGATCATGGAGCCCAAGAAAGTAAAATCTCTCACTGCCTCCATTTCTTCCCCTTCCATTTTCTAGGAGGTGATGGGCCCAGTGGCCAGGATCTTACTTTTTTTGATGTTGAGCTTCAGACCATATTTTGCGCTCTCCTCTTTCACCCTCATGAGTTTGACCAAACTGCGGGAGGCAGTGGAAGACAGGAGTGCCTGGCGTGCTCTGGTCCATGGGGCCACGAAGAGCCGGACATGACTAAACAACAAAAACAGCAGTATCCTAGAATTGTAGAGTTGGTTGGGATCCTGAGAGTCATCTAGTCCAACTCCCTGCAATGCAGGAATCACAGCTGAAGGATCCCTGACAGGTGACCAACCAACCAACCTCTGTTTTAAAACCTCTGCAAGTTCCTTTTGTACCCTTTGATGTCAGGCCCCAGAGAGCTGAATTCAAAGTTCCATTTTGAAGTATGGGAATCTGGGTTGGTAGATCTGGATCTGTTTCAATCTGGGTTCAGGTCATAGCTGTCAACTTACAGATTTGAAAATAAGGGACCAGCAGCCTCGAAAATAAGGGATCAGCAGCCAAAATAAGGGATTTTCCAGGCACAGGTATGTTCAACTTCTGAGCCCCTCCGAGCCAAAGGCAGAAAGCCCAGCCAGCAGCCAAACAAAGCCTCAAGCGGTGGTTCCCACAGCGCAGCAACCCGGCAAAGGGGATGCAGCAAGGAAAACCACCGTCACCTCTCCGCTGGGAAGCGCTGAGCAAAGGCGAGTCTCCAGGCAACGCGGCCGATTTGATCGGCACAAGGCATGCAAGCTCCACCCCCCCCCAGTCGTTCTTAGACTCCTTATTGGGTGAGCAACGCAGCCAAGCAACACAGTTGGAGCCTCCCTCCTCCCTGGCCGGCAGGGAGGGAGGGAGGGAGAGGAGCTGCTTCCTTTGAAACCCGGGAAATTTAAGGGACATCATCAATAAGGGACAGCAGCGGGACACAGCGCTGGGATAAGGGACTTTCCCGCCAAATAAGGGACAGTTGACAGCTATGGTTCAGGTATGGTTTTCGTACTGACTCAGCCTTTGTCGCCCTTGCAGATGAGCTGTTCCCAAAGCTGGAGAGGGCCAATGGAACTCTTCTACTGGATTCCTCAGTTGCTTGGCTACAATTGACTAAGGACCCTCTAAGTATCCTACTCCACTCCTTCCTAAAAGGTCATCTGCAGAGAGTAGACTGCATTTCGGCAGGCTACAGTCTTTTCCCTATTGCTGTTCAGCATCTATATCAGTGGCTCTCACAAGGCGTGGCGCACCACACTGGTGTGGCAGGAAAGCATGGCAAGGATGGCGGAATGATTCAAGGACAATCAAAGAAACATTTAAACATTTCAGTGTGGTATAGGAAGGTATCGTATCAAATTCTCTCCCTCCCCACCAAAAAAATACGGATAGACATCTTTTCAGAACGTGAGCATCAACTGAAACTGAGGGCAGTCCTAGCTGTGATCCAGAATCACCATTTGAACAGAGTGTTGGAGAAAATTATATTTGGGGGATGATTCATGTTCTTCTGTAGCTGAATTGCTTTATACTTTCTCATTCCTTTGCTTGTGCAAGAGTTTACACAGCAGGTAACAGAATCATAGACTTGGAAGGTACCTCAAGCTCCATCTAGTCCAACCCCTGCAATACAGGAATCTTTTTCCTGGTATTAAGCTGGTATTGGTGTCAGTAATTACCGTATTTTTCACTCTATAAGACACACCAGACCACAAGACGCACCTAGTTTTTGGAGGAGGAAAACAAGAAAGAAAAATATTCTGAATCTCAGAAGCCAGAACAGCAAGAGGGATCGCTGCGCAGCGAAAGCAGCAATCCCTCTTGCTGTTCTGCCTTCTGGGATAGCTGCGCAGCCTGCATTTGCTCCATAAGAGGCACACACATTTCCCCTTACTTTTTAGAAGGGAAAAAGTGAGTCTTATAGAGCAAAAAATATGGTACCTAGGTCTTCCCCCCCCCCCCTTTGAAGATGCAAGCAGGACACTTAAATTTAGCTTTATTTTTCTGGTGTGGGTTAGAAAGCAACCCTAGTGTTTTATCAGCTGAAATGGATCCAGTCAAGAAAACTGCTCTACAATTGATTCTCACTATTTTATTTTCCCCCCAATATATTCTTTCCCTTTATTCTCTCTCTCCCCCCACCCTTCTAACTCTTTGGTTGAGTTCAATTTCGGATAATATGCTAACAAGTGTATTTGCTATAATTACCTTTGTACTTCAAACATCACTCATCCAGTACCATCTTTGATGATTAAGGCTCCAAGACTTTGTGTACATAGGTGGGAAAGAAGAGGTCTCAGGAAGTGTTATGGAAACTCCACCTGTCAGCTGTTCCCATGCTTGTTGCTGGTGGAAGCTATGTATTATTATTCTGTTTATTTATTTATTTAATTAATTATTTTATACCCCTCTTTTTCTATTTTAAAAAGCACCCAAGATTTATTACTTGTGAAAGCTAATATGGGAAAGATCATACCTGCTTTGGTATCCTAAACTAAAGAATTGAACAAAAACGAAAGGGTCATTAATTTGTTCAGGAGATAAAGTCAACATTTAGAGTGTTATTGGTTGGTCATAGTCAGAGAAGCCCTAATAAAATGAGCGACTTTTATGTCCATTGGTTTTAATGAGTCTACTCTAAGTATGACTTTGTTGACCATCACCTATAGATAAATATATAAAGAGTATTGAACAACAAGATTCTGTAAGGTTGTTTTTTTTAATTGAAAAGGGGTCATGCTGGGGGTGGGGGAACCCCTCATGCTGTGTCAGACATGTCCTATGCGTCGCTTGTGATCGATCAGGAAACCGTGGGATGAATGTTGGTCAACCATGGGGCTGTTTTGACACCACACGCCCACTCTGGGAAGCAGCCAGCAAGCTCCTCTCACAAGAGGGAACGTTTTGCCACTGCGCACACCAGCCCTGTCGGGGAAGCAGCCGGTGTCGGGGGAAGCGGGTGGCACACGCTCACCCACCTTGCACCCATCCCTGCCCCCTCAGGGGAAGTAAGCAGCACCCCAGTAAGCACACGCCCACCCCAGACCCATCCCTGGGTGGTAGATCACCGCCAGTTTTTATATTGGATTGTAGATCAAAGCCTATTTCAAGATGGACATGCCTGCTGTATTTGATTCAATATACAGTGGTACCTTGAGTTACAAACGCCTCAGGTTACAAACGCTTCAGGTTACAAACTCCGCTAACCTCGAGTTGAGAACTTTGCCCTGGGAAATTGTGTGCCGGCAGCACAGCAGCAGCAAGAGGCCCCATTAGTGAAAGCACACCTCTAGTAAAGAACAGACCTGTGTCTTTTGTAACAGAATCCAGGCCAGCCTAAGATTTAACCATTTTGAATCCTAGACTCTGGCATGACCTCTTTTGGGGAAAGGACATAATCAGTTGAAAGGTCAATTGATTTGACTGCACATCTTGCTGGGCACCAAGCAATGGACCCCGCCATTTTGTGCACCCTTTTAATGTAAAACATGCAATTTCCAGTGCTTTCCCATTTGTTCACCTATAACATGCATTTTTCACATATCTTTTAAGTACCAAAGTATATTTTTGTGTGCTCTTTTTACACAACCAAAAATGCATTGCAAACTCTGGAGAAGTGTTGTCATCCAACTGGATATTGTGTTACAATCCAAATTCAAGTTTGGGAGTGTGAAATCAGATCGGTTTGCTGTGTGAAGCAGATCAAACGAATTCCTCTCCCTTCCATCACGTGCATTTCCACTTACTAAGCCATAAATTCTATTCAGCTGACATACTAGCTACCTTCATAGATAGAAAACATTATTAGGTCAATTAGGACAAAATTATTGCTGAAAAATATCTTAATCTGATCAGCGTCTGTAAGCTGATAATCATGTTTTATTTTTACAAGTGATTATTGTGTTCGTTACTGAAATTTGTATAAAATGTAACTGAGTGTAAATGGATTCATCTAAAGAAGTTTGTTCATCTAAAGAAGTCATTTTCTAACTCCAATTATTCAGAGTCAAAAACCAAAGAACTCCATAAATTGATAATATTTTACCATCATATCCATTCAAACTATCAGCCATTCATGTATCAAGTTTCCCCATGATCATTTGTCAGTATAAAATAGTTTCTGTATTACTGATGATAGACTCTGAATGCAAATACATTCTAAAGGAATTATGATAGCAATAACAGCTTTATTTATAGTTAATAGGGGCTGTCATTGCCTTTAAAATTCAAATATAGCAGAAGTTGATTGAGGTCTCTTTGGATTAAATGCCACCCACTTGTCTTTGAGTGTAATTTTGAAGACGCAAAAGTTGAACAGTTGGGGCAGTATCAAGCAGCCTGGTTTAAATAGCTGAGGCATGGAGCAATAAGGACACTAATAGATTTTCAGAGTTGATTCTTTCCATAACCTTGACAAGGAAGAAAACAACCACAACTTGTCTCCATTCAGAAAGAAAAAATAACTGAACATCTGATGTAGGCCAAAGGCAAAGGTCTGGGTTCTTTGAGGGCCAACCCACGCTTTCTTGCAAAATCCCAGCTTTCATTGTTTAGTGGGTCCATATTTGTACACATTTTATTTTTGCCCTGAAACCCTCTTTCTCATTTCTTTGTCCGCTCTAGACTTCCAGAATTCATTGCTCCCTCCTTCCTCCTTGTTCTTAAGAGAGGTTGTTGAGAGCTAGTGTTGTATGGTGGTTAGAGTGTCAGTTGTTGTTGTTGTTTAGTCGTTTAGTAGTGTCCGACTCTTCATGACCCCATGGACCAGAGCACGCCAGGCACTCCTGTCTTCCGCTGCCTCCCGCAGTTTGGTCAGACTCATGTTTGTAGCTTCGAGAACACTGTCCAACCATATTGTCCTCTGACATCCCCTTCTCCTTGTGCCCTCCATCTTTCCCAACATCAGGGTCTTTTCCAGGGAGTCTTCTCTTCTAATGAGGTGGCCAAAGTATTGGAGCCTCAGCTTCAGGATCTATCCTTCCAGTGAGCACTCAGGGCTGATTTCCTTCAGAATGGAGAGGTTTGATCTTCTTGCAGTCCATGGGACTCTCAAGAGTCTCCTCCAGCGCCAGAATTCAAAAGCATCAATTCTTCGGCGATCAGCCTTCTTTATGGTCCAGCTCTCACTTCCATGGACAAAGGCAACAGAGTGTCAGACCCGGGTTCAAATCCCCACTCAGACATGAAGCTCACTGGTTGACCTTGGGCCTGTCAATGCCTCTCAGCCTAATCTTTCTCACAGGGTTACTGTGGGAATATATATATTTTAAATGTTGCTAAGAGCACTCTAGGCTTCTGGACTTGTTGGTCCAGAAACAGTTGGTCCTGGAAACAGTGGTCCTTTTATTTAAATTTTTTTTAGATGACAATTATGCAGGTGTGTGCTGCAATCAGAATAGATGTACAAGCATTTTAATTTTAATTTTGCATAAAAGGGTCATTTGGAAAATGAGGAGGAAATCATGGGTCTCAGCTAGGCAACAACTCACCCGTTCTTCAAGATTCTGAGATTTTGTGGTACCTTAAAGACTAGCACATAAGGGACGCGGGTGGCGCTGTGGGATAAACCACAGGGCCTAGGACTTGCCGATCAGAAGGTCGGTGGTTCGAATCCCCGCGATGGGGTGAGCTCCCGTTTCTCAGTCCCTGCTCCTGCCAACCTAGCAGTTTGAAAGCATGTCAAAGTGCAAGTAGATAAATAGGTACCGCTCTGGCGGGAAGGTAAACAGCGTTTCCGTGCACTGCTCTGGTTCGCCAGAAGCGGCTCAGTCATGCTGGCCACATGACCCGGAAGCTGTACGCCAGCTCCCTCGGCCAATAAAGCGAGATGAGCGCCACAACCCCAGAGTCAGCCATGACTGGACCTAATGGTCAGGGGTCCCTTTACCTTTACCTTTACCTTTAAAGACTAGCACATATATTGTGGTATGAACTTTTATAGAGAAGAACCTGTTTTTTCATAATGTTAAGTTCAAATCCCTACTCAGACATGAAGTACATAACAGTGAGTACATCTTGTGAGGACTGAAGGAGCGGTGTTTTGCAAGGCGAGATTAAAATAGTGAACAGATGTCAAAAAGCGTACGTATGACCAGTGCTATTTTTCTAGAAAAAGAGGTGCTGGAACTCACCATGAACACCTCCTTGTTCTCTTATAATGGCAATGGCGCCCACCTGAGAGGTGCCGGAATTTGGTTCCGGTGGGTTCTGGCTGAAAAAAAGCACAAGGTATGAAGCTATTTTAAATAAACATTTATCGCTTTTATATCCTACCTTTCCTCCAAAGGGTTCAAGGCCGTCTATGTGGTTTGACTTTCTTCCTATTTTATCCTTTGAGAAAGGTTGGATTGAGAGGTGGTTTTTAAAAATCAGTCTTTACTGTCATTTTCTATTAACTCAGAACTGACAGCCTTGTGCTACGCAGTCTGAACGAGGATTATTCACAACATCCCCTTCAGACACAGTTTTGCTTTATGATAGAAAACATAAGAAAAAAGAAAAAGCAGGTGATTATTTCTTACACCATGGATTGAGAGATGTTGACTACCCCAAGTCTCCTGGCGAGCTTCATAACTTAGTTGGGGTTTGAATAATAATAATAAAAAAAATTTATTTATACCTCGCCCTTCCCGGTTCAGAAAAAAAAGGCTCAGGGCTGCTAACAACAAATTTAAAACACTTAATTGATGCAACAAAAAACAGCATAAAATACAGTATAAAACGTGAATAACAATAAATTCAGAATTCAAAAATCAATTTAGGTGGGAAATCCATCCAATAAACATTAGATGATCACCAGGGCTAGCTGGTTAAATTAGTCCTATTTGGGCCAGCGAGGAGACCAGGGGAGAATTAGCTATGGGATCCCAGAGCGGGTAATCTTCATAAAAAGGGGAGGGGGAGGGAGGGAAGGAAGGGGAATAAAAGATCAGGCTAAATTCAAATTGAAAGCCAGGTGGAATAGCTCTGTCTTACAGGCCCTGCGGAAGGAAGTTAAATCCTGCAGATCTCCTGGTTCAGTACACTAATCCAAGAGTCAGCCAACAAAAGGAAGTAGGATTCCTGCCTTAAAGATTCAGGGACACACCTCATTGTCTTTTACAATTTCCTTAGGCCATAGATGCCATTGCTCAGTGACTGGAAAACACATGTGTTCCAAGCACCATGGCCCATCTCCAAATATACTATTGTGTTTTCTCTTTAATTAAATCTGCCTGGCAAGAACACAACTCCCTTCGCATTTCTTTCCCTGCCCCCAGTGTCCCATTCTGGAGGTTCCCTGGGTATTCCTCATGCTGCCCCAGGTCCCCCCACTATTGGCCGGGCCCCCCACATCCAGCCCTCTGCCACCCAACACACAGGGGAGGTGATTTGTACAGTTTATTAAATTCATCTTGAAGAAACATGAACATTCTAGGCTCGCTGGATGCTAAGTCTGTGTTTTATCTTGCAGTCTGTTCCATGAGCTGGAGGAAGCCAAAGCGAGTTAAACAGATTGTGAGTTTGGCCCAGGGCACCCCACTCTGCCCAACAAAATCCCAAACTGGCAGTAAAGTAGCTCAGTTTTGTGTGTGTGTGTGTGTGTGTGTGTGTGTACAGGTAAAAAGCCAGCAGGGGTGTGTGGGTTTTGTGCCACATGGAGGGTGATCTTCCTGTTGGGCAGAAGTCCTGGGTGTGTCCTAAGTGCAATGAGCTCCTGGCCCTCTGGGAACAAGTTTGTTCCCTTGAGGTCAAGGTGGTGGAACTGGAAAAGATAAGAGAGGCAGAGAGGGGGGGGTGAGGCCTTCGGGGACATTATAGCTGCATTCCACTCTCACAGTAATTGTTGTTGTTTAATCGTGTCCGACTCTTCGTGACCCCATGGACCAGAGCACGCCAGGCACACCTGTCTTCCACTGCCTCCCGCAGTTTGGTCAAACTCATGCTGGTAGCTTCAAGAACATGGTCCAACCATCTTGTCAGGGCTGATTTCCTTAAGAATGGATAGGTTTGATCTTCTTGCAGTCCATGGGACTCTCAAGAGTCTCCTCCAGCACCATAATTCAAAAGCATCAATTCTTCGACGATCAGCCTTCTTTATGGTCCAGCTCTTACTTCTATACATCACTACTGGGAAAACCATAGCTTTTACTATACGGACCTTTGTTGGCAAGGTGATGTCTCTGCTTTTTAAGATGCTGTCTAGGTTTGTCATTGCTTTTCTCCCAAGAAGCATGCGTCTTTTAATTTAGTGACTGCTGTCACCATCTGCAGTGATCATGGAGCCCAAGAAAGGAAAATCTCTCAAGTAATAGTCCCCCCGAAACAAAATGTTGAGGAGCTGAAGGTCTCAGAGAAGGAGAGAATTGCTTTGAGCAAGAGAGAAACATTTTTTGGGGGTGCAGGATTGTGGTGGTGGGCAATTCAATCATAGCTATGGTAGGTATTCAGTCTACAGGGCAAATTGCCTGCAAAGGCGCAAAGATTACGGCCTGCATCTTCGGATATTGCCTTCACAGGGTGGAAAATAATACGTGAAAAATTATTTTGGAACAGTTTTTTGAGGAAACATTTTTCAGAAGGAGTCAGTATGTATTCACTGCTCTTTCCAGAGGTTACTCCAGAAAGAAGATGTAAAAAATCTGCAAAGAAGACCTTTTCTAGTAGATCAATCCTGCCTCCATGAGGATTATTTCAAAAGTACTGTACTTCCTCCCTGGAAGCAAAGTTTCTTAGGAACTCCCCTCTTTCTTGCCTCTATAGCAAATTCCACCTTTGGTCTTTAAGTAGGCCATATAAAACAACGGGGGGCATTTCCCAACAGTGACCTCATGTTTGTTTGTTTGTTTGTTTGTTTGTTTACTTTCTTGCTTCTTTGCCCTCCAGGAAACTGGCTCAGACTGCTTAACTAGATTTACAAATTCTGTTGCCCGGTGTCCAATCAATGCCTGAATTTGATCGCCGCTGGCTTCAAGGCAGTATCAGAAGTCCTGCATCTCCCTTTCTCAGCACCACGGAGACAGCAGGAGTGGGAGCCCTTTCCAAATGTCAGTGTTTCAGTTTGCAAGGAGGCACTTTGTTATCAGATAGTTTCCATTCAAGTCATTTAGCCAAGCTCACTGGCTGGCGTCATTCCTTAGACTTCAAAGGCGACGCACCAAGCATGTAGGCAGCCCAGCGTAGCCAGCGTCCATTTACTGGCTGCGTGTTTTTCAGATGCCACTGCCAAGGGTTAAAATGTTTACATACCCCCTGAATTTAAACGGCCGTTACATGTCAAATGCCAATGGGAAAGACAGCTGGAGTAGCTAAACTGAGTGCTTTGATCTTACTATCTGTAGAAAGAGGTCATTTCGCTTCCCCAAGAACCACAGACGTTTAGATGATCCATGTGCGGCTCAAGCAAGTATATTCCTGGCTATATTTTTCTTTACATTTCAGATGTAACACCTACTAAATATTAATTTTAATGCATTTATACTTGCTAACTTAATGTGTGTCCGTGTGAGCAGTAAGCATGCTCTGCTTATTGTGAATAACCCCTTGCAGGAAATTAATGGGGCATTGATTTAAAGAGCAAGTGTTTCATTAAAAGAATTTACTAGGTAGGGTAGGGGTATGATCTTAATTGTGGTTGAAAACCTAAGAAAGAGAGGCTGCAATTCTGCATGCTTTCCAGTTGTTTAAATCCCATGGGATTTAAGCAACCTGGGTGCAGGATTTCATCTAGTTGTAGCCCAGTCAGGTCCAGCGTTGATTAAGATGTGAAGAATTCTACAAGGGGAGAGATCTTGATTCTGTTCAGGACCAGCTGGTGTGCTTTGCTGTTAAAAGAGGCAGTATACACTCATAACTTCACTGAGAAGTTAGTCTGGGATTCTGTATAGATAGTACTCCTGACCCACCTCTTCTAATTATGCCAGAGGAAATGTCACTGTTGAGGCTGAGGACTGAATGCATCAGAGAGCAGTTCAGAATCGGCTGTTCTAAAACTCAGCAGGAGTTGCACAGCCCTGGGACAAAGTCTCCTGGCATCCTGCCTTTTAAATCGGAAGACTGATAGACGGAACCAGCATATTTTCAGTGAAATGTGTGAGGCACAGAAGCTCCCTGTCACTATTATTAATCATGCATTGAGACGGAATTAGTTACAGAAATAGACTTTATTGTGAAGTGCATCAAAGTAGGGAGCTATAGGAGACAGACAGATGTGGTCTTGCTGCTGCAAATTTGGAAAAAGTTCCTGATTGATCATAATTCAGTACTTTTCCTTCAGCTTTTCAAGACAATTAATTTGGTAATAGTGAAATATTAAAATCATGCTTGGTGGCAATTAACTCTGGTTCTGGAGATCAGTTTGCATTAGCAACTTTGATTAATGTGAACATATTGCTGTTGAATGCAGTCAGTATGACTGATTTTTCAACACAAAAACAGCAGCATAGGCTGAGGCAGCACAGCACAGCCACACACACTTAATTTTTTTCCTGAGAGGAGGGTGCTAGAAATTCCTCTGCCCCCAGGGTCTGTTCACACTTGAAGTTTATTTTCTTATTCAGGGGTGCCATCCCTCCTTCCTTCCTGAACCAGAAGCCATAGTAATGTAAATTGAGCTCCGAATCCTACCAATGAGGAGCAGGGGCAGTCCCACAGCGCTCTTTTGCCCCTTCCCACTCCCAAATTTGGTTAAAGGGAGAGAGGACATAGTTCTGGGTCCCTGCGGGAGTCAGGAAATGGAGCTGAGTGGCGGATGAGCCTCATCTTCAGGCAACGTTGAGTTCACAGCAGCTTGGGTAGCAACTTACCTGTCAAAGCTCCCACTTGCCGTGCTTAGAATCGCTCTCACAGAATTACGATTCCAATCGATGCCCTCAGCGGTGTTGGATGGACGCTGCGGCAAAGTACATTATGAAGAGAGACTTTGTCTGTGTGGGCAACCCTGTGTGGAGGACCTGTGCCACTATTTATTGCAGTGCCCTTTATATATAGACCCAAGAGACCGATTCACAAATCCCTTGTTTCCGAACGGAACTCACTTGAATAGGGTGGAAAGGGTGAAATGGCTGCTGAGCGATACTGATGACTTATAAAGTAGCACTCTATGCGTTGGCAGCTAAGAAGATCAGGAAGAAAGAACTAGATAAAATAGTGGTCAACTGCAAAGGGGATTCAGATATTTAATTTTACTAGAGAATCGTCTGCTATTCTGTTTTATGCAACAAACAATTTTAGTAGTTGTGACTGTGGTTTATATTGTACAGTGGTACCTCGGGTTAAGTACTTAATTCATTCCGGAGGTCCGTACTTAACCTGAAACTGTTCTTAACCTGAAGCACCACTTTAGCTAATGGGGCCTCCCGCTGCCGCCGCACCGCCGCAACACGATTTCTGTTCTCATCCTGAAGCAAAGTTCTTAACCTGAGGTACTATTTCTGGGTTAACGGAGTCTGTCACCTGAAGCGTATGTAACCCGAGGTGCCACTTTATGTGTGGTGCCTGATGATTTTTATGGTTACTGCTGTTTTTCCTTTTGTTATTTTTCTGAATGATGCCATGGCCTATGGCTAGCGCAAATAAAAGTCTATGATGATGATATTTCATTTGATCTTTCGAAAGAGAGGGGCTGGAGTCAAGCTGCCAGGAAAACCCACCCTCTTAAGGGCCAGATGTTGGCAATTGAGGGTACTTCCATGAAGGTTTTGTTGTGGGTCGGTGCTACTCACACATGGAAGCTTTTCACGACATTCATAGGGCATTGACAGCATAAACATGCCATCTCGTATTCCAGTCTGTTTAGATTTATTTGCCCTCTCTGGGTGAAATCCGAGAATAAACCCTCACGAAAACACTGCTGCCAGTGCCCCTTTTGCAATATCTGAATGACACAGTGGGAATATGCAGCCTCAGTGAGGAGGGAAAGACAATGGCAAGCATATTGTGTTCATGACCACTTAATAGTCATGATCATAAGAGCACTAAAAACAGCAGCTAAAACCAGTTTGGAGAATTAAGAGTGAGAGAGTTTTCATCAGGCACACACAAGTTAATAACGAAAAGTGTCAGGTAAGCACAGAGCCTAGGACTTGCTGATCAGAAGGTTGGCGGTTCAAATCCCCGCGACAGGGTGAGCTCCTGTTGCTCGGTCCCTGCTCCTGCCCACCTAGCAGTTCTAAAGCACGTCAAAGTGCAAGTAGATAAATAGGTACCACTCCGGTGGGAAGGTAAATGGCGTTTCCGTGCGCTGCTCTGGTTCGCCAGCAGCAGCTTAGTCATGCTGGCCACATGTCCTGGAAGCTGTATGCCGGCTCCCTCGGCCAGTAAAGCGAGATGAGCGCCGCAACCCCAGAGTCAGTCACGACTGGACCTAATGGACCTAAGTTGCTCCCACTGCCTGTGAACCACACGCATGCCTTCTTGGGTGTTTGGGAAACGGAATTGTGAAAAAGCGTGGAGGCAAATGTATTGAAATTAATGCAAATAAATAAATAAAATAGACACTAATTCCAGTTGAGGTTCTGCCCCCACAGCAGAGCTTCCTGGTGGAATGCGCCCTTCAAAAAAGTACCTACCTTTCTCCCGAGAAGGTAGTTAAGGTGTCAAAAGCAGATTCCTCTCCCATATTTAACTATGTTTTTCTTTGCTGAAAACTCTGAAAGTTGGTCACTAGCTTAAATAACCTCTATAAAAATCAGAGGACTCACGGAGGCTTGGATGGTTGGTGACATATTTACATTCCTTCCCCCCCGCCAGTCATTATTGCCTTGTATGTAAGCTTTCCCTTGCACATTCCGTAAGAGTCTGAATTCCAGCAGAAGTTGTGGTACAGTCATTCCTCAGAAAGGCTGATCTAGTTTTAAAGGCAGGTCATGGGACTTTGAGGGAGTAATGAAAAATGAGGTCTCTTCTGTGTGGACGCATTTCATTATTACTTCCCCCTGGAGTAGTTGCCATTTATCTCTTTCCTCCATTACACAAAATATAGACTGCCGTTACCTTCTGGCATAGTAGCCCAGTGGTTTATCCTGCACCATTACTCAAGTCTCAAACCACTCAAAGGTTGTAGGAAGACAATTCCCTCTCCCCTAGCCGTAGTTCCCAGAATCTGGCCCTGTTTTCCAGAAGCCTAGAAACTACTGTACAGGGGGTTGGACTCGATGGCCCTTGTGGTCTCTTCCAACTCTATGATTCTATGATTCCTCTCACCATGTATGTATGTATGTATGTATGTATGTATGCATGGATTTGCAGCGCTCACTTTTGATACCCCAGCCAACATGTTGACAGTTCCTAAAAGTTACATTCCTGTACGGCTGTGAAATAGGAGACCGCAAATCTACAAACTTTATATCTGCAAACTACAGAGGGTCACTTTCACAACGGTCTACCGTTTTTTGAATTCTCCCTTCCCCCTTTGACTCAGGTCTCTTGATTACGGGTGCAGAAAGTAGAGTGAAAACTGCCATGCTTGCAAAAATACGAAAACTTAAACCATGCTGTTTGTATTTGAAAAGATGGCAGCGTGATGATTTGGAAGAGTGAGAAAATGTGAAAAAACATGGTAGAGTGTAAACAGAAGATCCTGGGTTCCGTCGTTCGGCATATCCAGGTAAAAATCTTAGGTAGCAGGAAAGGGGCTGCTAAGTCAGAGCCCACAGGGAATCATACTGAATCGTAGAATCCTAGAGTTGCAAGGGAGCCCCTGCAACTCCACCAAAAATAAGGAACCCCAAACATGTTATCATGACTGTTAGCAATATCAGTATTAATCTGGGCAGCGCAATGCATTCTCAACACTGCTTCACAAGAAATACGTGTGTTTATCAGTGCAATGCCGCAATGCCAACAGACTCGAATGATGTTATTTATTAATAAAGAATGCTAAGAACACCTTTTTTTAAAAAAACCCATGCCTTCCTGCCTGGCCAGCAGTCAAAGCGAAAGCGTGTTTGCAATTGTGCTGCTGACTACAGTGAAATAGACACATCAAAGACTGAAGAAAGTCGTTTAAAAACATGTTACTCATTAAACTGTCACTTTCTGCTGCTATTATGCTCATAATTTACGGATAGAGAAGTAAAACGATGTCTCTCACATGCATTTGAGTTATGCATTGCAGAATATAAGACCCTGATGATTAGAGTTCCTGTTGATATTCTCTATAAGAATGACTAGTACTAGTAGTTTGTTCTCTGAATGAGGGGGGAAAAACCTGGCACGTCATATTTTTTTATTGAGTCAGTTTTAATCTGGGACAGAACGGGACCAGGGAACACTCAGTCAGGACTGAGTCACATAACATATTTGATAAATGAAATGTTGTCCTATGGTTCACAGCTCTGTACTGAAATACACTAACACACTGCTTCGCCTTTTAGGAAAGCAAAAAGCAGGCTATCTGTGAATATTGCACACTGGAACCCTGATGCTTCCCAGTGGAACAAATGGAATTTTTCCTCCCCCCCCCCAACTTACTTGTTTTTGGGTTTATCCACAATTACCTTTTGCCCAATGCTTTCTAGGTACACGCCTGCACTTTCCTGATCCGTGTCTGAACACGTTTGTCTTGTCCCCTCCGCTTTCCCCAGGAAAACCTAATCTTCACTGCTGAATCAGAGCAAATGGCAATTTGGGCTTTCCGATTCAGTCGTCAAGAGTGGGTTTTCAGAGGAAAGCAGGAACCGGGGCAGCTCTGACATGGAACCTGGGAATCCCAGACCTGCCTATAAACTCAGAGCAATGGTAAGTATTGAGGAGCTGTTAGAGGACTTTACTGTTCTGTAACAAAACGAAAGCCAGCTACAAATTCACAAATTCAGGTGTTCCAAGCAGTCTGAGCGCATGCATCGCATTACACAATGCAGTCAGTTGTGGCAGAGAAATGTTTCTCAAATTAGGGATGGACAAATCTGTGGTTCTCAGTTTCTCTCAATTTCTCATCTTAAATTCAGTTTACCACATTTCTGTAGCTATTTGTGAAAGTTGTCTTTTTTTAGAAGTCAACATTTTACTGAGCATTTGTTCTAATATGCACATTTTTGCAAGCAATTTCCCCTAATATAATGTATGTTGTAAGTTATTTTCACTGATATATACATTTTCATTGGTTATTGGTTTGGTTTGTTCTTGTTTTTATTCTGTATTTTGTGGTTTTAGATTGTATTTTTATGCTGTGAATAGCCTGAGATCTACAGATGAAGGGTGGTAGTAGTAGTAATTATTATTATTATTATTATTATTATTATTATTATTATTATTATTATATGCACTTTCCCCTAATATGCACAGATTTTTTGTTAGAAAACTGTATAGCAAAATTCAGAGAAGTGCCAGTTCCAAAAGGTAGCTGCATTTTAATTCATGTATTGTTTTGAGGACAACTTAGGTAGATTCAATTTAAATATGAACTAAATTTCCCCCTCATTTCTACAAACCATACTAACACTGTTTTCTTCCTTGTTTTTGATTTGGTCCTCAGAATAATGTGATATGTTTGAAGCACAGCAGATTTCTTTGCTGCCCCCCCTTTCCTTTTTTTAGTGTTTGGTAGGCAGAAATCTCTACATACTGTAGGTTATTCCTCTGTGATTTACAGTACAATCCCAACCTTGGCTACTTACTCCCAGGTAAGTGAGTATCACAATGAACTACTTTGCAAGTTTCCATATTCCGGTGAGCTTTCCCACCTTGTTTGTAAGTTGCAGCAAAGTGCATCTCACTCAAAGACTCAAATCACATTTTATTCATATATTGCAGATTATTGTTTACTGTCTGGGCCGCACCCAAACTTCTGTGGAACCAGTTCCATGACTTTAAGCAGCTAGCTTTTATTAAATTGGGGTAGCCTATGATTTGTGGCAAACTGGATGTCAATGATTAAAAGGAAACGAAAAAAAAACCACTAGGTGGATGCAAGGGCAAATTAGTCCTGTCTTTTTTAGCTCCAGAGACATAGATTGGCTATTCATTTTATATATATTTTTACAAGTAATGGGTAATGGTAAATAGCAATAACAAGAATATCCGGCTGTGATTAGGTTACCGTCTAATCCAGGCATGTCCAAAGTCTGTTTCGGGGGCCTAATCCAGCCCACAAATCGGTTTAATCCAGCCCTTGTGGACAACTTCAATCCTAAAAAAAAGTCAACAATTTTGGTAGGCTCTTTGGTTGGCCCTCATGGCCCTTCACGTCATCAAATCTGGCCCTCTTTGAAAAAAGTTTGGACATTTGGCCTACAGCTTGCTGATCAGAAGGTCGGTGGTTCGAATCCCCGCGACGGGGTGAGCTCCCGTTGCTCGGTCCCTGCTTCTGCCAACCTAGCAGTTCAAAAGCACGTCAAAGTGCAAATAGATAAATAGGTACCACTCCGGTGGGAAGGTAAACGGCGTTTCCGTAAGCTGCTCTGGTTCGCCAGAAGCGGTTTAGTCATGCTGGCCACATGACCTGGAAGCTGTACGCTGGCTCCCTTGGCCAATAGAGTGAGATGAGCGCCGCAACCCCAGAGTCGGCCATGACTGGACCTAACGGTCAGGGAACCCTTTACCTTTTTATCTTTCTGCAGATAGCTGAGATGAGCCTGTTGACGACTCTTAACGACTGCAATAGGTCTTACAGGAACCTATATGACTAAGCCATTTTTCACCTTCTCACCCCTTGCCTTTTCCTGTAAGACCTATTGCAGTCATTAAGAGTCGTCAACAGGCTTTGCGTGGCGAGTTCCCGCCCCCCGCCAGGATAAATAAAGACACGAGACACCATAGTTTAAGGTTAAATGGGCGAATTAGGCCACAACTTTATTGAATTCAGGAATGAGAGGCATTGGCTTAGGCATTGGTCCTAACGACTATCCGGCTCCAGCCCATTTGCTGGAGACACGGGGAAGGGTTAACACTAATCGGGGGAGTCTCCCGCCGAGGCACGTCGACTAAGAGCTCCCCCGGGTCACCGCTCTGGGGCGTGCCTTTGGCCCTCACCTCCATAGGCTTCGGACAGGGCCACGCCCCCCGGAGTCCTTTAACGGACCACCCTTCGCTCACTGGGGGGAGGTGATGGCGTTCCTCCCCCCCCCACATCCTCTTAACCCCTTCTTACCAATGCCTACCGCCAATGCCGAAGAGTTGTGACGAGTTGCTACGAGGTAGGCGAAAAACCAAATGGCTATAAATTGCCAATTGGGAAAAATTCCTACCATGCCCCATGTGGCGACAGACCGAAGTCCATAGCAAAGTCAGAGACCTACCTAAAGCCTACCTAAAGGGAGGGAGGGTGGGAAAACGTGGGGCTAGCCGGCGAAAAGAGGGCGAGCCCCCTCTGCACCGGCCCTAAATAGGGCAGACACGGCCGGGATTTCTCTGCTCTCGCGGGGGCTGAAACCAGCCCCCGCTCACGTGGGGGGTGGGCGTGAAGCCCGCAACCCCACCTCTTGGGGCAGGCCCAGAAGTGGCTTTGCGTGGCGAGTTCCCGCCCCCCGCCAGGATAAATAAAGACACGAGACACCATAGTTTAAGGTTAAATGGGCGAATTAGGCCACAACTTTATTGAATTCAGGAATGAGAGGCATTGGCTTAGGCATTGGTCCTAACGACTATCCGGCTCCAGCCCATTTGCTGGAGACACGGGGAAGGGTTAACACTAATCGGGGGAGTCTCCCGCCGAGGCACGTCGACTAAGAGCTCCCCCGGGTCACCGCTCTGGGGCGTGCCTTTGGCCCTCACCTCCATAGGCTTCGGACAGGGCCACGCCCCCCGGAGTCCTTTAACGGACCACCCTTCGCTCACTGGGGGGAGGTGATGGCGTTCCTCCCCCCCCCCACATCCTCTTAACCCCTTCTTACCAATGCCTACCGCCACACGAGCAATCGCTCGCCGCCAATACTCTCATGCCTGAAACCAATCTCTTACCCCCTTTGCTATATCAGTAAGCCACATGTCATTTCCCGCATCTGAAAGATGCATGCCATCAAGCCAAATATCATTTCCCGCATCTGAAAGATGCACGCCATCAAGCCGGTAGAGGGCCTCACAGTTGCCCGGGTGGTCAATGACCCACCCGCCCAGGGCTGCCACTCTACGCACCACCGCCCGATCCAAGGCTTTCCTAGCCCTATTTGTGGCTATCGGGCACCTGCTCTCTCTCCAAACCTGGCTTTCCATCAACAAGGCCCCAAGAATGGTGATGTTTGGATAAGAGGCCTTACGCACCACCGCCCGATCCAAGGCTCTCCTAGCCCTATTTGTGGCTATCGGGCACCTGCTCTCTCCCCAAACCTGGCTTTCCATCAACAAGGCCCCAAGAATGGTGATGTTTGGATAAGAGGCCTTAAGTTCCTCAAAGTCACTAAAGATATGCCACATCAAGTCAACTGCCTTTCTGTAAGCTGAATCCTTTTCGCCTAATTGGATAACCAAAGCATCTGGGGGGGGGCCCACCGCTGCCGCTCTGGCCCTAATTGCAGGCAACATTCCGGCCCAGTGCATTCCCCTCCGAGAGATCCATGATATATTGATGTAGTTAAGGTGCGGCCCGAGACCGGAATTGATGGCGCAGACCCTGGCCCAATGCACAATGCTGTGCCCGATTATCCAGATGCGCGCCCTCATAGCTCCTGCACCATAGGGTCCCTGTTAACGGCATGGTTTCTAACCCGGTGGACAGTGCAGGGACAGTGCAGGGCCTATAATCCAAATGTGCACCGCAACGTCACCTGAAAGCAAAAGAAGGTAACGAAGCCAGGTCAAGTATACTGTGAACAATCACAAGGTCTTACGAACATATCCCTTAAATGCATCAGACTTCCACTGCCCCCAAGTCCTTCATCCTTTCAGCTGATAGTCGCAAATGCAGTGCTGTAGTGGCGGCCCCAATCCTGAAGGAGTTAGCCACGAATTCAGCTGAGGATAAACCGCAGGCAGCAATCACCCTTTGCATAATGCACGTGGACTGATGCCATGCAAGGCGAGAGCCATCCAAATGTATAAGAAATGGACCTGAGACGGTTGGTCTCACGTACATGAAATGTTTAGTGTCCTTTACTGCTGATCGGTTTTGGAAGGACTAAATTGGATCTGAACAAGGTCAGGTCTCTCAAACTAACCCCAGGCAGCAGATTCTGGTTGGCCCTTACAAACCACTTTGCCAATGCGCATAGCGCCAAATGCAGTGGAGTATGCAGCTGAAAATAACCGGGCCTGTCCTCGGACCAACAGATACTCCATATTTTATTTTATTATTATAATTTTAATTTTATTTAATTATTTATTTATTTTGGAATTGGCATAGAATGTCACAAGGGCCTTCTACCATCACTTTTAGGTGGCTGCAGCCTGCGCCAGCCCTACAACAACAACAATCATAATAGGAATAATAATAATTTATTATTTGTACCCCGCCCCTCTGGCTGTGTTTCCCCAGCCACTCTGGGCGGCTTCCAACAAAACACGACCCAGCACCCTCCAATGTACCAAGTATTGCAGAGCTTCAGCCTTGGTAGGAGGTGTGTCAAGCCTAGGATTTACTAATTTGCCTTGAGGTGTGTCAAGCCTAGCATTTATTCATTTATTATTTATTTATTTATTTATTCATTTATAAATTTGCCTTGAAACTCCATAAGATCTAAGCGTGGATGGGGCTCCTGAAGCTAATACTCCCTTCAGGACATCACGTTCCCAAGGCTCCAAAGGTGCACCCGGAATGGCTGTGGCAATTTGCTGCGCCTGAGCATCTGTGATGTCATTGTTAACCCTAGGGGTAAATTTGGTAGAGAAATAGGTGTTTAATTCTAAGCACAAAAGGACAAAGGTCCAGGACAGATCTGCCACTCTAGGAGAGTGCGGTAATCGCTTTGACAGGACACTGACAACCGTTTGATTGTCGGTCCAGAAGCATACCTGGTGATTCCTGAACTCGTCAGCACGCAAATGCCATTGTACTTTTCCAGGAACTTCAACCCAACCTTCAGGTCTGACTTGACCACTTTAGAGAGGCGCACTCAGTGTTGCGGAGCACGCAGTCCCGCTGACAGCTTAGTCAATCACCCACAAAAGGGGGTGGCCAGGGGACACTACCCAGCATGCGAAGTTGAGGTGACCGAAGTGTGAATTGACTCTGGTCAAGGGTGATCTTCTTGAGGGGAAGAAGTTGCAGAATTAATGCTAGCCTCTCCCTTGGTAGGCGGGATGTCTGTGCAATTGTGTCTAATTCAATACCCAAAATAGTTTATGGTCAGAACTGGACCCTCTGTTTTGTCCGCCACCAAAGGTACCCCAAGCTCCTCGGCCAGGGAAGTGAAAGCCTCTAAAGGAGAAGCGCAATCAGGGCTATTACTAAGGATGGGGGGGGGAAGAGTTATCGAGGTCATGGGTCACCCCTTCAGAACCAGTTCTAAAGCGAAGCCCCAGACCAAAATTGCACTAAATGACTCAAAGGCTGCTGAGCACCCTATCGGCATAGATTTGTCTATGGAATAAGCCCCCTCAAATCTAACCTGGCCATAGAAATTCCTCAGGGTGAATTGGCAGGAGACGGAAAGTCGACTCAATGTTGCACTTAGCCAAGAGCGCGCCCCTGCTGAACCTGCGCATACGCTATAGCCTGATCAAAAGAGGCATACTTCACAGAACAAGGCTTCTGTGGTATTGCATCATTGACACAGCCACCTCTAGGGTAGGGGTAGGGTAGGTTGTGGATCATAGGATACTCTCCTGGAGTCTATGGGGGGACAATGCCTAAAGGTGAAATGAGTAAACCCACTATAGGTGGCTCCCTAAAGGGGCCGGCCACCCTCCCGGCCAGAATTCTTATTTATTTATTTATTTATTTTTAAACTTCTTTTTTTTTTGCAATAGCTGGCATTTCCCAAACTGATTCTTTGGTTTGGGGGGGGGGGTTCCCTGAGTTAGGGGGTAATGAAACGAGGATCTTGAAGCCATAAGAGAAACTCTTTCCCAGGGTACTTTGCTGCCTCTATTTTAGGGTATTTATCGAGAAGGGTTCTAAGAGGTGAGAGCTTAACAGAAGAGAACACCACAGTCAAGGGCCAAATTCATACCAGTTTGTAGCTGTTCTTTTTGGTGGGTCTGTGGGCTTTTCAACCTGGCCATAGTTTTTTTTTTTTTTTTTTTTTTTAGCCGGCGAAAAGAGGGCGAGCCCCCTCTGCACCGGCCCTAAATAGGGCAGACACGGCCGGGATTTCTCTGCTCTCGCGGGGGCTGAAACCAGCCCCCGCTCACGTGGGGGGTGGGCGTGAAGCCCGCAACCCCACCTCTTGGGGCAGGCCCAGAAGTGGCTTTCTCACTATATAGAAGGATCTTCTCACTATATAGAAGGATCTGGCAACTTCTGTTTCAGTGTATCTGAAGAAGTGTGCATGCACACGAAAGCTCATACCAAGAACTAACTTAGTTGGTCTTTAAGGTGCTACTGGAAGGAATTTTTTTTATTTTGACTATGGCAGACCAACACGGCTACCTATCTGTATCTTTCTGCAGCTTAGTGATGCAAATGTTGAATAACATTAGACCCACAAGTTATCCCTTTATCAAAGATGAACCAGACGAGGCTGGTAAAAGGCACTCCTAGCCATAGAAGACACTTTTGCGGGGGGGGGGGAGGTCTGTTCCATTGTCTTTTTTTAATACATGATTTTTATTGGTTTTACATATAATCACATTACGTAACATCGTACCCTCTTATTGTATCTCTTTGGCTGAACTGAGCCTAACGACTTCTCTCCCTCCCGGCCGATGGTTTACAAAATGAAACTTTACATCTCGTTTCATTTCCTATCCTTGTTGTATCATTACCTAAAATTACTCAACCTGAATAGGTAGCAATTTCATCTTACAAAAACCCTGCTAATGATGTTAATTGCTTACAGTTGTCTTTCAAATATAATATAAAGCCACAGAAGACACTTGGGACTCTGGAGACAGAGATGAGTTCAGGAGTTACCCCCAAGCTACAAAATTGCTCCTTCGGCGGGAGTGCAACCTCAAACATGTTCAGCCTATTTTCAACCTGTTGTTCATGCTAGTTACTTAATTCTTCCCAAGCTTACAGTTGTAATTAGAATAGCAGACTGTGTCAAATTTGGCATAGAGCATTTTCATAAACACAAATTATTTAATAAAAACAGAATTCTTTATCAGCCTCTTTACATGACAGAATTACTGCTGCCCAGAAATAAAGCCTGTGTGTTACGGAAAATGTTAAGCGTTGTGGAAAACGTTCAATCTGTTTATATGACTTGAATACACTGTAAAAAATGACCTACGAACTGAGCATGAGTTGGTAATTTTCCTTAAGATTCTAAAGCCAGTACCTTGAATTTGGAACATTAATTGTAGTTAATTGGACGGTTTGCTGCAGCAAGCGTTGTGGGTTCAAATGCCACCCAGAAATGTCATTCTTTTCTTAAATTCCATTTAGAGTTTCCCACAATTTCCTGATTTTAACATTTTCCTAACTTCAAAAAACATACCAAAACATTTCATACTTTTAAGGTCAAAATGGGCCCACCTCCAACCTGCTCCTCTTATGTTGCCTAAGTTAGTAACTTAAAATCCTCATTTAAAAAATTATCATTTTAAACCAACTGAGATTTGCAAAATATTGTTCACATAAACGTGAGGAAGGAAACACTGAGAAGTCAGGAATGCTTAATGTTTCTGACCGTCTTATATGTTCAGGGTCAGGAAGAGAGCTGGAACAGGCAGGCAGAACGTATGACAGGACTATTCAAAGTGAAATCTTCATACAAGGATGGCATTTCCACAGGATTCAATATATGACGATCTTATAGTAAAGAATGTCAGGAAATGAGACTACACAGAATTATTTTAAATGGTACTTAACCAGAGCACAAGTATCAACAAACAAAAGCTAATTTATGGGTGCAGCAATGCATACTACCCTTTAACGAAACAGAATAATCCCTCTGTGTATATCTGTGTCTCTTTCTCTCTCTTACACGCATGCAATATGGAGAACAGCATCCGAGAGAGCTGAGAAAGAAAAGATGATAAACATAATGATGGATATAAATCTTGCATCCAAGCCTACTGATGCTTCACAATTAAATAGCAACCATGAATTTGTAAAATACTCTGGATTTGGTATGGTCAAGCAAGCACTGAAAAGCAGGGGAATGGCACTTAACATTTACCCATCATCTTGCTTTCATAATCAAGAGCTGCGGTCCTGATCCAAAAGCTTTTTTTCACAGGTGGGATCTTGTTTCTACACCATTGGGTAGAGCAGGGGTCAGCAAACTTTTTCAGCAGGGGGCCGGTCCACTGTCCCTCAGACCTTGTGGGGGGGCCGGACTATATTTTGGAAAAAATAATAATGAACAAATTCCTATGCCCCACAAATAACCCAGAGATGCATTTTAAATAAAAGCACGCATTCTGCTCATGTAAAAACACC
The DNA here is from genome assembly GCF_965112155.1 of Podarcis liolepis. Taxonomy (NCBI): domain Eukaryota; kingdom Metazoa; phylum Chordata; class Lepidosauria; order Squamata; family Lacertidae; genus Podarcis; species Podarcis liolepis. Next base: position 9,239,909 of record NC_139556.1, read on the forward strand.
AGGCAGGCCCCACAAGTAATCCAGAAGTGCATTTAAAATAAAAGGACACATGCTACTCATGTCAAAACACGCTGATTCCCAGACCGTCTGCAGGCTGGATTTAGAAGACGATTGGGCCAGATCCAGCCCCTTGGCCTTAGTTTGCCTACCCCTGGTGCAGCTCATATCATACTCCCTTGGCTTCAAGGGAGGGGAGTTGAGCTTGAAATGGAGGACAAAACTGTCTTCTCCAGTGTTTTAGTGTGGGTGTTAAGACCTGCAAGGAAAAAGTACCATATTTTTCGCTCTATAAGATGCACCAGACCACAAGTTTTTGGAGGAGGAAAACAAGGGGAAAAATATTCTGAATCTCAGAAGCCAGAACAGCAAGAGGGATCGCTGAGCAGTGAAAGCAGCAGTCCCTCTTGCTGTTCTGGCTTCTGGGATAGCTGCGCAGCCTGCATTCGCTCCATAAGACGCACACACATTTCCCCTTACTTTTTAGGAGGGAAAAAGTGAGTCTTATAGAGCAAAAAATACGGTAGGTGTTAATCTAATGCCAGGGGTAGGCAAACTAAGGCCTGGGGGCCGGATGCGGCCCAATCACCTTAAATCCAGCTTGTGGGTGGTCCAGGAATCAATGTGTTTTTACATGAGTAAAATGTATCCTTTGATTTAAAATGCATCTCTGGGTTATTTGTGGGGCATAGGAATTCATTCATTTCCCCCCGCAAAATATAGTCTGGCCCACCACATGGTCTGAGGGACGGTGGACCGGCCCACAGCTGAAAAAGTTTGCTGACCCCTAATCAATCAATATTCAGAATTGCTTGTGTCCCAAAATGCAAGCAACAACCCGACAAACAGGAAAGAATTTGCTTGTGAGCACACATGAGTAATGTGGAGCAATAACTTGTGGCCACATTTCAGATCATTACCCAGGGCTAGTGGGATGTGAGGAAAGCTCACAGAAAACCTAGGCAGACGCTGGCCATGGTAGCTGGCTTTTTGAGAAACTGAATTAATTCCTGGGCTGCTTAAGATTAGAATGTCTGACCTAACACAAATGCCAACTGAAGGTGGAGAATGCATTTTGTAGAATCCATGTAATCAGATTTATTAACGGCAGAGAGTGCCAGTCAATTTGCAGTGGGCAAAATAACTCTATCCAGAAAAGGTTCTTTGTACTTGCTTAATGATAGGCACTCGAACCTTATAGCCAGCGCTGTTAATGCATGAGTAGGCCTGGAAGAGCACTTTAAATTGCAATTATTACTATTATTTGTTATTTGGGGGGTTTTGTTTACTGTTTTCTGTTAGCCCCACAAAAAGAATAGATGCGTAATCATATCGTTCAGTTGTATTTCGAAAGCTTGTTTTGCATTTTTTTCAGCTTGTATATGTAGACATCAGAAACAAGAGCTAGAAGCTCAGAAAACATTTTTATCACATAGAGTTTTGAGTAGCCTAAAACGATCACCCAAATATCAGGTCTGGTTTAAAAAACACTCCCCAATTGCTGCTGTTGTACAATTTCTTTTACTGCTGAGGTCTAACATGAGGACTGAGGAGTGAGAAATTGTGGCTTCACGTTGTAGAGTCTACTGAGTTCACCAAACTTGCTCAAGCATTTATTTACTCTCTTCCAGCCTTCGCCTATTTAATTTTAAATTTCATTGGGGACTGGTTTATGGCAACTAGTGCAGGAAACCACCCTGCAGTGTTCTGCCACCTCAAATGGTTATGTTTCGAAGCTTAAATGCAAAATGTTCCAGATCATTTTCCCACTCTAATTCTTCTGATTCAGAGTTCAATGTTCCAGTACATTTAAGCTTAGTTACAGCAATTGTGAACGACTCTGAAGTTCTGGCACTGTTACTGTGCTTTCGAGAAATATGCATGATTTAAATGAAAGCAAAGTTGCACATGGCCAGTGAAAGCGTCTTGGTTTCGCTGATATTTTACGCTCGTTCTGCATTGCAGGCCAGGTAACTGCTCCCAGGGAAGTTGGTTACCTCATTATCCAAAATAATGATCTCAGGCATGCATGCATATACATGTTCATCATCAAAATATCTCTTTTGGGTTGTTTTTGACATAATCTTGGCTTGGAAGGACAGTTCGTAAGCCCCTTCATCTGAGGTCATTGTTGCTATAAAATCACACATTTATAATATCCAGACGTTGCTCTGCAGCTATTAAAATGCCCCGTTTCATTAGAATGCTACTGTAATTCTGGGAATAAATCCTATTCAGAAAATTTAAATATTTACTTTTCATAAGATTTCAAGAAAATGTTTTTTCATCACCGATCCAGTAAAATGTTAAATGATGTTTCCTTATCTAATGGGTCTGAGCATCTGAACTTTCAGTCCTTCCTTATTCATATGTCTATACAACTTAATGAATAGAATTGAAGAAAGACTTTTTACCAAGAAACTTCTGAAAACCTTTTATTTTCTCCTTATAGCTTCATGCTGCCACATATCAGTATTGACTTATGTTCACAGGCAAAATGAACTGTGAAACCCTTTATTAGAATATTTAAACCTTGCTTGCTTCACTGGTTAAAGTTGTTTTCTTTTCATAGCTGTTTTCTGAATATCTTTCTGTTTAGTTCTAGATGCCATAATTTCTCCCCCTTTTCCTTGTCGTTTAAATCTCAATATTCTTAAGGTGGGTCTGGGTTTTCCTTTATTTCTTCTTCTTTTTAAGACCAAGCATTGCAATATTCAGATTCTAAATATTCAGCCTCCACGTAAAGGAAAATCATCAACAAGTTGTAGACTTTTTTGCAGCCTCCTGTTTCACAATTATTATGACTGCCCTCCTTAATTCTTCTTGCTGAATTTTATATTAATTGCTTTCTATTATTACAATCATTTTTGATAGTAAGATATAGTAGCGTTTTTAGGAGATATTTTGACATCCATTCCCAAATATTTAAGGACATAAAAATGCCAAGATGATCACACTAATTTATGTGATAACGTAGACCACATTATAATCATATGTTGATCTGTAACAAAAGTAGCTTCTACTTTCATCTTCTGATTCCAGCTGCCTATCTTTTAGTACAAATATCGCCCCTAAATCGAATATGCCTAGAACACAGAAATTACTACCAATAAATTAAATGGGACATATGTATATTACAGACATATATTCATCATTACCTGTATTCTTAAGGACAACAATATAGGCTGATGAAACAATTATAATCATAAACCATATCATTATAAAAATTAAGTGCTGACTACTAAGGTACAAAGTAGCTCACAAAAGAAGAAACGACTTATTTTTACGACACACAAACCTAAGTGTCTTCTCTCTACAGTACATAATAATTCCAATGAAATACTTTGAAGTAGTAAATATAAGAATAGGTGACAGATCTGCAAACTGTTATTTCGAGAGATCGGTATATTTGCAAAATGGGAGAAAGATACACAGTGTAAAACACAAACATAGCAAAAGGGGACAGTTTCCTTGCATATTTGGTGATGTTTAAAAGATAATAAGGCTGTGATCCCACACAAATTTAACTGGAAGTAAGTCTCATTGAACTCAGCAGACATGATTAGGGTGGGGCTGAGACTGGTCATTCATTCACCCCTAAATTATGAACTCTCTCTCCACCGAAGTGGTCTAGCATACCTTCTTGCCATTGCCAGTTAAGGTCTTTTGTTAAGGCCCACCTCTTTTGTTGAATATTTACTATTCTGTACTGGCCAGAACAGTCTCACTTATTTTTTACTTACAACTATAAAAATAAGTAAATAAGTAACTGTATTATCTAATTTATAAGTGTATGGTTTTAACCCTGGGATCTTATGGTAAAGAGTGGGTGGGAAGTCTGGTAAAGAAAGAAAATTATAGAGGTTGCAAATAATTAGACCACTAAATAAATAAAATTACACACACACACACACACACACACACACACACACACACAATTATATATAAAGATAATGTGCTCATTAAACAGCTGTTATCAATGGCATTTATTGGGATTTAAAAATGAAACATTTTAAGCAAGCAAGCAAGCAAATGTTTATTACAGTCAACCAGCCACTTAAGAAGTAGCCTATACAGTAAAATATAAAAAATACAAAATTAGTTTCAGAAGAACAAAGGTGACAAATTAAATCTTCATCTTAAATCGTAGACTTTGAACAGGTTTCTATAAGAGAAATACGCTTTCTAAATCATGTGTTGTCAGTTATTCTGCCACTTCACATTCCATCCATCAACCCGAATTAATTTACTTGCGGATATCCACACTGAGCCCGTTACTTTATCAAATGGACAGAAAGGTTAAAATACTTGCTCAGAGGGTTTGTTGGGTTTCCTGTTCTTGAAAGTCAGGACTATTCATTTTCTTGCTTTAAACAGGAAATGATCTGGCCTCGCTTCATTAAGTGTTAAATTGTATATCGCTTTTATGATTCTATACTGTATGTGTTAGGATATTTCCGTTCCACCTTAAAGGGAGCAGGCTTTGTAAGCAACAGAGTCTGCGCATGTCCTGATCACAGGATGTTTTTGTTCTGATATTCCTTTCGTTTTCAGTTGGCCGAAGATGCTGACACAGAACGGTCACGTTTTCTTTTGTTCTGTTAAACGCTAATAAAGTCTGAAAATTATGCTCTTCTGCGGTGCAAGCTTTTGGCTGTGTTTCTGCTGATAAACAGTGTACACCCAGCCCTGGAATGTGGCTAGGAATTTCCAGAGGCTTCGTGTCGCTAACTGCTGGATCTGCCTGTCTACGGGAGGCCGATGGATCGTCCAGAACTCCGGCTTGGGGGCTCATGATGGACACTATCTCCCTGGCAGTTTCCCAACAACAAGGTTTCGGGCCCAGATTCACGGCACCTACAGGAGAGTAAAGCTGCAACAGACTGCGTTTGAGGTATGTTGTGGGAAAAGCGAAAGAAAGAAGGGACGCTTTTCTTTGATCTCCGGCAAGGCTTAATTGGCCTGGGAGCTGAGCCAAAAAGGCTTCGTGATTAATGGCTGCCAAGATAAGGAGTCTTTCAAGTTAAAATAGACTCGCGGCTCAAGTAAAAAGCTGAAATGGAATTTTTCCAAGCTGATGGAGATGCTCAGTGCCTTAAGTTGGATGGGCAGAATTATGAACCCTGGGCAAAATGGTGTGAGAGTTTACTGCGTCAGTTTGGGGTGTGGCATGTTGTTTCTGAAGCCCCCCCAGTTCCTCTGACAGAGAGATGGAAAGGCCAGAATTCGAAAGCGATTGACATAATAGTCCTATCCGTATCTCTTGAGGAAATTAAGACGCTGGCTGGCAACACCACTGCACGTGCAATGTGGTCTGCTTTAAAAGAAGCTCACAAGCCAGTAATCCCAGCCCAGAGTTTGACTGCATCGGAGGTCCTAGCTGTTTCCCAGAATGCGAATGAGTGCAGGGATGCTGAGGGCACCGGTTGCAAGCTGCAGGGGGAGCTGACCGTCACGTCATCCCAGGCAGCATTCCAGCCTCCAGGGGGAGCCAAGGAGTCGGCAGCTGAGAGCCCTGGTTCTCGTGAGAACCAAGGTCATCGCCTTTGCAGAGGCCGGAAAGGCAAAGGTAAACAAATGTCTACAGATGGCCAGGAGCAGAGGGAGGGTGAAGAGCCCGCGGCGCCAGGGAAAAACAAAGTGTTGTTTACTGGCACAGCTTCACCAAAGGCTAAAGGCACGTCTGCAGATGGCCAGAAGCAGGGGGGCAAGCTGCAAAAGCCCACGCCAGTGGAAAGCAAGGTTTTGCTTGCTGGCACAGCTTCACCAAAGGCTAAAGGCACGTCTGCTGGCCAGGAGCAGCAGGGGGGCAAGCTGCAAAAGCCCACACCAGTGCAAAACAAGGGTTTGCTTGCTGTAAAGACTGCTCCAACAGCCAAAGGCGACTTTGTTGTGGATTCAGGCTGCACGCGCCACATCTCCAAGGACAGGCATCTCTTTATCTCCTTCAAGCCTCAGGAAGGTGAGATCCACCTGGCTGATGGAAGGACGTTGCAAATTGCAGGAGAAGGGACTGTGAAACTTGCAAGTCTGCACACTACCATCAGTAATGTACTTTTTGTTCCAGGAGCGGCGAGCAACTTGTTGAGCGTCCCACAGCTTACTGGACGTGGTTTTCAGATTTCCTTCAAGAGGAGCGTCTGTGTCATCAGTAAAGGCAAAGAGGACTATTTGCATGCAAAGTTTATGGATGGTTTGTTCCATATAACTTATGATGACACTGTTGTTGTATCTAATGCTGATACTTGTTGTGTTGCACAAACTAACAAAGTTCTTCATGCAGGTTGCATTCATGATGCGCATCGAAGGTTTTGTCACCTCTCTTGGAAGGCACTGGCCAAGATGCCAGAAGTGGTTGAGGGTTTGAACATCAAACCCTGTAAATTTCACATGAAATGTGTATCTTGTGCAGAGAACAAGGTGAAGGTTGCTCCAAAGGGCAAGGAGTCTAGCAGGCAGGCTTCCAAGCCCTACCAGCTAGTGCATGCGGACCTGGTTGGTCCACTAGCGCCCTCTTTAGGAGGAGCAAGGTACTTCATGATTCTGATTGATTCCTTTTCCAGGTACATTCATGTGTATTTGCTCGAACAGAAATCGCAAGCGTTTCCAAAGTTTAAGGAATTCTGTGCTTGGTTGGAGAATGTGCACGGTAAACGTATTTCTTGTTTTTTTTCTGATCGGGGCGGGGAGTTTACTTCTCAGCAGTTTGAAGCTTTCCTGACTGAGAAGGGAATCCAGCATGACATGTCAACGCCCAGATCGCCATGGATGAATGGGCTTGCGGAGAGAGCAAATCAAACATTGCTGCAAGGAATCAAAACCTTGTTGCATGATGCCAATCTCCCTGATAAGTTTTGGGGGGAGGCTCTCGGGAATTTGGTTTACACCGTTAATCGCAGATTGTCATCACCCATTGGTTGTACCCCCTATGAGAAGATGTTTGGCAAGAAACCCAACACCAAACACATGAGAATTTTTGGTTCTGACATGTGGGTACGCACACAACAAACCAACAAGCTTGGGAAGCGTGGGGCACATGGTTTGTTCATGGGGTACGAGAAAGGTGCATACAGGGTGTGGATGACTGACTCTAAGTCCATTAAGTTCACAAGGAGTGTTGAGTACAATCCTAAGTGGGGGGAAAATGTGGGAATTTTCCAGTGTTACCCAGAGGAGGATGAAGGTGATGTCAAGCAAGCAGCTAAAGCTGAGGAAGCTGCTGCTGCTGATGAGGATGAGGATGATGATGATGATGATGATGATCAGAGTTCGGATTCCAGTTCAGTGGGCGGCGCTGCTGCTGCTGGTGTCAGTGACAGTGACGACACGGCAGACTACCAGAGCGCAAAAGCCTCAGTCAGACCATCTGATGCGTCTGACAATGAACTGGAAGAACCACTGTTCACCATTGGTCACTTTTCTCCTAAGAAAGAGGAGATGAGTCCAGAAGACTTGCGTCTAGTACGCAGATCTGAAAGGGCGACCAAGGGCAGACCTCCAAAGAGGTATGCTGATGAGTTTGCTAAGACAGCAACTGCTGTTCTTAGTAGCTCAGAGAAGGTATGGGAACCTTCAAGCTTCAAAGAGGTTCAGGAGTTAACCTCTAAAGATGCTGAGCCTTGGCTTAATGCCATGAAGGCTGAAGTTGATTCCTTGAACAGGAACCAAACTTGGGAATTGGTACCGGTAGTCCCAGGAATGAGACTGGTTGGCAGCAAATGGGTCTTCAAGGCCAAGACAGACCAGAATGGCAAGGTAGTCAGACACAAAGCCAGATTAGTTGCCAGAGGTTTTTCACAGGTACCAGGACAGGATTACCACGAGACCTACTCACCCACAGTCAAATATGAGAGCATTCGGCTGATGCTCAAGGTCGCTGCGGAGGAGAAACTGCATGTTTCCCACCACGACATTAATACAGCTTTTTTGTACGGGATTTTGAATGAACAGCTGTTCATGCTTCCACCTGATGGGATGGAGATACAGAAGGGTATGGTCTGTAAACTGCGGAAATCCTTATATGGTCTCAAGCAGAGTGCCAGGTGTTGGAACACAAAACTCACTGAAACATTGCTTTCTCTAGGTTTTCACCAGGGCAAAGCTGATCCATGTGTGTTTGTCAAGGAGGAGGGGCAAAACAAACTGTATTGTTTATGTTTTGTTGATGATCTTCTGATGTTTTGGAAGAATCAGGCTTTTTATCAAAGCACCCTAGCTCAACTGAAGGAGCACTTTGACATGAAGGATCTTGGTGAGGTATCCAACTATCTTTCTCTGCAGGTGGAGAGGGACCAAGCAGGTAATTTTCTGGTACACCAAACACAGAAAATTGCTGATGTGTTAACCAGGTTGAATTTGGTTGATGCAAACCCAGCAGACACACCGATGGTGACAGGTTACCAGGTAGACAGTACTGCTGAAGCGTTTTCTGACACAACGCTGTACAGATGCATTCTAGGCAAGCTGAATTTCATTGCCAGATGTTCAAGACCTGACATTGCTGTAAGCTGTAATCTGCTTAGCAGACATGCTAACAATCCTACAGTTCAGGATTGGAAAGCTCTGAAGCGCATAGCTCGCTATTTGAAAGGGACTATGCACTACAGGCTGAGGTTCACCAGTCAGAAGACTGGAGGTCTTGAAATCTTTGCAGATGCAAGTTTTGGAAGTGACACCACGGATGGTACAAGCACTTCTGGAGTGTGCTACATGTACAACCACTGCCTGTTTGACTGGTTGTGCAAGAAGCAAACAACAGTGAGCCTAAGTTCCTGTGAAGCAGAACTCAATGCTCTGTCATTTTCACTCATGGATTGTGAATGGTTGATGCAACTGTTTAAGGACATCAGGGTGTCTGTGAAATGTCCTATACAAGTGTATCAAGACAATAGATCGTGTTTGGCTTTGCTAAACTCCGAGAGTTGCAAGCAGAGAACCAAGTACTTGCAGATTAAGCTACATCGTGCAAGAGAGTGTATCCAGAAAGGACTGATTCAGGTGTCCTACATGGCAGGAAATGAAATTCCTGCTGATCTGTTGTCTAAGGTTGTTAACAGAGAACAACTAAAGGTTTATGTACAAAAGTTGCAATTGGGTGAACCACAGGTACAACAGGTTACACGGAAAGGGGGAGGATGTTAGGATATTTCCGTTCCACCTTAAAGGGAGCAGGCTTTGTAAGCAACAGAGTCTGCGCATGTCCTGATCACAGGATGTTTTTGTTCTGATATTCCTTTCGTTTTCAGTTGGCCGAAGATGCTGACACAGAACGGTCACGTTTTCTTTTGTTCTGTTAAACGCTAATAAAGTCTGAAAATTATGCTCTTCTGCGGTGCAAGCTTTTGGCTGTGTTTCTGCTGATAAACAGTGTACACCCAGCCCTGGAATGTGGCTAGGAATTTCCAGAGGCTTCGTGTCGCTAACTGCTGGATCTGCCTGTCTACGGGAGGCCGATGGATCGTCCAGAACTCCGGCTTGGGGGCTCATGATGGACACTATCTCCCTGGCAGTTTCCCAACAGTATGTTCATTTTGTACATGCATCCGGTGCTTTTTTCTGGGGGGACGCAGGGGTACGCATACCCCTAAACATTTTGCGAATCTAGTTTGGCATCATTGAGGGGCAGTATTTCAATATGGGTAGGAAAATGAGAGTACCCTTAAACATTTTTTTAAAGAAAAAAAGCATTGCATGCATCCATATATAATATTAGTTAAAATAAAAATTAAGTAGCATAACACCCATGTTCATATTGTATTACTGTGAAAAATTCATGGCTAGTCTTATATTATTGGCAATGCTGCCAATGACTTTGTGTTGACCAACACTCAACTGCCGCTCCTATAATATTGCTCATTATTCCAAGGGGGGAGAAACCAATAGCAACCCTACAACTCAATGGCGCTCTGACATACCTTGCTGATTTCCAGCTTGGATGGTAGGTTGAGAGGAGTTCCCTACCAGGACAGACTTTGCTCGTGTGCTCAAGACATCGATTCCATAGATCATATTTTGTTACATTGTGCGAAGTGTGAGCAGGCCAGGGCTGAACTGATACTACCCTTGCTGGTGCCTTTCCCGGGAAAGTCAGAGGCTCACTATGTCAGGTTCCTACTGGAAGACTGGACAAAAGCTAGAACATTGGCAGTGGCAAAGTTTTTATCGGTGGTTGCAAGAACAAACGAGCCCTATATTCCAAACAAAGTGCTTGATTAACCTGGAGGTAGACTGTATGAACTCTGTATTAATTTGTAATGTTTTGTTGGGTCTCTGGACCGTAATAAAGATTGATGATGATTTCCAGCTCAGCTAGGCTCTGCTGGGGTGAAGTCAATCCCTAACCTACACCGACAGAACTTGCTCAACGGAGCTCACCAAGGTTCAGTGTGGTGTAGTGGTTAAGAGCGGTAGTCTCGTAATCTGGGGAACCGGGTTCGCGTCCCCGCTCCTCTACATTCAGCTGCTGGGTGACCTTGGGCTAGTCACACTTCTCTGAAGTGTCTCAGCCTCACTCACCTCACAGAGTGTTTATTGTGAGGGAGGAAGGGAAAGGAGATTGTTAGCTGCTTTGAGACTCCTTTCAAAGGTAGTGATAAAGTGGGATATCAAATCCAAACTCTTCTTCTTCTTCAGCCAGCTGAGTCGAGGTCTGCGTAAGTCCCCCCAAAGGGCGTGGTGTGGTACAGTGCCGGATTTACGTATAAGCTAAACAAGCTATAGCTTAGGGCCCCACTCTCTTGGGGGTCCCCCAAAAAATTTAAAGAAAAAAAAACCTGGATGTACATTTCCAAAATATAAGATAAAAAAACAAATAAAATAAAACCTCCATACAGCAACAGTGTTTTGTGTTGTGTAGGCTCCTGTGATGTAAGTAATGGCCCCGCCTGCTAGCCTGCTCCCTAAAATATCACTGGTTTCTATATACAGTGGTACCTTGGTTCTCAAACTTAGTCTGTTCCAAAACCAAAGCATTCCACAAAACCAAGGCACACTTTCCCATAGAAAGGAATGCAAAAGGGATTTTCCGTTCCAGTCTTTTAAAAACAACCCCTAAAACTGCAATTTAACATGAATTTTACTATCCAACGAGACCATTGATCCATACAATGAAAGCAATAATCAATGTACTGTACTATAAAATAAATAAAACAGTGTTGTAGATGATAAAAATTAAAATTTAAAAATAAAATGTCTTTTGTGATGTGCAGATGGCTTCAGATACCTATTAGGTCCATAAATTTCCATATAGCATATATTCAACACACAAAAACAGCGACAGTTTGTTGTTGACGAAGGACAGCTGGACATATAAAGGGCCCCATTACCTTCAGTAGCTTAGGGCCTCATCAAACCTAAATCCAGCCCTAGTGTGGCACGACTGGAGAGGCCTAAGCCCATTCAGTTCAGTCAGCAACTGGGCAACCTATTTGCGAGCCCAAAAGCTAAACCCTGTGCCCGGAGCCTACGCCCCAGGAATGAGACATGGCAACAATGAATGGGTTTAAATTAGGCCACAACTTTATTGAATTTCAGGTGTAAGAACCTTATGCCTTGGAAGGTATCCCTCTCATACCCAATAGGGGCTGAGGATGCGCAGGGCAGTCAGGCGTTGTGGGAGGGGACTGTAAAGCCTGAACTCACACAGCGTGCCCTCCCACTTCGCCAAAGCTGGGAGTTTGACCTACCGTATTTTTCCGTGAATAACACGCCCCCATGTATAAGATGCACCCTATTTGGGGGGACAATTTAGAAAGTACAGGTTGCCCAGAGTTGTTGAGCTTTTTCGGGGTGGGAGGAGAGCATTGCCCATAGTTGTTGAGCTACGCTGACAATCGCATGCATCGTGAAAGCCACCAATCACCCATCCTATTGCCGCAGCGGCAGCCAATCATCACCGGCCATTGCTGCACCCACAAATAACACGCCAAATAGCCGCTGAGAATCTCTGACTCACGGCAGCAACCAATCCATTGTCCCCACCAAGGCACCGTGTATAACACTACCCCAACTTTCAGACATCATTTTTAAATAAAATAGCCTAGTCTTATATGCGGGAAAGTACGGTATATGCCGCCGCACCAGGGCCAGTGACTCCCGCAATCAACCCTTTAATGGGCCCTGCTAATGCCGCTGCTACATGCCCACCTGCATTTAAGGAAGATAGACTAAAGGATTCTGCCCAAGACCTGATACTGCCAAAGTTGTGACATTTTCCTACGGGAAAGGCAAACCTGCCAATGCAGGAGAATTCCTTTCATCAGCGACCCTGACGTAGCAGCACCCGCGTACCTGTGGAGAAAAGGTTAACCTGCAAAAGAAGTCTTAAAAAGGTAAAGGTAATGGGACCCCTGACCATTAGGTCCAGTCGTGACCGACTCTGGGGTTGCAGCGCTCATCTCGCTTTATTGGCCGAGGGAGCCGGTGTACAGCTTCCGGGTCATGTGGCCAGCATGACTAAGCCGCTTCTGGCGAACCAGACCAGCGCACGGAAACGCTGTTTACCTTCCTGCCGGAGTGGTACCTATTTATCTACTTGCACTCTGATGTGCTTTTGAACTACTAGGTTGGCAGGAGCAGGGACTGAGCAACAGGAGCTCACCCCGTCGCGGGGATTTGAACCGCCGACCTTCTGATCGGCAAGTCCTAGGCTCTGTGGTTTAACCCACAGCACCACCTATGTCTCTCTAAAAGAAGTCTTAACTGAGGGTGGGTAGGGTGGGAGAAGCTCTGGAGCCAACTGACGATTCCCAGGTAAGATCCTCCCCCTATTGTGTGGGCAGGGTGGTCCCTCCCCCTACCTGGCCTGATCACCTCGGCAACGCCTCCCCAGGCAGGATTGGGCAACTGGCTGAGGTAGGCGGAGACCTCCAGGTATCCCACCTGGAGAAGGAAAGCCAAGCCTGTGCTAATGGTGCCACATAGGGTCCAGGGGGCTGAGCAAAGGGCGCCCCCATTTAATGTGGGGAGCTGTTCCGACACCTCAGGTGGGCGCCATTTCCATTCTAAGAGAACAATAAGAAGTTCGTGATAGCTCTGGACCTGTTTTTCTAGAAAAACAGCACTCTAAACACTAGAATGACTAAAAGAAACTTACTACAAATCCTAAAACCCATTACAATAAACCCAATCAATAACCCCCCGAATAACTCCCCCCAAAAACAAATAAAAGACAACTCTAGCAGATCGTGCCCCAGCAAATGAAGAAGACACAAATACTTAGAAAGCCTTCAAACTATTGCTTGAAAGCCCCAAGAAACAGTTAACTTTTTGTTCGGGCTCCAGAATTATTTAGAAGCAAGTCCCCCCCCCCCCAATATTACTTCTTTTTTCTTATTTGTTTCACTTCTTAATAATTTATACATCAGGAAAACAAATCAGCAATTTAATGACATATATGAGTGGAGGAAATAGAAAAAGGATAACTACAAAATGGTGCATGTAAAAAAAGGCGGCAACCCAACTTATCACTGTATTTGACGAGACGACCTAGAAAGATGCAGTTGATCATAGAAATCTATGTATAATTCTGTACACATCTGACTGACAGAACATATATAAGCACGGCATTATTTTATTAGTGCTTCTGCCTTCGTTAGGAACGTGTGTGTTGCTCTGACAGAAGCTTTTTCATCCTGATAAGAGAGCTCCATAGATCAAGAGTATAGAGAAACAATAATCAACTCCGTCTCGAACAATCTTCACTAAAGGTAGTGAAAGCAGCACTTTTTAGCTCTCTAGTTACGTATTGGGGGCCAACAATTTAGTCCTAATTTACTAAATTTTTCTTATTTTCCTGCTGTACGCCAGTGATCTGATGTGGTTGCTATCCGTATAACTAGGCTCAAGATGAGAGCGTTGGGTTGATTTCTCAGAAAATAACAGCTATACAATTACTGTGATAATAATGTATAGGGGGGTATTGATTTAGTTTGTTATTATGGTATTTTATATTGTAAACGAGACTGTGATTTTCAGTTGAAGTACAGCATAGATATTCAAATTATTATTATTATTATTATTATTATTATTATTATTATTAATATTATTATTCTGGGGAATCATCCTATGACCCTCAAGTAATTAAATGATGGGAAAGTTATTGAGTGGGGGATCCTGTTTTTCTTTTCAGAAATAGGTGCTTGGAGTTGTCACTAAGCTGAAAATGTTAAGAAATTGGCAAGTAAATGCTGAAATTGCTAAGAGCAAAGTCTTTCTCCAGTTTTTTTTAAGAGGCAAAGATTTGGGTTCGATCAAGATAAAACAACCGAAATACCTCAAAATATATTTTGAAATAGTTTCATTTAGCTGTCATGTTTTACTGTAAACTCTTTACAAACGGGTATTACTTTATCAGGAACAAAACCAGGATAAATCTAGACATATTTGAGCAAGTCAGCATAATATTAAAATGTGGTTATTGATGTTAATAACCTGAATATGGAGAGTCCAGACTTGATGGAAAGAAATATTAAAGATTGACTGTAGGATTATTATTATTTTTAATGGAATCGAAACTGATGCTTTTGAAAGCATTTTCCACAGCTCAATGACTTCCCACAGAAGGCTTTTTTCGTCCTGAAATTTCAGATTCCTGTTCAGATTATTTAACCGAAGAGTTCTACATTCTATCAAAATTTATTTATATGTACAGTTGCAAGTTCCACGTTTCTCTTTACAGCATCACTCTGCCTTAAAAGAGACGTACGTGTTCACGATGGAAAGAGCTCTAAGGAACAACTAAAACAAGGGAACCTGGAAGTTTTGTAGCTTGCAGAGCCCAATATTGGGGTCAAACTACAGATTACCCTAAATATGTTGCTAACACCTATGTTGGAGCTACTGTTTTGCATAACATTCAATCTGAAGAATCCAAAAGCTTATTCACTAATTTGTGGCAGGTATTGCCCGGAGCTTTCAGCATTTATCTAACGGAACAACAAGACACTTTTTGCGTAGCTGCATTAATACGTATGCATAAACATGTATTCGGCATCTAGATATTTACTCACACTAAAGGCTGTAATTCTGTGTTGACTGACTTGCAAGTGAGGCCAACATAACAGAACTTTCTTCTTAATAAGAATGCAAAGAACTTGGCTGCCGATTTCTCTCTTGACAGCCGGTCTTATTTTGTCAGGGATAAAGTTTGAATATTTGCTTAGACCTTCTTGATTTAGAATATTAAGAAATGTGTATTTTTGTAAATATCTGTAAAATAATTAAATAAGTTGCACAATTAATAATTTTTTAAAATTATTATTATAGTCCTCATTCTAGGATGCAGCTTACAATTGTTTCAACAAGGAGTACAAGGGAAACATTTCAAAAACATGGCAGTGAGCATTACATTTAAATTACGTTTATATTTTTATACAATATCAGGTAGATATTTAACCAAAGGGTTAGTTCGGTTTGTTATTTTGTCCCCTCACGATCCTGTCAAATTCTCATGTGGAAATGTGTGTAATAGGATAGAAGCTGCATGTTGTTGTTGCTCTACACTGTGAATTATAGGAAAAATCAATCAATTATATATATATAAAATTCAGTGTTTTTTTTCTTTCTGAAATTAATTCTGCACACCAATATTTCTCTATGTTTCTTCCTCTTTTGTAATGCTTTACTGTTACGTCAAAATAGCTAAACTCAAAATATTGGTGTGGTCTCAATACGGCACACGTTTTTATCATATGTAAGTCTTGCTCGATCCCTTTGTCTATCTACTCCAGACATTTCTCACTTTATTTTCATTTCTCATTATACGAGTTTCTGCTGAATATCTTGTAGGAGTCCTTGGGTCTGTCTGTCTCGGTTCTCCCACTTTCTCGATTTTTTCCAGTCTTAAATTCTCTTCTCTGCATTTCTGCAGCAATTTGCAATACATTTTGAAAAGAATCCTCATGAAAATTTCTCAACATTAGAATACGATCTATAAGAATAACATTGGAATTAAGATCAACATTAGAATAAGATCTATTATATGATCATTGATGTAAACCCCCAAAATGGATTTTCTATAGTTAAGTTTTTACGTCTATCTTTAGTACATTTTAATTTAATTTAATTTAATTATTTTATTTATTTTATTTTATTTTATTATTTTATTATATTTTATTTCTATGGCTAGTGGTTGATGCAAATAAAGATTCTTCTGATTCTTCTTTTTAACATATTAGAAGTGCATATTACTTCTAATAAACACCTTTTGGTAAAGCAGTTCCCCCCGATATCTTCCATGTTTGCTTGTAATTTCCACTAATCTATGCATTTTAACGCACCCTTTACCTGGCCCTATTTATTTCTGTACATTACTTGGTTGCTGACCTGAATTACGAGATTCTGAAAAGTGCAAATTTCAAAGGATGGCTATATTTCAGTTCACATACTGGGAAGTTTAATAGAGACAGAGTTTTATTTAGCTTCATATAATTGCCGAGTTGCAAGGGACCCTGAGAATCATTTAGTCTCCCATATGGGAATCGAACCTTCAACCTTGGGGTTATCAGCACCAGGCTCTAACCAACTGAGCTAAGTGTTTGGGTAAGTGCAAATTTGGTAGGTTTGTCTTCCAGAGGAGGGCAACCAAAATGGTCAAAGGCCTGGTAACGATGCCTTATGAGGAACGGCTAAGGGAGCTGGGCATGTTTAGCCTGGAGAAGAGGAGGTTAAGGGGTGATTTGATAACCATGTTCAAATATATAAAAGGATGTCACATAGAGGAGGGAGAAAGGTTGTTTTCTGCTGCTCCAGAGAAGCGGACACGGAGCAATGGATCCAAACTACAAGAAAGAAGATTCCACCTAAACATTAGGAAGAACTTCCTGACAGTAAGAGCTGTTTGACAGTGGAATTTGCTGCCAAGGAGTGTGGTGGAGTCTCCTTTTTTGGAGGTCTTTAAGCAGAGGCTTGACAACCATATGTCAGGAGTGCTCTGATGGTGTTTCCTGCTTGGCAGGGGGTTGGACTCGATGGCCCTTGTGGTCTCTTCCAACTCTATGATTCTATGATTCTATGAAATGTGAATTGAATGGCATTTCTCTCCCATTGCTAATGTCCAGTAGAAGTTTGGGGCTGGTTTTCTTTTACTTAGTGTGATGACATCAAGGGCATGGCTGGCCAAGGTTGAAGAGCGATGTGGATGAACCGAAGGGGAAAGTGTGAGGTAGCGACATGTTCGCAAAATGAAAAGATGGGATTCTGGTAACAGCTGTGTGGTGTCAGCTCCTCCCTGGTGCTGCAGAGACCTGGAGCATTACGCAAGCCGACAAGAAAAGATTTGATGCGCTCGCTAGCAGGTGTTTTAGGAAGGTTGCATCATCTCAAATGGCACCACTATTTTGGAGACGTCAAATTTCAGAAGATAAAAGGAAAGGATATTACACATTTCCTAACAAGGCCACAGCTAAGGCTGGAACTGAGAGTGGTTTTATTTTATTTATTATTCCATAAATCTCATACGCTGCTTGATCATTAAAGAAATGTCAAGGTGGTTTACGAAGAGAATAAAACTATAAAATTATCAGTAAAAGCAATTTGCCAAATATAACTGTATTATATATAATTGGCAGATAGGAGAGTGGAAGGACCTCTTTTTTTCTCTTTCATCTTTCTTTCTTTTTTTTTTTTTTGCTTCTTGTTTACTTTTTGATAGTTTTGTATTAATGTTATTTATAAGTATGATACGAATCGTATGATATGAAGAGACATACAGAGAGAAGATTGATAGAAGAGATCTGTGTGAGAGACAAAGTGGTTTTTCTCAGGGTGTGAGGCTGAGAAAGATGGGAGCTGTCCCAGGTGGGAGCTGGGAAGACGTTGATTTGTGTCTGTGAAATGAAGATTAAGATAGAAGGCTGATAGAATGTAGAGCTTTGTGTCTCTGTTTCTTTTTTATTCTTTGTTTTGCCTCTCTCTTTTCTTTCCCTTTTGATTATTTTGCCCTCTTTAGATATTAGCTTTCGCTTTTAGTGTATCCTAGGTTCAAAACCTGTCATAAAATTGATTTTTTATAAAGTAAAAACAATTTTTAAAACATAAAAAGCAGCAATAAACTAAAACCAGATCAAAACACATATCAACAAATGAACACATGAACAAAAATGTTTTTAGCAGGTGCTGAAAAGCGTTCAGTGAAGGTGCCTGCCTGATTTCAGTAGGTGCTGTCACACTAAAAGACTAATTTCTTACAAATGCGGAACGCATATTATGTGGCAACTGTAATAGTGCCAGTTTCATAGATTGAAGCAGTAGAATGGGCATATCTGGGGTAAGGCAATATCACAGGTAAACTGGTCCCAATTTGTTAAGGGCTTTATATACTAATAGTAACACCTTGAACTTGGCCTGACAGCGAATTGGCAAGCAATGCAGATCTCTAAACACAGGTGTCATATGCTGACAAGATCTCACCCCAGTCAGCAATCGTGCACTAACATTCAGCACTAACTACCGTTTCTGTTGTTGTTTTTTAACTTAATTTTTATTGATTTTTTTCTGTATTTCATCTTAATTCCACACACATATTCACAACTTATATTATTTGCTCAAAATGAGCTTTGACTTCCTTCCGTCTCTCTTTCTGACATCCCTATAACATTTAACATATCTATCGCATTCTCATAATCACTTCTTTATCATATATTAGCCTTAAGAAATCACATTCTTGTTTATAAATCAGCATCTTAATTCCTCATTACAAAACATATCACGTTACTGCTACAAACGTTTTCATCTAAGTACAATTTTCTTTCAAATAATAAATAAATTTGCTCCAGTCCCTTTGGTATTTTTCTTCGGGTCGATTCCTAATTCTCCCCGTCTGCAGTTTCTGGATCAAGTGCACTTAGAGAGCATTGCATGACCAGGTGGCGACAGCCCCAGCCCCCAGGGATCATAAGGAAGGAATAAAGACTCTGACAACGTTATATGGAATTAAAATTAGGCCACAACTTGATTAAACTTCTGAATGTAGGAAGACCTTGGCTTAGGCCTTGGGCGTGTATCCCTCCCAGCCCCCCAGCTGGGGGGAACTGGGGCTCATCAGGGTAAATGGGATAGGGGCATAGCTGTCAACTGTCCCTTATTTGGCGGGAAAGTCCCTTATCCCAGTGCTGTGTCCCGCTGCTGTCCCTTATTGATGATGTCCCTTAAATTTCCCGGGTTTCAAAGGAAGCAGCTCCTCTCCCTCCCTCCCTCCCTCCCTGCCGGCCAGGGAGGAGGGAGGCTCCAACTGTGTTGCTTGGCTGCGTTGCTCACCCAATAAGGAGCCTAAGAATGACTGGGGGGTGGAGCTTGCATGCTTTGTGCCGATCAAATCGGCCGCGTTGCCTGGGGACTCGCTTTTGCTCAGCACTTCCCAGCGGAGAGGTGATGGTGGTTTTCCTTGCTGCATCCCCTTTGCCGGGTTGCTGCACTGTGGGAACCACCGCTTGAGGCTTCGTTTGGCTGCTGGTTGACTAAAATCCCTTATTTTGGCTGCTGATCCCTTATTTGCGAGGCTGCTGGTCCCTTATTTTCAAATCTGTAAGTTGACAGCTATGGATATGGGGGTGATCTGCGAGACGTAAGTGTAGCAGGCAGCCCAGCCCATATCCCCACACGCAGGGTAGTTCACTGATGACCTTTCAGTGTATGGCCAGCGACACCCATATATATAACCCCTTTAAGAGCGACACCAATATATATAACCCCTGGAATCGTCACCGCAGGGGGGTGAGTCACCACTTCACGCCCCCCCCCCCATATAGGGAAGAAAAGACTAAAGGATTCCACCCAAGGCCATACCCGCCAAAGTTGTGAGGAAGTTCACTTAGCATTGCAATAATCCGGTCTTGAAATAACATCCCCGCCTGCAATAAATGTTAAGGTTGAAAGATCACACTTGAGCCTAAGCATCTGGCAAGTCTAGCCTGGTCATCTAGAAAAGCCTGGGTGATAAGGAAATAATAATAAGAAAAAACATTATATCCATATTATCTAAAATGGGAAATTTGAGAATTCTTGGAGAACAAGTGAGGTCCCTGCAGACCAGAGGCAGGCATCTGTTGTCCCCATCTTCATAAAGGGGGAAAATAAGATCTAGGTAGCTACAGACTTGTTAGCTTGACGTCAGTACCAGGAAAGGTCCTAGATAATAAATGGTTGGTTTCATTCATTTATTGAATTTATATTCCGCCCTATACCCAGAGGTCTCAGGGTGGTTCACAAAAAGATCACAATATATAAAATAAAAATAAAAACAATAATCAATGTCATCCCCGCTCCCCAAAGAGCCACATTTTAAAGAGTATATGATGTTGATCAGGTCACCCAAAGGCCTGGTTAAAAAGGAACATTTTTTTGCCTGGTGCCCAAAGGTGTATAATGAAGGCACCAGGCACTTAGAAAAGGATGTTGTGATTATGAAGACCCAGCATGAGTTTCTCAAAAACAAATCATGCCAGAGCAGGATGCTGCAAAGCTATAAAGGGCTGTCACATGGAAGATGGATCAAGCTTGTCAAGAGCTGTTTAACAGTGGAATGGGCTCCCTTGGAAGGTTGTAGAGTCTCCTTCACTGGAGATTTTAAAGCAGAAGTTAGATGGCCATCTGTCAATAATGCTTTAGCTGAAATTCCTGCATTGGAGGACATTAAGTCCAAGAATTAAAGAATTGTATAACAGCTGGGATAGCTCATTCAGTACAGCATGAGACTCTTAATTTCAGGGTTGTGGGTTCACGCCCCACATTAGGCAAAAGATTCCTGCATAGCAGGGGGGTGGACTTAGATGATCGTCGTTGTCCCTTCCAACTCTATGATTCTATGATACAGGATTCTTGGCAATTGTTCTACTCAAGAGTAATAGCCATTTTTTGAGAATTACACCTTATTATAGGTTGACAGCTGATTTCCATCACCCTATATAAGACCTCAAGTCACAGTACAGTATTTGTATATTATTTGTATCATTTTCTTTTTTGAAAATGTCACAATTGGATTATGTGGGTGGGTGGGTGGGTGTGTATTGTGGCTGTCACTCGTGTGTGTGTTCATTTCACATACTGGTTGTATACTCATAAATACTTTGCCTGTTTTCTTTGGCACAATTGGTGATCCTCTCTTTGTTTTAGCAGAGGTATCACAACATCAAGGCTAGCAGAATTCATGCACAGATTGGACCCATGAGGTGCAATCCACTGGGAACTTGTCCTAAACACTCTTCCCTGAACTTAATGAAAACCATGTAAAATATCTCATTCATTTCAATGAACCTTGCACAGAATTTTCCAGTGGATTATTGCCCGTATTAATTAGTAAAAACGGGTGTTGCCAGCTGAATTTTCCACCTTGGCCATCACTGCACCCTGAGGGAATGTGCCCTCTATATTCTGCTGAAAAGCTTCCCAGCACTTTCCAGTAAGCAACCGACTGTTGCCAGGATCAGACCCCAACATTCTGCTGAACTGCTGCAAATTAAGTCACCTATTTATTCATAACATCTTGATTTATAAAACGCACAGCATGACTCAGTTCTTCTGTGGATGAGTCAGTGTTCATATTAAATATTTGAGTGTACTCAATAAACATTTCCATGGCTTATAAAGCTCCATCTGGAATACTAATAAAGATTTCATTTAAAATAAGATTCTGCTAATTAGAATAGTTTGTCAACACTGTAATTGAAAGAGGCAAAGTTGCAGGTAAAGTGTTCATACAGGACCATCGTCTAAACTCAAGTGGATCACAAGAAAATGATGGTTTGAGTTCCTCCAGCCTGCTGCATCGATCCCACTCCAAAGTTGGTTTTCCCCATCCAGGATGACAGAAATTGGTGTTAGTGTCTATGTGTGTGCATGGCAGGGGCACTGCACTATATATGTAACTCTTTTGGGGTATTCCATCACTCATACATCTGCAACAACACCCTACCATTGGAGGGTGAGGCATTTCGGTTTTGTTGAGCAAGCAGTCTTCAAGTTTTCTCATGGAATAAACCCTGCTGTCGTGACTCTGGTCCGCCACTGTATGCACATGGTGGCGGCTGAACATCTGAAGTGTGTACTTGAAATTGCACATGGACAGTTGGACATTGGTCCACTCGTCTGGTCCATATGGCTCTTATTTTCGAATGCTTTCCCCCCCCCCCGGCATGTCCTAGTACATGTCAATTTGCTTAACGTAATGTCTGTGTGCACACATGCGCAATAGAGGGAGAAATGGGGGGGGTGAGTGCATGTTAGAGAGATGAGGAAGCAATTGTTTAGGAAAGTGTGTCATTACATATGTACAGAATCTCATTGTCTCCACACTGGGGGGGGGGGGAGGTCACCCAATTATTCTCTACCTATCTGTGGATAGGGTAAAAAGTCCAGGGGTCAGTACACTTTTCCAGTGGGGGGCCGGACTATATTTTGGGGGAAAATAATAATGAACAAATTCCTATGCCCCACAAACAACCTAGAGATGCATTTTAAATAAGAGCACACATTCTACTCATGTAAAAAAACCAGGAAGGCCCCACAAATAACCCAGAGATGCATTTTAAATCAAAGGACACATTCTACTCATGTAAAAACACACTGATTCCTGGACCATCCATGGGCCGGATTGAGAAGGCGATTGGACTGCATCCGGCCACTGGGCCTTAGTTTGCCTACCCATGGTAAAAACAGTGCTTTATCCCCCAGGGGATGCTCAAAGGTACCAGCTCCTCTATGTTTGTTGTTAATAAGTGTGGCGCTTACTTCATGGTGAGTGCCGGGACCTATTTTTCTAGCAAAAAAAGCACTGGGTAAGAGTTTGCAGGGAATAGGGTCCAAGTATGATTTGCAGACATAGTTGGCTCCATCTTCTCACTTAGAAATTAAGACATACATGTGACATACGTTTTTTAATTCAGATATTAAATACACCTTCACATCCATTGGGGAGAAAAAAATAAAACTAAACAAACACACACAAATGTTTAAAATGGACGGAACACCTGTTTCCAGTTAAACACAGTTTTCCTTTTCCCTCCACAGCAATAAAAAATAAAAACGGCTTTGGCTTTTCACTATTTCTATTTTGAACTGCCCTCAGATCTTCGGGTGGAGGGCAATGTACAAATTTAATAAATAAGAATAATAATAACAATGCTTCTTTCTCTAAATTAAAGCAATGGGTCGGACAAAGAGAAGTTTTCTCTCTCCCCATCAACCACTGCATTTCCTTAAATAAATGCTGCACAAGTTCTATTGTGGGGGAAACAGCGAGATTAAAATGCACAAGTGAAAATGCCACCAGCTGCCCCTGGCCTCACCCTGATGCTGAACTTGCACAGCTGATAATTCATTTGCAACCCTGATAATTTGCCCACAGGGCTGAGGCACTTCCTGTGGCTCAGAGAGCAGCCGTTCCCCTTTCAAAGCTGCCCTAAATTTATATCCATGTTGTTGCGGCTAAGTAGATTGTCGGAACCTCACTTTTAAAAACTTGAATGAGGCATTTGGGCTCTACCAAATTCTTGTCCTTAAAAATCTATATGGTGTGGGGGGGGGTTGATTTCAGTCAGTTTAGCCCCCAAGGATGCGGATTTTTGCCAGGAGAGAATACAATTAAGTGGGATTAAGGTTTATATGGGGAGGTTGTGGCCATTCTGGGAGCACAAGGGCCTAACTCCCAGTGGAAGTTTTTTTAAAAAATAAAAAAAATGAAATGAAACTTGAACCAAAAGTTGACCTTCTGAAGTGGACTGAAGCCTGCCTTTGCTCTTTAGTTTATTTGCTTTGATTAATTGTCTCCCTGCTAATTTAACTTATATGCAGAATTCATCATGTGAAAGGCTGGGCTGGATGAATCCCTAGCCGGAATTAAGATTGCCGGAAGAAATATCAACAACCTCAGATATGCAGATGACACATTGATGGCAGAAAGTGAGGAGGAATTAAAGAACCTTTTAATGAGGGTGAAAGAGGAGAGCGCAAAATATGGTTTGAAGCTCAACATCAAAAAAACGAAGATCCTGGCCACTGGTCCCATCACCTCCTGGCAAATAGAAGGGGAAGAAATGGAGGCAGTGAGAGATTTTACTTTCTTGGGCTCCATGATCACTGCAGATGGTGACAGCAGCCACGAAATTAAAAGACGCCTGCTCCTTGGGAGAAAAGCAATGACAAACCTAGACAGCATCTTAAAAAGCAGAGACATCACCTTGCCAACAAAGGTCTGTATAGCCATGGTTTTCCCAGTAGTGATGTATGGAAGTGAGAGCTGGACCATAAAGAAGGCTGATTGCCGAAGAATTGATGCATTTGAATTATGGTGCTGGAGGAGACTCTTGAAAGTCCCATGGACTGCAAGAAGACCAAACCTATCCATTCTGAAGGAAATCAGCCCTGAGTGCTCACTGGAAGGACAGATCGTGAAGCTGAGGCTCCAATACTTTGGCCACCTCATGAGAAGAGAAGACTTCCTGGAAAAGACCCTGATGTTGGGAAAGACGGAGGGCACAAGGAGAAGGGGATGACAGAGGACAAGATGGTTGGATAGTGTTCTCGAAGCTACCAGCATGAATTTGACCAAACTGTGGGAGGCAGTGGAAGACAGGCGTGCTCTGGTCCATGGGGTCACAAAGAGTCGGACACGACTAAACCACTAAACAACAACAAACCCAAACTTACACTGAGCTTGAACTGAGGCTTTTTTTAAAAGTGTGAATTACCTCAAGTTTTGTGTTACAACTTATATGTTTTGTTTAATAAAATGTATACCAAAATAGCCTCAAAGCAGTAAAAAAACCACATCCACAACAGTGGATTTTTTTTAAAAAAAAGCTGAGCTAGTTTTAATTGTTTTTAAAACTGAACTTTTTTAACCAAAACCGAGGCCTAGACCTAGACCTGGCCTGTATCTAAATGCTGCTTTTTATAACCAAGCACTGAGGCATACACCGTGTTGGAACGGAAAGCAACGTCTAGGCTATTTTTCGTTTTAAAGTGATGCTTCCGCTAGCTAGAGCTACACTGCAGGCTTGTTGCTTGGCATTCAGTTCCCTAACTGCACATGTATGCAGGATTCGGCCCCAGAGCCTGAGTTCCTGGTTTGCTGTGTCCTTGTTACGGTTTCGGTGCATGCTTTAACATATATATGGTATGGGGCGTACTTACCTTTTCCTTCCACAACTGTCAAACTCACTTGCTTATTGTGATGATTAATAATAATAATAATAATAATAATAATAATAATAATAATAAGGCTGTCAGTTGGGGCTTTCCTCTTGCATGCAGAGTGGAAGGCAATTGGTTTTAAATGGAAATTGTAGACTCTTCTACTTTAGTAAAGGGAAAGTGTTTTATACACGTTATAACACTGTTATAATGGAGCTGTGGCGCCCCATCTTTCGCCAAGGTGATTTCCCACTATGAGGGTTACAACACATTTTTGATGTGTAGATCCAGCCTATATGGGTCCTCCCAGATAATTAGACTGCATGGGTACTAATATTGTTAATAATAATAATAATAATAATAATAATAATAATGCATTGCTGTTAATAGTATGGTGGTGATTTATATGCCACCAAAGATCACAGACCCTCCAAGTGTCCCTGTTTTCCAGGGACAGTCCCGGATTTGCAGAAGCCGTCCCTGCTTCTGATTTGATCCCGGAATGTCCTGCTTTTCCTTAGGACGTCCCTGTTTTCATTGCAGAAATGTTGGGGAGGGTATGAAGTTTTGTGACCCCCCGAGCCAAGGAGATAAGGAACTATACAACCCTTAGAAGACATCTGAAGGCAGCCCTGTCTAGGGAAGTGTTCTCATGTTTCATGTTTTTTCATGTTTTTATATATGTTGGGTGGAAGTGAGGGGAGCTGTTATGTACTGAGTTGAATAGGATCCAAAATGCAGCAGTCTGATTGATCCTAGAACAATAGGATCCAAAATGCAGCAGTCTGATTGGTCCTAGAACACTGCAGCAGTATGGAGCCACCCAATCCAGCTCCAGGTGGAAGTGAATCCACAACCTGATTGGCCTACAGGAGAATCCTGGAATTAGCCAATCACGTGCAGCCCATTGTGTAAATAATGTATATAAAGCAAATATTGTGGGGGAACTTCCATTTCTCCTCACCACTATGAGCTGAATAAAGAGCATGAAATCCACTCTCGACTCCGAGTATATTTCAGGAGCTATGCAATAGGGTTCAAAACCTCCAGGAAACAGAGCACACAGGGTTCATCCTGTCTGGTGGCAATCTGTTGCAATTCTTCTTATGGGGGGAGAGAGGTGAGACCCTAATGGACAAAGGGAAGGAAGCCCCTGTCCCCCAAATCTACCAGGTCTAGAAATGACATTTTATTTTTTCCTTTGGTATTTTTATTTTGATTGTGATTCCCCCCACAAACACACACACACACATTTGTAGCTTGGGAACTCAGAGCAGCGTATGTGGGGTTGTTCTATGATACTCTTACAAAAGACCTGTGAAGTAGGCCAGACTAAGAGAGTTACTAGCCTGAGATTATCCAGTGATCTTCATAGCTCAGCCCCTGCCATCCCCCAGTTTTCATCCGTGCAAGTCCAGCACCCTAGCTGATATATCACACGGGCTCCCATTGAACTCTTCAAATATTGTAAGAATATGAAGCACCAGAGAGAGAGAACATCATGGGGGAGTAAGAGAATGTAATGCTGATACTGAGCATTAATTGTTTTGGATAATGACTGCATCATAGCTATACCTGCGATACCCATTTAGCCTATGAATAGAAATCTTTGCCTTTGCATTTCATTGCATGATTACTACTCAAATTCCTTCCAGCTGAAGAAGGGGCATTTTGTAGTCTAAGATTCTTCAGTAATAGCCTATTTGACTATGGACTCACGTCTGAGCTGCACTAGAAGGTTGAATTCAAGGCAGAAATCCATGGATGGAAACCAAAGTCCATTCATTACTGTTCTGAACCGAAAACTATACGAATCCCAGTTCCATGAAAAACAAGTCGATTGCCAAATTTTGGATTTTATAACCCTTTGAAGTTGTTTCTGTTTTTCTTCCATTTCCCCCCAAGGGCTTAAATTTTTTAGTCTTGATCACCCTTTTTATTTTAGAAGTTATGTTTAAGAGCAGGATATAGCTTTGGTAGAAACTGCGATGGAAAGATAGTTAGGAAGGAAAGACAACATAACTAGTTTCGACTCTGCTCTCTCTCGGTTTGTTTTAGCTTTAAGCCAACAGAAAAGTCTTAAATAGCCTGGCTGTAGGCTGTGTCTGGCACAGATGGAATAATGCAAAATGGAGAATGGTGCTTAAAACTGCCAACTGTTAGTGCATTGTAGCTCAATGTAGTTTGGAGCTTAAGCTATTTCTTCAGGAGCAATTGTAGACTTTCTGAAGCAGCTTATACAAATGGCACTAGAATTCCAGCTTCTGATAGTTCAAAAAACTGCATGTTTCTAGCACTCATAGTTATCAAAGAAAAGACATAACATACAAAAAGCGATGGTGAGGTGAAGTTTCAGCTGCCTCAAACTGTGAAACTAAGTCTCTGCCTGACTTTCTCCCTTGGCTTCTGCTTCCTCTACTTTCATTCTCTGCCCAGAAGTTCTCTTCCATTCCTTCCCAGAATTGACCAAATACTTAGCTAGGAATTTAAGACATGGTCAATTTTGTCCTGAAAAGGTCATTCCCATTTCATTGTTCTAACATTTTACATAACAGGACACAATTGAATCGGTGTGTTTTTCAATGGCTGGTCATAGTTTCATAGAGTTGTAGAGTTGGGAGCGACCCTGCTTCAAAAACCTCCAAGGAAGGAGAGTCTACCACCTCCTGAGGGAGTTTTCACTGTCAAACAGCTCTTGCCACCAGAAAGTTCTTTCTGATGTTTAGTTGGAATCTCCAGTCATGTAATGGGGATCATTTGTTTGGGTCCTACCCTCCAGAGGAGGAGGAAGCAAGCTTGCTCCTTCTTCAATGTGACAGCCCTTAAGATATTTGAAGATGGATATCATAACTCCTTTCTGTCTCCTCTTTTGCAGGCTAAACATACCCAACTCCTTCAACCATTCCTCATAAGGCTTGGTTTCCAGACCCCTGATCATCACGGTTGCCCTCTGCTGCACAGGTTTTTAGTCTTTAATCAACTTTCCATTTTGTTCTAGAAGTACAGTGGTGCCCCGCAAGACGAACGCCTCACAAGACGGAAAACCCACTAGACGAAAGGGTTTTCCGTTTTGGAGGTACTTCGCAAAACGAATTTCCCTATGGGCTTCCTTCGCAAGACGAAAGCCCATAGGGAAATCTCCGGGACAGCGGGGAAGCGCAGCGCGTCTTCCCCACTGTCCTCGGACCTCCTCCGAAGGCTGGCGGTGAGGCGGAGAGACCTCCTCCCGCCGCCAGGCTTCAGAAGGCTCCTCCGAAGGCTGGCGGTGGGGCGGAGAGACCTTCTCCCCGCGCCAGCCTTCGGATGGCTGTCCGGAAGACTTGCGGTGGGAGGAGGGTTTTCCTTCCCACCGCCAACATTCAGAATGCTGTTCTGAATGTTGGCGGTGGGGAGGAAAAACCCTCCTCCCACGCAAGCCCCGGGAACAGAGGGAAAGCGCTGCGCCCCTTCCCCTCTGTTCCCGTACCTGTCCTGAAGGCTTGCAGTGGGGAGAAAAGCCCTTCTCCGCACCGCCAGCCTGGCAAGCGGTTTCCATAGGAACGCATTAATTGATTTTCAATGCATTCCTATGGGAAACCGTGCTTCGCAAGACGAAAAACTCGCAAGAAGAAAAAACTTGCGGAACGAATTAATTTCGTCTTGCGAGGCACCACTGTAGCTGCACCTCATCCCCTCAGGGGGCCTATCCACCTGCCTGAATCCTAACCATAATCAGAGGAGTCCCACTCAATTCAGTGAGTCTTACTTCCAGGTAAGCCTTTGCACCTATAGTCCTACTGCTCAACACAGTGAATAACTATTACCTAATTGCTGCATATGGCATGTGTAGCCTTACAGCACAATCCTAACCATGTCTACTTAGATATAGGTCCTAACAGGAGCCTTTGTAGGACAGGATCCTAAATGTATTTACTTAAAAGAAAGTGCCATTTAATTAAAAGGGGGTTAACTCCAAGTAAGTGGGTTTAGGATTGCAGCTTTAGTATTATGTTTACTTAAAAGGAAATCTCAACCTTAGGTGTGATTTGGACTGCACAACATCTCTGCAATCCAACACACAAAATGAGAAGGAGCAGATATTGGCTGCAATGGCAGACACAACTCCTTCTTTGTTTTTTAGTTACTAAAAAAACATATACAAATAATCCTCATTTAGGCTACTGTTATGTACTGAGTTGAATAGGATCCAAACTGCAGCAGTCTGATTGGTCCTAGAACAATAGGATCTAAATTGCAGCAGTCTGATTGGTCCTAGAACAATGCAGCAGTATGATTGGTTGGCAGGAACCACCCAATCATGCTCCAGATATAAGTGAATCCACAACCTGATTGGCTTACAGTAGAATTCCAGAATTAACCAATCATGTGCAGCCCATTGTGTAAATAATATATATAAAGCTTTGAGGGGACTTTCATTCATTCCTCCTCACCACTATGAGCTGAATAAAGAGCATGAAATCACTTTGCGACTCTGAGTATATTTCAGCTACCCACAAGAAACATGCCATGCATATGTAATACATTTAAAAAATTCAAACATTAAGTAAGTTTATGAATTGTTTAGAATTGATTATTTCAATTTAGTGCCCTCTATTCTCTTTCTTTGGGACGCGGGTGGCGCTGTGGGTAAAACCTCAGCGCCTAGGACTTGCCGATCGTCAGTTCGGCGGTTCGAATCCCCTCGGCGGGGTGCGCTCCCATTGCTCGGTCCCAGCACCTGCCAACCTAGCAGTTCGAAAGCACCTCCGGGTGCAAGTAGATAAATAGGGACCGCTTACTGGCGGGAAGGTAAACAGCGTTCCGTGTGCTGCGCTGGCTCGCCAGATGCAGCTTGTCACGCTGGCCACGTGACCCGGAAGTGTCTGCGGACAGCGCTGGCCCCGGCCTCTAGAGTGAGATGAGCGCACAACCCTAGAGTCTGTCAAGACTGGCCCGTATGGGCAGGGGTACCTTTACCTTTACCTATTCTCTTTCTTAACAACTTGCCCCAGAGGGAGCCATGAGCAGAAAGTATTATCCTTTCCAGGGTGCAGAATAAATCTGTGCCGTACATTTTCAAAATCGTCTTTGGTCTTTGCATTCCCAAGTGCCCCAAGATGCTTTGTTAGATTGCATTTGTGCATCATTTACATGTGTAACAAAGTCATATCAGCTCAAATAAAATGTCTCTGGTTTTGCAGTTACCGATGATGAATTTTAGTACTTGTACAAGCAGATAAATGGTGGCCAATATTTGCAAGTGATAGAAAACATCTTGGCTATAGGATTCTCTACTGAGTCTGAAAGTTGTGTCTTGGTGTCAGGGGGCTGTCACAAGTAGCAGGTTCCTCAACAGGCTAGAAGGGAGACTCAGGGACTGGAAGTAAATTTCAATGTTTTATTTAGGAGATTAGTTCGCAATATGGATCACACAAGCACGGCTGCCTCCATAAAGACATTACCAAGACTCGCTCTTGGAACCTCCTCTTCCTGCTACCCCGCCTCTTCCTGAAAGAGTGTCTCCACCCTCATCATTCAGCCCAGACACTGAGGTCCAGTGCCGAGAGCCTTCTGGCGGTTCCCTCACTGCAAGAAGTGAGGTTACAGTGAACCAGGCAAAAGGGCCTTCTCAGTAGTGGAAAGCCCTCCCATCAGATGTCAAGTATGAGTACCAACATAACCTTTAGAAGATGTTAAGTTGTGGGTGAACATATCAGACAACACAGCGATTCTTCAAACAGCTCTTGTTTATTCACAGGCCAGAACAGAACTGAACTGAAGTGTTCAGCCAGCCTGCTTATATAGAGCTCCACTAGAACGCAACAGTAACCACTTTCTGTATCTATCCAATCACTGAACGTCACTTTCAATCCCTTATTCGCATATGTGGACCTGAGTGAAAACCAACTACAGTATCCCCCTGCTGGCCCAGGGTGAGAACTTCAGTACATAACAGAAGACATCTGCAGGCAACCCTGTTTAGGGAAGTTTTTAATGTTTGATATTTTATCATGTTTTTCATATTCTATTGGGAGCCGCGCGGAGTGGCTGAGGAAACCCAGTCAGATGGGCAGGGTATAAATAATAAATCATTATTATAAATTATGATGATGGTGGTGTCTTCCAAGCAGACACACACTCTGAGGGAGAGATGCCTCCCCTCTTAGCCTTTTCTGGCTTTCTGTTCAACTACATGTAATGCTCTGTGAGACCTGACTCAAAGGGTGAAGGGAGCTCAAGACAGAGGGACCAGGCAACTGCTGTGAAGCTGTTGCAGTGTCTGGCCCTTCTCTGTCAGATTCTGAATTTGAAGTGTGTCCCTCTGCATCCAGTCTTGTCCTAGGAGAGCTCTCTGCCTTTGGCTCTTCTTGTTCACTCAAGCCCCAGCTTCTCCCAACCCATTGTCTTCCTCCCTCCTCTGGTCTGTGTCCCACCCCACCCCCCCACCCCGGATCTGAGCCTTCATTCTCTGTGGCTTCACTTGGGGGTTCCTCAGCTGGAGCCTCTCACCCCTTTCCATCATAGCTGTCAACCGTCCCTTATTTGGCGGGAAAGTCCCTTATCCCAGAGCCGTGTCCCACTGCTGTCCCTTATTGATGATGTCCCTTAAATTTCCCGGGTTTCAAAGGAAGCAGCTCCTCTCCCTCCCTCCCTGCCGGCCAGGGAGAAGGGAGGCTCCAACTGTGTTGCTTGGCTGCTTTGCTCACCCAATAAGGAGTCTAAGAACGACTGGGGGGTGGAGCTTGCATGCCTTGTGCCGATCAAATCAGCTGCGTTGCCTGGGGACTCGCCTTTGCTCAGCGCTTCCCAGCGGAGAGGTGACGGTGGTTTTCCTTGCTGCATCCCCTTTGCCGGGTTGCTGCGCTGTGGGAACCACCGCTTGAGGCTTCGCTTGGCTGCTGGCTGGGCTTTCTGCCTTTGGCTCGGAGGGGCTCAGAAGTTGAACATACCTGTGTTTGGAAAATCCCTTATTTTGGCTGCTGATCCCTTATTTTCGACGCTGCTGGTCCCTTATTTTCAAATCTGTAAGTTGACAGCTATGCTTTCCATCATCCAGCCAGTCCCTGACACTTGGTGATTAACAGTGCGATCCTACTAACCACGTCTACTCAGAAGCAATGGGGCTTACACTCAAATAAGAGGGGGGTTCGGATTGCAGGCTAATTTTCAAAGATTTTAAAAGCCTTTCTCAAACACAGTGAGGTTGACCAGGTTAGAAAGAACTGTCACTTAACGTGGTAACAGCTTCTGCACATTTCTAGTTCCAGTTCATTTTCCGTTCCATTTCTCCCAGGAATTCTTAAAAGTTTTTGTGGAGACGGAAGTTTTCCTTCATGCAGCGGCGTATGGATTGTACTCTGAAATGAATCATTTTATGCTTTATTTATTTTCTGCAGGCGACTGTTTCTGATTACAGCAGCTCAAGGAAGGAAAAAAAGGTACTTAAGTGGACATAACTGCTATTTTTTATTTTAAGACAAAGTAAGTGCTGGAGGCATGTCATTTTGAGTTACACACCTAGAATTCCCCGAGGTTAACTTCTACCGGGGTTAAAAATGCCGCCCGCTACCAGTTCGTCGTCTGAGGATGTCTTTATTGACTCATAGTGCATATTACAATATTTCTGTTCCTTTAAAAAAATAAAACTTTCCGTGAGTGAAGCTAACTTCAGTTTAAAACAGCACAGCCTGTGCTTCTGAGATCTGCCAAATCAAATGTCTTTTACAAACAGGAACTGAAATATTGCGTAAGCTTACTTTATATTTTATT
Source organism: Podarcis liolepis (assembly GCF_965112155.1). NCBI lineage: Eukaryota > Metazoa > Chordata > Lepidosauria > Squamata > Lacertidae > Podarcis > Podarcis liolepis. The sequence goes on from NC_139556.1 coordinate 9,272,780, forward strand.
AAAGGTTCATTTTCCCTCCATTAACCTTCACATCAATACAGCCACAAAGTGTAACTGTCTGAGCATTTCGAAAGGTAAATTATTTCCCACTATGGTAGCTTCAGAATAACACGCTATCCTTCAAAGAATCATTTCTTCCAGTGATTCTACAGGGGTGACAGTTATGCTTTATATATGCAGTGGTACCTCGGGTTACATATGCTTCATGTTACATACGCTTCAGGTTACACACTCCGCTAACCCAGAAATAGTGCTTCAGGTTAAGAACTTTGCTTCAGGATAAGAACAGAAATCGGGCTCCGGCGGCACAGCAGCAGCAGGAGGCCCCATTAGCTAAAGTGGTGCTTCAGGTTAAGAACAATTTCAGGTTAAGTATGGACCTCCAGAACGAATTAAGTACTATAACTATGATTAAGTACTTAACCCAAGGTACCACTGTACCTTACTATAACTATGATTTAGGAAGAATCTGACATTTTAAAATTTAATATATGCAATCTAGCACATAATTAGAAGGGAATGATGTTGTTAGATATATATATTCATTCCATTCTATAGGAACAAATAAAATTCAAAATAGTTTTTAAAAATAAATTTGTGCTTCCCTGCCTCTTAAAATTTGTTCCCACTTTCGCTGATTCATCCCCCAGTTATATCCGTAAAAGCCTACAGCGTCAATATTAAATGGTTTAAGGAAGCACACCTGTCACTCAGTGGTTTTTTAAAAAGCTGTTTTGTTTGACCAGTTGTAACAATACATGAACTCCTTTTTTGTGTTTCCTGTATTGCACAGCTATATCAATAGAGAACATACCGAATGGCATGGCACAATTGGCACCTGGTCAGGTTGGCACAATAAATTGTGGCACTTTTTAGATAAAAGAAAAATGAAGACTGAACAGCTGCTCACAAGTGCAGGTTTATCAAGAGTAAGATTTCTTTGATGAAGGCCCCGCCCCAGTTCATCTCAACAAAGCTTTCCCAGTCAAGGGAAAAGCAATGGTCTTCTCTCTAATTGTTTTCTCAGAGGCAAAACTGCTCAAGAAATTCCGAAACAGAAATATATACGCTTGGGTGAATCTGTGGAACACAAGTTTCTTCCGCAGCCTTCTTCTCATGAAGTGATACGTTGCTGAGCTGAATTTCTAATGGTGTCACTTTTGGACGATGATAGAAGTCATGAAGAACTGACAAATGAAAGCAAGGTGTGCGCCCTTTCATTGACATTATCCCTTTCTCACTATGTTTCAGTGCTAGCGAGAGAGACAGACAGACAGTCCAAAACATCTAGTATTCTACCTTGGCTCCCTGCCAAGACTTTAAAGTCTTCCACTGAGCTAAAACAACAGCGGCCCAAGTGTTTTTCTTGGCCCTTTCAGGGCTCATCTTCCAAAGCTGGCCTGAAGATAGAAATCTTCTCTCAACATTTTTTTTTCCCCTTTAGACTTTCTATTTCATTATTCCGCAGCTGCAGAGCTAGATAAGGTTCTGGTCTGTAGGCAGGGCGCTTGGCCTGCTTAAAATGCCTCTAATTCATTGATTTTCTTGAGAAGCAATCTGTTAAACCTTATATCATTCAGTCTCGGATTGTTAGGTTAAATGCTACCTTAAAGATGGTGGATACTGTGCTTCAATGGTTCTGCTCTGGCCTCCAAGGCAGTTTCCAGGAAGTAGTTATGCAAGACTACTGTTTGGCACCCTCTCAGAGTTACCGTATTTTTCGCCCTATAGGACACACTTTTTCCCCTCCAAAAATGAAGGGGAAATGTGTGTGCATCCTATGGGGCGAATGCAGGCTTTCGCTGAAGCCTGGAGAGTGAGAGGGGTCAGTGCGCACCGACCCCTCTCGCTCTCCAGGCTTCAGGAAGCTATCCGCAAGCCTTGCAAGCCCGGGGGAGCTTGCAAGCCCGGGGGGGCAGCCTGCAGCCCACAAGCTTGGGGGATAGCGGGGAGGCGCAGCGCCGCCACCCCGCTATTCCCTGACCTGGTCTGGAGGCTGGCGGGGGGGGGAGAAGCAAGCTTGCTTCTCTCCCCCCACCCCGCCAGCCCCATAAGCTCGGGGGATAGCGGGGAGGCGGAGCGCCACCACCCCGCTATTCCCCGACCTGATCTGAAGGCTGGCGGGGGGGAGAAGCAAGCTTGCTTCTCTCCCCCCGCCCCGCCAGCCCCATAAGCTCGGGGTACAGCGGGGCAAGCCGCTTCCCCACGGAGGCTAGAGAGGCTGTCCCTGAAGGCAGAAGAGGGAGACGGAGCGCTCCGTCTCCCACTTCTAGCTTGGGGATGGCTGCGCAAACCTGGGGGGGGGAATAATTTTTCCCCCCTTGATTTCCCCCCCAAAAAAACTAGGTGCATCCTATAGGGCAAAAAATACGGTATACTGTGCTGTCCCTCGGGGTTCCACCTTGTCTCATGTGCTATCAAGATATTTGGAGTGAATATAATAATAATAATAATTTATTATTTATACCCCAACCATCTGGCTGAGTCTCCCCAGCCACTCTGGGCGGCTCCCAACCAAGTGTTAAAAACAGTACAGCATTAAATATTAAAAACTTCCCTGAGCAGGGCTGCCTTCAGATGTCTTTTAAAGATAGGATAGCTGCTTATTTTCTTCACAACTGAAGGGAGGGTGTTCCACAGGGTGGGCGCCACTACCGAGAAGGCCCTCTGCCTGGTTCCCTGTAACCTCACTTCTCGCAATGAGGGAACCGCCAGAAGGCCCTCGGCGCTGGATCTCAGTGTCCGGGCTGAACGATAGAGGTGGAGACGCTCCTTCAGGTATACAGGACTGAGGCCATTTAGGGCTTTAAAGGTCAGCACCAACACTTTGAATTCTGCTCGGAAATGTACTGGGAGCCAATGCACATCTCTCAGAACCGGTGTTATGTGGTCCTGGCGGCCACTCCCAGTCACCAGTCTAGCTGCCACATTCTGGATTAATTGCAGTTTCCGGGTCACCTTCAAAGGTAGCCCCACGTTGAGCACGTTGCAGTAGTCCAAGCGGGAGACAACTAGAGCATGCGCCACTCTGGCGAGACAGTCCGCGGGCAGGTAGGGTCTCAGCCTGTGTACCAGATGGAGCTGGTAGACAGCTGCCCTGGACACAGAATTAACCTGCGCCTCCATGGACAGCTGCGAGTCCAAAATGACTCCCAGGCTGCGCACCTGGTCCTTCAGGGGCACAGTTACCCCAATTCAGGACCTGGGAATCCCCCACACCCGCCTGCCCCCTGTCCCCCCAAAACAGTACTTCTGTCTTGTCAGAAGTGCCACCAATATACAAGTAGCTCCCAGTTCTGTCTCTCTGTTCATCTGAATCGGGAGGGATCATCGAGGTGTTAGACTGCTGGTTAGAGATGGGTGATGAGTCGGATGTGGGCCAAGAAACTGAAGCTGAATCCTGAGTGTCAGAGATGTTACGTGTCTTGGATGGGGCTGCACTCCCTTAGAAAGAGCAGGTCTACTGATGGTGGCCATTCCCTGGATTGATCACTGGCCTGAAGGCTCAGGTTGCTAGGAATGCCCTTTTCCCCCAGCTCTTGCTGGTTCACCAGCGATGGCCTGTTTTGGGTGGAAATGAGTTGGCCACTGTACTCCATACTCTGGTACCTTCCAGATTGGATTATTGCAATGTGCTCTACAGACAGCTGCCCTTGAAGACCACTCGCAAATTGCAGCTGGGTCAAAATGCAGTGCACACCTTTAAATCTCATGTAACCCCTGCTTTAAAACAGCTGCATTGGTTTGCCGGTTCATTTCCGAGCCCAATTTAAGGGGCTCACGTTAATATTTGAAGCTCTAAATGGACTCAGGCCCCAAATCGCCTCCTTCCCTACAGATCTTCCTTGGTGTTAGGATTGGCGGAGTGGTCCTTTTGGCTGTTTCACCATCCTCAGGTGCTTAGAAGGAACCTGGGAGAGGGCATTCTCTGGGGCAGCCTATAAGTTGTGGAATTACCTCCCCACAGCAGTGGGCCTGACATCTTCATGATACCCCTTCCAGTGAATGCTGAAGACGCACATCTTTAGGCTGGCTTTTGACACTTGAAATGTATATTTTTAAAGGTAAAGGTAAAGGGACCCCTGGCCATTAGGTGCAGTCGTGACCAACTCTGGGGTTTTGGCGCTCATCTCGCTCTATAGGCCAAGGGAGCCAGCGTACAGCTTCTGGGTCATGTGGCCAGCATGACTAAGCCACTTCTGGCGAGCCACAGCAGCACACGAAAACGCGTTTACCTTTCCACCAGAGCGGTACCTATTTATCTACTTGCACTTTGACGTGCTTTCGAGCTGCTAGGTTGGCAGGAGCAGGGACAGAGCAACGGGAGCTCACCCCATCGCGGGGATTCGAACCGCTGACCTTCTGATCAGCAAGTCCTAGGCTCTGTGGTTTAACCCACAGCGCCACCCACATCCCTTACTTTAAGAGGAGGGTGTTCATAATTTAGGTGTGGCAACTGAGATGGCTCTCACTATTGTCCCACTTAAGCACACTCCCACGCTAGAGCGGACACAGAGGAGGTCCCTCCTTCTGGCTAGAGAGGACAAGGTACCCTGGACAGAAATCACCAACACTTTGAATTCTCCAATTCATTAAAAAAAAAAAAAATATTTATTAAGCTTTTCCAGACAATAAGAATTACAAAATTGTAGATAAGAAAGTAAAAAAAAAACCATAACAATAGTAAAAGAGAGAGAGAGAAAAGTACAAAATAGATAATAAAGAAGAAAACTAAGGAAAAAAAAGAAAAACAGCCAATATTTTCATGTCATATCTTTCATTTACTTATTTCCTGACCTCCTCACACCCCCTTCTCTGTATTCTAGTTCACATAGTTAGTTCAGCAAATCCTTACTCTCTATCATTTATCTTTACTTATTATCTTAACCTTTTATAACTATATATTTCCAACCATTGTCAATCCGCATTTACATATTCTTATTCGTCTTTTTACCAATACCACTTATTTTCAGTCCAACATCCCTTCAACATTCATTAATTTTACAGTATTTCTGCAGGTAGTCTTTAAATTTCTTCCTTGAATTCTCCAGTTCAGAAGCAGATTGGTAAGCAGGGCAGCTGTTGCAAGACTGGTGTAATGTGAATGACTCCCCATCAACACCTTTAGTCAATTTGCTAGGCAAATGCTGAGTAGAACTAGATCTACTCAAATATTCATCGTCAGCTAAGAAAATGAGGAAGGGAGCAGCAGGAGGAGACAATGACAAACTTCTTCATAGGTTTGGTGCTGAGCCCGCCCTTCCTTCTCTGAGCCCTAGAACCTGTCTCTGACCTCAGAGACCATATGGCATTTTGTATGCACCTTTCAGGCTTGTGTGCATTGCATGTGGAACCAGGTGCACCTTTTCATTGGCAGTGGAGCTATTCAGCAGCGCAAAGTTATATAAACACACATTGTTACTCGCTCGGAACCTTACTTCTCAGGAACAGGAGATCAAAAGCTGAGAAAGCTTTTTCCCCTACAAAGAAATATATACATTTTCGGTGAAGGCAGGCAAGCTGTCTCATTTTGTATTGTATGCAGGCAATGATAAAAGACTTGCTTTTTGTATCTTACCGTGAGGAATGGGGAACAGGACAGGGAGTGACTCATACGGATTTCATAGATAGTTAACCTGCAGCTGGTGGAAGAGGAAAGAGGTGTATACAGTCACCTGCAGTTCACACTGGATACCCTTTCCTTGTTTCTCATCAGAAAGATGCTGTTATGAGATGTGGAGGGGAGTAGGCCATAGGCCGAGACCCTTCTAATTCCTGGATGCAGCAAGTGCTAAAATCTAAGATATAATCTGATTCCTGGAATAGTCAGGCTAGCTCCCTGATGTGATAAGAAGAATGGATGCTTTTGAATTATGGTGCTGGAGGAGACTCTTGAGAGTCCCATGGACTGCAAGAAGATCAAACCTCTCCATTCTGAAGGAAATCCGCCCTGAGTGCTCACTGGAAGGACAGATCCTGAAGCTGAGGCTCCAATACTTTGGCCACCTCATGAGAAGAGAAGACTCCCTGGAAAAGACCCTGATGTTGGGAAAGATGGAGGGCACAAGGGGAAGGGGACGACAGAGGACGAGATGGTTGGATAGTGTTCTCGAAGCTACCATCATGAGTTTGACCAAACTGTGGGAGGCAGTGGAAGACAGGAGTGCCTGGCGTGCTCTGGTCCATGGGGTCACGAAGAGTCGGACATGACTAAATGACTAAACAACAACAAAATATGGGCCAGATAACCCTCAACCCTTCCCTTAACTCACTGGTAGTTAGAAAAGACAACGACCAGATCTGAGTTGTGTGTTTGTGTGTGTAAGCTAGAAGATGGAGGAAGAAGCAGGCTGGAGCCTGTAAGGGAGAGACACGCCTGATTTCTGCTCACATCCAAGGCTGTGGCTATGGGTGAAGCAAGACCCTCTTGGAGTGCCAGTGCTGTGGCTCCCCATCTGTGGAAAGCTCTCCCCAGACAGGATCGCCTGGCATCATCATTACATGTCTTTAGGAGCCGTTCATCCTTACACAGGTCTTCGGCTATTAAATAATCCATGGATGTGTCATGTGTTCAGCTATCCATGAGGAAGAGTCTACACTTGTAGAATGCAAAACTCGCAAACAGATTTTTTTTTGGGGGGGGGGGAAATGAGCCACTAAAATTCTACTAGATCCTGCTAAATTTCTAGAACTGGCTTTTACATTGTGTGAAAGATCAAATAAAACATGAAAATTATTAGGTAAGGAAACGTTGGGGAAATGGAATAAAGTGCTCTAGGAATGCGGCAATTTATGTTATAAGGAAGAGGGCCTTCTCAGTTGTGGCTCCTCATGTGTGGAATGTTCTCCGCAGTGAAGTCCACCAGCTGCTTTCACTGAATTCTTTTTGGCACAGGTAAAAACTGGGACGCGTGTGGCGCTGTGGGTTAAACCACAGAGCCTAGGGCTTGCCGATCAGAAGGTCGGCCGTTCGAATCCCTTTGACGGGGTGAGCTCCCGTTGCTCGGACACTGGTCCTGCCAACCTAGCAGTTCGAAAGCACGTCAAAGTGCAAGTAGATAAATATGTGCCACTCTAGTGGGAAGGTAAACGGCGTTTCTGTGCGCTGCTCTGGTTCACCAGAAGCAGCTTAGTCATGCTGGCCACGTGACCTGGAAGCTGTACGCCGGCTCCCTCGGCCAATAAAGCGAGATGAGCGCCGCAACCCCAGAGTCGGTCACGACTGGAGCTAATGGTCATGGGTCCCTTTACCTTTACCTAAAAGCTTACCTTCCTCCAGGCTTTTTTTTTTAAAAAAAGATTAATACACATATACATACACATATAAATCATAAAATATGACATGACTAACAAAAAAACAAGTCACTAGGGAGCTAAAAATACTAAACCATTTATTTTACAGTACATCATAATGAGGTGATTACAATAAACCAATCGAATAAGTTCTTCAATAAGTCATCTTGGAAAACACAGGAATAGAAGTGAACGAGTGAGTACTACTTGCTTATCTATGCCTTATTGCAATATATGTTGTAGCTATTTCTCATGCGCATGTTGTTTCATTTGTATATTTAATCACACCGTACTTTGTAGAAATCATCTGGTTTTTCCCCTCTCTCCTTGCCATCTTCAGTTTTTGCTACAGCTTTTCCCTTAGGCAGTTTTCCAGACTTTATTATACCGCTGATCAATATTCATTCATTGCAAGGTTTTCAAGTTCTGACTACTACCATTCTAGCTGTCCCCCCCCCCCCCCCGGTTTTTGATAGACTGATAATTATTTTTCTACCAGTGTGCTGCCGTTTAAGTTTTCAAATGTGTTCATCACTTGGAGACCTTTGAATAACCATCCACTGACAAGTCTAAATACCGTATTTTTTGCTCTATAGGATGCACTTATTCCCCTCCAAAAAGGAAGGGGAAATGTGTGTGTGTCCGATGGAGCGAATGCAGGCTTTCGCTGAAGCCTGGAGAGCGAGAGGGGTCGGTGTCTTCAGGAAGCTATCCGCAAGCCTTTGGAACGCAGCGGGAGTGCCCACCACGCTCAGAAGGCTTGCGGATAGCAGCCTGCAGCCCGAAGCCCGGGGAGCGCAGCGCTACGCACCCCGGGCTTCGGGCAGATATCCGCAAGCCTTCAGAGCCCGGCGGGAACTCCCAGCCTCACAACCTCGCCGCTGCTCCCGGACTCGTTCTGGGGGCTGGGGTCGGGGGAAGCTCTGGCTTCCCCCGCTCCAGCCCCGCGGCTAAAAAGGAAGGCAAGACAGCGAGCGGGATCCATCCCACTAGCTGTCTTGGCTTCTTTGCACTTTGGGGCTGGGGGAGGGGGAATAATTTTTTTTCTTTATTTCCCCCCCCCCAAACAAAACTAGGTGCGCCCATGGTCCGGTGCACCCTACAGAGTGAAAAATACGGTAAGTATAATTATAATTAATGTGAGAATACAGTTAAATACTGTTACGGAAAAATCTAGGTGTGAGGCTGCTCAGTCACCCAGCTCTTTGGGCAGAGCCCGCAGGTCCCTGCGGAATAAAGGAAGGAGTCCAGCCAACTGGAGCAAATAGCTGTAGACCAAAGTTTATTGCGCAACAGGTTCAAAGAGGAATTTTGAACTCTGAGGATGGGGTGACAAAGACTTTTTAAAGTTTCTATCTTATCCCAGCATACAGTTCATTAAGCATCATCACTACATCATTGCTACATCAGAAAAGGGGAGGGTTATACATAGAATCATAGAATCATAGAGTTGGAAGAGACCACAAGGGCCATCGAGTCCAACCCCCTGCCAAGCAGGAAACACCATCAGAGCACTCCTGACATATGGTTGTCAAGCCTCTGCTTAAAGACCTCCAAAGTAGGAGACTCCACCACACTCCTTGGCAGCAAATTCCACTGTCGAACAGCTCTTACTGACGGAAGTTCTTCCGAATGTTTAGGTGGAATCTTCTTTCTTGTAGTTTGGATCCATTGCTCCGTGTCCGCTTCTCTGGAGCAGCAGAAAACAACCTTTCTCCCTCCTCTATGTGACATCCTTTTATATATTTGAACATGGCTATCATATCACCCCTTAACCTCCTCTTCTCCAGGCTAAACATGCCCAGCTCCCTTAGCCGTTCCTCATAAGGCATCGTTTCCAGGCCTTTGACCATTTTGGTTGCCCTCCTCTGGACACGTTCCAGTTTGTCAGTGTCCTTCTTGAATTGTGGTGCCCAGAACTGGACACAGTACTCCAGGTGAGGTCTGACCAGAGCAGAATACAGTGGCACTATTACTTCCCTTGATCTAGATGCTATACTCCTATTGATGCAGCCCAGAATTGCATTGGCTTTTTTAGCTGCCGCGTCACACTGTTGATTAACATAGGAGGAATGTGTTGGGGCAACAAGCGGATACAGGATATGTATTGGGAAGTACGGTACATTCTAAGCACCTACTACAAAGGGAGAATAGAACTTTGGTTTGCATAGTCTGCCACCTGGGCAAGTCCGGAGGAGTGCCTTTGCCCAGCGATTGACACCTATGAGTACCTTCCTGTGAGTACAGTGACCTCCCACCTGAGTGGTTTCCAAGTCCTTGGCCAATGAAGCAAATTGGCAGTGGAATGCAGGAAACTAGCAAAGGAGTTGATTTTATATGATTTTTAAAGCTAGGTAACTTCCCTGAGCTGTCAAGTTGAAAGGATACATTCATGCATAATATTTATAACATTTAACAACTTTAAAGATGTGCCCCCCCCCCCGTAATTTCCGTAACAAGCACAAAACAGGATCAGAGGAAGGGCAACAAAAACAGGAGCGGGTTATGCTAGGGTAAGGCACCTTTTCAGGTGTGCTACTCATGTGAAACGGCTGATCAAGAGGCGGGGGGTGAGGAAGCAAGCCCCTCACTTTCCATCAGTTGAAGTGGGAGGTCTGTAAGGGGACGCTGACCTCCGAAGGGAAGAGATCTCCCCACACAATTCAGGACACTTGCAGGTAGCCTTTGCATATCAGCAGCATGGCTAAACAGGGCTAAGATGCCCATAATCCAATAAAATGGAATAAATTCAGCCTACTGAAATAGAAAATACATTATTTCTCGAGCAATAATTGTTCTCACAACGAGCCCTCCCAGAGCTGCATGCCTGAATATCAGTTTCACATGGTCCCCTTTGATTTATTACCATTTTGGAATGGTTCATTAAACTCATACTGGTGGAACAGATCTGTCCATTTCTACGCACAGGAGAAGCCTTTGTCCGTCATATCTTTGATCACTAGTTTGAATGGGTGCGGGGCGACAGAGAGATAACAGGTTTTTTTTTTCCTGGCTACTCTAAATGCTTCAGCCTGTCTTTGCTCTTTGTGATTGACACATCCAGGAGTGAATGTTACTGTGAACACCGTTCAGTTTTCTCCACTTCTAGATAGCATCAGAAAAGCAATCCTTAAAGTGGTCTGCAATCGCTGCAGTGAAAATTTATATACAGTATTTCAGCTGAAAAGCAGAAGGGGGTCTGGATAGAAGGCTGAACCCTCTGCTAAAGAAAACCCATGCTTTTTAGTCACACCAGGGAAAGCAGATCCAATGTTATTCAAATGCTTTCCATAGAAGTTCAGTTTCTCAGGCATATATTACTTCAGACTGGACCCCATGAATAGCTAGGAGTCTTATCCCAAAAAAGTGACAGATTCCTATCTAGGTTATAAACATTACAAACCCCATTTTGCTTCTCTGCATCAGTTGTATAAAAAGCTGGCAATTGTGTTAGACAAGCAAAAAGTAATTTGCTTCATTTTGCCAAACAAAGGAGGCTTTGTGGTATAGAAATGTAGATATGTATGTTTTGGAAATGTGAATGAGTCTTGTGTAATTTGCAATGTTTTGTAAGTCGACAATTGGATGAAGCAATAATAGAATTTGGTATGGTTTGCATTGCAGAAATGTTGTGTGTTTCCAATGACCCTGATACTTATCGAAACCTCTGACCACTCAGACATTTGGGTACAGTATTGTACACTGAATACACAATTTATTGGACAAGTATACTTCGATCTGTGTTGAATTGTGGTCATACTGTATTCAGAATGAGTTTATGGTCATTTAACTTGGCAAATTTGTTGAGGGATCTTCCTGGAAAATAAATGTAGATGAGAAGATAAAACCAGAGCCTATGAACTAGCATTTTCATAAATGCTTTGTGTGGTAGAGATATGTACAGTCGTACCTCGGAAGTCAAACAGAATCCGTTCTGGAAGTCCATTCGACTTCCGAAACGTTTGACTTCCAAAGCGCGGGTTCTGATTGGCTGCAGGAAGCTGCTGCAGCCAATCAGAAGCCGCGGAAACCCCGTCGGATGTTTGGCTTCCAAAAGAATGTTCGAAAACTGGAACACTCACTTCCAGTTTTTAATCGTTCAGGAGCCAGAACGTTCGACTCCCAGGGCATTTGGGAGCCGAGGTACGACTGTATATTTGGAAGAACCGAATGTGTGGATGAGATATAATGATTTGGATTTGTTAGACACTGAGGAAGAGTTTAACAGCTCTCCTTGAAGTTTAAAGAGACCCAACTGCCGGCAATTACAATAATAAGGGCCGGAGAGCATTGTTTACCTTTGCTAAAAAGTGTTTGTTATAGATGGAGAGGCATAATGAATGACCTAAAAGTGAGAATTGCATAGAAATACAGTGGTACCTCAGGTTACATACACTTCGGGTTATATATGCTTCAGGTTACAGACTCCACCAATCCAGAAATATTACCTCGGGTTAAGAACTTTGCTTCAGGATGAGAACAGAAATCTGGAACGAATTAAGTATTTAACCCGAGGTACCACTGTAGAAAACAAGCAGAGAAGAATAAAAAACCCCAATGAGAGCCAGTTGGGACAGTTATAATGTCACAGGAAAGATTACATGCAACAAAGACATATTAAAAAGGGGAATGGATTTATAAAGATAGCGGAAGCTATGAAGCTACATTGATTAATTCAAGGTATTGGAAGTAAGTGAACATGCATCTGTACCTCCCAGGTAGATGTAAAATTCAGGCTTTTTTCTTTTCTTTTGTGAGCTCCACTGCAATTCAATTTAAAAGGTAAAGGTAAAGGACCCCTGACAGTTAAGTCCAGTCTCAAACGACTCTGGGGTTGCGGCTCTCATCTCATTTTACTGACTGAGGGAGCTGATGTTTGTCTGCAGACAGTTTTTCTGGGTCGTGGGGCCAGCATGACTAAGCCGCTTCTGGCGAACCAGAGCAGTGCACGGAAACACTGTTTACCTTCCCGCCAGAGCAGTACCTATTTATCTACTTGCACTTTGATGTGTTTTCAAACTGCTAGGTTGGCAGGAGCAGGGACCGAGCAATGGGAACTCGCCCCGTTGCAGGGATTCGAACCTCCAACCTTCCCATTGGCAAGCCCTAGGCTCAGTGGTTTAGACCACAGTGCCGCCCGCAATTTAGGCATACACAAAAGCCCACCCTAAAATTGATGCTCCCAGTATTTACGAAAAGATCCTGACACGTTTCTTACAAACAGTTGTTCCCAAAGGAATTTCTGTACAAAGGCAGACCCTCTCTCTGGGACATACAAAGAGTGCTTCTTAATCAGTCACAACCAAATATCATTGGAAAATAAGTGTCCCCGACCAGAGAAGAATGGCAAACCAAGTTGATGGACTATGCTGAAATGGCAAAACTAACTTGAAAGCTTAGGAACCAAGAGGACAAGAACTTAAAAAAATAATGGGGAAAAAATTATAATTTATTTAGGAGACCATTGTCAGCAGATGAAAACATTAGCAGGATTTTAATCTCACCTGTGAGGTAACAAAGACTATGGATAATTCAGATGGGTTTTTTAAAAAAATGTGGATAACTGACTGATATGCAGTTGTAAGCATTGGAATTAGGACCCATGGAGGGGATGAGGGGAAGTCTTGAGATTCAGAGTAATCTCTTCATATGGATTTGTAATTGATTTTGTTATAGGTTTATATTTTTTAAAACCAAATAAAAATTATTTTACAAAAGGGAGAAAAAAGTGTCTTATCAATTGAGAGCCATTGCACAAATGATCATGTTTATGCCCTAGTGAGAGTGACACATAACGGCAGCTTCTGAGTTTTAGCCACCGTGTTCTGCCAGAACAGAAAGGACTCGCCCCATCAGTGGGGGTTGTTTCTCTGGGCACAATGATCAAACCTTGCTTGGGTGTTGCCCAAGATCCGAATGATCATGGAGGTGGAAACTGTAGCTTCCCCTAGATTTGCCCCCGTGAGCTCCCTGTTCTGTAGATCTCCATTGCAGTATTCTTTCTCTCTGCCCTTCTACAAAAAGATTTCATGCTTGGCCTTCGGTGTGCGCCAAGATGCTCAGAGCATCCATTACCACATCAGTTCCTTGCCCCGCCATACTTAGCTGTGGTGAGGCTGGTCACGGACTGGACCACCATGTAGATGATGGAAGTTGATCACCAGTGTATATTACTGGCAATGTTTGCATTGCAAAATTTATATTAGGCTTGAATAGGGGAAGTGTAGAGCAGACGTGAGTGGTGCTGTGGTCTAAACCACTGAGCCTCTTGGGCTTGCTGATCAGAAGGTCAGCGGTTCAAATCCCCACAACGGGGTGAGCTCCCGTTGCTCGGTCCCTGCTCCTGCCAACCTAGCAGTTTGAAAGCACGGCAAAAAGTACAAGTAGATAAATAGGTACCGCTCCGGTGGGAAGGTAAACGGCGTTTCCGTGAACTGCTCAGAAGCGGCTTAGTCATGCTGGCCACATGACCCAGGAAAACTGTCTGCAGACAAATGATGGCTCCCTCGGCCTGTAAAGTGAGATGAGCGCTGCAACCCCAGAGTTGTCTGTGACTGGACTTAACTGTCAGAGGTCCTTTACCTTTTTTTAGGGGAAGTGTACGCAGCTGGGGGCTTTGGATGAGAAGCAGAAAGCGAAAGGAAGCATGATGCATATGACGGCAAAAAGTGCAGGACACAGGGACCTGTTTGTACAACAGACAATAAAATTAGTTGGCAAATATTAATACAACATAAAGATAAAGAAAATAAGTAATGGCTACCTCCCTAGTCAAGACTGTAATCTCATACATTATTAGAAAATAGGTCAGAGTTGTTTTAATAATTCATTCCCAAGGAGCCTTATATAAAATGTTAGTTATGTGAGACAATAAAAGCCTTGTAAAGATTCTCAGAAATAGAAATGGTTTGTTTTATTTGGACTTTATTAGACATAATCATTTAGATTATGTGCAATAATTGGCCATCCTTACCATGAATACCAGATTGCAGCTACAGAAATGTAGTTCCTTTCGTCTGGGCAGAAATAAATCCATTCCCACCCCCCTTTCGTGTTTACAATATCCCTTCAATAAACTTGCCAAGCCAATCAGGAGAAAAGATAATTGCTTTGGATAGGGATCTTTATCTATAAAATATGTATTTACCTTTTTATTGATCTTCATACCACTTGACAACACTCCAAATTTTGATTCGGTGTTTCTGAAGCATGTTAGCTTGGAGAGGTGGTGTTGTGTGAGGTCCTATTCTGTTTCCCCTCATGATATGGGCCAGTTTAAACACCTACAAAGCCAACTGGGCACAAACAAGCTGAGCACTCCGCCCAGAGGCCCGATTCTGAGAATTATGACAATCAGGCCTCTGTGTCTGTTCCACACTTAAATGCATGTGGGGTTGCTTGCCTTGGCCTTCAACTGACCAACAATCCTCTTAGTCGGAAGAAAAAGGCAGCTTCCATCTCTCAACATGGAAGAGCTGCCATACAAGTTGATGAAGTGGCCATTGGCTGAAAGAAACAAAATCACATTTCCTCCAGCTTTACAAGTCTAATGTGTGATTATATTCAAAGCCAGATATCTTTGGAAAGTAACCTGTATTAGCCATTACACCGAGCCTATTTTAAGTTTTGGCAGGTTTTATTTTTAGGTTTTTTTAAGGCTCAAAACCTGTAACAAAATGGTAGTTTTGCTCAGCTCAGAATTCATAAATCTTCATCACTTCATAACTTCCAATTTTTATACCTTGATCCTTAAAGTGCAAGTGTTGAGATGAGTCTGCTATTGTATGGTTTGCATCTGGTCTAATGGTATAGCCTAACATAAATTGGTGACCAGGTGTTGTTGTTGTTTAGTCGTTTAGTCGCGTCTGACTCTTTGTGACCCCATGGACCAGAGCACGCCAGGCACTCCTGTCTTCCACTGCCTCCCGCAGTTTGGTCAAACTCATGCTGGTAGCTTTGAGAACACTATTCAACCATCTCGTCCTCTGTCATCCCCTTCTCCTTGTGTCCTCCATCTTTCCCAACATCAGGGTCTTTTCCAGGGAGTCTTCTCTTCTCATGTATTGGAGCCTCAGCTTCAGGATCTGTCCTTCCAGTGAGCACTCAGGGCTGGTTTCCTTCAGAATGGAGAGGTTTGATCTTCTTGCAGTCCATGGGACTCTCAAGAGTCTCCTCCAGCACCATAATTCAAAAGCATCAATTCTTCGGTGATCAGCCTTCTTTATGGTCCAGCTCTCACTTCCATACATCAGTACTGGGAAAACCATAGCCTTAACTATATGGACCTTTGTTGGCAAGGTGATGTCTCTGCTTTTTACGATGCTGTCTAGGTTTGTCATTGCTTTTCTCCCAAGAAGCAGGTGTCTTTTAATTTCGTGACTGCTGTCACCATCTGACCAGGTAGGTAAATTAAAAGCATGATAGTTTGTGTAAATCATTTTTTTTCTGTTTAGTTTTGATATGGTGGAAATAAGGTCTATAAGGTCAATAGAAATTGACCTCTTTGATAATTAAGGTGAGCTGGCAGGCTGGGCTTGTTTTTCTTGCCAGACAGAGGGGCAGAGGGAGAATATGCTCCTGCCATTAACCCATTGCAAAAGCCATCTACAAGACAAAAGACCCTACCAGTAACTGAGGGGGATGTGGGACTGATGTCACACAGAAAAAAAGATGCCCTTTTACCCAGAGGTTTTGGCAAGATGTTCTGGGAACAAGGAGAAGGAAATTACCGTATTTTTCGCTCTATAACACGCACCAGACCATAACACGCACGTAGTTTTTAGAGGAGGAAAACAAGAAAAAAAATATTCTAAACAAAATAGTGGATATATGATTTTTGTGGTTCATGCTGTGGCCACAGACATGTGATCTGACAGTGAGTTTGGAGTAGCCCAATGCAAAAATCCTGAGGATCCATGTGGATCCATGCTTTGTAACCATGGAGGAGGGAAGGAAGGGGAACCATGGATCCTCTGCTCACGACTGCAGCAGGACCCCCCCCCCCGCCACCCGCAGGCATTCGCTCCATAACACGCACAGACATTTCCCCTTACTTTCTAGGAGGAAAAAAGTGAGTGTTATGGTGCAAAAAATACGGTAGTTAGAACTCCATGCCACTCCAGCAGGAAGAGGCTGCACTGAGAGACCAGGGGCCAGGTCAGGCTGCTATTTTGGACCCAGGCTCACTGATCAGGGCAGTGAGACGCACTCTTGGAGCATAATGTTATGTGCACACACCTACCCACCCCACTGAAGGCTCCCAGGTGTAAATATGTGTGAATAAATAATATTTCTTTTCTTCCTTTTCTTTTTTAAAAATAATTTTTGTTTGATTTTACAAGTATAAAATTACAACAATACAACCATATACATCCACATTTAAATATTCCTCCTAATCTCTGGACTTCTCACCTTCCTCCCGTCCGTGGGCCCTATTATTAACCTTTTCTGCTGCGTCTTTCACAACATATGAACAACTTGCATATAAACACAGACTCGCCATGGACAAATTCAATGATATTTAGAATCCATTCTTACAAATGCTGTAATAGGTTAAAATCTGGTCAAGTACATAAAACAACCTTGTAAGATATACCGTTTTGGGTTTCCCCCCACTTTTATTTTCTTTTTCTCTTTTTTGTTTGTGTCTCACCATGTCTGCCACACATATGTCCTTTTTGAACTTTCAATAAACGTGTTTTAAAACAACAACAACAACAACCTTTTCAACTGCATCTTTTTCAATAATCTGTATTTTATATAACTCCATTATCTCCATAGTACTTGCTACATTTACAAGTGTTATTGCAATCATGCCATTGTTTTCATCTGCTTACAGTGGTCTCTGAGATAAATTATAAATTTTTCCCATTCTTTATGAAAGTTTTGGTCTCCTTGGTTCCTGAGCTTTCCGGTCAGTTTCGCCATTTCGACATAGTCCAACAATTTAATTTGCCATTTTTCTCTGGAAGGGACATTATCTTCTTTCCATCTCTGGGCTTAATAACATCCAGGCGGCTGCCGTCACATACATAAAAAGTCTTTTCTGCTCCCTTGGAATATCCAAAACTATAATTCCTAATAAAAATCATATTTCTAAGACAGTGCAGACTCCAGTGTGCCTTGCTTTTCCAACAGAAAGACAACTTGTGTTCCTGAGATTTGTCTTTTCCGCTATGCCATGAGTTTAAACACTATTTTGTGCTCATTCCCAGGTGGTGCAGCTGTGCAGACAAGGAACGGATAACTGGCAAATGTTTCTGAGGATCTTGTTCCAGGCCACATATAAAGATAATGGCCACATGGTGTATTGTTTTCATTTATTATTCTCTGTGGCCTGACTCCATATAAGGCTGCTTCCATCGTTTCCAATACGCAGCAGCCTAAGCAAGATGTTATCAGAGTGTGGTGGAGACACAACCGGCACACCAGCCACAACGGGAGAAAAGTGTTCAGTGCCAAAGAGGCTGCTGGAGCACAGGAGTGGAGCAAATGAAGGTCCCAAGCTGGGAATCTGATGTTTTAGGCCAAGGGTGACTGATCTGTTCTCTGCCCTGCTTCCCGGTAAAATGTAACACTTCACCTAAGAACAGAAATGGCAGTCTGAGACAAGGCAGCACTGTGTGCTTGCTCCTTGTCGTATTCAATACAGCTGTGGTTCTAGTACAAGCAGTCTTTGTTTTTATTGCCAATGGAAGAAGTAAATTTGTTGTTTAGTTGTGTCCGACTCTTTGTGACCCCATGGACCAGAGCACACCAGGCACTCCTGTCTTCCACTGCCTCCCGCAGTTTGGTCAAACTCATGCTGGTAGCTTCGAGAACACTGTCCAACCATCTCGTCCTCTGTCGTCCCCTTCTCCTCGTGCCCTCCATCTTTCCCAACATCAGGGTCTTTTCCAGGGAGTCTTCTCTTCTCATGTATTGGAGCCTCAGCTTCAGGATCTGTCCTTCCAGTGAGCACTCAGGGCTGATTTCCTTTGGAATGGATCAGTTTGATCTTATGCAGTCCATGGGACTCTCAAGAGTCTCCTCCAGCACCATAATTCAAAAGCATCAATTCTTTGGCGATCAGCCTTTTTTATGGTCCAGCTCTCACTTCCATAGATCACTACTGGGAATACCATAGCTTTAACTATATGGACCTTTGTTGGCAAGGTGATGTCTCTGCTTTTTAAGATGCTGTCTAGGTTTGTCACTGCTTTCCTCCCAAGAAGCAGGTGTCTTTTAATTTTGTGGCTGCTGTCACCATCTGCAGTGATCATGGAGCCCAAGAAAGTAAAATCTCTCACAAGAAGTAAATACATACATGCAAAGGAGCACTTGCTTCACTTCCTTTAAATAAAGAAAAGAAATAATTTGCAGCTATGGAGTTCTCTACACGCAAACTGATTTAGCTGTGCTTCATGCAATGCAGATGGTTGGGTTAGATTGCCCATTCTACAATAGCTGGTTTGGGGAAGTGACCTTTTAAAAATGTTCACAGACTCTAAACACAACGTATCCTATAGCTTCAGTTTACCCTTTCCCCTGGATATTAAACAGTGAAGATTTACTACATGAAATGAGATCAGAATGTCTCTCGCAGTTATGAGGGTCTGTCTCAAGTCTACAGTGAAATGGTATTGATTTTAAGGTAACATGGCGCCCTCTGCTGTATCTCCACTGTGGTTAAAAAAATAAATCGGGCGGAAAGCATACTGGGAAAGCCATGTCTCAAAAAAATAAATGTTAAGCAGAATTCGCATTCAGTTAAGGAGGGGTTGCTTCCTGTTTAAATGTACTTGCACCCCTAGTACACATACACTCATATTCTGAAGCCAAAGTTTAAGAGAAAGCCATATTGAAAAATGATATTCTTACACGCCACCCCTCTCTCCACAGCAGTGCGAGATTCCAGGGTTCCCAGGTTCCATATGAGGTGCAGCAGAGACTGTGGTGTGCTTATGATATATGGCTTTATTTACACATATATACAATCTTCGTCTAGATGGAGGGAGTGCAGAGCAGCCACAGCCTAAGAGGGCCTTGCCTTCTTCCACTGTGACCCAGTGAAAAACTGTTTCCTCCAGCTACATCATCCAGACTTCAAATCCGAACCCTTCTTGTTTTTGCCCACCAACACACAGCTGGAGAAGGGGCCCTATCCCTTCTTGGCCTGGCAGCCTTCATCCTCTGACATTTTCTTTGATGGGCCATTGCCAGTCTTGGTCTCCTTTTAATGGCCCGTCTTAGTGGCTCTGCCAGGGGTCAGCAACCTTTTCCAGCTGTGGGCCAGAGCACTGTCCCTCAGACCATGTGGTGGGCCGGACTATTTTTTTTGGGGGGGGTGAACGAATTCCTATGCCCCACAAATAACCCAGAGATGCATTTTAAATAAAAGCACACATTCGACTCATGTAAAAACACGCTGATTCCCGGACCGTCCGTGGGCCGGATTGAGATAAAGTGAGATGAGCACCGCAACCCCAGAGTCGGTCACAACTGGACCTAATGGTCAGGGGTCCCTTTACCTTTACCTTTTACTAAGATGGCCAGCTGACAGCAGTGATGCTTTCAAGTAACAAAATTTATACATTTTATTATTATCTCTCTCCCTTTCACTCCCCCCCCCCGCCCGCCTTGAAAAGCAAGTCCCTAGCCTGTCTGTGGAAACTGACTGTCCTGGATAACAGTTTATGGGGAGTGATCTCTATGAACCCTGTGAAGCATGCCCAGAATTTGAAATGGTCAGAAACTATGTACATGAAGTGCAGTGAAACCATAAGAAGAGCCTTATCAGGATCAGGCCAATCAGGTCTAGTCCAGCATCCTGTTCTCATAGAGGCCAACCAGATGTAACCTGTAACCTGAGTGCCTAACCCAAACCTTAACACTAAGAAAAAGTTTAACCCTAACCTCTAATACATAACTCTAACCCCTCACCTTAATTCCTAACCCTAAACCAGGGGTCTGCAAAGTTTTTCAGCAGGGGGCTGGTCCACTGTCCCTGAGACCTTGTGGGGGAACGGACTATATTTTGGAAAAAAATATATGAACAAATTCCTTTGCCCCACAAATAACCTAGAGATGCATTTTAAATAAAAGCACACATTCTACTCATGTACACACTGATTCCTGGACCATCTGCAGGCCGGATTTAGAAGGCGATTGGGCCGGGACCCCTGACCATTAGGTCCAGTCGTGACCAACTCTGGGGTTGCGGCGCTCATCTCGCTTTATTGGCCAAGGGAGCCAGTGTACAACTTCCAGGTCATGTGGCCAGCATGACTAAGCCGCTTCTGGCGAACCAGAGCAGCGCACGGAAACGCCCTTTACCTTCCCGCTGGAGCGGTACCTATTTGTCTACTTGCACTTTGACGTGCTTTCAAACTGCTAGGTGGGCAGGAGCTGGGACTGAGCAACGGGAGCTCACCCCACCGTGGGGATTCGAACCGCCGACCTTCTGATCGGCAAGTCCTAGGCTCAGTGGTTTAACCCACAGCACCACCTGCGTCCCTTTTAGTTTGCCTACCCATGCCCTAAACCTACCCCCAAATCCTCATGCTAGCCTGTTCCCTAACCCAACCTATAATCCTGACGATAACCCCAACTCTAAACCTAGTCTTAAACCTAACATGAACCACAGTCCTCAGCCCCAGCCAGAAACCTTAATCCAAAGCCACAACCCTACGCTTAACCCAAGTACAGAACCCTAACCACTAACCCTAACTCTATTCCCTAGCACTAAGCCTATCCTCTAGCCCTTTAAACCTAACACATAACTAACCCTAAGCTTAAATCTAACCCTAATAATAATAATAATAATAATAATAATAATAATAATAATAATAATTTATTTATACCCCACCCATCTGGCTAGGTTTCCCCAGCCACTCTGGGTGGCTTCTAACCGATTATTAACACGTAAACCTAACCTCAAACCTATTGGATTGTTTTTCTTTTCTCTCTCTCCCCCCCCCCCCCTTCTCTTCATTTTTCTTTCTTTCTAGTAGGATTCTGGAACACTGCCCAATTCTTGCGTGAGCATATGGTAGAACAAAAGAATGAAATCTCCATTAATGGAGAAATTGGCCTACTGGGCAGAGAGCAATAGGGCACCACTTCTTAGCTTGCAGTGCTCCTCATGCCCTTTCCAAAGGCCACCAAGACCCTGAGTGCCAGGAACTATCCTCTGACCCCCTGGCCTTCTGGTCAGCCTGTGGCCTGTTTGGCAGGACCTGCTTCAGGTCCAGGAAAGGTTTTCTTCTCCATCAACCAATGTCTCAATTGGGAGGATGTTTTCTGTGGCGAGCAAGATAGCAGCACCCCACCAAAGCAGTTTGCTTCCAAATCCCGTGTCCCCATGTGTGTGGGGGGACAAGGAAGTTGCGGCCATTTTGGGTTTCCTAATGCAAGCCAGTTGGATTTCCAAAGATTCCCCCCTCCTCCAGATCGCAATCTGGGGGTCAGATTGGGTCTGGAGATTCTTGGGTTGGGTTTGATCTACACTGCTGAATTGAGCCCTAGAAATTGATGTAGCAGTTCGATCTATAATTGATGTTCTGTTGTATAGATTGTTGGTTGACAGTTCAAACAGTCTTAATATGAGAAGTGTTATTTTGATGCTTTCATGTAATTGTTGAAAACACCTGAGGATCTTACCTGATGAGGTATGGTTTCCAAATGGATGAAATGAATAAAAATGGCAGGCCAGTGATGGCTTGGAGGAGTTGGCTGGTGCTGGGTGATCTAGCAAGCCAATGTCAGCCGGCAGCCAAACAAGAGAATTATGGTTTGTTACGGCATTCAGACCATAGTATTTCTCTTTCTCCACACATAAACATGTGATAATGGCTAGCCTACTTATTTTGTCACAGGGCATTCTTCTTATCCCTGAGAAAGTCACGCCTCTTATTTTGTACACCAACGAGGATGCTGGTATTGTATTTTATTCTCTGCCTTTCCTGTCTGGTTTTTTTGTTTTGTTTTCTCAAGTGTGCATTAAATATGTTTGCAAATAACACACCATAAATGTCAAAAATCCCAGCAAAATAATTCAGAGGAATACAGTGCATATAAATACATGTCAAAGAACACATTCTAATTCTTAAAGGTAGTGGCCTTTACTTTTTTTTTTTTACAGATATGCATGTCTGATAATTGAAGTACATACGGTTGAGAAATGTTTCTGCCTCCAGGTGGCACTGCAGTAGTCCATAATAAAAAGGCTGTTTTCTATCTAGCAACTCAGTTTAGCAAAAACATTTCAACAAAATATTACAACTATTCTGAAAAATACGGAATATTAACAGGAATAGGTGGTGTTAACCAAGTGTATCCTATATTTAAATTATCTAAATTATTGTCCCAGAGAACCATCTCACACGCAGTTATCCGGGTCACATTCTTTTTCTTCATTCAGCTCTGGGCAGGGTATTCCATTATTGGCCGGCTGGAGACGTATATACCGAGTTCTTCTTTTAGTTCCTAAATGTCCACATGTGCCTCTGCAGAGGCCCCAAGAAGACCACAGCGATGTCTCACAATCCAGGGGAGTTTCTGAAATATACAGGAAATTGATAAAGCAATAGGAGTCTGCTTCAGATCCAGGAGCCAAGTGTGAATGAACCATATGCATGAACCATCCTGCCCCATGCTTGTCCCTCAAGGCCAGGAGAAGGCGATGGAAGCTTCATGCTTTCCCTCAGCTATGGTATGCTGTTGATGTAAACAAAAATTGCCCTATGGGGTATCCAAGAGCCCATATAGAGTCCTTACATAGGTTCCCTATTGGTAGGAGAAGATAACAGAGGCCAACCACAGAATACTGAGAAGCAAAGCAGCTAATAAGCTTGATCTTTATTGATCTGTTGCAACAGGGTGCTCCCCTCACCCGCAGGACCCGGAAAAATCGTGTGCAAGGTCTTATAAAGACTTTTGAAATTGCCACCTGTAGATCAAGACCACCCCCAGAAACATCATACATACATCACAGAAGGGGTGTAACCTAAGACCACCCCTCAGATACATCATACCTACATCACCGAAAAGGCGGTCTAAAACAGAAATTTGGATGTTGTTTTTCTCCTGTCGTTGTTTATCTCCTGTCTGGCAGGTTACTTGATTGGATTGCCATTCTTTTGTAATGATAAATACTTAGTTCCTGGGCCAGGTCACAGACTCACACCCTATTCATATCTTAAATGTGCCCTTAAGACAGGATTTGTGAGGAAAGAGACAATGGGGAGGTTTCCCCACTTTGACCTTGCAGAGAAAACATTTGCTCAGTTTAGGAATCAAAATGGTTCCAGGTCGGTCTTCCTGTGCTGATCTATGTACGTGCAGTTATGAACATTACCATATATCTAAGACCATAAAATTCCTATCACACTGTGTTGACAAACTGTGGTTAATTTCAAACAAGCCAGGTTTAAGCCATAGGTCTCTGACAATAAGTGGGGATAGTCCTAGACCCCAAGCCTTGCAAGCCTTTAAAAGCAAGCACCAGAACGCTCTGAGTGCCAGCATAGTTGTTCAAGATCTGGTGACTTGTATTCTGGTGACTTGTATTGAACTAACTGAAATTTCCACATACAGTGGTGCCTCGCAAGACGAAATTAATTCGTTCCGCGAGTTTTCTCGTCTTGCGGTTTTTTTCGTCTTGCAAAGCACGGTGTCGGGAAAGTTTTGGAAAAGCTTCAAAAATCACCAAAGTCTTTAAAAACCTCAAAAAAGGCTACCACACCGCGTTCTATGAGTTGCTCCTCAAAGTCAAGTCGCAACTGTATTAACGGTGTTAAGAAAAAGGAAACAAACTTGCAAGACGTTTCCGTCTTGCGAAGCAAGCCCATGGGGAAAATCGTCTTGCGAAGCAGCTCAAAAAATGAAAAACCCTTTCGTCTAGCGAGTTTTTCGTCTTGCGAGGCATTCGTCTTGCGGGGCACCACTGTATATGAAATAGTCTTTCCAGTCAGAATTCGCAACAAGTGTTTTCCATAGTGTTTTCCCCTATTTTCCCTAACATAATGTCACAATGTATGGTTGCATAAGTTTTGTTTAAACTAAAGCAAAAGCTCTGGAGAACTGTGATTTAAACAACTTGATACATTCCCTGTTCATCTTGCTTTCTTCTTACTCTTTCAAAAAACAAAACAAAAAAACCACAACCCTCCCCTGCAATCTTCCTCTTTAACTGACTAAACTTTAGTTACAGATAGGTAGCCGTGTTGGTCTGCCATAGTCAAAATAAAAAAATTCCTTCCAGTAGCACCTTAAAGACCAACTAAGTTAGTTCTTGGTATGAGCTTTCGTGTGCATGCACACTTCTTCAGATACACTGAAACAGAAGTTGCCAGATCCTTCTATATAGTGAGAAGGTGGGGAGGGGTATTACTCAGAAGGGTGGTGGGAATGGGAGATTGGCAGATAGCTGAGATGGCCTGTTGACGTCTCTTAACGACTGCAATAGGTCTTACAGGAAAAGGCAAGGGGTGAGAAGGTGAAAAATGGCTTAGTCATGTATAATGAGATAAGAATCCAATGTCTTTGTTCAGACCAGGTCTCTCCGTGGTTTTAAGTTTGGTAATGAGTTGCAAGTTGGTCTTTAAGGTGCTACTGGAAGGAATTTTTTTTATTTTGACTAAACTTTGTGAGATTCTCTGTTGCTGTACACCTGTATTGAAGCTACTGCATGGAACTGTACCAAAAGCTGGTAGTCTTTTTAAATTAATAAAAATTGTGCTCTAAATGTGTGTGTGTGTGTGAAATTGTCTATGGGGAGAGAGAGAGGAGAGAGAGAGAGAAAGAGAGAGAGAGAAAGAGAGAGAGAGAGAGAAAGAGAGAGAGAGAGAGAGAGAGAATTTGCTGAGTTTCGCTTATTTCCTCTAGTCCACCGGTCAGCAACCTTTTTCAGCCTTGGGCAGGTCCACCATCTCTCAGACCATGTGGCGGGCTGGACTATATGGGGGGGGGATGAACAAATTTCTATGCCCCACAAATAACCCAGATATGCATTTTAAATAAAAGCACACATTCTACTCGTGTAAAAACACCAGGCAGGTCCCACAAATAACCCAGAGATGCATTTTAAACAAAAGGACACATTCTACTTATGTAAAAACACCAGGCAGGTCCCACAAATAACCCAGAGATGCATTTTAAACAAAAGGACACATTCTACTTATGTAAAAACACACTGATTCCTGGACTGTCTGCGGGCCAGATTGAGAAGGCGATTGGGCCACATCCAGCCCCCGGGCCTTATGTTGCCTACCCCTGCTCTAGTGATCTGTTCTAACATCTCTTTTGATCTCTCGGTTCACTGTTTCTGATAGCAGTGGTCTATAGTCCAAGGTTTGCATCAGGCTTCCTGTCTTAGCTGTGGTCCCTTCACTCTCGAAGTTAAGCAACAATGGAATACATTGTAGGCTCAGAACGTTTTCTTTGAGGTTGAATCCTGACAAGACAGAAGTACTGTTTTGGGGGACAGGGGGTGGGGCAGGTGTGGGGGATTCCCTGGTCCTGAATGGGGTAACTGTGCTTCTGAAGGATCAGGTGCACAGCCTGGGAGTCATTTTGGATTCACAGCTGTCCATGGAGGCACAGGTCAATTCTGTGTCCAGGGCAGCTGTCTACCAGCTCCATCTGGTACACAGGCTGAGACCCTACCTGCCTGTGGACTGTCTCACCAGAGTGGTGCATGCTCTGGTTATTTCCCGCTTGGACTATTGCAATGCGCTCTACGTGGGGCTACCTTTGAAGGTGACCCGGAAAATACAACTAATCCAGAATGCGGCAGCTAGACTGGTGACTGGGAGTGGCCGCCAAAACCACATAACACTCAGCCTAGTATACCTGAAGGAGCGTCTCCACCCCCATCGTTCAGCCCAGACACTGAGGTCCAGCTCCAAGGGTCTTCTGGTGGTTCCCTTCCCTGAGAGAAGTGAAGTTACAGGAGAACCAGGCAGAGGGCCTTTTCGGTAGTGGCGCCCGCCCTGTGGAACGCCCTCCCATCAGATGTCAAGGAAATTAATAACTGACTTTTAGAAGACATCTGAAGGCAGTTGAGGGAAGTTTTTAATGTTTTTATTGCATTTTGAATATTCTGTTGGGAGCCTCCCAGAGTGGCTGGGGAAACCCAGCCAGATAGGCAGGGTATAAATAATAAATTGTTGTTGTTGTTGTTGTTGTTGTTGTTGTTATGAACTACTGGACAAACTATGAAGATTCCTAAGAGAATATGTGCTAAATGCTTTCACTTTCTAAAGGTATAATATGCATAAATGATTGCCTTGAATTTCCTTTTAGGAAATTCCTAGGCATGGAAATCCTAGGCTCAAGCAACCATTGGTGTAAGGAAAGAGTTAAGGCCATTGTAAGTTCCCTCAAGCACCAGAATGCATGGGAATGATAAATTATGATGCCAGTTTCGGCTAACTCTGACTGAACATAAGCAGCACTGGGGCTGAAAGTCCAAGGGAAAGTGTACATGACGTGTTGCAAAATATGCTTACTTCCTTGGTGGTCATTACAATTTCCATGCTGTTTAACACTTACTAAAAAGTAAAGGGACCCCTGACCGTTAGGTCCAGTTCCGGACGACTCTGGGGTTGCGGCGCTCATCTCGCTTTACTGGCCAAGGGAGCTGGCGTACAGCTTCCGGGTCATGTGGCCAGCATGCCTAAGCCGCTTCTGGCGAAACCAGAGCAGCGCACGGAAAGGCCGTTTACCTTTCTGCTGGAGTGGTACCTATTTATCTACTTTGACGTGCTTTCGAACTGCTAGGTTGGCAGGAGCAGGATCTGAGCAATGGGAGCTCACCCTGTCGCGGGGATTTGAACCGCTGACCTTCTGATTGGCAAGCCCTAGGCTCTGTGGTTTAGACATCCCCAAACACTTACTAGCTGAAGGTAAAAGAACCTTCTCAGATGGACCAGGGGTGTTTGGGAGAGGACCTCTGCCCTAAGGTATGAATGAAGCAGCAGTCTGCACAGTTTTTAACCAAAGTAAGGCAGAGGCACTAATGGTCACTCTTTCATCTAGTCAAATAATTTAACACACTCAGTGAGGGCTGGTTGTAGAAAAGCCATCCTTCCACATGCCTGTGGTACCATTGCACAACCTGCAGCTTTTAAAAATCAGCTTTGTGCTTTGTTGTGGCTGGTCATTTGAATGTCCAGCGGGCAGTGGCAGCAATCTGCCGGCAGATGTGTGGTATCAGCATAAAGAACTTCATGTGATCTGCCTGATCAAATTCCACTCTAGCCAGTACAGTGGTACCTTGGTTCTCAAATGCCTTGGTTCCCAAACGCCTGGGTACTCAAACGCCAGAAATTGGAAGTGTTCCAGTTTTCAAACATTTTTCGGAAGCCGAACGTCCGATGCAGCTGTCGGCTATTGTTTCTGGAACACCTGCACCAATCAGAAGCTGCACCTTGGTTTTCAAACATTTCAGAAGTCAAACGGACTTCTGGAACGGATTAAGTTTGGCGCTTTTGTTATTGCTATTTATTTTGCGTTTTGGTTTTTGAGGCTTTTTTGGTTAATTTGTTTTTTGTGACTGTGTGGAACCCAGTTCAGCTACCATAGCTGTCAACGTTTCCTTTTTTTTAAGGGAAATTCCCTTATTCCGAATAGGATTCCTCGCAAGAAAAGGGAAAAGTTGACAGCTATGCAGCTACTGATAGATTGACTGTGTGACTGCGGAAGTGGATAAAAGTCCCCCATCCAAACACTGACTATCAGTGCAGGTAAGGAAAAAAAAATATTTATTTTTTTATCATCTACAATACAGTCTTATTTATTTTATAGTACAGTACATTGATTAGTGCTTCCATTTTATGGCTCAATGGTTTTGTTAAGATAGTAAAATTCATGTTAAATTACTGTTTTAGGGGTTGTTTTTAAAAGCCTGGATTAATTCGTTTTGCATTATCTTTGGGAAAGCGTGCCTTGGTTTTGGAATGCTTTGGTTTTGGAACGGACTTCCAGAAGAGATTAAGTTTGAGACCCAAGGTACCATTGTACTCCTTTGGAAGTAAACTTCACTATCACTTGCAGAAGGGAAATTGTGTGGGAAACTGTAGTCAGGCATAACTAGCAAGCTGAGGGCTGGTTAATGCATGAAGGGGTTAAGGCCACAAAATTGCATTCCTGGGCTCAGCTGGGTAACATCCCTCACCTGGAAGAAAGTTAATTTCCCTCCTTTGTTTGTTCTTTTTTCACCATGTGAACTCACCAAGATAGCTCACTACAAGCTCAGACCACGTACTTAGAGCTATTTCACTATATTTTGTATCCCAAGATTTCTGCCTACTTGCCACTGCATGGAATAACATGTGAACCTGACCTTCTGACCTTCAGTCTTTGTAAGTAAAGCATTCAAACTTACTAATGGTACGGTCTGTTCCTTGTGAGAGGGCTAGAAAGGGGAAGCATCATAAGCATCTAGAACAGAATATTTAAAAGGTCTATTATTCCCTTGCTTAACTTTGCTGCATGATTCTGTGTTTTTAAAGTCTGTTGGGAGCTCTTTTTCTGCTGGAGAGAATGTTTAGCCTTAAGGGATGCGGGTGGCGCTGTGGGTTAAATCACAGAGCCTGGGACTTGCCGATCAGACGATCGGCAGTTCAAATCCCCGCAACGAGGTGAGCTCCCGTTGCTCGGTCCCAGCTCCTGCCAACCTAGCAGTTCAAAAGCACCTCAAAGTGCAAGTAGATAAATAGGTACCACTCCTGCGGTAAGGTAAACGGCGTTTCCGTGCGCTGCTCTGGTTCGCCAGAGGCGGCTTAGTCATGCTGGCCACATGACCCGGAAGCTGTACGCCGGCTCCCTCGGCCAATAAAGCGAGATGAGCGCCGCAACCCCAGAGTCGGTCACGACTGGAACTAATGGTCAGGGGTCCCTTTATCTTTACCTTTATGTTTAGCCTTGCACTTTGGATCTAAGGGATCCAGCCAATTCTTTTATTAATTATCCCACAGGGATTATCTATATAAATCTATTTTTGCCATTTCTCCATAGGATCTCCCTGTGCATTCATTTTTTCACATTACATACCTATAGCAAAACAGTCCACGTTATCCAAGTGTTAAACGCTTACCTGAAACAGAATCATCAATTTCATTCCTGATTGCAGTCACATTGGGCTGAGGAGGAGGAAATCCTAGTTTGCCTCTTTTCACTTTTATCATGGTTACTCGAGCGATAGGTGGCAATTTTTTAAGCTTGGGGTAATAAAACGAGTTTGCTGGGTGACTTGGAGAGGAAGCAGTGATCTGTGAATTGAAACACATATGCAAAAGATACCAATTTAGTATCACAAAGGGAATCTGTAGCAAAATGTTGCAGTGCGGATTGCTCCTGCGCAGGGTTCCACCACTTCCATTTGCTGTCCCATCATTGTTCTGCACCCATTGAACATGCTCAGTTCTCATTTTCCCCTAAAGGTTTCTTTTTGATCTTGGGGTTCCATCAAATCTGGTTAATAGATGGCACGGTTGGGCTGCATAAGGAGAAGCAGTCAAAGAACTATTAGTATAAAAAGGTAAAGGGACCCCTGACCGTTAGGTTCAGTCGTGGCCGACTCTGGGGTTGCAGCGCTCATCTCGCTTTATTGGCCGAGGGAGCCGGCGTACAGCTTCCGGGTCATGTGGCCAGCATGACTAAGCCGCTTCTGGCGAACCAGAGCAGGGCACGGAAACACCATTTGCCTTCCCGCTGGAGTGGTACCTATTTATCTACTTGCACTTCAACGTGCTTTTGAACTGCTAGGTTGGCAGGCGCAGGGACCGAGCAACGGGAGCTCACCCCATCATGGGGATAGCTCTCCGTATATATTAGGGGAGTTCACTGGCTCTGGCCAAGTATATGCCAGTCTTGTGGTCTGGGCAGCCCAAGACTTCCATGCGCACTGGCCAGGCTTGTGCCCCAGAGAATGAATGAATGAATTTTATTTGCATCAGCCGTCAGCCATAGTAATAAAACAAAGATACGATATACAAAGGATAGAAATAAAAAGGCAATTATATAAAATACATTTTGGGGTTTTGAATCAATAGTCAAATGGTGGATCTTATTCTGATTGCCCCAGCTAAAAACCTTTGCTATCACCTGCTCATCTTGATCTGCCAAGAGAAAGGACACTGTGGCAGTGGTTGGGAGACCCGAAACAGACAATAAAAGAGGGGTGATAATCTCGCTCCTCAAGTCTTTATAAAGAGTGCAAGCCAGAAGGGCATGCGCCACTGATTCGGTACTGCCAACTCCACAGGGACATGAGCGTTTTTCGTGTGGAATCTGTTGGAATCGTCCCTCAAGTACGGCCGAGGGCAATACATTCAATCTTGCGAGAGTGACCTCTGCACCCCAGAGAGGTCACTTCGGTGTGTAGAAGGCAGCATTTACAAGGTCTAAGTTCAACTTAGATGCAGGTGGCACTGTGGGTTAAACCACAGAGCCTCTTGGGCTTGCCAATCAGAATGGTGGTGGTTTGAATCCTGACGACGGGGTGAGCTCCCGTTGCTCGGTCCCTGCTCCTGCCAACCTAGCAGTTCAAAAGCACGTCAAAGTGCAAGTAGATAAATAGGTACCGCTCCAGCGGGAAGGTAAACGGCGTTTCCGTGCACTCCTCTGGTTCGCCAGAAGCGGCTTGGTCATGCTGGCCACATGACCCGGAAGCTGTACGCCGGCTCCCTCGGCTAATAAAGCAAGATGAGCGCCACAACCCCAGAGTCGGCCACGACTGGACCTAATGGTCAGGGGTCCCTTTACCTTTACCTTAAGCTCAACTTGACTGGCATAAGGTATGAGCACTACAGGTTGCCTTCCATCAGTGAGAGAGATGATTGTGTTTCACTGGTCAGCTACTGCCCTCATTAAGCCAGGCAGACCCTGGTCAACACAGTGCTAACCCACCACTGTCCACCTACTTCAGTGGGTTCTTGGGAGTTCAGAGTCTCCAGCGGGTTGATGTCACCCCCCAAAGGTGTGCCCTTTCATTGTCTCCCGAGACAGACGGATGCCCACAATCTCAACATGCCAACAAATGCCAGGGAACCAAATTGTACCAATTCGAACTGAACCAGGATTCAGCCAGAGTGGATAGCAGGAGCCCAGGATAGTTCTGTGGCAGATACACCCGGGGTAATCCTGAACTATCAAAAGCAGGGGGCAAGGGGCAGTCGTAGGAGCTAGAATGCAACCCCCTACAGCTAGTCATCTGTGCCTCTGTTGCAGCAAACACAGCTCCACAGTTCATGCCTCTATGTCAGTGGTGGCCAAACCTGGCCCTCCAGCTGATTTTGGACTACAATTCCCATCATCCCTAGCTAACAGGACCAGTGGTCAGGGATGATGGGAACTGTAGTCCCAAAACAGCTGGAGGGCCAAGTTTGGCCACCACTGCTCTATGTGAAGAAACAAGAATGCTCTTGTTTTGCAATAGGATTTCTGGGGATCTGTCATTTCTGGATCACAAGCTGGGTTCAGTTCTGGGATTGGCTGAATCTGGTCTAGACCAAATCTGGCCCAATCGAGATTTACAAATCAGGGTTATAAATCAGATCAGGGATGTCAGCACAGCGCTAGTGGTTTTATTGTGGTTTTATGATTGTTTTTTTGTTTCTTGGTGCAATGTGTGTGTGAAGCTTTGTGAAAGTGTTTCAATAAATATATAAAACAGTTTTTAACCAATAGCAAAGCTGCACCTGAGGTTACACCTTCTCCGAAGTAGCCGGCAGCTATTAACAGCGTTGCCTGCTTCTTTCCCATAATAGGGCAGTGTCTGAGTGGCCTTGTTCACACATCACAGTAAACCATATTAATGTCAACATGTCAATCTTAACCACTCTGTTCCTGCCTGCTAGAGTACAGGTGAAACAAGCCATGCTTAGTGTTCTGTCTGAACGGGGGATCATGGTTTGTTACACTCTGAACAAACCATGATCTGTAGTTAAAGTATGTTCTTGACTTATTGATCATGGTTTGTCTGAGCAACAAACCATGCTGTAACATTTCTCACCTGTAGGAGAACAGTCAGAAGAGTTAAAGGTTTTTCAAAAAGGCAAAAGTGCTAAGAAGAACACTATTAAGTATGTGCATTCCAAGGCCATTAGTAAAGGGTTTGCACCTGCATAAACAAATTGATTTTTTTTTGGGGGGGAGTTCCATGAATTTTAAGAATTCAAAAACACCAGTAAGCTCCCCCTCACATTGTATCCTATGGATGGGTTGTATGTTACAGCCTAAGAATGGCTTTAGATGTGAAACTTTGCTGTTTCCCTAAAAACAGGTATCAATGTGCAGACCTCTGTGCATGTAGAAAGAAAGAAAAATTAATTGCACCTATTTGTTGCGGCAAAAGGCTCTTGCCTCTGGAATGCTCTTTTAAAAACTGTATTAAAGAAATGTCAAAAGAGGGTTTGAGAGTTGGGATAGTGATCAACTTGTTATGGAGTCACAAAAAACCCCATACTTTATGACATCACATTTGACTGGGAGCCGACATACACAGAGGTGTGTGCTTCGCTTGATGCCCTCGATTGCTAACTCTTAAAATCAGGAGGTGGTGCTCTTGTGAAAGAGGCTTATGTGATTTGACCTCTATACAGATGTCCAATGAACGTCTCTTGTTGTCGTTGGCATCCGTCTGTCTCGAGAGACAATGGAGTGTGCCTCTGGGGGTGAAGTCGAGCCACTGAAGATTCACAGCACTTGCTGTGGTTGCAGAGACCAGTGGTAACTCAAAACTGCTCCCTCCCGCTTTGTGTTTGCTGGATTAGTCTGCCAAAGTGACCTGCCAGGTCACTTCCTGAGCAGTGTGTATGGAGATCTTGGGCCGCCCACATGACAACATCCCAGAGATATCCCTTAAGGCAGCGGAGGTTTAGAACTAGAGTTTTCCCTCTCCCAGATGAGTTACCTTCCCCTGTTGATGAGCCTCATCTGCCCCACACTTCCCTCTACAGCACATGCAGAAACTGCCTGAAATATAGACATCATAGAAAATGTGAGGGATGTGGGTGGTGCTGTGGGTTAAACCACTGAGCCTAGGGCTTGCCGATCAGAAGGTTGGCGGTTCGAATCCCCACAACAGGGGAGCTCCCGTTGCTCGGTTCCTGCTCCTGCCAACCTAGCAGTTCGAAAGCACGTCAAAGTGCAAGTAGATAAATGGGTACCGCTCCGGTGGGAAGGTAAACGGCGTTTCTGTGCACTGCTCTGGTTTTGCCAGAAGTGGCTTAGTCATGCTGGCCGCATGACCCGGAAGCTGTACGCCGGCTCCCTTGGCCAATAAAGCGAGATGAGCGCCACAACCCCAGAGTCATCCGCAACTGGACCTAATGGTCAGGGGTCCCTTTACCTTTACCTTTAGACAATGTGAAGGACAGAGGAAACAAGCATGACCCCAACCTCCCTGGCTTAAGTCAAATCTGCGTAAAGCTGTTGTGTGTTTTGGGGATTTTTAAATTCTATTAACATGCGTCTATAATGGAAAAGGTGGAACTGGGAAGGCAGAGGGGAAAAGACACCCCTGATTCCACCATCAAGGTCTTATAGAAAAATAATTGGGTGAAAAGCAGAGTCCCTGTATTAGGTTTCTATATAAATAATTTTTCAAAATATAAGCCAACAGTCAAATAATGCCAGCAAATTTAATTTCCATATTAGCTTTCTTTTCACTAGAATTCATTATTACGTAACTAAGTTGAATTAATTGAGTAAGTAGAATTAATTAGTGTAGATTAATCAATTAAACAATAATTTTGATTGGGTCGCTTCACACTTCTTTGACGGAATGTCCCCACTACAAAACAGTGCAGCAGAACATGGTTCAATTGAAATGTGGAATAATAAAGTTAGGGCACAGCATATCCTTCTGTTTAAGAAATGAGTCAGACAACAGTGAGTACAGGTGTGCTCAACATATAAAAAGGTAAAGGGGCCCCTGACCATTAGGTCCAGTCGTGGCCAACTCTGGGGTTGCAGCGCTCATGTCGCTTTACTGGCCGAGGGAGCCGGCATACAGCTTCCAGGTCATGTGGCCAGCATGACTAAGCAGCTTCTGGAGAACGAGAGCAGCCCACGGAAACACTGTTTAGCTTCCCGCCGGAGCAGTACCTATTTATCTACTTGCACTTTGATGTGCTTTCGAACTGCTAGGTTGGCAGGAGCAGGGACCGAGCAACGGGAGCTCACCCCATTGGAGGGATTCGAACCGCCGACCTTCTGATCAGCCAGTCCTAGGCTCTGTGGTTTAACCCACAGCGCCACCTGTGTCCCTATGCTACCATCACAATTACAGCTGTGATATAAAATAATGATCACACTAATGTTGAATGGAATTGTGTGTTTGACCAGTCAAGGAACGACTTAGAAACTTACCTCTGTGACAGGATCCTGTGGGATAGTGGCAAAATTGGGGGAGGAAAACGTGAAGCCGCTGTCAGTGCCAGCGTCATATGGGAAAAGATCCAAAGATACTTTCTGTTTCCAGTGGTCTTTTTCACACAGATTTAAACTGTCAATGCCCACGAACCAGTCAGGGCTGGGCACAATTCGCACTGCAATGGACACCTAGCAGTTAAAAAAAAGAAAAGGCTTACTTCAGAACCCGAATTAAGCACGTTAGATTAAGCCTCCTTATATTACTGCACCACAATGTCACATGTAAATAAACCAGTGTAACAGTAATATTATAACATACCCTCCAAAGTTTCTCCGATGGAAATAGGGGTGTCCTATTCAATAATCATAATAAGTTGATTATTTATATGCCACCCATTAAACATTTTTTTTAAAAAAAATCCCTATACAGGCTTCTAAAGGTTGTATCTTCTTGGCTCAGGAGTCGCATAACTCCATACCCTCCAACATTTCTCTGATGAAAATAGGGATGTCCTAAGGAAAAGCGGGACATTCTGGGATCAAATCAGAACCCAGGACGCGTTCTGTAAATCCAGGACTGTCACTGGAAAATAGGGACACTTGGAGGGTCTGTCAGAAACCTGTTTTAGAAATAATCTACTTTATTTATTTTTATTGATTATGGCACAATACGGCCCTTTCCCACATCACACTTGGCGGCCTCTTGAGCAAAATATATTAAACTCTGCGGTGCTTATATAAGAGACTCTTCTTCAAATAGTTTCAGTCATGCACATATTGGGCTGTGTACAAAGCTGTTTGTGCAGGAGTGGAGCAGACTTCTAATGCGATGGGACGTTTCCTTCCTCTTCTCCTCCAGGCAGTCTCTGCTCCACCCTCAAAATCTGCAGTGGGTGAAAAGAGGAAGGTGACGTCTGCTCATGCAATTCCACCCATGCTTCCAAGAGTTGCAACCATTGATTGACGAATCAGTTAGATGGCTCAATTGATCCTCAGGCCTATGCAGGGGGAGGGGGGCAGCTGGATACACTTGTGATAGGCCTTGGAGGGCTAAGTTGGTTGGGGGGGGCCCTGCCAGGTACCTGCCAAACTTAGGCTGTCATGCCAAGAACGCCCTGTCAGTGATAGACCTTGGGCTTTCAAATTTCAGCAGCACCCCGTGCAAGGCCTCTTGCGCTCCATTCTGAATTGTAGTTGTGGCACCCCCACGGCTCTAAAAAGTGAAGGTAAAGGACCCCCAAACGGTTAAGTCCAGTCAAAGGCGACTATGGGGTTGCGGCGTTCATCTCGCTGTCAGGCCGAGGGAGCAGGCGTTTGTCCACAGACAGCTTTCCAGCTCATGTGGCCAGCAGGACTAAACCGCTTCTGGCACAACGGGACACCGTGATGGAAACTAGAGCGCACGGAAATGCTGTTTACCTTCCCGCTGCAATGGTACCTATTTATGTACTTGCACTGGTATGCTTTCAGACTGCTAGGTTGGCAGGAGCTAGGACAGAGCAACAGGAGCTCACCCCGTCGCGGGGATTCGAACCGCCGACCTTCTGATCAGCATGCCCAAGAGGCTCAGTGGTTTAGACCACAGTGCCACCCCAAGGCTCTATGCCCAACATGACCAATCTGGTTGCACTTTCCTAAATCTTCCACTGGATCCGTACCTCCCAGCTGACTGGGGACTTAATGCACTGCTAGACTTTGATAGTAATCTGGACCTGTGTTACTGAATACTAGCAGATTAGGATCTGATTAGGCGCTGGCGCCACCTCAGTGGCGCATGTCCTGGGTTGTCGGAGCCACGTGACTGGTGCAACAAACTGGTTTATCTGAGCTACTTTGCTCTTACGTAACCAAGCAGGCTGCTTTTTTTCTTTGAGTTTATAACTTTATTCTAACAAGACTCTCGCCCCGGGCATCACATAAGCTCTGCATGGGCCTGTTGACACCCCGATAAATTGGCCAACACGGTCTTTTCTTTTCTTTTTAAGCCTGTATTTAGATGTAACTACTTATATTTTTAAAAAACCATACAAAGGTGGCAGGAACCATCTTAAAAGAGGCATTTCCTCTGCGGACAAACACACAACGACATGCCTCTCCTCAAAGGTGCTTGCTGTGACGTACACTTCTAAAATTTAAGGATGCCCGGTTGTTGAAAACCATTGTTTTAATTGCATGCAATTTGGGGGGGGGGACGGACAACTGACTGAATAACACACTCGTTTTAAGTAACCGACTT
Organism: Podarcis liolepis; assembly: GCF_965112155.1. Taxonomy (NCBI): domain Eukaryota; kingdom Metazoa; phylum Chordata; class Lepidosauria; order Squamata; family Lacertidae; genus Podarcis; species Podarcis liolepis. The sequence continues at coordinate 9,309,669 of NC_139556.1, forward strand.
CCATTTCTTTAATCAGGTGATGGCTCTATTTTTTTATTTACAGTGGTGCCCCGCAAGACGAATGCCTCGCAAGACGGAAAACCCGCTAGACGAAAGGGTTTTCCGTTTTGGAGGTGCTTCGCAAAACAAATTTCCTATGGGCTTGCTTTGCAAGACGACAATGTATTGCGAGTTCCTGCTGGTTTTTTATCCTCCCCCCCCCCTTTCTAAGCCGCTAAGCCGCTTATCAGCTGATCCGATCAGCAGATAAGCCGCTAAAAGCCGCTAATAGCGCTAATCCGCGAATCGGTCAATGGGCTTGCTTCGCAAGACGAAAAAACCACTAGACGAAGAGAATCACAGAATGGATTCTTTTCGTCTTGCGAGGCACCACTGTATTTTTTTTACAAAAAAAATAGGCCAATGAGCATTTTCCCTACTTACCAGTGGCTGTCTTGGGTGGACCTCCAAGTCTGCGGCCGTTTGCCCCGTGCCAGTGGAAATGGCAGGAGCGGAGAATATTCCGTGAATGCTTTGGATTTTTTCCCCAGCTGCTTCTATTTCCTTCATTAATGCCCAGGGTTCACCTCTTTCGGCAAAGTCACGCATCCCGTTGCTGGCAAACTCGTTCATTTTCCACATGTTGTAGTCAGAGTTATGGGCAGCGCCTGTGGAAGGGAAGACATGGCAGCAGGCAGGAGTCTGGTTTAGATTTGCTTAATAATATACTGTATGCCGTTCTTCGCCTCTCTTTCTGAAGTGGAACAAGCTATGTTTAAAGAAGTAAGGTATGCTGTTTACTTTAGCTGCAGCAAAATTGGAAACAGAAGCTAGCTGGAGAAACCAGCCCCACATTGTATAACACTGAGCTTGCTGATAGCGCATGTTTGGTCTCTCAGTCATAGGAACTTAGACGTAACTTGATTACAAAAAAATAAATAAATTAAGAAAAGATGGTACGGTTTTTAGAGAGTTAGCTTGCCTTTAGTAACTGAACGAGCCTGACTTACCCAGAAGTGACGACCATTGTGCTGGAGGCCTGTACAGAGGGTACTGCTTAGGGAACGATGCCTGGCTCCACTTTCCTGTGAAAATAATGGTGTACCTTGCAAGTTCTTCTGCTGTGCAAACAGAGTCTTCCTCAAGAGGCAAACAATTAACAAAGCTCAGAACAGTGAAGAGCAATGCTATGATGATTCTATAGGAGCTGGAGACAGCGGTCAAGTTTTCCATTTCCTCGCCCGTGCAGAAAACCCTCCACGTTCCTCTCTGTGGGTTAAATAAATGAAAGCTTGATACAGTTAGACTCTGAGCATGCAGAAAGTCAACTGCCAAAAACTCTGCTGCATTCAAGAATCATAAGACTTTCGAATAAGTTGAAGTTGTAACAGTACCCCAAACAAATGTTTCCGATTGGGAAATGAAACATGTTTCTGGCGACGTGTTTTTTCAAGATCCGTTTACAGTTTTGCTTTTTCAGTCTTATTAGAATCACATCTTGGCCCAATTATGTTAGCAATTGTTTCGGTGTGTATGGTATATATGTTTTCAAATATTAAGTTGCATGTCATTTTGCCCAGGGACTTACTTCCTTTGAAAATTGAGTTTAAAAACTGCCTCATGGCACAATACACTGTAGGTCAGAGTTAGTACATGCAAATTTAAGGCATAATCTAGCTGCTAAGTCCCATGATGCAGAAATTAGGAGGGGGGCATATTTTACAAGGTATTAGATAATAAAACACCAAACTATGATTGTTTTAAACAATAACTTTTAACATTATTTTTAAAACTTCTTTACTTTAAGAATTGGACAGAATTAAAAGCAGCAGCTAAGATAGTAGGAATGTACATTAGTAATACATGCAAATATTTCACACTTACTGGGTGGTGTTTCCTGTGAAGCCCTGGGAAGTTAAGAGCCCTTGCTTGTTCTTGCAGCTGAGCAGTTCTGCCACAGAAAAGGAAGAAACCAGAGTGCTTGCTGCTATTTATGCCAGAAGTTAGGTCCCTTTGGTCCAACGCTGACTGCAACCTTTAGACTAGATGAGCTGGACGCATCTTGTCCTTGTTTGAAACGTTTTCACTGTTTCATGAGAATTAATAATAAAAAAACCCTATTAAAATTGTGGTGCTGAACAGATAAAACAAGATTTTAGAGAACCTTACGTTATTGCCATCAGTTCAAGGTTTCTGAAGACTGTACATTTCTTTCTTCTTGCTTTCGTGCCCCGAAGCTAAGGACAAACTGCTTCCAAGACAAAACCTTTCTCGTGGAAGAGTTTTAGATGAGAAGCACATTTTTGCAAGTTTTATTGGTTGACAGATGGCTTTTTCAAGTATTGACTGAAAGCACTCCCCTCTAATTCACCCATATGCGCACGTCTCAGCTGGAAGAAGAAAACCAAAGGTGCCTAAGGAAAATATTGTCGCTACAAATATGCTTTAGGGAAGCAATTATACGCTGTGTACATTTTAAGTGCTGTACACTACCTGGAGAAGCTCTACAAGACATCCTTGTTTGACAAGGACGCCCCTCTGGAAAAAGTGTCGCAGTTGTCATGTTTCAGTTGTCAGAAAAATAAATAAATTATATATAAACTTTTACTATAACTTAAAGGTAAAGGGCCCCCTGACCATTAGGTCCAGTCGTGGCCGACTCTGGGGTTGCGGCGCTCATCTCGCTTTTATGGCCGAGGGAGCCGGCGTACAGCTTCTGGGTCATGTGGCCAGCATGACTAAGCCGCTTCTGGCAAACCAGAGCAGAGCACGGAAACGCCATTTACCTTCCCGCCGGAGTGGTACCTATTTATCTACTTGCAGTTTGATGTGCTTTCGAACTGCTAGGTTGGCAGGAGCTGGGACCGAGCAACAGGAGCTCACCCCGTCGCGGGGATTCGAACCGCTGACTTTCTGATCAGCAAGCCCTAGGCTCTGTGGTTTAACCCACGGCGCCACCCGTGTCCCTTTATTATAACTTACCTTCATTAAAAACCCATGTAACTCCTCCCATTGGTTTAAATAGGTTGCCTGTTACACCCATTAATTGCTAATAATGTCATCTCATTAAGCCAAGCTTTTTTCCACCCATATATGTCTTTGGAGATTGAAGGAAAGCAGAGGAGAGGGAGGAGCAGGGGTCCAAGGAGGCTGAACGTATAGCACGTAAATATAATTTTTTTATTTGGTTTTAAAAAGTATAAACATAAAACAACAAAACAATTCCCTATCCAAATATCGAGATTACTCTGAATCTCCTGACTTCCCCCTCATCCCTTCCATGGGTCCTAACAGTATTATATACAACTGCATATCAATATTTATCCAATTTTTTAATCCTTCTAAATTATCCATACTTTTCATTACTTTACAAGTGTGGTTAAAATCCTGCTAATGCTTTAACCTGCTTACAGTGGTCTTGTAAACAAATTGCAAACTTTCTCCATTCCTTATTCAGGTTCTTGTCTTCTTGATTTCTGAGCCTCCCAGTTAATTTTGCCATTTCAGCATAGTCCATCAACTTGGTTTGCCAGTCTTCTCTGGTTGGGGTAGTTTCTTCCTTCCATCTCTGAGCTAGTAGCATCCGTGCAGCTGTTGTCGCATACATAAACAATCTTTTATGGTCCTTTGGTATCTCGGTACCTATAATTCCTAGTAAAAAAAGCTTCTGGTTTTTTAACAAAAGTTATTTTAAACATTTTTTTCATTTCATTATATACCATCTCTCAGAAATTTTTAGTTACCAGTACTTTAGTTTACTTTAGTTAAAAGTAAAGGTAAAGGTACCCCTGCCCGTATGGGCCAGTCTTGACAGACTCTAGGGTTGTGCGCCCATCTCACTCAAGAGGCCGGGGGCCAGCGCTGTCCGCAGACACTTCCGGGTCACGTGGCCAGCGTGACATCGCTGCTCTGGCGAGCCAGAGCCGCACACGGAAACGCCATTTACCTTCCCGCTAGTAAGCGGTCCCTATTTATCTGCTTGCACCCGGGAGTGCTTTCGAACTGCTAGGTTGGCAGGCGCTGGGACCGAACAACGGGAGCGCACCCCGCCGCGGGGATTCGAACCGCCGACCTTTCGATCGGCAAGCCCTAGGCACTGAGGCTTTTACCCACAGCGCCAACCGTGTCCTTTACTTTAGTTACTTTATGTTAAAATGTACCTTCTTTTTCTTTACGTTTCCAGCAAATATTTGAACTTGTTCTGTACATTTTTGCTAACTTGTCAGGTGTCAGATACCACCTACACATCATTTTCATATAATTTTCTTTCAGTGGACAACATGCTGTGAATTTCGGTTCTGTTTTCCATAGCCTCTCCCAGTCTGCCATTTCTATATTATGTCCCAAGTCTTTTGCCCATTGTATCCTTACAGATTTAAGCTCTTCATCTTTTGTATGCCACTCCAAGAGCAAATTATACATTTTCCACAGACTTTATGCATTCTTCTTCTATGGTTGCTAGCACAGAACATCTTGGGTTGGAGCTTTTTGCTTCAGGTATTGAAGCAAAGCTTATTTGCTCTCCTTCTATGGTTATATCCTGAAGTTTTTACACTCTAGGAGGCAAGTTATCCTTGTATTGTATATGGATAATACCAGGGGGCTGATACTGGATAATACCAGGGGGCTGATACTAAGGCTGACTAGGGGTTTGAGGGCCCCCTGTGAAAATTGCCGTCGGTGTGCACGGCATTGCCAGGATCACAGCATTTTCCTAAGGATGCAACAGCCCTAGAACATTCCTGTCTCACTTGTGTAGGACTGAAAAAAATCTGATAAAATAAGAGTGGGGAACCAAAGGGCCACAGACCCTCATGGACAGCCTTCCAGAGCTGGGGCCTTTTTGGCCGTGGCCCCGATCTGGTGGAACGCTCTGTCACAAGAGACATGGGCCCTGCGGGACTTGACATCTTTCCACACGGCCTGCAAGACAGAGCTGTTCCGCCAGGCCTTTGGCCAAGGCACAGTCTGACCCCCTCCTTCTGTAATTCTCATAGCATTCCAGCCCAATGGTTGCCATTAATTTGATTTTGAATTGATTTTAGAATGAATTGATTTTAGAATGTATTTCAATTAATTGATTGTGAATTTATGTAAACTGTGCTATTTTTTACTGTTGTTAGCCGCTCTGAGCCTGGCTTTGGCTGGGGAGGGCGGGATATAAGTATATTATTATTATTATTATTATTATTATTATTATTATTATTTTATTATTATTATTATTTATTATGTGCTGTGGTCCGTGGGGCCAGAGACAAAGTGAGTGAAGTGGGCTTAGTAATGGAAGTGATGCTTATTTATCTTTGTACAGTAGTTTGATTCCAAACAGCCCACCCAGGGGCAGGAAGTGGTGTTGGCAAGGACCACCGATCAGCTGTTTGCTGGCCCCTGCAAACCCTGCCTGGCAAATGAGAAGGTTTCACCTAATGCCATAGCGATGGCAGGCGGGCAACCCCATCCACCTTTCGAAATTGCCCACAGGGTTGGGTAAAGTCTGGATCCAGCTGAAACCAGTTCCCCACTCCTGAATTATGAGATTCACTCTCATAAGACTTAGCGAGGACTCCGAAATGGGATGGTACCCCTAAACATTTTGTGAATCTAACGGGAGAAGAAACTAAATAATAACAAGTTTCTTTTCTAGCACGGTGAATCATCAGTTCCATTGCTACCCTTGATGGTGGCCCCATTTCCTGTCACTGTGTTTCTTGAATCTCAGACAGAAGCGGGCGTTTAGTGTGTGAAGTAGGAATTGGAATCTAGCACTGTGATCGGTCAGTTTCGTTGTATTTACTGTATTTATTTCCCCCGATTTGAACTATAAAATGGTGATTTTCATGAGTCAAAATGAGAATACCCTTAAACATTTTTTAAAGAAAAAAAAAGCACTGGTTTTTAAACTGGATTAGAGAATTGAATGGAGGGAAAGCCTATCAATGGCTTCCAGTCAAGTTAGCTTTGTACCACCTCCAGTCTCAGAGGCAGCACTGCCTGGGAGAATGTTGTGCTCCTGTCCAGCCGGAACTCGCCGGAACTCAGTTCTGGCACCTCTCAGGTGAGCGCCATTGCCATTACATTGAACCCTTGGGTTACGTTACCTTTGGGTTACGTAACTTCTGGGTTGCGAACGCAGAAGCGCTCAATTGCGCCACACAGAAGGGTGCCTCTGCTTGCAAAGATTTTGGGATATGGCCCGGGCCTCCGGAATGGATCCCATTCGTAATTGGAGGTACCACTGTATAAGAGAACAAGGGTGAGTTCGTGGTGAGTTCTGGAACCTCTTGTCCCTGTGGCTTATACACATCAGACTGGCCAATGCAGGAAATGAATGTTAGGCCATATAAGCAGTCATCAATGAAGTGAATATGCTAACCAACTCAGAAAAGGAGGGAAGGTTTATATTCAACTGGGGTGCTTCTACGGAAAAGATGGAGGCAACAAGAGCAGACCCATTTGATATAGTCAGACAGGAGGTAATCTTATGCCCCAGAGCAGCACTGCCCCCTCTAAGAGCAGGGGTCTCGATTTTTGAACACCAGGTCTCTGTTCTCTGCCCCCTGTCATGAAACCATAGATTGCAGCAGACAATTATTCCAATACACCATATAAAACTAAATAAATCCACACAGTATTGAATGTGTTGCTGTAATCAGCCCATAAAAAGCATACTTTTCTTCTTCTTCTGCATATATTTCAATTACTGAGGGGTGTTTTTTTTTGGAGGGGGGAAAAAGGTTCTTGAACTTCAGGGGGAGCTAGATTTTATATAGATAGATAGATAGATAGATAGATAGATAGATAGATAGATAGATATTATTGAAAGTTTTCACTAGAGGGGGGAAAGGTGAAGTCACTATACTTTTTATAAATGCATTCTCAGAGTCAGAGTCTCCTAACAAAAACTATGTTGGTTTCCTCATTGAAAAATACTGTGGAAAAATTCAGCCAGTCCAGTTAATCAAACCTCTGCATCATTTCATTGTGGGTTTTGGGGTCTGGGGGCAGATGTAATCTGAACCATGTGTTTCATGTCCATCATCGTCATTCATGAGCATCATCCCGTCCCAGACTCTCACACACAACATAATCCAAAATATTGGTCTGTTTTTAAAATGCTGCAGTCTTCTCTGCCTCTTGCAGCAATTGCCCCTGGCAACCTTTCATCTCCATGTGTCCATTTAAAGCTGTGCAAGAAGGATCTGTTGCTGTGTTGCAATGTTTCCCCCCCCCCCACGGGTCTGCCATGATCTGCGTCATTCACACAACGATTTCAAGCTTTTTCTTTTCATTTCCCTCCCCAAGTAAATAAGGCTTAGAAACTGCCCTGGGGGCAGATAGCTACTTGATGATGGGCCACTCGATAGCAGCGGCAGCACTGTAAATAGCAAAGAAAATAAAAGAAGAAATATAACAATATGTAACAGGTGATCGTGCCATCCTCTATAGACTCAAACAGAATTGCCATAGTGGGCCATGATCATTCAGATTCAACAGAATGCAAACCACAGTGGACTGAGTTTGAACGACAATAATGTGATCAAAAGATGAACATGTACAGAACAGTGAACTACTCAAGATTTCTCTCTTTTTTTAAAAAAAAAACTTTTTATTCAAAATTAAAACATATTATCCAGAGACATATCATCCTTATTTCCCCCCATTTTTCCTCCCTCCCTCCCCTCCCTCCCCCCACAGAACCCACCCACCCCCACCCCCGACTTCCCTCAGTTCTGATTTGTTCTAACAGCTTTGTCATGAACTTCCAGGAAACATTGTCAAAGGCTTTTTCAGCGTCTATAAACATCATTGCCACTTTCTTTTCATTTTTAGCCTCCAAATATTATATTATGTTCAAAATATTCCTTATATTCTCCTTCATTTGTCTTCCTGGTAACAACCCAGCTTGTTCTTGATGTATATATTCATTTAATATTTTTTTTAATCTGTTAGCTAGAATATTTGCAAACAATTTGTAATCATTATTTAGCAAGGAGATAGGTCTATAGTTTTTAATTTGTAGCAAATCTGCATCTTGTTTTGGAATTACTGTTATATAGGCCTGTTTCCATGTTTCTGGGATTTCGCCTGTGTTCAATATTTCATTCATGACATCTTTCAATGGGTTCGCTAATTGTTCATTTAATTTCTTATAATATTTTGCCGTAAAGCCATCCGGGCCTGGGGACTTGCCATTTTTAGAGCTTTTTATTGCCTCAAATATTTCTTGCATTGTTATATGGGAGTTAAGGATGTTCCTATGTTCTTCTTTTAAGTATGGCATATTGCTATTTCTGATGTACTCTTCTATCTTAAATGTTTTTTCTTTCCCTTTGACCCAGGACAGAAATAGGCCTGATCTGAATGTTTTTGCACAATTTCAGAATTAAGCAATCCTGTATGTTTTATACAGTGCTTTTCTTCTAGAACATGGTGCTGGTACCTCACCATGATGTTGTTACAGTAGTTGCCACACTCAGGACTGTCTTTACCTGGGGTGCAAGGGGTACAGGGCACCCGGGCACTGAATTCTGGGGGGACACAAGGCGCCCGCCACTGAAGCCACCTAAGCTCTTAACTATCTACCTGTTATGAAATAATAAATAGTTTTGATCAAGCTAGAAAAACAAAATACATACGGTATATACCCAGGTATTACCGAAATGTATACCTACTGTTTCACTAAAGGACTTTCGACTTTGTGCACTCATTTACCAAAGACGCACCGCAACAGCGGCGGTGCTTGTCATTCACAATGGCGCCATGTGCACGAAATTAACTCTTACATCAAAATATTATGTTATGTATTGTACTGAGCTGCTACACAGCAGCAGGGTCAGCAGCACCTTTGACACTACTGATGTTTCTCCTAAGTAGGTGCCTAAACAATACTAATAAGTTTAAGTGTTTTTGTGTTGTATACTTAAGTATAAGTGCATTGTAAATAAATGAGCATATGTTAAGCCTGCGCTTGCCACACTTTTAACCAGGATGTGCTGGTCCTCAGGGCTAACTGAGAGGCAGGGTCTGAGTCCAGTCCAAGGTTGATGGAGCGGTATGGAGGCTGTCCATCAAAGTTGTAGCTGGGTCCAAGGCGGCGAGTCAGATGGGGTCAGGAACTCTGGCAGAAGAGCAGGACAGGGTGCCAGCAGGAACAGGTTACCAACAACGTTGCTCCCACAACCTGGGACTGGCTGGCTTTTATCTGCCCCGAGGCATAGGGCGGCCCCGGTCCACAGGTGACTCACCTCTCCTGACCTGGAGGCGAGCACTCCTCCTGCGGGAACTTAGTTCCCTCTGCCTCTCTGCCCTGAGCCTCTGCAGCTCGGGAGAGGCTGGAGGGTTACCGGACCCAGAGGCAACCTCAGCTTCCCCTGATGGGGCTGAGAGTGGAGCACCTGCAGGCAATGGGTCCTCCATCACCTCAGGAGCCAGAGCAGACTCAGCTGGTGCCTGCACCTGAGGATCCAGCACAGGTGAGGACCCTTCAGGCTCATGCCCCAGCCCCTGCTCAGCTGGTTCTGGAGGCGGGGACTCCTGTGCAGGCTGGGATTCCTCGGGTTCAGCCTCCGAGTCCGAATCCCAGGCCATCACATAGGGCTTTCCTTCTAGGGAAAAAAAGGTGCCGGGGCTGCGTACCCTTGAATACCCCCAGGAAAAAGCACTGGCTTTATATAATCTTCAAAATTGCATCTGTAACAAAAGCTTAACAGTGTCAGTGTTCCAGAAAATGAGTTATTTTATAGCCCCTTGAACTTTGCTATTAATCAAAGAGGTTTGAACGTTTTCCGCAATAAATTTTTCTACAGCAATGTTTTGCTTAACTGGACCAGATTCAGAAAGCATTTGTTTTCAGTTCTACAGAAATTGTGTCACCGTTGTCCCTTATAACGTAATGATATGGACATTCTAAAACTATTTATGTGCCTGTTGCAATGTGATCCTTGGAGCTGTGCTATCCTAATAATTATATCAAGACAGCTTGTGTTACTATTGGAAATAAATTTGCCTATGCTTTACTGCCACTGTTATCACCAGGGAAAAACAGGTAGGGCACTAGGAGCAGAAAATTGGCCCATTGCACTGATATATGATGTAACCGAAAGTGCAGTTAAATAAATGGGACCTAAGTTACCCATGTTAATTAATTCCAGTGTGTCTGCTCTGTGTAAAACTTGGTTGGTTCTATCCCTGCCTCCTTCTGTGTGCATTAATTTGCGGAAGCCCAGCTCTGAATGTAGCTAAGGGAGGTTCACCCATCCATAACTCTTTTTTGTCATTATAGAAAGTAAAGGAAATGGATTTTTTTTTTAAGGAACTAACAGGCAGAACTGTTGCATATATCGTCATTCTTCGACTGTGCTGAAACAGCGTAGAATGTGGTACAGGACAAAGAAAATAGCAGACCATCTCAGCCTTCATTAAAAACAAATCGGTTTTCTAGCTTTTATGGACTCTGAAGATATGCCTGAGATTGTGTGGGCAATGCCTGTTGAAATCTAAGAAACCAGAGAGGTAGCCAAATGAAAATAGGATGCAGGATTCGGTATCTGGAATAACTTCTTGCCCTTCTCAACGATATTCAGTTAAATCCCAAGGGACCATGACTTTAGCCCACCCTCTGTTGCTGAATGACTCCTTACATATATTCAGGCCAAAATAGAGAGTCTGCTGTGCTTCCGCAGACTCCCCTAGTTCTGACATGCAGTCCTGAGTTTGTCTGCCCCCGAGAGCAGAAGTGCATTGTAGAAGTCGAGTGGTCTTGATTACTGAGCACCACAGTGGCATATATTTTATTTGTTAGCTGTCGCCTGGCAGCAGTCAAGCGGCAGCAGAGGAAGGCAGGCAGGCAGGCGGAGATGGAGGAGAACTGTGAAGAAACCAGCAATCTTTGATCCCTTCTGTGCTTGAACTTTCTATCCCAGCTGGTCATTAGAGGATAGGGTTGTACTCCTCCTGTACGTTTCCGAGCACAATTCAAAGTGAAGGAACGTCTCCACCCCCATCGTTCAGCCCAGACACTGAGGTCCAGCTCCGAGGACCTTCTGGCAGTTCTGTCACTGCGAGAAGTGAGGTTACAGGGAACCGGCAGAGGGCCTTCTCGGTAGCGGCACCCGCCCTATGGAATGCCCTCCCACCAGGTGTCAAGGAAATAAACAACTATCTGACTTTTAGAAGACATCTGAAGGCAGCCCTGTTTAGGGAAGTTTTTAATGTTTGAACTTTTATTGTGTTTTTAATATCCTGTTGGAAGCCACCCAGAGTGGCTGGGGAGGCCTGGCAAGATGGGTGGGGTATTATTATTATTATTATTATTATTATTATTATTATTATTATTCAGCTTTGTTGCTTGTGGTTCAGGTTACCTCAGAGGTTAGTGTGCATTATTACCAGCTTCAACTGGTGCCTCTGTCAGCTATGACTGCAACTGGACTGGGATAGCTTGATGACAGGAGCTCAACCCACTAGTAACCTGAAGGAGACGTTGATGTGACCGGATGACGCTTTGGGTCTCTTCCATTTCTACAATTCTGTGATTCTATGTGAAGCTGCAGCTGGCGCAGAATCCTGAAGTCCAACTGCTGTTAGGCATTGACTACTGACTGTCAGGGACTGGCCAGATGAGGAGGAATGGTGGGAGACCGCCTCCCCATCCTGACCCTCCCAGAGAGGAGGAAGATGAATACAGTATAGATTTACAACAGGGGTTTGAGGGGAGGTCACAGGTCAGAGGCAGATGAGGGGGAACGTTAGGAAATCATAGGAGAGCCAGAACAACACCCAGCTGACACGTTGTCATTAGAAAGCATTCGAGACCATCCATCTCCCAGAACCCGGCGAGCCTTAAAGGTAGGAGAGCAAAGAGCTCGAAGACAGAGGGCACGTAGCAGCACCCGTAGAGGAGAGCATGAGAATGACGAATGAGGAAGTAGGAGAGATGGCGGTGTGATTCACTTGGGACAACGCTATTATCCAAGAGGCTATAGCCCAGGCTTCCTCAACCTCAGCCCTCCAGATGTTTTGAGACTACAACTCCCAGCATCCCTGGCCACTGGTCCTGCTAGCTAGGGATCATGGGAGTTGTAGGCCAAAAACATCTGGAGGGCTGAGGTTGACGAAGCCTGCTATAGCCTCTCTGTGTGACAATTGAAATAAAAAATGACTGTAAGAAACTTTTCCTTGTTTTTATAATTCCTGGGCAACCAGCCGGGAGCCGCTGACAGCATCCTGACACCGACAACATGTAATACCAGTGTTGTGGGAGCTGCAGGGTATGGGAGAACAGGAGGCTAGCGTCCAATACTAAGATGGAGGTCTACCAGACTTGCGTGTTGAGCACGCTGCTTTATGGAAATGAGCCACAGGCAATTTACAACCGGCAGGAGTGACGCCTCATTGCTTTCTACATGGGCTGTGTCAGGAAGATTTTGGGCAGCACATGGCAGGACAGAGTCTCAAACAAAGAGCATGTTGGCACTCCTGTTTCACTGCCTACACTGGCTGGTCATGTATGCAGAATGGAAGACGGCTGACTCCCCAAGGATCTGCTCTATGGAGAATTCAGGCTCCAGGTCCCAGGCCCGTTGGCAAACCAACTCTGTGTTGCAAAGACATCGGCAAACATGACATGAGGGCTGGCAACATGAACCTTGCATCAGCAGAGCCAGACACCTTCATCAGCTGCAACAAAACATGTCTCTCCCGTATCAATCTCTACAGCCACAGGCACTGCAACCTTCAAAACAGTTTGACTTCACCCCCAAAGGCGTCCTCCATTGTTTCCTGAGACAGACGGATGGTGACAACTGGCTGACAGTACTCCGCTATACATACGAGTATGAAGACCTAAATAACCTGGGGTCTATGTACTCAAAGGATTGCCTTATTCACTCTGCGCTGTCCGATAATTGTGATCTGCCACTGAGGCACATTTAACAGTGGTGGAGCCGTTTTCTTTCCACCTAATGGGATCGGGCTGGCTCCCTCTATAATGAGCCATAGGTGCCAACTTAAGACTGTATTATTTCAGCCAAGCTTTCTTATGAAAACAGTGTTTTTAATAATATTGTCAGATGACCCATTTTGTACTTCTGTTTCTTTAATATATTTTACTGTGATTTTATTTGTTATGTACTTTTGGTCTGAGATTCAGAGTGCTGCACTGCATAGATATATTTGCATGTGCATTTGTGATATAGAAATGGAAAAACCCCGAAGACAAATAAAATAATGACCTGTAACTAAGAACTTGTTTACTTCCTCCACAATCTGTTTTCCTTCTGTGTCATGGCTGTAATCTTGAGGGCAGGGACTGACTTTCTTTTGTGACCCATAAGCCTTTCTTGGCTGAAGAGTGGTATAAAAATTCTTTAAATAATAATAATAACAATAATAATACTGTATAGTATGTTACATGTCCAGCAGAAAAGCACCTATCATTTAAAGGTGGCTTGTTGCTTTGGCTTGGAAATTATTTCAGTAGGTCACTCTCTCCCTGGAGTGGAATCACTTTCCTCTTTCAAGTATTTTAGGGGAAAATCCACCTAGGCTTTTCTCTGTTTTTCATGGCATGAAAAAGTGCACTTAGAGGTGAAACCTCCTCAGCAATGCTCTCAATGTCATTTGCATCTGGAGAGCACATTGGAGGGCCCCTGGGGCAATCAGCCTTGACTAAAGACATAATTGTAAGATGAATCTTGCTCTGGGAACCTACTCCAGATACAACTGCCAGTTGGCCTTTCGCTGCTCAGAGACTTACAACGTCTCCTCCTTAGTATATGATTAGAAAAACAGTTCAGCAGCAACATTTAAGGCACTGCTGCACAGAATAAAGTTTACCTGGGTTTACTAAGACAGTTACTCGTAGTTTCAATGGATCACCTTGTAGCAGAAAGGGGTGCAGCAATAGAAAAGGGGCAATGTTTTTAAATTAAAGCAGATTTCATCTTCTGCAAACCCAGTCCTTGCTCGTTCAGTCAGCTGCTCTTCCAGGACTGCTGAAGTTGGATCTTTTTCTTTCTTTATTCTTATTTTCTTTTCTTTCTCCAAGTATTACCGGGAGCCCTGAAATCCCTTCTTTACTGTTTATTCATTTATGCACTTGACTCAAAGGTTGTCACAAAAGCAACAGGACAGAAAAAAATCTTCTACTGTTGTAGGTCAGCATGTTAGAGTTGCAGTCCCAGTACGTTTCCGAGCACAATTCAAAGTGTTGGCGCTGACCTTTAAAGCCCTAAACGGCCTCGGTCCAGTATATCTGAAGGAGCGTCTCCACCCCCATCATTCTGCCCGGACACTGAGGTCCAGCACCAAGGGCCTTCTGGCAGTTCCCTCACTGTGAGAAGCCAAGTTACAGGGAACCAGGCAGAGGGCCCTCTTGGTAGTGGCGCCCTCCCTGTGGAACGCCCTCCCACCAGATGTCAAAGAGAACAACAACTACAAGATTTTTAGAAGACATCTGAAGGCAGCCCTGTTTAGGGAAGCTTTTAATGTTTGATGTATCACAGTATTTTAATATTCTTTTGGAAGCCGCCCAGAGTGGCTGGGGAAGCCCAGCCAGATGGGCGGGGTATAAATAATAAATTATTATTATTATTATTATTATTATTATTATTATTATTATTATTATTATCATCATCATCATCATCATCATCATAGAATCAGGGAATCACTTAATCATAGAGTTGGAAGGGACCGCAAGAGCCATCTAGTTCATGGGTAGGCAAACTAAGGCCCGGGGGCCAGATGCAGCCCAGTCGCCTTCTAAATCCGGCCCGTAGATGGTCCAGGAATCAGCGTGTTTTTAAATGTGTAGAATGTGTTGTTCTATTTAAAATGCATCTCTGGGTTATTTGTGGGGCATAGGAATTCGTTCTTTTTTCCTTCTTTCCAAAATATAGTCCGGCCCCCCCACAAGGTCTGAGGGACAGTGGACCGGCCCCCTGCTGAAAAAGTTTGCTGACCCCTGATAGTTCAACTCCCTACAATGCAGAAATCTCTGCTAAAGCATTGATTGCAGGTGGCCATCTAACCTCTGCTTAAAAATCTTGAAGGAAGGAGAGTCCACAACCCCCTAAGAGAGTCCATTCCACTTTCAAACAGCTCTTACCATCAGAAGTTATTCCTGATGTTTCATCAGAATCTCCTTTCTTGTAACTTGAAGCCATTAGTTTGAGTCCTACCCTCTGAAGCAGGAGAAGAAAAACTTGGTCCATCTTCCTTGTGGCAGCCCTTGAGATATTTGAAGATAGCTATCGTATCTCCTCTCATTCTCCAGTCTTCCAGGCTAAACATGCCCAGCTCCTTCAACCGTTCCTCATAAGGCTTCATTTCCAGACCCTTGATCATCTTGGTCGCCTTCTTCTGCACACGTTCCAGTCACTAAGGAAAATGGGAAATCACTACATTTTGATAAAGATGGAAACAGCAAACTAAAAAAAAAGATTTCCATTTGCAATAATATAATGAATTGGGGCATTTATTTAAGGAGTCAAGTTGTGCACAGCTGGTCTCACCACCTGGTGGCTGTGCACATAAACAGCACATAAACAGGCCTGATGCATATACCACTGTTCACATCTAGGTGTTCCTCTATAGGAAAAGGTACACAGGCCAATGTCCTTGGTCATCTAGTGGACCCCATACACACAACTGATGATGTTAAGTGCATAATTGCCGGGTGTGGGGCTAGTGTCACTGTCAGGGACCGTGCTGAGGAGGGCTGCACTGAGGAAGAATGATGGGAGCCACCCCTCCCCCTCCCCCTGATCCTGAACCTTCCCAGGAGCAGGAGGACAGTATAGATTTGGAACAGTGGTTTGCAGAGGGGCACAGTTCAGAAGGCAGAAGCTGGGAAATACTGGATGGGGAACAGCTAAGAGAAGAAACACTGGGGGAGAGAGAGAGAGAGTTAACAGATACACCTTCTCTGGACAGCATTCCTCCGCTCAGCCCAAGGTCAAGAAGAGCTCAGAAAGTCTCAGAACAGAAAGCAAAGAGGGTACAAACTCAGATTACAAGAGTGACGTAGATTAATAAGGGGGGGGAGTAATTGGGAGCACCGCCATTTCTAGGGAGACGTGTTCTTTTCTCTCTCACTGTGATTATTAAAGAAACTAACTGGTAAGACGTTCCTTTTGTGTTTTTTTTTTATAAAATTTTTATTGGTTTTACAGAGTTTTTTTTAAAAAAACAAACAAACACTTAAAAAGACAAACATACACGTATAGTTTCAAACATATTTTCATAAACCTCTTTTCTTGGACTTCCCCATACCCCCCCTTTCTGCATCCCAATGTCCATAATCTCATAGCAACTCCCAATTGTTACTTTCCAACCTCTGTCATCTTAGTCCTCTTTGTGTTCTGACCTTATATCACTGTACCCCTTTGTTTCTGAAAACCACAACATTTTAACATTCATTAAGTTTATAGTAGTCCTTAAGATAACTTTTAAATTTTCTCCATTCTTCTTCCACCGTCTCTTTTCGTTGGTCACGGATTCTGCCTGTCATCTCGGCCAATGTCATATAGTCCATCACTTTCATCTGCCATTCTTCCAGAGTGGGTAAATCTTGTGTCTTCCAATACTTTGCGATGAGTATTCTTGCTGCTGTTGTAGCGTACATAAAAAAAGTTCTATCCTTCTTTGTCACCAGTTGGCCGACAATGCCCAAGAGAAAGGCCTCTGGTTTAAAACCAGAGGTAAGACGTTCCTTTTGTTTGATCTTCTTGTTTACTGCCATGAGGGAGGAAGCCAATTTCCCGAAGCCTGACACTCACTGACTAGACGATGTGATCCTATTTCCTGCATTCCATGACAACAAGGGCAATCAATTCCCCTATAAAATTCTTATACTAAAGCTATTTATTATTGTTGTTATTGATTGTTGTTGTTGTTATTATTATTCATAATTACAACTATCCGTTGCTTAAAGAAAACAAAACAAAGTCTCAAAGTGACAAGCAAAAGCAATTTTAAACCAGAAAACTTTAAAACAAACGAACAATTACAAATACGTAAAATATTAATCCGGTACAGTGGTACCTCCAGTTACGAACTTAATTCGTTCTGCAGGTCCATTCTTAAGCCAAAACTGTTCTTAACATGAGGCGTGCTTTTGCTAATGGCACCTCCTGCTGCCGCCGCCGCGCCACGCGACTTCTGCTCGCATCCCGGGGCAAAGTTCGCAACTGGGATCATCTACTTCCGGGTTACCGGAGCTCGTAACCCAAAGTGTTTGCAAGGAGGATGGTATGTAACAAGAGGTTCCACTGTACCACATTAATACGGAAATCTTCTCAGCAGCAGAACATCTGCTTTCAATGCCTCCAGGTCGATTGCTTTCCTGAAATCTGTGGCAATCACACAGGGCCCCCGGACATTTGACGGTCTATTGACCCTGTGCCACCACTGTGGTTGCTTTCTTCGCTGCCACCACCCCGCTTCTCACAGGGACACACGGAGTCCAGATAGTTGTTAACATAAACAAATAATCAAGTTTATTTTTAAGTGCAGGAATAAGCGTATGGTTTCGGTTTATTTTTCTGTTGTCAGTTTCCTAAACTTAGTTCCTAACAACTCCAAAATGATTATTCCCAACTATCTGTCTGACTCCCTAACAATTCCTCTCACTCTCTCACAATACCACTCAGTGGCGTAGCGTGGGTTGTCAGCACCCGGGGCAAGTCAAGTAATTTGCGCCTCCTAACCCGTGGATTTACGCCCCCTAACCCTAACCCCCAGATGTTGCGCCCGGTGCGGCCGGCCCCCCCTGCACCCCCCACGCTACGCCACTGATACCACTCGACCAACCCACTGCCTATTCCACCCTCTTCCTTCTCCAACACCCAAGTCTCAACTCCCAACTCCCAAACCTTAACTGACTTTTCAAAACCTCCCACTCTATCTTTTACTCCCCCCTCGCATTCTCACTGGCCAATCACATCACACCCATTTTTAACTCTTTCCTTGACGCATCCTAGGGGCAAACGCCACAAAACCCTGGAGAGCGGCCAGCCAGTGTCGACTATACTGAGCGAAATGGACCAATGGCCAGGCAACTTTTTGTGTCCCTGTGGTCTACCCACCCCACTAAAAGATGATCACCACTGCGGGAGGACTGAGCACACACAAATGTCTTAGCTTGGCTCCTGAAGACTGACAAGGTTGGCGGCAGGAGCGTCTCCGTGGGGAGAGCATTCACCAGGACATGTGCTTGAGCAATCTATGTGAGGGGAAAACAATGTTTGTGCAATCTTTATTGCAGTGAATGATTTAGGGTTGCTCCATCGCCCATTGCAGGCACAGAGCAAAGGCCCCACTTCCCAAAAATTGTTAGCTCAGCAGCTGAAAGTTATTCTCTTGAAGGTGTCCATGGCCAGATTTAGGTTTGATGAGGCCCTAAGCTACTGAAGGTAATGGGGCTCTTTTTATGTCCAGCTGTCCTTTGTCAACAACAAATTGTCGCTGTTTTTTGTGTTGAATATATGCTATATGGTACGTAATTTATGGACCTAATAGGTATCTAAAGCCATTTGCACATAACAAAATTGGAGCCTACACAACACAAAACACTGTTGCTGTGTGTAGGTTTTTTATCTTATATTTTGGAAACGTACATCCAGGTTTTTTCCTTTAATTTTTTTGGGGGCCCCCAAGGGAGTGGGGCCCTAAGCTACAGCTTGTTTAGCTTATACATAAATCCAGCACTGAAGGTGTTTTGTGCCAATAGTGTCCTGCCTCTGACTTCCTGCTCTCACTTGCTTTTACGGATCACGTTCACAACCAGAGATATGACTGTACCGTATTTGCAACATCTCATCCCACCGATAATTATTCAGCCATTTCCCCCATTAAGTTTCTCTGACCTCAGACGTTTGGGGAAGACAAGCTTTAAAGTCAGGCAAGGTTAGAAGCATGTCGCCTGCATATAAAATCAGTTTATTGTGCCAGTTACTTCACAATTTCTACATGCCAAGCACTTGTAGGCCAAATCAAACAATAATACGAGCAATGGGGTGTGTGCGCAGAGTGTGTGTGCACTAGCGGGGGAGGGGGGAGAGCCCACCCATAACAAATGGGGTGATCAGGGGGCTTTAACCCTTTACCCCCTGCTGTGGTCCGGATCCAGTGCAGTGTACAGTGCTATTCCTGAAACCCTGCCAGCTCTTGCCTGCTACATTAGAGCGGGGAAGTGGATTTTTTAATATAAAAAAATGCTTTTTATTAATTTTCACACTGAATAAACAATCATACAGAATAAGATCACCAAGATAATAAAAGGAGAACTACAAATGAAGATATAATAAAATAAGAAAGCAAAATGAAAGGAGAAAAAATATGAAAAAACATACATACAACCATAAATCCATAAGTTCTTGCATACGGTCACCATATTCTTTAAAGCTAATTCCTTTTCTTCTCAAACAGACTTCCATCTTCCTCTAAGTGGGACTATTTTAACTACTTGTTAAACTGCTCCTTTTGTGGATTTTTTCTTTGGCTGTGCCGGCTCCAAGCTATCACAGCTGAACGATCCAGAGATACAGTCCATATATATCTAAATCCTCTGGTGCGCTGTCCCGAAATGCCCTGTTTCAGGGGGTTTTTGTCCACCTTCACCATATGACTCCCCCCTCCCCATCCTCCGGGAGAGAGGTGAGAGCGCTGCATCCTCACTGCCCCCCCCCCAAGCAATCGACATCGGGGAGTTGGAACTGCAGGCTTATGAAACCTTTTCAGCAGAAGCCCTCGAAGCAAGCTATTGTGAAGGCAGAACTATTTATATCTTCAATGTAACAAAGGCAGAAAAAGCATCCATCAGCTCCAAGTCAATTTTCTAGCAACAAACTCTAGCTAACTTTTATGTCACATTAAGGGAGCTGGTTACATAACTAAAAAAACAAACAAACCATAACAAAAATGTAAAAAAAAACAAAAACCCATGTAACTCATTGTGAATACTGGTTAGTGCATCAGGTAACTAAATATAAAGCTGGTTTCAAAGTCAAGACAAACAGACCGTAAAATGCTGAAAGTCTCAACATACTGTATTTTCGCTCTATAAGACGCACCAGACCGTAAGATGCACCTAGTTTTTGGAAGAGGAAAACAAGAAAAAAAAAATCTGAATCCCAGAAGCTGGGACAGGAAGCGGGATCGCTGCCCAGCGATCCTGCTGGCTGTCCTGGCTTATGGGATAGCTGTGCGCAGCCTCTCCTGGGCAAGGGGAGCCTTCATCCCCCTGCCTGGGAGAGGCTGCGTGCGGCTAAGGCTCCCCCAAGAGCCGTGCTCCCTTTAAACAGCCCTTCTCCCTCCTTGGGGAAAAGCCCCGAAGAGCCGTTGTCAGAGCTGCTTCCAGATCCTAGCTCACAGAGGATCACGCTAGCCAGCGGTCACTTGTAAAAGTCTTTTATTGAGTTACAGTTTCCATTCTCAAGCTGCTGCGCGCACCTCTACGTCTTAAGGGTTAGACCGGCGAAGCTCCGTCTGAGTCTCCGCCCCCTGTACACCAACTTAATACCCTAGCCTTACTCCACCTTTTCCGCCTGACTGTTCTTCTCTGGGTCCCTCTGCCCCCCCGGGTCTCTTCCTTCCGGGATTCTTCTGACGCTGACCCCCCGGACCCTCCTGTCTCCTTGCGCCGGGCTTAGGACCTGGCTCCCTTTCCGGGCTGCTTACTGCGCCACCTTCCTGTGCATTTGAACTTGGCGCGTGCGCCCAACCTTCCACTTTCCGTCTGACCGTTTCTTCGCTCCCCAATGGAGGTGTGGCCACTCCTGACTCGTGCCCTCCCTCCTGCTGCGAGCTGCCAGCGCTTGATCCCTGGCGCCCTTCCTCTCCCCTGCTCTCTGTTGGTGACGCTGGTCCCGATTTCCAACTGCTCCCCTCTGAGCCCCCTCTGGCCCTTTCTTCCTGGGGTGTCCCCCTAGGCTCCCCCCTTGCCCTGGCCACTGGTGCTCCTTTCTGTGAATCTTCTGATTCACTGGAAAGACTCGGAGATCTCGGGTCGTCGTCATCACTCATCTTTTCTTCTGCCTCCTCCCCCTCACTCTCTGTTTCCTCCCTTGCCCTTGCCTCTGCTCCTGAACCCCTGACAGCCGTACACACGCTCCACGTGGCTCTTTAAAGGGAGCGCTGAGCAGAGCCTCCCACCTGCATTCACTCAATAAGACGCACACACATTTCCCTTACTTTTTAGGAGGGGAAAAGTGCGTCTGACAGAGCGAAAAATACGGTAATCTTTATCAAGGTTTTCTGCAGCTTTTAACAGGCATGGGTTTCATCCTGTGCATAGAAGCCAAATTATAGCTTGTTGGGTTTTTCTTTCTTTCCTGGAATAGGTGGTCCAGCCTGGCCTGTTTGCTATGCTGTTACTTCCTTTGACGTTTCTTCTCTTTTAATTTCAGCCTCCTTCAACATGGGCGAACAAAAACTCAGCACACACCTCTCCTGAGGGGTGCCATGTTCCATTTCACACACCCCCTGCCCCGAACAAAGCCTTGCTTACTGGGGTTTACACTCTTCTTTCAGGATTTCCCCCTTCACCCATTTGATATACAAAACCCCTTTAAACCTCAGGTCACCTGTGAGCTTCTGCTGGCGCCACACATGTTTCTTCAAATGCCTCCCACTTTTCTTTCTGGTTGGAATGGCTTGCAATTGTTCCTTAAATATCTCACCTTTGGAAACCTCCATCCATCTTGGTCTTCCTTCTCTTTGGGTACTTTGGCCACCTCATGAGAAGAGAAGACTCCCTGGAAAAGACCCTGATGTTGGGAAAGATGGAGGGCAGAAGGAGAAGGGGACGACAGAGGATGAGATGGTTGGACAGTGTTCTGGAAGCTACCAGCATGAGTTTGACCAAACTGCAGGAGGCAGTGGAAGACCGGAGTGCCTGGCGTGCTCTGGTCCAAGGGGTCACAAAGAGTTGGACACGACTAAATGACAACAAAGCCATGGGATCTCAGCCAGTAGTTCCTTGAGCTTTCTGAAATCAGCTTTGTTGAGCAGTCAGGAGCTGCTACACTGCACGCTCCCATCCCACAAAGCTTCAGTGTTATCTGTTTCTAAAAGCTTGCTACAGCTAGGATGCCTGCATCTGTTTGAAAATTAAACCCTCAAAAGATCTCCTGCGCTCTTTCACAAGCCAAATGGTGTGTTTGTTTGTGTGTGTTTGCTTTTTGTTTTTCGTTCACGGTCTACATTCTCCTCTTGTGCCTATTAAGCAATCAAGCTTCACATCCATTTCTGTAGGTTTATATATATGAGAAAGAACTGCATAAGACATACATCTTCCTTAATTTTGGGGATGATACATTTCTGATATGAGATTAATCCCTGAAACTGAATTCCCATAGGAAGTCCCCTTTGGAACTTTCTTGGGCTCGCAGATCATCATGAGCAAGGTTCTTGCTAGGGAGAGATTGTGTTCTTCAGGAAAAGCTCAACAGATTTTACAAGCTATGACGCAAGCTACGAAGAATTTTAGCAGTGGTACAACGCAGACAGATTTATGGAAGCTGGAGGAATCAAGGATTAAACCCTCTTCTGGCTGGTGTAAAACAGCCTGATCTTTCTAGCCAGCTGGAAAGGGAGATTGTGGTAACGTCCAACCAAAGAAAATTAATCTATTTTCATAGTGCAGTGCAGTCTAGCGATGACGACAGGCAGCAGTTGTGGAGACAAACAAATGGAGTTTATTGCTCATATGCACAGAGGTCAACAAAAAAACAAGGTTCATGAGGACAGAGGCCCACATGTGTAAATTTTGTTATATTGGCGGTGGTGGGAACCAGAAAATGGAATGTAAGTAATGTCTTCACTAACTGGGGTGTATTTGGGGAGGGACAGAATCTCTGCTGTGTGGGGGACACACATCGTGCTCCTTCTAGAGTAGTTCCTCCATCTTTGATCCACACCCTGCTCTCAGCTCGCATTCGTGGCTCCTAGTGGCCACATCCTGAGAAACAGCTTTGACTGGCTGTCTAAACCAGGTGAGCGTAGCTGATGAGTTAAGGACTTGCCAGTGAGTTAGGGACTTGTCCATCCCCTGGATGTGAAGACAGGATCTGGCAGATTGAGCAGGTGAGACCAATAGTGGGCCCAATGGTCAAGAAGGAGGGGGAAATGAGGGGCAGGTGGGGTTTGTCCACCTGGAAATGTAGCCCATCTAGGAGAAGAAATATTCTGATCCTAAACCTTGCGGTTATTCTCATTCTCGGCAAAGGCTTTGGGAGTAAACCCTGAGGAACAATCCATACTCGTTGCCGTTGTGGGGCATCTTCAGGAGGAGAAAAGGCCAGAGTGGAGTCCCTAAGGCTGTTGGATGATGCCTTGCCTAGCTCCTTCCAGAAACTCCTGCAGCCAAGCTGGTGCCAAATGTATTGCTTTCCTTTCCTTTGGACCACATCAGCAAGGCCGAGAGGGGCATCTGGGCAGCCCCAGGACTGCCGCACACACTGCCCAGGCTTGCGTCCCAAAGAAGTCACTTCAGTGTTGCTAATGCAGCAAAAACAATGTGGGAGGTAGCAGTTATGAGCTCAACCCAATTGGCATAAAGTACAGTGGTGCCTCGCAAGACGGAAAACTCACTAGACGAAAGAGTTTTCCGTTTTGGAGGTGCTTCGCAAAACGAATCTCCTATGGGCTTGCTTCGCAAGACAAAAATGTCTTGCGAGTTCCTGCGGGTTTTTTTTCCTCCCCCCCCCCTTTTTCTAAGCCACTAAGCTGATCCGATAAGCCGCTAAGCCGCTAAAAGCCGCTAATAGCGCTAATCCGCTAATCTGTCAATGGGCTTGCTTCGCAAGACGAAAAAACCGCAAGACGAAGAGAATCACAGAACGGATTCTTTTCGTCTTGCGAGGCACCACTGTATGAGCTTTACAGGTTGCCTTTATTATTATTCACTTTTTCCAATCAATACAAACACCAAACTAAAAAGATACGCACAACAAAAAACCATAATAACAATAATAACACAAATTGACAACACAAATTTAAATACAGTAATATCCCTGTGCCTACTCCTTGTTTATCACCACTCTACCCCCCTCTATTTCCCACTGTTATCCGCCTTGTCACTTAGATATTTGTTCCAAATTTCTTCGTATTTATCCATTCTTATTTTGCGTCGACAAGCAATTCTTTTGTATGTAGATAATTTGTCCATATTATCAATCCATATGCTCAGTGGAATCTTTTTGCAACTCTTCCAATTCATCAAAACAAGTTTTTTTGCTTCGAATATAGCACAATACAACCACATTTTTTGGCCCTTTGAGATCTTACAAGTTTCTGGAATATAATTTAGAATTAAATTCAGTTCCCCTAAATAACAACTTCTTTTTATTACTTTTGCTATAAATATCCTCACCTCGCTCTAGAATAGTCTGATCGCCGGGCAATTAATCAACATATGTATTAAGTTCGCATTTTTACTCCCATGTCTCCAACAATTACAGTGGTGCCCCGCAAGACGAATGCCTCGCAAGACGGAAAACTCGCTAGACAAAAGAGTTTTCCGTTTTGGAGGTGCTTTGCAAAACGAATCTCCTATGGGCTTGCTTGGCAAGACGACAATGTCTTGCGAGTTCCTGCTGGTTTTTTATCCTCCCCCCCCCCTTTCTAAGCCGCTAAGCCGCTTATCAGCTGATCCGATCAGCAGATAAGCCGCTAAAAGCCGCTAATAGCGCTAATCCGTTAATCCGTCAATGGGCTTGCTTTGCAAGATGAAAAAACCGCTAGACGAAGAGAATCACAGAACGGATTCTTTTTGTCTTGCGAGGCACCACTGTATCTGCACTTGTTACTCCCACGTCTCCAGTGGGTATTTCACTGGTCAGATCCCCAGGGACATGCTCTACCAGGAGCTAGATTCAGGTCTGTGTTACAATGATGTCTGCAAACATGACATGGAGGCTGGCAATTAGCAACCCTTGTCTGTGGGAATCCCTTGCGGATGGCTGCCATGACTGGAAGTGGTGTACCCACAGCAGTGACCAGAAGAGGAATGACTGCAGGGAGGATCTCAGAGAGAAGAAACGCCATGGTACAGATGCATCAGCACAACTAGATGCCTTCCTCTGCCCCAGCTGCAACAAAACATGTCTCTCCTGTATTGGTTTCTACAGCCACAGCAGGAGATTATGTAGAGGGCAAAGGAAGAAAGATAAGATGGATCAGGTGGAAGGGTGGAGCAGGTGAATACCTTCTTCTGGAGGAAGTCACAGTGCACCTGATAATGTTAAAAGCTTTGGGGGCAATTTATGGATCTAGCTCTGCCACTGAATGATAGGGAACCACCCAGTTTTCTGGGGTTACCTGCAGCGTCTTGCTCTGAACATCAGCTGTAAAAAGCACAGTAACTTGGAGCAGGTATTTTCAGTAGTGGGAAAGAAACTCCCTTTCATTTCCAGGTGAGGTGGTAAAAGACCTTCCTGTTTTAGAACCACCTTTGCACAGTAATTCCAGGTCTCTGTGTTATCTGTCTATCTTGTTCATCAGTGGTCTTTTCTGTTTTAAACTGTAGTATGTTAATCATTTCTTCTTCTTCTTCTTCTTCTTCTTCTTCTTCTTCTTCTTCTTCTTCTTCTTCTTCTTCTTATTTTGCGGCCTGTCTAGGGTGCCGTTGCAGCCAGATACCATGGTTACAGAAATCCTAGACGGACTCTGCTTTTGCAATATGGTAGATTGCATAATCTTTTCCTGACACAATCATTTCTCCTGATGTGCTCGGACTTCTTCTCTTCATTAACGTCCCTTTCACAAAAACAGCTTCTTCTGAAAAACAATAACAATACTATAAATGCTTCGCCAGCCAGTTTACAAACTGTGACTGTCACTCATTCAAACTGCTCTCTGTGTATTTGGCTGAAGTTTTCTGGAGATTTATTCTACTTCCCCCGAAATAACCTTTACTTTCTCTTGCTACTCCTCTAGAGAAAAAGATTAGTGACAGACGGACACCATGTAGTGTAACAGAGGCATCTGCCACCATGATCAGAAACAGGAAATAGAGAGTGATCTCTGACCTGTGTTGTAAATAAAAATATGCCCGTTGGGCTGACAAAGGGGGGAGGAGTTGAATTGCAAGGACATTTTCCCACTTTTGAACCTTAAGACTGTGCTCCAGGATTCAAAAGATACATACGTAAAAGATCACAATTGTGTCAAGATATGCAACTGATATTTAATTAGTTTGTTTTGTATTATGTGTTATTATGTAGGAATGTTGAAATGTGTCTGACAGTGTGATTTCCACAAAGGGGGGGAGGCTATTTTTGTGTGTAACTGTTTTTATGTTTAATGTCTTATTCATTACACACCAATGGAGAATTCTCATGCATTTTATACTTTCTAATAGCTCACACTATTGTGTAGTCCAATGTTTAGATAACCACATTTCATTGTCCCACCTGGCACTATGCCAACTTCCCTACCCATTTTAAAATGTGTTAAACCTCGTTTTGCCAATGACAAACTTCTGGATCCATAAAACACCAGGTACATGAAGGTGGATATGCTTTGGTTTAGCAGGAATGATCCCTTATAGATTTAAATTGACTTATTTGGACAACTGCCCTTGTTAAGAATGGTTTTCTTTTAACAGATTGGTTTGAAGAGTTGAGAACCATGGGGCAAGAAGATAAATTCAAATTGGACTCAGTTTGAATTGGGCAAGTGTATCCAGGCTGCAATTAGCTTTTTGGTCCTTTAAGTGCAAGTGAGCAACTTCCATGAGTGCAAGACCACAGCCTATGATAAAATCCCATAGCTAAAGGCCAAGGCGAAGACCTCTCCCTCACGAGATGTCCAAACCTGTGCCAGCTATGGTGAATGCTAGGCAACATGGTTAAATGAAAGCCCTGAGGGGATTCAACAGACAGGATGTGTTGCTGTAGCACTATGTCAGTGTGAGACCACAGAAGAGCTAGCTTGACACCTGAGAAACACACAAAAATGGCGGGGGGGAAGCAAACTGCACTTTTCAGTCATTAGTTGACCTTCCTGCTAGGTGTAAAGCATAGAACACTATTGAGTAAATGGTCTCTCCCAAAGTGTTAGAATGCCACAAGTAATTTAGTAGCAAAACGCAACATGTGTTATTTTTATATGATATATTTATACAAAGACATCCATTTACAACATACGATGTTATTATTTGTGGGGCAAAAATTTTTAAGAAAAATTCTAGCCCCAAAGGGGGGAATAATGTGATAGGAATTTTATGGTCTTAAATATATAGTAATGTTCATAACTGCACATACATAGATCAGCACAGGAAAGCCAACCTGGAACCATTTTGATTCCTAAACTGACCAAATCCTTTCTCTGCAAGGTTAAAAATGGAAAAGCCTCCCCATTGTCTCTTCCTTCACAAATCCTGTCTTAATCTGTGTTTGAATAAGGTGTGAGCCTGTAACCTGGCCCAGGAAATAAGTATTTTAGCACTACAAAAGAATGGCCAGGCTCCCCAGAAATCCAATCAAGTAACTTGCCAGACAGGAGATAAACTGGGACAGGAGAAAAAACAACATTTGAATTTCTGTGATGTAGGTGGGATGTATCTGAGGGGTGGTCTTAGGTTACACCCCTTCTGTGATGTATGCATAATGTTTCTGGGGGTGGTCTTGATCTAGAGGATGGGAATTTCAAAAGTCTTTATAAGGCCTTGCAGGCCATTGTTCTGGGTCCTCTTCCTCTCCTGCTGGTGAGGGGAGCACCCTGTTGCAACAGATCAATAAAGATCAAGCTTACTAGCTGCTTTGCTTCTCAATATTCTCTGGTTGGCCTCTGTTATTTTCTCCTACCAATAGGGAACCTATGTAAGGACTCTATATGGGCTCTTGGATACCCCATAAGGGAAAAGGGCATATTTTTATTTACAACACCTGCAAGTCCTTCGGAATATAACACTAGGATCATTCCACAACAGGCTTCACCACACTAAAGCAGAGATAAAAGTGTTCAGCTTGTTGATGATAAATTATGAAATCGGTCTGATGAGCTGTACGTTCATAATGGATTTCCCCTTTCCCTGGAAGCTCTGTATCCTTCAGTCACACCCCAAACCTATGAAACGCTTTCAATGAAGCTGAATTGGCATGACAGCATATTTTAATCTTAATTGAAGAGTTAGATTTCCTTGCCATCTGCTCTTCTATCATTTATGATGGCACAAGGAACATATTTCGCAACCACGCCAGTAAAATAAAGCCTAAGTGACTGAAGTGACTGATTTTGTGCGTCTTCGTAAAGAGCGTCATCCAGATGCCAATAAAGCACATTTACTCATTCCTTCAGGCAGAAATGGAAACTTTCTGAAGCTTCGGATGTCACCAGGGCTGTTAATTTATTGCGGCAGAAAAGGTTGTTCATAGGGAAACTTCCACTGAATGTAAAACTATGCTAAAAACTAAAGCTTTAAAGTTAAAAATATTGGAGGGCAGAGCCAGCCGTCCTTCTTTTCGATCGACTTCGGGAAACAGATGCTTCCTATGTCTCCTTGTCTGGTTTCTAAGAGCCAAAGCAGCACAAGGCAGTGGCGTAGCGTGGGTTGTCAGCACCCGGGGCAAGGCAAGTAATTTGCACCCCCTAACCCATGGATTTGCGCCCCCTAACCCTAACCCCCAGATGTTGCGCCCGGTGCGGCCGGGCCCCCCCCTGCACCCCCCACGCTACGCCACTGGCACAAGGGAACTTGGTGGCTTTGGAAGAAGACGCACAGTCAGGCGTTCTCGTTTGAGCAATCATGGGGGGGTCAGGAGAAGGAGGGTCTTCCAGGACAGGGTTAGAGGCTGAGAGTCGCAGGGTGAACGCAGACTCAGATAGAGAGGAGTCAGAGGTTGCCCTTGCTCCCCACCAGCAGGACCAGGGCCAGATTTAGGTTTGAAGAGGCCCTAAGCTACTGAAGGTAATGGGGCCCTTTATATGTTCAGCTGTCCTTTGTCAACAACAAATTGTCACTGTTTTTTGTGTTGAATATATGCTATATGGTAATTTCATAGAATCATAGAGTTGGAAGAGACCACAAGGGCCATCGAGTCCAAACCCCTGCCAAGCAGGAAACACCATCAGAGCACTCCTGACATATGGTTGTCAAGCCTCTGCTTAAAGACCTCCAAAGTAGGAGACTCCACCACACTCCTTGGCAGCAAATTCCACTGTCGAACAGCTCTTACTGTCAGGAAGTTCTTCCTAATGTTTAGGTGGAATCTTCTTTCTTGTAGTTTGCATCCATTGCTCCGTGTCCGCTTCTCTGGAGCAGCAGAAAACAACCTTTCTCCCTCCTCTATGTGACATCCTTTTATATATTTGAACATGGCTATCATATCACCCCTTGACCTCCTCTTCTCCAGGCTAAACATGCCCAGCTCCCTTAGCCGTTCCTCATAAGGCATCGTTTCCAGGCCTTTGACCATTTTGGTTGCCCTCCTCTGGACACGTTCCAGTTTGTCAGTGTCCTTCTTGAATTGTGGTGCCCAGAACTGGACACAGTACTCCAGGTGAGGTCTGACCAGAGCAGAATACAGTGGCACCTAATAGCTATCAGCTTCTGCCTTCTGGAAGGAGGTACAGGGTTATAAAGACTCGGACTAGCAGCCTGAGAAACAGTTTCTACCCAAATGCAATTTTGGTTTTAAATGCATTGTAAGGAGTCTGTATGGGAGAATATTGTATTTAAAAATGGGGTGTCAGAATTTTTAGGGGGCTAACCAGGTTGGGATAGCTGGGATAGCAAGCTTGTTGGGTTTTGAATGTCTTATGTAGATTTTTCAATTTCGTTGTTCTGTATGGGACAATGACAATAAAGATTATCATATTATAAAGCCATTTGCACATGCAGAATGTAGGCACCCTGTATATAGAAATGAGCAAACCAGTGATATTTTAGGGAGCAGGCTAGCAGGCAGGGGCCATGACTTACATCATAGGAGCCTGCACAACACAAAACACTGTTGCTGTATGTAGGTTTTATTTTATTTGTTTTTTATCTTATATTTTGGAAACGTACATCCAGGGTTTTTTCCCTTTAATTTGTGTTGTTGTTTTTCTCCTTGACACCCTGCAACATACTGATGTCTGGGTCTTTTGTTTTCAGTAATATTCCTCCTCTTTTATGCTGTAGTAATATTGCTATTAAGGGACGCGGGTGGAGCTGTGGTCTAAACCACAGAGCCTATGGCTTGCCGATCAGAAGGTTGGCAGTTCGAATCCCAGGGTGAGCTCCCGTTGCTCGGTCCCTGCTCCTGCCAACCTAGCAGTTCAAAAGCACGTCAAAGTGCAAGTAGATAAATAGGTACCGTTCCGGCGGGAAGGTAAATGGTGTTTCCATGCGCTGCTCTGGTTCGCCAGAAGCAGCTTAGTCATGCTGGCCACATGACCCGGAAGCTGTCTGAGGACAAACGCCAGCCTATAGAGTGAGATGAGTGCGCAACCCCTGAGTCGTCTGCAACTGGACCTAACGGTCAGGGGTACCTTTACCTTTAATATTGCTATGAGTTGGGGGTGTAGGTTGCTTCCTAATTCCTGGATCCAGTGCCGATTTAACTGCCGGAATAGCCAGGCCAGCTCCCTGGAGAGGAAATGGCCCTCTAAATATGGGCCATTAAGATAACAAAGGAAGTGGTTCTGTGTCAGATGCTAAATGGGTGTTCCCTGCTCCCTCAGCTCGATGGTAGTTAGAAAGACAATGACCAGAGCTGAGAGTTACGTAAACTAGAAGCTGGCAGGCTGCAGGCTGGGCAGCTGGGAGACAGAGCTATGCTTGGTTTCTGTTGGAATCCAATGCTGTCACTATGGGAGAAGCAAGACCCCTTTAGGGTGTTAAGGCTGTGAACCTTTCTATTGTAGGCTCAGTGTAACTAAACCATATATCACAAAGACACCACAGTCTCTGCCGTGCCTCATTCCCGAAATGAAACATGAGCCCCGGGTAAGCGCATGGAACATTTGGAGTTTCGCATCGCTCAGAGATTGGGGTGCCATACAGCAATATGTTTAAAATTGGCTTATGTTTAAAATCCTGCTTCGGGCTGTCACTGTCAATGCACTTCATCACACACACACACACACACACACACACTATTCAGTTCTGAAGCTTTCAGCATTTTAGGTTGAAAGCTCAAATCCAAGACTGCTATGGTATCTGAAGAAGTGTGCATGCACACGAAAGCTCATACCAAGAACTAACTTAGTTGGTCTTTAAGGTGCTACTGGAAGGAATTTTTTTATTTTGCTATACAGCAGTCAGTGAAAATACACTTACGGAGCAAGAGGATAGAAGCAACCTGGGCAGTTAGCAAGTGGTATATTAATTGTTTGGAATTTGATGATTTTTTATGTTGTGTTATCTAAGCTGCCTTGAATTCACTTGGTTAAGCAAAGTGGGGTGAATTTTTTTAAATTAATGAATACATTCTATTCCCCCCCCCCCACACACACATAAGAGCCTCACGTTTATTTTAAATTACCCTACTGAATATTTGCAGCCCTTGTTTAATTTGTACATGATTTTACAAGTTTCCCAACCACTCCTTTATTCAAGTAATCGATAAATGGATAAAAGCTGTTATATAGTAAATATGTTTTGAAATCAGTATTGTCCTGCTATGCCCTTTAAGGGAGAGCAAGGGGGTTCTGTGTTTACATATGAATTCTGTAAAAGGCAGGCATGCAATGAGAACTGCCAAGTGATGTGTTAATCTGTTTCAAAGATGTCAGCTGCTGAACAGAATGGAATATAATGGGCAATTTTCCTACTCTGAAAACTAAGAAGTA
Organism: Podarcis liolepis; assembly: GCF_965112155.1. Lineage (NCBI taxonomy): Eukaryota > Metazoa > Chordata > Lepidosauria > Squamata > Lacertidae > Podarcis > Podarcis liolepis. Next base: position 9,341,427 of record NC_139556.1, read on the forward strand.
GGGCAGCTTAGCTTTACCCTATATGCATGGGGGGGGGGTGAAAGTTCTGGATACTCTGTTGTTTTGCTGGCTTGCTTAATATTCTGCCTTTACATAATTGCTCAAGGCAGCTCACAATATTGATGAAAACAATTTATAAACAAATAAATTAAACTAAATAGACTCAAAAACCGCAAATATGAAAACCAAAACATTAGAAACCACAGTACATTCTTCCTTCCCTCTAACTATAGAGGGTTTCCAAGTGGGGTAGTCCTTCAGAGAACCCAAAATCACAAAGAGGGAAAGACTTCTCCAGAAGTGGGGCAGCCACCAAGAAAGCCCTGCTCCTAATTGACAACTTAGCTTCCCCCAAAGGAGGCATACAGGGTAGAGAGAGGTCTCAGTGCATTTAAAAGGTGGGTAGGCTCATATCAATAGCTGCACTTTCTAAGATCATTTGGTCAAACTTGTGGAAGGATTTAAAGATAAGAACCAGCACCTTAAGCGAGACCAAGAAATGGAATGGCAGCTAGTTGGCATAAGAACCAATTCCTAGAGGCCAAGGTCCCTTCAGCCTCCTCCAATAAATTATCCCCCCCCCCCAGTTGATGGGCATTGGCCATTCAAATGGTGTGTGCCGCGTCATGTGATTAATTTTGCAGGGTGGGGCTTTCCTGCCCCCCATATTTTATTCAAGTTAGCCCCCCAGATATGTTCCCACAAGGCAATGCCCATCAACTACTGAAGCAATCCTTGTATAATAGGCCAAGGAGAAGGTTCTTGGAAATTCTTGTTTAATTTACCAACCTGTTCAGCTCAGGAAATTCATCACTGTTTCCTAGAAGATTACTAAAGGCAGGGTTCCCATACGTGTGGAATTTCCTGGACTACTGTATCCGAAAGAAGTGTCCAGGCCGAAATCAACTAGATATCCAGGAAAATCCATATGGCAACTGATGCTGGCAGTGTCATTTTTGCTGATTTTCCTAAAAAGTAGCTAAAAAATGCCTAAAGCTCAACAACTTTGCCCCCCAAATAAAACATCAACAAGTTTGCAACTCCCCACCCCCAGAAAAAGGCTCAAAATTTTTGCAAAAAAAAAAAAAGGCTTTTCTGTCCAGATTTCCACTTTTTGAAATATGGCAACCCGACTAAAGGGTTCTGATAATTAACTTCATGGCAAAAGAGTAACAACTCACATTATGTGTACACTGCATTTTACTTCTAGGTTAGGTGTAGAAAAGTCTGCATTCATGCCAACTCAGTGTGCATCACGCGAAGAAACAGCTGAAACAGAGGCCAAAATCCCTTCATTGTGGGGACCTTTACGTGACCAGTGTTTTCTGTCTTAAGCAAAGAGCAGAGAAGTCCCAGATGGTGGTGGCTTTTATGCGTCATCTCGCAGGGCGATAGTTCATCCTCTTCCTTGCTTAGCTCAAATGAAACAGCTATGGCGATAATGTCCTGTGGAACTAAAACTATACTTTTTCAATTAAGGAAAAATAGCGTAGAGAGGAAGAATCAGAGGAAGGGAATGCTGAGCTCTGCCTCTCTCTCAAATTCCGCGTTTGTGAACACACGTCTGCTGGGAGAACAGTTTGTGTGAAGAAGGAGCCATTTCTGTGATAAAAGAGTACATGTCTTTTCCAGCAGCTGGAAATCAGGGAGCCAGATGCGAAGGCCGTGTAACTTGGCAACATGAACATTCGCGTACACATTCATAATTTTTAAATAAATAAAAAATATCCATTTTCAGGTTGCAGTCTTTGTATTTAATTCCCCCCCCCCCATTACTGCTTGCTCTTTGGCAATTCATACACAATAAGGGATCAGGGGCGCGGGTGGTGCTGTAGGGACGCGGGTGGCGCTATGGGTTAAACCACATCTGTTGAGACCCAGTGTGACTTTTTATTTTATTTTATTGTGCGTGTGTGTGAAGATTTCCTACAAAATTTAAGGAAGAGTAACTTGTAGCACAGGGACGCGGGTGGCACTGTGGATTAAACCACAGAGCCTAGGACTTGCCAATCAGAAGGTTGGCGGTTCGAATCCCCGCGATGGGATGAGCTCCCGTTGCTCGGTTCCAGCTCCTGCCAACCTAGCAGTTCGAAAGCACATCGAAGTGCAAGTAGATAAATAGATATCGCTCTGGCGGGAAGGTAAACAGTGTTTCCGTGCGCTGCTCTGGTTTGCCATAAGCGGCTTAGTCATGCTGGCCACATGACCCAGAAGCTGTACGCCGGCTTCCTTGGCCAGTAAAGCGAGATGAGCACCGCAAGTCGGCCACGATTGGACCTAATGGTCAGGGGTCCCTTTACCTTTACCTTATCAATATTTATCCAAAATTTTAATCCTTCTAAATTATCCATACTTTTCATTACTTTACAAGTGTGGTTAAAATCCTGCTAATGTTTTAACCTGCTTACAGTGGTCTCATAAATAAATTGTAAACGTTCCCCGTTCCTTATTCAAGTTCTTGACTTCTTGATTTCTGAGCCTCCCAGTTAATTTTGCCATTTCAGCATAGTCCATCAACTTGGTTTGCCACTCTTCTCTGGTTGGGGTAGTTTCTTCCTTCCATCTCTGGGCTAGTAGTCTCGGTCCCTGCTCCTGCCTATCTAGGAGTTCGAAAGCACGTCAAAGTGCAAGTAGATAAATAGGTACCGCTCCGGCGGGAAGGTAAAGGGCGTTTCCGTGCGCTGCTCTGGTTTGCCATAAGCAGCTTAGTCATGCTGGCCACATGACCCGGAAGCTGTACGCCGGCTCCCTCGGCCAGTAAAGCGAAATGAGCGCCGCAACCCTAGAGTCGTACACGACTGGACCTAATGGTCAGGGGTCCCTTTATCTTTAAGCAGGGATTAGCAACAGCATACTCAACACCATTCAGTGGCCCCAAGGCATTTTGCCGCCTGGACGATTTGTTAACTTCCTATGTCTTTAATATCCTCCTTTTCCTTGAATGCAGTGCCAATCGCGGCGGAGGAAGGGGGTGCAGTGGGGGTGGTCTGCCCCAGGTGTCACCACCGAGCGGGGTGACAACATGTCGGGCGGCACTCACTGCGGGGCTTGCAGCGCACCCGAACCACATGTCTCTCCTGGGAGTGACGCAGTGGCTTGGGTGCCTGCAGGCTCCGTGCTGCCCCAAACGGTCCACCCGCCACCTTCCCCCCAGCTGTAGGGCAGTTGAGTGGGAGGAGGCAGGCAGACTCCTTGGAGGCTCCACAGAGTGTCATGCCTCGGCTGTCCCCGCCCCATGGATGGCTGGCCCCGCCCTTGGGAGCAGGGCAGACGCGCCATCCTAGGCGCCCGATCAGCTTGCTCCACCGCTGGTACCCATATCAAAAGAATTGTGCAGTACTTTCTCACTTAGCCTTGGTTGCTATCTTGATTTATTATTATTATTATTATTATTGCACAGTCACACAAGCTGGGACAGGTATACTCTTAACATATCTTTAAGTTAAATGGGAAAGAAGAAAAATGCTTAAAGGTATCTAAAGAAGTACAAGGGCATGGAACCCTTTCACATGTTTTCTCGTTTTAACAGTTAAGCCAGACCCTAGAAATTAGGTTGGAAGGAAGTGATTTTGCTTCTTCTGCTCTGGATAAAGTGGGGAAATCTATCAAGCTTCCAGGACGTGCAAAATCACATCAGGACAGAAAAAAGGTTAGTCTCTCTTTTGTCAAGTTGCTAACGATCGATAACAGTAAATCTGCCTTCTTGGCTCCATAGGTCTTGGGCATCTTAATATGCAAAATGCCGGCTGCAAAGAATGTACTGTATTATAATTACCGGTTGTGTGTTGCACCCCAAAATCAGATGATTTTGTAACGTATCTCAGCATCAATACATTAATACAGTATTTTTGCCACCTAGTGGTAACTACCAGTAGCTTAGATAAATATTTTTAGCATCTCTACCTTTATGGGAAACATAGGATACGTGGCAAGATCCTGCCAAAGTTCAGTACTTTTTTCAGACAAGCTTCAGGACCGCCAAACGATCCATCACTCAGAATCAAACGAAACCACTTCTTAGCTGACTGGGGTGTAATGATAACCAGTTCCACACTTCCCGATATAAAAGGACTAGTAGGGAGTGACGGGGCTGCCTGGGGAATTTGTAGAAAGCAAGAGACATTTGAGGGTTTTGTTTTTTGTTTCCAACAGGTAGTATAATTTTCAAGTTTGGAATGGTCATGTCAAAAATCAGGTGGTGCTGTGCCAAACTCATTTGCCAACTTTAATCAAAATGGCACCTGGCGTCCACATGGCAACAAAACCCTCTGCTGCCCCCACTTTGGGTACCCGTCTGCTGAGTTTGGCCAAAGCGACATTTTGGTCTACCATCTTGGTTCAAAACGGGGCCAGTGTCCAAATGCTGGCAAAGATTGCCACCCCCACTTTGGGGACCCTCATGTCAAGCCTGGTGACAATATATTGAGGGGCGGTTGAACCTATGACCGAAAACGGGCAAAGTCACACCAAAGTGACGTTTGGGGCTGCCATCTTGACACAAAATGGCACCATGCATAGAAACGGTGATGACCCCTGAGCTGAGTTGGCTGGCAATATCCTGAGAGGCAGCCAAGCCTGTAGAAAATAAGACAGGCAGGCAGACAAGCTGCTTTCCAAATATTTAGCAGATTGTCTGAAATAATCTGGAGGGATGAGGGTTAAGAGGTAGTTAGGAAAGGGAGGGACAAAGCCATAATGCGAAAATGTGGAAGCCATCATTTAATCAAAAGATAGGAATGTAATTACAAGATCTAAGGGGAAGAAGAAGAAAAATGAACATTTATGGGCATCAACAGGGCATATTCAAAACCCAGCAGTATTGCAGGCTGCTCCTTTTGCAGAAAATAGTGTAAAATAAAGAGTGATCCTTTCACCAGGTTTTTATTTCACCATAATTTGCTTCAGTGGCTGACTGAGGTGAAGGAAGGACAGCAGGGAAGAGTGTATGAAATATGGAAACATTTCCAGTAGGATTGTGTTCCATATTTAATCTGTTTATTCTTAGTCAAACTAGTTTTTTTAATATGCACATGAAATGTTTATGCCACTGTTATATTGGTCTGCAATGAGAAATATATATTTAAAAAGCTGGCTGTTCTGTGGCTAGTTGATGCTCTTTCAAAACCAAAACTTTATGTCCCAAGATGTAAGAAAACCGATTCGCATAGTTGGAAAAATGAAACGAAAGTGTTCTTTTCCAATACATCATTTCCAGCTTCCCAGTCAGTAAAAACTTTCATTTTCCATTTGCTGTTAGATTTCAGCTTCCATTTTCCTTAACCACTGACAATGGCTGCAAAGGCTGGGGAGTCCAAGCTGAAGGCCAAACATATCCCTATCCTTGCTGTAAAATACTGAATTTAAAAGAACTGCATTTAATGATGTTGTTGTTCTTCTGAGAAAGCATTACAACATTCAGAGCAAAATAAACCTAGGCGTGAAGTATCCCTCAATCCTCATAAAAGATGAAGAATCACCCAGAAATAAATATGTATATATACATATATATGGTGCACATGGTATTTGTTTGGAATTTTTATTTCTTGAAAATAATAATTCATACAAATGGACACAGTCACAAACATGATTTTAACCCAAAATATTGCTAGCCTACCACATTACCAGGAAGGAATCCATGTAGGCAATGAAATGCAGCTACTTTTCAGTAGTCTAGTGCCTCTCTCAATCTCTCTCTCTCTCTCTGCATCCCACCAATAATATATATTAACCGGTGACAAAAAGCATAATGCTCGTTTATAAAAAAAACTTTTATTTTGCACCTCAAAATCTCTTTGAAATGTCTTCATTCTGAAATAAGGGGAATTTGTGCCGAAATTAAGAGAAACTGTTTTTACTTTATTAAATTATTCTAAAAAAATAAGACAAGAAGGTAGAAAAAACAATGCACTGCGTGGCATAGAAAGAAAAATGGGAAAAATCGTTGTCCTGAGAAGTTCACCAACTGCTTCGCTTTTAGGCATTTTTAAACATATAAAAAACAAAGGATCCCAAATCTCAAAAATGGTTTGTCGAATGCCTCCCTTATATATATTTTTTTTCTTGTTGACAACTAAGCAAACAAACCCTTGTTAATGTTCTAAAAACTGTACACAGACAAGTACATTCATGATATAATTAAACTACTAACTTCTCTGGCTTAACAAAGAACCCATAGGACACAGAAACAGTGAGTCAGGTCACTGAACAAGGGACAAACTACATTTTTATATGGAGGAATAAAGTTTTCAAATCTTTCATCTCCCACCATTTCTCGTTATACTGCATTTTGGACCACTTTCTAAAACATAATATGGCCTCCTCTGTATGTTCATGATTTTGCATCTATTCAAAGTCCAATCGGTTTTCCACACGCTTTCCAAAGTTGCCCGGGCTGGGAATGATGTTTTCTTAGGCTACAACTGGTCGTTAGGGTGGTCTCTATCAGCTTCCGGTTTGACTGTCTGGCCCGGAGAAGGAGCGTGGGGAGGGTGGGCGACAGGAGGAAGCCCATGCGATAAGGACATGGCGTTGGGGACTATTCCTTCTACTGCGGTAGGTAGGCCAGGTGGAGCCACGCTGACGACCCCAGGAGGATACCTGCTGAGAGAAAGGAGAACACGCGTCAGAGATCTGTTGAGACCCAGTGTGACTTTTTATTTTATTTTATTGTGCGTGTGTGTGAAGAAGATTTCCTACAAAATTTAAGGAAGAGTAACTTGTAGCACAGGTACGCGGGTGGCGCTGTGGATTAAACCACAGAGCCTAGAGCTTGCTGATCAGAAGGTCAGCGGTTCGAATCCCCGTGACGGGGTGAGCTCCCGTTGTTCTGTCCAAACTCCTGCCAACCTAGCAGTTTGAAAGCACGTCAAAGTGCAAGTAGATAAATAGGTACCACTCCGGCGGGAAGGTAAACGGCGTTTACGTGCACTGCTTTGGTTCGCCAGAATTGGCTTAGTCGTGCTGGCCACATGACCCGGAAAAACTGTCTGCGGACAAACGCCAGCTCCCTCGGCCAATAAAGCAAGATGAGTGCCGCAACCCCAGAGCCGGTCACGACTGGACCTAATGGTCAGGGGTCCCTTTACCTTTAACTTGTAGCACATGACAACTGTTGTCTGAGGCATATCTATCGACCTGGAAGTCAGATTCACTGAATGCATGAACATGAACAAAAGATCTCCAACTGGCAACTTTTAAGCTTTTAATCAGAAATGAAATCTTGCAAAGGAGTGCTACCGTGTAAATAGGTAGCTAGAAGTAAAAAGGTAAAGGTACCCCTGCCCGTTAGGGCCAGTTGTGACCGACTCTAGGGTTGCGCGCTCATCTCGCTCAAGAGGCCGGGAGCCGGCGCCGTCCGAAGACACTTCCGGGTCAAGTAGCCAGCGTGACGAAGCTGCAGCTGGCGAGCCAGCACCAGCGCTGCACACGGAAACGCCGTTTACCTTCCCACTATAAAACGGTACCTATTTATCTACTTGCACTTAGGGGTGCTTTCGAACTGCTAGGTGGGAAGGAGCTGGGACCGAGCGACGGGAGCTCACCCCGCCGCGGGGATTCGAACCGCCGACCTTTTGATCAGCAAGTCCTAGGTTCTGTGGTTTAACCCACAGTGCCACCCGCGTCCCTAACAGCCAGAAGTAGAAATCCCATTAAAAAGGGGAAAAGTAGCTTAATGCCGCATTTAATTGCTCACTTACGAAAGGAGGGCTGTTAACTATTCTGACACTCTTGCAGATGACGTTGCTACCTCTCAGGGGCGGGGGAAGGTTATGGAGTTGCCCCCCCCCCCCCAATTTAGCAGCAACTACATGGGAGATCAAGGGACGCGGGTGGCGCTGTGGGTAAAACCTCAGCGCCTAGGACTTGCCGATCGTCAGGTCGGCGGTTCGAATCCCCGCGGCGGGGTGCGCTCCCGTTGCTCAGTCCCAGCGCCTGCCAACCTAGCAGTTCGAAAGCACCCCAGGGTGCAAGTAGATAAATAGGGACCGCTTACGAGCGGGAAGGTAAACGGCGTTTCCGTGTGCTGTGCTGGCTTGCCAGATGCAGCTTGTCATGCTGGCCACGTGACCCGGAAGTGTCTTCGGACAACGCTGGCCCCCGGCCTCTTAAGCGAGATGGGCGCGCAACCCCAGAGCCGGACACGACTGGCCCGTACGGGCAGGGGTACCTTTACCTTTACATGGGAGATCAGTCACTAGAGCACGAGTAGGCAAACTAAGGCCTGTGGGCTGGATGCGGCCCAAGTGGCGCCTTCCCTGTGGAACACCCTCCCACCAGATGTCAAAGAGAACAACAACTACCAGGCTTTCAGAAGACATCTGAAGGCAGCCCTGTTTCGGGAAGCTTTTAATGTTTGATGTATTATAGTATTTTAATATTCTTTTGGAAGCCGCCCAGAGTGGCTGGGGAAGCCCAGCCAGATGGGCGGGGTATAAATAATAAATTATTATTATTATTATTATTATTATTATTATTATTATTATTATTATTATTATTATTCGCCTTCTCAATCCGACCCGCAGACGGTCCGGGAATCAGCGTGTTTTTTACATGAGTAGAATGTGTCCTTTTATTTAAAATGCATCTTTGGGTTATTCGTAGGGCATAGGAATTCGTTCATTATTTTTTTCCAAAATATAGTCTGGCCCCCCACAAGGTCTGAGGGACAGTTGACCGGCCCCCTGCTGAAAAAGTTTGCTGACCCCTGCACTAAAGCTTTCCCCCCCCCAAAAAAAAATCTGGTTATTGTGGAGTACCAGCTGCCCCACCCCACCCCCACATGTCCACAAGAGATTTGGAAGTTATAGCAATAGCATTTGACAGGAGTGGCATTTGACTCAAAACATTAAAACCTTTTGAATCTCTTCTCCCCGAGTTGACGCCTCACAATGACAGCTCACCATCAGCATGTCAACAGATATACATAGTGGATACTTCTAGAGCAGACAAAAGGGAACGCCATTAAATCGGCGGCAAGAGAAACTCCTGCTGCCGCCACAATCTTACCTGTACGCAGCGCCATTGAGCTCTGGGTGAACAACTCCTGGGTCCATGCTGGCCCAATGTGTAGCTGCAGTCAAATGTTCTTTGTTGACACAGTTCCTCAGGTTGTCTGGAATGCGACCTAGCCAGACAGTTAAATATTGCAGCATAAGTAAACTCCGCATGTGCAAATAATGTCAGGTTAAAAATAAAATGCACGCGAATGTGCGTGACACGTTAATAATGGCCGTTTTTCATTGGCTGTTATCAGTTCACCTGGTATGCCCCACGGAGAGCCTCAAGGTCCATAAATAGCAGCACCCTAGAGGTCCCGGGCCCTAAGGAACTTAGATTAGCTTCAACCAGAGCCAGGGCCTTTTCAACACTGGCTCCGGCCTGGTGGAACGCTCTGCCTCATGAGACCAGGGCCCTGCGGGATCTGATTTCTTTCCTCGGGGCCTGCAAGACAGAGTTGTTCTGCCTGCCTGGCCTTTGGCTTGGAGTCAATTTGATTCCCTCCCCCTCTTTCTTTTTCCTTTTCTCCTCCTGTGATGAGGCTGCATTTTAATATTTTAATGTTGTATTTTAATCTTGTTTTTAAGTTGTATTCATTCAACTTGTTTTTATTATTGCTTGTTAGCCGCCCTGAGCCCGGCCTTGGCTGGGGAGGGTGGGGTATAAATAAAAATTATTATTATTATTATTATTATTATTTGGCAAGTTCTCTCCTTCGTTTGATATTAATCACTATGAAGTGGTACCTTGAGTTACAAACGCCTCAGGTGACAGACGCCGCTGACCTGGAAGAGTTACCTCGAGTTGAGAACTTTGCCCCAGGATGAGAACGGAAATCGCGTGCCGGCGGTGCAGCGGCAGCAAGAGGCCCCAATAGCGAAAGCGCGCCTCTAGTTAAGAACAGTTTCAGGTTAAGAACGGACCTCCGGAACGTTTGTAACTAGAGGTACCACTGTAATACACATGGGGTCAGGTGTGCATCTGGTCAGTTCACATTCAGAGTCGTGCTTAAAAGTCAACGTTTGCAAAGTTAGCAGTGCCACACTTAGCAAACATTATTCCAAGCCAGTTTGAAGTCCTTTGTACTACTGATGTTCTAGATACAGAAGAACGGCATGCTTGTTATGCTAAAGGAAGTCGGTAAAAGAACATGGAGGGGAATATGGCTGGCACCTGTGATAGCTTTCCGGATCTCTCGGGCTGCTTCTTCCCGCATCTCTATTGAGGCCTGCTCACTGTACCACGCAGCGTGGGGAGTACAGATCAGATTTGGCGCATCCTTCAGGGGACCCTGACTAAAGCTGAGAGAAAAAGTAAAGAAAGGTATCATATGCTGTACATCTTATACTGTAATTCATCATCATCTTCCTGAACAGAGGCTTTTGTGTGTTTATTAAGAATAAGTATAAAAAGGTAAAGGGACCCCTGACAGTTAAGTCCAGTCATGACCAATTCTGGGGTTGTGGCGCTCATCTTGCTCTGTAGGCCGAGGGAGCCGGCGTTTGTCCGCAGACAGCTTCCAAGTCATGTGGCCAGCATGACTAAGCCACTTCTGGCGAACCAGAGCAGTGCACGGAAACGCCGTTTACCTTCCCACCGGAGCGGTACCTATTTATCTACTTGCACTTTGATGTGCTTTCGAACTGCTAGGTTGGCAGGAGCAGGGACCGAGCAATGGGAGCTCACCCCGTCGCAGGGATTCGAACCGCCGACCTTCTGATTGGCAAGTCCTAGGCTCTGTGGTTTAACCCACAGCTCCACCCGCATCCCCAAGAATAAGTATACACAGCCAGAAATGAACTGCAAACACCCACGACTTCCATTTCTCAACAGCACAGCCAGTGCTGAGGATAATGGGAACAACAACATGTGCATTTGAGGAAACAGTATTGAGACGGGGTTTGAAAGTGCAGAGTAGATGCTTCCGTAGAGTTCGCTGGAGGAAGATATATGTAATAAAACAGCAAGACAGCCATTTGCCTAGATATAAAGAGAAGTACCATATTTTTTGCTCTGTAAGACTCACTTTTTCCCTCCTAAAAAGTAAGGGGAAATGTGTGTGCGTCTTATGGAGCGAATGCAGGCTGCGCAGCTATCCCAGAATCCAGAACAGCAAGAGGGATTGCTGCTTTCACTGCACAGCCATCCCTCTTGCTGTTCTGGCTTCTGGGATTCAGAATATATTTTTTTCTTGTTTTCCCCCTCCAAAAACTAGGTGCGTCTTGTAGTCTGGTGCGTCTTATAGAGCAAAAAATACGGTATTTATGGTAACCTTTTGGGAGAGTTAGTTCTGGAGTTACTGGTTCTGTGGTAGTATGAGAGGAACGTGGTTCTTTTGAACAGCTTCTCCTTGCCTTCATATCAAGTCTCAACCAGGTCAATATCTTGGCACCCCAAACAGATTTTGAAAGTATGATTGAGCTGTATACTGGGGTGGGTGGGCTTCCCTGGCCAAAACTTGATAGTGGAAAGGGATCAAACAGCATCTTTGAGGTATCTTTTCCTGACTGAATCCATGGAAGCTATCAAGGTGTTGTCTAAACTTTTGTGTGGACCTGTTAGGTGCTCGCGCATCATCCAAAAACACTACCAGTATCTCAGAGCCCTGCAGGACAGAGAATATAGATGGAGGACAGGCCAAGCAGTCAGGCGGGAATATATTTTTACTACAAAGTACGCCTTTTACCCTTGGAAGATTGTGTAGAACCATTAATTTCCTACTAATCAGAAGCAAGGGCAAGTGGAACCTGCTGCTACCCAGGCCAGTGGGTCCGAAGGCGAGCAAAGGATGGTCACCAGGGGCACATAATTGATATTTTCTTTTCAATAAAGAGCAGGAAGCAACATATTCTGGGTCACTGCATATTCTGATAATAACCCAGAGATGCAAGTATAGGAGACACTTGGAACACTCTAGGAAGGACCAGAGAATCTTCATTTGGAAGGTGGCGCTGTGGGTTAAACCACAGAGCCTAGGGCTTGCCGATCAGAAGGTCAGCGGTTCGAATCCCTGTGACGGGGTGAGCTCCCGTTCGGTCCCTGCTCCTGCCCACCTAGCAGTTCGAAAGCACATCAAAGTGCAAGTAGATAAATAGGTACCGCTCCAGCGGGAAGATAAACAGCGTTTCCGTGCGCTGCTCTGGTTCGCCAGAAGTGGCTTAGTCATGCTGGCCACATGACCCGGAAGCTGTACGCCGGCTCCCTTGGCCTATAGAGCAAGATGAGCGCCACAACCCCAAAGTCGGCCACGACTGGACCTAATGGTCAGAGGTCCCTTTACCTTTTAATTTTTGTTTAGCAATAGAACAGGCACTGAACAGGAAACAGAATCACCTGAATGGTTCTGACTCGTGTACGTCCAAGGCTGCCCCTCGTATTCTTCCTTCCTTCAGGGCCTGTGCAAGTGCTTTTTCATCTACTAGCCCTCCTCGAGCCATGTTCACAAGGAAGGCTCCCTGTCGCATCTGCGGGAAGTTAAAATACCGAGATTAAAAGCGCGTGAAATAAAGTTGATGTTAGTAGAGGAACCAGCTGTCATTGGAACAGCCTACACCAAAAAGTGGACCACTCGCCTTACTACACACTGGAAAAATGCTACAAAAATCTTCTTATAAACGAAGCTTAAAAGGTGTAAATAGCCAAGCAAAACTGCATCTTTATCATGGTTAAACTGAACAACGCCCAGGGGGAAGAGCATCAGACAGATTAATTTTTGCATTTGACAGATGTTCAGTCTGTGTTTAAATGCTATAATGTAGCCTAAGGCAATACTGAAAGCAAGCCTTTAAAATATGGTTTAAAAATACTTTCCATCTAGTTAACAGGACTTTAAAATGTGTGCCCTGTTGTACTGCACTGAAGTCAGATGACAATTTATGAAATTTAAGACTCTGAGTCGCTGAAAGGAACTGCCGTGGCTTTGGAGAAAGTGCACAGGCTGTTTCCTCTACCTTTCACAAGAAACTGAACTGATTTACTGCAAAAAAAATTTTTTTAGGTAAAGTGAATAGAAATTACTAAAAACGAGACATGTGAAAACAAGCACCCATTAGCAAACAAAATGTATTTGCTTACTGAGGCAACATTGTAATTTTCTACTTGCCTTAACATATCAATGGAAACACTTAAAGTTGTACCAAGTAGAACAGCACAGCTGTCGACATAAAAATAAGTGGCATATTAATAACTTATCAGAACACCTTTGCATTCCAAGATCCTTTAGGAAAGCGGAAATATTTAATAAATTATAAAACTGACACAGACAATTGTAGTTTTCAGTAATACACTTATGTTTCATCAAGAAGTATCATGGCTTTCAGAAACTTGCAAGCAAACATATCCATAAACTATGTTAATGTAATTCAACAAATGGCCAGCCCATAATGTTGAGATTTCTTGCTTGCTGAAACCCAATTAACTTGAAACCCAGAAAGCTGTAGAAACCAGTTTATGTGAAGCGTATGACTAGATAAAAGACAAATCATGAACTGCCTCAACAGAGAATCCATAGAATTAGCTGCACAGCAAATTCTGTTGGTTGCAATAAAGAAAAGTAAAGGTTTGTGGCACCTTAAAGATCAGAGCATTCATTTACACCAACATTTCTGCAGCACCATTTTTAAAAACAGAATCGGCACTGTAATTAATATAAAAAAAGAATAAAACGACAATTTGAAGTACCTCATATAATTGCAGGAGCAGCAAGATAGAAACAGGTTAACTAATGTGTTTATATTTCTTTATTTGACATCCTGCTCTGTCCCATGGGCTCAAGACATCTCAGAGAAGCTTTTCTAAATGTTAATACCTCGTTCCCTGGGAATCAAAGCACAACTCTAAAATCTAATGTGCCCTGAAAATGCCTGCTGAAATAAAGGTGGTTTTGCAACCTGCCTAAATAGAGGCCATGAAGCAGCCAGGGGCTATTCCATATTCTGTTCATCACAGCTGAAAAGCCCTCCTGCCCAGTCGCCAGACCTCTCAAAGCGGGGGGGGGGGGGCACACCCAGAAGTGGATTGAATTCTCATGCAGGTTCACAGATGAAAAAGAGATTCCTGGAATTATCGCAGCACAAGCTTCCATGAACTAGGTGCCAATACATCAGGTGGATGGTCTGATCACCAAACCTCAGAGAAATGGCTGCATAACACAATAGTTGTTGTTGAGTCATTTAGTCGTGTCCGACTCTTCGTGACCCCCTGGACCAGAGCACGCCAGGCACTTCTGTCTTCCACTGCCTCCCGCAGTTTGGTCAAACTCATGCTGGTAGCTTTGAGAACACTGTCCAACCATCTCGTCCTCTGGCATCCCCTTCTCCTTGTGCCCTCCATCTTTCCCAGCATCAGGGTCTTTTCCAGGGAGTCTTCTCTTCTCATGAGGTGGCCAAAGTATTGGAGCCTCAGCTTCAGGATCTGTCCTTCCAGTGAGCACTCAGGGCTGATTTCCTTCAGAATGGAGAGGTTTGATCTTCTTGCAGTCCATGGGACTCTCAAGAGTCTCTTCCAGCACCATAATTCAAAAGCATCAATTCTTTGGCTATCAGCCTTCTTTATGGTCCAGCTCTCACTTCCATACATCACTACTGGGAAAACCATAACTTTAACTATACGGACCTTTGTTGGCAAGGTGATGTCTCTGCTTTTTAAGATGCTGTCTAGGTTTGTCATTGCTTTTCTTCCAAGAAGCAGGCACCTTTTAATTTCGTGGCTGCTGTCACCATCTGCAGTGATCATGGAGCCCAAGAAAGTAAAATCTCTCACTGCCTCCATTTCTTCCCCTTCTATTTGCCAGGAGGTGATGGGACCAGTGGCCATGATCTTAGTTTTTTTGATGCTGAGCTTCAGACCATATTTTGCGCTCTCCTCTTTCACCCTCATTAATAGGTTCTTTAATTCCTCCTCACTTTCTGCCATCAAGGTTGTGTCATCTAGGATGCAACTAACTGCAAGACTGCCATTATTCTGTAGGCAGTTCTCCGCCTGCAGAACTAAGAAATGGTTGTTTTGATTGGCAAGCATACACTTCTGATAATGTAAGTTCAATAAAAACTCAGTTACGGCTGTAAATGCCATGGGTGATCTGCAAACGTTTCAGTTGAAAGTCCGAAATTATTTCAAGTACTCTCCTCCGCCAGTAGCCGGACAAATAAATTGGGATGGGAACGCTTGTGAGTATTAGCACTGAACACAAGGGGGCAGTAGCCACTTAATCTACGAATTGAGATGTGCAGAAATTTTATCAGAAGGCAACTTTTCAGTTCATGAGTAAACAAAGATCCACGTGATTAAACTACAGTGGTAGGATGTGACATTTCTTCACCAAGTAGAACCTATTACTAGGACAGACAGCAGACAAAATTGATACCTGGTTGCATGGCAGAACCGCTCGCCTCTCAATATACACTGTAACAATATATCTGCAAAATGGCGATGGCATCATTGTCTGCCTCGTAAGTATCTCTAAGGCGATGTTTGTGAAGTGCTTAGAACACACAAAAATTCTATGTAAATGTTAACTCTTATCGTCACTGTGACATTATCCGAAACGTACCTGTTTAATGGTGAAGTCGTTAATAAGGTGATGGTTGTGTTCGTTTAGGCTGCAGTGGAGGGTGACGCAGTCGCTGTGGAACAACAAATCCTGCAAAGTCGTCACCCGCTGAAGTCCAAGAGCACGTTCCATGCCATCTGATAGGTACGGGTCGTAGAAAATGACATTGAAGCCAAAGGCTTTTGCACGTAGTGCAACCGCTTGACCAACTCGTCCTGCGGGGAGGGGGAGAATTTTTTTGTCTTGCAACAAATATTGTTGAGGCAGGTATAAAACAACCACCCATTCATGCAGATGGTGCTTGGATGCTCTATAAGACGCATCAGACCACAAGACGCACCTGGTTTTGGGAGGAGGAAAACAAGAAAAAAAATATTCTGAATCTCAGAAGCCAGAACAGCAAGAGGGATCGCTGTGCAGTGAAAGCAGCAATCCCTCTTGCTGTTCTGGCTTCTGGGATAGCTGCACGGCCTGCATTCGCTCCATAAGACGCACACACATTTCCCCTTACTTTTTAGGAGGGGAAAAGTGAGTCTTATAAGGAGAAGGTTTTGCTTCTGCTTTCAATTAACCATGGTTTATTATCATTATCCCCAAAGCTGACTCTTAAATATGGTTTAGGACAGTGTTTTTCAATTGTGGGTCCCACCTGCGGCTAAGCTGGCTGACGATATTGTCCAACAACATCTGGTGACCCAAAGCTGAAGAACACTGGTTTAGCAGAATCGTAAACCAAGGTTTAATGTTTGCTTCTTTCCCTAAACCATAGTAAAGAATACCCAGTTTATCTGGGTCCAAGGATAACGCGTGGCCCTAATTAGTTGCAAGTGGAAGCAAAACCTTCCTATCTACTCCTCCTCATGGTTGCAGAGGAAGAAGAGAAGGGAGTTCACAAAGCAGAGGGCCATTCATATAATGATAAGCCATAGTTTAGTGTTACGTCAGAATGAGGTTGCAGAGTACGTACACAGTAGTCCAACTTAAAGAGTTCTAATGAAACATGGAGAAGAGAAATTTCCAGCTCCATTAGGAAAACATCACTGTTACTCTTCCACCACTCCCCAGACTTTGTGTAGGCTCTTGCCCACTATGGCTCAACAAACTTATTTCTGCTACGGAGTGACAAGGCGGTTCTGGAATACATTTTAGAAATGAACTACCGAGCAAAATACAGTGGTACCTCGGTTTACAAACCTAATCCGTTCCTGAAGTCCATTCTTAAACCGATTCCATTCTTAAACCGAGGCGCGCTTTCTCTAATGAGTCCTCCCACCACCGGTGCCCTTCCACAGTTCGGTTTCCATTTGTAGACCAAGGTAAAGTTCGCAAACACTACTTCCGGTTTTGCGAAGTTCGTAAACCGAATCGTTCATAAACAGGACTATTCTTAAACCGAGGTACCACTGTAGAGGGGTAGATATCTGGCCCTGGTAACGCAGACAATAGGTTTGGAGCATCTTAGGGCACTAGCTAACCCAGGGCAGCGATTCTAAATAGGATACCATCATCCCTAGCAGTTTGTTAGGGTCCCGATTAGCCTTAAGCCACAACAATGGATGCATTTAACTAACAAACAGACTTTATCTTCAAAGAGCAGAGAGCAGGACAACAGGGTGGGCCTACCTAACCCAATAATGCCCAGGGTCTCCCCTCGGATTCTTGCAGCCCCAGAAGCCACTTCCCGTATCTGCTCCACACTCTGCACCCTCGTGCCTTCTCGCAAGGCCTGATGAAGCCAGGTGGTTCGTCTGTACAGGTTCAAGATGTGGCACATTGTAGAGTCTGCTGTCTCTTCCACGGATGCAGCCGGAACATTGCACACTGCAATCCCTTAAATAATAATTAGAAAAAAACACAATGTGTTGAATCCTAGGGTGGCTCCAGAATGCCACGGAATCCCCCCCCCCAGCATCTTTATGAATTCAACCAGCCCCTGGCCCTCAGAGATGTTGGAAAGACATATACTATTAAGCACCTAAAGCAGGCATTGGCAAACTTGGCCCTCCAGATGTTTTGGGACTACAATTCCCATCATCCCTGACCACTGGTCCAGTTAGCTAGGGATGATGGGAGTTGTAGTCCCAAAACAGCTGGAGGGCCAAGTTTGCCTATGCCTGACCTAAAGCAAGACTATGCACCTTTCCAACGATTAAAAAATGGACAGCCCCCACCTGCTGCTTCAACCATCTAAAAAAAGTCATGCATCAGAAAAGCACAAGAGAAATAGAGGGGTTGTGGAATAAACTCTTGCTTTGGGTAGGGCAGGGGAGAGTGGAGCCGGATGTCAGCAGTTGCTCCAGGGATGGGACCAAGGCTCACTTGCCAGAATTTAGTTTCTAGAATGCTCCAAGGTTGTGATCCAGGCGAAGCTGACCTGTGGTCCTCCAGACCAGGGCTGGCACCAATGGTCAGCATGCTCAGGCATCTGCTGGAGGGCTCAAGAACCCTCCATGACGTGGGGCGGTGAGGAGCTGGGAGTCATGGAGGTGGCATGGAGGATGCCTTGCCCAAGAGCCCATCAAAACCCAGAGCCAACACTGCTCCAGATCACAGAGTTTGGAAGGGACCACAAGGATCATTTAGTTCAATCCCCCAGAGTGCGAGAATCTTTGGCCCAATGTGGGGCTCAAACATACAGCCCTGGGTTAAGAATCTCATGCTCGGCCCTGTAAACCTGAAAAAGTGTCTCCATCCCCATTGTTCTGCCCGGACACTGAGGTCCAGCTCCGAGGGCCTTCTGGTGGTTCCCTCACTGCAAGAAGCCAAGTTACAGGGAACCAGGCAGAGGGCCTTCTCGGTGGTGGCACCCGCCCTGTGGAACGCCCTCCCAGCAGATGTCAAAGAGAACAACAACTACAAGATTTTTGAACAACAACTACAAGAGAACAACAACTACAAGAACAACAACAAGAGAACAACAACTACAAGATCTGGCAACTTCTGTTTCAGTGTATCTGAAGAAGTGTGCATGCACACGAAAGCTCATACCAAGAACTAACTTAGCTGGTCTTTAAGGTGCTACTGGAAGGAATTTTTTTACAAGATTTTTAGAAGACATCTGAAGGCAGCCCTGTTTAGGGAAGCTTTTAATGTTTGATGTATCACAGTATTTTAATATTCTGTTGGAAGCCGCCAAGAATGGCTGGGGAAACCCAGCCAGATGGGCAGGGTGTAAATACAGTGGTGCCTCGGGTTAAGTACTTAATTCATTCCGGAGGTCCGTTCTTAACCTGAAACTGTTCTTAACCTGAAGCACCACTTTAGCTAATGGGGCCTCCTGCTGCCACCGCACCACCGGAGCACGATTTCTGTTCTCATCCTGAAGCAAAGTTCTTAACCCGAGGTACTATTTCTGGGTTAGCAGAGTCTGTAACCTGAAGTGTACGTAACCTGAAGCGTATGTAACCCGAGGTACCTCTGTAATAAATTAATAAATAATAATAATGCTCTACCAGCCCCAGCCGGCATGACTCAAGTTAGGCACCTATACCTTCGCTGTCTGCAACAGAGATGACACAAATATGCAATGAAGCTGGGCTACGGTTCACAGCAACGTTGCCACAGCAAAACGTGTCATAAGTTTTTGAGTCAATGTCCGCAGCCAGAGATTTTGGTGGATGTAAGGAGCAAGAGTGCGCTGGGAGGGGGCAGCCTAAGTCAGTGCAAAGCAACGAACGCCTAAATATAAATAGTGGAACCCCCTTGTGTTCACAGATGTGCTTTTGATCCAGTGCATGCCTCCATTAACAGAAGGAAGAATATTCCCCCTTTCCTTCTGTAACCTCCAGCTCACATCAAACGCTGAAGACCTGCTCCAGAGTGGGGGAATCCTCCAACAGGACGGAAGGTGCCATGGCTAGTGGGGAAGGGCAAACTGGCAAAAAAACCCTCCCCTCCTCTTCCATTAGCAGGTGGTGCTGTGGGTTAAACCACTAAGCCTAGGACTTGCCAATCAGAAGGTCGGCGGTTTGAATCCCCGCGATGGGGTGAGCTCCGGTTGCTCGGTCCCAGCTCCTGCCAACCTAGCAGTTCGAAAGCACGTCAAAGTGCAAGTAGATAAATAGGTACCACTCTGGCGGGAAGGTAAACGGTGTTTGTGTGCGCTGCTCTGGTTCGCCAGAAGCGGCTTAGTCATGCTGGCCACATGATCCAGAAGCTGTTTGCGGACAAACGCCGGCTCCCTCGGCCTACAGAGCGAGATGAGCGGACAACCCCAGTCGGTCAGGGGTCCCTTTACCTTTACGTTGGGTCAAAGGTCCTTTGGCTGGGTCGGGATGATATGAGATTGGGGGGCAATTCCCATCTCTTGCAGGGGCACAATTAGTGCCAGCACCGTCCGTTAAGAGTTTGGGGGTAATCTTCGACACCTCCCTTTCCATGGAGCCGCAGATTGCAGCTATAAAAATGGCGGCATTTTTTCACCTCCGCCAAGCTAAGCAGTTGGCTCCTTACCTCTCTCGCCCTGACCTAGCCACTGTTATCTACGCGACGGTCACCTCCAGACTGGATTATTGTAACTCGCTCTAAGTGGGGCTGCCCTTGAGACTGACCCAGAAACTCCAGCGGGTGCAAAATGCCGCGACAAGACTCCTTACGGAGTCCTCGCTGCGAAATCACACTCACCTGGTGCTATACCAGCTGCACTGGCTCCTGGTGGAGTACAGGATCAGGTTTAAGGTGCTGGTTTTAACCTTTAAAGCCCTATACGGCCTAGGACCCTCGTACCTACGGGACCGCCTCTCCTGGTATGCCCCACAGAGGAACTTACAGTCTTCAAACAAAAACATCCTGAAGGTCCCAGGCCACAGAGAGGTTAGGCTGGCCTCAACTAGAGCCAGGGCTTTTTCGGCTGTGGCTCCAATCTGGTGGAACGCTCTGTCACAAGAGACTAGGGCCCTGCAGGACTTGACATCTTTCTGCAGGGCCTGCAAGACAGAGCTGTTCCACCAGGCCTTTGGCCAGGGCACAGCCTGACCCCCTCCTTTGGCTATCCTCACAGAACTCTAGCCCAATGGTTGCCATTAATCTGATTTGAACTGATTTTATAATGAAATGATTTTAGACTGTTGTATTATTTTACTGTTGTTAGCTGCCCTGAGCCCAGCTTCGGCTGGGGAGGGCAGGATAGAAATAAAAATTTATTTTTACTTATTTATTTTTGTAAGCACCAACTGGAGTACCCTTACTTGAGTTATTCAATTAATTTCAAATACAGAGTACCACACTTAAGTGCAACCTTCAAGCACGTCAGCAAAGTCTGAACACCAACCCCCTTGGGTTTCTACATAAAATTTCACAGACGTGAATTAACGACATACCTAAATCGCCAGCAGATTTAATATCAATGTTATCAAAACCACTTCCAATTCTAACGATTATTCGAAGTGCTTTAAACTTCTCCAGGTCTTCACGGGTTAAAGTGATGGTGTGGTACATCAGGGCTCCCACTGCTTCATTTAGTACCTGAAAAACAAAGGCAAACACAATTCAGTTACGTTCTCAACACGCCCTCCAGAATTCCAGTTCCTGGGGTACACGCCATCGTCTCCAATAGTCTGGTCATCTCTCAAGGGAGAATTTCAAGGTGCGGTTGCAGCAGAATGGGTAGCAAAATGATTGCCTGAGACTTACTGTTCACTTGAGAGACCTGTTCACAAATGCTACTATATTTTGCTAGTTCCCCCTGGGAGGTGAGAGGGACGCAGGTGGCGCTGTGGGTTAAACCACAGAGCCTAGGACTTGCTGATCAGAAGGTCGGCGGTTCGAATCCCCGCGACGGGGTGAGCTCCCATTGCTCGGTCCCTGCTCCTGCCAACCTAGCAGTTCAAAAGCATGTCAAAGTGCAAGTAGATAAATAGGTACCACTCCAGCGGGAAGGTAAACGGCGTTTCCGTGTGCTGCTCTGGTTCGCCAGAAGCGGCTTAGCAACATGACCCGGAAGCTGTACGCTGGCTCCCTGGGCCAATAAAGCGAGATGAGCGCTGCAACCCCAGAGTCAGTCACGACTGGACCTAATGGTCAGGGGCCCCTTTACCTTTACCTTTAACCTAGCAAAATACCATGGATTAAGATGTTACGTACTTGGTAATCTGACTACTCTGGACCCGGTGCCCACCAACAGTCTGAGGTGCAGATTTTGTTTTTAGCACCATGGCAAATCTCAAGACATTTATCAGGTTTCACTGAACTTGAGTGTACCCTAGTTGTTTAAGGCAAGAAAAAAGCCTTTGGGGAAATAAAGCAAAATAGAAAAATAGAGCAAAGCAATGGAAGTGTTTTCTTGTGGAGCTATTAGCACTGTGGAGAACGGTTGTTCCTTTCTGATCCTTTAACTTTTACTAAAAGCGTAACACAAATAAAACAACTGAAAGGCAGTTCCCATCCCTACCTATCCTTCAAAGTAAAATAACTCTAGAGATAGGCATTATGCAAAGAGCTCCAAAGCGAGCCAAGATTTTATGTTCCAAAACATCATCTGGTGTCAATTTATACAAGAGGCATCTAAGGTCACGAAGAATTTCTCATGAGCTCTCCAATAAGTGGTGGGCTGGCAAGAGTTTCTCTTGCTGTCAATAGTTTGCTTATTTCTCGAAAAGAGTAACAAAAAAAAACCACACCTCTATAAGGATCAAAATTGCCATAAGCACATCCAATGGCACAACTGGTACCAATTGGGGTTTTGCCATCTCCCATTCCACCTTGTGGAATGCAGATGACACAACCTTGATGGCAGAAAGTGAGGAGGAATTAAAGAACCTTTTAATGAGGGTGAAAGAGGAGAGTGCAAAATATGGTCTGAAGCTCAACATCAAAAAAACGAAGATCATGGCCACTGGTCCCATCACCTCCTGGCAAATAGAAGAGGAAGAAATGGAGGCAGTGAGAGATTTTACTTTCTTGGGCTCCATGATCACTGCAGATGGTGACAGCAGCCACAAAATTAAAAGGTGCCTGCTTTTTGGGAGAAAAGCAATGACAAACCTAGACAGCATCTTAAAAAGCAGAGACACCCCCTTGCCAACGAAGGTCTGTATAATAATAATAATAATAATAATAATAATAATAATAATAATAATAATAATAATTTATTTATACCCCGCCCATCTGGCTGGGCCTCCCCAGCCACTCTGGGTGGCTTCCATAAAACCAAAAATACAGTAAAATCACACGTTAAAAACTTCCCTGAACAGGGCTGCCTTAAGATGTCTTCTGAATGTCAGGTAGTTGTTTATTGCTTTCACATCTGCTGGAAGGGCGCTCCACAGGGCGGGCGCCACTACCGAGAAGGCCCTCTGCCTGGTTCCCTGTAGCTTTGCTTCTCGCAATGAGGGAACCGCCAGAAGGCCCTCGGCGCTAGACCTCAGCGTCCGGGCAGAACGATGGGGGTGGAGACGCTCCTTCAGGTATACTGGACCGAGGCCGTTTAGGGCTTTAAAGGTCAGCACCAACACTTTGAATTGTGCTCGGAAACATACTGGGAGCCAATGAAGGTCTTTCAAGACCGGTGTTATATGGTCTCGGCGGCCGCCCCCAGTCACTAGTCTAGCTGCCGCATTCTGGATTAGTTGTAGTTTCCGAGTCACCTTCAAAGGTAGCCCCACGTAGAGTGCATTGCAGTAGTCCAAGCGGGAGATAACCAGAGCATGCACCACTCTGGCGAGACAGTCCGCAGGCAGATAGGGTCTCAGCCTGCGTACCAGATG
Source organism: Podarcis liolepis (assembly GCF_965112155.1). Taxonomy (NCBI): domain Eukaryota; kingdom Metazoa; phylum Chordata; class Lepidosauria; order Squamata; family Lacertidae; genus Podarcis; species Podarcis liolepis. Next base: position 9,364,677 of record NC_139556.1, read on the forward strand.
GAGCTGGTAAACAGCTGCCCTGGGCACAGAATTGACCTGTGCCTCCATGGACAGCTGTGAGTCCAAAATGACTCCCAGGCTGCGTACCTGATCCTTCAGGGGCACAGTTACCCCATTCAGGACCAGGGAATCCTCCACACCTGCCCGCCTCCTGTCCCCCAAAAACAGCACTTCTGTCTTGTCAGGATTCAACCTCAATCTGTTAGCCGCCATCCATCCTCCAACCGCCTCCAGACACTCACGCAGGACCTTCACCGCCTTCACTGGTTCTGATTTAAAAGAGAGGTAGAGCTGGGTATCATTTAACTGTATAGTTAAAGTTATGGTTTTCCCAGTAGTGATGTATGGAAGTGAAAGCTGGGCCATAAAGAAGGCTGATCGCCAAAGAATTGATGCTTTTGAATTAAGGTTCTGGAGGAGACTCTTGAGAGTCCCATGGACTGCAAGAAGATCAAACCTCTCCATTCTGAAGGAAATCAGCCCTGAATGCTCACTGGAAGGACAGATCCTGAAGCTGAGGCTCCAATACTTTGGCCACCTCCTGAGAAGAGAAGACTCCCTGGAAAAGACCCTGATGTTGGGAAAGATGGAGGGCACAAGGAGAAGGGGACGACAGAGGATGAGATGGTGGGACAGTGTTCTCGAAGCTACCAGCATGAGTTTGACCAAACTGCGGGAGGCAGTGGAAGACAGGAGTGCCTGGCGTGCTCTGGTCCATGGGGTCACGAAGAGTCGGACACGACTAAACAACAATTCCACCTTGTTCCCATCACACTGCTGCTGCAGCCACTGTGCAGAGAGACAGAAGAGATGAATAGGATCAGCTGTCAGGCTTAATGCACACCTATGGCTGCTCTCTATTCTTCAGCAGAAGTTCTCCTTTGCCTCTTATTTTGGCTGTCAACTTTACCTGCACCCAAGAGGCTGAAGAAGCCTACAGCTTGTTTCAGAAAAGCAAAGGAAAGCATAGCATGGGAGCTCCCCCAAAATATAAACTCTTTCCCCCCAGGGACTCCTGCCCAGCAGGACGTGCATTAAAGGAGCACTTTACAAATCAATCATATCTTCTGCACAGGCCTCATTTCTTCACATTTTAGCCCTAAGCTCCCAGATGGCTCACTAAAAGCTCTTGAGATGGCGTACAAAACATATGAAAATAATATTAATAATAATAATATTAAGGGCAGTGCTTTTGGGGGGAGGTGCCAGTCCTCACATTTTGATCAATTATAAAGTGCCTCTCTTCCCTTCCCTACTGAACTTGTGACAAACGTTTAATTAACATGTGGATAATAATAAAAAAAAAAACCCGAAATAAAAACCGAAATGGTTAACATTTTATGCACCGTGTTTATTGCTTTGAATGATAAAAGAATTAAAAACTGTGAATAGTGCCAAGGGCACCGGTCACAAAAAGGCCACTGCAGGGTGTGTCTTCTGTGAAGGCAAAACATTGCACAAAATTAGAGAGTTGCTGCGGATTGCCTTCGCCCAATCTCATGTTTACCATGGGAAGTCAGTGCTATGTCCTGTGTTTGTGACAATCACACAATATTTGTGTGACAAACACACACACATGGGGAGGGAGATAAGCTGTTATTGTCCACTAACAATAGGCAGCATTCACTGGTCCCAGGTACCAGTACACTGGTACCAGATACCAGGTGGTAAAGGACCCCTGGATGGTTAAGTCCAGTCAAAGGTGACTATGGGGTTGTGGCGTTCATCTTGCTCTACAGGCCGAGGGAGCCGGCGTTTGTCCACAGACAGCTTTCTGGGTCATGTGGCTTCTTTCCACTACTGGCACAACTGAACACTGTGATGTAAGCCAGAGCGCACAGAAACGCCGTTTACCTTCCAGCGACAGCAGTGCCTATTTATCTACTTGCACTGGTTTGCTTTCGAACTGCTAACTGCTAGGTTGGCAGGAGCAGGGACCGAGCAACGGGAGCTCACTCCATCGCAGGGATTTGAACCGCCAACTTTCCGTTCGGCAAGCCCAAGAGGCTCAGTGGTTTAGACCACAGCGCCACCCGAGCTCCTAGGGTAATAATGTATTGTCATTAACATATCAAAGCTATCACACGCTGTAGCCATGGGTGATCTCGCCCAGAAGCTCCATACAAATATTGGCAGTCTGCCACCTATGGCCTTTGCTATTCCACCACGCTCAGGCGCCCCAAAGTCTACCACTTCCTGAAAGCAATGGGTTGCACCATTCCAGAGCCTTGTAATGAACTCTGACCAAAGCTTTTTTAACCTTTTTTAACCCAGCTGCTCTGTAGGCCACGAGTCGCATGTAGGAAAGGGTTGTTGGTTGTTTAGTCGTTGAGTCGTGTCCGACTCTTCGTGACCCCCTGGACCAGAGCACGCCAGGCACTCCTGTCTTCCACTGCCTCCCGCACTATTCACAGTTTTTACAGCGGGGGGGGGGGGCACCCAGAAATGGATTGAATTCTCATGTTCTCGTGCAGGTTCACAGATAAAAAAGAGATTCTTGGAATTATTGCAGCACAAGCTTCCATGAACTAGGTGCCAATACATCAGGTGGATGGTCTGATCACCAAACCTCAGAGAAGTGGCTGCATAATACAACAATTGTTGTTGTTGTCTTCGTTTAGTCGTGTCCGACTCTTCGTGACCCTATGGACCAGAGCACGCCAGGCACTCCTGTTTTCCACTGCCTCCCGCAGTTTGGTCAAACTCATGCTGGTAGCTTCAAGAACACTGTCCAACCATCTCGTCCTCTGTCGTCCCCTTCTCCTTGTGCCCTCCATCTTTCCCAACATCAAGGTCTTTTCCAGGGAGTCTTCTCTTCTCATGAGGGGGCCAAAGTCTTGGAGCCTCAGCTTCAGGATCTGTCCTTCCAGTGAGCACTCAGGGCTGACTTCCTTCAGAATGGAGAGGTTTGATCTTCTTGCAGTCCATGGGACTCTCAAGAGTCTCTTCCAGCACCAGAATTCAAAAGCATCAATTCTTCGGGTATCAGGAAAGGGTATTTAGCAGCAACCGTGTTAGTGGACCTGAGAGTGAGTCTATTGTCTACACCCCAGCATTGCAGGGGGTTGGTCTAGACGGGATTCCTTCCAACTCTGCAATTCTACGACTTTGAAGTAGCATCTTGTCTGAAAGGCCCTGATTCCCTGCACACACACCCCTGCCCGCCCAAATAAAAAAGCTAGGTAGGAGAAATAGCGCAGTGCTGAACATTCTCCCTTCACTGAATTAGGAAACTGAATGTGCTTATCTTCAGGAAAAATGAGGTCTGACCTATGGTAACCTTGGATTTAAAGGTCAGTCGCCCATATTGGAGTGGAAACATTTGAGTGTTTCTGACGAGCTACAATCTGAAGCAAGTTATCCTGTGAGATGCTGCCAACATCTCTGGTGAAATCTTCCATCCATTAGAGGAAACAAACCTGACATTTCTCTGAAAAGGTCAGCCATTAGCAGTTTACAGAAATTACACTAATTTATTTGGTAGGGAACCAATTTTTTTTGAGACTTCACAGATAGATCCGGATCTATAGTTCAATACTAGTTCAAATTTATTCTGCAGAGACACTAGCCATTTCTGTGTTGGGCTGTTCCAAAAAGCAAATGTTTAGCGTTCTTACAACACATTTCATATGTTTAAAAAAATGTACACTGCCCCAATAGCCTCTAAGAAACTCTCTGCAAGGCCAGCATTGCTATAAATCAGGATGGGTCTTATTTTCAGCCGGAGGGCAACTGTCTTCCTCAAAGGCAAGCTTCTGGGAGTTGCAGGCTAGTGGTGAGCAGTGCCAAAGGCAAAAAAAGGAACACAGAGGGACCATGCGGCGCTGATATTTGTAGAGTGGGCTATATTCCAGCCACACAGAAGTCATAGGTTTATAAACACAAAACCCCATTTCTATCCTCCATCCAGGCAAGTAAGGTAAAGGTAAAGGGACCCCTGACCATTAGGTCCAGTCGTGGCTGACTCTGGGGTTGCGGCGCTCATCTCATTTTATTGGCCGAGGGAGCCGGCGTACAGCTTCCAGGTCATGTGGCCAGCATGAGTAAGCCGCTTCTGGCGAACCAGAGCAGCGCACAGAAACGCCGTTTACCTTCCCACTGGAGTGGTACCTCTTTATCTACTTGCACTTTGACGTGCTTTTGAACTGCTAGGTTGGCAGGAGCAGGGACCGAGCAACGGGAGTTCACCCCGTCGTGGGATTCAAACCGCCAACCTTCTAATCGGCAAGTCCTAGGCTCTGTGGTTTAGACCACAGCGCCACCCGCATCCCTTTTATCCAGGCAAGTAACAGGTCCTAATCACAGTTCAGGAATGCATTCCAGGCAAGCAAACGCACTACAAGAGGGTGCTGAGAGTGGCTGTGGCCTGAGGAGAGTTGAGAAGAATAGAATAGAACAGAACAGAACAGAACAGAACAGAACAGAACAGAACAGAATAGAATAGAATAGAATAGAATAGAATAGAATAGAATAGAATAGAATAGAATAGAATAGAATTTATTATTTATACCCCGCCCATCTGACTGGGTTTCCCCAGACACTCTGGGCAGCTTCCAACAAAGCATTAAAATACAGTAGTCTGTTAAACATTAAAAGCTTCCCTAAAGAGGGCTGCCTTCAGATGTCTTCTAAAAATCTGGTAGTTGTTTTTCTCTTTGACATCTGGTGGGAGGGCGTTCCACAGGGCGGGTGCCACTACCAAGAAGGCCCTCTGTCTGGTTCCCTGTAACCGAGAAGGCCAGGAACTGGTACAGAGGGGTGTATTTGGCCTCTGGTTCCCCGTCCCTGAAATCATTCGAGCACATACATGACTCTTGGAAGACCTGGAGGGATCATCAACAAAGCAGACTTACTGGTTTTGCACTCATAACCCCTAGCTCAGTTTAGAACCCTTCTCCTGTTATTATTTCAACTGGTTGGAGCAACCACCAAACCATTCAACCAGGAAAGAGAGCACCTGGTACTGGCAGCTCATAGCCAGGGCTGGCTTCCCCAGTCTGAAAGGGCATGCCACCAGAGCCAGGATATCTGAGAGTCCTAAATATTTACAGTCGTATCTTGGATCCCGAATGCCTTGGTACTCAGACATTTTGTCTCCCAAACACCCGGAAGTGACTGTTCCTGTTTGCAAACTATTTTTGGAAGCCGAATGTCCGATTGGCTGCAGGAGCTTCCTGCAGCCAACCAGAAGCCGCGCTTTGGTTTCCGAACGTTTCGGAAGTCGAACAGACTTCCAGAAAGGCTTCCGTTCAACTTCCAAGGTACGCCTGTATTAGTTAAGCTTAAGGTCAGGCTTCCTCAACCTCGGCCCTCCAGATGTTTTGAGACTACAATTCCCATCATCCCTGACCACTGCTCCTGCTAGCTAGGGATCATGGGAGTTGTAGGTCAAAAACATCTGGAGGGCCGAGGTTGAGGAAGCCTGCTTAAGGTTGTTGTTGTTTTTTACCATGTTTGAGATTTGCCAGGATGGACACAGTGCAGGGCTGTATACTCCTCTGCGCATTATCTGTAAAACAGCTTGCCATTTCAGATTATCCTTTCAAGTGCCACGCAGAATATGGGGAAAGTGGTAGTGGTACACGGTGTTCACAATACCGTATTTTTCGCTCTATAGGAAACACTTTTCCCCCTCCAAAAATGAAGGGGAAATGTGTGTGCGTCCTATGGGGCGAATGCAGGCTCCTTGGCTTCAGCGATAGCAAGGCGAAGCCTCCAAAGCGCAGAGGGAGAGCTCCCCCCGCGCTCCGGAGGCTTCACGATGCTTTTGCTAAAGCTGCCTGAAGCCCCCGGAGCGCAGCAGGAGTTCCCGCTGTGCTCCAAAGGCTTGCGGATAGCCGCCAGAAGAGCGAGAGGGGTCGGTGCACACAGAGGCGGGAGAGGCGCTGCACAGTTTTCCCTCTCTGCGCAGCGCCCCTTCAGCGAAGCGGGAGGAGAAATGGAAGGGGCTCCGTTTCTCCTCCCGCTTCGCTGAAGGGACGCTGAGCAGAGAGGGGGAGAATTTTTTTCCCCCGTTCTCCCCCTCCTATAGAGCGAAAAATACGGTACTTCCTAGATGGGTAATTTAAATAAATGTTCAGCTGCACCTTTTCATGAATTTCTTGCGTGGACTGTGCATCGCAAAACGCAACAGTGGCGACGTCCTTCAGGATTGGCATTTCCACTGTGCAGTCCCGGCCATCCAGCAGTGCTACCAAGGGACGCGGGTGCATGGGCCCATTCATGATTGGTGGTCGAATGCCTGAAACAAAAAGGGGAAACGCTGCTTTATACACATGCTAAGTTACATCTCCAAGTGAAATAATGTAAACAAACTATCTTTCTTGAGCAGCTTACGGGTCATCGGAAGTAATGACCAGCGGTGGCAGAGAGACTGAATTCTGACTAGCTGAAGCGAAGAAAAAAGGCATTTAGTCGCTGGCAGACCTTTAAAAGCGACTTCTTTTGAAGCCATATGAGAAAATGGTAATAACCGAATCACCTCAAATCCCAGACTATGTGCTTCAGGATAGTGAAATTGCAAAGACACGATACAAAGAGTCACCAAGAAAATTCTTTTGTTGCACTTATTACATGTACAGAGCCACTCCCCCCCAGTGCCGGATTTACGTACAGTGGATGCTCGGGTTGCGAACGCGATCCGTGTGGGAGGCACATTCGCAACCCGCAGGGCCCGCAACCTGCAGCGCCGCGTCTGCGCGCGAGCGGGTTGCGATTCGGCGCTTCTGCGCATAGCGTGATTTAGCGCTTCTGCGCATGCGTGAGCGCCGAAACCCGGAAGTAACCCATTCCGGTACTTCTGGGTTTTAGCGTCTCCATAACCCAAATTGCGCAACCTGAAGCGTCTGTAACCTGAGGTATGACTGTATAACCAAAACAAGCTATAGCTTAAGGCCCCACTCTCTTGGGGGTCCGAAAAAATTTAAAGGGAAAAAACCCTGGATGGGTTAGATAGAAGATCTATAGAAGATAAAATAGAAGATAAAAAACAAATAAAATAAAATTACTTTGATAAAATACCTATTTTCCTTTAAGCAAATGGCTTTAGATACCTATTAGGGCCATAAATTACCATATAGCATATATTAAACACAAAAAACAGCAGAAATTTGTTGTTGACAAAGGACAGCTGGACATAATGAAGTAGCTTAGGGCCTCATCAAACCTAAACCCAGCTCTGCTCTCCCCAACACCTGGAGAACTAAAAATTCCCTTCAGGTGAATTTTTGAAACATTGCCCATAATAGCACATGTGGGCAAGCAGGCTAGGGACTTGGGTGGACTTATTTACAAGCCTTGCAATAAAGAGATGCTTCAGCTCTTGTAAATTATATTTTAGGATCCCTGTTCACGAGAGATTACCTAGTCGTTATTTAACACTCACTGCCCCCCCCAAAAAAACCCCACACATACTTTGCCACACAATAAACTGGCATACATGACAGAATGAAGAAAAATGAATAACCAAAGAGGACAATTGGTGATATTCCTGTTTGTGGTTATATTACATTTAATTAGTGAAGACTATTCACTTTAAAAGCTTCATTTTGAATTCTTATGACCATAGGGGAGATTTTCCTGCAGTGCTATAATGCATTGATCTGTGGCACTACGATATAAAACCAGCCTAATTAAATAAGAACAAAATTTATTTTGCTTATTTGTAAAAAGAAAGAAAGAATACTCCAGGCACAAGCGGTTTTATGGGTCTTCTACAATCACACTCTGATAGGGAAAAAGCAGGTATGGTTGATGAAGCTTACGGAACCAGAGGCAACAGATGGTCAGAATCAGCACCGCACCCAACCATGTCCCACTTTCCCAATTTCACTGAGCTCCTGAGAATAACAGAATCATAGAACTGTAGAGTTGGAAGGGACCCTGAGGATAATCTACTCCAACCCCCTGAAATGCAGGAATATGCAAAGTATCCCATACGGGGATCGAACCTGCAACCTTGGCGTTCTCAGCACCAGGCTCTAATCAACTGAGGAAGACACCCAGGTACAAATTCAACAGGGCTTTGTTTGTTTTGTTGCTACAGTGGTGCCTCGCAAGACGAAATTAATCCGTTCCGCGAGTCTCTTCGTCTTGCGGTTTTTTCGTCTTGCGAAGCACGGCTATTAGCGGCTTAGCGGCTATTAACGGCTTAGCGGCTTTAAGAAAAAGGAAACAAACTCGCAAGAACTCGCAAGACGTTTCGACTTGCGAAGCAAGCCCATAGGGAAATTTGTCTTGCGGAACGACTCAAAAAACGGAAAACTCTTTCGTCTAGCGAGTTTTTCGTCTTGCGAGGCATTCGTCTTGCGGGGCACCACTGTATTATGTTAAAGTTGTTTTATAGATATGAATGCTGTTGTGCTTTGTGAATCTTACACTATGATTTTTGGTGTAACTGTGATGCTTAGCTTATTTTTTAGTTGTTTTGTTAATAGTGTTACATAGATGGTAATTCTTTTACTTGTGATTTGTGAACGTTTTACTGATGATGTGTTCAGTATTCTATACAATTTATGCTGTATTCGTGATGTTCCATTATGTTATTTTTATCTTTTGTTTGTAAGCTGCTTTGGGATTTATTTGAATAAGAAGCAGCATAGAAATAGAATAATAATTATTATTATTATCTGTATTCGGTATATCTGAAGGAGCGTCTCCACCCCCATCGTTCTACCCGGACACTGAGGTCCAGCTCCGAGGGCCTTCTGGCGGTTCCGTCACTGCGAGAAGCCAAGTTACGGGAACCAGGCAGAGGGCCTTCTCGGTAGTGGCACCTGTCCTGTGCAACACCCTCCCACCAGATGTCAAAGAGAAGAACAACTACCAGACTTTTAGAAGACATCTGAAGACAGCCCTGTTTAGGGAAGCTTTTAATGTTTGATGTATTATAGTATTTTAATATTTTTTTTGGAAGCCGCCCAGAGTGGCTGGGGAAGCCCAGCCAGATGGGTGGGGTATAAATAATTAATAATAATAATAATAATAACAGCAACAACAACCTCAGCCAGACATAAAGCAAAGTGAGCAGAGCTAGTTCCTCAATCTGTCTTTCCCAGAGCTAGGTTTGGGGAATTTTTTCAACATAGTTTCAGTTTAATATAGTGCAAACATGCAATTCTGGGTTAAGCAGAGCTAATCGTGGATTTTTAACAGTGCTTTCGGAACCTAGTTAGCTGCCCAGATTTGACGGCTGTTAAGATACCTGGGCAAACCTTGTAAATGCGATTCGTATTCTGCAAATTGTCATGTTTAGGATGGGCAACACATGTGAATGACCAAGAAGGTGAGTGAGGTTGAGTGAGGCCCAAGGTCACCCAGCAGTTGCATGTGGAGGAGCAGGGAATTGAACCCGGTTCACCAGATTACTAGTCCACTGCTCTTAACCACTACACCACACAGCAAGAGCAGTGAGCCAAACGATGGCCAGAAGGGTGGGGACAGGGCTGTCTTAAGCATATCTGGCGCCATGGTGTTTGTTGTGGGAGAGGAAGGGAAAGGAGATTGTTAGCCGCTTTGAGACTCCTTAGGGTAGTGATAAAGTGGGATATCAAATCCAAACTCTTCTTCTGTGGGATGGTAAAGGGAAATGGCAAAGTCTTGTTTCTTCAGAGCCGTTCCTTTCCCATATTTAGCCAGCAACAATGACTTCATGGGACGCGGGTGGCGCTGTGGGTTAAACCACAGAGCCTAGGGCTTCCCGATAAGAAGGTTGGTGGTTCAAATCCCCGCGATGGCGTAAGCTCCCGTTGCTCAGTCCCTGCTTCTGCCAACCTAGCAGTTCGAAATCACGTAAAAGTGCAAGTAGATAAAGAGGTACCACTCCGGTGGGAAGGTAAACGGCGTTTCCGTGCGCTGCTCTGGTTCACCAGAAGTGGCTTAGTCTTGCTGGCCACATGACCCGGAAGCTGTACGCCGGCTCCCTCGGCCAGTAAAGCGAGATGAGTGCCGCAACCCCAGAGTCGGCCACGACTGGACCTAATGGTCAGGGGTCCCTTTACCTTAATGACTTCAAACTCCACACCTGCTAACGTTCTTGCTGGCGAAGCAAAAGGAGGTCAGGGATGGCCTCCAATTACCCCAGGATTGGCTTGATGGGGCAGCAGTGGGTACTGCAACCCGGGTGCTTTGTCTCCTTCACTGGAAGTTTTTAATAGTTATTTTCCTATTTAGTTGTCAATGTTTGTACAGATGGTGCGCTCTCTCTCTCTCTCTCTCTCTCACACACACACACAGACACAGACACAATTACTGAGTTTTGTTCACAGTCATTCAGGTAAGAAGTCCTGCAAAGATCTGTGGAACAGACAGCATCATGGAAAGTTGCATATCACAGGCGCTAGTCTAGGACTGTCCAGACACATTGAACTTACAAACAGCAACATGGAGGATACAGGCTGCCTAAGAAACAGCTGCCTTCAGTAGCAGAAACACAGGGCTATCAGTAAGAACGGACAGTGCTGGAGGAACATAATGGACACAGGAATAACTTACAGTCTAAGAGCCTAGCAATAATGCAACCATTCAAAACTAAAACCCAGGGTTTTAACGGCCGACGAACGAATCTAAAATACGGAACCCAGTTAGAATGGCGCTCCCCTTTGTCTCCCTCTCGCTCTAAAAGGAGGTTGTGGTGTCAATCAGAGTGAGCCACCTGTTGAAGACCAACAATATAGCTATTGCAGACTTGTGCAAAATGGGGAAAGGCAAGTTCAAATCCCACCTCTGACAGTGCGCAACCTTGAATATTTCTGTATCTCTTAGTCCATCCTATCCCTCAGGGTTATTATTCTGCAACCCTTGGGCTACAGTGGGGATGGGGAATCTGCGCCCCCCCCCCCCGGATATACTTCGACTACATCTTTCATCAGCCCTTGGCAGCATGATGGGAGTTGTAGTCCAGCAACATTTAGAGGACCAAATCACCATCCCTGGGTGATTCGTTTTCTCAGAAGCAGGTAGAAGGGAAAAGAATCTGGGTACCGTTGCTCGGTCCCTGCTCCTGCCAAGCTAGCAGTTCGAAAGCACGCCAGTGCAAGTAGATAAATAGGTACCGCTCTGGCGGGAAGGTCAACAGCGTTTCCGTGCGCTGCTCTGGTTCGCCAGAAGCGGCTTAGTCATGCTGGCCAAATGACCCGGAAGCTGTACGCCGGCTCCCTCGGCCAATAAAGCGAGATGAGTGCCGCAAGCCCAGAGTCGGCCACGACTGGACCTAATGGTCAGGGGTCCCTTTACCTTTACTCATTCACCACTGACAATTTAAAACCTGGGTTTGTCTAGCACCTGGGTTGCCGAAAAGAGCACAAAGAATGTAACAGGTTCTCTCCACGAAACAGGTTTCCACTTTTCTTAACATAAACCTTGTAAGTAGCCACAAACCTATACAGGGAAGTTTCTGCAAAGTGGAAAGGACTTGCATAGTTTCTCCCCCCACCCCCCGGGTTATCAGTGTGCCATTAATTCCCAATCTAAGTAATATACTGGGAAATGAGGCTAGTGCGCTTTTTGTGGAATACTTTCCCCACAAAAATTATCCACTGCGTCAATCTCTCCATTCCCCACTCCCAGCGCAAATATTTTCTCCTTTGGTTCTTTTCTTTAAAAGAAAAACTGATTAAATACAAATCCCAATTTGCTCCCCTTTCTCTATCCACTTTCTCCATGCCAGGCTCAATTGTATAAAATTTCTATCGTGTTGCCTCTTAATCGTCTTTTCTCTAAAACTTAAAAGTCCCCAAAAAAGTCCCTTTCTGCCCTTCATCGTTTTGCTGGCCTTTTTCCCTGAAACTTTTCCAGCTCCTTTTTGAGAAGAGGCGACCAGAACTGTATATAGTTTTGTATAATGGCATTAGGATATTGGCAATTTTATTTCTGATTCCTTTCCCTAACAATCCCCAGAATGGAATTTTCCCTTTTCACAGCTGCCACATCCTGGGCTGATGTCTTCATCGAGTTATACAAATTATGCGAACAATCTTCTGTTCTACTGCATCCCGTGTTTTGTAGTAGCCATGAGCAGATCTGAAGCATCTGCTTCTAATGTTAAACTAACCACAATCCCATATTATTTTACATTTGGACTCTGGGAACTGTAGTTCGTTTAAGCCAGAAGTGGCCCAACTGCCCCCCTTGGCCTAATCTCATGGGCGGGGGGGGGGGATGAGATAGAAGAGGGATGACTAAATTGAGAGAGGAAAAGGTTTAGGTTACAGTGGTGAGATTGCTATATGCGCCAAAGAAGAACCCTACCCCACTATAGAAGAATGGCGGTTAAAACTATTGGAATTGGCTGAGATGGGAAAGTTAACACGTTTAATTAAGAGAAAAATCATTACGGACATTTGTTAAGGATTGGAATTTTCTTACGGACTTTTTTGCTTAGAAGAGAAAATGAACTTGTAATATCTGGATTTGAAGATTGAAAAAAGACTGGTTTATAGAAGATAGAATGGTTCAGTGTTAGAAACTGAGATAGGAAAGGTGGAAGCTAAATGGCACCTTAAACCGAGGTTATGGGCACAGCAACGGAATGTCTTAGGCACACTTTTTTATAAGAATACAAAGCTGAAAATGAATGAACTGCAGCTAAAATGTTATGTTTGTTTTTCACATGGCCCAGTCCTTCTCCTGCCCACCTCCCTAATATTCTTAAGAGGGTCTCTTCTCCAGTCTTCAGAGTGGCTGGAAGTGGGGAGGCAGAAAAAGATCGTCCTTTCCTTCCACTCTGCAGTTTTAATCTGAAACCTCCGGTGCAGTACTGCGCCCGGAGCTCAGAAACTGCTCGCCCTAATGAAATTCCCTGTTGCAAAATGTGCCTAGTACAATGGGAGTTTTGAACACTAGAATTGGTTGGGTCTTAAGGCATGAATATCATATGTAGCTGCAGGACAGAGAGCCAGAAGTCCTTTAATTTTCTTCTTTAGTTTTTTCTTTCTTTTCCTTTTCTCTTGCTTTCTGTTTCCTTAGGATTCCCCTCTCCTTGTCTTTTCTTCCTTCTGACTTTGTTCTCTTTTTGACTAAGCAGCGGCCTTATCTCTGTATATCGTACAAAGATACTTTTGTAATGGGGGGGTGTGTTTTTGTAGATCTTTGAATAAGTATCAATGAATTTATTTATTTATTTATTTGTTAAGAGAAAGGAAATGGGGCCTCAATCACTTTTGGCTCCAAAGCCCCCAAACAAAATTACCCCAAAAACTATTTCCCACTGCTGGTTTCAATTATAGCCCATGAGGAAAATTAACCATGGATTTATCCTCATTTGTTTGAACAAACCAGTTTGAACTAACCAGAGTTCCTCTACGTTCAGACGTAGCAGGGAACTCCAGTAAGCTTAGGGTTGTGTCTGAAAAGTCCCCAACACAACAATGGCCATAAATATGATGCAGATCAAACCCTCACTGCAACACAACTTGCAAGAACTGAAAATTAAATTAAAAATAGAACTTTAGCCACAAGCAAGCATTTAAGTTTCCATAGCTGGACAAGCATTTCCTTAAAAACAAAGTCAAAGTTGATTAAAAACAGTTGTAAGCTAGTTCCAGAGTTCTAGGAACCCCTACCAACCTGACATTTCTTAAACTGGGTTTCAGTTTCAGAGTCATTAATTCCACTTCTCAGCTATTTACAATCTTCAGTGCTGGAAGTCAACACAGCAACCTGTCATTTGATCCTCCTTCTCATGTCTTTAATTTTTCTTTTCAGCCTCCTGCAATCTTGAACCAAAGCTTTTAAAACTTCTTATCCACTGTGCAAGCTCTGTATCTTGGGCTCGAGTTCAAATTTTTACTAAAAAATTAAAAAACAAACAAACAAAAAATACAGTAAGACAACATTAAGGGTCTGACAACTGCAAAAGCCAGCAAGTTCAAACTTAAAAAGTTCTCACTGAATCTACTTTCCAACTGCAAATGAGCAGAACAGGAAGACAAATTAAGTGCTGGTGGAAAACATGGCATTGTTTTTAGACCAGGCATAGGCAAACTGCGGCCCTCCAGATGTTTGGGACTACAATTCCCATCATCCCTAGCTAACAGGACCAGTGGTCAGGGATAATGGGAATTGTAGTCCCAAACATCTGGAGGGCTGGAGTTTGCCTATGCCTGGTTTAGCCCCTGCTGCTTTAGGTTAAGTTAACACCTATCCATAGAGTGAGCTAATTCCCCCCCCCAAAAAAAAGACCCCTGAATTTTTGAATTGTATTGATATTGATGCTGCATTTTATGTTGTATTTTATGCTGTTTTTAAGTCGCATTTTAATCAATGTTTTATATTTGCTGTTAGCCTCCCTGAGCCCGGTTTTTAAACTGGGAAGGGCGGGGTATAAATAAAAATTTGTTGTTATTATTATTATTATTATTATTAAACACAAAAGTTAGAAACAACAACAACACACACACTTTTTCATGTTGGTTGAAGATTGTGGCCAGTGCACTTGAGCCTACCTTCTAGAAGGAAAGCAGAAAGGAAAATAGTGCAAGGCAAGAACGGCTGAATGGCCCACGCTCACCGAGAGGAGCAAACTGTGATTGACAGCAGAGGGTGACATTAGCTTATGTTATCATCTGAAAAGCAATTTCTTTGTAAGGTCTGTAGAACACATTTGGGAGGGGCAACAGTGATGTTTAAAAATGACGTCGCGTGTGCATGTGTGTACGTTTATAAATATATACAACTCAACATTATGTGGAGGGGCTGCGTAGCGATTTCGTAAATGCACTAAAACGTGCCGTACGAACTGGGAGGCGCGTGAAGATACAGCACGTGACCTTAGTAAGTTTACTGCAGCTGTAGGAACTAAAGATCCAGTGAGAAGGCTTAACTTTGAATTTCCTGTACATAGGGAATGACGTTAAACCAGGCATAGGCAAACTCCGGCCCTCCAGATGTTTCGGACTACAATTCCCATCATCCCTGACCACTGGTCCTGTTAGCTAGGGGTGATGGGAATTGTAGTCCCAAACATCTGCAGGGCTGGAGTTCGCCTATGCCTGAGTTAAACCCTTAATGTCTTCCAAATGTATTTTTAATTATGTATCTAACAATGCAATTATTAAACCGCCTTTAGTCTACTGACCACTGATGAAGCAGGCCACTAGGATAACCCTACCATACATGTGTATATGATCCAAGGGTAGTATTTAACCACTCTCACATTCTTTTGCAGTGTTTAGGGCACTGTCAGCCCATTCAAGATATTCTGCAAACCGTCCTACTGTTAAGCATTTAACCCATTTAAAAAACTTTTCTTGATATGTGATGTTTAGTAAAAATCAAGGACAAGAACAATATTTCACCAATATACAGGGACGGCCCAAAACATTTTGGCACCCGAGATAAACCACAAAATTGTGCCCCCCCCCATCCCCCCGCCAGGGAATTAAGGGTGAGTGGAATTACAATAAATTTTGTGGGCTCATAACAATGATTTTATTTTCTGATACAGAACAGATAAATCAACAAATTCCTGAAGCAAAACCTCTTCACGACAAAATCCCCACCACACCTTGATCTGACGATAGCACCCCTTATGCCCTGCTATTGCTTAGTTTTAATGCAGCACATTGGATGGTTTTATTATATTTTATTATATTCTGATTACATTCTGAACAGTGCATTGAAGGCATAATAGCAAGGCTCTTTAGCAAATGTTTTAGGCGCTATTCTAAATATTAAAACTTTGAATATTGAAAATCATATGCTTTTTTTAAAAAAAAAAGGAGTTTTCTCTAAATAATAGCACAAATCCAGAGGGAGATAGGCTGCACTCCTACTACATTTCAACCACGGTATCCTACCATCTAGGAGGGTTGGGAATTGGACTTCCTCTTGAGCCATGTGCAGAAAGTGGTAATGGCAGGTTGGTACATGGACCCCTGTATGCTCAGGGCTCCGTTCTCTCCCCCATGCTTTTTAATATCTGTATGAAATTGCTGGGAGAGATCATCAGGGGGGTTGGGCTGCGTGTCCACCAATATGTGGATGATACCCAGCTCCAGCTCTGGTTTTAATCGGAACCAGTGAAGGCAGTGAACATCCTGTGTGAGGGTCTGGAGATGGTTGGAGGGTGGTCAGTGGATTGAGGTTGAATCCCAACAATACAGAATTACTGTTTCTGGGAGACAGGGGGCAGGCAGGTGTGAGGGACTCCCTGGTCCTGAAAGGGGCAACTGTGCCCCTAAAGAACCAGGTGCACAGCCTTGGGGTCATTTTGGACTCACAGCTGTCCATGGAGGTGCAGGTCAACTCTGTATCCAGGGTGGCAGTCTACAAGCTCCTTCTGGTACATTGGCTGAGACCCTACCTGCTTGCACACTGTTTCGCCAGAGTGATACAAGCTCTGGTTATCTTCTGCTTTGACTACTGCAATCCGCTCTATGTGGGGCTACCTTTGAAGGTGACTCGGAAACTACAACTAATCCAGAATGCAGCTGCCAGATGGGTGACTGGGAGCAGCCACTGGGACCATATAATACAGTTTCTGAAAGATCTACTTTGGCTCCCGGTGTGTTTCTGAGCACAATTCAAAGTGTTGGTACTAACCTTTAAACCTTTAAATGGCCTCGGCTCTGTATACCTGAAGAAGCATCTCCACCCCATTGTTCAGCCTAGACCCTGAGGTCCAGCTCTGAGGGCCTCCTGACAGTTCCCTCACTGTGAGAAGTGGGAACCAGGCAGAGGGCCTTCTCAGTAGTAGCACCCTCTGTGTGAAATATGCGAGCTTATCTGAGTAAATATGAACAGGATTATATGGTTATATTAAGTTCCATTGAAATTAATGGGGCACAAATTAGTTGCAACTAACTGGGCCTATTGCTTTGGGTAACTTTCTCTGGATTTGGCCAATATCATTTCAACCCATGTCTGAATGGAATGAAATGCACAATTTAGAGTTAAATTTAAAACTGATTTGTATGCCACTTCTCCACAGACCACTATAATTACATAGCTCACTGCATCCCTCAGCAAATCCATGATTTGTAGGCCCAACATTTGACCTACCTTTCATTTTCTAACATCTGTTTGCAAAGTCCAAAGAATTTTTTTCTTTTTTCCTCAAAACAAATGCTTGAATTCTCCTTTTTCTGAAAAATATATAAATGCCAAAAAAGCACAACACTTATGAGTAACCCTATAAATTACAAACCAGCAAGTGTGTGAAATGAAGGGTAACATAACAGAACGGAGTCCCATGTTTTCACGTCTATAGAGGTTATCGTGCACAAATGTCTTAGGATTCTTAATCTTCATAATCTTCCTTGTGGGCACTGCCTTTTTCAGAGGCTAGATTTTAGTTTACTTCTGCTTTAACATGCAATGAACTATGGGTTTTTTTTGTTTTGAAATTAACATGCATTATGCAAACATTTAAAAACAAATACTTTTTAGAGATGGCATCGCTGGCACACAACATATACTAGACACTTAGAAAAGTCTTGCACTCCTACTTGTGATATGTTCCCTGTGATCTCTTAATTTCATCCCACTAGGCTACCAATTCTTCCAAGCACCTGAAGGTTGCAAATCATTTATTGCTGACTGCTTATATGTCTAAATAAAAAAATTTCTTCCAGTAGCACCTTAAAGACCAACTGAGTTAGTTCTAGGTATGAGCTTTCGTATGCATGCACACTTCTTCAGATACCATGCACACGAAAGCTCATACCTAGAACTAACTCAATTGGTCTTTAAGGTGCTACTGGAAGAAATTTTTTTATTTTGACTATGGCAGACCAACACGGCTACCTATCTGTAACTGCTTATATGTCTGGGTGCTTTAAAAACAATGATAACCTGGGTGAATCTCTTATTCCAAGTACCATATTTTTTGCTCTATAAGACTCACTTTTTCCCTCCTAAAAAGTAAGGGGAAATGTGTGTGCCTCTTATGGAGCGAATGCAGGATGCGCTGCTATCCCAGAAGCCAGCGATCCCTCTTGTTGTTCTGGCTTCTGAGATTCAGAATATTTTTTTTCTTGTTTTCCTCCTCCAAAAACGAGGTGTGTCTTATGGTCTGGTGCGTCGTATAGAGCGAAAAATACGGTGGTTATTTAAAGCGCTCCAGATGTTAGCTTGCTCTTTTGCAAAAGCTCCGCAAAATGTAGGAAAACAGCTAACGGACAAGATACTTGTTGTTACGGAACCTAGGAGGTACTTAATGGTTTTGCCCCAACACTGACCCTGTCATTGTGTTCATGTTAGCAGCAAGCAAGAGGCGCAGTTGACACCTGTCTTGTGAGTGTCTGTCTTGCAAGTTGCCTGCAAAGGCACTTCGATGACTGGATAAAGCAGACATCTGGGAGTGCCCCTGGATTAACATGTGGAAATGCGTTCTAAGTATGTCTGCATAGGATCCAATGTAATTCTCTGCCTGGTGGCTCATTTCTGTATCTAAGAAACATCATGCACTTCAGGGGGCTTGACTTCATGAGCCCTGGAAGTAACTCCCAACTCTACAAGTTTATGGCTCTATCTCATGGGTAGGTAACCTAAGGCCTGGGGGCCGGATCTGGCCCAATCGCCTTCTCAATCCGGCCCACGGACGGTCTGGGAATCAGCGTGTTTTTACATGAGTAGAATGTGTGCTTTTATTTAAAATGCATCTTTGGGTTATTTGTGGGGCACAGGAATTTGTTCATTCCCCACCCCCCCAAAAAAATATATAGTCCGGCCCCCCACAAGGTCTGAGGGACAGTGGACTGGCCCCCTGCTGAAAAAGTTTGCTGATCCCTGCTCTATCTGCTTTCAGGATTTAAAACGAAACATTGAGAGGGTAGCACAGAGCAGAGATGGCCAACTGAATGCCCATAGCTGCCAGATTAGTGGCCCTTGTGTTGTTGTTGTTTTTTGGAACTAGAAGTCGCTTCCGTCACACTTTTCTGAATTGGGTGGTCAGTGGGTGGGTACATGACTGTGTGTGCATGACTGAGAGGGATTCACTTGGGCAGAGAGAGGGAGAGGGGGTTGTGTAGTTTGTCACTAATCAAAGTGTGAAAGTGTGTAAGTGTGAGAGAGAAATTGTGTGTCTGTGTGTGTGTGTGTGTGTGTGTGTGTGTGTGTGTGTGTAAAAGCAATATTGTGTGGTGTACACAAATCAGGACTAGTAGGACACAGACTACTTCCCACAACAAGCATGAGGTAGTTCAATGACCGTAAAAAGGGAAAGGGAAAGGACCTGTGACAGCTAAGTCCAGTCGCGAACAACTCTGGGGTTGCGGCGCTCATCTCGCTTTACTGGCCGAGGGAGCCGGCGTTTGTCCGCAGACAGTTTTTCCGGGTCATGGCGAAACCAGAGCAGCGCACGGAAACGCCGTTTACCTTCCCACCAGAGCAGTACCTATTTATCTACTTGCACTTTGACATGCTTTTGAACTGCTAGGTTGGCAGGAGCTGGGACCGAACAACGGGAGCTCACCCCGTCGTGGGGATTCGAACCGCCGACCTTCCGATCGGCAAGCCATGAGCTCAGTGGTTTAGACCACAGTGCCCCCTGAGTCAATGACTGTACTCTTATCTAATTTAGTTATGCCATGCCCCGCATTTGTGACTGGCACCCAAAGCATTCTCAAAATTCACAATGTGCCCACCGGTCCAAAAAAAGTTTGCGACCCCCGACACAGAGCTGCACAACACAAAATACTATGCAGAAGAACACTCTTGTAAGGTTTCTTCTGCCATCCCACTAAAATATGGAAAACACTACAAAGGCATTTATCACTGCAAGTAAGGAGAAATCATGGTCTTACTGATCCTTTGAAAGTTCAGCTGAGATCTCCAATCTACTTGCACAGATTTTTGAATAAAAGACTGAAAAGCACAAGTATAATTTTACTTACATTTATGTTTTGGCTAACATACGGCCACATGAAAGCAGGGTCTCTTCAAGGATATTCCAAATTCCTTCCCAAAATTTTCAGATAAATAGCACAAAGGAACCAAGAAGATAAATAAAAGGAAGCAAAGGTTTCCCCTCTATTGCCAACAAAATAAGGGGGCAAGACTTTCATACGCCCGTACCCATCAATCACAGCCCTTTTTTTTCTTTCTGTTGGCATCATTTCCTAAAAACCGGCGCTTGTCCTTTCACCTCAGAACAAGTTCAAACACACCTTGAACAGAGGGTTGGGTTTTGTTTTGTTTTTTTAAAAATGAATAACTTTAAACATATTGAACTATTTGTTTTCGCTGTGAGGAATAATGACATCCACCAGCTATTAAGACAGGGGGATTAAGTCCCCACCTGCTCAACGCTATTCCCGTCAATCAGCTGATTTGAATAATTACGGCTACACTGTAATGCCTGAAACGGATTCAGACATGCAAACTGGTTCTAGAGCTTCACCGTTCGATCGGTGTCTACATCTGGGTTTCTACATCCATGACTCCAGCAGAAATGCTAGGGAGCAGTGGAATGGCATCTTGGAAGGATCATATTATTATTACACAGGCCAATCCCAGCTTGTTTTACAAAAAAAAAAACCCCAACAAATAAAAACAAGCCGAGTACTTCATCTGCGTTTTCCTAAAATCAAACCCGTTCTGTACTTCTGATTTTGAGCGGCACATTCGGAAGCCACCTCAGAGCTAATTCGTCTTATCTGAGGGAGACAAACTTTCCTTTTCTTGAGACATCAACTTCTGAAGGTTTTCTCTGTAGTAAAGCTTTCGCTGTGATTCATCTCCCCCTTAGCTAAACTTGCTATTTGTGGCAGAATAGATAAAAAGAAAAATGTTGCGTTTAAAATCATCTAGTACCCCCCCACCCACCATTAGTCCCTGATGCCATCTGAGCCTATTAAAATCACTTACAGCCCAGCTTTCCGAAGCTTTCTGTGATTAAGTGCTAGAGGTTATTCTTGTGAAACTGGGCCCTGCAATTCTGCAAATCAGAGGAAGTGGGGTAGAGTCAGGCAACCGTGTACGAAATGGAAACGAACTAGAATTTACTATGGAACAGCCTTTGTAAGCATAAAGGTAAAGGGACCCCTGACCATTAGGTCCAGTCGCGGACGATTCTGGGGTTGCGGCGCTCATCTCACTTTACTGGCCGAGGGAGCTTGCCATGTCATGTGGCCAACATGACTAAGCCACTTCTGGAGAACCAGAGCAGCACACGGAAACTCCGTTTACCTTCCTGCTGGAACGGTACCTATTTATCTACTTGCACTTTGACGTGCTTTCAAACTGCTAGGTGGGCAGGAGCAGGGACCGTCGCGGGGATTCGAACCGCCGACCTTCTGATTGGCAAGTCCTAGGCTCTGTGGTTTAACCCACAGCGCCACCCGCGTCCCACTTTGTATGCGTTTGTAAGCATAGTGCCCTCCAAATGTTTTGGACTGTAATTCCCATATTCCCCCATCAACCGCAGCCAAGGGTCAGGGCTGATGGGAGCCCAGGATGGCACCAGGTTGACGGAGGCTGCTGTCGTATGCGCCATCTAATCGCTGTTTGAAATTAGCCAGGCGCCAGGCGCATTTTGTACCTGGCTATCAGCCTTTTGCAGCCAAGTAATGATGCCTGGGCGCCAGGATGAAGTTCAGTAACCAAAATGCTTTTTCTGGGCTGTCTGGGCAGGAGCAGTGAACAACGTTCTAGTTAACTGCAACAACATTCTAGTTAACTGCTGTCTCTTCTCTTCACTTACCCCACCCCACTGCCCTGCTAACAGTTATGAAGAATATTCTTACATTATGAATGGTTCATGTCGCCATTAAGAAAAAGAGGTCAGAATAATAGTCAATATGTATGTGGGCTGTCCCTGGATTAAGTGACTTTTCTTCTTTAAGTTCTTAGCTTAGCTCAAAGTTGTCATCTAAACTAGCCAGATGTTTAACTCATAATCTATCTAAACTACCGTAAATCCATTAAGAGCGGGCATCAGAAAAGACATTATTTGGATCCATTCTGCTGTATGGGCTCATGACCCTTTATTAAATCCACAATTCATCTCTTGAACCAAGCTCTATCAAACACGCTGCATTAATGCTTGCTTTGCGCACAAGGGGGGAGAAACGCTGGGGGGGGGGGGAATATTTCTCCAAGCAATCGCATTTCATATTGAAGGACGGCTTTTACCTAGTAATTACCAGCCTCCCTCTGGGGAAGTTACGGGCACTCAATGCACTATCCAACACATTTAACTGTGCGATGTTCTGGCTCTTCAAGTCAGTGATCTAGCTTGATGTCCTTGTATGTTCAAAGAAAAGCAGACAGAAAACTTTCCATTTCACACCTCCTTCCTTTCTCTACATCACATATAACTGTGCATTACACAAGGTGTGCTGCAGACCAGAGATTTTGCATTATGCTTCTAGACAGAATTAAATAACGAATTTAAACCACTTCATGTACAATAATATATGTATTAATTGCTTGCTACGGCAACGAAAATGGATTAGTTTACACTAGTAAACTAATACATCTTCATTGCCATAGCAAGCAATTAATACATATTATTGTACGTGAAATGATTTAAATTCATCATTTAATTCTATTTTCTTATTTAAATAACCTAAGTCATTCTCCTTGATTAAAATCAGCCAGCCCTGCATGTAGCGCTGACCTATTTACTTTCTGTGCACCATTTATGATTATGTAATCATCAAAACATATATTCTGTTTCGATGGGAGGGTTTGAAGATCCAAGCACGCTGATCGTTTGGTGCCGCATCTAAGACACTCCAAAAATGTATATACATTTAAAATCCAAACTCTAAAGAAACTTGACAGCTTGTGTTCTTATTCAGATACGTCACAGCTGCAAAGAGGTATCCTGCCAGGTTTGAACTTTGCTTCAGGTTGAGAACAGAAATCGTGCTCCGGTGGCGCGGTGGCAGCAGGAGGCCCCATTGGCTAAAGTGGTGCTTCAGGTTAAGAACAGTTTCAGGTTAAGAACGGACCTCCGGAACAAATTAAGTACTTAACCCGAGGTACCACTGTAGTTTAAATGTTATTTGTGTTAAGACATTATTAAATTTCCCCAACAATGCACAGAACTACAGTGGTGCCTCGCAAGACGAAATTAATTCGTTCCGCGAGTTTTGCCGTCTAGCGAATTTTTTGTCTTGTGAAGCACGGTTTTAACGGTTTAACAAAGTCGCAAGACGTTTTCGTCTTGCGAAGCAAGCCCATAGGGAAATTCGTCTTGCGAGGCAAATCGAAAACGGAAAAACCTTTCGTCTAGTGAGTTTTTTGTCTTGCGAGGCATTCGTCTTGCGAGGTACCACTGTAGGCATTTTTACTCCTAAGTCCACCTGTGTTCCATTTATTTTATATATTAAATTTATATACCACCCTTTATAAATAACCAGGGGATCCTGCACCTTACAGAACACAGGACCGCAGCCCCCAATAACGAACGCACAGAGGTCTACTACACATTTTGCCAGTATCAAGCTCTGCCTGAGACCTTTTAGAGCTGTTGCCAGGCAGAACAGACACCCCTAGGCTAGCTGGGCCAAAATCTGACTTAGTACATGGGTCATCCTCCATCCTGCTACAATTTTCAGGCAGGCTTTGAATCAGAATCACTGGTAACTACTGCAGCACTGACCACTTCATCTTCTCTGGAATCATAAAGGCGCCTTTGCCCTCCCAATATGCGTAGCTTCCTTTGAATTCGCAGCGTTCACACACAAAAAAAGAAGTTCTTATCTATTAAGACTATGAGAAGAATGTTTAACAATGCGGCAACTTCAAGCATGCAACTACAGACACAACTGACACTACCAGACTTCAAAACCAGCCATCTGTTCAGGGCTGAGGTGATTCTCCACCCCACAGTATAACTTCAGTGTAACTTGGGTACGACACCTATGTATTTCCCAAGTAGCAGGGGGTTGGGCTAGATGACCCCTGGGGGTCCCTTCCAACTCTACAACTCTATGATCAGCCTCAGAGCCATCAAAAACATTGATTGTAAAAGGAAGAAGCAATTTCGGGCTCTTCCGGCAAAGGGGGGGGGGGGGAAACCCCGGCCTTCTCATCTCTCACGCATACTTTAGAAAGTTCAAAATGACTGTTACAACCATGTAATACATCATTCATATCTTTATCTGGGCTAATTACCAATTGCCTCAGGCTACAAAGATATGGGGAAAGGTGACATCATCGCTGTTGTTTTGCCGTTTCTTTAGCTGGGGAATAACATGCACGATAGCCATCTTCAAATATCCAAAAGGGCTGTCACATGGAACGAGCTGGTCTCCTCCTGCTCTGGAGGGTAGGACCCAAACCAAGGGATTCAAGTTACAAGAAAGGAGATTCCTGACTAAACATCAGGAAATACTTTCTGACAGTAAGAGCGGTTCAGCAGCGGAACCGGGTACCCTTGGGAGGCGATGGATTCTCCTTGGAGGTTTTCAAGCAGAGGTTGGGTGGCTTTTGCAGAGTTCCCTGCACCGCAGGGGGTCTTCGTGGTCCTTTCCAACTCTACAATTTTATTATTCCGAGTATCAGCTAATTAGCTCCATGTATGTGCTCTCATTCCTCAGTGAAGTAACAGAAAACACAGTTTGAGAAACACTGAGCATCACTGAAACAGGAAAGTTACCTTCCCACCTGGTTGTGCACAGATTAATAATAAAAACTATTATTATTATTATTATTATTATTATTATTATTATTATTACTACTACTACTACTACAGTAGATGCTTGGGTTGCAAACGTGATCCATGCGGGATGCACATTCGCAACCCGCAGCGTCCTCAACCGCAGCGTCGCGTCTGCGCACGTTGTGATTCAGTGCTTCTGCGCATAGTACAATTTAGCGCTTCTGCGCCTGCACGGCCGCCGAAACCCGGAAGTAACCCGTTCCAGTACCTCTGGGTTTCGGCGGTCCACAACCCAAAAAAACACAACCTGAAGCGTCTGTAACCCAAGGCATGACTGTATTATTATTATTATTCCATCCATAAATAATAATGATAATTTATAGGCCACCCATCTGACAGTGACTCTGGGCAGCTTTCAACAAATTATAAAACCACAGTAAAACATCACACATTAAAAGCTTCCTGATACAGGGCTGCCTTCAGATGACTTCTGAAAGTCAGCTAGTTATTTATTTTTGACATCTTTGACATCTCACCAGAGGGCATTCCACAGGGTGGGTGCCACTACCAAGAAGGCCCTCTGCCTGGTTCTCTGTAACTTCACTTCTCACAATGAGGGAACCGGCAGAAGGCCCTCAGAGCTGGACCTCAGTGTCCGGGCTGAACAAGGGGGTGGAATACAGAACCGATGCAACAGGCGTAAAGTCCTCCTTAATGCTCCAATTTAACTTAACAACCATGGAGACATTATGCAGGAAATTAGTGCCTCCCTCACGTCAGGTTGTGTATCTGCAGCAGTAACCAGAGGAGAAATGACCACTGGGAAGAGCGCAGAAGCAAGAAAAGCCATAGTCCACCTGCACCAGCACAGTCTTCATCTGCCCCACTGCAACAAAGAAGGTCTCCCCTGTGTTGGCCCCACAGCCACAGCAGGCCCTGCAACTCTCAATCCCTGAAGGCACACCCCCTCCATTGTCTCTTGAGACAGATGGATACCAACCGTCTGTTGGAAAGAGACTGTTCCTGTCTTAACATCCCATTGCAGTTCATTTTAAGTACAGTGGTACCTCGGGTTAAGTACTTAATTTGTTACGGAGGTCCGTTCTTAACCTGAAACTGTTCTTAACCTGAAGCACCACTTTAGCTAATGGGGCCTCCTGCTGCCACCGCACCGCCAGAGCACGATTTCTGTTCTCATCCTGAAGCAAAGTTCTTAACCGAGGTACTATTTCTGGGTTAGCGGAGTCTGTAACCTGAAGCGTATGTAACCTGAAGCGTCTGTAACCCAAGGTACCACTGTACTAAGTAGAGTGCGAAGCTGACTAGACCAGTGATGGCCAAAGTTGGCCCTCCAGCTGTTTTGGGACTACAACTCCCATAGGACCAGTGGTCTAGGATGATGGGAACTGTAGTCCCAAAACAGCTGGAGGGCCAACTTTGGCCATTACCGGAATAGACCATATACAAGCTTTTGATCTAGTCAATCTCACTCTCAGGGGATGCTTAGAACAAGGAAAATGTTCCTGGATGGAATAGCCTTGCAGAAATGGAAATGAAGACTTGGCAGAAAAGTGCTATACTATCGTAATGAATGAATGAATGAAGGCATGTGTGGATATATAGCCAAGTTCTCATCTTTCCACTTTCACAGGAGAGATGTTTTCCTTTGTTTACGAAGAAAACAGTTTGTTTTTTTAAAAAAAAAGTTTCATCTTGGTCAAAACAGACAAACAGCAGAAAGGTTAAGCTACTGGAAACTAATACGTGATCCTTTGAAAATGCTGAGGTGAATCTAATCCCATTGTGAATGTTTCAGAAACTTTACAGTACACTGGAGAATCAAGAAGATTATCTACTGCACTCCCAAACAGCCCTCGTACTGAATTAGTTATTTCCTACAGAAACAGTACAATGGATCCATTATCGTTAAGCTTTCCCCTCTGGAATTCTCAAATGTTCTTTTCCCTAAGCAGGTGGATCTAAAATACATTGGGCTGCATTCAACTAACTTTCTTGGTTTTAAAGCCCTAAAAACCAAATCGCGCAGATAAAACTACCACCATCAAGAAGCAGCAGCAATCGTCAACTCCAGATCTAGTGACCAGCTGGCATCACGTCCATCTGTACCAGTCTGAACATTCCTCCAGGTGCAGAAATGCATAAAAACACACATAAAATTTATACCAGCAAATCCAATTATTTATCTCATTTTATGAACAGGAAAGGCAATGATATGAGAAGAGATGTGCAGCAGCAAACATTGAAGTTATTTGCAAAGTAGATTAAATGAATGAAGGGAACTGGTAATGATGGCACACATGTACAACATTAAGCCGAAGATAACACATTTAATCTCTGTTAATTTAATTATTATAGTTTTGATGTCAGAATAATCTGGAGACAGGCTTTTTATCAGTGCCAAACCATGTTGCTTTGGCTGTGGCAGGCATAGGCAACCTAAGGCCCATGGGCCGGAAGAAGCCCATGGGTGTCGTTTAACCGGCTCGGTCGGCTCCCGTGTGCCACGCTAAACCGGTGCAGAGCACAGCAAGAACCACCTTCCGTGATGCTGACCGGCTTCCCATTGGCTGCAGGAAGCTCCTCCAGCCAATGGGAAGCTGCGCAAGCCTCCTCCGCGCCGGAAGGAGTGATGGAAATGGCTATTGTGTGAGGAGCTCCCTGCTTGCTTATCAGCGATGGGCAATGCATTCCCATTAGCTATCACAGCCCACCTAATAATGTCCCCAGCTTCCTTTACTTGCGCCCTCCCCAAATATTGGACTACAACTCCCATCTGCCCCAGAGACAAAGACAGGCGTTGTCAGGCTCCTCCAGGTGAGCTGCTTATTCAACAGTCATCCTGACTTGCTTACACCAAAGCTTAAGCAGATATTAGATTGCATTTGTTTCCCTTTGCTTGTGGGGAGGCTATAAGCCTTCCTATTAACCCTTCGCTCGTCCCACACTTTCCAATGCCTTTCTTGGTCACTTTCCTTACAGCAGACAGCTCATTTTATAAAAGATGGGTTTCTTGCAGCAGAATGACAGTGTACTTCAATCCACTTCAATTGCGCCGGCTGAAATTTCCCTAGATGCACGTAAAACTGGAGGTGCCTTAAGCCCAACAACATCTGAACACCTTCCTCACACCTGCCTTAGACTGACCTCTCATTCCACTTCCACAGGGCATGTGTTGTTAAATATTCTGTGTCCACACACACCCAACTTCCCAGTCACTGCTTGGATACATTTCCTCCAGCGAATTTAATTTCCCACAGGAGGCACACACACACACGCACACACTCTGACCCACCATGACGTCTGCAGGATCGCGAACCGGCCCATGCCCAAAAAACGTTGCCAACCCCTGGGCTAAGGTTACAGTCCTGGCAAAATGTCTATATGACAAAGCAGGAAACCTGTCTCGTTTGGGAACTCAGTGCAAAAACTGATATCAGAATTCATGCAAGCCAACATGTTGCATTCTTCAATCCAAGGCAGCTGCTCTATCAGCACATAGGACAGATGCAGTACTGTTGCCTTCTCTCTGTGCCAGCTGCTGCATTGGATATGGACCAGCAGCAACGCTGCTGCAGACTGCTCTCCATCAGCTGCTCTAAAAATGAGTCACAGCACATTGTACTGCAAGCTGATGCTGCCGTAGGCACCATTTTCCCCCACAGACAGAGGCCAATCTGGATAGAGAAAATACTTATTCTTGCGGCAGGTTTATCCCAGCTCTGTGCCCCCGAAATCTGGCATTCCCCATGTACCCTTCCATCTTAAGAGAGAGGAGACTAATGATGTATAACTAAAGGCTGCTATGCAGACAGGTTTCTTTTTCTCGGACATAACCTTCCTCTCTCTCCTTGGCTAAAATACTGATGAAAAGAATATGGCACTGCGCACATGCTACCTGGAAATCTGTTGAGGTTCAATGCCAGTGAATAATAATAATAATAATAATAATTTATTATTTGCTGGGTTTCCCCAGCCACTCTGGGCGGCTTCCACAAAGACCAAAAATACACTAATATGTCATACATTAAAAACTTCCCTGAACAGGGCTGCCTTAAGATGTCTTCTGAATGTCAGGTAGTTGTTTATCTCTTTGACATCTGATGGGAGGGCACTCCACAGGGCGGGCGCCACTACTGAGAAGACCCTCTGCCTGGTTCCCTGTAGCTTTGCTTCTCGCAATGAGGGAACTGCCAGAAGGCCCTCGGCGCTGGACCACAGTGTCCGGGCTGAACGATGGGGGTGGAGATGCTCCTTCAGGTATACTGGGCCAAGGCTGTTTAGGGCTTTAAAGGTCAACACCAACACTTTGAATTGTGCTCGGAAACGTACTGGGAGCCAATGTAGGTCTTTCAAGACCAGTGTTATGTGGTCTCGGCAGCCGCCCCCAGCCACCAATCTAGCTGCCGCATTCTGGATTAGTTGTAGTTTCCGGGTCACCTTCAAAGGTAGCCCCAAGTAGAGCGCATTGCAGTAGTCCAAGCGAGAGATAACTAGAGCATGAACCACTCTGGCGAGACAGTCCGCAGGCAGATAGGGTCTCAGCCTATGTACCAGATGGAGCTGGTAAACAGCTGCCCTGGATACAGATTTGACCTGTGCCTCCATGGACAGCTGTGAGTCCAAAATGACTCCCAGGCTGCGCACCTGGTCCTTCAGGGGCACAGTTACCCCATTCAGGACCAGGGAGTCCTCCACACCAGCCCGCCCCCCAAAAACAGTACTTCTGTCTTGTCAGGATTCAACCTCAATCCATTAGATGCCATCCATCCTCCAACCACCTCCAGCCACTCACACAGGACCTTCACCGCCTTCACTGGTTCTGATTTGAAAGAGAGGTAGAGCTGGGTATCATCTGCATATTGATGGGACACCCATATTGGGTGAACTCTGAATAGAGAGCAAAACATGTTGCATGGGTCAGGGAATGGATGAAGCAGCATTTGAGGTTGCATGCATTACTAATGACCACGCCACCCGCAGAAATCAGGTACTGAAATTACTGCCAGGCTGTGAATTCATCTCTGTCCTATCAGATGGCAGTACATACGCATATCCCAGTTGGGAATCCAAGCACTGCGATACAGTGGTACCTCTGGTTACGAACGCTTCGGGTTACAAACGCTTCAGGTTACGAGCTCCGCTAACCCGGAAGTAGCTGCTCCTGGTTGCGAACTTTGCCCCAGGATGCGAAAGGAAATCGTGTGCCGGAGGCATGCACATAGCAGGAGACCGATTAGCTAAAGTCCTCAGGATAAGAACGGTTTCAGCTTAAGAACGGACCTCCGGAACGAATTAAGTTCATAACCAGAGGTACCACTGTACTAGCCATAATTGTTGAAGGACGCTGCGTTTTTTTTACAGGACCCAGAGTGCTATTTCAGACATGGTCAAGGTTAATAATAATAATTTATTATTTATACCCACCCATCTGGCTGGGTTTCCCCAGCCACTCTGGGTGGCTTCCAACCGAATATAAAAACAATACAGCGTCAGACATTAAAAACTTCTCTAAACACGGCCACCTTCAGTTGTCTTTTAAAAGTAAAATAGTTGTTTATTGCCTTGACATCTGCTGGGAGGGCATTCCACAGGGCAGGCGCCACTACCGAGAAGGCCCTCTGCCTGGTTCCCTGTAACCTCACTTCTCGCAATGAGGGAACCACCAGAAGGCCCTCGGAGCTGGACCTCAGTGTCCAGGCTGAACGATGGGGGTGTAGACTCTCCTTCAGGTATACAGGACCGAGGCCGTTTAGGGCTTTAAAGGTCAGCACCAACACTTTGAATTGTGTTCAGATACGGACTGGGAGCCAATGTAGATCCTTTAGGACCAGTGTTATATGGTCTCGGCAGTCACTCCCAGTCACCAGCCTAGCTGCCGCATTCTGGATTAATTGCAGTTTCCCAGTCACCTTCAAAGGTAGCCCCACGTAGAGCGCATTGCAGTAGTCAAAGCGGACTACTTGGTTTGTGCTGTGCCAAGTGGAATGGATACTTTCCTCCTTTGAATGGCAGGCCTCTCCCAACCCCAAGTCACATCGCATGCCATGAACGTTGGGGGAAACCCTGCTGGAGCCAAAAGATCTATTCAGCCCAGCTTCCTCTTTCCCACGGTGGCCCAACCAGATGAAGGGCAAAAGTCCTGTCCGACTGTTGTACTTCAGCAACTGAACTGCACACTGCAGCTGAACTTGCCCAGTTCCCACTTAAAAGTTATCTAAGCTGATTGACATCACCATATCCTAGAGCAAATATTTCCAGAATTTGGAAATATTGGAAAAAGTTGTTCCTTTTTTATGAAAGTGCAGTCAATCAATGTGTTTTGATGACCCCAGGTTCTGGTATGATCTGCCAATTTCTTCCCAACCATGCATAACTGTATAGGCCTATATCATGCCCCCTTCCCTTTTATTTTAAATACCATTTTTTAAATTAATACTTATCCAAAGATATACAAAAGTTCATATCCAATACAAAGTATCTTTTTTATAATATGCCAGGGTAAAAGAAATGCTTTTAAAATCTAGACCCGGGCCTTCGATTCATTTTCCTAAACATTTTAAAAACAAAATAAAAAAATTCCTTCCAGTAGCACCTTAAAGACCAACTAAGTTAGTTCTTGGTATGACCTTTCGTGTGCATGCACACTTCTTCAGATACACTGAAACAGAAGTTGCCAGATCCTTCTATATAGTGAGAAGGTGAGGAGGGTGGTGGGAATGGGTGATTGGCAGATAGCTGAGATGAGCCTGTTGACGACTCTTAACGACTGCAATAGGTCTTACAGGAAAAGGCAAGGGGTGAGAAGGTGAAAAATGGCTTAGTCATGTATAATGAGATAAGAATCCAATGTCTTTGTTCAGACCAGGTCTCTCCATGGTTTTAAGTTTGGTATGAATTTTAAAAACAAGATTATGACACCACAGTAAAACACATATTCAAAAGTTGGTTTTCATCCTCCACTCCAATGAATATCCTTGTTGTTACATATTTTAATGTGGCTGTTTATTTATATATATTTTAAAATTGTATATATGGATGTTTTATGATGGCTTGTATTTGTAATGCCTAATAAAGGTTTGGCAAAGTAAGTACAGTGGTACCTCGGGTTACATACGCTTCAGGTTACATTCCCTTCAGGTTACAGACTCCACTAACCCAGAAATAGTGCTTCAGGTTAAGAACTTTGCTTCAGGATGAGAACAGAAATCGTGCTCTGGTGGCGCAGCGGCAGCAGAAGGCCCCATTAGCTAAAGTGGTGCTTCAGGTTAAGAACAGTTTCAGGTTAAGTACGGGCCTCCAGAACGAAATAAGTACTTAACCCGAGGTACCACTGTAAGGTATTCATCCACTTCCTCCATCCCAAAACAGGAGCAGGAATGGGAATAATTCTTAGTACTTTTATTATGTTAACATTTTAAAGGTATTTTCCCCATAAGGCTTATGAGGATTTATCAGAGACTCATTTTTCATGTTCAGCTGGAAGCCGTCCCAAATGCAAATGGCCTTGTTCTGCAATATAGAATCAACTGACTACAGTTATTGTTCCAACTTTGGATTTTCATGTTCTAGACTCTGCTGCATCCTCCATGTGTAATCCTTTACTACGTTTTCATTAAACAAAGATTGGCCGGGCGCAGGAGGTTTTAAGAAGCTCTGGGTTTTGACTGCAGTGCTCCTTCCGTTGCCAACTACTGCAGGATTTTACAATCTTGAAATGCCGCAAGCCCAGAGGCCAAGTGCATCAGCACATCAGTGTTCTGGACCGTGAAATAAAAGCCCAAACGTTATCACCCTTGACTTACAAGTCCCTGATGCGCAACTGACCATCAGCACAAAAATGCAGTTTTTAAAAATGGACCATTATTAATTATCTGTCCCGACTCAAGCTATTCAACACCTGCTGCTGATTTTTGGAGCTCTCTAACTGCAGCCACAGCTGGAAGTGCCTGGCAAAAAACAGAGGAGCAGAAAATGATCCATGAGTTCTGTGGAAATGTAGTCTCCACTCCGGATTTCTAATGCAGATTTATCCAGAAATTCCATAGGAACTGTAAGCTTTCAAAATAATCATTGCCTCTTGGAAGTTGCACAGTTCACCTTGCCCTTTGGGAAATTCGTTTTTTGTTGTTGTTGGGAATTTACAATTCAGCTGGGTTGGCCAGCTCTTTTGAAAACTACGTACTGAAAATCCAAATTTCAATCAGAAGTCTGTTTTACATAGATTTTCATGGTAGTCCACTATGGATCTACCGACCTTGACTTGGGACTATATTGTTCTAGGTCTTGCTAGAAAAAACATTCACGCCCTCCATAAATGGCTTTCAAAACTCAAATGACCAAGTAAACCTTTGCACAGTAATTCTTCGGCTGAGTAAAGATTCTGAAGTATTTTCCAGGAGCCTTTTCAACACAACTGTGGTTCCATACAACTGAGAGGGTGTTCTGCTCCTAACCCCATTGCTCCACATGACTGCACATTGCAAAGAATATTGGTAATGACGGAAAAGCTCTCTTTTGAGCAACTTGTCTGCCATTGCCAATTTAGAACCCTTGATAAGCTTCTAAGGAGCAGAGTCTGAAAACCACCAGTGTCCTACTTATTAAGTGGTCAAATACCGTATTTTTTGCACCATAACACTCACTTTTTTCCTCCTAGAAAGTAAGGGGAAATATCTGTGCGTGTTATGGAGCGAATGCCTGCGGGTGGCAGGGGGGATCTGCTGCAGTCGTGAGCAGAGAATCCATGGTTCCCTTTCCTTCCCTCCTCTGTGGTTACAAAGCATGGATCCACATGGATCCTCAGGATTTTTGCATTGGGCTACTCCAAACTCACTGTCAGATCACATGTCTGTGGCCACAGCATGGACCACAAAAATCATACATCCACTGTTTCGTTTAGAATATTTTTTTTCTTGTTTTCCTCCTCTAAAAACTACGTGCGTGTTATGGTCTGGTGCGTGTTATAGGGCGAAAAATACGGTAATTCGTTTTCTGCATTAGGACAAGAGCATGCATTTAAAGTAGGAATGGTAATCTTGCAAATGCAATTTTAGTTAATATATTTGATGCAAGAGCTACTCTACTCCCAATCTGGTTTGCTTTAGAAATTCTACCCGCCTTTCCAGACTCATGGTTATGCTAGAGAGTTTCAAAACCCTGCACAATGTCTAGAATCATTAAATCAAGGCAGTGAAAGTCATCCTTAGGATTGATTCAGTCTCGGAGGTGGGGTGCATCCAACTTCAGCTAAATCAGCAACTAAAAAGGATGTGGGTTATCTTCTGATCAGTGGTAAAGGTGTGAAACCAATTCTAACGATGTTCAACAATTTCTTTTGGCTATAATAGTTAAATATGCCAGTTTAATTCTAGAGGCAGACTGCATCAAGCTTGGTTGTGTAAAAGGGTGGCTGAACATAACTTGCAGAAATCAAGATTTTCATGCTCTGCACATCATCAAAATACTTGACTAGTTAGACGAACTGGCCTTAGATGTGGGCCTGTTCTAAAAAGTAATAATAGCCGAGTCACCCTTCTTAGAATGCTTTTCGTTGCATTGATTTAGATTTCCTTTATTATACCAAACTATATTTCTTTCCCTTTCTGCATTTGTTTCCTTCTCCTTTTTTAGTGCTACCTTATACAAGATGCTTTGTCACCCTTTAATATCTCGATCATTCTTGACAACTTTATCTGCTAATACAATCCTGGATAAAGCAATGAGTTGTTCTAGCATTCATATTTTATGTTTCCAGGCCATTTTACTGTAGGGAATAGGGGATTTCCCTTTGTAATTTAATGCACCAGTTAAAATATCAAACTATTAACTTGTTCTTGTAAGTTACAAAATAAATGGGAACGCTGAGTATTTAGGTAACAACTACCCAATAAATAGTAACATATATGGAATCCTTTCCTAAGGTATTTTTGGGGCAAACTGCTTATACATAAATGAAGACAGATTTTCTTATTGTGAATGTGACAAATTGATTGCAACACGAAAACCATTAGGAGTTTATCCATGGCATCTGCATATTAATAATTTTAATCCTAGACACCATATTCCATATAAAAATGAGCAATCATGACATATCTCCTTAAAAAAGATCAGAATCTGCATTTCAAGTGTAATTTAAAAATAATAATAATCTTGGAGCAAGAATTTCTAAGAAGCAGCTTGATACTGTTGTGTTATGCATTTATTACTCTGCCATATGTAA
Source organism: Podarcis liolepis (assembly GCF_965112155.1). NCBI lineage: Eukaryota > Metazoa > Chordata > Lepidosauria > Squamata > Lacertidae > Podarcis > Podarcis liolepis. Next base: position 9,399,467 of record NC_139556.1, read on the forward strand.
ATTTTTTAAAAAAAAGCAGTTCTTGAAACTTGCTTTTAAAATGAAGCTGTATATAACTGCAAACGCATCAGATCAGATGCGTCTGTGGAGATACTGGCTATGTTTAATCAATAATAACCCAACCTAATATAACAACCATCTACATTTTATAAAATAAAACAAGTGCTAGGGCAAAGTCTGAATTTTAAATCACTGCATGAAGATTACTTTCTCTATTAGAACATAAATAAACAAAAGCGCATTATTTGATATAGGAAGCTGCTAATGTGCAAAAAGGTAGTAGATAAATCTGTCCAGTTTATCTAATAAATAACAAAGCTTGTTAACACACAAAAAGTATAAAATACGTATTGATCAGAATATTTTATAGAGAGCAGTATTTTTAAAGCAGCTATGCCGACTGTGTTGCTAATATTAGCCTTGTGCACTGTTAGCGGTGTAACAGTGCAGATACACCACTTAATCAGATTAGAATTAGACAAGCTCTCTCGTGTCAGCTGGAGGAGTTCCTCAACTGTTATTTACTGAACAGCCTGAAAGTATGCCATGCTAGGAGAGCCTTTCAAACTGCTGCGAATTTATTTGTTTAAATCAGCATGGTTCCCTCGCTTTGCGAATAGGCTGAACTCGACAATATCACGGAAAACAGGCCCTGTTGAGTATAAGGTGCGTGAATCATATCATAAGCGATGGTACAGCCGAGTCGCTCAGCTTCAATACCGCCATCACCAGATTTCATGCGCTTCATTGCAAAAAACAGAAGGGGACGGTGGCACGCAACAACAAACCCCTCCACCCGATTCATCATGCTTCATTTTTTAAAACTAACTAAACAGGGATTTGCTTGCAGTTTCTCCATCTGGGCAGGAAAGCGAATGTCTTTCTGGCAAGCGTTAAAAGTATCTCCCAAAACCATATTTTCAAAGCAGGGTTCCTGCCTTGTTCCCTAACCAAAGGGGCAGCGCCAGCCCCATACTGCTTTTTACAGCATGCCATCTATTACAAAGAGTTACGAGTCGGAAGGGGGGGGGAATGGTACCCCTTTCCATTCTTCCATCCATGTGGTGTCAACATCTCATCTTTGCTGCAGGGTTAGGAGCAGCGGAGCATCCCAGCAGAGACGGAGGCCAGCCCAGCCAGCGGGGCTTTGGGGGCGCGGGCTGCCATCGCGGCCCTTTCAAGCCAGCGCTGTCCACAACAAACAGCGGAGCAGAAGCCCGCCGGCTGCACGCGGGTCCACGCATACACACGCACACGCGGGGCCGCCCGCCCACTCCAGAAGGCCACCACAGGCCTTGAACCACCCTTTCCCGTCCGTGAGACCGTAATAACAGGGACACGGCGTCCCCGCTCAACTTCCTTCCTTCCTTCCTCCCGCTCCGCCGCGCCAGGCAACCTCTGCGCGCGCGGAGAAGGAGCCTGGCCGGGCAAGGCGGCGGCGGCGGGTGGGCCTTGTTCTCCCTCTCCAGCCGCGGCCCCGACCCCCTCGCCCGCCCTGGGGGAAGCCAGGGCCGCCCGCCCCTCCTCGCCGCCTTCCCCTCTTACCGCGCAGACCAGACCCGCGCGCGCGCGCTGGAGCCTCTCCAAGTCCCCCCTTTTGCGCGCCGGCGCGCGCCCGGCGGAGAGGCGCAGGGGGGCCTGGCTCGCGCCTCCGAAAGGCGCCCCGAGACGCACAATGCCGCGCAGCACAAAGCCCGGCGGGCGGCGGGAGCGCGCGGCGGCGAGGGGGGGGGGAAGGGAAGGGAGCCTCGCCGGCCTCTCCAAGCGCCCGCCCGCCGGCCGCGCCACGACCCAAGCAGGCCGGGCAAGGCAGGGCAAAGGCAAGGCAGGGCCTGGCCGGGCGGGTCCTTACCGAGCGGCAAGCCCTTGTTGAGGAGGTGGGAGCTGCCCATTGAACCGCGCTGTCAGGGGCACGGCTCCTCCGGCGGCGGCGGCGGCGTCTGGGGCGCAGTGCGGCGCATATGGCGGCGCCGTCGCTCTCCCCGCTCGCCAAGCGGCCCAGACGCTTCGCCAAGAACGGAGGCCGGGAGGAGGAGGAGGCGGCGGCGCGGGAGGAGCTCCAGGCAGGCAGGCAGGCGTTGGTCTTCTGGTTCCTGCCTCGCCAAAGTCCCCGGAAAGCAGAAGGGGCGGGAGGGAGCGCGGGAAGGCGGGAGCGCGCAGGGAAGCGCGCGGAGGGGAGGCGCTCTTCGAACCCAAGCATCCCGTTTGCAAGCGCAAGAGGCTCGCCGCGAGTGCAGTCCCACATATACTTCTCCTACCAGGGCAGTTCAGCATCTTAAAAAGCAGAGACATCACCTTGCCAACAAAGGTCGTATAGTTAAAGCCATGGTTTTCCCAGTAGTGATGTATGGAAGTGAGAGCTGGACCATAAAGAAGGCTGATCGCTGAAGAATTGTTGCTTTTGAATTATGGTGCTGGAGGAGACGCTCCGATCCATTCTGAAGGAAATCAGCCCTGAGGGCTCACTGGAAGGACAGATCCTGAACCTGAAGCTCCAATACTTTAGCCACCTCATGAGAAAAGAAGACTCCCTGGAAAAGACCCTGATGTTGGGAAAGATGGAGGGCACAAGGAGAAGGGGGACGACAGAGGACGAGATGGTTGGACAGTGTACTTGAAGCTACCAGCATGAGTTTGACCAAACTGTGGAAGGCAGTGGAAGACAGGAGTGCCTGGCGTGCTCCGGTCCATGGGGTCACAAAGAGTCGGACATGACTAAACAACTAAACAACAACAACCAGGGCAGTTATCTTCCCACAAGGGCCAACATTGATGCCGAAATCCAGCAATTCCTGAGCTCTGAAAGTTCAGCTTCCTCCTGATTCAAGTGCAGAGTGTTTGAGGACCGGGACATTTGCAGCAGGGAAACCAAAATGCTTGTTTACAAAGCTATTGTACTACCAACCTTACTGTATGCTTGTGAAACGTGGACCACTTATGAACGCCATCTCCAACTCCTCGAAAGATTCCATCAACGGTGTCTCAAAAATTTTTTACATATCACTTGGGAAGACAGGCAAACTAACTAAGAAGCAAAGATCACCAGTGTCGAAGCGATGATTCTTCAACATCAACTTCATTGGACTGGTCATGTTGTGTGGATGCCTGATGATCGTCTTCCAAAGCAATTACTCTATTCTGAACTTAAAAATGGAAAGTGTGAGGCCTGTGGTCAACAAAAGAGGCTTAAAGACTGTTTCAAGGCAAATCTTTAAAAATGTAGTATAAACACTGACAACTGGGAAACACTGACCTGCGAGCGCTCCAGTTGGAGAACAGCCTTTACCAAAGGTGTCATGGACTTTTGAATACACTCGAACTCAAGACGTAAGGGAGAAACATGCTAAGAGGAAGGCACACTTGGCAAATCCACACCATGATCAACTCCCACCCGGAAACCTCTGTCCCCACTGTGGAAGGACATGTGGATCCAAAATTGGTCTCCAGAGTCACTTAGGGACTCACTTTTAAGACCGTGTTCATGGATACAATCTTACTCGGCTACGCGCGATCGCCAAAGAAGAAGAAGGATGTCACGTGCAGGGTGGACGAGTCTTTCCTACCCCTGATAATTCTCAGAATTAATTGGAATTGGTGGGCAAGTCCTCCATATTAGGGAACAGGGAATATTGCCGCTGTACGACCTTCTTTACTTTCAACAGGACTTGAGTCAACAGCCGAGTTAGTGCCCTTGAATAATCACACATATACACACACGGTCCCCCACTGTAAATTGTAGTTGGCAGAATTGGCAAGTGGGCGCATCTGACACTGCAACTGCTGAGTGGGCAAATCAGCTTGTTGCATTTCCCCCTAAAAACAAGGTATACTTGGGCCTTTCTCTGCCTACTCCTCTGTGGTTTTTCCCCCTAGCCCTTGAAATCAGTGCAATTGATTTCAAGGGCTAGGAGAAAGAAGAAGAAAAAAACACCCTCACTGGTCCTGGAAGGAGCCTTTAGAAAAGTCTCATATGCTCAGAGACTTTGCACCTGTCCATTGGGAGAGATAGGAAGCCCAGAACACTTGTTCTTTAGATGTCCCTTTTATGAAGAGGCACGTAGTAAGATCATTGATCCCCTACTGGTGAGGCTCAAACAAAAATTTGACCTTTTCCTGTCAGGCAAAGATCAGAAAATGATCTGGATGGTCGCCAGATTCTGTGTACAGATCTGTAGGCACAGACCATCTCCCAACTCAAAATAGTCCGTCATGAAAATCCCCAAACTCAGTTCCATGGGTGACTCTGGATCAACTCCCTGGGATAGTTTATTGTTGTACATTGTTTTAAATTGTCTATTTTTCTTCTGTGACTGTACCCCCAAGTGTGTTTTATAAGATGGTCTCCAACCATAATAAATTATCTCAGTGCAATTGTATGAATGCACCAAATACAAAAAGCCAGATACTGGACAATGCCACAAAGTTGGCATCTGGTAACAGAAATTTCTAAAAGAGAAGCAAACTCCTTTCCACATTCCTAAAGAACCACTTATTGGTCATTTATGGGGAAGAGATAAATTTTAGAAATATAAAAAGTGCTTTGGTGGGGGGGAGGGGATACAAGGTCTACACATAAAAATGTATCAGTCTTACCAGCTCCAAATTAAAAAGGTGAGGGGGAGAGAACTCTGCTCAAACCACCCTACTAGATTTTAATTATATTTTCTGCTAAAAGCGCAGTCATTTCTTTTCATTTATTATTATTATTATTATTATTATTATTATTAAGGCAACTACAGTGTTCTAAGTTAGAGATTGCTTTTGTTCTAGGACAACTAGTAAGAGGACTACAAGACAACTCTAATCAGGATACCTTTTCGGTTCCCTAGAGCATCAGTTATGTATGTAAAAAGTACGTAAATATATATATAGTGAAAAAGCAAAACTGCCTCCAATTAGATTGTATGGGCTTTATGAAAAAAGGCTGAGGAGGTGGATGTCAAACAAAATATTCAGTTCAGCTCCGCTGCCTGGCTGGGTCAGCTGACGCATAATGCAGTACACACTATACTATAGAAGAATACAATTAACTCTCAGAATGGCTGTGCACTTCAAGGCCTAATAATTTACCTGACTGGAGATGTAGCCATTGATTTCTAATCTGATGCCTTCCAACCGTTTTCAGGAAGCTTCTCACATTTGTTGCACGAGTATCGGAGCACGATCAGTCAATTCAACAGCTTTAAAATACCTTTGTATTGCTTTCAGTTTCAATAAGGAGACAGCAATAAAGGAAATCAAAACATGTAATTTTTTTTTGCTATTCATCAATAAAACCTGACTCTGTACACACCCACACACTCACACCCACCCAAGTGCCTCTTATTTGACGTTTGTATTATGCAAAACAAAGGCTTGAGAAAGCAGTTTTTGTTAGATGCCCAGGAAGAGGCAGTTTTTGGTTTTTTTTAATTATGTCAATAAATATGTGCTAGGGCAGAAATAGTTCCAGCAATATCAATCACCAGATTTCACAAGACTCTCCAGAACACACAAATTTTGGGAATAATAATGAATAGGGGATAATTAATTATTTTTTATATTTTTATTTTTTGAATTGACTAAGGGATTCAGGTCTCCTTTGACATACCACTAGTCAGGCCATTGCAAATAGGAATAGATTATACTTCCTATTATAGAGACAGCCTTTAGTTTAAAAGGTTTGTTCATCGCTACTATAAGAAAGTAACAATTCTCCATTAAGTTACACTGTTGCAAATTAATGATCCACATTGAGTTAAACATTATTAAGGTGCAATACAGCAAAACTTGCAGACCAAGTTTATACATGTCTACTCAGGAGTAAGTTCCATTGAGTTCGGGGCATTTGTTCCCAGAAAATTGTGTATGATTATACTGATGTAAATTAGAGTTACAGTGGTACCTCGGGTTAAGTACTTAATTCGTTCCGGAGGTCCGTACTTAACCCGAAACTGTTCTTAACCTGAAGCACCACTTTAGCTAATGGAGCCTCCTGCTGCCGACGGAGCATGATTTCTGTCCTCATCCTGAAGCAAAGTTCTTAACCTGAAGCACTATTTCTGGGTTAGCGGAGTCTGTAACCTGAAGCGTATGTAACCTGAAGCATCTGTAACCCGAGGTACCACTGTACAAGGGCTTAAACCAGGGGCCAGCAAACTTTTTCAGCGGGGGGCCAGTCCACTGTCCCTCAGACCTTGTGGGGGCCAGACTATATTTTTTTGGGGGGGGAATGAACGAATTCCTATGCCCCACAAATAACCCTGAGATGCATTTTAAACATAAGGACACATTCTACTTATGTAAGAACACACTGATTTCCGGACCGTCTGTGAACCAGATTTAGAAGGCGATTGGGCCGCATCCAGCCCCTGGGCCTTAGTTTGCCAACCTATGGCTTAAACTGTGGCAGGTTCGCTCCCTGGATGGCTATTTTCATTCTGCCACTCATGTTTTGATAACCAGAAAGCTAGCTATAACCTAGATGCAGTGCCATAAAGTCAATGCTCCATATATCCCCAAACATTTTCTTTGCCTGTCACCAGATATATTACTCACGATTCTTCATTAGAGCCATTTTGGAGCCATTCTAACGTGTCATTTATCTCAGTGTTCAGTCATCATAAAGTTGCAGACATTTTGAATATGCAGTAGGCATTGCCCATAAAGGTATAAAAAAAGGGAATAAAATCCTCTTATTTGAAAGGGGAAATGGTATTATTTATGTTTCCAAGCACAATTCAAAGCGTTGGTGCTGACCTTTAAAGCCCTAAACGGCCTCGGTCCAGTATTCCTGAAGGAGCGTCTCCACCCCCATCGTTCAGCCCGGACACTGAGGTCCAGCGCCGAGGGCTTTCTGGTGGTTCCCTCGCTGCGAGAAGCCAATTTACAGGGAACCAGGCACAGGGCCTTCTTGGTAGTGGTGCCCACCCTGTGGAATGCCCTCCCACCAGATGTCAAAGAGAAGAACAACTACCCGACTTTTAGAAGACATCTGAAGGCAACTCTCTTTAGGGAAGCTTTTAATGTTTAACAGACTACTGTATTTTAATAATTTGTTTGAAGCTGTCCAGAGTGGCTGGGGAAACCCAGCCAAATGGGCTGGGTATAAATAATACATTATTATTATTATTATTATTATTATTATTATTATTATTATTAGGCACACACAACCACAATAAATGACGAATAGGGAAGGTTTTCCCTGATAGATTCTAATAGCCCTTAGCAGATCTCTATTTGCATCCTTGCATTGCCCATCAAACCAGCCTCTTTGATTTCTCTGTATGCTATTTGTGGTATTGGGCTTGACTAGATAAACCACAGAGCCTAGGGCTTACCGATCAGAAGGTCGGTGGTTTGAATCCCCGCAATGGGGTGAGCTCCTGTTGTTCGGTCCCTGCTCCTGCCAACCTAGCAGTTTGAAAGCAAAGTATCACAGTGCAAGTAGATAAATAGGTACCGCTCCGGTGGGAAGGTAAACGGTGTTTCCGTGCGCTGCTCTGATTGCCAGAAGCGGCTTAGTCATGCTGGCCACATGACCCGGAAGCTGTACGCCGGCTCCCTCGGCAAATAAAGCGAGATGAGCACTGCAACCCCAGAGTCGGCCATGACTGGACCTAACGGTCAGGGGTCCCTTTAACTTTACCTAGATAAGATCTGAGGAGCATGCTGATTTGTAGAAAATCCAAAACTGGGTTTGTTGCGATGTTTATGAGGCGATGTCGTAGGTTCTTCATTAAGTCACTCGCCAGGATCTTATGTATTTCGTCATTCACCATCAGAGACCATTTCACTCTTGAGGTGCCCGAAGATTCACCGACTCATTATGCTATTCAATTTAACATAATACTGTTTACATTCCAGTCAGCTGCAAAACTCCTAATTGGCCACAATTTGTTGAAAGGGTCTCTTGTGCAAACCTTCCTACTGAATTGAGTTTTGTGTGGGTTTTTTAAAAATCAGTTCATGTACAAAGGAATCTGAAGGAAGAAAGCCCAAAAATCATTAATCTGAATAATTTGTTGAGTATATTAAAAGTGCTGTGGCTACAAACTAGATGGGAAGGGATCCAAATATCACTGTTCTCCAAGACCGACTTAAGTTGAGAGAATGGCAGGTATGATTATAGTTATCACAAATCAATGGATTCAAGCAATGTTCTCTTCACTGACTCTCAGGAGGGGGGAGCACCGCGCCCACAGAGTGGAATTAACTACCTTTAAGATCCAGCTCCTTAAACACCCTGGCAGTTGCGGTTATCACCACCATCATCATTGCTGTTACTAAAATTTATACCCTCTCCTTCCTCCTCATCCTCCTCCTCCTCATTTTTAATTTGATTACCGTCTTTTTGTCTTACAATACTCAAGGTGGTTTACAAGCTGAACAAACAAAAAATGTACATCTTATAACAATCTAATGCAATAGTACACGTGATAATAAAACATACCTTTAAAATAAGCAACCTACATCAAAAAAGTAACATTCAACAATCATTAGGATAGTATAAAATAATAATAATATCAACATCAGCAGTCCTAGGTCATTTCCCTGCTGGTGTACCTGGCAACACTGGCGTAGCCAAGGGAGAGACAGGAAGGGGCAGCTGCCCCCCTAAGTCAATAAAATCAATAAAGATACATAGTTAACAGAGGTTCTGCCCTTGTTGAAAAAAAGGGGGGCCTGCCCTCCCCCCAACAAAAATCCTGGCTATGTCCATGCTGGGAAGAATTGACACCAGTTAGCCCTGCCCATACTTTTGCTTCCCTGCACATTTCAGAACAGCACAAGCGAATAATAATAATAATAATAATAATAATAATAATAATAATAATAATAATAATAATAATTTTTTATTATTTGTACCCTGCCCATCTGGCTGGGCCTCCACAGCCACTCTGGGCAGCTTCCAAGAAAGATTAAAAATACATTTAAATGTCACACTTCCCTAAACAGGGCTGCCTTCAGAAAAAGAACCAAAACAAAACAGACTCACTAGCACATAATGGAAGTAATGGAAGAGATGGGCAAAGCTGGGCCGCTGTTTGGTTCTATGTGTTCTTGAAATACTCTAAATAGATATATAAATTGTGACGTAAGTAATACTCCTCCTCTTCAGATGCACAAACCTGCCACCATGCCTTCCTGAACACTTTTGCTGATCAGAAGGTCGGCGGTTCGAGTCCCCACAATGGGGTGAGCGCCCGTTACTCGGTCCCTGCTCCTGCCAACCTAGCAGTTCGAAAGCACACCAGTGCAAGTAGATAAATAGGTACCACTCCAGCAGGAAGGAAAATGGCATTTCCATGCGCTGCTCTGGTTCGCCAGAAGCGGTTTAGTCATACTGGCCACAAGACCCGGAAGTTGTCTGCGGACAAACGCCGGCTCCCTTGGCCTATAGAGCAAGATGAGCGCCACAATCCCAGAGTCGTCCGCGACTGAACCTAACGGTCAGGGGTCCCTTTACTTTTACCTTCTTACTTTGCTTTGTTTAATGAGCTATTCCTCTGATCAGGGCACACCTTTCAACTTCCTTGTACAAAAACAGTCCTCGCCTCTTCTACACTTTGCATGCCTTTATCAGGGTAGAAATGTCCTCTTTAAAAACAAAAGGGGGGCGGAGTTTAAAAATGGATAGCCTTCCATGGGCGTAGCCAAGGGGAGGAGCTGCCTCCCTAAATCAATAAAAATCAATAGAAATCTGAGGTTCTCCCCCCAAATCCTGGCTACGCCCTTTTAGCCACCAATGATTTTGAGGGCTGGAAGAACCATGCAAAAATCCAAAAACGACAACAAAAGGCTCTAAAAATGGCACATGAGAATAAACGGTTGTATTGCTTGACATCAGTACCTGACAAATCCAACACCTCGATTTTGAGCTTTCTGTCTAATTGTGTTGGGGAAATCTTCAAGCAAGGAAGATAATCTGACGGGGTGAAGTGATTCTGTATGTTTCAGAACACTGCAGCAGCATTGAAAATACTTTTGTACTATTGGTAATGGATTCTTTCCGCAGCCCCTTTGGAATTCCTTTATTTCTGAATGGCTCAATGCTCTGACAAGAGTTTATATACAGTGTTGAAAGGGGCTGTCACACTGCTATATGTATGAATTAAGCAGAAGACCCAGTCACAAGGAAGTGCTTTGCAAAAAATTATCTGCATAAATTCACTGAAGAGTTGCATATTTAGCAGATTTGTAGCAAAAGGATTCTTAAAGAGAACATGTGATAGATTATGCATCATGTTAGCTAGTGTAGTGTAGTATCGTATAATCCAGAAACTAGCAAAGAGCATAGAAGAGCCAGTGGATTATCCTTATGTACCTTATACATAAATATGCATGTATATAAAATTTTTAAAAAATTAAAGGGTGCTATACAACTCTACAAGGGACGCGGGTGGCGCTGTGGGTTAAACCACAGAGCCCAGGACTTGCCGATCAGAAGGTGAGCGGTTTGAATGCCTGCGACGGGGTGAGCTCCCGTTGCTCGGTCCCTGCTCCTGCCAACCTGTTTTTAAAGGCAGCCAGGTGGATAGGTAGGGACGCGGGTGGCGCTGTGGGTTAAACCAGAGCCTAGGACTTGTCGATCAGAAGGTCGGCGGTTCGAATCCTCGTGACGGGGTGAGCTCCTGTTGCTCGGTCCCTGCTCCTGCCAACCTAGCAGTTCCAAAGCACGTCAAAGTGCAAGTAGATAAATAGGTACCTCTCCGGCGGGAAGGTAAACGGCGTTTCCGTGTGCTGCTCTGGTTCGCCAGAAGCGGCTTAGTCATGCTGGCCACATGACCCGGAAGCTGTACGCCAGCTCCCTCGGCCAATAAAGCGAGATGAGCGCCGCAACCCCAGAGTCAGACACAACTGGACCTAATGGTCAGGGGTTCCTTTACCTTTACAACTCTACAGCTTTTCAGGCAAGACTGTCTCTCAAAGTAATTCACACTGAAGAATGTACATCAGTAAAACATTTTAAAAATTAAATTTCACACACATACACACATATATAACATTAAATATTTAAATATTTTAAAAATACTACATTTAAAACTACAATCTGACATCCAGCATCCTAAATTAAGCCGAGCCCCCAGCACACAAGGAGCTGGTAGAATACACTGTTTGCAGCTTTAGCAATTCGGTATGGCTGAATCTCTCAAATTTGGCCTTTCTCCATTTCTCATTTTTCCAGTATTAAGTTCTGTTTGTTGCTTTTCCACAGCAGTTTGCCATTAAAAGGCGGGGAGGGGAGAAGACCTCACAAAAATTGTGCAGCACTCCTGCAATATACACATGGCAATGCATTTTGTATTTTACTCATCGTTTCATTTTGGGGCGCACTTTCTCTTAATACATACCGTATTTTTCGCCCTATAGGACACACTTTTTCCCCTCCAAAAATGAAGGGGAAATCTGTGTGCGTCCTATGGGGCGAATGGAGGCTTTCGCTGAAGCTTGGAGGGCGAGAGGGGTCGGTGCGCACCGACCCCTCTCGCTCTCCGACTTCAGGAAGACATCAGCAGCCTAGCCAGCCCTGTGGGAGGTCCCGCAGGGCTGTCTAGGCTGGGGATAGCAGCCTGCTTCCCGGAGCATCGGGCGCGCTGAAAGCAGAGCGCCCGGCGCTTCGGGAACACACCCGCAGCCTGGGCAGCCCTGCGGGAGGTCCCCGCAGGGCTCCCCACGCTGCGGATAGCAGCCTGCTGCCCAGCGGGCGGGGCGCCCTGAAGCAGAGCGCCCCTCGCACCGGGCAGACATGGGCAAGCCCCACAAGCTCAGGGGACAGCAGGGAGGCGCAGCGCCGCCATCCCGCTGTTCCTCGACCTGGTTCGGTTTCCCCGACCTGCTTTGGGGGGGGGGGAATAAAGGGGAAAAAAATTCCCTTTATTTTCCCCCAAAAAACTAGGTGCGTCCTATGGGACGAAAAATACGGTACGTTGCTGTGGCTGTTGTTGCACTCCATCACAAAATCAGAGAAGCCCACTGTTTGCAAGCATGGCCAAACTTGGCCCTCCAGATGTTTTGGGACTACAATTCCCATCATCCCTGACCACTGGTCCTATTAGCTAGGGATGGTGGGAGTTGTAGTCCCAAAACGGCTGAAGGGCTGAGTTTGGCCATGCCTGGTTTAGAGGAACCCAATGGATGAAGCTGATGTCTTGGCTGATCCTAGTCCTCCCAGGACAAATCTGGCACTGGCGACTGGGCCCTTCTAGGATGTGCTAGCTTCCTCCAGTCATCTCTTAACATCGTGTGCTCCATACCTCCCATCACTGCTTTCTTAAGATTTACCTCATCAATACCTTTCTGTTCTTCTTGAGGAGCTGTTCAGATGTTCTAGACTGAGCACTCCAGAGGATGTCTAGCTTCTTTTCATTGTTGTTGTTTAGTCGTTTAGTCGTGTCCAACTCTTCGTGACCCCCTGGACCAGAGCACGCCAGGCACTCCTGTCTTCCACTGCCTCCCGCAGTTTGGTCAGATTCATGTTTGTAGCTTCGAGAACACTGTCCCACCATCTTGTCCTCTGTCGTCCCCTTCTCCTTGTGCCCTCCATCTTTCCCAACATCAGGGTATTTTCCAGGGAGTCTTCTCTTCTCATGAGGTGGCCAAAGTATTGGAGCCTCAGCTTCAGGATCTGTCCTTCCAGTGAGCACTCAGGGCTGATTTCCTTAAGAATGGATAGGTTTGATCTTCTTGCAGTCCATGGGACTCTCAAGAGTCTCCTCCAACACCATAATTCAAAAGCATCAATTCTTCAGCGATCAGCCTTTTTTATGGTCCAGCTTTCACTTCCATACATCACTACTGGGAAAACCATAGCTTTTACTATATGGACCTTTGTTGGCAAGGTGATGTCTCTGGTTTTTCACACCCACTGACTTCAACCTTTTCTCAGACTAGACCCATTGAAATTGATGGCTCAAAGTCATGCCTATGAATGTGAATGGGTTTACTCTGAGTAGGACTTACACCAGTGGTGGCCAAATTTAGCCATACAGTTGTTTTGGGATTACAATTCCCATCATCCCTGACCACAGGTCCTGTTAGCTAGGGATGATGGGAGTTGTAGTCCAAAAACAGCTGGAGGGCCAAGTTTGGCCACCACTGATTTACACAGAACACAACCCAATAGCAATGTGAAGTCATTCCAGTTTTATTGTTGGACAACAATGAGACATTGTTGACTTATTACTATTCATCTTTGAATTGGAATGGTGAAATAAACGTACAGTTACAGATGTTTCACAGACCAACTATGTTAACTATGTTACCAAAATCTCCTGTACTTTTTCAGCAATTCAGTAATTTAAGCCACTACCCCTGAATAATGAGATTAAAAACAAATAGCTTAATTAATGCTTAATTAGAAAACACTCTAGCACTAATGAGGAAATTGTTTAATCAACATAAAATAGTAACGGCAATATGGGTTTTATGTAAGGATGCAATAAAACGTCTGTAAACATTACTTTGCTCATGTACAAAGCAAAGTACTATTTACAGATTTTTTTTATTTTTTTTGCATCCCCCTGCATAAAACTGATAGCTATCACTGTTGAATTTCATGCATAGGTCGTCTTTTTAACTGAGTTTAAGGGAAGAACATAATCATTTTGGGCTCCCCATTAAGTAGGCTTCAGCCTTAAACACCTAACCATAATTTCTGCCTGGACGTAAGTGCTGTAACTACTTTAATATCATAACAGGGACTAACACTTGCATTATAAATTAAGGAACACTTTTTTAAACATTAGACAAAAGGGCCATGAGTATCAATACAGAGCGCGTTACACAACAGGGAAAATCAAACAGTTAATATGAATCCTCAAAGAAGTAGTACGCCAGGAATTTTGTGGTGTTTGAGTCTCTATGTTTGCCTGGCAGCCCCCAGGAGGAGGACTTAAAAAAAAAGGTCTCTGTTTGCAGTTTGCAAGTTTTGGCCCAGCAGGAACCAGATGCAAATTATTGCCAATATTTCCTGCGCTAGAAACTGAAACAGCACTGCTTGTGTCAAAGACAGGTCAGAATTGAAGCTGCAGTCTTCTTACACCCCTAATGTGCGTCCTTTTCCTGCCTCTTTAATGTTACTTGTAGTCCCATAAATGCACTAATGGCTGTCCCAATGTCTATAGGAACCACCATTGCTGCTATGCCCTGCATGGTTCAATGAACATTTTTTGGAAATGTGAATTGTGCATCTAAAATGGCAAAGTACACATTTCCGAAAAAACTGAAATCTTCTTATTAGGGATAATAGGGAAGGAAGTAAAAAAAGAAGACCATAAATTACTTCAATACGCCACTGCAGCCCAAAAATGGAAATTACAGGAGACCCCAACGTTAATAGAATGGCAAGCCAAATTTTTTGAATATACAGAATTCGCTAAAATGACATACAGAATTTGAGCCCAAAAAGGAACAAAGTTCGAAGGAGAGTGGGGTAAATTTGTGGTATATATAAGATCTAACTGTAGAAGTTTAAAAACTACGGCAGGGTTAACATAAATCCTGTGATGTGTATAGAAGGTGAATAAGAAACTGCAAGAAAAGATATATATTAAGAAAACCAAAGCAGGGAAGGAAGGAAGTCGGAGTGTGAATATACGCAGTGTAAGTAAGATGACACAAAATGTAGATTGTAAAAGATTGTTTTATTTGTTGTTTGTGGAAAATTTAATAAAAAGCATTTAACAAAAATAAAATAAAATGGCAAAGCCGCAAAGCCACACTGCATCTGATCCATTGCCAACGGTTATTTTCCAATCACGACTTTTCGCCCATCTCTCCCATTTGCCTCCCCCTTACATTGCAGCCTAAATGCACAGTCAATGATGTCACCAGTAACCGGGAAGAGACAGTGGAGGGTGGAGAAGAAACTGTTGATGGAACCAGATTCCTCATCCCACACACCGTCTGTTCTCGTGTGCCCCATACAATACTCCAGTCCTCGGTATGGAGGGCAGATGGCAGCCACAATCAACCGTCCAACAGGCTGCCTCATTGACATAGCTGTCATCTTACAGATTTGAAAATAAGGGACCAGCAGCCTCAAAAATAATGGATCAGCAGCCAAAATAAGGGATTTTAGTCAACCAGCAGCCAAATGAAACCTCAAGCGGTGGTTCCCACAGCGCAGCAACCCGGGCAAAGGGGATGCAGCAAGGAAAACCACCGTCACCTCTCCGCTGGGAAGCGCTGAGCAAAGGCGAGTCCCCAGGCAACGTGGCCGATTTGATCGGCACAAGGCATGCAAGCTCCACCCCCCAGTCATTCTTAGACTCCTTATTGGGTGAGCAACGCAGCCAAGCAACACAGTTGGAGCCTCCCTCCTCCCTGGCCAGCAAGGAGAGAGGGAGAGGAGCTGCTTCCTTTGAAACCCGGGAAATTTAAGGGACATCATCAATAAGCGACAGCAGCCGGACACAGTGCTGGGATAAGGGACTGTCCCACCAAATAAGGGACGGTTGACAGGTATGCTCATTGAATCATAGAGTGGTAGAGTTGGAAAAGACCCTGTGGGTCATCTAGTCCAATCCCCTGCAATGCAGGCAACTCATCAAAAACACCATGGAAGGTGGCCATCCAACCTCTGCTTAAAAACCTTCACTGCCTTCCGACGGTGAAACTCTATTGCCTTCCACTATCACACAGCTCTCACTGTCAGAAAGTTTTTCTGATCTTCAGTCGTACCCTCTGGAGCAGGAGAAAACAAGCTTGCTCCATTTCCCATGTGGCATCCCTTGATATAGTTGAAGATGGCTATCCTATCTAATAATAATAATAATAATAATAATAATAATAATAATAATAATAATAATAATAATAATAATAATTTATTATTTATACCCCGCCCATCTGGCTGGGTTTCCCTAGCCACTCTGGGCGGCTTCCAACCAAATATTAAAAACAATACAACATCAAACTTTAAAAACTTCCCTAAACAGTTGTCTTTTAAAAGTAAAATAGTTGCTTATTGTAAGGTTACCAGATTTTTTTTCAATGAATCCGGGGACACTTTTCAAATTCAATGGCTTTTGTACGGGGACTGATTTGTAAATCCGGGGACTGTCCCCGGGAAACGGGGATGTCCGGTAACCTTAGCTTATTGCCTTGACATCTAGTGGGAGGGATTTCCACAGGGCGGGTGCCACTACCAAGAAGGCCCTCTGCCTGGTTCCCTGTAACCTCACTTCTCGCAATGAGGAACTGCCAGAAGGCCCTTGGAGCTGGACCTCAGTGTCTGGGCTGGATGATGGGGGTGGAGACGCTCCTTCAGGTATACAGGACTGAGGCCGTTGAGGGCTTTAAAGGTCAGCACCAACACTTTGAATTGTGCTCAGAAACATACTGGGAGCCAATGAAGATCTTTCAGTTATATGGTCTTGGCGGCCACTCCCAGTCACCAGTCTAACTGCCACATTCTGGATTAATTGCAGTTTCTGAGTCACCTTCAAAGGTAGCCCTACGTAGAGTGCATTGCAGTAGTCCAAGCGGGAGATAACTAGAGCATGCGCCACTGAGAGCCAGTGTGGTGTAGTGGTTAAGAGCGGTAGTCACGTAATCTGGGGAACCGGGTTCGCGTCTCCGCTCCTCCACATGCAGCTGCTGGGTGACCTTGGGCCAGTCACACTTCTGTGAAGTCTCTCAGCCCCACTCACCTCACAGAGTGTTTGTTGTGGGGGAGGAAGGGAAAGGAGAATGTTAGCCGCTTTGAGACTCCTGAAGGGGAGTGAAAGGCGGGATATCAAATCCAAACTCTTCTTCTTCCTCTTTGCCAGGCTAACTATACCCAACTCCTTCAGCCATTCCTCATATGGCTTGGTTTCCAGACCCTTTTTCATCTTAGTCGCCCTCCTCTGCACACATGGTCTACTAAGACCCCTAGGTCCTTTTCACGTGTCCTACTGGCAAGCCAGGTGCCCCCCATATGATATTTGTGCTGCTGGTTATTCCTCCTTAAGTGTAGAACTATCGCTATCTTGTGCCATGCAGTTTTGTATTCCATCAGTGCAAGAGGATTTGGGAATGATCTTATCCTTGTCCAGTTGCTATAACTTAAGGATGGGCTAGAACTATCAGTCTTCTTCAGTTAATTTTGCTCAAGATCTCTCTGGTTTCTTACATTAAAGGTTTATTTGAGTAGCTTCCATTTGCCTTTTGGCAAATGAGAAAAATCTGTCAAAGCGAATTACTATCAAATCACTCATGGATCAAGATTTCTCTGACTACTTTTAAAATCCTCTAATAAGGACAATTGCTTTGAGCATTTTCCACATTAACTTTTCACAATTTTCTCATTTGACTGAGGAAACAAATGGAACCATTTTAAGTTGCTGTTTTATTGTTTTCATCAAACAAAATCAAATGCACAAACAAAAACTATACAAATAAGACAGGGGATCTGCCTGGATCCCAAATTAATTTGGATGATTTGGAGCGAACTGGGGCTGTTCCAGAGTGGATTGAGGCTGCCTTGGATTGCTCCAGAGCAATTTGGATCCATTCAGAATTCTTGAAAGTCACCCAGAGTTCAAAGCACTCTGTAAAGAAAGCAAGACAGCCTATCTTCCGTTATTAATTGCAATACTATAGAGAAGGGTGCCTGGAGGAGGAGAGCCAGACTCTGAGCACTGACAGATCTAGCTTCCAAATTAAGAAACAGAATCTCATTCAGCACTCTTCAATCAGGGGGGCAAGGTTGGTGAAGACTTTAAAAATCACAGGTCTCTCCCATTGGCTCCATTCTTTTGTTGGTTCATTGAACATTAAAAATAGCTTGGAGCTAGTTGTATTCAAGTATTTATGGTGCTGGAGGAGACTCTTGAGAGTCCCATGGACTGCAAGAAGATCAAACGTATCCATTTTTAAGGAAATCAGCCCTGAGTGCTCACTGGAGGGACAGATCCTGAAGCTGAGGCTCCAATACTTTGGCCACTCATGAGAAGAGAAGACTCCCTGGAAAAGACCCTGATGTTGGGAAAGATGGAGGGCACAAGGAGAAGGGGACGACAGAGGATGAGATGGTTGGACAGTGTTCTCGAAGCTACCAGCATGAGTTTGACTAAACTGCGGGAGGCAGTGGAAGACAGGAGTGCCTAGCATGCTCTGGTCCATGGGGTCACGAAGTCAGACATGACTAAACGACAACAACAAAGTTGTATTCAGCTTGTATTATCATTTAGCACTCTGCACACCCTATTTTTATGTTTGTTTCCCATGCTGTCCCAATCCCACCTTTATATAAAAAATGTTTCTTGGCTGTGTCTTAACCCTAAGCCTAATCCTCTGATTCCCCCACCCAAAAAAGGGGGGGGGGGAAATGGCCCTTGTTTTTCAGGTTAGATTTACATTTTTTTTTTATAGCTATGTTGTATCTTCCATGTTTGTGTGTCTTCGTGAAGTAGTGAAAAAGTACATTGTACACAGTCCACAAGCAGCACACATACACCAAAGGCCTTCTCGGTAGTGGCACCCGCCCTGTGGAATGCCCTCCCACCAGATGTCAAAGAAATAAACAACTATATGACATTTAGAAGACAGCCCTGTTTAGGGAAGTTTTTAATGACTGATGTTTTAATGTATTTTAAATCTTTTGTTGGAAGCCGCCCAGAGTGGCTGGGGAAACACAGCCAGATGGGCGGGGTATGTATGTATAAATAAATAAATATTATAATACAGTGGTGCCTCGCAAGACGAAAAGAATCCGTTCTGTGATTCTCTTCGTCTAATGGTTTTTTCGTCTTGCGAAGCAAGCCCATTGACGGATTAGCGGATTAGCGCTATTAGCGGCTTTTAGCGGCTTATCGGATCAGCTGATAAGCGGCTTAGCGGCTTAGAAAGGGGGGGGGAACCCACAGGAACTCGCAAGACATTTTCGTCTTGCGAAGCAAGCCCATAGGAGATTTGTTTTGCGAAGCACCTCCAAAACGGAAAACTCTTTCGTCTAGCGAGTTTTCCGTCTTGCGAGGCATTCGTCTTGCGGGGCACCACTGTAATATAATACACAGTGCACAAGCACACATACAGTGATAAGATGAGCACCAGCAGGAGACATCTATGCAGCCATGGTGCCACAAGAAGAGGTGCTGGCAGTAGCAGCAACGCAACTGCTCTGCTTTACTCCTAGTCAGGCTAATCTGTCTGACTGCTTTTGGTGGTGGTAGGAGGAAGCCAGCTCCAACTTCCAGGAGGCTACTTGAGTGGCAGTAGCCTGCTAGGGATATCCCTTTCGGTGGAGGAGGAGACCAGCCTGGTGATGGAGACTGACATCTCTGACTCCGTGCCTCATATTTTCAGCTTGGTTGAGGATATCTTAAGCTCCTGGGCATCAGGGCAAGCAGACTCTCCATCCGTGCCATCTGGAGGTATCTCCTCTGATGCCTCCACTTCCCCTGTGATGGCACTGACCCACCTCCCACTTGAATGGAAAGCAGCCAGTCTAATGATTCACCACAGAAGTGGCAAAGAGTTGTGTGGGGTCACTATGCGGTGCAAGTAGATCCAGCGCTGCTATTTACTGAGTGTTGAGCACAGAGTTTCCTCCTAGCTGCCATCTGATACACCTCCAGCTTTATCATCTCCTTCGTTTGTAGGTGCATCTCGATGCATCTCCAGAGGGAGTTCTAAGGTAAAAGGACTCCTGACCATTAGGTCCAGTCGTGGCCGACTCTGGGGTTGCGACACTCTTCTCGCTTTATTGGCCAAGGGACCCGGCGTACAGCTTCCGGGTCATGTGGCCAGCATGACCAAGCCGCTTCTGGCGAACCAGAGCAGCGCACAAAAACGCCATTTACATTCCCGCTAGAGTGGTACCGATTTATCTACTTGCACTTTGACGTGCTTTCGAACTGCTAGGTTGGCAGGAGCAGGGACCGAGCAACGGGAGCTCACCCCGTTGCGGGGATTCGAACCGCTGACCTTCTGATCGGCAAGCCCTAGGCTCTGTGGTTTCTATTTCTAAAGCAATCAGCAAATCTGCAACCACCCGGCTGTTGGTCCCCTCAGCGGTTCTGTTCACCTCATGGCCACCAGCTGAAAAGGAAAACCCCATCTATTCCCACCTCCCACAATTAACTGGCGATGGGCTTCAGATCTCGTTATTTTTTAAGAGTTTCAGGAGCTAAATCATGCAGCACCGTTATTGTCCGGTCGTCATGAGAGATATTTGCACATCCTGGATCTTTCTTCCCAAGTTTAATTTATCAAAAAATAAAATAACAATGAAAAAAGAAAAATGGCCATAATTTTCTCTCCTGTCCCCCTGTCTCCATAAATCCATGTAACATAGAGACATGGTGGCCACCCCAGAGAGGATGATGATGATTAGAGTTTATATACCGCCCTATACCTGGGAGGTCTCAGGGAGGTTCACAGAATAAAATCAAGATATAAAACCACAAAATACATAATAAAAACAACCCAATAGCCCACCCTCCCCAAACAGACACATTTTAAAAGGGCATAGGATGTCAATCAGGTCAACCAAAGGCCTGGCTTAAAAGAAACGTTTTGCCTGGCGGCTAAAGGTGTATAATGAAGGCGCCAGGCGAACTTCCCTGGGGAGAGCATTCCACAAATGGGGTGCCACTGCAGAGAAGGCCCCGTTCTCATGTTGCCACCCTCTGGACCTCTCGAGGAGACACACAAACGAGGGCCTCAGAAGATGATCTCAGGATCTGGGTAGGTTCATATGGACAGAGGCAGTCCTTGAGGTATTGTGGTCCTAACTTCAACAAGAACAACAGGAGCAGGGACTGAGCAATGGGAGCTCACCCCATCGCGGGGATTCAAACCGCTGACCTTCTAATCTGCAAGCCCAAGAGGCTCAGTGGTTTAGACCGCAGCGCCACCCCTGTCCCACTACCTCTCCACTAACTCAGCATCCAAGCTGGAGCGGTCGGGTGTAATTACGTGGGGGGGGGGGAGGAAATGGCCAAATACTGCAAAAGAATCATATGCATTTATATATTTATTTATAGCCTGCCGTTTTGGCTTACATAACCATAAAACATATATACATTTAGTGGGAAATCCAAATATTCTAAGACAGCTTCAATACACAAATCTTCCCTTTTTTAAAATCAATATACAGTGGTACCTCAGGTTACGCTTCATGTTACATACGCTTCAGGTTACAGACTCCGCAAACCCAGAAATAGTACCTCGGGTTAAGAACTTTGCTTCAGGATGAGAACAGAAATCGTGCTCTGGTGGTGCGGTGGCAGCGGGAGGCCCCGTTAGCTAAAGTGGTGCTTCAGGTTAATAACAGTTTCAGGTTAGGAACGGACCTCCGGAACGAACTGAGTACTTAAGCCGAGGTACCACTGTATGTTGAAAATTAACAGAATGAATATTGTTGAGCAAAATTCCACCCTTTTATATGAAAACCAGGAAGCAAAATTTAAAGGAAAGCTAAGCTATACTTCATTGGAAGAGGTACAATTTAACATATATATATATATTAAAAAACATCATGTACACTTAAATATGCAAATTTCATTGAAGCAATGCTGGGATGAATGAAGGAAGCACAACACTGGAAGCTTCAGCTATCCAAGTGTCAGACTAAATATACGGACTTACATTTTTGTTTCAGTGTAAATTGCAAAAACAAACGGAGATATTAAAACCTGGTTTTATTAGAAAACTACCTCGTCCTTTAAGAATGTATTAAATCAGAATTTATTCCCATTAGGTAAAAATAATTTATTTGGTGTAAGCCAAACAGAGAAGAGAAACACTGTTTAAAAATTGCCTAAGGTCACTTCATGGGCAAAACAATGCATTTAAAGTGAGGAGATGACAACTTATTTAATATTTCTCTACTGAAATTGCTTCCTTGATTACAATACATTAAAATCCTCATTGAATATTCATAGAATTTTTGACAAGACTGAGTGACATATAATCTTAGCCTCAGAAAGCAATAGCGTGATATTCTAACCGTTGGAATAGATGCCAGACTAACTGGATCGTCATCTTTGCATTCCTGGCTGGGCTAGTGGAAGCTGTACAAAATGTTCCTCCTTTTCCTATCATGACAATATATTACAGGCATAACACAAAGGAACCAAGTCCAGTCTAAACACCTTTCTAAGTTACTGTGCAAAAGACAAAAGAGAAATTAAGCAACCTTTGTACAGTGGTGCCCCGCAAGACGAATGCCTCGCAAGACGAAAAACCCGCTAAACGAAAGGGTTTTCCGTTTTTCGATGCGCTTCACAAGACGAATTTCCCTATGGGCTTGCTTCGCAAGACGAAAACGTCTTGCGAGTCTTGCGATTTTTTTCGCTTTCCCCCCTTTTTCTAAGCCGCTAAGAGCCTTTTAGTCGCTAAGCCTTTAGTAGCTGCTAAACCGCTAATAGCGCTAATCCGCTAACCGGCTAATAGGGTTGCTTCGCAAGACAAAAAAACCGCTAGACGAAGAGACTCGCGGAACGGATTATTTTCGTCTTGCGAGGCACCACTGTATGTGCAATATGCTCAACGAGAATAATTAGTGAGACAAAATTAATAACTGGATAAATCTCAAAAGGACTTTTACCTACTTCGTTACAATCTATCTAGGCTTAATAGGAAACAGCATTTATATAGCACAAAATATCCAACTTTGTTATACAATCGGTTGTCATTAACCACATCAAATGCACTTGCTGTCTTCCTCTATAAGTGCAGATAAATGCCGGAGAGTTTTGTTAAAGGAGAGCAATTAATACTTCTTTGTTCAGTGACTTCTGTGCTTAGATGCACATCTTTTTTCTGCTAAATGAAAAATTAAATCTACGTCACTATAATTTTTTGTTGTTTTCCTACATCTAGATGTTTTATTCACTAGGCAAGTCAAAAGCAAATGGTTGGTGATAGCCTACATTAGAGTTATAATTACCGTATTTTTTGCTCTATAAGACTCACTTTTTCCCTCCTAAAAAGTAAGGGGAAATGTGTGTGCATCTTATGGAGCGAATGCAGGCTGCACAGCTATCCCAGAAGCCAGAACAGCAAGAGGGATTGCTGCTTTCACTGCGCAGCGACCCCTCTTGCTGTTCTGGCTTCTGAGTTTCAGAATATTTTTTTTCTTGTTTTCCTCCTCCAAAAACTAGGTGCGTCTTGTGGTCTGGTGCGTCTTATAGAGCAAAATATACGGTAACTCCTTGTGGACAGAAAGGGCTGCAATCTCCGATACCTGCCGGGCTGAGGTGATAGCCGCTAGACCCCTGTCTTAAGGTATTTTTCGCTCTATAGGATGCTCTGGACCATAGGACACACCGGACCATAGGAGGGGGAGAACAAGGGGGGGGATTCTCCCCCTCTCTGCTCAGTGCCCCTTCAGCGAAGCAGCAGGAGAAATGGAGCCCCTTCCATTTCTCCTCCCGCTTTGCTGAAGGGGCGCTGCGCAGAGAGGGAAAACTGTGCAGTGCCTCTCCAGCGAAGCGAAGCCTTCTGTGCACTGACCCCTCTTGCTCTCCAGGCTTCAGACGGCTATCCGCAAGCCTTCAGAGCGCAGCGGGACCTCCTGCTGCACTCCGAAGGCTTGCAGATAGCTGCCTGAAGCCCCTGGAGCGCAGTGGGAGTTCCCCCGCAGCGGGGGCTTCAGGCGGCTTCAGCAAAAGCAACGCGAAGCCTCCGGAGCTCAGGGGGGGGAGTGCTCCCTCTGTGCTTCGGAGGCTTCGCGTTACTATCGTTGAAGCCAAGGAGCCTGCATTCGCTCCAAAGGACGCACACACATTTCCCCTTCATTTTTGCAATGAGGCTTCATTTTAATATTTTAATGTTACATTATTTTAATGTTGTATTTTATTTTTGTTTTTAAGTTGTAATCACTCATCTTGTTTTTATTATTGCTTGTAAGCCGCTCTGAGCCCGGCCTTGGCTGGGGAGGGCGGGGTATAAATAAAAAAATTATTATTATTATTATTATTATTATTATTATTATTATTATTATCCTATAGAGCGAAAAATATGGTATGTCCTGCTTCGTTCTTGAGCAGATTTTTTTTTAATAAAATTTTTATTGGTTTTTCAACATTTATATAAACACAAACAATACACAATACAAATAAACAAACACATAAACACACAAGTATAATTTCAAGTCTTTTTTTCTTAAACCCTACTTCACCGACTTCCCCGTACCTCCCCTTTCTGCATCCCTATTTCCAAATTTATTTCAGCAAATCCTCCCCCTTAAATTTATCTAATTTCCCCTTGTTCTTCTCTTTTACTTGATCTTTTACAGCTGTAATCCCCTTTTTTCTATAACCTCAACATTTTAGCACTCATTAATTTTACAATATTTCTTAAGATAAATTTTAAATTTCTTCCAATCTTCTTCCGCCGTCTCTTTCCCTTGGTCTCGGATTCTGCCAGTCATTTCAGCCAGTCCCATATAGTCTATCACCTTCATCTGCCATTCTTCCAGAGTGGGTAGATCCTGTGTCTTCCAATACTTTGTGATGAGAATTCTTGCTGCTGTAGTAGCATACATAAAAAAGGTCCTATCTTTCTTTAACACCAATTGGCCGACAATGCCCAAGAGAAAGGCTTCTGGTTTCTTGGGAAAAGTACATTTAAGTACCTTTTTCATTTCATTGTATATCATTTCCCAGAAAGCCTTAATCTTCGGGCACGTCCACCAAAGGTGGTAAAAAGTACCTTCAGTTTCATTACATTTCCAGCATTTATTATCGGGCAAATGGTAGATTTTTGCAAGCTTGACTGGGGTCATGTACCACCTGTAAATCATTTTCATAATATTCTCTCTTAAGGCATTACATGCCGTAAATTTTATACCCGTTCTTGAGCAGATTTTAAACAATTTCTTAGAAGCGTGAATCAGGTTGTCTCTCATAAAAGATTTGAACTGAATGTAGGATAAATGAAGATAACTGGAAAGTGGATGTATCAAATTATTAAAAATGAGGAAATACTTTTTTTAAAAAAATCAACAAACATTCCTCAATCTTACACAATAATAAATGTTTCTGTCTTTGTCCATATAAGTCTCTCCGCTGTGATCCTATATTGAGATATTATTCCATAGTACTTTTCTTGTTATGTATCCATTAATTTGCATCTCTTGGAGTAGCCATGGTGGTGGAAAAAGAGCCTCTCCTGTGCAAAAGGAATAAAAGGAAAGAAAGGTTATGTTGGCCCACTGAGCATTACCTCTGAAGAAAATTTAGGAAAAACGGTTTTCAGAAATAATAATTGCAAAGCATATTTAAAAAAAGAAAGACAAACTGAAGGAGGTGAGGACAGGTGACCCCCACCTAGGCCCAAAGTCACACCCCCCCCCTCAATAATCACCCCAGGCCTCAAAACTATCCAAAATTCCTTTTCTGTCTTCTAAAAATCCACAGCTACAGCTTTTCTGTGGATTCTCACAAGATGCTGGTACATAGGCAAAATGTTATTCTTTTATCAGTACAAAAAGGCTTCAAAAAGGCTAATGAATAGACTCTGTCAGAGCAGGCCTGAGAACTGACTTTTATCTCATTCAGTTGCAACATCTTTGGACATGCTGAACCGCTCTCATTCCTGGGAAGGGTGCCAAAAGTCCACAATAGTCCCAAGACAGGAGCTTTCTGTTCATGCTCAGAGGAACTCATGGGGCAGGACTCTTGAAGAGGAGGAGAAAGGGGAGGGAACTGGAAGGGGAATATATACTCTGCGCAAATGACTGTGAACCCGTGCTTGTTTGTGAACTATCACACTTGCTCCTTCTACCAGTTCATGGATGGTAGAAATAAAGCTTTTTCTCCGAAACTATTCCTTGAGTGTCTGTTGACTCCCATCTCTCTTTCCCGGGTGCAATATTTTTCCCACCCGAGGGCAAAGCCTCATAAGGCTACAAAACTATTGCTTACCTGGTCCAGGGAGAGCAGAATAAGAAGCAATTGCTTCAACATCACTTTCCTCTTAGTTTACAGTTAAACATTAGGGAAAATGCTCCTAAGGACCTGCTCAGCATCTAATTTTAACAGGGCCTTACTTTTTAACTGGGCAAGGGCTAAGGGGTCAAAAAACATTGACTTTGCCTGCTGTGTCACTGCCAGGCAACTGGGAGACACAGTTTTTTTGCAGCTGAGGGGCTTAAAAAAGGAAAGTATTGTTCAATGATGTTTTGTTGTGGACATTGCATATATTTCTTTAGGGATATTTACATACCACCTGTCATGCTCACATTTCTAGGTGGTGTACAACAATGAAATAGACAACACAAAATATACAATATCATTAAAAATTGAGTAAACCTGCTACAGAGACCTAGCAATCTGTAATTTGCAAAATTCCTCATTATTAACATCTGTATTTGGTTAAACATATAACCACATTGCACAAATAAAACAGCAACACAACGGTAAGCACTTTGTGAATCAAAAGCCACAAAATGAACTTTGCTGAACAAACAAATGTTCTTATTCCTCCTGTCTTGTGTTCATTAAATCTGACAGGAAATCAAATATCACCATCTGTGTACTTGCAATAAAAACACTGAACACAGCTCTAAACTAGTAAGAGTACCACAGAAGTGCAGACTTAACTTTTATTTGCAAATGAACAAAAAAAAAAGCTCAGTTTTACATAAGAATAGTATTAGAATTGTAGAGTTGGAAGTGACCCCTAGGATCATTTGGTCCAACCTTTTGCAAGGCAGGAATCTCAACTAAAGCATCTGTTAAGTTGTGGGTGAACATATCAGACGACACAGTGATTCTTCAAACAGCTCTTGTTTATTCACAGGCCAGGAGAGAACTGAACTGAAGGGTTCAGCCAGCCTGCTTAAATAGAGCTCCACTAGAACGCAACAGTAACCATTTTCTGTAACTATCCAATCACTGTGTATCTGAAGAAGTGTGCATGCACACGAAAGCTCATACCAAGAACTAACTTAGTTGGTCTTTAAGGTGCTACTGGAAGGAATTTTTTTATTTTGACTATGGCAGACCAACACGGCTACCTATCTGTATCCAATCACTGAACGTCACTTTCAATCCCTTATTTGCATATGTGGACCTGAACTATTTACAGTATCCCCCTGCTGGCCCAGGGTGAGAACTTCAGTACATAACAGCATCCATGACAGAATCATAGAATCATAGAGTTGGAAGAGACCACAAGGGCCATCAAGTCCAACCCCCTGCCAAGCAGGAAACACCATCAGAGCACTCCTGACATATGGTTGTCAAGCCTCTGCTTAAAGACCTCCAAAGTAGGAGACTCCACCACACTCCTTGGCAGCAAATTCCACTGTCAAACAGCTCTTACTGTCAGGAAGTTCTTCCTAATGTTTAGGTGGAATCTTCTTTCTTGTAGTTTGGATCCATTGCTCCGTGTCCGCTTCTCTGGAGCAGCAGCAAACAACCTTTCTCCCTCCTCTATGTGACATCCTTTTATATATTTGAACATGGCTATCATATCACCCCTTAACCTCCTCTTCTCCAGGCTAAACATGCCCAGCTCCCTTAGCCGTTCCTCATAAGGCATCGTTTCCAGGACAGATGATATCCAACCTCTGCTTAAAAACCTCCAAGAAAGGAATCTAATACCTTCCAATGGAGTCCGTTCTACTGTCAAACAACTCTTATCATCAGAAAAATCTTCCTTTCTTTTAAAGCCATTAGTTTAGTTCCTACCCTCCAGAGCAGGAGAAAACAAGCTTGCTCCATCTTCCATGTGACAGAGCTTGAGATATGGTCATACCTCAGGTTACGAATGCTGTGGGTTGCTCGTTTTCGGGTTGTGAACAGTGCAGAACCCGGAAGTACTGGAACGTGTTACTTCTGGGTTTCGGTGCTCACACATGCGTAGAAGCGCAAAATGACGTCACGCGCATGCTCAGACATGCCGAATCATGTCACGCGCATGCACAGACTCGGCGCTTGAGGCTACAAACACTGCGGGTTGCGAACATGCTTCCCGCACAGATCACGTTCGCAACCGGAGGTATGACTGTAATTGAAGATGACCATCATATCTCCTCCCACTCTCCTCTTTTCTAGGCTAAACTTACGCAGCTCCTTCAACCGTTCCTCATAAGGCTTGGTTTCCAGACCCTTGACCATCTCGGCGGTCATCCTCATCTGCACATGTTCCAGCTTGTCCATATCCTTTTTAAATTGTGGTGCCCAGAACTGAACACAGGACTCCAGGTGCGGTCTGACCAAGGTAGAATAGAAGGGTACCCGCAGACACGATAGTTTATGATGTACCGTATTTTTCGCCCTATGGGACGCACTTTTTCCCCTCCAAAAATGAAGGGGAAATGTGTGTGCGTCCTATGGGGCGAATGCAGGCTTTCGCTGAAGCCTGGAGCGAGAGGGGTCGGTGTGCACCGACCCCTCTCGCTCTCCAGGCTTCAGGAAGCTGTCCGCAAGCCTTGGGAGCCCACGGGAGTTCCCGCTGGGCTCCCACGGCTTGCGGAGAGCTGCCTGCACCCCGAAGCCTGGGCGCGCTGAGCAGTCGCGCCTGGGCTTCAGGTAGTTCTCCGCAAGCCGTGGGAGGGGAAGCTCGGGCTTCCCCCGCCCCAGCCCCGCGCCTGGGGGAGAAATATATATTTTTTCTTTATTTCCCCCCCAAAAAACTAGGTGCGCCGTATGGGGCGGAAAATACTGTACTTTCCCATTCATCATTCACAATAGATGCAAATACATTTACAAATTTGATGCCTCTGTCATTATACTTCTTCTTTTTATTTACTGTTGTCTGAGTTACATGAAACATCTCATAAGTATCTGAGGATCAAGGCCAAGGGCTCAAATCCGAACTGCTTTCCTTCAGAACATTTAAAGCCATAGAAAGCTATGCAATGTTTCTTGAGTAGGGTCTCTGTTACCATGAAGCCTGAGTAATAATTTGTTTCTATCCCTCTCCTGCCAAAAGTGCCATGAACATCTGCTAACTCCTCATCCTCCTCATCCGTCAATACCTTGTCGTCCTCCAACATACCATATTGTTTATTTGATCATGGTATTTTGAAAAATCCAGCACCATCTTTGCTTAAAAATGCTGGAGGCCTTCACAACAGAGGTCTCAATGTCTGCTTATGCCCAAACAACGTCAAAAAAATAATGTAAGAATAATTTGTGTGTAAAATCACTAAGCATACTCTGTACTGATTTTTTTGGGGGGGGAGGGGGGGAGAGGAGACAATAAGCTGTCAGGAATATGGAAGTCAACCTCCCCATCTTCAATAGCAGTTGGTAGGATGGAGCAGGCAGGTCAGGGTTAATCACCTGCCTTCTCAACACCTGTGTTAGCTTTCCCAGGTTTGGCACCAAGCCCCAGCGCTGGATTTAGGTATGGTGAGGCCCTAAGCTACTGAAGGTAATGGGGCCCTTTATATGTCCAGCTGTCCTTTGTCAACAACAAATTGTCGCTGTTTTTTTGTGTTGAATGTATGCTATATGGTAATTTATGGACCTAACAGGTATCTAAAGCCATTTGCACATGCAGAATGTAGGCACCCTGTATATAGAAATGAGCAAACCAGTGATATTTTAGGGAGCAGGCTAGCAGGCGGGGCCCATTACTTACATCTGTGATAGGAATTTTGAGGTCTTAGATATATGGTAATGTTCATAACTGCACGTACATAGATCAGCACAGGAAGACCGACCTGAAGCCATTTTGATTCCTAAACTGAGCAAATGTTTCTCTGCATGGTCAAAGTGGAAAAGCCTCCCCATTGTCTTTTCCTTCACAAATCCTGTCTTAAGGGTATGTCTGTGTTTGAATGGGGTGTGAGCCTGTGACCTGGCCTAGGAACTAAGTATTTATCACTACAAAAGACTAGCCAGGCTACCCAGGAAATCCAATCAAGTAACCTGCCAGACAGGAAATAAACAACGATAGGAGAAAAACAACATTCAAATGTTCTGTTTTAGACCACTTTTTTTGTGATGTAGGTGTGATGTATCTGAGGGGTGGTCTTAGGTTACACCCCTTCTGTGGTGTATGTATGAAGTTTCTGGGGGTGGTCTTGATCTACAGGGTGGTAATTTCAAAAGTCTTTATAAGGCCTTGCACACCATTTTTCTGGGTCCTCCTCCTCTCCTGCGGGTGAGGTGAGCACCTTGTTGCAACAGATCAATAAAGATCAAGCTTACTAGCTGCTTTGCTTCTCAATATTCTCTGGTTGGCCTCTGTTATTTTCTCCTACCAATAGGGAACCTATGTAAGGACTCTATATGGGCTCTTGGATACCCCATAAGGGAAAAGGACAATTTTTGTTTACAACACATCATAGGAACCTACGCAACACAAAACACTGTTGCTGCATGTAGGTTTTATTTTATTTGTTTTTTATCTTATATTTTGGAAATGTACATCCAGGATTTTTCCCCTTTAAATTTTTTGGGACCCCCAAGAGAGCGGGGCCCTAAGCTATAGCCTGTTTAGCTTATACGTGAATCTGACAATGCCAAGCCCCCAAGGAAACAAGCTTGTTCCCGGAGAGTGTGGCACTCGCTGTCTCTTAAGCACAGCTGTGGAGTTTGCCAAAAAGGTGATAGTTCAACTGGTGACTGACAATGCAAAACACTGGAAAGTCCCCACACCCCTGCTGGCTTTCTACCTGCACGATTGCTTTTGTAGTATAACTGACTTTATTGAGGGTTTGGTTTTTCTCGCTGTCAAAGAAAGAAGGGGCAGAGTGGGGTGCCCTGACCTCCTTGCCCTGCTACCAAACTCGCACAACTGCTTACCCCGCTTTACGCACTGTCGGCTGGTGCCAAGAAGCTCTGTCAGCTGGGGCTCCTCCTAGCTCTCGGTGCAGCTGCCTCCAAATTTATATGCCTGGCTAATTCACCCTATAGGGATGCGGGTGGCGCTGTGGGTTAAACCACAGAGCCTAGGATTTGCCGATCAGAAGGTCGGCGGTTCGAATCCCCGCGACGGGGTGAGCTCCCATTGCTCAGTCCCAGCTCCTGCCCACCTAGCAGTTCGAAAGCACGTCAAAGTGCAAGTAGATAAATAGGTATCGCTCTGGCGGGAAGGTAAACGGCGTTTCCATGTGCTGCTCTGGTTCCCCAGAAGTGGCTTAGTCATGCTGGCCACATGACCTGGAAGCTGTATGCCGGCTCCCTCGGCCAATAAAGCGAGATGAGCACCACAACCCCAGAGTCGGTCACGACTGGACCTAATGGTCAGAGGTCCCTTTGCCTTTATAATTCACCCTAGCTTCTGTAGGAGCCAATTTGAGCCAGGAGGCGTGGCTCAAATTCAGTCAGCTTGCTTTTCTTCCTGAGAGTCCTGTTTTATACACTCACATACCCTCCAACTTTTCTCTGATGAAAATAATAACAACAACAACAACAACAATAATAATAATAATTTATTATTTATACCCCGCCCATCTGGCTGGGTTTCCCCAGCCACTCTGGGCGGCTTCCAACAAACACTAAAATACAATAACCTATTAAACATTAAAAGCTTCCCTATACAGGGCTGCCTTTAGAAGTCTTCTAAAACTTTGGTAGTTATTTTTCTCTTTGACATCTGGTGGGAGGGCGTTCCACAGGGTGGGTGCGACTACCAAGAAGGCCCCCTGTCTGGTTCCCTGTAACTTGGCTTCTCGCAGTGAGGGAACCGCCAGAAGGCCCTTGGCGCTGGACCTCAGTGTCCAGTGGAATAGGGATATCCTATTCAACAACTTTATTATTTATACCCCATCCATCTGATTGGGTTGTCCCAGCCACTCTGGGTGGCTTCCAACATATATAAAAACATAATAAAACATTACACATGAAAAGAAACTTCCCTATACAGGGCTGCCTTCGGATGTCTTTTAAAGGTTGTATAGTTACTTATCTCCTTGGCTTGGGGGTCATATAACTCCATACCCTGCAACATCGAGAAAAACCAAACTCTGATGAAAATAGGGGAAAGCGGGACATTCTGGGATCAAATCAGAAACTGGGGTGGCTTCTGTAAATCTGGGACTGTCTCTGGAAAACAGGGACACTTGGATGGTCAGTACTCTTAGTAATGCTACTGAAAAGCTTTTACTTTATTTCTGTTTTATTTACTGGCAAGAACACACTTTTAAAAGTGCCAGTTACCCTATTGGTTTGTGCACTACCTTGCACTTTACTTCAAGTAGCCTAGATTTTAGACATTTTTAATCTGCACTGACAGCTGAAGCTTTCAGCTGGGTTTTTCCCACTGACAACAGCTTAACCTTTATATTCTAGGAAAACACAGTCTTTGGGGTTTGTGGATTTTGAAAGAAGGCTGAGCCTGCCCTTTTAAAAAAACTAAGTCACCCGAGTTATGTTATGCCAGCACCATCTGCTGGATATTAGAGGAAGAAACAGCTCATAGTTGTTATTTGGTCAAGCACTCCCTGCTCCCCAAAATCAGGATAAAAAACTCCAGGCTTGGTTGAGAAAGTGGGGGGAGGTCCAGGATCTCAAGTTCTGAGTTAAAGTCCTGGCTGCCAGTTGCAAAAGAACAAGAACTCAGAGGAGGATTATTTCCAAAGCCTTTAATGTTGAGATTGGTGGGCTGCATATGGAAATTGCTAATCTAAGGCACAGCAGGCAATACACAGTTAATGGAAGGCACAGAAAGGCAGGTGATCTAAGTAATCAAAACTTAGAGGCTGGTATCACCTTAGCACAGCAAGTGGTTCTGCTCCTTAGCCAAGGAATCTAGCACATTGCCAAAAGGGCAGAAAACCTTGAATTGTGCCCAGTCAGGAACGTGGGGATGGCACAGGGAGAGATAGATAAACCTATCAATTTCAGGTTCTGTTTCTCATTTTCCCAATCTTACCGGCAACATTTTGAAGATGATTTATTGAGCCCAAAATACCAAGCTATAAATGTGAAACATCAATTAGATTCGGCCAGTATAAACAGCCTGCTGCTCTTTTTAAAACAAACCACTATGTTTATGTTGGGAAATCAAAATAATGTCCTAGATATGCTAAACAAGGCAATATTTTCTGCAGAAGTAGGCTATTAGTACATTTTAACTGAATATGAAGTAACTATCCTATCTTGAGCAACATGAGAACGCACAGCCTAATTATAAACTCCTACTCTTCCTATTAGAGCGCCATCTATTCAATGTCTTACCACATTATTAGAACAAATAAGCTATCAAGAAAATCATTTCATTGTTATTATATTATTTCCACACATAACGCCATTGCAACTTGCATGCCTGGAGCTCCAGTTTGGAAATATTTGAATATTTGCATTTGTCATCGATGCTTTTCAGTCTCTGTATTCATACAGATGCGGATAGTTAATATGCAGCTGCTTTTGCTTACTGGAAGCAGAAATAAATATTACTAGATTATTCAAATGTGATAGACAGTGCATGGTCATGTGGATGTATCGAGACTGCCTAGGGAATGTTGTTCTCACTATTGAAGCAGGGCTGTGTTTGGTGCCCTCTTGGTGCCCCATGTATAAGGGACAGAAGCCAGGGTCCTTACCTTAATAGGAGAGGATCTCTGGACACTTTTCCTCCCTCCTGCCTGGGGAATACACCTCATCCATATTCTTTCATTTCCTAAGGCAGGGGTCTGCAACCTTTAAGTCAAAAAGAGCCACTTGGACCCGTTTCTGAAGGAAAAAAAACTGGGAGCCGCAAAACCATTGCGACATTTAAAACAAATATATCTCCCGAGCCGCGATCTGACAGTGGGCGGGAAGGTGACGTCGGGACGGTGCGTGACTAACGCACGCACCGCCCCCATGCGACGTCACAGCCAGTACAGAGCCCGCCACAGTGGGGAGTGTCGGGGCGTACAATGCGCCTCCTCCCCTCGCTAGTATCCGCCCCGGAGCCGCAGCAAAGGTGTAAAAGAGCCACATGCGGCTCCGGAACTGCGGGTTGCAGACCCCCGTCCTAAGGGGACGGGGTTGCACAGGAAATGGTCTCTGTGAAATACGTATCTTTTGAGGAGGCAGTGGGGGTTGTGCTGCTGGCAAAAGGTGACATCAAGCCAACCTCTCAGCTGCTGCCTGTGCACCCACGAGCCAGGGACCTGTCGGACGTCCCGTTTCAAGGTCAGTACTGTTGACAGAGCTATGCTCAGGAGCTGCTCTGCCTCCTGTTCAGCCTTCAGGGGCTTTAGTATTTTCCTTGAATGGGTGGTGAGGGTTTAGCCAGGCGGTGCCCCTACTGCCCGTTATCTGGATAGCTTTGTCAGTGTGCACGCAGTGTGCCCCAGTGTGTAAACTTGGTTCTGCAGACCTGATTATTTATCTGGATGTTTGAGGCCCCATAACTTGCTTTGCTTTCCTTGGCATTCAGCTTGACACCATGGATCTGCAGTGGAGCTGTAGCTTCTGCATGCTTCTCTTCTCCTTACTGCAGCCAAGGGAGCCAGATTTCTTTTCCCCTCTGTCTGCCTTGCGCTGCTTCCCTGCTCATCTCGCAGCTGTAGGAGGCTGGTTGCCACTCCCTGCTCTCTTCTCCTTGCTGTGGCAACTCAGAAAAGAGGAAAATCGATCTGCTATGGTCCTCTCAATGCTGCTACTGTGCATGCAGGAGTGTGGGAAGTGGAGACACGGGGAGGGCCTCTGTGTCGTGGTTCCCTCCCTTGAGAGCCAGCAGTTTTTGGCTATGTGTGGCTTTGCAAATACGTACGTACTGCTTCTGGGGCAGAGCCCTCACATGAGATGGGACCACACTGTAACAGATTTTGTTTTGCAGAGCTTTCCATAGTTAGGATGTGTCTTGGGGGAAGGATATGGTAGATGTGTAAGAAAATGTATAAAAATACTCAAGCGTAAATTGCTATTTTATTGAAACAACAATAATACAATTTGTATGTGATCTGTAATCCGTAAAGATAGAAGGTATCAAATATGATTTATTTTTTAAAAATTTATTGCACTTGCACTACTGTTAACTGCTTGTCACACAATTCAGAAACAATCTAAATTAGATTTCATGTGTGTTGCCTATTTATAGTATTATATTGTAAACAAGTCATTAAAGGTAAAGGGACCCCTGACCATTAGGTCCAGTCGTGGCCGACTCTGGGGTTGCGGCGCTCATCTTGCTCTATGGGCCGAGGGAGCCGGCATACAGCTTCCTGGTCAAGTGGCCAGCATGACTAAGCCCCTTCTGGTGAACCAGAACAGCGCACGGAAACGCCGTTTACCTTCCCGCCAGAGCGGTACCTATTTATCTACTTGCACTTCGTGCTTTCGAACTGCTAGGTTGGCTGAAGCAGGGACCGAGCAACGGGAGCTCACCCCGTGGTGGGGATTCGAACCACCGACCTTCTGATTGGCAAGCCCTAGGCTCTGTGGTTTAACCCACAGCGCCACCCATGTCCCATAAACAAGTCATTACACGCAACATATTCCTGCTGATGCATGCTGGACTTCCTGACAATGTACGACATACTCACTTGTCAACACTTGCTTGCTAAGCCCTGTCAGCGAACTTGACCACTGATCAGTTATAACTTGCCTTTTGTGTGTTTACTTGGAAAATAAAGTAATCACTATGACTTTAACTCTATGTTACATAAGTAAACCCATGGGGCTGATGAGGACCAGAGTGAAGCCAGGGGCGGAGATCACAGCCCACCTGCCATTGGCCAAGTAGGCAGACAAGCTGTGATCCATTTCCCAGGCCTGGATGAAGGTGAAAAGAGGACACAAAGATTTCAAAGCTCCATATGGAAAAAGGATTGCCAGAACAGGAACATGCAATGGTAGAGTTGGAGGCAACAGTGAGTGAAATGGAAAAGTCCTTCACACAGGTGCTTAGAGAAATGAGAGTTGTGGTGTTGCAGAGGTGGAAAGAAGCCATGGATGGAGAGCGGAAGAGATATACTGATCTGGCAGAGATAGAGTTGAGTGAAAAAGGACTCTGTGCATGACTTGGAGTGAATTCAGAGGAAAAGGCTATCAAACCTCTGGCACTTTTTAGGGGAAAGGAAATGGAAGATACATAAATGGAATGTATTTAAAAAAACAGGATGGAAAACTACAACAAATGCAACAGGAAATGGGAATTGAAGATAAGGCACTGGATTCAAATTAATGAATAAATAATAATAGAATTATGGGATCTTATTTTAATATACACTCACAGTGGACTTGATATTATGTGTTTTGTGTTTTTATATTGTGATTTTCTGTTGCAACCACGCTGAGAACTACAGGTATAGGGCAGTATACAAATTAATTAATTTTGATTACAGAAAAACTACTGTTGAAATGTATTAACGATAATTAGAGAACACCCTTTTGGATTTTTTTTTGTGTAAAAAGAAAAATGAATTAATGTGAGTCATTTGGGTTGGAAGACTGGGCAAATATTGCCTAACAGAAAGTAGATCTGTTGGGTATCATTCTAGAGTGAGTATTTGGAACAATTTCATTTATGTAACCAATAGACTGAAAATCAGAAGTCCTTTTTATTTTTCCTCTTTTTTCCCTTTTCTTTTCTTCGCTGTTTCTTCTTTCTCTGTGCTTTCATTTCATTTCATTTAGATTTGTTTCATCTTATTGTACTATGACAAGGTTTTAATAAAATATATTTTTAAAAAACCTCCGTATAAAACATTTGACTTCATTTTACACACACACACACACACCAATCGCTATGAAAAAGCAGTATGTCAGTTTAATAAACCCAACTTTGCTATGAGGCCATTAAACACACACAGAAACTCTCCCCTCCCCCAGCCTAGAAAGAAAACAATTCTGTACACGCTCAGAAACACTCCCGTCGCTCCAACCGGCAGAAACAACTGTGAAACAAACCAGGCCCGCTGTCCTCGCTGCTCGACGAAGGAGACCGTCGGGTCAGCCGCCTCGCACCCACCCTCGCGCTGAGCCGCCGCCGCCAAACTGAACTCGAAAGCGCCGCCTCAGACTCCGCGTCCAGCGAGTCCCGCCCACCGTCGGCTTGGATTGGCCGACGGCCCGCGGCGGCCGGAAGGTGTCAATCAGGGCGAACCCGAAGCCTCGCCTCGCTTCGTCAAGCCCCTCCCATCCCGTCACTTCCTCCCCAACCCAACCTGCTTTTACAGATTCCTCCTCGGAAAGCGAAAAACATCGCAAACAGAGAGAGACGGACAAGAGAAGAGAAGAACGGGTGTCAGAGGAGCGCTCTGATTGGCTGCCTTGCTTCCTCGCGTCAGCCCGTCGCGCTAATGGCACGAACCATTTGAGGGGGGGGAAAGGGGGGGAGCGGAAGGAAGGAAGGAAGCGAGCGAGGGCCCTTGGGGTGGACTCGTCTGTCATCCGAAGGCCGGCGGGGGGGGGAGGCGGAAGCGCTTTCTCTCCCAGGGTGCAGTTCGCGAGGGGGTACCGAAGGCTCCCTCAGGATTCTGTGAGGAGAAGGAGCAGCGCGGGCGGGCGGAGGCGGCGCCGTGGCGGCGTTGGCGTTTGGTGCTCGGTCCAAGATGGCGGTGCAGGAGTCGGCCGCTCAGCTCTCGATGACTCTGAAGGTGCAGGAGTACCCCACGCTCAAGGTGGGTGGGCCGCTCTCCCCGGCGAGGCCCCTCCGGGAGGCCCCGCTTCCTCCCAGGCCTCCGTTCCCTGCCTGGCGGGGGGAGACGCCTCCCGGCATTTCGCACCAACGCGGCCGGGGGCCTCCGAGGCGCTCCCGAGAGGACCGGGGGAAAGGGGGGGCCAGAGAACGAGAGACGCGCCTCTTGTTATCGTGGGTGTGTGTGTATGTATTTACATATGCATGTGTGTATATACGTATAAATATATACACTATACACACACACAAACATATATATATATATATATATATGTATGTATGTATATATATATATAATATACAACGTGTGTATACTATATACGTGTGTGTATATATATATATATATATATATGCACAAAATATGTATATATAGATGTATATGTGTGTATATATATATATATTTATATATACACACAAAATATACAGTACGTGTATATATATATACAGTGTATATGTGTGTATACACACACAAGGGTTAAACCACAGAGCCTAGGACTTGCCGATCAGAAGGTCGGCGGTTCGAATCCCCGCGACGGGGTGAGCTCCCGTTGTTCAGTCCCAGCTCCTGCCAACCTAGCAGTTCAAAAGCATGTCAAAATGCAAGAAGATAAATAGGTACCGCTCCGGCGGGAAGGTAAACGGCGTTTCCGTGCGCTGTTCTGATTCACCAGAAGCGGCTTAGTCATGCTGGCCACATGACCCGGAAGCTGTACACCGGCTCCCTTGGCCAGTAAAGCAAGATGAGCACCGCAACCCCAGAGTCGGTCACGACTGGACCTAATGGTGAGGGGTCCCTTTACCTTTATTTATATACACACACACATATACACTGTATACACACACATAAGAATATATACATATGTATATACACCCCACCCCCACGATACACACACACACACATATATGGTGAGAGACTTAATCTTCATTTTGTGTGTGTATGTGATGTGGCGAGAGGCTTCACCCACGCAGCCTTGTCTTTGCTATTCGTGGTATTTATCTTGCTAGATTATCTTAAAAAAACAACAACACCACACACACGAAACATCCGTCATGGCTTCCATTTGAGTGCAGGAAGTTCTTGCAACCAATTGGAAGCCGCGCCTTGGTTGTTGAACATTTCAGAAACCAAAAAGGCTTACGTTCGACAACCGAGGTTTGAATATCCATTTCAAATTTTCACAGCATCATCTGAATTTGATGAAACAAAGAGGTGGATATGGTGTCATTAGAGCACTGATGAGCCTGGCCCCCAAATCCCTAGATGACTTTCAGTGCTTTCATTATGATTAGGAGGAACATATGGCCATCCAGATGTTGGACCACGGTTCCTGATGTTCCTTACCACAGGACACGCTTGCTAGGAGTTAAATCCTACAACTTATGGAGGGTTACAGCGTCCCCATTGCTGATGTAGATGTAATACCCCTACTCCTCACTTTAAACATTGAGCAGGATACCAGTTTGATAGTTGCCAAAAACTACCAGGAGGTCCAGAAGCATTAATAGGACTTTTATTTGGCTACACCAGGATGATGAATACTGTTTCAGTAACAATACAGCTGGAAATCAGATTATGGAAAATTCCAAAATCCAAGTGTAACCACCTGCTCAATGAGCACCTTGTTTCCAAAGACTTTATTTTTGACCAGCTAATGCTTGGAATAATCTTGAGGGTTCCATAGAGGCAGGGGCAGACTAGAATGAGAATAAATATAAATTAGAGGGGGGAAATAAAAAGTTTGCTTCAAAGAGCATGTCTCTCATGTTGATATACAGAAAGGGAGGCCAAGGGCTATCTGGGAAAAGCTCATTAAAACTAAACTGATGCAGAAAAGAGGCAAATGATTCATTGGCACGGCCTTTGTCTTAAACCCTAAACGGAGGATCTTGATAACAAGGTACAAACATTTTAATGGAAG
Source organism: Podarcis liolepis (assembly GCF_965112155.1). Taxonomy (NCBI): domain Eukaryota; kingdom Metazoa; phylum Chordata; class Lepidosauria; order Squamata; family Lacertidae; genus Podarcis; species Podarcis liolepis. The sequence goes on from NC_139556.1 coordinate 9,438,832, forward strand.
AGAGCTGTTAATAAAAGGTGTAGCTCTTCCTAGTACACTATAGTTAATAGTGATGTCAAAAGTATGTTGGCTTGAGTCATGGTATAGTCATAAGGTGAGTGAATCAAATTGTATATTGTATATAGGAGTCTTATAGTTGGAATGGAAATAATTCTCTCATGATTAGTGATAGAAAATGAAAAATAGAAAGGCCTCTCATCTCTTAGGTATGTGTCGTAAAAATTGCACAATTGACTGGAAAAAAACAAGCCTCATTTTTCTCTTTGAACTTCTCATGTATTGATAACATCTTCTGTATGCTTTCCCTTTCTTCTGTGCCTTTCCTCTTTTTTAAAGCATATAGCTGAATCAACATGATCTCCTGCTTGAGCTTTACAAACTTTTTAAAATCCATGTCCATTAGGAACAGAAGGGAAATTGAAGAACTACAGTCCATTTTAAAGATATTGGCCATTGTGTTATAGCTTCAGAGGACATGTGTTTTTATTTCGTAGTGGGGTTATGAATGTTGAGTGAAGTCAATTTAAAACCAGGTATAATTATTTGTTTGTATAAGGCTTTTCTAAAATACCCTTTTTATTAAGGATTTTTAGTTGTCTATTCCAGCTAATGAATTAAACATCAGAATTAATACACTTTTTTCAGTTATTGCAGTGTTGGATTAGTGAGAACAGTTTAATGGTGACCCAACTTTTCAAGCCAAGTTGGCTGCAAGAGTACTTCAACATAGAACCCATGGGCCTTGTCATATGCAAAGGGGGGGACAGGGACTGAGGCCAAAATTTGATAACCTCCCTGCAAACCCTCATGGTGCTTTCCCAAAGCCAGCTAAGCAAGGTGTGGAATCTTTGGAAGGAAACGTGTTCTAGAGCTCTTCCAACTTATTCCCAAAGCTGGGAAACTGCTTATTAGGCTTGGGAAGGAGGTGAGAGGCCTCTGGGGAAGAGGTGAAAGGACTCTAACAGTGTCCTAGAGTCCTCTCACCTCCTTCCCAAAGCCCAGCGCCTTGCTTACCTGGCTTTGGGAAGGCAGCACGAGGGCTGTGGGGCATGTGCCAAATGTTGCCGAAAGCTGCATGCAGCCCTTGGACAGTTTGTTGGACTGCCCTGGTTTAAGCTGCTGTTTACATTTAAGGAAATGAACTCTGAACTATTCAGACCTGCTTACTTGGTGGTTATCATTGGTTACTGTTAGAATTGCTGTTTATATAGTTCAGATTTTCTATTGATGAATACCACCATTTATTTACAGTACTGTGCTATATTATACAAAACTATTCAGAAGTAAAAACAAAACACAGTGGGATTGCTGAGTGTATATATATGTGTGTGTACACACACACACACATATATTTCCACTGATGCGTAGTTTTGCAAATAAAATGAAATCACAACATGGTTTCCAGCATTAAAATAAGGCAACAAACATGATAAAGCAATCAGATAATAGGTAATTCTTGTTAATTATACTTTACGGTTAGGTAGAAAAGGGCAAGGAGGAGTAAGTAGGCAGAAAGCAAAGCAATATCCTTTTCATGGTCCATCCAGCAAGCAGTAGTTGAAACATCTCCTCTTTGGGCATTTTCTTTGAACAGTCCACACATAAAGGAACTCGGTTCATTTTACGTCTTTCCTGGTTTTTCATCTGTGTTGTCAGTTACTTGACTAATACAGTTCTAGTACGTTCGTCAATGCTCCTTAGGTTCCTATAGTGATCTCAGTTGATGACATGGTGCAGTATGTTCCAGAATCTCAAGAGTATTGTGTGAAACAAGTGAAGTGCTCAACAGTGTATAAAATGTAAAAGGTTTAGTGGTAATGATATATTGAAATTTAAAAATGTTACATATGTCTAGAAACTTAGTTTGATCTGTCTATCTGGAGCAGAAATTAAGAAAATGGTGGTGGACAATCAGGCCTAGTGGTTTGAAGAAAGCATTGAAAGGAATACAATACCGTTCCCTTCGGACAAACCAGTTGTGTGGAGGGAAGCAAAACATTGTAGGTCATTTCCCTCCCTCAAGCGGGTACCCAGCAATCTCTCTTCTTAATAGAAGTCGCATGAATTCTTGGAGCATTAGTCATACTTGGTCTGTAATTTTATTTACTTACATATATAACACTGATTTTATTGTCTTTGTAGATTTCCCTTTCTTGCTTATTTTATGTATAGGTTTTACTTTATCTTTGATAATGGCAATATTTGTGATGCCATTTTTTGGATTTTTTTATGTAAAAAAAGATTAATCAAAGGAAATTCAGTTTTATTACCAGATATTTTGCTTCATGAGGGGGTCTTTTGGTGCAGGTTTATGGGTGGAATGCTGAATCTACATTTATTTGACCAAGCATGTCTTTATATGTAAGCTCTGTAAGACAGCTTACATATAAAATAATGAAATACAATTAAATTAGTGCTGCCTATATCCCATCAGCTGTGTAGTTCTGCTCTGGAGTGGCACCACCCCATCCAGATGTTAGGTTGCTTTGTCTGATTCCCATCTCACCCAGTTGTTGGAAGTTGAGTAATCGATTGCCTTGTTCCATCTCCTCCCCACCCCCGTTACATTATCAGTGGCAAAGATGTGTTCATGGGTGGATAATCTGTGGCCCTCCAGATGTTGTTGAGCAGCATCCTGGGAGCTGCTTTTCATTCCCTGGTATAGTTGAATGAACCAAGTCTAGGAGACCCAAATTCGAATCCTTGTTTGACAATAAACTCATTAGGTAATGTTGGGGCAGTCATGTTCTCATTCTCACCATACTGCTAGTATAAAATCACTCAGACAACTATCTGTGTTGTTCTGAACTTCTTGGAGAATGACTGAATAAATAGGTAATAACATTTGTTATGCTTTTTAAAAATGAAATTTAGCAGTAACTGCTAGCAAATTTATTCAGGGTGTGTATATCATATATAGTTTTTATCTTTGTTCCTATAATGTCAATATTTTAAAGCTATTTGAACTGTTAATGTCCATCCTTATGGCAGGGGAATCCTCTGCACTTTACTAATTGTATTCATATGTTGTGTGAATTTTTTTATTCATACTGTGCACTCAGTGTTAGAAACTGAGATAGGAAAGCTAGGAGCTGAATGGCACCTTAAACCTAGGTTATGGGTGCAATAATGGAATGTCTAGGTACCCTTTTTAATAACAAGAATACAAAGCTGAAAATGAATGAACTGCAGCTAAAATACTATGTTCGTTTTTCACATGGTCTAGTCCTCATCTGAAGACTTCAAAAAACAAAGTTATGCTTCCTCTGCCCCCCCCCCCATATTCTTAAGGGAGTCCCTTCTGCAGCCTTCAGAGAGTGGCTGGAAGTGGGGAGGCAGAAAAAGACCCTCCTTTCCTTCCACTCTGCAGAGAAGCCCTCAATTCTCCCCCTTTCCTTCATATAAACAGTGCTTTTTTCCCTTAAAAATGTTTAGGGGTATTCTCATTTTCCCACTCATATTGAAATACTGCCCCTCAATGAGGCCAAACTTAGATTCATAAAATATTAAGGGTATGCATTCCCCACGTCCCCCCCAGAAAAAAAGCACTGCGTATAAACTGCATATATCTTTTTGGCACCACAATTAACACAAATTAAAGGCCTGTGCAACTAATGGCAGAGACACCCACCTTGAGTGTCCAGTTCGTAAACTTAAGACTTAAGGGCCTTTCAATGATCCCACTCCAAATTTTGTTTCGATTTTAAATATCACTATGCGACTGAGGTAGGTAACACTTTAACATGCACTACTTAGACCATCATAACTAACTGGCTAGTATATTTCAAATTAAAAGCACACCATACATTAAAAGTACATTAAACAAGGCAACTAAAACCTAAACAAAGCATGTTGGGTTTAAAAGAAAAGAAAGTGTTCAGGTTCCCAATCCATGCACGTTTTACTTGGGAGGAAGCCCCATTGAACTTGGTTGGGATTTACTTCTGAGTCACAGTGGCAATTTTAATCTGAAATCTTAGGCGCAGTACTGCGCCCAGAGCTCAGAAACTGCTCGCATTTATAAAATTCCCTGTCGCAAAACGCGCCTAGAGTTTTGAACACTGTGTGCACTGCAGTATAATCCTCTGATGAAGGGTGGTTAAGAAAAAATTACCGTATTTTTTGCACCATAACACTCACTTTTTTCCTCCTAAAAAGTAAGGGGAAATGTCTGTGCGTGTTATGGAGGGAATGCCTATGGATGGCATGCCTACGGATTTTCCTCCTCTAAAAACTATGTGCGTGTTATGGTCGGGTGCGTGTTATAGAGTGAAAAATACGGTACATTAAATAAATAACCAAAACAGCTTGCAGGGCTGATCCTATTCAATGTGTGATCCTATTACCTCGTTTCCCACGGCAGCATAGTCCATTCTCTCTGTCCTCCAGATCCCACTGCCTTCAGATTGCATATGTTGCTCAGTGGGCTCCCTGTAGTTTAACCTCTACTCAAGTTGACAGAAGCATTTTAAGGGTGCAAAGGTTCTGCCCAGCCTGTGTGAGGTCTTGTCTTAACAGCAGATAGAGAGAGGCTCAGCCACACCCACTGATATGAAACAATTGCATTGTGATGCAAAAATCATTGTACTGGGAAAACAGCGATGGTGCTACTTGCTGTTGGTTGTCTTGGCGTGTGGAGTATTTTTGAATCCTCTTTTTTTTTTCACTAAGGTGGATTGTAAGACAGTTGGAACAGCTTAGAGGTTTGTGTTGAGGAACTGAAAATCCTCTCCCATTTTTTTTTTTTTTTTTTGCTCAGCAGTGGTATTATGGTATTTTAATCCACTCTGAAAAGAATAATAGGGATATTTAGATGGGTGACCTTGTGCAGTGGGTGAACATATGAGGAATAGTGAGATTGTGCTCATAAGCCATTCTTCGTGCTCCCACCAGCCATTCCCCTCTCCCATAGCCTTGTGTCTATGAAGGGGGGGAGCTCTGTGACAACATTGTGCATGTGTAGGGTTCCTTTCACGCAGAGGCTGAATGCACAGCCACCATAAGTAGGTGGCCAGCTGATGCCCTGGAGGGACATGGCTTCTCTGTGCCATCCCATCCCATTTCCTCCTCGATATATAATGGTGCTTATCTGAAGCACAATTCAAAAATCTGGCTAAAAGTTGATTACCGTATTTTTCGCCCCATAGGACGCATCAAGTTTTTTTTTGGGGGGGGGATAAAGGGAAAAAAAATTATTTCCCCCCCAGGCGCTTGTGGGGCCGGCAGCGGGGAGAAGCGCTCTTCTCCCCGCAGCCCGCCTTCAGATCAGGTCCAGGGACAGCGGGGAGACGCGCTGCGCCTCCCAGCTGTCCCCGGAGCTTGCGGGGCAGGCAGCGGGGAGAAGCGCTCTTCTCCCCGCTGCCCGCCTTCAGAGCAGGTCCGGGGACAGCGGGGAGACACATTGTGCCTCCCCACTGTCCCCGGAGCTTGCGGGGCTGGCAGTGGGGTCTCCCTGCCGTCAGCCTTCAAACCACTTCGGGAGACAGCGGGATGGCGGCCTTCCGCCTCCCTCTGTCCCCCGACCTTGTGGGGCTGGCGCTGGGGCTCTCCTGAAGCCTGGAGAGCGAGAGGGGTCGGTGCGCACCGACCCCTCTCGCTCTCCAGGCTTCAGCGAAAGCCTGCATTCGCCCCATAGGACGCACACACATTTCCCCTTCATTTTTTGAGGGGAAAATGTGCGTCCTATAGGGCGAAAAATACGGTATATAGGCAAATACTTGGTTACAACAATAACACTTTATTGCGGTCGTAGACCAGCATAAGGAGGGAGGGGTTAGGTTTCTTACATTTGCTGTGTTATACCTACAGGCTTCTCTGTGTTTTATAACAGTTGAGGGGAAAAGGTATTTGCTGGCACTTCTGTACTAGCATAATTGTTTGCGTAGTTCATACTGCTCTTCAGCTAGACAAATTTCTGAAGGCTGGGATTATTGAGTGACAAGGTCAAGACAAATACAAAGAATTCTTTAGAGTGTATTGGATTTCAGGAAGCAAATAAAGAATGGTCTGTATTGTTTTTCATATATGAATGGAAGGGAAGTTTATTAGTTTTCTATCAATGCATACATTTAAAAGATATATTAAATGTAAACATATTAAATGTAAAAAATGCACTGTTTAATTGTGGTTTTATAGTTGCAGTTACCTATAATTTGAATCAAAACTTTGAATAAAGAGCACTGAATTTATTTTCAAACACTATTAAATAAGAGGATTCCAAATTCTGATAAAAGTATCACATCTTTTGTCTCTTTTGTTCTAATATATCATAGTTGGGTCATAAGGGCAATACCTATGTTTTATCTACCTAGTCTCTATTTTTAGTATCCCTGCTAAGTAGCTCTCGGCTCTAAGCATTTAAGGTGCCCTGCACAATATGCTCATACAAAAGCTGCTGTACAAGCCTAGATGTTGATTGTGGTCCAAACTTCATTTTGACTCTTATGCTCATGCCCGTTTAATCATTTGGGGCATTTCATGTATAACTAGCAAGCAAACCATTCCTGTGGATGTTTAGATAAAGTTATTGTAAATCTCCCATAAATTCTGAGTGAAAGCAATAAATTTAAAGCATTTGTAGCATTGTAGCCTTTTGGGAGGAATTCAGTTCCTGCCCCTGAGGCAGCATAGCAATGCATATAGCTTGAGGCAAAATCTGGTCCAGATGTGTCCTCACTGTGGTAGACCCACTTGACGTGCTGCAGGAGGCCTGCACTGTGGTTTTCACAAGAAGTCTTCATAGATGTTAGCATTTCATGTGCTGAGGAATATAAACACCTAATTTAGACTCTATCAGAAGTAAGTGGAACATAAAATTTAGACTCAGATTGCAGCTTCTGGATTGGAAGGCAGCTTTACAGACATTTATATCTGCTTCATTAGATACTTGATCAAGACTAATCCAGCAAAGGATACTACATAGAACATATCAAACGCCTGAGTGCTTTAAGTACTTTGACATATTGAGTGAGACCTGCAGCTAGAGATACAGTGATTAGAACACCTTTCTGGAGGGAGAGCCAACTGGGTTTTTAAAAAATATAGTATTTAAAAAAAATTATTGAGAGTTTTCCACATAAGATACAGTAAACATCTCCAAGTAGGACTGGAAAACACACCTTCAATTCTATGGAAAGTTGTTGTCCATCAGTGGAGACCAGGCTTCTCCAGCTTGGAGTATGTGCTGTACATTGGGCAAAGGCTGGTGTCATGAGCTCAGTGGGCCAATGGTGTGACTCAATATAAGGCTGCTTCCTGTCTTCCTAAATAGAAATAGAAAGCACAAGAGTTTTGATGTAAACACTGTTTACTCTCTTTTAATTTATCTTCTTCTTAAAGGTGCCATACGAAACGCTGAACAAACGTTTCCGAGCTGCTCAGAAAAACATTGACCGAGAGACCAGCCACGTAACTATGGTTGTAGCAGAGCTGGAGAAGACGCTGAGCAGCTGCCCAGCTGTGGATTCTGTGGTTAGTCTCCTTGATGGAGTAGTTGAAAAACTCAGTGTTCTGAAAAGAAAGGTAAGTTGGGTGGCTTTAGAAGAGGATTAGACAAATTCGTGGAGAAGCAGAGGGCTCTCAGTTGCCACAAGCTGCAATGGCTATGCTCTGCCTCTACAGTCAGAGGCAGCAAAGTTTCTGAATGCCAGTTGCTGGAAACCATGGCAGGATAAGACGTCTGGTGGGCCACTGTGAGACCAGGATGCTGGATTAGACGGGCCATTGGCCTGATCCTGCAGGCTACTCTTATGTTCTTTAGGAGCTATGCCAAGAAAGAGATTACATCAAAAACACAAGGACTTACTAAGAGGTGTAATCTTTTAAAAGGTCTAGGAAGCTACAGATTTGTTTTTGATGAAAACTTAACTTCTAAATGTTCGTTTAAAAAGGTTAATATTCTTCAGCCCCCAAATGACCTAACAAGGAACTCAACGTAGAAGTAACATGCAGAAAAAATGAGGAGTAAACCAGGTTGGGAAAATGCAAATCCTTTTTGCACATAAAACCAAAATCATGTATTGGCTTTGCTTACCCCCACCCCAGCAAGGTGGAGAGCTTTTATGATTTTAAGCTCTTCTGCCTGCTTACCAGGCTCTGGGGGGCTCCTGCGAGGTCATGCAGGAGCCTTCCAGAGCCCGTGTGATACCTTCCCAGAACCCAGTATGCAAGCCTGAGAGCTTTTAAGCTCTCGTCCTTCCGTGTGCTTAATTTGTGCAATATCAGCTGGTTGGCCACGAAGCACTGAAGTTGCAGTTGTGCAAGTTAAATATGTTCAGATTGTGAGTCGACTGTACATAGTGTTGCACAGGTCCTGGACCATAATTCAGCGCAATTGTGGATGTAGTTAATCCCATTGATTTAAGTGAGAGGTGTCTACCTTTGCATTAGATTTGGGTTATAAATTTTTGATGGGAACATTTAACGAGGTTCTGGTCCCACCAATATTTTAACTATACGTGTATGATGACTGCGAAATAAGCACAGTGTGTTACTGGAAAGTCATGTCCTTTGTCAGAAGCCTCAGCTTCCTTTGTTAAACAGTTGCACGTTCATGGTAGGACAGTTGATTCCTCCAGTATCTCCATTAGCTACAAAGATGTTAACAAATAAGTGGTAGATGGTAATAATGGCTGTTTGTGTGTGTCCCATAGTCCTGGGTAGAATAGTATATGTTTCAGCTATGTATTAATACTGTGACTTGACTGTTGCTGTCAGGAGCTCGTCTTACTCTCGAGTAGGACCCTGGCAGAGACACATGCCCGACTGGCATGTTCTCTGTCTCCTGGTCGATCGTTTGGGAGCTTCAGAAGCTTTCTTCTGCCTGAACACCACAGCAACCAATGCCAACAGACATCGGCACACTTAGGGATCCACAGAGTCTTCGCAGCTTGTGTAACAGACCTCAGCAACTCAGCATTTTGGCTAATCTACTTTATTTACATATAAACACACACGGAGCACTGCAACATGGCTCCCTCTCTCTCTCTAGCATCAGACAGCAAAGAGAAAAAGAACAAAGAACGATAGTCCCACTTCATGGAACACAGTAACACAAACATCCTGTCTCCGTCACTTCCCACTCTGTGGAGTCAAAACATACACCGTCATGTGATAGACAAAAATCCCATGACTGCAATCATGGAGCAGGAATTCTAACAGTTGCCAGGGTGGGGTGAGGGTGTTGTATTTGATGTTGTATTTTTTTGTAGGTTGTATATCTTTTTCTACATTTACATGGTAGAAAATGTGGAATACAGACCAGTGTAACTTATGACCGAATGAGGGGTTTCTTGATATAGGCAGTGGAATCAATCCAGGCTGAAGACGAGAGTGCAAAACTATGCAAGCGCAGGATTGAGCATCTCAAGGAGCACAGCAGTGACCAACCAGCTGCTGCTAACATGTGGAAGAAAAAACGCATGGATCGTATGATGGTGGAGCATCTCTTGCGATGTGGCTATTACAATACAGCTGTAAAGCTGGCCAGGCAAAGTGGTATTGAGGTTGGTATTTGCTGTGATGAAGTACAAAAGGTTGCTTTATTTGGTGCTGTCTGGAATCTAGATAGCTATCTGCTCCCCCCCGGCTACTTCCAGTTATTAGATTGTTATTACTACTGCTTATCTGGAAGACATCACTTTCCTTGAGAAATGAAAGGTTGTCGTGGAGACCTCAAAGGCAATTGTTCAGTGCTGGGGTGCCTGCTGAGTCTTTAAGGCTTGGGAGACTAGATCCTGATTTTGGGGGAGGGGGTGATGTTATGGAGGCAGCTTCCTGTCAGGGTCAGGCATGGTAAAGCATGGTAAGCCACAAGGCGGAAGCAAACTCTCTATGTTCACTGCCTTGTATTATTCCTGTGTTGCTGGGGGTTGGACTAGATGACCCACAGGGTTGCTTCCAACTCTGCAATCCTGTGATCATGCCTCTTCTCTTCCCCCATTCTTCACTCAGTATTTGACCCTATGCCTGACAGGATCAGCTATCAAAAACCAAACATAACCAACAAATGGAAGACTACAGCATATCAAAGAGAGTACTAAGCTTGCGTCTTCCTTTCTGTCCTTCAGTTTCCAAATACAGGAAGGTTTTATACTGGAGAGAAATTGCACATTTTCCTGGCTTGCTGCTTAAAACTGCAGTTCATATACCATTTTAAGTACCGATGCTGTATCTGACTATGTATCAGATATAAAATAGTAGCAGCTTCTTACTTGGGCATTGGGAATTCTAAGAAACCAAAAAGAATCTGCAGTTTTGAAAGGCTCATCTTTTTTCTTTTCTTTTTTTTTTAAAAAAAATTGAACCCAGCTTTCTTAAGTGTGTACAATTTCACACATCAAAAAGTGGCCTTTTGTCCTGTGAAATGTTGAACTTTGAAAAGCTTGGGAAGTCCATAATCCCAAGAGAGCATGTACAAGTTCCATCTGTCTTCAAAGACTCACCAGCAGTTTTTCAAGCCAGTCCTTCAGAAATCTGCGTTGGCATTTTTAGTTATTTAGAATTAGCATGAATTGTAACATCTTTAACATTATGTCATTAAGGGGGTGGAATGTATTCTCGCTCACTGTCAATTTCTCCAGCTCATCCAAGCCATTGATTACCTTCCCAAGTAGTGTATTTCTTGTCCAGGTGTGACTGTTTGTCATAGGTGATGAAGAATTGGGATCCATTTGTATTTGGACCATTATTTGCCATGGAAACAATTCCATGAACACTGTGTTTTAAGTATTCACACTATTCATCTTCAAATCTTATGCCCCAAAAGCTCTTTTTTCCTTTTCTTTTAAACAAATTTTTAATGGTTTTTATACAAATACAATACCCATTCAACACTTATCCAGCAGTACATCTAATGGTGTCCATTTTATCCATTGTCTCCAGATACACGCTTACAAATTCAACATTCAAACAAATTACTTAACGTAACCTCTCCACTGAGAATATTGAGTGATTGGTACAAGGTCTTGATTTTGGTTAATAACATAGTTCCTCCTTTTCCAGAACCTGTTGGATCTTTGGTCTGCACCATAAATCCTTTGATATTCCAGTGAAAAAATACAGCCATTGTAGTAGTTACTTGTGCAGAGTGCCAGAAATTTTTCACAAGCCTTGGGTGCTTTTTCACAGAATAGCTCTCTTTTAATTTATCCCACATCGGTATATAGGGTCACAGTCATCTTTGCTGACTAGGAATGCAGAGCATATCAGTCAGAAGGGACAACACCATTTGAATCTTTCAGGATTTCACAGCTCTAAAAAAGGTGGGGATGGGACTACAGGCAGCCTTGCCACTCCTTTGCTCCTCTTTGAAAGGCTCATTCTGCCATCTTGATTCCGTATGGAATCCAATTGTATCCACTTAGACAGAAACCTGCTTCTTGGTCTCAGGAATCATCATGCAAAAATTTGGTTTCAATATCGTAAGAGGAGTCCAAATGCATAGAAAACAAACAAGTTTCCAAAATATACTGTATATGTAAAAGTTTTCATACAGTGTCGACAGCCCCAAGGACAAAGAAGGGGAAGAGTTGAAAAGTGCTTTCAAAGAAGAGATCTCTAAACCTCATTACTGTTTTTCTTTAATTTTTCTTTAAGCAGTAACTATATTACAGTACTCGTATTAATAACTTGTTTGTTGCACCTGTAGTATCTTATAGCTTAATTATTTCAAACCTTCTGCTACTGAAGACACTCTGGAGAATAATCCAAAGTCTTTAATCTTACAATTGACATTCTTCTAGTTTACAAAATTTCTCTTCTTCTTTTTTTTAAAATGATATTTATTAAAATTTAACAATTACAAAAAAAAGAAAAGCAGACAGTGATAAAAAAGAAAAAAGATCACAACACTACAAAAATAAAAGAAAAATACAATACTAAGAAAAAAAGAGAAAAGAAAAAAAAGAAAACCCAAAAACAGTACAACAAAGCAATAAGAGTGAAAAAACAAAAACAATTAAAAACACTAACATCCAGTATTTTCATATCTTTAGCTTTCATTTACTTGTTTCCTTGACTTCCTCACACCTCCCTTTTTGTATTCTAATTCAATTAGTTGTTTCAGCAAGTCCTTTCCCTCTTTCTCAAACTTTGTTCCATAGTTTATCTTGACACAATATAACCTTAAATTTTACACTTTGACCCCAAAATTTCTCTTCTTTGGTGAACAGTTGTGGAATTGAGATTTTGTATGGTCCTCTAGACACAGGTCAGGACTTGAAGGTAAAGTGCCCAGAACTTGCCAGAAGCAGGGTTATTTTTTCATGCAATGAAAAGATGCTTTTGGCATTTAGAATGCACATTGTATTGTGTAATTTACAGTGCTTGACTTCAAGTCACACATCTTTGCCTCTGTTTGTTCTTTTGTATAGGAAAGCAGACTAACTCATCATGTTTGATAGAGAGGCAGGGGTTCAATTTGTTTGGATATAGACTTCCGTATGTTTGTATTGAATTCCAGTATGTTAAATCAGGTTATTTTAAAAAGGAAATACTTTAAAGCTTGGAACCAGAGCACTGCACAAGTAGTTCCACATGCTCATGGAACTTTAGCTATGTTTCTTGAACAGCAGCCCCACACACTGTACATGGCAAACATTCTTTGACACTGAAGAAGTTTTAAAAAGCAGTTTGTGACAGATTATTGGTGCCTATTCCTCAAAGGAAAAAGCTAAGATTCCCTAGACACGCCCAAGCCCTTGAGTGTACTTAAAATAGTTCTTCAGATTTTGCCCAGTACAAATGTTTTATTTTTTTATTTCATAGACATTGACTAGGATTTGGATAAAAATCTTCCTTCATTAAGGAAAAGGAGTTTGACTGTCCTTATGTTGGTGCTCTGCAAATCCCTCCCTTATCCCCACAAAAAGGAAAAGCCTCAATGTTTGGGTCATCTTGAAAAGCTTATTAGTTATCTTAACGAAAGCTGTATATGGTGTCATTCCTCTGGCTCTGGTGAGTAACTACCTTGTCTCATTTTTTCTTTCCCTCTCCCACACTCCTATCTCTGTTTAGGATCTGGTAAATATTGAGATGTTCCTGACTGCCAAAGAAGTAGAAGAATCCTTGGAAAGACAAGAAACAATGACTTGCTTAGCTTGGTGTCATGATAACAAATCTAGGCTCAGGAAGATGAAGGTATGCAAACTGGATGATGCTTTAATTTAATGTAACCTTTATAGGTTGCAAAAAAATTATGCCTGAATGAGCGGAGGTGAATGGATAAACAGTAATCACTACCACCAGGAAATGTATTGGTTAAAAATGCATTTAATGTAATCTAGCCTGATTCTTAGAAGTTGTCCCATGTGGTGAAGCCGTATCATGGGCAAAATTTGTTTCCAGTTGATTAAAGTATACTTACTAAATTACCTTTACCTAATAAAACAAGTTTTATAAATCTTGTGTGTAAAAATAACTTGGGCAAGTATATGGAGAAGTACAGGGCTTACATAGCTACAATTTTGTATTCTACTGAGAAGCTTTCTATAAGCAAAGCTCAAGTTTTATAGTAGGAAAATTGAATTGGGTGCGAACAGATGTAATTTCATATTGGGGAAAGGTGTCTTTGGTAGAAGTTCGTTTCTGGGCAGCATAACCACATGCAGTTACATTTCCTTGCTTTAAAATAATTATAGTGCTTTAAAAAGTGTTGAGTGCACTTAACATAGGTAATCCTTGTTTTTACAGCATTCCTCTAAGGTAAGTCAACATTATCTACACATTGCAGATAGGCAAGCCACTGTCTACTTCAGCTCCCTAAGGCCACCTAAGGAGTTCTTGGCAGAGACGATGATTGAAACCAGGTACCTCTTGATCCATGGCTGTGTCTTAGCCAGAAGTGGTGTGTGTGGTGCTGCAGAGCCAAGATCCCAGTACCGGCATCCCTGTTGTTTACCTGGATGGGAATGTGGCGAGGCAGTTTTACCAGTGAGGCTGCTGGTGTTTACACACAGCCTCCACTCCGTCCCAGCACCATCTAGGTAAAAAGTAGCAATGCTAAGTTAGCAGGGCGGCTCTGCCCCACCACATGCTGGTGTGGTGTAAAGCAAACATTGGTACTTGCCATGATAAGTTCTTCCTCTGTAGAGGAGGAAAAGGATCCTGTGTGGGTTGTCACCGCCCACCTCTCCACTGGCAGAAAGTCAAATTTTTGAGGGGGTACACCTGGTGGGCAGGGCACCCCCCCCAGTCAATTCAACTTCCTGCTATCTCCACTGAAGGTCGCTCTTGCCAGGAGCTCCAAGCACTGCAAAAGAGAGAAGGTGGGAACACCATTTTGAAAGGCATTTCCCTTTGATCTTTTGTTTGCTTTGTTCCTGGATCATCTTTCTACTCCCGCTCCTCTTCTGCCTGCCTCTTTTTCACTCACTCCTAGCACCATCGATCTCTCCTCTTCTTCCTTCAGGTATCCCTTTTCTTTGGCCTCTCAGGCTTACAGCCCTTGGAGGCTTCTGGACCTTCCATGGTGGGGAGAAAGTTTCAGAAAGGGGTGAAAAGCGACAGAAGGGTTTTTTGCCCAGGAGGAGAGCTGCTTAGGAGGATGGAGCTCTCTGTGGACTCATCAGAAGAGTCGTTGGGATCCCAGGCAGGGCAGACAATGGACATCGTAGCCTGGACCAAGGGCTCTGCCTCAACACCTTTGGCAGACAAGTAGCAGCCTTGGGCTCAGTGTTTTAGGTCAGCAGGAGCCCCTCTGAGTTCCTTCTCCTTGGTCAAATGCTTCTTGGCAGTGCTGCTAAAACTGCCCTGGGATCTTTGGATGAAGGATGGTATACTACTACTACTCCTACTACTACTACTACTAAAGTGCACAGGTTCCCCACCTAGGACCTCCATATGGTACTGAAGGTGCTCACTGGTCTCCTCCACCCCTTTGAGCAGCTGCAGATGGTACCTCTGAAGTTCCTGAGCTGGAAGGATCTCTTCCTAGCGGCTGTCACCTCAGCCCGGCAGGTATCGGAGATTGCAGCCCTTTCTGTCCACAAGGAGTTACCGTATTTTTTGCTCTGTAAGACGCACCAGACCACA
This sequence comes from Podarcis liolepis, assembly GCF_965112155.1. Taxonomy (NCBI): domain Eukaryota; kingdom Metazoa; phylum Chordata; class Lepidosauria; order Squamata; family Lacertidae; genus Podarcis; species Podarcis liolepis. Next base: position 9,453,862 of record NC_139556.1, read on the forward strand.
AGACACACCTAGTTTTTGGAGGAGGAAAACAAGAAAAAAAATATTCTGAATCCCAGAAGCCAGAACAGCAAGAGGGATCGCTGCGCAGTGAAAGCAGCAATCCCTCTTGCTGTTCTGGCTTCTGGGATAGCTGCGCAGCCTGCATTCGCTCCATAAGACGCACACACATTTCCCCTTACTTTTTAGGAAGGAAAAAGTGAGTCTTATAGAGCAAAAAATACGGTATGTATTATTCCGAAGGAGTCTGCCACGCTTTGATTAGACCTTCATGCCAAAGGCTAACTCCAACCTCCACAGGTCTCAAGAGGTGGTCCTCCCTTCCTTCTGCTCAAAGCCCAAGTCCGCTAGGGAGAAGGAATGATACTCTGTAGATGTGTGAAGGCCCATCAAGATCTACTTCAGGTGCACAGTGGAATTCCACCTATCAGAATTCATGTTTGTTTCCCTCCAGTCCAGATCCAAGGGACACAAGGCCTCCCCAGTGATATTAGCATGATGGATAAAGGCCTGCATCACCAGGAGCTGTGATGGGTTCCCGGAGGGGGGACGGGCTCCTTCGGGTATCACAGCCCATTTCCACCAGGGGCGCAACAGCCTCAGTGGTATTTCGGACCCAAGCCCCTCTGGGTGACATATACAGGGCAGCCATCTGGTTCTTATGTCCCACCTTCATAAGGTATTACTAGCTAAACATTTACAACTCAGCGAAGGCCTCCTTTGGGAAATGAGTGCTTCAGTAGGTGGTGAACACCATTACCCACAGTTACCCAGTCTGGTAATTGCTGAGATACAGCCCACACAGGATCCCCCCTACTAAAAGAAAAGTAAATGTTGGTACTTACTGTGTTAAGTTCCTTCTCTGTAGGGAGAAAGGGGATCCAGTCTTCCCAAGTGACCACTGTGGGGGGGAGGCCATTGGACACAAAGAACTGAGGATCGACCGGGGGTTTGGGGGCCTCTTCTCTCTCTCCCTCCACCCCGGTTTTCCCTTCGCTTATTCTTTAGCCCATACCATTCTTTTCTTCTTCACCTGGGCTGCCTTACAGGGGTCATTAGAACCTCTTGGGACTGGGCCTCAGGAACAGAGTGGTATATCCCACTGTGGGACAGCTGAGTTCCTTTCTCTTAACAAGTTGTGTTCCTTTTCCTTCCTGTCCTGTTAAGTTGTTTAATTTTTGGCTATACAGTTACTTGCTTAAGCACAAATTGAACTGGTGAGGGGTTTCCCCGCCCACCAGGCATGCCCTCTTAAAAGGGTGAGTTCTTGCCAGTGGAGAAGTGGGCAGTGACAACCCACACGGGATCCCCTTTCTCCCTCCAGAGAATGAACTTGCCATGGTAAGTGCCAACATTTGCTTTGCCACACCAGCTCTTTGTTTTGCAAATTCTCGGTACAGTCTAGTTGCATGCAGAAACCTTACTGCCCCGGGTCCTGTCGACTTTGGCAGTATAGGATTTCAGTGGCATACAATCGTTACGTAATGTTTTATTGAAAAAGGTTTACTACAAGATAAGCAGAAGAGAGCAGAATATGAATGTGTAGTGTCCTTTAAATTCATGGGGCAGGGGATTCTTTATAGTGCAGTATGCAGTTAACTATAGTGCAGCCCACTCCCCAAGTATAAAATTGCAGGATATGTGATCCTGAAGCTGTAACTTGCCACAGTGGTTGAAGGAGGAGAGCTGCCATAGCACTACAGACATGTGATAATGTCTGGTGCAGTGCAAGTTGTAGCATTTATGCATAAATACACACGTTGCTAAAATGGGACGCGGGTGGCACTGTGGGTTAAACCACAGAACCTAGGACTTGCCGATCAGAAGGTCGGCGGTTTGAATCCCCGCGACGGGGTGAGCTCCCGTTGCTCGGTCCCTGCTCCTGCCAACCTAGCAGTTCAAAAGCACGTCAAAGTGCAAGTAGATAAATAGGTACCACTCCAGTGGGAAGGCAAACGGCGTTTCCGTGCACTGCTCTGGTTCGCCAGAAGCAGCTTAGTCATGCTGGCCACATGACCCGGAAGCTGTACGCCGGCTCCCTCGGCCAATAAAGCGAGATGAGCGCCGCAACCCCAGAGTCGTCCGCGACTGGACCCAATGGTCAGGGGTCCCTTTACCTTTTTCACACGTTGCAATGTGTTCCTTAACTCTTCCTTCTGCAACTTGGTGCCCTTCAGATGTTTTGTACTGCAACTCCTATCAGCTCCATACAGCATAGTCAGCAGATGGGGCTGGTACAGGTTGTAGTCCAGAGCATCCGGAGGGCATTAGGTTGGGGAAGGGTATTTTAACTCTGCCTTGATGTAAGCAGACTGCAGTTTTAAACTGAAAGAAACTTCAAAAACAGCACCCCTCCACACACACTTACTGATATTTTTAAAAAAACTTTAGGCACATGGATAATATTGCAGTGCAATTGATTAATGATTGTATATAAAAAGAGAACATTAGGATCAGTTTTAAGTGAAGATTAGTTTTAATACAAGCCCTTCGCATTACAATGAACAAATGTTAAGGGAACTTCAGTACGAAGTAATTGGATCTGTTATCACCAAGTACTGTATAATTTAACCTGCGGATGACCTCAGTCCATCTAACCCCCCCCCCGCCCATGAACAAATGCCTTTATATTTTCTTTAAATTTTATTAAGTAGTGTGGAATAATAACTTATTCCTGTTCAAAGAGGTGTCATTGAAAGATGCAGATCCTCTTATTTCTGATTGTTGCTTCTCAGAAAGTACGGCAGTTACGGCACAAAATTCAAATTTAAAATGCAGATAGGTAACACTGGCTAGAAATCAGACCTTAGTCATAGTAACAGGATTTTTAATAGCATTCAATTCTGAGGTGCAAATAGATTTGTTTTTATGCAACTCAAACCTATATTATTATATTATATTATATTATATTATATTATATTATATTATATTATATTAATGATAGTATATTATATTATATTGTAATCTAGTGGCACATCATTATTGACATAAACACCAACAAATAGAACTGCATACACCTTAATCCTAAATATATTAACTCAAAACTCCTATTGATTTCAGTGTAACATAATGTAAAGTAAGTATGTCTAAGATCACAGGTTAAATGTGGCCACATCTAAGACCCTGTCTTTTCTTTAATCTTAGAGCTGTCTGGAGTTCAGCCTAAGGATTCAGGAGTTCATTGAACTTATTCGACAGAACAAGAGACTGGATGCTGTCAGGTATGGAAATAGGATGTGCAGAATTTTGTACTGGTTATAATCCTCAATTTCTACATTCCAGTCATGAGTCTCATCCCACTAGGTCTCAGTGATGCCTATTAGACCATATTTGCTCCAAATTGTTTTCCTTGGTTCCTATACCCTATGTGTTAATATAGATACAAGTCATTCCCTCCAGCTGCTTCCTCCTTGTAGTTTCCTGCCCTTTAGCAGGTTTCTGGAATGTGTCATTGAAGCTATTATCCCCAATACCAAGTGTTCCCGTCGACCAACTATTGTCATCTTTCCCCATAGGATTTAGTTTAAAGCACTCCTGATCAGGTTTGTGAGACTCTTAGCAAACATATTCTTGCCAACCACTTTGAAGTGCAACGCATCTCTTTCCAGAAATTCTTCCTTAAGGAAGCAGAGATGATGGTCCAAGAAGCTAAACTTTTCCAAACCTAAACTGGAAATATTAGACAGCTAGAAAGGCCTTTGCTGCATGATACGTTAAGACTTGCCATCATATTTTTCTGCTAGGGACAGTGTTGGTGTTAGTAGTGTTGTAGATGGTAGGATAGTGTAAAGGGGATGAGGTAAAAATAAGTTCCATCATAGAACATGATGTCAAAGAAGGTGTCAGATACTACACTTGAACACCATTGGGCTAGTGATTAACTATCCCAAGTTACTCAAACTGATGAGGATCAATATTTTTCCCTTCTCAATTGTATCTCAAGTTGCAGATTGATTTAAATACAATAAAAGTAAACTGTGGGAACCATTGAGAATTGATCCAGTCTCTATCATCACTGTTCCCTCTTTGCCATTTGTTGGTGTTGTGCGATATAACCCTTGGAACTTTGATATGAATGTGTAGAGTTCAGTTTGCATGATGAGTCATTGAATAGGCACAATACAGTAGACTATTAGGAGCCATTAGAATATGTGACTTTTCTAGCTGCAAGCCAGCAGGTAGAATGAATTTGCTCAGATAACCTTAGCTAAACACCTATCAGGCCTTGTATTGAGGGAGTCCTGCTTTTTGGAGTTAGATAAATGACTCACTGTGTATTAGTGTAACTCGGTATTCTTAGATTTTTTGTTTTTTTCCTTTAGACCATTTTAGAGCTGTTGTACAGCACCATTACTGCTTTGTCAAACTGACATGTTGTGTCTCTAAACTAATGCCTTAAAATACAGGCAACTCTCAACTTACATGTTCCAGGGATAGTGTGTAAAAACCAAATCACTTTTTGTTAAATTGTAGTTGGGATTGCCAAAGTCTGTCTTCCCAGACACCCACCCTCTTTCTGCCCTCTTTTATTTTTTTTAAAAAATGACACTAAAGTTGAATGTGTGTAAGTTAAATGTGCCTATGTTGTGAGCTCCCTGTATCTGTATTTTTTGTTTTTCTTACTCAACACAGTCTTATCCCAGGCCAAGGGGTGCAGCAAGGAAGAAGACTGGTGACATACTAGCTGTGTTGGTCAGAATCAAAAGCAGAGGTTGTGAGATGATTGCATTGAATGGACCAGCTGATGTTCCGAATGCCAGAACTCTTGTTCTGGCACTTGGTTGTTGCCACAACAGCAATTCTTGCTGTTCTGCAACAGCGGACTTGACAACATGTTGGTTCTCATCAGCCCTAACACTGCTGCATGAAAATCAAAAGTGTTTCCACACCATTCTTGCTATGGTGGTGACATTGTAGATGAGGGGTGCACACACCCCTCAGTCTCTTGACAATGTTTAGCACTATATTTGAATCAGACACTTCCCAGGACTTGCAACAAAAATTGTGTTTTGGTGGATGATCATGGCTCATTGGATTCTCTTCTGGAATAAACTTTGTGGCTCAGAAATGTAGTACTTTCATAGATAAGTGAGAAAACTTCCTGGGGTTGTAAGATTTGCTTTGAAAAATGTTTCTCTTTGCAGGTAAGGGTTGGTACTTCTTAAAAAGAACGTAAAGCAAATCTTGAAATGCTGATGATGCAAGCAGAGTAATTTTGCGTTCTGAATTTCAGACATGCAAGGAAGCATTTCAGCCAGGCTGAAGGAAATCAACTGGACGAGGTACGACAGGTGATGGGAATGTTGGCCTTCCCTTCAGATACTCATATCTCTCCTTACAAGGTATGTGTCAACTTAATGAAGCTAAAAAGATGGGCAGAGGATTTTTTTCTTTTTTTGCAGTGTACTGATGCGCTAATGCTTACTGACTCTAAATTGATGCCCATTATCAAATATTGAGGATTTCAAACATGCATTTAACCTGCTTGTTGCTATTGGCAAAATGTTCTGTTAATCTGCTTCTCGATATTGACATCTGGGAACGGTTGCGATTCCCCGCTGGCCTATTTGAAAGTATTAAAACTGAGATGCACAAAAAAATTCCAGGTTCAACTGGTTGCAGTACATAATTACATTCCCAGTACTTTGAAACTATTGAAATATCACAGTCTGCCTTTTGCATTTTTGTGTCTCCGTGTTCCCCCCACAGGATCTTCTGGACCCTGCCCGGTGGAGGATGCTAATCCAGCAGTTTAGATATGATAACTACAGGCTGCATCAGCTGGGGAACAACTCTGTCTTTACTATAACACTCCAGGCCGGGCTTTCAGCTATAAAAACACCGTATCCTTCAGTGCATCACAGTGGGATGCTGAAACTTGGTCCTTAAAAATTCAGTTTTTTCTTGAGCTGCGTTTGGCCAATCTATGTCCAAATTTTAGACATATGTTTATGCCTTGAATACTTTAAAAAACAACAACAGGGCAGCCATCTTTCATAGTTTGTGTTCTCCAAAATGCAGATTGCATGACACACAGGCTCTTAATCTTGATATAAATTGGGATTTTATTTAATTTTTTTGTAATATCAGAATTCAGAAAAGACTCGTGCATTTTTTACGTGCTTGGTAAAAAAAATTGAGCAAGCCTGAGCCATCAGGTGTTTTGGCCGCTGTTTTAGTGAGCTGAAAATTTAACAGGTTTAGGAGGCTCAGAAGTACACAAAAATAAAACTGGTTGTCCTTGAAATCAGCATCTGCACCTGCAGATCCACTTTCTTCATATAAGCCTAAAAGCCGTCTTCAGTAACAAATGAGTTCTCTGTTCGGTGTTTATTATTCAAATATTTATCTATTATCCTTTAACTCACTTTTAAATAGACAATGTTATAAAGAGGATGGCAGTTCCAAAAACCCTGACTGCCCTGTTTGTAGCAAATCCCTAAATAAGCTGGCTCAGCCTCTGCCAATGGCACATTGTGCCAACTCCCGACTAGTCTGCAAGATTTCAGGAGATGTGATGAATGAAAATAATCCTCCCATGATGCTTCCAAATGGATATGTGTATGGATACAATGTAAGTGTTTTTCCATAGATGTTTCAAACTATTGTGATATACTGTATGTGGCTTCCTAAAACAGATAATGGCGTTAAATTTGTTTGGAAATAATAATAACAACAGCAACAACAACAACAATGGAACCTTTAAAAAATATTCCCAGGCTTTTTAATATTTATATTTTATTGCTTTTTAGATTCTTACGCTAATGTTAACTTGTTGCAAATTTTTACACGGGTTTGCTGCATTTCCTAGTTTTATTCTGTGTTAGCATGTCTCTTACTTGGTTTAAACCTTTAAACCACTCAAATAAACTTTATTAGGCAATATATAAATATTGTATATAATAATAAAAAATCAGTCAAAATAGGATTACAAAAAGGCTGAACAGACATTGGCTAGTGTGTGTGTATATAGCAGTGTGGAGTCTTGGATTGTGTATAGCTGTTGCCAGCTCTTAAAACTTTGCAGTTAAGATAACAGAAACTGAAGAATGGATAAACACTTTATTTCACTCTGGGACTATCATAATTAATCTCTCTTCTTTTTGTTTCAGTCTTTGCTTTCTGTTCGTCAAGATGATAAAGTAGTTTGCCCAAGAACCAAAGAAGTCTTCAGCTTCTCACAAGCTGAGAAGGTCTACATTATGTAATTCCCTCGTACATACAATGAAGTGCCGCTGGAATTTGACATAATATATTTTGGCATGACTTGTAGAGAGAGATCTTGAGTGTGGCTAAGAGAGCTGGGGTGGGAATCAGATTGGTTGGTGGCATTTTTTATTGCGACCAAAGATCAATGAACAACAATATACACTCTTAGAAACTGAGGAAGTGTGACTAAAAGGTTGTACTTGGAGGGAACAAATATTGAATGTTTGGATTTTGTTACAGTAATTGGACTTTTCTCAAATAATCATCCAGCAAAAACTCGGCTAAAAAAAATGGACAGTTTCACATGAGAAAAAAGTTACAGTGAACCTCAAAGGGCCATTTCACACTTCCAGACCTGTTTTCAACATCACCAATATGTGCCCATGTATGGAAGAACTTGAAGGGGCCAAATATGCAAAACTGTGATACATGCACCAGGGAACTGGGGCCAGTCACGGCCTCTGAATGTGTGTTGACCCTGCGGCCTCAGGTGTGTGCACGCACACACGTGCATCTCCCCTTCAAATGTGGTTGTCAGCATGAGACACATAAACTGGAAATAGATTTGCAATGTCAAAAGTGTGATGTAGGTCTGTGTGCTTCCTTTTTCTGTGTTAGCAATTGGCTAAGACCCTTTTGTTTGAAATCCTCTTCCATTCTGCCTTTGAAATGATCCCATGGGCCATAGTAGATGCTTGACGACAACACTAACACAAGGCTGATTTAACTGGATCAGTTAGGAGTTCTTTGAAAAGTACTGCAAGGGTTTATTCTCTTCCAAAAACCCTCCAGACATTGACCATCTTGGGAAGACTGCATAAATACGAAGTAACTGAAAACATTACAGGCACAATGCACTGCTTGTATGTCTGTCCTTCTTCCAGTTGACCATAGTGTTAAAATTCTTCATTTATTAGTTACTATGTGCATAGGATTCAATATCAAACCATTAGTGCTACTGCCTTATTTCTTACTTTGAGAATGTACTCACATAAAGATCAGCTGGTAACCTTAAGTGTTGGGCAAATTTTGAAGATGCCTTGCAGGATTAATTATGTAATTTTAGGGTATTCATTACGCAAGAGATTAGTTCAGTTTTAACAGCTGCAAATCACATCCTTATCACTCTCCAAATAAAACCATTGTAGTTGGAAAAAACCATATGGTAGAAGTTTGTATTTAGCATTTATTTTTGCATGTTGATGTTGATTAGCTAATAAAGACTGTAAACACAAACCCTTTTATAATCATTGTTTCTTTTCCTTAGTTGACAGTGGAATGTTAATTTGTTCTTGAAACTAGGAATTGGTGCGGGGAGTTAACCTTCACCACTAAAATGGTCACATTACAGATATTTTACCTAATACTGGTGACAACTCAGTATTTTCTGGATACTTGTCTGATTATTGGATTATACAGATACTGTATTTTTGAAAACTGAACAGCTATCAATAAGTAAAGGGACAGATGTTATGCTCATCTCTTCTAAACACTTGATCCAGTACACCTTCAAAATTCTGGGAAGGGTGAGGAATTGGCTAGGAGATACATTTAGATGTGGAATTGGGATACTCACATGATCACAAAATTAAATACAGAATCTATGTTTCTAAGTGAAAGACTAATGTAGGGAGACTTGATTTTCTAATTATCATAGACAAGCAGTGATTTAAACAAATAGAACACACTTGATGCAGCTTTGATTTTTAGCCTTAATATTTGGCTGCAGCTTGTGATTTGTCTCAAGTCAGACAAGCCACAAGCCCAGATCTGAATGTAACCCTAAGCCAGAAAACACTCACGAAGAATGGCTGAGTTAAACAGTTTTGAAATTTATTGCATTCAAAGGTCCAAGTCTTGTGTTTACAAATGCTGGTCACCCAAAACTTAGCTGAAATCTTTCTTTTTGGCAATTCAGATGATTGAATTCACAGGTATTGCAATGCTATGCATTCGGCTGTTTGGGTGAAAGTTCATTATTTCAACACTTTTAAAGTTTCAAGATTTTAAAAGTTCCCATTTTAAACCTGTTAATTAAAAACAAGGAGCTCAACTGGTGTTTCTTTGGCAGTGAAGCATCTCTGGTAAACATTGTTTCCCCACAGGGGGAAACAACATTTGCTGCTGGAGGGAACGGACTGTAGCAATGTAATATTTTACAGAATGAGAAGGGGGACTGCTCCAGGTACATCTGCCTGTGAAAGGGGGCGAAATTCCACAATTTCACTTATCTTGCAGCCTGGCTTCGCTCAATTGCTCTGCATCTCTTGAGATTTATTTGTTATAACAAATCGCAAATCGAGAGATAACAGTTGGCTACATTCTTGTTTTTAAAACACCCAGCTTTGCAGACACAACCCTCTGAGTGAAGGACTACTGAATGACTTAACAGGGCTTTTGAACGAACCTGTGAAGATTATAGGCCATTTTTAATCACCATTATTTCTGTCATAAGCTTGCAAGACCATGTACAAAGTACTTTCAGGTGAGGGAACCTATTGCCCTCCAGTTGTTCCTGGATTAGAGCTCTCATTATCCCCGATGTCTAAAAATATCTGGAGGGCTGTCTATGGCATAGCTGTCAACTTTTCCCTTTTCTTGCGAGGAATCCTATTCGGAATAAGGGAATTTCCCTTTAAAAAAGGGAAACGTTGACAGCTATGATCTATGGGCTCCCTAACTCTGCCTGCAGAAGTTTTTGCTATTTTTTAAAGAATTAAAGCATTTTAGTGAAGGCACATTGTGCTCCTTGGCCTGAAGGGTCAGGAATTTTAGATTAATCATGCACCAAGAACATAAGGAGAAACTGCAAGTTAAAGGTCTGCTGTTAACCTCAGTGCCATGTAAGTATAAAACATGTATCTTAGTGTATTATAGCAGCTATTTCTTAGAATAGTTGGTGCTATTCAGTTCCACTGCATGCATTTGGGGTAGGTGAAACTGGGAGACAGGAGCCATTCGCCATCTTTAATACTGGTGCAGCAAAGGGAAGGTTTTTGTGTGTCACCAGAGTAAGACTGAATAACTTAAAAGTTCAAGTTTCTTCTTACGAGTTTGGAATTGCAGCATGATTAAGGAGACAATACTCATTCACTGACATGTTGAAATTTCCCCCAGCAGGTATGCTGCAAGACATCTGTGGTTAGTTTGGAACCTGAGATGCTTGTTGGGGATAAAACAGGCTGGGTGGCATAGTGTTGTAGTTGAAAAGAAGCGATGAATAGACGATTCAAGATTGCTCTTCTTTGCTTCAGATTGTGTCCACTCAGTGCCAATTTGCAGTGGGAAAAAAGTGGGTGAAGATTTGTGAACTCTGCTTTATATTCCACTGAAATCCAGGTGAGCATCGTTTAAAGGGGAAGCAGCACTGGCCTTTGATACGCACCGAAATACAAATAATTTAGCAGCCCCTTCCTGCTCAAAATCGATATGCTCCTCACTAAGATACATGAGATGTACCCTTTAAGTTTATTTAAATCTATATTCCACCCTTCCTCCTAAAGGAGCACAGGGTGCCTTTCCTGTGCAACAGGATTATTATTTTCAAAACTTGCTTTGACGTTTTTCAATACTGGAACCATCATCGATCACAATGGGCTAGGAATTGTGTCTACAACCCCCACATCCCACTCAATTTTTTAAAAATAAGTTTTCACAATATTATAAACAAACAAACACACAAGACAAACAAACAAAAATCATAAGCCTTATTGAAAATTACAGTTATTACGGTAACTTTGTTAGGTGACTTCCTCGCTTCCCCTTGGTTGAATTTCATTGCATGTCCTTTTAACGGTTTTCCAAATCCCAATTTTTATAAAATTTAACTTAAACATTAACATCCTTAGATCTTCACCTTATGGAGTTAAACATATTAATTCATCACTTAACATAAATAAAATCCTAATCCCATTAAGTATCTGCAAGCTGTTTTCAGTTAGTTTAACTCAGCAAATTTAACTAAATAATCATTAAATTTATTCCACTCTTCCTGATGATACTCCTCCTTCTGGTCACAGACTCTTCCGGTCAGAATACTTTCTCAATGTTGATGCTCTCCAGAAATGTTGGATAACAACTTCCATCATCCCCAGCTGGCATGGGAGCCACAGTCTTAACACAATGGAGAACATCAAGGACAAGAAAGTCTGGTTTAACTATCCTGCAAACAAGCATGAGTCAACACAGGAGGATTTCTCTAGCGATGCAATAAGGCAATATAGGGCCAGTACAACGTGAGGTTTCATTGCTGGTCCAGACACCCCATTCTCCCCATTGGGATTTGGGCCTGAAGGACTGAGGGAAAGTGTGGGAGCAGCAATGGAGAGTAAGTTGAGAGCAAGCACGATTTATGACATTGCGCAATCTGGTTTATACCCTCGCAACATTTCCTTGATGAATACAGATGTTCCCTACAACATTTCTCCAATGAAAATAGGGACATCCTACCATACCCTCCAAACGTCCTCTGATGAAAATAGGGACGTCCTAAGGAAAAGCGGGGCATTCCGGGAACAAATCAGAAACCGGGATGGATTCTGCAAATCTGGGACTGCACCTGTTAAATAGGGATGCTTGGAAGGCCTGCATCATTCTTGATTGTGGGGCATCAGCCTTAGCAACAGAATTATTGATTAGGGGGGCATCAGCCTTAGCAACAGAATTATTGATTAGGGGGGCATCAGCCTTAGCAACAGAATTATTGATTAGGGGGCAACAGCCTTAGCAACAGAATTACTGATTAGGGGGCAACAGCCTTAGCAACAGAATTATTGATTAGGGGGCAACAGCCTTAGCAACAGAATTATTGATTAGGGGGGCACCAGCCTTAGCAATAGAATTATGGATTGTGGGGCATCAGCCTTAGCAACAGAATTATTGATTAGGGGGCATCAGCCTTAGCAGCAGAATTATTGATTGGGGGGCACCAGTCTTAGCAATAGAATTACTGATTGTGGGGCACCAGCCTTAGCTTCCAACTTCCTGGAACTGGAATTTCTGCACCAAGGGCAGCCCAAACAGAACGTGCGGCTGTAATCCAGCCTCAAAGTTGCCGATAAAGGGACGCGACCATCTCCGCCCGGCAACAGCCGCAGCCGGCGAGCCGTGCGAAGCTGAAGTGAAGCCCGCCGTCCTTCCCGGCGCTCGCCCTCCAGCAGCTCCCAGAAGCCCGGCTGCCTTGAGGCCGCCGCTGCTCGACCGGAGGCGGGGGCAGCCCTTCCCTTCTTCCCTTCCCCTCCGGACTCCTCCCCGCCTTCCTCTCACGGAACCCGCCCCAGCAGCCTGACGAGCCGGGCAGGCGAGCGAAGGGGGCGGGCTCGGCGGGTGGGAGAGGCCGAGGCCTTCCTCCGGCTCCTTCCGCGGCCTGCGTCTCCCAGCGCAGAAAGCGGCCTTGGGAGGAATGGCCTCCGGACGAGGCGCCGGCGACGCCCGCCCCGCAGGGCAGCGGAGAGCCGCGGCTTCGTTTCCTTAGCGAGGCGCCCCTCGCTTCGTCCTCGGACAGCCGGGTTTCCCCTTCAGAAATGGACGGCAAGCTGCCTCAGCTGGTGGAGGAGCTCACGACTTCGGGGGAGCCGCGCCTGGACCCCGCCAAGCTCAAGGAGCTGAAGAAGATGTGCAAGTAGGAACCTCTTAATGTAGAATATCCCCCCCTTTATTTATATTATTATTTAATATTTCCATTTAATAATATACATTCACATCATTATTGTTATTTTTAAAAAATATTTATTGAAGTTTTACAGACAATAAAAGGTTACAAAATGAAAAATAAGAAATAAAAAAGAATAGCAATAATAAAAGAAAAAGAGATACAAAAATACAAAGACAAAATACATAAAAAGTTAAAAAGAAATCAATATTTTCATATCTTATATTTCATTTACTTGTTTCCTGACCTCCTCACACCCCCCTTTTTTGTATTCCAGTTCACATGGCTAATTCAGCAAATCCTTACCCTCTTATCATTTATCTTTACTCAATATCTTAACCTATTATAACTATATATTTTCAACCATTGTCAATCCGTATTTACATATTCTTGTTAATCTTTTTACCAATACCGCTTATTTTCAATCCAACATTCCTTTAACATTCATTAATTTTACAGTATTTCTGCAAGTAGTCTTTAAATTTCTTCCTGTCTTCTTCCACCACCTCTTCTCCCTTATCTCGGATTCTGCCAGTCATTTTTGCCAGTTCCATGTAGTCCATCACCTTCATCTGCCATTCTTCCAGTGTGGGTAAATCTTGTGTCTTCCAATACTTTGCAATCAATATTCTTGCTGCTTACATTCACATCATTATTATCCACTTTACTTCCCTGGCTCTTTCGAGCCTATCGACTTCCTTCCCTCCCGCCTCATGGCTTTCAAAATTACGGTAACCTTTACTCTATAATCCTTGCGTTTTGTACGTTTCCCAATTCTAACTGCACACATTGCAGAATAACTCAAAATTTAAACAAATATAGAATGGGAAATCCTCATTACAAATCTTCAGACAACCCCTACTAGCGATGTTAATTGCTTGCAATGGTTAATTGCATTTTACTCCAGTCCTTTTGGAATCCTTGATCATGCTGCTTTTGGATTTTTCCTGTCAGCTTGGCCAGTTTTGCAAAGTCCATCATGGAAGCTTTCCTTCCTCTTCTTTCTGTTTTCCTTTTTGGCTATATTTTTACTAAGTTTCCAAAAAGTTCACATCATTCCAATACATTTGTTTTCTTCTTGCCCGCTTCCCATCCCATTTTTCCATGGTGTGTTTCATTCCTCCCCTTTACTGAACTTTGTCTCCCCGCTTTTATTATCATCACAATAACGCAACAATCTCTCATCCAGTTCTGTTGCTTATAGTTCAAACCCTTCTCCCCAATTCATCATACTGTAATATTTCTTTAAATGGTCCAAAAAGGGCTTCCGTTCTTTCATAAAGCAATTGTCGTTGAGTTCTCTTATTTTAACTGTTAAATTTGCCGATTCCACATAGTCCTTCTCTTTACTTATCCATCCTTCTTTGGTGGGAACTTCTTCATCTTTCCGTTTTTGTGCATAAAGAATCCCAGCTGCTGTAAAAAGCAAATTTGGGAACCTTTCTTTTAAAAAGAATATGATAAAAAGCAAATCTGGGAATCTTTCTTTTAAAAACAAACATTTCCATGGTGGCTGTCCGCTGTTCTTTATATTATTATTTGGAGCGGGGGGTGCAATCCTGTGCATGCTTGTTCAGAAGTAAGTTAAGCAATTGGGGAGAATTAGTTTTGTTCTTGTCCCGGGTGTTACTTTAAAAAAAACAAAAAAACTTCACTGTTGATGGTACTGTATTTGCTTTCTTGCTAATCATGTCGGTTACTTTTCCAAAGGTCCTCGGATGAGCATATTACTCACGTTTATCACTTGCTGATGACACAGCTGAATCAAGAGCACGCAGAGATACGGCTGTCAGCATTTCAAGTTGTGGATGAACTCTTCACCCGTTCCCATCAGTTTAGGACTTTAATCATTTCAAACTTCCAAGAGTTCTTGGAACTCACAGTGGAAACAGACTATGATCAGCCACTTCCCCCACCGGTTGAAGTGGCACAAAAGCTAAAAAGAGCTGCCATTAAATCTGTACAGGAGTGGCATGAGAAATATGGAGAGGCCTACAAGAAACTTTCACTAGGATTCCATTTCCTAAAACAGAATAAAAAGGTACTTAAATATTCACTTTTATGATTGAATGCTTAGTGGCTTTATACAAATAAAGTGTTGGAAATGTTTAGTTCATTGCTAGCAGACGTGTATATATTAAATGTGAACAAAAAAAACTATGGTTCTTTATAAATAAGTAGACGAAAGACCCATATTATATTACTTTAAAGTGCTGCTGCACATAGACTGATTGGTAATACTAAAATACTTATTACTTAACAAAGACGACACTGAAAATGAATTTCCTGCATTAGATGTGTGTTTCTACTGAAAGTTTGCATCGTTTAAGTATTTGAAACAAAAAAGGTAAGTATTCTTAAACCGGAATGGCTTAAGAAAATCTGTGTCCCTTCCCATGCACATAGAACACAATCTGTATTAGTATCACCTTGTGCTACTTCTAGTAAGGACTTGCTGTGAGATTTGCCCTAAGAAGGCTTCTGAGAAGAAGCTTTTATTGTTAGCTCAAAAACAGATTCTTTAGAAATATCTGAAAGTATTATTTTGTGCAGTCTGTTCCTTTCAGATGTTGACCACCAAAGAAAATTTGTCTTGACATGCACGATACGTTTTCAGCAATGGCAAAAATAATGAAATATATTCTACGATTCTGTAGGTAGATTTTCAAGATACAAATGCCAGAACTCTAGCAGAAAGGAAGAGAGATGAAGAGAAACAAAAAAGGTTGGATAATATTTACAAGGAAAAAGCCAAAAAAGCCGAGAGGGAAATGGCAGGTGAGTGCGGTTTAGTGCCTTAAATGGTGGTGCATTAGTCCTAATTTCATTTGGAGATGTCAATACAGTCGTACCTTGGAAGTCGAACGCAATCCATTCTGGAAGTTTGTTCGACTTCCAAGATGTTCGGGAACCAAGGTGCGGCTTCCGATTGGCTGCAGGAAGCACAAACTGGAACAATCACTTCCGGGTTTGTGGTGTTCAGGAGCCAAAATGTTCATCTCGTAAGGTGTTTGACTTTCGAGGTTCGACTGTACTAGTAATTTTAATAAGGAAAGTAGTTATTTATTTATATTATTATTATGTATTAAATTGGTATATCGCCCTTCATCTGTAGATATCAGGGCGGTTCACATAATAAAAATACAAGATAAAAAACAATACGTATGAAAACATTTATATAGTGCTATCGTTGTGAAAGAGTTTCATAGGCAAAAAGTAGTCTAAACTCTGTCCCAAAATAACTTCTGTGGGAACAAACTTATTTTAGTGTATGTGATATTTCTGTATTTTTATGGCAGTATTTTAAAACTACCACCACTTGACAGATATGTCACAAGAAATCGAAGCTGTGCTGACTGAGATGGAGAATTGTTTTCAGCTTCTGATGCCGGATCCCTTTGACTTCATGGCAAATGACACGGAAACAGTCAATTGGAGGACGGCTGAACTGGACAAAACTGTTTCCTGCTCTTCTGTGGAGAGGGCAGCTCAACAGGCAGATTTCCTTGACGATAATGAGCTGCCTTGCTGCAGCAAGGACCTTCCTTCCATCTCTCTGGTTCCGAAAGCTGGTAACAAAAAAGACTTGAATAGCGAAGTAGAGGAGAATGGAGGCATGGAAGACTCTTTAAATTCTGAGTTGACTTCTGCTGCTGCCAGTGGAGAAGATGACTATGCCACCTTTGTTCGGAGCCATGGTCTTGGATCTCATAAATACAGTCTCAATCTGGAAATAGCCACAGGTATTGGGATTCTGTGGAACGTAATCATTAATTACAATACACTGCTTTTAATTAAAGTTTAAATGATCATCTTCACTTGTCAGCTAATAACCAAGTATTTAGAATCTGTTATAAGTACAGTCATACCTCGGGTTGAAGTAGCTTCAAGTTAAGTATTTTTGGGTTGCGCTCTGCGGCAACCCGGAAGTAACAGAGTGCGTTTCGCCACTTGCGCATGCGCAGACGCTCAAAATGACGTCATTTGCGGAAACGCGACATGCGCAGATGCACAGTCGCAAGTTACGTTTACTTCAGGATGCGAACGGGGCTCCAGAACGGATCCCGTTCGTATCCAGAGGTACCACTGTATGTTGCCGTTCCTGGGTGGGAAATCTATTTGTCCTGGCCTGCTTTCCTCTGACTGTTGATTTTTGCAAGTAGGGCTTGAAAAAAAAGTTGGAAGATTTCAAATTAAGACCTATCAAGAGATCATCTGGCCTTTTTTCTACTGTTTTTCAGTATCTTCCTTATTTCAAGTGTCTAGTCATAGCAGAATAGGGCTCTGCCATGGGTGTCTACTTCATATTGTTTTTAAAAAAAATATCTGCTGCTGTTTTCTTTGTTGTTTTTTGTTGTTTACTGTAGTTTGTACATTGCCTTGAGAAATGTGTTGAAGGTGATGTATTAGTATTACTAATAGTTATTTAAGTGTCTAGTTACTCACCAAACTCTTGTGGCGGCAGCCACTGAATTATAAAACCAGATTGGTGGGAGGAGAGATTGTATGGAGAAATACCCTATTGCTTTTAGGCGAACCTGCTAAGTTGGAGGCTGCTAAGAGAAGAGAACCATGTATGTCACCTTGAGGTTAGAGGATAGATGAGATATAAATGTAATAAATAAATAAGTAAATAAATTAATACTGTACCAAAACATTCTGTGAATCTGATATGCATTTGCTCATTGTCTTCTTTTCCCCTGCTAGATGTGAAATTGCAGGAGAATGAAGACAATACAGCTATAATAAATAACGCTACAGATGCTTATAAGCTCATCAGAAACAAATTCATGCCTTCTGTACAGTCATGGATTCAGGTGAGGAAAAACTCTTCCATTGACAATTAAAACAAAATTGTATTTTGTTTATTCTCTGTGTGTCAAAATGCTAATATGCTCATGTGGTATTTTAGTTCCCCTGGGCTCTACACTAACTTCAGCATTCTTGAATTGAAAGCACATTTAGCATTATTAATTTTTGTGAACTTGGAGCCTTGCAAACATACTGATGTTTTATTTCTGAGCTGTGTTCAGTATTTGAGGGAGGTGTCACACATTCCTTTATTTCCATCTCCTCTGATTTCAACCAAAACTTTCATAATCTCACGCTTTAAAAAGCTTTCATAAATTTCTATTCAAAAAGTTAACCTAGTGGAGAGAAGATGCTGTGTGTGCGCTTTCTTAATGATGCAGTCAGCGTTACAGTTTCTGCTAAGGCAGAAAATGGACATTTATTGTAATCCTTGGTACTAGGATCTTAATCAGATGCAACAGGGAAATCTAGCCAGTCATTGTTCTTTTGGATTGGGAAAAGTAAGCACTGGTGGTAAGACAGAGTTACTTGGCCCCTACTCTGTTGTATTTTGATTGAAGAGAATAGGGTTTGGGTGGTTTCCAGGATGCTTGTAATATAGTTAATCTTAGGTAAGCCTTTCCTTTCTAGAAATTCTTGATGTCAGATACTTCTGCTTTGGAAGTCGCTGTTGGAGGACTGGCATTACAGTGGTGCCTCGCAAGACGAAATTAATCCGTTCCGCGAGTCTCTTCGTCTAGCGGTTTTTTCGTCTTGCGAAGCAACCCTATTAGCGGATTAGCGCTATTAGCGGTTTAGCGGCTATTAAAGGCTTAGCGGATTAGTGGCTAAAAGGCTATTAGCGACTTAGAAAAAGGGGGGGAGCGGAAAAAAATCGGAACACTCGCAAGACGTTTTCGTCTTGCAAAGCAAGCCCATAGGGAAAATCGTCTTGCGAAGCAGCTCAAAAACGGAAAACCCTTTCGTCTAGCGGGTTTTCCGTCTTGCGAGGCATTCGTCTTGCGGGGCACCACTGTACATAGAATCAGAACTGCAGAGTTGGAAGGGACCTCAGGGGTCACTTAGTCCAACCCCCTGCAATCCAAGAATCCCAACTAGAACATAGATGACATATGGCCATCTAAGCTCTGCATAAAAAACCTCCAATGAAGGAGAATACACAACCTCTTGTGGGAGTCTGTTCCACTGGTGAACAGCTCTTACTGTCATAAAGTACTTCCTGATGTTTAACTGGAATCTCATTTCTTGTTACTTGAAGACATTGGTTTGCTTTTTAATCTGCAGCACTTTAGATATTTGAAGGTGGCTGTTATATCACATCTCAGTCTCAGTCTCAGTCTCAGCAACTTCCTCAACCGTTCCTCATAAGACTTAGTTTCCAGACCCTTTATCATCTTGATCACTCTCTTCTGCACATGTTCAGACTTGTCAATATCCTTCTTAAATTGTGGTGCCCAGCACTGAACACATGACTCCAGGTGTGGTTTGACCAAAGCAGAATAGAGTGGTACTATTACTTCCCTTGACCTGGACACTAGATTTCTGCTGATGAAGCCTAGAATAACATTAGCTTTCTCCCTGCTGCATCACACTGTTGACTTACGTTCAACTTGTGGTCTATTAAGACCCCTAGATCCTTTTCACATGTACTACTGGCAAGCCAGGTGTCCCCCATCCTATATTTCTGCAGCTGGTTCTTCCTGCCTAAGTGCAGAACCTTACATTTGTCCCTACTGAAATTCATTTTGTGAGTTTGGGCCCAGTTCTCCAATCAGTTAAGGTCATCTTGAATCCCAGTTCTGTCTTCTGCAGCATTAGCTACCCCTCCCAGTTAGGAGTCATCTGCACATTGGATGAGCATCCCGCCAATCTTTTCATCTAAGCTCACAACATTATAAACAACCAGATCCTACCCCCCCCCCACATTATTTACCATCTCATCTAATAAATGTATTTCCCTAATATGAGTTTGGTGGTGACGGTGGCTACCTTTACTTTTTATTAACCAGCGGTGTGTGAAGCTGAATGGCACACAAATTAAATGTGCATAAGTTGCGAGTTATCGGTATTACAAATTCCCATGGCATGCCAAATGTGCATGAAATCTTGGCATGTATTTGAATGCCAAGTCAGCTAATGTTGCGGTTTTTATTTTTTAGTTGTTCACAAGGGCTGGAATAAATGATGAACATCTAAGACAAGCCATTGATCTTAAAAACAAATTGGAGCGTGCCACAGAGAAATGTAAGGAAATGAATATTGGTTTTAAAGACAGGAAGATGACAATGGTGAGTTAAGTTAAATATTTCTGGTATAGTTTGAGGAATACGTGACCTGAATTTAGGACATAATGTCGCAATATGGCCTCAATATGGCATATTGTAGTCTTGTATATACCTTGGTTATCGGGGGGGGGGGGGTGTCCTTTCTAGAGACCAGGATCTTTCATTGTCTTGAACTATTTGTAACTCATCCAGAATCACGCTGCAATAAAAGGTAGGATTATAAATTTAACATGCAAATCGTTTTTTAAAAATCTCTTTAAACTTTTCATAAAACTTAATATCTTTGAACCTTCTTTCTATTAATTATCTAGATTTCTCTCTGAGCTTCATAGTTTGCTATGTCTTTAAATAGCAGAGGATTAGATTTTTCCTTACTGGTTTTGCTAAATTGTATGAATGAAGCATTCATGCACAGTAGTAATACAGTAATTAAGCTTTTAACGCAATATATACTGAACACAGTGGTAACTGAGATGGGGTGAGAGATTGCTGTAGAAAAATCAAAGTCGTCTCATCTTTTTATCAAATTGCTTTTCTTGGGGTAGCTGATTTCACTTGTCCCCTAAAGCTGCTGTATTGGGTACTTTCACATATCATAAAATCAGCCATGCATTAGCCCTAGTCAACACACAGTATAGTTAGTCTTTTTGTGGTGGTTTTCCCATAGTGTGAACTCTTAAAGAATAATGTTCCATGATTATTAAAACTACATTTTAATAACTTCTACTTTTGCTTCCACATTTTCGTACCCACACTCTACCTGTCATTATATGAGGGGCCACAATGCCTAAAGAGGGCTATGGTCAGCCAATTTAGGGCCAATTGAGCTTGGTCCTAAAATTGAGGAGCTGTTGACACACTAGTCTTCTATGTCTAAAATAAATTTTAAGTCAGTTCTGAGTAACACAGATTAGGCAAGACATAGGAAAGGAGAGCCTATGCGCTTACATCCCGAACATGTGGGTATTGGGGGGGGGGGGCGTTGAGTCCAGCACTGTAGTCCTACTTCCCTCTCCCCACCTGTATGGTATACGCATAGAGAGGTACTGTGTAAAACGCCTCTTAAGAAAACATAGAAAGCACTAAACATAGAAAGTTCTCACTGGCTCATGAAAGAAGTTATGATCTACCCAAAAAATGTTCAGACATTTGAGTCTCCAGCAAAAGGGAATTCGACTGAGGAACCCCTCTTTACAACTGCAGAATGAAGGGGTGCAGTTATGACAGTGGTGAAAACAGAATGCATGTGATGGTGGATTATTCTTGCCATCAGTTGCCCTTACAGTGATGCCACAGAGATCAGTTGACAAGTCCGTATGTTGTAAACAGAGCACTAAGTTCAGTAATAGTAGTAGTAGTAATAATAATAATAATAATAGTAATAGTAATAATAATAATAATAATAATAATAATAATAATAATAATAATAATAATAATTTATTACTTCTACCCCGCCCATCTGGCCGGGCCTCCCCAGGCACTTTGGGTGGTAAAATGTCATGGCAGATGAAGCGATGCTCATAATTATAGGTTGTCAATTTGGGCCCTTTGCTAAGCCATGGTTAAATTTTCTTAACCATTATCTGTTGAAATGTCTGAATGGAACCTTACCTATCTTTTTAAATTGGCACTGTATATGCCAAAACTGTGTTGGCTCTAGGCCCTTAGATTTATATACAATAAGATTCTGCAAAGGATGATCTGAATGTTTTTTAGGTTGAAGATGTAGCTAAAATTATTTCAGGTAGCCAGTAGAGGGAGCACATCCAGCATGCTGGGAGCTGCTTCTGCCCACATGATTTGAATGTGTTTGTTTGTGGTGAATAGAATATTATAGCTCCCATCAATATTTAAATTGAAAATGCACTCATTTCTAGACAGTACCTTAAATTAGCTGTTCTCAACTAATGTTTTTATCTGTATGTATGGCATGAATCTTTTCCAAAGATCTTCATAAGGCTAAAGTGTTAAATGCAAAATATCTCATAACTGCCTAGTATTTTTTACCTGTGCTACATTTCTCGGTAGTTATGCTTACTTATCATCTAATTCATTTCCGGTGCATAAAAACACAAAAGAAATTGGCTTTTGTAGCTTAAAATAAAAATAGCAGTATTTCTCTTCCCCTGCTTTAGTTTTGTGAAGGACATTGTTAAGAGTAATCTTATCAAAGATTGTGTTGTGAAGCATTGATAATCCACAAATTCTGTAAATAAGAGCTGAAGGATAGTTTACAAATGAAGGCACACATAAAAAGCTGTCACATGGAACTGACCTGGTGTACACATAATGTTAAACATGTGGGTTCATCCCAAAAAAAACGCATATGCAGAAGCTCCCCCCCCCTTGTTGACTGTAGTAATTGTTGTTGTTATTTAAATTTATATACCACCTTTCATTGAAAGATCTCAGGGTGAGATCAAGGTTTTATGCAACATAAAAACACAAGTAAATAATTAATATAAAGCAATGACCCTCCCCACCTTCTTCCCATTGCCTCATTTAAAAGACTGTAGAATATTAATCTGCCAATTGGCAGAAGATTTGTTTCATCTGGCAAGCTGATATTCAGTAGAGCGGGATGTTGAATTCCACCCATGCCGCCCCCCAGCATTTTAAGATCGCCCGGGACAGCGGAGAAGTCTCCGCTGTCCCGGGAAGGCAGGCGGGGGGGAGCAAAGACTTTTGCCCCCCGCCGGCCTTCAGAAGAGGTCCAGGACCTCTTCTGAAGGCCGGCGGTGGGCGAAAGTCTTTGCTCCCGACCGCCAGCATTTTAAAAGAGGTCCCCGGAGATTTCCCTATGGGCTTTCTTCTTGCGAAGCAAGCCCATAGGGAAATTCGTCTTGCGGAACGACTCAAAAACGGAAAACTCTTTCGTCTTGCGAGTTTTTCGATTTGCGAGGCGTTCGTCTTGCGAGGCACCACTGTAGTTTATAAAACTATATTTTAATGTTACATTAAAGATCTGCAAAGAAATGCACATTTTTACATTTTCCCTCCATATCCACTCACACATGTAGTATAAATTATGGGGAAATGGCAACTTTTTCCCTGGTCAAGGTATCAGTTAATGTTCATTTGACCAAACTGGTTGCTGTTGGTTTAGTACATAAAAGGGGTGCCACCTATTTTCTGCGAATTCTCTGCATAACATAGGCTATAACATGAGGATTTCAGGGTTCTTGGGCAGCTCTTTCTCTGACCTTGGGGTGAAATGTGATCTCTAAATTTCAAAGATGCTTTCAGTGCAGGTGTGGCTAGTCCAGCTGTCCTCAATCAGTCCCAGCAAAGGTAGAGCAAGGCAAAGGGTGAACCAATGAGACGTCTCTTCTCCCCACTCCTGTGTAATGTGCAAACTGGCTCTAAGGCATATTGGTAGTCTTAGTACAGTACAGGTCAGAAATATGATGGTACAAGAATGAGTGCAATCAGGGGTGGAAATGAGATTAAAAAGCATTTTAATACATAGAGGGGGGGATTGTCTTGGGGTGATTAGAGATGAGGTTGTGTTACTTCATAATTTGGCAAAAGTATATCCCTTAATAGTTACCCCTCACTTATTTTGTAATACTCATATGGATAAATTACAGTCCTTCCCCCACAAAACATCCATAGAACTAAGATTGCTAAGATTTGTCTCAGATTTCGAACCTTTTTTTTTTTTTTTACTACACGGTTCTGACGGCACCATGTAACTTACTAGCATATTGCATCAGGTACAGCAGAGGAATAATAGCATTATTATAATTCCCAGAGAAAAAATGGTCTTTCTTCTCTGGTCTTTTTTCTCTTTTTTTAGATTTTTAGATTTTTTTTTATCTTTTGTAAGATGCTTTGAATATTGCTTTTACAGGCCAGTTTTCTGTTATATGCTCAAAATAAGTGATTCTATTATTCTATTAAAATCTGGCTTGCTAGATTGCAGATCAGGCTTTTTATCATTGCTATGGAATCATCATCATCATCATCATCATTATTATTTATATTTATATACCACCTCTTCTTCCAAGGAGCTCAAAGTGGTTCTCCTCCCCATTTCATCCCTACAACAATCTTGTGAGGTAGGTTAGGCTAAGAGATGGTGACTGGCCCAAGGTCACCCGGTGAGTTTCATGGCTGAGGGGGGATTTGAACCCTGGTCTCCCAGGTCCTAGTCCAACACTCTAACCATTATGCCACCCTGACTCTAGAATGGCCAGGTGAAATACAATTTCACTGCTATGTAGCTGCGTTGAATCACATAGGGGTATTTGGTTAGTAAGTAATACTCGCCTACATCCATACTGGAAACAGGTTTAAGATGTTCTGAGCATAAAAGCTTTTCCTTGGAAGAAAGCGTGGCACAGCTAAATAGATGCATGAAGGTGGCATTCTGCCCAGGTTTGTAGTTCCTAAGAAGCATCTGTCTTCAAAGCTTGTCTAAGCGCTTGGCAAGTTTAGACGGTCTGTATGTGTGGGTACCTTCCTTTGAAGCCTGTGATTTGGCTGTGTTGTATCAGTGAACTAGAATGATTTGTCTGCTTGGAGCACATCATGGCTTGTATTTCACCGGTGAATAATTGCATCATGTTTGCATTTGTGGTAGAGGATGGTTCTAGGTGTGCCTTGCACCTTTGTTTGTGTGAACTGGTTGTGTGGTTTTGCTGACATTCTCCACCCATTTTTCACGTAGCAAGCTACCTCTGAAGGCTCAGAGGTCACAGGAAGGGCCAGAGCAGATAGCTCTGTGGGGCTCTGCTGGGCTCTTGGCTCCAGAGGGGCTAGCCTTTGTTTGACTCTTAAGCCAGTGGTGCACATCATTTAATAAGGCAGCAAGAGGAAAACAAGGGGTGGTCTTCCCTCATTCTCCAGAGAAAGAGGGCAGCAGGCAAAGGCTGTTTAATCCAAAACAATAAGCCTTGGCTGTAAACGAACTTGGAGTTACTGTGGCAGTGTCCACTAGAGGGTAGGCAAAGGCAAGAAAAAATAAAGCATTTTTTTTTTAATTTGGGAGGGGGAGGAATGGAAGTTTCTTCATTCCTAAGTTAGAGTCTTGCTCCCCCTGCCCTTTTGCCTTGTGGTCTTGCTCTCTTTTCCCAAGGAGGGAGACTTGCATCTTGGTGCCATCTCAGTCCGTAGCTTTCTGAGGCTGATGACTTTCCTCCTTGCTTGGGTCGCTGCTGAAACCGGTTTCTCTCTACCTAACAGTCTCTAGAAGCTCCTCCTCTGTGAAGGAAACAGGTTCGTTTTGACTGCCCCCCCCCCTTCCTTTTTCTTTTGGCTGCAGGTGGTTTTCTTCAGTGAGGAGAGGGTTGGCCCAGGGAGGAGTTGCCATCTTGGGCAACCTGAATCAAGTTGGGTGGATGGGAGAACTTACAGTACCCCATTACACTGCTCAACTTCGCGGTCCATTTTAGGGAACTAATATTCAGGGTGCAGATCATAGCCCTAACTGCCTTTTACAGCAGATGATTCCCACTGCAGCCTACTTTTAAAGAATATTAGCAAGATGCTTGTCTCTGTGATGGATAGATTAAAGAAAGAGTCCAGGTATGTTCTCAGTAGAGACCATCCTTCTTTCCCTTTTAGAGATGAGGGGAGAGATCTTGCCTATTACAGTGGTGTCCTCAACTGCTACACTTTACATAGGAGTAAACAGCAGGGGTTGACTATAATGTACATTATAGAGGTCCCAACATTCCTATCCTCCTTCCAGCTCAGATCTCAAAACCAGCCTCTTGTCGGTTTCACATTAACCAAAGTTGCCTGCATTCCCGTTCTGGGCAGTCTTCTCTTTCTGACTTAAACGATGTTGTTGGTAATTAAAACTTGCCATATCAAAACACTTAATGCAACATAACATGCCTAGGGAAATAATTAGGCGAAGCAACATTTGTGTGAAACAAAATTTCAGGATGTTGCTTAAACATCTTGCTCATCTCAACATGTGTATAGGTGGGTCACTTTTTGCTGGATCGTGCCCGGTCTTCCATGCTAGTCCTACTCAAAATAGACCTATTGAAATTAATGGGCATGACTGACTTAGGCTCGTTAATTTCAGTGGGCCTACTCTTGAGTAGAACTTAATTGGATACAACCTCCTTTTTCCTGGTTACATGGATGATCAAGAAAGTTTTTTTGTCTGATAAAAATTAGAACCCCACCATAGAACTAACTCATAGCAAAATGGAGGAGGATTAACAATACTTTGTAGCGCTTTGTGTTTAAGCAAGGTAGTGCATACAATACTCCTTTATCTCAGTAAGCAATAAAATTGTTCCCAACAGGATCTTGTTGGACAAATTTGGAGCTACTTAATAGGCTTAATAGGGAAGGAAAGGGAAGGGGAAAGGGAAATACCGTTGTGCCTCCGCTTATGTAGCCCTCCGGTTACGTAAACTTCAGGATACGTAAGCAGCAAACCCAGAAGTATATTTCCGGGTTTTTGCCACACGCGCATGTGCAGAAGCGCTCTCTCCGGTTGCGAAAACCTCAGGATCCGGCTGGATGTCCGGAACGGATCCCACCCGCAACCGGAGGTACCACTGTAATGGTCAGACACTGATTGCCCATCGAGAGGAACAAGCTCTAGTACCATAAAGCTGACCTGGAAGTTCTGCCACCATCACCACCCTTCTCCATACATTGTTGATATATACTACAGGCAACAACAGATATACGTGCCTCCAATTGATGCACGACTGCACACGTGTGCATCACAGAAACTTGGAAGTGGCTGGAAAAGGAGGTGGAACCAGCTTATGGGTGTTTCGCTATTGTGCACGATGACCCAGAATGCAACCCAGGTGCAAATTGGGGGTTGCCTGTGCAGATAAAGAGCTCTTTAAGAGAGCAGTCTTAATTTTGTACAAGAAAAGCAGCATACAAATACAGTAAGTAGTATTCTGAATTCACAGTGAATTCCTAGCCCAGTGTTTTACTGCAGTTTTAAGAAAGAGAAAAGCAAATTGTTTACAGATTGGTTAATGTGACATTTACATTTATGATTTAACAGGTGTAGAAGTTGTAAAAATCTCATTTCCAGTAAGGTACCTTGTTTTGCCCTATATTGTCAGTGATTCCAAAAGGCTTTTATACTCTGCTAATGAACACTACGTGATTTGGTTACACAAATTGTAGTTTTCCTTCATTTAAGATGACTTGACTATATTTTACATCATGGCTGAATTCAAAATGCATTCACATAAAGTTGCCCATATAAATTGGTTCCACTGCAGTAAGTATTAATTCCTTGGCAAAAAAAATCCCCCCTCTCCTCTTGGAAAAAATATTTAGTTGACTGTGAGTAGATGCACATGAAATATTGGTAGGTGGAATAATTTGCAAGATCTTCCAGTGAGGGTATTAGCATATAAATAGCAGATGCAATGATGACCATCACAGCTGAGTACATTTAATTTTTAGTTTATAAGATAAAATGGGTTTTTAAATGCATAGTCATCAAGCCTGCTGAAAGACAAATGAAGTTTAGAGTTCACTTATCTGAGGAGGCCTTACATCATGTTAGAGGAAGGAAAACCAAGCCTGCCACATAGCCATACCTGAAAGAAAGAGATTTGATTTCTTGGGCTGGGGGAAAGGAATGAAAAGTGTTCAGAAAGGCAGAACAAGGAATCTGGCAACAAAATGTTAATGATCCCAGATGCAGTGAACAATTAGCTGTAGCTTCTTGTTATATACACATGCACCTCACCATATCTGTGAATTCTTGGCCATTGCTTTTGCTTGTATAATGCAGTTTTTTCAAGAGTCGGCTCCAGAAGCAGTAGAAAGAAAAGTGAATATAGAAATGCTGTGTCTCTGGCAATATGGCCACTGCACATTGATCAAAAGATTGCTCATAGGCTCCACCCTCTAGCCCTAGTCTCTTCATGAGGGAGCTATTTTCAGAGGAAGAACTAGGAAGGGAGGGAGACACTGTTTGCCATCAGGGGGTGGTTGGTTTCATCTGTGCTCGGGGGGCATAGCTGATTTTAAAGGTACCACTTTAGCTAATGGGGCCTCCCGCTGCCACCACGCGATTTCTGTTCTCATCCTGAAGCAAAGTTCTTAACCCAAGGTACTATTTCTGAGTTAGCAGAGTCTGTAACCTGAAGCGTCTGTAACCCGAGGTATCACTGTAGTTGCTCTTAAAAAGGCATTTATGTGTTAACTAGTTGCCTCAAGGTGGGGGTGCACTTCCTCTTGAAAAGGGACTATTGCTAAGGATTTACTGGCCCTCGAGGGCAGCTGCCAAGTGTGCTTTCGGTGGAGAGAGTGAGAACTGGAGTGCTGGGCTGGCTGAAGTACAGTGAGTTAGCAGAGGGAAACTGAAGCCCTATGAGTGTTTGTTGGCACGAACTTGCTTCTTAGGTGTGGAATCCTAGGCATAAGGTTTTTCTGGCTACACAGCACAGGATTTTGCATCAAGTAAGCAGATTTTTATGGAAAGAAAGGGAACTCGATACTGCAAACTGAAATGGTAAAGTTCATTACTACCTCCTTTTACATGCCTCTTTTAAGCACTTATCTTTGCTTGCTTACAAATGAAGAAAAATGCGACTTGTTTTAAAAGGATACAAAAACGAATCTTTTCCTATCTAGGAGCTGAGGCTTAATTTCTCATAGTTAGCTAAGCAGTTAAATATTTTTTAGAGGAAATATGAATTTAATAAATTCCTCCGTGAATTCAAGGGTGCAGACAATAAGCATAATATTTTATGAAAATGACCCTCATATTTAAAACCTGGCATTATATGTTATGCATTGTAGCACCAAGTCCACATCTACCTTTTAGAAAATTAAAACACATAAATTCTGTTTAGTGTTTGATATGCACTGCACTAGCTGAAAGCTATAATGGCCCTAAAACCTTGGGTTGCTTTTCACCTTTCATAAATTCCTGGGTAGATTCTATACAAAAAATAATTTTCAGCTCCGTGGCTCATTGTTATTCAAACGTGATTGATTGTCGTCATTTACTCAGTGAGGAAGTTAAGTGCTCCTGTCATTTCCAAAGAGTATAATTGGGACGTTTCACAGGTCAGTGCTAGTGACAGGTTTCCCTTTTGATTAGTGTTGGACTGATAACAAAAATTACAGTTTCCTATGATTAATGCTTCCTATAGTGCCTAAATGCACTGCTCATGGATTGTGCCTAAACAAAGTGACTTTGCATCTTATTATTTCTCTTTTCAGCAGAGCTCTGCGAGGGTCTCAAAGTTTGGGAACCTGCAAGTGTGCAGCAGTGTTGACCCCTCTGGTTTCCGATCAGGTTCTTGCACTAGGAATTTGACTGAGGCCTCTTTAGCCTGGCTTCTCTGTGTGTCCATGTGAAATCAAATCTGGGAACGTCTTTAGAAACGTTGTGTTTCTAAACACAATTTAAATTATTTGTATTCTGTCATACATGGATGCTTTGCTTGTTAGTGGTCCTTCATAAAGGAGAATTTGACTCTTTTTGCTTGTGGTATGAAAGGGATTTTTTATACTTCTGAGTTAAAACTTTTCCTATGAAATACACATACACACACACACACACACAACACATTTCCCTATAAAAGAATTGCCTAGTAATTATGTCCCTCAGAATTCTATTTTCTAATTTATTTGACAGAAGCTGTTACCTCTCGATATATAATCTTCCCAGCTAGTTTGGAAAAAGTAATGTACTCAGCACTGGAGTTTAATGTCGACCCTATAATTAGTTAAGCTAGGAGAAACTTTGATAACTGTTATAGGTGAATGGCCTTTCTCTCATCACCAGGTAAAAGTTTAAATGTTTAAAAGAGAGCAGGAAAGAACGCCTTCTGAATCTAGTGTTAAACCACGCCTTACTTTTTGTCTTAAGTTACTGTTATATAAAAGTCTCCAAACATCCTCTTCCCAAAAATCTTCATCTCTCTCTCTCTAAAAACACAGTATGTTTTATAAAAGTGTGGGTTAGTTGTTGGTTCATGAGTAATGCAGCAGCTCAGGGGCTTGATCCAGTGTAGGAAATGAAAGGTAGGGGTGTGTGTGTGTGTGTGTGTGTGTGTATAAGTGTAAGTGTGTAAGTAAGGCTGCCTCTGCATGCAAAATTAGATGCATTCCTAGGCTGGACAGCTACAATATGGCAGATCACTGTCTGAAAAAGTAACTCTGCACCACAGTCTATGCAGAGGAGAGACTAGTCACAATCAATTACTACCATTTATTAGATACGGAAGGAACGTGGGTGGCTCTGTGGTCTAAACCACAGAGCCTAAGGCTTGCTGATCAGAAGGTCGGCAGTTCGAATCCCCGCGACGGGGTGAGCTCCCGTTGCTTGGTCCCTGCTCCTGCCAACCTAGCAGTTCGAAAACATGTCAAAGTGCAAGTAGATGAATAGGTACCGCTCCGGCAGGAAGGTAAACAGCGTTTCTGTGCGCTGCTCTGGTTTCTCCAGAAGCGGCCTTAGTCATGTTGGCCACATGTCCCGGGAAAACTGTGGACAAACGCCAGCTCCCTTGGCCAGTAAAGCGAGATGAGCACTGCAACCCCACAGTCGTCCACGACTAGACCTAACGGTCAGGGGTCCCTTTACCTTTATTAGATACAGAAGTAAAGAGTCCTCTACAACTGTAAAGGCATATTTGTGCCTCAGAGCAAGGGCTTAAGCTTCCACGTGCAATTTCTAGCTTTCCTTGTATGCTGTAGGTCAAATAAACATAACTGAACACTGTTTGTTGTTTATGTTGTCAGAATTTTGGTTGGTTTAAAAAAAATGGGGGGAGGGAGAGGATAAAAGCAATAACTCGAGCTTTGATATGGACTTGGAAACCTACTGGGAGTAAATGCATATCAAATAATGATGAAATAACAGGCCCTTATCAACAGCCCAGCAGCAACCAGCGGAACCAACTGTTGTTTCTGAATATTCTTCAAGGGCACATTGACTAGGTATCGTGGTTCAGCCTCAGTGGTCTCAGAACCTGCAGCAGTGGGAAATCACGTCTTCCTCTTGCAATTTAAGGACTAACAGTTGGCATGAATGTTAGCCTGAGAGTTTAGCAGCATACTATTTGCGGGGGAGCAAAAGAGAAGGCAGGTTTTAAACGACAGCAAAAGTTGGAATAAGTCATGGGTTGAGGGATACAAAGGAGCTATGAAGGAATGTGGAGTTAGGTGAAGTGTAAAGGGAGAGGTGGGGACTTGGCAGAGGATGAGAGGCTGCCCCTAGTTTTATATATTTTTTAAACTGCATAATTCCTGAACTTGCATATTGCTTAGAATATAGAATAGAGACTTAAAAGGCACTACTGTATGTTTCCTTCTATTTTTGCACTGGATGTTTCCCAGTGAGACACAGTGAATTCACAAAGTGATAACTAGTGGATATAAGATTTACCTATCGGCTACTTTCCCCCCCAATTCAGTTTAATCAATGTACAGTATGCCTCTTGTATATATGCTTCATGCAAGACTGTACTATGGAGGTTGGGAATTCTTAAGGAGTTACTTTAGGCCTGTTGCCACTGGGGTTGAGGGACTGTAGAAAGCAGAATGACTTGCTTTCATTTTAAAAATTGCTTAAGTTTTATTTATTTGCGTTTTACTTTTTTACTTTTACAGGTAAAGTAGTAAGGAAAAGCATACAGTTAGTATTTTCCTTAATAGCTCAGTAAAATAATAAAGCTTACTGCCACTTTCCAGTTTCTGCCCCAGCAGCAAAATCACTGAATTATATTAACAGGGTTTTAAAATGTTATAAAATATATTTTATTTTAATGATAATAATTTAATTTAGTGCGTTAACTTTTGGCTTTTATACCCCCCTGTTATAAAATGACATTAAACGTGGTGGACTGCCAGTATTGAAGCTCTTCTCCTTCCTCACAAGAAAGTCAAGGCTGCAATCTTGTACCCACTTACCTGAGAGTAAGCTCCATTAAACACAAAGGGACTTACGTTTGAGTAAAAATGTATAGAGTTGTACTTTAAGTTAACTATACAGTAAATTCTTAATGAGTGCCTAGACTTTAGTTCCTGCACAGCTGGAGACATGCCTGTGCCTTTTTGGAAAGCTTTCACATTTTGTATTTGCACTTATTGTGTAATAAGAGAGTATCTGAAGAAGTGTGCATGCACACGAAAGCTTATACCCAGAACAAATGTAGTTGGTCTCTAAGGTGCTACTGGACAATGTTTTAATTTTTTTAATTTATGTAATAGTTTGCAGAAAATAAGTTGTAGGGAGTACCTGATATCAGGTGAACCCACCACAGGAAAGATGCCTCATGGCTGCTAGGATGAAAGGAGGGGAAAACCTGGGGGCAGCTCTAGGTTTTTGTTAATCAAGTATTAGTGGGGCTTGAACCAAAGTGCATACAAAACTGTTAACTTGTATTGATCCATTGATTGTGCTGAATTTGTCTTGATATCCTTCAAACTATCCAGATTCAACCGTACATTCCAAACACAATTACAGTAGCACCTCGGCTTATGTTACGCTTGGGTAACGTAAACTTCGAGTTGCAAAAACGGCAAACCCAGAAGTATTTTTCTGGGTTTCGCCACATGCGCAGAAGCGCTCTGCATGCAGCGTGCATGCGCAGAATGTGCACCTCTGGTTGCGGAAACCTCAGGATCTGACCGGAGCTTCGGATCCCGTCCACAACTAGAGGTACCATTGTACTATGAAGCAAACTCCCACAATGAACTTAGTGGGACTGAATTCTGAGTAAACGTACAAAGGTTTCCATGGCACAGATCTGGGTATATATGAGATTACATTTTGGGTATCTTTCTAAGCACTACTTTGTGCAAATGTTTTAATGGTACTCTTTAAGTTTTCTTAATTTCTGCAATGTTAGAACTCTGGATCCTCCAGTGAAAGGGAGCAGTAAATTAAGAGAAAATAATTCTTTACACTGTGCATTTTCCTGCCGTTAGCCTCAACACCTTCAGCTTATTCAGTAGTAGACTGCCTGTGAACCTTGAGATTCTATGTAGCAACATTTGCTAAATATCCATTGATGGACAGCTTTTATATTTCAGGTTTGGGGGCAGTCTATCTGAGTATGCTGAAGCAGGAGAGACAGATAACAGGGTTTCCTGGTACATCTGGCTGCCATTGTACAAAGCAAGATGTTAGAGCAGGTGGACCTTTGGCTTGATCCAGTTAGGTTGCTCTTATATTCAAAGGGAGTCTTTCCCAGCGCCGCCCTACCTATTTTTTTTTTTTAAATAAGATTTATTGTTTTTGGCTTCTTGAGTCCAATTTCTTTTGAACCTGTGAATACATCTCATTGCCTCAAGAACCCAAGCAAACTCCACTATGCTGAAGCAGGAAGATTTTTGGCATACTACACAACTAGCAGAAAAATAAAACATTTTTATACCACTCTTCAGCCAGAAAAGGCTTCCAGAGATTAGTCACAAGAAAATCTTAATCAATAATGAAAACCTTAAATGTTTTAGAAATAACCCTCTGTTTTCTACACACTTCTCACTTTTATCACTTTTCTTAGAAGCCCAATACAAACTTAAGAGGCAAAGCCTAACTCTGTCCAGATTATACTTAGCTAAACTCTTAAACTTTGCTTGCCCAGAATACTCAAAATCACTTCCTGATCTCTCACCTCCAAACTTTCTCCCCGTTTATTATATTGCTTTTCTGTGGAGTGATACCCAAAACCTTTAGGATAAATAAAGTTGTACTATATTAATTACAAATGTACATAGTTTTTTCTGACCTGTCTGACAGCTGTGCTGGGCTTGGGCAAACTACAGAGATTCCATGTGCCAAAAACAGAGATAGAAATTGCACAAAAAAGGAGGGGGAAACAGCAGCTCTTCAGAAATTGGGGTTTCTTATCGCCTGAGACTGAAACAGCTAACTTGTCAATCACAACTTTGACTTCTCTCATTGGCTAAGGCAGGAGCAGCCGAGCTAATTTACCTGCTTCTTCCTCACTTTATTTCTAGGAAGCCAATAGACAGACTTTAAAAAAATGAAATCTCAGAGTCAGAGACTCCTTGAAGGCATGCGTCCTGGTGCAGTGCTTAAGTAATTTTTTGTAGTTAAAAGATGTAATGGGAATACACTGGAGTAAAACGTTGCTTGTAAATGATTTCCTAAGGCTGCTTTTGCAAGGTAGGTACACGAAGCTGCACACAATCAAACTGATGGTTCAGGCTTTGTTTGAGGGACGCGGGTGGCTCTGTGGTCTAAACCACAGAGCCTAGGGCTTGCCGATCAGAAGGTCGGTGGTTCGAATCCCGGCGACGGGGTGAGCTCCCGTTGTTCGGTCCCAGCTCCTGCCCACCTATCAGTTTGAAAGCACATCAAAGTGCAAGTAGATAAATAGGTACCGCTCTGGCGGCAAGGTAAACGGCGTTTCCGTGCGCTGCTCTGGTTTCACCAGAAGTGTCTTAGTCGTGCTGGCCACATGTCTCGGGAAAACTGTCTGCGGACAAACGCCGGCTCCCTCGGCCTATAGAGCGAGATGAGCATGCAACCTCAGAGTCGTCCACAACTGGACCAAATGGTATGGGGTACCTTTACCTCAGGCTTTGTTTATGTTACATTGCTTATTGAGGAAACCCAGTTCCTGACAAAACAGGAAGCGGCAGTGAAGTTCATGCGTAAGTAGGATGGAAGATTTCATCCCCTTCCAGGAGAAGGCAGTAAATACTGTACTTGAAACGTTGTTTTTAACAGTGCTTTGTATGTTCCATATAGTGTTCTGGTTAACGCTGAAAATAAAACCGGATGGCAGCTCTTCAGCGGTGCCTGTTGTAGCTGAAGCGTTTATGTGAGGGATGTTCACATGGGGCGTCCGCTGGGTGTTTTCCGTGTTTCTTCAGTGCTTTTGACTTTTCTTCATAGATGAAAGCAACAGATGACAGTGACGAGGAGGATGAGTTTGTCGACGTCCCTGAGAAGGAGGGCTATGAGCCCTACATTCCAGACCACCTTCGTAATGAATACGGTGAGTTTGCTCAGCTGTGAAAAGCTTCATCACTGCATGTTACTACTGCCCTAAAGCAAATAAACAGCCATTACAAGGCAATAAAGCGATCAGTGGGGTGGGTAATCTTTCCGACTGCTGTGAGGAAATCAGTACATAGACAGGGGGAGCAAGACCGACTTTACAAAAACAGAAATCCTCTAGGAGTCAACTTTGGTCAGGCCAGGAGGCTTATTTTATTCACTCATATTTCACCTTAGCTTTGAACCAAGAATTGCAGCGTACGTACGTGTGTGCACCTGTGTGTGTGTGTGTCCATGCACAGGATAATTGTTTACTCAGGTGCACAGAACAGGATACAACCATCTGACCGAGCAGTGTAGAATTTGTATTACTTGTTGCAGGTCATGCCAGTTTTTCAGGGGACCGATAAACCAGGGTGTCTGTACAAAACCTCATACAAAGGTTGAGAAGAAAAATATTCTCCTGGCTTTTATTTTAAAGCCTCATGTTTTTAAAGTCACATGCATTTTAGATCACATCCCTCATTGTATAAGGCCACTGTTTGTGTTTATCCCCAGTTATTTGTAATCTTCTTTTTCGTGGGTCTGTGGGTTTTGGAAGCTTAGCAGCTTTCAGTATATCACAGAGGAAGAAAATGTTTTAATCTGGAAACAGAACTTTGACGGCTGAGCGGGTTTTTGGTTCATATTTTAGAATACCGTAGGACTTGCTGAAACAATGCTATGATAAACTGAAACAACTTCTTCCAGTAACTAGTGTTTTTTCAGGGA
The DNA here is from genome assembly GCF_965112155.1 of Podarcis liolepis. Classification (NCBI taxonomy): domain Eukaryota; kingdom Metazoa; phylum Chordata; class Lepidosauria; order Squamata; family Lacertidae; genus Podarcis; species Podarcis liolepis. The sequence goes on from NC_139556.1 coordinate 9,489,521, forward strand.
TGTTAGTAACATAACTGCAGAAAGGACAGGCTGCAAGATTTCATAGTGACACTGTGAGCAGCAGCAATCTTTGACTGTCATCTAAGCATCTATTCAGAGTGATCTCGAGACTGGTCATGCATAAGCAAGCCATGTTTTGTCAATCTTTAATATGCCAGAGTTTGGCACCACATTTGCCCAAATTATTTGGCTTAGGAAAATCTCCAGATGTCGTAGCCCCCCAAACCCAAGGAGTTAATTATCCCACCCCAATGTGAAATGTGAGTTAATACAGCTTCTTTGGCTCTCATGCATGTCTTCAGATTCCAGTCAGAATGGAATTGCCATTAAGATGTGCATGTTTATTAATGATCCTTAAAATTCTATATACTTGATTCTTTATCTGTCTAAAATTAACTACCAAAATAACCTTAACTCCTCTGTCTTTATTCCAACTATATGGTCTCGAAAAGCTTCTTAGTGACCCGAGTTCTATTAATCACATGCCATTCAGTTTTTGTGACTGCAATTTTAGAATGGTAAAAATGATAAATTCAATTTAAATTTGCCACTTATTCCAAAGCCTAGCAGGCTCTCTCTGCTCTCTGGAATGTTTGCTACTCTTCTTTGTAAAATTTCAATCTTTCTTATTGTTCTCTTGTGGAATCTTCAGAGCATATTTTTGTGCATACTTACTCAGAAGTAAGTCCCACTCTATTCAGTGATGCTTACTTCCAGGTAAGTGTGCATAGGATTGGAGTAAGCTCCAATATTCTTGTGCTGATAAGTGTTCATATTTAATATGTGGATATCAGCTGCATAAACAACTTTTAAATGCTTTCTTGCCTTTGCTTTCAACCAGTTGATTGATTAATGAATCACATTTAAATGAGTATACAAACTGAGATTTTTTCAATTAAGGTTTGATTTGAAGATTCTAGAAGAAATTGAGATTTCTCTTAAGGGTGAAAGCGTGCAGTGTATTGCGCAAAAGCTTGTTGGGATTAAAGGTGATATTTAATACTTAATCACTTAACTGGATAATATTCCCGATTACTTTGGATACAGACTTGAAGAAAAAGGCTGCTTTTAATTAATTTATTTTCTTTCATCAAATTTGGTACTGGTATGAGGAAGACAGCAATATGGCAGGCCCTTGAAGAGTCCATAATCTTTATTCTCAGCTTCACTGATTAATCTGAGGACATTTTTAAGGTGTGCTTAAGGCTTTCATTGATTGATGACACCAATTAATCAATTAAAGCCTGCAGCCCTAATTTAACAATGACATTTAGAGCTTTCTACCTCCATGAAATCTTTGCTTTCACACTCATCAGCCCTTTCCTGTTCTTAGAGCTTAGTCAAGATTCTGGCTGACATCCCCTGTGCTTTATATATCTAGCAGTCTAAGCTTAGAAACCCATTTGAAGAAATAGGGCTGTTTTCCAAGGGCACGTTAACCAAAATAAGACTTGTATTCACTTATGTGCGCTGATTTTTAACAAGTGGTTTGTGCGTTGAAGTGGCACATGATAGTGACTGAAACATATGCACACATACATGAAATCACGATAGCCTTGGTTTTTGTACTTCTGTTGAAAGCAGTTCAGTAGAATCTGCTTTTGTAAACCACAGAGAGCTTTCTTTCAATCAAGCAATAATAATAACAATAATATAACAATAACAATTGTTATTGTATAATAATAATAATAATAATAATAATAATAATAATAATAATAATAATAATAATTTATTATTTATACGCCGCCCATCTGGCTGGGTTTCCCCAGCCACTCTGGGCGGCTTCCAACAGAACACTAAAATACAATAACCTATTCAACATTAAAAGCTTCCCTAAATTTTATGAAATAAATAAATAATAAATAATGGATGCGTAGCTAGGCTATCTGTGTTCAGAAAGGACCATAGTTGACTCACCAACCAAAAGCAGATGTAGGCACTCCTAGCCACCTAGACTTCAAGTGACAGTGATTATTCCTAGAGTACTCTAAACTCCATCAAGTGGACCATGGGTAGGCAAACTAAGGCCCAGGGTCCGGATCCGGCCCAATCGCCTTCTAAATCCAGCCCGCGGACGGTCCGGGAATCAGCAGGTTTTTACATGAGTAGTAAGTGTCCTTTTATTTAAAATACATCTCTAGGTTATTTGTGGGGCCTGCCTGGTGTTTTTATGTGTGTAGAATGTGTGCTTTTATTTAAAATGCATCTCTGTGTTATTTGTGGGGAATGGGAATTTTTTCATTTCTCCCCCCCCCCCCAAAAAAAATAGTCCGGCCCCCCCACAAGGTCTGAGGGACAGTGGACCGGCCCCCTGCTGAAAAAGTTTGCTGGCCCCTGAAGTGGAGTAAAACCGCATCAAAAGCAGACTTTACCACTGAGCTTGCCAGATGAAACAGTCTCCCTGTCCTTCCCACCCCCTCCCAGCAGTGTTCTGGGGGTTCTCCAACCCCCACCCCCTTGCGCCAATTTCGGGGAGCATGGGGAAAGGAGGCAAAGCTCAGGTGGTAGTTCTTGTGAGGGGCTTCTACTCACAGCGAATACCACCCTATAGGAACCGCCCTGAGACCTCCGGGTATAGGGCGGTATATAAATTCAGTAAACAATAATAATAGGAAATTTGATTTAAATCAGTGTTAGTCTTTGTTTCATTGTGATTTTTCAATCAGTGAATTCTGCTTCCTGTCTAGATGGCTGATATGTTGATTTATTCTTTTTATTTTCTCTATTTTATATAGATAGATAGATAGATAGATAGATAGATAATTTTTCAGTTACACCCTCCATCATTGGTATGGGTGTTGGAAATGTGTTGCGCAAACTGACTGTTTTAATAAAGTTACTGCCATCAAGCATTAATTAGGACCGAATGTAGTCATGCACAGCATTGCACACTGTGTACGCACATGAGAGTTACAAACAAGACATGTGACATGTACAATAAAGTATGGAATATTTTCTAAATGAATGAAATATCTTTATCACGGTCTTATGATATATTCATATTGGAACACATAATGCAAATAAACAACAACAAAGTAGGCAAGTGGACCCTTCAGTTTATCCAAAGAAACTGAGCTCAATACACATAGCAATAATTAAAAAAGCCATTTGCTCAGTAATATATAGGACCTTGTATGGTAAACAGTTCATAACCAAACTCTCATCTGAATACCCCAGTAAACTGATAAGAAGAATGTCCCAAATTACAATAAAATATAGAATATTAAAGTACATCTATTATGATTCCAAGGACTCTAGCATTATATGACCACAATCTATATTGAAACAGGATTCTTCGAAATTTTACCCTTGATTAGAACATGGAATGTTTTAAGAAAGAATGTGCTTAGGAACACAAATAAGAGGGAAAGTAACTTAATTGGGCAGGGCTCCTGAACCATGGGGAAACAAGTTTTATTAGCCAGGGAATATAGAGTTATTGGCTCAGTACGTTAAATAAGGGATGTCCCTCCATATCTGCTGGACTGGCCATTGCCACCCAGCATGTTCAGTGCTCAGGACTAATGGGAGTTGCAATCCAGCAGCATATGGAGCAGAGACAGGCTAGCCACCCCTGCTTCAAATACCGTATTTTTTGCTCTATAAGATGCACCAGACCACAAGACGCACCCAGTTTTTGGAGGAGGAAAACAAGAAAAAAAATATTCTGAATCTCAGAAGCCAGAACAGCAAGAGGGATCACTGTGCAGTGAAAGCAGCAATCCCTCTTGCTGTTCTGGCTTCTGGGATAGCTGCGCGGCCTACATTCGCTCCATAAGACGTGCACACATTTCCCCTTACTTTTTAGGAGGGAAAAAGTGAGTCTTATAGAGCAAAAAATATGGTACTTATTGTTGCCCAAGCAGTAGAAAAGACTCAAGATGATATACCAAGTAGGCAAGTTTTATTTACAACTTAAACCATTTAAAAAATAAATGAATTAAAAATGGTTGGGCTCTTTGTGCAGTCAGTGGGTGGGGCGTGTGTTGGTGTCTAAAGTCATCAGTTCACAATCCTTGTACTAACTAATCCCGATACTAAACCCACAGACCTATACAACACTTTCTTGATGAGTCAGTGTTCAAATACACCAAGTCACAGTCTTAATTTAATGGACAAAATATATGTTTCGAGTTAGTTATCTTTTGCTTTGCACTGGAGTTTCCCCCCTAAGGTAAAAAGTTACATAAATAGTTTTTAATATGTCAAAAAGTACATTCTAACTGCAAATTAAGGCAAGAATTGTGAGTTTGAATAGAGATTATAATAAGAGAGAGAGGAGGAGTGAGTCCATTTGAGTTTCCATGTGCAAGATAAAATGTAAATTTGTAAAAGAATTTAGGTGATTAGACAACTGAAGTGTGAAGACATAACCCATTAAGGGGTGTCATGCCAAATTAACATTACCAGGGTTTTTAATGACCTCTCATTTGTATAATCCTTATTTACACTTGCACCTGATCTCTCAGGATGGCAACCATTTTGCAGTTTGCTTGTTGTTTTGTATGCCTGTAGTCATATAAGCTGGCACCCCAGTCTTCCTCTGTCTGGAATGCATACATAAATGGACACCAAGAGTGATTTGACTTGTGAAAGGGTGGTTTTAAAGAGCATGCAGGCAACAGTTGTAACAACAATAGATGGATATGTTCTCAGGCAAAAAACTGTTGTGTGTAAAACAAACAAACAAACATGTACCTTTGCATGTAATGCAATACTGAATATTCAATAATAGATCAATAATTTTCCAGGGTGCAGACTATCACTTCTTCTTACTAGCAAACTCAGGTGACAGGTGAACGCAGAAATGGAACCAAAAAGGGGCTACTGATAAGCAAGTCTGAAAGGTCAGAATGCTTGGAGAAATTTCTAGGGTTGCACTAAATAATAAACCTAGCAGGGCAACTCCCTCATATTCCTATGAGAGGGGAAGATCCATTGCAACATTTTCTTGCCGATCCCACTCCCTCCCCACTTACATGTGGTTCTCTTGGAATTGTAATTTCCAGCCTATTTGTTTTAATTACATTGGCAAAAGTTTTATTCTTTATACAATATCCTTAATCATATAATAAAAATGATAATTTATTATTTATACCCCGCCAATCTGGCTGAGTTTCCCCAGCCACTCTGGGCGGCTTCCAATCAAGTGTTAAAAACAATACAGCATTAAATATTAAAAACTTCCCTAAACATGTATACTCCTTTGTATAGCTACAAAACAATGTGATGTACAGACATGGTTTTGTAGACATACAAAGGAGAACATATGATTAAGGACATTGTATAAAGAATAAAACTTCTGTCAAAGTAATTAAAACAAATAGGCTGGAAATTACAAGAGAACCACGTATAAGGGGGGACGGGACTCATTCAGCTGCTACTTGATAAATAATTTCTGCATGGTGGACCAATTGCGTGCTCAGAGCACTATCCATGAAACATGAATTGTTGCCAAAAACTGTTTGTATGGAGTAGGATCCCGATGTCTCCACTTCAGTGTCAGTGCTGCACCTCTTTTACAGCTGCCACACACTGGATTGGCATTTTCATCAGAGCTATCCAATACAATCACCACATCTGCTTCCTGGTCAGTTACTTCTATTTCAGGCACCATTAGTGTATATATATGAAAATAGGATTTTATGTCACAGTGTGCGTCATTTTAAACTTGCTTGTATTGAATTGCATATGCCATGTTACTTCCCATTCACCCAGTTTGGAGGGATCTGTTTGGAGCCCCTCACAAACCCTTTTTGTTTTAACCACCCTGAACAATGCATTATTAGCCGCAAACTTGGGTGCCTTGGCACCTTTTAACTAGATCATTTCTGTAAAAGCACAGGGCAGTGCTGGATTTACGCATAAAGCTAAACAAGCTATAGCTTAGGGCCCCACTCTCTTGGGGCCCCCGAAAAAATTCAAAGGAAAACAAAAACTGGATGCACATTTCCAAAATATAAGATAAAAAAACAAATTACTTTGATAAAATACATATTTTGTTAAGTGCAAATGGCTTTAGATCCTATTAGGTCCATAAATTACTATATAGCATATGTTCAACACACAAAAACAGCGACAATTTGTTGTTGACAAAGGACAGCTGGACATATAAAGGGCCCCATTACCTTCAGTAGCTTAGGGCCTCCTCAAACCTAAATCCGGCCCTGCTTGAGGAACTCAACTTTCTGCATCCCACCAATGGGAGACTCGTCCATTTATTCTTACTCTCTGTTTCCTGGTTCTTCACTGATACACAAGAAACTCTCTCCTCTTATTCCATGACTACTAAGCTTATTGAGGAGTCGGATGACATATATGGTGATGTATTTTGTCAAATGCTTTTTAAAAGTCCAAGTATACTTTATCAGCCAGATCACCTCTATCTAACTGCTTCTTGACAAATACCTCAAATAGGTAAGTGAGACTGGAGCTATACTGGTTCTGCTTCTTTAAGACTTGTTCTTCTATATGCTTGGTAATTCTACCTTTGAGAAGGCTTACCACGAATTATCCCAGAAGAAACTTTAAGCTTCCTGGTTGTAATTTCCAGGACCTCGCCACTCACCAGATTCCTTTTTAAAATTGGTGTTACAATTGGCCACTTTCCAGGGATTAATAGATCGTGATTGTTGGCATCCGTCTGTCTTGAGAGACAATGGAGTGCACCTCTGGGGGTGAAGGCAGACCACTGTGTTAGCAGCAGTGAAGTGCCCCTCCCAGGCCATAACCCTGAGCAGTGTGTATGGGGGTCCTGAGCTGTCAAGACAACAAGACCCCCCTCTGCCTCATTGATATGATCCAAAGTAAAGCAGAACAAGATATTTCGCATCAGCTTGGCTTCAGGAATTGCTGGAAGGAGGCATACAAGGTGCCATCCAATCCGCTTAGGGACTCCACTCCGGATTTGTGTAGGGTTTACTCCTTAGCCCAAGGGTCAGCAACCTTTTTCAGCCGTGGGCCGGTCAACTGTCTCTCAGACCATGTGGTGGGCCGGACTATATTTTTTTTGAAGGGGAAATAAATTAATTCCTATGCCCCACAGATAACCCAGAGATGCAATTTAAATAAAAGCACACATTCTACTTATGTAAAAACACCAGGCAGGCCCCACAAATAACACAGAGATGCATTTTAAATAAAAGGACACATTCTACTCATGTAAAAACACTCTGATTCCTGGACCGTCCACGGGCCGGATTGAGAAGGTGATTGGGCCGCATCCGGCCCATGGGCCTTAGGTTGCCTACCCTTACCTTAGCCTTTCCTTCTCCTGAAGATATCATGCAAGACAGCAGAGGTTTAAAAAGGTAAAGGTACCCCTGACCATTAGGTCCAGTTGTGGACGACTCCGGGGTTGCGCACTCATCTCGCTTTATTGGCCGAGGGAGCCGGCGTACAGCTTCCAGGTCGTGTGGCCAGCATGACTAAGCTGCTTCTGGCGAACCAGAGCAGCTTACGGAAACGCCGTTTACCTTCCTGCCGGCTTGCACTTATCTACTTGCACTTGACGTGCTTTCGAACTGCTAGGTGGGCAGGAGCAGGGACCAAGCAATGGGAGCTCACTCTGTCGCTGGGATTTGAACCGCCGACCTTTTGATTAGCAAGCTCTAGGCTCAGTGGTTTAGACCACAGCACCACCCACGTCCCACATAGCAGAGGTTTAGGATCACAGTTTTCCTTCTGCAAGATGGGCCACCTTCCCAGGTGGTCAAGCCCCATCTGCCCCTCACTAGGAATATAATATAATACCACATGGTGTGTTCATGCATGCACATACAAACAAGACTTTCCCAACAGAACATTTTTAACCAAACTATTGCGGGAGCTGCAAGGAACGGTTACAGTGTGGAGTGCTTCTGTTGAGAGCGTCAGCCGGCCACCCATGCCTTTTTGGAGAAAGTCCACTCTGTTCTGTTTCTCCTGTCCCTCACCAGATACTGAGCATTCTGTGGCCAGAGAATACCCAATCACCATTATATAGGGATTTTTTGGGGAGGGGGGTGTGGGTGGCTGGCTTCCTCCTTTAGTTTTATTCTTCCTATTTTCCCCCTATTTCAGCAAGCATTATTATTATTAGTAGTAGTAATAGATCATGGCCACTGGGCCCATCACCTCCTGGCAAATAGAAGGGGAAGAAATGGAGGCAGTGAGAGATTTTACTTTCTTGGGCTCCATGATCACTGCAGATGGTGGCAGCAGCCATGAAATTAAAAGACGCCTGCTTCTTGGGAGAAAAGCAATGACAAACCTAGACAGCATCTTAAAAAGCAGAGACATCACCTTGCCAACAAAGGTCCGTATAGTTAAAGCTATGGTTTTCCCAGTAGTGATGTGTGGAAGTGAGAGCTGGACCATAAAAAAGGCTGATCGCTGAAGAATTGATGCTTTTGAATTATGGTGCTGGAGGAGAGTCCCATGGACTGCAAGAAGATCAAACCTCTTCATTCTGAAGGAAATCAGCCCTGAGTGCTTACTGGAAGGACAGATCCTGAAGCTGAGGCTCCAATACTTTGGCCACCCCATGAGAAGAGAAGACTCCCTGGAAAAGACCCTGATGTTGGGAAAGATGGAGGGCACAAGGAGAAAAGGACGACAAAGGACGAGATGGTTGGATAGTGTTCTCGAAGCTACCTGCGGGAGGCAGTGGAAGACAGGAGTGCCTGGTGTGCTCTGGTCCAGGGGGTCACGAAGAGTCGGACACGACTAAACGACTAAACAACAAAGTAGTAGTAGTAGTAGTAATAATGTATTGGGACTTCCCTGAGCATAGTGATATCCCTTTCTCGCCTCAGTAGCCCTGTTTTGGTTACACAGTCATCATAACTCAAGCACCCAAATCGTTTAGGATAAATGGTAAAATGACAACAGTGGGCAAGAGCCAAAGAAAAATGTAACTAGATTCATGGGAAGTATGAAAATCCATTTCTGGTAAGGAGTGTGCATGTATGTGCATACATGTTTATGTTTAAAGGAAAAAGGTAATGAAAGTTCTCTTCAGCACACACTTGCCTTTTGGCATGCCTGAACTAGTCATTTGTGTGCCGTGTTGTGTTGATAGACATGTATTTTGGATTAGCAAGGGCTATGCGCAGAACAGAATGGAGGAAAGGGAGCAAAACCTTTTTCTTCAAATCTTTTTGTTCATATTATTTACATTCTAGTTCGGTGGGATCCCCCCCCCCTTTTCAATTAAATATATACTGCAACCTACTTCTGATTCTCCTAAGTCCAAATGGCTGATGAAACCTGTTCTTTTACTTTCTCTGAATTTTCATTGAGGAGCTTTTATCTCCTCTTAATCCCACCATTTCTGTCAGGACACAATCTCTTTCTCAAATTTACATTTTAATTACAAGGCCAGCTGAACTAGCTAAAATCAATAATGTCAGCATTCAGCAGCCTAACTTTCAGCTGAAATCCCAGCCTCTCTATTTCCTACTATTGATTTATCTCTTTAACGCTGTCTACTTTATTGCTTCAGGCAAATAGGTGCCATTTGGTCAATTTAAACAACAACAAACACCACCAGGAGATTGGACTTGAAAAAAAAATCTTCCTAAAACCAAGTATTGCAATAAATTTGAACCAGGGTATTGTAGTAGTGATAATATAAAGGATATTTGAAAACGGAGGGGTTTGGATGGGGGATTAGCTTTAGCTATCGAGCTTTGTTCTGTTTCTGGTACAGACATGCTTTCTGCCCAAAAATAGTATTTTTCTTTGAGTATTTGTTTTTACTCTATGTAATCAAAATTAATTTGATGCCTGATTATTAGAATGAATTTGGTTTAATTTACTGGAAACAGATTATCTTCAACTGACTGAGCCTCTACCCCTCCATTAGCTAAAGGTTCTCTAGTCTCCCCCCACCCCCAAAAAATATGAGACCGCCAAAGCCCATGAAAGAGAAAATTATTGCACTTACATGTAACTTGCTGGTCTTTGAAAGTCTTTCTGCAGCCCATTTGCCTTCCTCCCCATAGAGGCTTCTCTCATTTGAAATTGACCTTAGTGGTGTCTGGGGGGAGGTGATGTGATGACCTGGCCCTTCAGCTGAGGTCTCTGATACCAAAGCCATCATCAGTCAAAGGGAGTGGGGGCTCCAAGCTCTAGAGCAGTGTTCCCCAACCTTGGGTCTCCAGCTGTTTTCGGACTACAATTCCCATCATCCTTGACCACTGGTCTTGCTAGCGAGGGATGATGGGAGTTGTAGTCCAAAAACAGCTGGAGACCCAAGGTTGGGGAACACTGCTCTAGAGGATCCAATGACTTGACCTACTCATGCATAGATCCCATATGTGGGACTGCAGTGCATCCTGAACAGTGGCAGGTGGTTGTTTGGGGGTGGGTGGGTCAGTATTACCTGTAGATTCATCCTTGGAGAGAAAAGAGTTGCATGTCAAGTTCTCCCACCCCATCTCATTGCATCAACAACACTTTCAAACTTAGTAGAAGTTGAAAAGTTGGGGGGCGGGGAATTGATAGTAGGTAGCAAAGAAGAGCCTATTGTTTTGAAGAGAGTTTTGTTTGTTGTTGTTTAGTCGTTTAGTCGTGTCCGACTCTTGGTGACCCCATGGACCAGAGCACGCCAGGCACTCCTTTCTTCCACTGCCTCCCGCAGTTTGGTCAAACTCATGCTGGTAGCTTCGAGAACACTATCCAACCATCTCGTCTTCTGTCGTCCCCTTCTCCTTGTGCCCTCAATCTTTCCTAACATCAGGGTCTTTTCCAGGGAGTCTTCTCTTCTCATGAGGTGGCCAAAGTATTGGAGTCTCAGCTTCAGGATCTATCCTTCCAGTGAGCACTCAGGGCTGATTCCCTTCAGAATGGATAGGTTTGATCTTCTTGCAGTCCATGGGACTCTCCTACCAAAGCAACAAAAGGGATATTGTTGTGGGCAGTCTCACTATATGCAGTGAAACAAGGATTGAATAGAACAGGCATAGGCAAATCGGCCCTCCAGATGTTTTGGGACTACAACTCTCATCATCCCTAGCTAACAGGACCAGTGGTCAGGGATGATGGGTGTGGTAGTCCCAAAACATCTGGAGGGCCGAGTTTGTCTATGCCTGGGACAGAAAATCACAAAATGCTTAACCTACTAACAATAGCCAACATAATAGGGTGGCCAGACCAGCTCCATAACTGGCAAAAGACAAAGTTCAGGACTCATTGGGGCTGTCATTCAGCTTCCTTATTATTGGAGCTGCAATAAGAGTGGCAAATACAGGTCTTGGAACACTAATTGTTGTCCCGTCACTGTAAAACAAGAGGGTTCTCTTAGGACTGTCCCCTGGGTTGGCCTCTTCCAATTCTCTTTCCATTCCTCTTATAGTGTCACAAGTTCTCAGATATGCTAGATCAGACACTGTGTTTCTGAAAGAGTACAAAATTTTTCTGCTGCTGACAGAGAGGGGAAAGTATTTGGTTGGAGACATTTGTTAATGCGGAGTCTAAATTGGGCAGTGGTGCTTTTTCTTGGACTTTCTAAAGAAATATGGGTACAAATGAAATTTTGTCCTATACAGCTAGAGTTAGTATTTTGGTGAAGACCAGAATTTTGCCACAGATCAGTATTCCATTTCTGAAACGTGCTGTACAAACTGACCAGCTGTTACGTTCCAGAGACATAGGTTTCCTTCATACAGTATGTGTCAGCAAATGTGTGCTTACCCCAATTTTGCTTTTCTTTTGTAGGGTTGGAACCAGTATCACCTTCAAAACCCTTTGCGACAGGAAGAGCATCTGCAGCAACCTCCCAACCTAAAAGAAACGATGAGGAACTTGATCCAACCTGTGCAGCCGCAACATGGAAAATGATCCAAGATAAACTGCCTAGATTACATCTTCCAGGTGCCAGGTTGTAAGGAGACCAATATTCCGTTTGCAATCTTACCCTTTACATTTCACGTCCAAAACAAAGGCGGGCCTTAATACTTACAGAGCATTCTCCTGCAGAGAAGAGGTTTTATTTAGTGTTTGGGATTTTTGCCCTGGTTGCCCTCACCAACTACGATGCCTCCGGGAGCTAGTGATTGCCAACACCGAAAGGGCAAGGCCAAGTTTGAGCTGCTAAACCAAGCTCACCCTCATGGCAGAGGAAGAGACTTTGGGTAAAGCTGTGGAGAAGATGCTGTTGATGCAGGGAGGAGGCAGTCCTGTCTGTCTCCCTTTTTTGAGGGGAAGGCGGGTAAAGGGGATCCTCTGAACTGTCTCTAGTCCCTCAGTCTTCTTGCCTGCCCTGTTTTCCCTCCTGTGGCTGTACTCATCAATCAGCCTGCCTTGAACATATTCTTGGATCAGTCTGGTTTTACAGATGTTATAATAATAATAGTAGTAGTAGTAGTAGTAATAATAATAATAATTTATTATTTGTACCCTGCCCATCTGGCGCTGTGGTCTAAACCACAGAGCCTAGGACTTGCCAATCAGAAGGTTGGCGGTTCGAATCCCCGCGACGGGGTGAGCTCCCGTTGCTCGGTCCCTGCTCCTGCCCACCTAGCAGTTCGAAATCACGTCAAAGTGCAAGTAGATAAATAGGTACCATTGCAGCGGGAAGGTAAACGGCGTTTCTGTGCGCTGCTCTGGTTCGCCAGAAGTGGCTTAGCTGTATGCTGGCTCCCTCAGCCAATAAAGCAAGATGAGCACCACAACCCCAGAGTCGGCCACGACTGGACCTAATGGTCAGGGGTCCCTTTACCTTTACTGTCTGCTTCCACTTTTCTTTTTGCCAAAGGTTATGTTCGTTTTTGTTCTCTTCATTTGGACACGACTTGGACAAGACCTTGACATTCCATTGTTGCACCCATAACCCAGGTTTAAGGTGCCGTTCATCTCCTAGCTTTCATATCTCAGTTTCTAACACTGGTTGTATTCCCCTCAAAGCACTACAATTCGCAGAGTGATTTAAAAGTCAATTCCTCTTTCCAGGGAACTATGGGAATTGTAGCTCCATGAGGGGTCTCTGAAGAACTCCCAGCCCTGTTAACAAACTACAGTTCCCATAACTCTTTGGGGGAACTCATGACTGCTTAAAGTGGTATAATACTGTTTTAGACTTCTAAAGACAAAGGCAGTATTTAATCAGCATCGTGGTTCTTGCTTGGTTTGTGTTGTATTGTTCTTAGCTTTTCTTGTTAAAGTACCTTGGAAAATCATCTAAGAGTTCTCGTGAATCGTTAATTCCTTGTCATAGTTAAAGTATTTGCTTTTCACAGCATTTTGACCTGCTAAAAGTTGAAGTAGGTCTAACGTGAAGTGGATGCCAATTGTTGAATGTTTCCTGTCGTTCTGGATAGTAACTGTTGTCTCTTCATCATTTATATTTTATCCTACAAATCTAGAAATTCTGAACCAGCGCCACCCAACAATAAGTCTGAAGAAGAAAAAGCCAAGGCCCCGGTCGTACCGTTTGGGTTAGATCTTTTCTACTGGGGCCAAGAACAACCAGGTTCTGGGAAGATTATTAAGTAAATATACTGCACGTTTTCTTTTAAAATATGTAAAAAAAAAATCCTCTCTTAAATTGCGACGCATCAAGCCTTATCTGCTCATTTTTACTGAAACATTGAAATGTAAAAACTTTCTGCACACTTGCAAATTTTATGAGCCATCTGATGACAGACAGCGTTTCTGACATAACCTGATCCATTTCTAGAATTCATTTTATTAAATTTATATGCCACGCTTCATCCAAAGATCACAAAGCTATTTACAACGTAAAAACACAAAATGATAAATTGACTTTACAAAATATGTGATGAAGCTGCTTATGGAGAAGTGAATCACTTGCAATCCTCTTGAGATAGTAGTTTCATTATATACCGTATTTTTTGCACCATAACACTCACTTTTTTCCTCCTAGAAAGTAAGGGGAAATGTCTGTGTGTGTTATGGAGGGAATGCCTACGGGTGACATGCCTACGGATTTTCCTCCTCTAAAAACTACGTGCGTGTTATGGTTGGATGCGTGTTATAGAGCGAAAAATACGGTATATTTTTAGCTTGCAGCTGAATTAAATATATTCAATATTTCAAAAAATCAAAGTTGTTTAGGAATTTGGGCATGTAGCTCAAGCAGTGTTTAGATATTTTAAAAGAGTATGTCATATATCAGGAGATGGTGTTAAAATGTCTCTCTAGAATTTATGTTTATATTCATGACAAAGCACTGATGTAACTGTTCTGTTTTCTAGATGTTCTTCTCAGCATCGCTTCTGGGCACCCAGCGAAATGGAAGAGGAAGTGGAAAACAAAGAAGTTGCAGAGATGCTGAAGAGCAGATGTATAACATTTGCTGGCAAGTTTGAGCCAGTGAAACACAAATGCCGGGCCCCAATGCCTAATGGAGGACTTTGTGAAAGGCAGGATAGATTTAAGGTGGGTGCTTAATAACACCTCTAGAGCATTCCACTTGGTCCTATTTTGCCATTTCTTTAAAATATTAATACTGTAATGTGCTTGGCCAGAGATATGAGGCAGCAGTTTGAGGGAAACTCTAGAAGGGAAGAATTGAATGTAATCCAAAATGAAGTCCCACATAGTACACCTGTTGCATTACTTGGAATTGAATTAGGTCTCCTTTCTCTAGAAGCCTGCCTCCGTAATTCATGATTAAATGATGGAAAATAATCTTGTTGCTGCCAGACCAACATGGAGCAAAATTAGACTTGCAGAATGGAAAGGACTGGGGCCTGGGCACAGCCTTTTAACAGTTTGATGCCGAATTATTCAGTACCACTATAATGTCTACTCAGGATATTTCTGACCATAAGATTTGTGGTGTAAGATCACTGAGAATGCAAAAATGGACTTTGAATATGAAAAATTTCAAGTCCTCAATTTGGTATATTAAACTTAAATCCAGCCATAAAAGAACTGTTTGAGGAAATGCTTCCCTGTTTTCCTAAAAGAGGGAATGACCTCTGTTTTCCTAAAACAGAGGATGACCTCAAGTTCTACTGCTCTGAAAGAGTGAAGGAATTGCACTAGTTGTTTTTATCTTGGAGTTTGGGGTTGCAATTTGTTGATGATTGTAGCTTTTGTGGGTTTGTTGTTGTTTTTTTAAAAAAATGTAGGTAAAATAAAATAAAATATTTCTGGGAGGATAGCTATGCTCTGCAGCAGCAAAACAATGAAGGGTCCGATCACTTCCTAAAGACTACAGCTGCAATCCTGTACTTGTTTGCCTGGGAGTAAATCCCATTGAACTTGGTTGAACTTTCTTCTGAGTAGGCATGCACATGATTGCACATTTACTGTGATAATAGTTTGTATTCAGATTTTCCACACTGATGTTCATTGCAGTATAATCTCATTTTAAACATCCTTTCCCCCACCCCGAAACTAAGAACACAAATAATTTAAGGCCTTTCTTTGTAGAGCAAATGCTTTAGCCTTGCCCTTCAAGACGGGATGACCAGATTTTTCCCCCAGAAGGAACAGACACATTCATAGGTTGCAGGTTGGATATTTGGTCTGATCCACTAAGTCCATTCTTACATTTTCAAGCAGAAAGTACTTTGTGTTAAGGCAGGCAACATACTACATACAAAGAAAAAGCACATATGAGTAAGATGAAAGAAAGAAAGAAAGAAAGAAAGAAAGAAGATTAAGTGAATCCACAAATTCACATCTCTCAAGGCTACCTCTCTATCTTCTAAAGATACTCCAAAAAAATCCTTTCATTTCACTATCACTTTCTCGTTGGTTTTTGTATATTGGGAATTTGCAGGTGGATGAAAAAGCTTGGAGTGCATTACATGTATGTTGAGTGCGGAGAATTTGTACCAAACCCTTGGCTCAAATAAGCATTTCAGGGAACTACAAATAGGAGTTTTCAGAACTGGTTCCAGTGATAGCAGAGCAAAGTTCCCTGGATTTCATGACCACCTGCTGTTGGGATATTCCCATATCCAGAATGATATGAATCAGTCAGCACAGCCATGTATCTCAAATAAACCCACTTGCAGCTTCTCTGTTCTGTCCATAAGCTACAAAAAATGTTCCTAATCAGGCCTAACTTGTTATAAATATATATATATATATATATAGAGAGAGAGAGAGAGAGAGAGTGTGTGTGTGTGTAACAGCACAAATATCATTGTTTCTTTCTGAAGTGCCCATTTCATGGAAAAATAATCCCCCGGGATGATTCCGGGACTCCTATTGATCAAGAAGACAGAGAGAGAGAAGCAAAGCAACAGTTTGAGAAAAAAGAAAAGCAACCAGGTTTGTATGTTTAATGAAATCTGTGATTATTGAGTTTAAAATATGTGCAAAGTTAATTTAATTTATAAATTAAAACATGGATTTATCCTAGGTGGGAATTTGGAGAAAAAATAGATTATTCCTGGTGCTATAAAGGACAAGTCATCTTTACTAATACAGTGGTGCCCCACAAGACGAATGCCTCGCAAGACGGAAAACTCGCTAGATGAAAGAGTTTTCCATTTTGGAGGTGCTTCGCAAAACGAATTTCCTATGGGCTTGCTTCGCAAGACGAAAATGTCTTGCGAGTTCCTGCTGGTTCCCCCCCCTTTTCTAAGCCGCTAAGCCGCTTATCAGCTGATCCGATCAGCAGATAAGCCGCTAATAGCACTAATCCGCTAAACCTTCAATGGGCTTGCTTCGCAAGAAGAAAAAAACGCTAGATGAAGAGAATCACAGAACGGATTCTTTTTGTCTTGCGAGGCACCACTGTACCATTTTTGACAGCATTTTGGTTGTACCCAAAATACTTTTAATAAATTAAAGCTCTATATTTTGTGTAGCAGAAGCCATTTTCTAAATTCCAAAGGAAATGACTATTTTGCTGCTTTTAGATAGTAGTGCACAAACTTCAACAAATTAATTTCGGGTGAAATGTTACATTCCTACACTTCATAGCCTAAGCATAGCTACAGTCAAAGTCATAACTGGAACAAGAAAGAAGCTAAATTATCAGATCCTCAGTAGCAAAACTGAAAAGGTCCCTGTGCCTCAGGCCTTGCAGCACAAATGCCAGTCAGAGCTGGATTAAATTAGGGGTGGGAAACCTCTGGCCCACAGGCCAGTCTTGGCCTGCCAGAAGGTCTAGTTTGGCCCATGAGGCCATTTTCCCCAAATCACACCCAACTTCTCATCGCTAGTGATATTAGTTCAGGCACCCCCAAACGTGGCCCTCCAGATATTTTTGGGACTACAATTCCCATCATCCCTGACCACTGGTCCTGTTAGCTAGGGATCATGGAAGTTGTAGTCCCAAAACGTCTGGAGGGCTGAGTTTGCCTATGCCTGTGTTAGCTGATGGGCGGGAGGAGAAGGCTTAATCCCGCATTGGCTTGTACACCTTGTTCCCCAGCAGGATTTAACACATGCTCCTTAGCAAAAGCACTGTTTGAAACAGCTCACGCTTCTCCCTCAGCACCCCCCTGCCTCTGGCCACCCAGTCACTTCAAGGAGAAATACAAGCTGTTTCCAAAAACACTTGCAAAATGCTTCACACACAAAGCAGGTTCTCTCCCCTCTTCCCACTGAGTGATATTGCAGGAGATCAATCCTGTTTGGTCCAGGTGCAGAAGAGAGCTCTCTTCAGAGAGCTTGATCACACCCCCAAACCTAGCAGGAAACCTTCGCTACCCAGCAGGGTGGATTTGATTTAAATCAAATTGATTTAAATCACTAGTCAGTAAGACTTGATTTAAATCACTAGTCAGTAAGACTTGATTTAAATCATTTTTATTTTTTTACAGAAAGATTCATTCTTGCTCTATAATCTTAATATTTACAACCAGATGATCGTTTCATTTTTGGAATAATAAATTTTCAGAGCTGTTTTTTACAGTTATATCAAAAATTACTGATTTGCTTATACCATTAGAAATACATAGGCAGATAATTATGAAATTATTGTGAGGTTTAATAAGTTAACTGTTTATATTTGGACAACTTTTCTGCTGTACTTTATTGGAAGGAGAAAAAACAACCATTTCCTTAATAACAATTTAAACAATTTATTTAACTAAAGCAATAACATTATGGCATATGTATCCATGTTTATTAACTGATGTGGTTAACTTTTTTTAAAAAAAACTTAGACTGAGTTTTAGCACACATGAAAAGCTTAAAATAATAATATATCCTAAATAGAAAACTATCTTTAGAAAGATTTTAACTCCAAAAGCGTTTTATTTTAAAAATCCAATTTAAATAATAAAAAAAAAGATTTATTTTTTTAAATCATTCATTTTTATCTGCCCTGTTACCCAGTGTCAGCTGGTGCTAGGGGAGGGTGACCCAGCTTTCTTGTGCACCCAGACCGATCTGTTTGGCTGCACACATTGCAGAAATAAAGCAAGACACTGCCAACGGGAAGGTTTTTTCCCCTTGAAAGGAAGGAAAGAAACTTCCCTTCAGCAGTGCCATGGTGCCCACTACCAAATCCCCTGACATCATTTGCAATGTCAATTGAGAGGTGCTCTGTGGCGATGCCACCTGTCAAATTTGGCCTATGAGGCAGTTCTTGATAGGACTGTCACCTACGGAGCCAAAAAGGTTTCCCACTCCTAGATTGTTTGTCTGTTTGTTTTTTTAAATTTGCCTACCGCCTTTCAAGGGACGCGGGTGGCGCTGTGGATTAAACCACAGAGCCTAGGACTTGCCGATCAGAAGGTCGGCGGTTCGAATCCCCGTGACGGGGTGAGCTCCCTGCCCACCTAGCAGTTCGAAAGCACGTCAAAGTGCAAGTAGATAAATAGGTACCGCTCCGGTGGGAAGGTAAACTGCGTTTCCGTGTTCTGCTCTGGTTCGCCAGAAGCGCCTTAGTCATGCTGGCCACATGACCCGGAAGCTGTACGCCGGCTCCCTCGGCCAGTAAAGCAAGATGAGTACCGCAACCCCAGAGTCGGTCACAACTGGACCTAATGGTCAGGGGTCCCTTTACCTTTACCGCCTTTCATCCTTGTATCTCAGGGCAGTTCTGAGCATAAAGATAAAAACACAAAATGCATAATAAAAACAAGAACAAAACAAAACCCCTCCAACAAACACATTTAGAAGGATATGGGATATTAGTCAGCCCAAGGCCCGGTTGAAGAGTAATGTTTTCGCCTGGTTACTGAAGGTGTGTAAAGAAGGGGCCAGGCAAGCCTCCCTGGGGAGAGCGTTTCACAAATGCGGAGCCGCTGCAAAAAAAGGCCCATCATCATATTGCCACCCTCTGAACCTCTTGTGGAGAGGGCACACAAAGAAGGTCCTCTGAAGATGGATCTCAGGGGCCAGGTCAGTTCATACGTCGATTGATTGAGAGGCAGTCTTTGAAGTATTGCGGTCATGAGCCCCTTGAGGCTTTATCGGTCAAAACCAACACTTGGAATTGGGCCCCTGAAACTAATTGGCAGCCAGTGCAATCGGGCCAGTTAAAGGGATGGTTTGGCAAGAATAAGGCAGCAGTTGCTCTACGTGGTCCTTGGTGTCTTTGCAAGGGAGGAGAATGTCTAGCAAAATAGAATCAGCTGGCTCTGCCCCACCTGTTAAGACACCTGCCCCCCCCCTCAAATGAACGGTGGCCTCACTGGTTCAAGGTTTCAGAAAGTGTGTCCCCTTTTTTCAGAATCTGGTTCCCCTGGAAATAATGGCATCTACCATTTTTGCAGTACTAGAAATAAAGAGTTGAGACGTGAGGCAAAGTACCGTATTTTTTGCTCGATAAGATTCACTCACTTTTTCCCTCCTAAAAAGTAAGGGGAAATGTGTGTGCGTCTTATGGAGCGAATGCAGGCTGCCCAGCTATCCCAGAAGCCAGAACAGCAAGAGGGACTGCTGCTTTCACTGCCCAGCGATCCCTCTTGCTGTTCTGGCTTCTGAGATTCAGAATATTTTTTTTCTTGTTTTCCTCCTCCAAAAACTAGGTGCGTCTTGTGGTCTGGTGTGTCTTATAGAGCGAAAAATACAGTAAAAGACGAAGCATTTTGAGTCCCCTCTTGTGCCCTTTATATCTTCCTGTACAGGTAACTGAAAGCAAAAGGTTGAGCGATCCTCACGCTACAGTGTAATAGTGATGAAGCCTTGATTTCTGCTTCTTGACTGTTTAAAAATATTACATCCTAGCCCAAGTGTCCACGGAGCTTCAGGCTCTCCTGAAACGACGAATCATGAGGGATTAGGCTGACCTGCTAATCTGCAGTGTTCATCCTTTTACAATAGTTCACACAGAGGAGCAAATTAAGTGCCTATTTTTTGTGTCAGCCCTGAAGAATATCTGGTTTTCCAACCCTTAGTGACTTGTTAACAAACAGGTATCAGGACAAGGTAGTGAAGGCAGCCCCTGGCCAGTCAGATGTGAAATAGTATCTCTTTACTAACTACAGTATTGATTCCGCCCTACCCCTTGCAAACTGTGTAATTTTCTTTTCCCTGCTGCTAAACCAGTAACAATGTATGAAGAGCTTTAGGGGCCCATCAGTGCTCAAAAAGGCTGTTCTTCCTGGCACGCTATCGATTTTTCTCAAAGGCTTTTAAATTGCTCCTTCATTTTACTCAAATGCTCATTTCATCTCTACTGAACGCCAGCGTTTTTTTGTGTGTGTTTAAACAATCGCTCCATTCCCAGGGTTCCTAAACTGTGTGTCTGTGCTGCCTTCTTATTTACTGGGAGATAAACTGTTTAGTTTTTGTTAATCTTGGATTAATAGTTCCTGTATCTGAATTGTTCTGTTTTGTATTCCTTTACTTCAAAAAAAGTAAACTGTGTCATCCGTCTGCTGCAAGTGAGTGCTTTAATTTTGCCCTTCCAGGCTTCTTGCCTTGGAATTTTTCTAGAGCTCCATTTGCACTTAATGCAAAGGTTCATCAGCGCTCCCCAACCTGGTGCCCTCCAGATGTTTGGAATGCAGCACACACCAGCTGCGCTGATGGAAATCATTCACCAAAAAGACCTGGAGGGCAACTAGTTGAGGGAAGCTGCTCTAGATGATGTCTCTTCAGTGTGGAATGGTTTTATTTTTTTTCTGACTCGGCCTCCATTTTTAATTCGGTTCTGACATTCTGAAAATTCAGCAATAAAACGCTTGTTGGTGTTTTTGCCTTTGTCTAGAGTGGCAAGACCCAGAGTTCATGAGAGAAGTTGAAGCAGCCACCGGGGCTGATCTTGGATCCTCTCGGTACAGTGGAAAAGGAGGGAAAAAGAAAGGGAAGAAAAAGAAATATGCAAACCTCACAGACCTGAAGCAGCAGGCAAACACTTCTCGCTCCCGCCTGGAAAAGAAAGTTTTCGATAAGTAAGAGGCTACTTTGCTTATAATGCCTATCTTGTTTGTTGCTCTGCTAATTTAGTTTTGTTTTTTATCATAGAATTGGAAGGGACACCAGGAACATTGCCTTACTTCTTTAGAGTGTGCCTTTTATATACAATATCAAGGAAAATACAGGTTTTGGTACCAGAAACGCTGTTGCTGGAAATCTGAAATTATATCACTTGAGTCAAAAATATGAAGTTACACACAGTATTAAAACTGTTAACGATAAGATTTATTTTAAAATTATTTGTGTTGATTCATGGAATATTGCTACATAAGAACAGCTAGTTTTTGTGCTGTCCATATTAGGTATGTTACTGGTAACATCATTGTCATCATTTGAACAATGGTGATTGGACTTTATTGCACATTGTATGTATTCCATATCTCTGTGCATTGTGTTTGCCTTAAAGTAATGGATATCTGTTTTTAATTCACATTTTTATCAAGCATTATTTCTACTACAAAAGACTGTGGAAGTGCTGAGTTTCCTTGACAATGTTACAGAAGAAAGTAGCAGCTTATACATACATCTGATATTCAATTGCATAAGATACATAACAAATACAATAGCATTCATTGAATACATAAAACATGCTACTTTTTTAAGGAAAATGGGATGGAGCATAAGAGATATTAAGAATAATATGGCACATGCTCATATTTCTATTTTCATTTATACCCAACAGTGCTATTAAGTGTTAGGGTTGGAGTCCACCCTCTCTTCC
The DNA here is from genome assembly GCF_965112155.1 of Podarcis liolepis. Lineage (NCBI taxonomy): Eukaryota > Metazoa > Chordata > Lepidosauria > Squamata > Lacertidae > Podarcis > Podarcis liolepis. The sequence continues at coordinate 9,511,527 of NC_139556.1, forward strand.
TTATTCCCAAACTGGTCAGCTAACAGCTTTGCTGGTTGTATAGATGGCTTCTTTGTGTGAGGAGTCTGTTCTTTAGATCACAGGAATCTATGCTAACGAAATAGCTAAGCACTCCCAATTCAAAACTGTAATCCTGTGCAAGCCAGTATGTTGAATCCCTCTGCAAATCTGACTATACACAAGGGCAACTACCTGCTCAGTGCCTGGGTGCTGATCATTTAGAAATCTGGTCCCAAGAAATAGGCAGCAAGAAGTCTGAAACTGTAGCATGTTTGTGCAGAAAATATATGCTTCGTGTCTGTCACTAAATAAGAATTCTTTCTCCTTTTTTTGTTTTGTTTTCTATAATTTTTACTAAATTTTCTGTTTTATATTTTAGAATATTCATTTAAACAACCTTAAAATATCAGTGACCCGTTCTTCTCTTTCCATGGTTCATTTTGCATAACATAAATCCCTGCATATTTTATATAAACTAAACCATTCAGTATTCCATTATTACATCCACCAAAACTTATTTACACTGTTGAATTTCATCTTAATGCTGCCCATGTTTTCAAATATTTCCCTCCATATATTCAGTCAACATTTTCCAATCTTCTTTAAACATCTGTTCTTCTTCTTCTCTTCTTCTATATTATAGGTCCGCAAGCTGTGCGTATTCCATCCGTTTGAATTGCTATTCTTCTTTAGTTGGGACTTCGCTCATTTTCCATTTTCCCCCATTCTTGCTTCTTCCCTATATTTTGGGAACAGGCATATACAGGCCAAAGCCAAGAACCTTCTAGAGTGCTCTGCATATGAGATGGAGTAAGGAAAGGCCTTCTATCCATCTTTCTTCAGAGTAAAAACGTTAGGAAACTTTGAGACTTTTCATACCCTTTGAATTGGGTCAGTTAAGTGTAGTTGCATGAGCAGTGCACACCAGACATTTTCTCAAATGGGATTTCCCTCTTCTCCAGCTCACTCTTGTTCAAGGAAGCTGGAATTGCATCTTCTGCAACGAAGTGTCCTCAGCGCTGATGCACAATGTATCATTTGTCTGACCCGATGTTTTAACACAATTTATTCATACATTCAAAATGTTATCGCTAATGTTTCAGCATCTTCCTATTATTATTTATCCCGCTCTTATTCCTAAAAGGAGTCCAGCGCAACAAACATTAAAGTAGCACCAATATGTAAACAGCGGCTGTTTTCAAATAATAGACACATCCGCAGTGTCTGTGACTTGAAATGACATCCTTGTGGCTGTGGGTCTGTGCCTGGGTAGCCACAGCTCATTCCACAGCTGTGCCAGCCACTACCACAAATGTGGGCTGGTGACATGAAAGCTTCATTCCCAGACAGATCTGCCTTCGTTGCATGTTGCAACCAGTGCATGTTCCAGCCGTGCCACAGTGACTGTTTGAAGCCAGCCTCTGTGTGGCAGAACGACAGCAAGTGTGATCAATCCAAGTGGAGCAAAACAAATGCCATTAAATCGAGAAGCAAAACACTTTTTGTTTGCAACAAAAATACTAGTGTTTACAATATTACATAACCTCAAAAGCCCGAATGAGCCAGTTTTGAGGGATGTTCATTATTTTAAAATGGTGTTGCTTTCCTTGTCTTGATGTAATGGTTGTTATGAGTAATGAAAACTCGCCTTGCTTTTCTTCTCCTCGCAGAACAACACATTGTCCATGACAATCTTGTATTATCTGGTCTTATTTTGAGGAGTCAATAAGCCATAAAGTTCTAATAAGCAGACTTTCACATCAGCTTTAGAAAATAAATTTTAAAAGTTGTTTTTAGTTTACTGTGCTTCGTGCTAATGATTTTGAATGTGTGTTAGTGCCGGGCGTGGGAATTCAATCTGTCATGTTTTAATAGGTTTCATAGTTTGCAGCACTAAACAAGATGATAACCTTGGCTTTATATAACAGTCCCAAATTACTTGAAATGTACAGGTGATAAACCCAGGCTCTAGTCTGCCAATAAAGTTAAGTGAAATTGCACACAGATCATCAGAGTGGGATCTCATTTCATTTACAGTATCTCACAAGCTAGTGCTGCTAATGTAAAACCTACATGACATGAAAGTGCCAAGGCCATTGTGCCGTGCTAAAGACTCACTTTTCTCCTGCCAATTAAATATCATTCCCGCTCCAAAACCATGACCACATAGTTGTCGTTCTTTTATAGCAATGCCTCCTGTAAACTCCTCAAGCCAGAGGAGTTTTGCTTAAAGGGCCACCTCTTTTAATCTGTTGTATTTGCTCCATGTATCCTCTGCCCTTAGACAACTTTAAAAGGTTTAAAGCAAAAGCAAAAACATGCCCAAAGCTATCTCCGTTGTTGTCCTAGTTTCCAGGAAATATGACGGCAAGCTCAGTAGCTGGTGGTATCTAATGGGGAGCTTTTTAAACAGAGGCTGGATGGCCATCTGTCAGGGATGATTTAGTTGAGATTCCTGCATTTCAGGGGATTGGACTAGATCACTCTCGGGATCACTTCAAACTCTACAGTTCTGTGATTCTATGAATAACGAAGTGTGGAAGGTTTGGGGCACCTGCAGATTGACTGCCATCAGTGGCTGATGTTAGTGCCATCAGTTAGTTCAGGGGTCTGCAACCCGCGGCTCCGGAGCCGCATGTGGCTCTTTTACATCTTTGCTGCGGCTCCGGGGCGAATACTAGCGAGGGGAGGAGGCGCATTGTGCGCCCCGACACTCCTCACTGTGGCAGGCGCTGTACTGGCTGTGACGTCGCATGGGGGCGGTGCGTGCGTTAGTCACGCACCGTCCCGACGTCACCTTCCCGCCCGCTGTCAGATCGTGGCTCCGGAGATATATTTGTTTTAAATGTCGCAATGGTTTTGCGGCTCCCAGTTGTTGTTTTTTCTTCGGAAACGGGTCCAAGTGGCTCTTTTTGTCTTAAAGGTTGCAGACCCCTGAGTTAGTTGGTGCAAAAATTCATCCAAGATGCATGTGAACAGCACACATGGGCGTATGGTGTCTATGCCCATACAGCTGCCAGTCATCTTGCAACTGGAGGGCATGGTTGTGCTAGAATATTACAATACAGGTTCATAGAAATTTTGTCTCAGTTACCTTATTTGCAGATTGGAGAAGCTAAGCTTTAGGGGCATCCTGTTGCAGGCAAGTAGGAAAACTAGGCACCTGTCTCAAAAACTAGAGATATCCAGAAATTCTAAAACTGACTTGGTGAAGGGTTGACATATACACAGTAATTTTTATCCTCGAGCCTATACTTGGAAAAAACACATGAAATGTAGGAGGCAGGAGTTTTGTGAAGTCGATTTGACTGAGAGAGTGTGATTTGCCCAAGTTCATCAAGTGAGCTTTAGGACTGAGTGGGATTTTTGTCCCTCTAACCGCTAGACCACACCCGGTCTGTAATTTGTGTAGTTTAACACATATAGAATAAGTATGGAAATAAGATTCAGTGGCTTCAGTTTATTGAAATGGATTGAGATCCTTCCCTTTGTGTGGTCTGTAGAATAATAATAAAAAATAATAATAAATTTTTATTTGTACCTCGCCCTCCCCGGCTGGAGTTGGGCTCAGGCTGCTAAAGCCCTTCCCTCTGATCTGAGGAACTCTTCTCAATTTATGCTTGGGGGGGGGGGGCGAAACAAAATTTGTTTCCAGAAATGATTTTATGCAGATGCTTTGAGTTCTGTTAAAAACAGCTATTTGCAGGTTTGTGGGATGGATTGAATGGACACATGCATGCACAGGGCCTGTTGTTAAGACTTCGTGGTTTAGGGGCCCCATTAAACTAATTTGATAGTTTCAAAATAGTTGCTGTTTGTTTATATTGCTCTGGTTAATTCCTTTTTAATGTGCAAAACGCTTTCTGCTCACTGCAGAAGATCATAAACATTGCCCCCTAGAGGTACATGTTCCATATATTCCCACTTCAGTGTTTAAAATTTCCCTAAAGCAATTGTGTAAAAATGAATGTGGCCATAAAAGGTGTGGTGTGCGATCATTACTTTGCTTTGTTTATTTCTCTTAATGAGCCCATTGCTAAATTAAAACTTATTTCTGTAGCTAATTTAATTAAGATTATAAATTTGCTCTGCTTCGTCATCAGTGCAGTGTTGTGGAGGCTTGATTAGCAATTAATCACATCCCACTACATTATATTTGCTCACATGTTCATAAATGCTGCTCACATTTGTGTGTAACCTCACTTTAGTTCTCTCCTTTTCATCTTTCCTTGTTTTCTTCTTACAGAACAGCCATGAAGCGCGTGGTGGAAGCGATGAATCGAATGGATCAAAGAAAACACGAAAAGTTTGCAAACCAGTTTAACTATGCACTAAACTGAGTTGCCGTAAATGGCAAAACTGCAAGGACCTTTGCCAGTACTGCCACTCTGTAGAGGAAAGCATTTTATTGGACTAGTTTACTTAGTATCAACTTGCGTAATCTAATACATTTTACAATGGAGATGAATTGTACACATAATTTTGTGTGTGCTTATATTGATAACTGTTCTGTTCTCATTTTAAACAGAAGACTTGTGGTTTGTATATATTCTAACACCACTCTAGATTTTTTACTTTTTGGTGGACTGCAGATTTTCAGCCTTTAATACCTTGACTCAGTGGTCACAGATGATGGGAGTTGTAGTCTATGATGGGAGATGATGATGGGAGTTGTAGTTCCCCACCCTCTATTCTTCAGGAGCCACACTCCTCCCCTTTTTTTCTTTTGGTACATTCCATTTCCAACACCTGCATTTACTTTTCCTGAAAGAATAACATCTGGCAACAAAGGACAAACTCCCCTTGAGCAGCTTTTGTGTCAATCTGGATGTGTGAGTTTATTCCTGCGATTCGGCAATTGTCCAGTTGTCTTTAGGTGAGAAGGTGTTCTTCTGTAGTCAGCAACCTTTATGACTAACTGAGAATACAAGCGCTTTGCCAGAAACATTCTCTGTGGCTGTAACTATGGGCATAAGGTTTTGCTGGAATGGCTTCCTTTTAAAAGCATGCCTTGGTTTTGTGGGTGAGGTCAGCCTTGCTCACAGTTTTCATTTCACGGGAAAGTTATGCCTTATGGACTACCATCACATGAACAAAGCAAGGAAAAATTTATTACTTGTGTACCATTTTAAATGCCCAAGACTCTTGTTCATGATGGTTGTCAGATCTCTTCATTTTTCTTGTCGGAATTTGCATGTAAATTTGTTAATAACTTCTAAAGAGGAACAACTATGTTCTGTGAACCGCCCTGAGACCTCCAGTTATAGGGCGGTATATAAATTCTAATAATAATAATAATAATAATAAAGTTAATTCCTGCCTGGGGATCTGCAGACTTGCAAAATGGGCCCAGTGGAGAGAGCATGAGTGGACAATGAAATAAACAATAAATCTTGTTTTTTTGAAGTTAAACCCTCCCCCATTCCACCTCCAAAAAAGGAGAAAAAAATATCTATGGGCACATGGAAAGGACAGCGGCCGCTGAGGGCAGAGCACTTGTGTAAGACTGTTGAAAGAAAGCTAAAGACGACTGAGGTGCTGGGTGCAAGAATTGAGCATTGAGCTGGGTGCATAGAAAGCAGCAGAGTGAAAGGCTTGTGTTGAGCAGGAAGCTAACTGTTCGCTCCTCACTTACACTGCCAGTTAGGAAAATGGATTGCTCTCATTCACCTGACCCACGGCCAGGAGAGTGCACCTTCGCAGGAGGGAGAGTGGTAGGGTCAACGCAGCGGGCAGGACCATACTGTGTAAATTCTCTTTTAAATGACATTAATTAAAGGCCTTGTAATGACAAAAGAGTTGAAGAGCTATATAAAGGAAATAATACGTAAAATGAAAATGAATATTTAAAATCAAAATATGTATTTATTGTAGGAGGAGGAGGGCCTGGTAACAAAAAAAATTGTGAAAATGTTTATGGATATTGCACTTATAAATAGTGTGTTTTGCTTTGGATACTTTTTTCTTAGGTTTTTTTTAAAAAAAATTATTGGGTTTTATAAACAAGAATAAGGTTATACAAACAAGTATACCAAGTTTTCTCATGTCATTTGTGTATCACAAAAAAAGCATAATAAATGTGGGGAAATATCTACAACATGTGTTTCATTATTAGTGGTCAATGTACAGGTTCCTGGTTCATGAATTGGTTTAGGAAAGAAAGAAAGAAAGAAAGAAAGAAAGAAAGAAAGAAAGAAAGAGGGAGGGGAATGGTGAGTGGGATGGGTTCAGGTGGTTATGCTTCTATTCTGCTTAGTGTGGGTGGAGACTTTTTTCTTACTCTTTTCTGGTAGCACTTTTTTCCTTTTTTATTTTCCAAAGTGGGTCCCCTTTCTCCCCCCCCCCAACACTCTGGGTAAGGCTGATTTATTCAGGACGCTGATCAGGAGGGGGAATGGCTAAAACATAGCTAGCTAACCAACCTTAGCACAGCTGAGTGCGGAGTAGCGCTGCCTGTCTGTGGTGCATAAGTTGAGAAGTGGCACATAATTCTGTATTGAGTGTTCAGTTCATGAATGTCAGTCTTCAGAAGCGAGGTGCTGAAAATTCAGAAGACAACTGAAAATTTGGATTATCTTGGTAAATGACTTTTTAAAAATGCAAAGCACATCTATTAGGAATAGAACAGTTTTTTCTCAGAAAGCTTCATTTCCTTGAAGTGGGAATGGGGGGTGAGGGAGAACCTGTGGCTCACGAATTAGTCTTGGCCCAACAGGGAGTCCAAGTTGCCCCACAAGACCCATTTTCTCCAAACTACGCCCACTCGGCCCATCAGCTGACATCACTTGTATTCTGATGCACAAGAGGCTGGGGTTAAATCTTATGTTTCCAGCAGGAAATGGGCATTCAGCCATAAGAGCAGGATTTGCCCCCTGCTTGTTAGCTGATGAGCTGGGGGTTAAGCCCTGCACAGTTTGGCAGGATTCCATCACACTCTTTCCTGATTCAGGACCCCCTTCTCCACTTACGGTAAGCAGGAGGAGAAGACATTCAGATGAGCAACTCTGCCTACGGAGACTGGAGCTTGATGGAGGACCAGCTTTTCAACACAGCAGGTCCTCTTTCCTCTGGAAGTATCTCTTTCGCAACTGCTTTATTAAAAGGCTGCAAGTCAGTTCCCAGGTGAGCTTGAAAAATCGGAGCACTCCAGGGTTGTTAAGATTGTTTAAATTTTGAGTTAACAACGCCTCGAGACAGCAAATGATGCTAGGTGCCCACTTCATCTGCTGCTTTAACAACCATTCCTGCCTCAGTCCCAATATTCATGGGGATGTGATGAGGCTAATGCAACCTCCATCCATTTCCTTTATTTCTAATGCTGCTGTAGAGCTCACATCCTTGCAAACTGTTAAATGTTATATAGAAAACATCAGTCTCACACTATGGGTTTTTTTTAGGAGCTTCAGAAGTAAATAGACATGTCTGTTGTTTAGTCGTTGAGTCGTGTCCGACTCTTTGTGACCCCCTGGACCAGAGCACGCCAGGCACTCCTGTCTTCCACTGCCTCCCGCAGTTTGGTCAGACTCATGCTGGTAGCTTCGACAACACTGTCCAACCATCTCGTCCTCTGTCGTCCCCTTCTCCTTGTGCCCTCCATCTTTCCCAACATCAGGGTCTTTTCCAGAGAGTCTTCTCATGAGGTGGCCAAAGTATTGGAGCCTCAGCTTCACGATCTGTCCTTCCAGTGAGCACTCAGGGCTGATTTCCTTCAGAATGGAGAGGTTTGATCTTCTTGCAGTCCATGGGACTCTCAAGAGTCTCCTCCAGCACCATAATTCAAAAGCATCAATTCTTCGGCGATCAGCCTTCTTTATGGTCCAGCACTCACTTCCATACATCACTACTGGGAAAACCATAGCTTTTACTATACGGACCTTTGTTGGCAAGGTGATGTCTCTGCTTTTTAAGATGCTGTCTAGGTTGGTCATTGCTTTTCTCCCAAGAAGCAGGCGTCTTTTAATTTTGTGGCTGCTCTCACCATCTGCAGTGATCATGGAGCCCAAGAAAGTAGAATCTCTCACTGCCTCCATTTCTTCCCCTTCTATTTGCCAGGAGGTGATGGGACCAGTGGCCATGATCTTGGTTTTTTTGATGTTGAGCTTCAAACCATATTTTGCGCTCTCCTCTTTCACCCTCATTAAAAGGTTCTTTATTTTCTCCTCACTTTCTGCCATCAATGTTGTGTCATCTGCATATCTGAGGTTGTTGATATTTCTTCCAGCAATCTTAATTCCGGTTTGGGATTCATCCAGCCCAGCCTTTCGCATGTTGAATTCTGCATATAAGTTAAATAAGCAGGGAGACAATATACAGTGGTGCCCCACAAGACGAATGCCTCGCAAGACGAAAAACTCGCTAGACGAAAGGCTTTTGCAGTTTTTGAGCTGCTTCGCAAGACAAATTTCCCTATGGGCTTGCTTTGCAAGACGAAAACGTCTTGCGTTTTTTGCAGGTTTGTTTCCTTTTTCTTAACACCGTTAATACAGTTGCGACTTGACTTCGAGGAGCAACTCATAGAACGCAGTGTGGTAGCCTTTTTTGAGGTTTTTGGTGATTTTTGAAGCTTTTCCAAAACTTTTCCGACACCGTGCTTCGCAAGACGAAAAATTCGCTAGACGAAAAAACTCATGGAACGAATTAATTTCGTCTTGCGAGGCACCACTGTACAGCCTTGTTGTACTCCTTTCCCAATTTTGAACCAATCGGTTGTTCCATCTCCAGTTCTGACTGTAGCTTCTTGTCCCACATAGAGGTTTCTCAGGAGACAGATGAGGTGATCAGGCACTCCCATTTCCTTAAGAACTTGCCATAGTTTGCTGTGGTCGACACAGTCAAAGGCTTTGGGGAAATAGACATAGCACAGTAAGTTACAAACCCTGGAATATGGCAGCAGAGAGCTATGGGCAAAAACTGCTTTCTACCTTGAGCGCATTGCTCCCCTGGTTGGAGAAGACTGTAACATGTACATACAATTCTCAGTAATTTCAGTATTTATCAGGTGAGTGACCTTGAATCGGTTGCATTCTCTCAGATAGACATGGCTCACAGAGACTATTAAGAGGATTAAAGTGGGGGGGGGAGAGATCTTGTTTATTACCCTGAGATCCTCGAAGGAAGTGCAAGATTAAAGGGTTCTTATTTATATCTTTATTTTATATGCCACTCTTGATCTGAAGATCAAAGGGTGGTTTGTAGCACAGAAATATAAAATGAAACCATGGAATACATAACATAATAAAAACAAAGAAAAACCTATAGCCCCCCCCCAATAAACACATTTAAGAGGCCTGACCTCTCATGGAGGAGGCACTTGAATAAAAGCTTCAGATTATGATCGCAGGCCAGGGTCTGTGTTGGTTCATATGGGGAGAAGCTGCGTTTGAGGTACTGCGGTCCTGAGCCATTTTAAGGCTTTATAGGTCAAAAGCAGCACTTTGAATTGGGCCCAGAAATTAATTGGCAGCCAGTGCAGTGCAGGTGGCACTGTGGGTTAAACCACACAGCCTAGTACTTGCTGATCAGAAGGTCGGTGGTTCGAATCCCCGCGACGGGGTGAGCTCCCGTTGCTCGGTCCCTGCTCCTGCCAACCTAGCAGTCTGAAAGCACATCAAAGTGCAAGTAAATTAATAGGTACCGCTCCGGCGGGAAGGTAAACGGCGTTTCCGTGCGCTGCTCTGGTTCGCCAGAAGCGGCTTAGTCATGCTGGCCACATGACGCGGAAGCTGTCTGTGGACAAACACCGGCTCCCTCGAGCTATAGAGCAAGATGAGCGCGCAACCCCAGAGTCGGTCACGACTGGACCTAATGGTCAGGAGTCCCTTTACCTAGTGCAGTTGGGCCAGGATAAGTGTCAGATGCCTAGAGTTGTTGGGGCAACCCAATCAGATGGATGGGGTACAAATGCTGTTATTTTATGCTCAAACTGTCTTATGAATACATTTCATTTTTTCTTAAGGAATTTCAATATAACAAATTATCAAATCATATAATCACATACATTATTTTTTCCCCTTTCCCCCCTTCCATTCCCCCCCCCCCGGCTTCCCTCAGCTCCTCTCTCTGATTTCTCTGCACATATTATTCTCTGCATGTTATAAAATTATACATATCCTTACATTGTCTATCTATCATGTTATCAACCAATAAATTTGTGTATGTATTGAAAACCTGCCAAGGAGTCCAGTTCATTTTGTTGTCTTTTTAGATCATTTGTAAACAGTTCCCATTCTTCCTTAAAGTCACAGCTGTCCTTGTCCTGCAGTTTGTATATATGTTCAAACTGACTTGCCCTGGTGAACAGCCTGGCCACTGAATTCTGCACCAGCCAACGTTGTTGCCTTCAGATGCACCAACACCCATGCGTTGGAGTAATCTAATTTAAGAGTTTATCACAGCATGATTGACAGAAGTTAGGCTATCTCCAGATAGGGGCATGGCTGGGCCACCAGTCAAAGCTGATGGAAGGCACTCTGCACCACTGAAGCCACCTGAGCCTCAAATAAGCTACAAAGCCGTTCCTTCAGAGGATGTGTAACTGCATAAAGAGCAGGCAACATCCCATCTATCTGGTCTAGGGCTCACAGTCTTATCTGGATTGAGCTTCAGTTCATTGGCTCTCATCCAGTCCACTGAGGCAAGAAAATGTTCCAGTACTTCCGCTGCCTCACCTGCAGATGTAAAGGAGAAATAAAGCTGAGCGTCATCAGCATACTGCTGACTATGTACTCCAAACCTTTGGATAACTCCACTCAGTGGTTTCATGTAGATGCTAACAGCATAGGGGCTAAAATTGAATCCTGAGGAACTCCACGGGGCTGAAGAACATTCCCCAAATATTGCCCTCTGGAAACGTCTGTCCAAGTAGGACTGCACCCACCCCCTAACTCGAACTTAAACCCAAATCATGGGGGGATGCTATTGGCTATCTAAATTAAAGGAGAGAAAATAGTTCTAAGATGGCAGGCAATAAATAACTTTCTGAGCAGGTTTTCTTCCTGTTCATCTGATGCTTAGCTGCAACAATAGCAGTCTAAGGGCTTATACACACTTAACTTTAAAAAAAATATATGTTATTGAAACATTTTCATGGATAGCAAAAGTGCATATAACACCTCTGTTTTCAAGTCATAAGAGTCCTTTCTACAGGTCAGTTACATTCAGTGTGAGACACTTTTGTGGAAGGCATTGTGAGGTTAGAGGGGAGATTACTGTATTTTTCGCTCTATAGGACGCACCCGACCATAGGACGCACCTTGTTTTAGAGGGGGAGAACAAGGGAAAAAAATCTCTCCCTCTCTGCGCAGCGCCCCTTCAGCGAAGCAGCAGGAGAAACGGAGCCCCTTCCATTTCTCCTCCCGCTTTGCTGAAGGGGCGCTGCGCAGCTCTCCCTCTCTGCTGAAGCCAGGAGAGTCTTGCTCTCCCGAAGCCTTCGGAGCACAGTGGGAACTTGCGCTGTGCTCTGAAGGCTTCAGGCGGCTATCCCTGAAGCCTGGAGAGCGAGAGGGGTCGGTGCACACTGACCCCTCTCACTCTCCAGGCTTCAGCAAAAGCAATGCAAGGCCTCCAGAGCGCAGAGGGAGCTCTCCCTCTGCGCTTCGGAGACTTCGCGTTGCTATTGCTGAAGCAAGAAGCCTGCATTCGCTCCATAGGACGCACACACATTTCCCCTTAATTTTTGGAGGGGGGAAAATGCGTCCTATAGAGCGAAAAATATGGTATTATTATACATACATACATACATACATACATACATACATACATACATACCCCAGCAACTCTGGGTGGCTCCCAACAGAATATTAAAAACACAATAAAACATCAAACATTAAAAACTTCCCTAAACAAGCCTTCAGATGTCTTCTAAAAGTCAGATAGCTATTTATTTCCTTGACATCTGATAGGAGGGCGTTCCATAGGGCGGGTGCCACCACTGAGAAGGCCCTCTGCCTGGTTCCCTGTAACCTCACTTCTTGCAGGGAGGACCTCAGAGAGAGAAGTGGGGAGAAAGGAGCCAGTGATAATGATCTTTCATTCTTTTGCATAGTGTAATGTGCAGAGTCTTTGTGTCAGCACCACGTGTATAAGTTCTTTCTTTCCAGGCGTGGTTCTGCACTTAAAAGCTCCGTGTCCCAGTGTTTGCCCTGAGTTTTCCCCAAGAAAACTGCTCCTTTTTGCAGGGAAAGCTCCGGAATCATAATTTTTTAAATGGAGGCGCTTGGAAACAGAGCTTTAAAGTGCTTTGAAAGAGTGGAGGAAATATAAGTGTGGATAAGGCCCTACGGTGTTCACAGCAGTTGAATGAAAGCCCCAGACATCTGGGTTTAAACTGCTAACATCACTTTTATCAGGTTGAGGGTTTTTTCCTCACTTGTGCAGATATTTCTTTGCTGGGCTGTGTGAACCATGCTGTCCCAATGGACTTAATATACCGCCCTGCACTAATATTTCAGTCCACCTGGCTTCCATAATTAGTTCAATATTTAACTGTTTGGTCTTCCCCTTGCATTTTGACGGTGTCATTTAATAAAGGGATTAAAGTATTACCAGTGTCTCTCTGAGACTTCACTAAACAGCTATCAACTGGTAATGACCTCAAGTCGCTGCTGGAACAAGTGATGTTCACACCAGTGAAAACTAAGCTGAAAGTCTCCGGGTCTCATTACTAATCCCCTTGAGCTCATCAGTTCATCAGCCGTCATCAGCCCTTCTTCACCTGCTGTCGCTGGGAAAAAGCTCATTTAGGGTGAATCCTACCTTATAATCACTAGCCACTAGGGAAATTGGTCCCTCTTCACCAAGAGCCTTTAAGAACGCTCATCCTATCTCCACCAGCCATGAAGGTGCAGCTTGCAAGCCCTTGGTGCAAATATACCACAGCTGTTTAATTGAGTGAAAGTTGTCAGTCAGTGTAGCCTGTGTAGCCTTCCTAATGTTGCAGGCTGTGACATTGGAGCAGCTGAACTGGCACATTGAGAAAGCAATATGGTCTGAGAGGGAGAGGAGCGCAGACACAACCAACCAAGGCCCCCAAATTGGAGACACCAGGTTCTGGCAGAGAAGGGGTAGCAGTTTGATTAGCCTGCCCAAACTACATCCCTTCCCTCCGACTTTTCCATATATTTCTTTTTTTATAATAATTTTTATTAGGGTTTTTTTTACACACAGTTTAACATTGTTCAATTCACCTTCAATATAATCATTTCATCCATTGTGACTTCCATCCTTATGTCCGTGACGCTCCTATTGTAATCCTTTATCTGCTGCCATCACTACCATTTATTTTCTATTATATTGTGACTTACATAACAATCATTTATTTGTTCTCCTTCCCTCACCTATAGTTCAAATCCTAGTCGCAATTTCATTGGACTGTAATTTTTTCTTAAACAGCCTGAAAAGAATCATCACTCTTCGACAATGTGTTCATCTTTTGGATCTCTTATTTTTGCGGTCAGCTTCACCATCTCTGCATAGTTCGATAACTTTAAAATCCATTCTTCTTTAGTTTGAACTTCTCCTTCTTTCCACTTCTGCGTATATGAGATTCTGGCTGCGGTAGTAGCATGCATAAACAATTCAACCATCTTTTTTAGGACCTCTGCCCTTATAATCCCCCAAAGAAAAGCTCCAGGCATCTGGGGAATCTTTTTAAATTCATTATGTATCATTTCCCAGAAGCCTGTTGCTTTTTTTACAAGTCCTCTTTTCCATTATCTTTCTTGAAATGACTAAAACTTCCTCAGCTACATTGACTTACTCAAACAAAAACAAAAAAAACCATTCTTGAATCATGCAGCCACCGTGCTCCAAATAAGGTTTCTGTGGTTTTTTTTATGACTTTATTTTTCAGTTTTTTAAAAATCATATAACAAGCAACCCTCATATACCCCACCCCTCTAGAAACATTTCATGCATGCACAAAGTAAATGTTAAGTTGTGGGCGAACATATCAAACAACACAGCAATTCTTCAAACAGCTCTTGTTTATTCACAGACCAGAACAGAACTGATCTGAAGGGTTCAGCCATCCTGCATATATAGAGCTCCACTAGAACGCAACAGTAACCATTTTCTGTAACTATCCAATCACGGAACGTCACTTTTGATCCCTTATTTGCATATGTGGACCTGAACTATCTACGGTATCCCCCTGCTGGCCCAGGGTGAGAACTTCAGTACATCACAGTAAAAAATACAGTCAAACATACAGAAAGTTGGTAAATTGTTTAGAATTAATTTCATCAACTAGGTGTCTCCTACTGTCCATTTTAAGATTATCCCAAGGTGAACCATGGCAAATAAAGTACCTCTGGCTTGCAAGGAAACCCTCCCTGGAGCTCAATGAGGATGTCCTCTCTGGGCTGTTGATAGAGTCTCCTCATGAGCCAGGGGGGTGCTTCCTGCTTCTGGGTTCCCAGCGCCGCGCATGTGTGCAGTCGCACACAGATGTGCTAGTGGGGAGTTGTCTGTGTGGGATGTAACATAAGCAGTCAAATACAACATTTCCTGTTTGCCTAGAGTGGACATGCAGGAGAATGTTGGTCCAGCCAGTTGAACTTCCTGTTACACCTGGTCTGGAGCATCCTTCCTTTGCATGTGACCAGGTAGGTGGGCGTGACCCTTTCAGACCACACAGAAGGTCCAGTCGTGCAGCCATCTCCCTCTCTTGATGCCTTTTCTTCTCTTGGACAGCAGCACAGGGATATACCCAAATGGGGTAAATCCACTCCTACTTGCCGTATTTTTCGCTCTATAGGACGCACTTTTTCCCTCCCAAAATTAAGGGGAAATGTGTGTGTGTCCTATGGAGCGAATGCAGGCTCCTTGGCTTCAGCGATAGCAACGCGAAGCCTCCTAAGCGCAGAGGGAGCGCTCCCTCCGCGCTCCCTCCGCTTCGCGTTGCTTTTGCTGAAGCCTGGAGAGCGAGAGGGGTCTGTGCGCACCGACCCCTTTCGCTCTCCATGCTTCAGGGATAGCCGCCTGAAGCCTTCGGAGTGCAGCGCAAGTTCCCACTGTGTTCCGGAGGCTTCAGGTTCCTTTTGCTGAAGCCAGGAGAGCAAGACTCTCCCGGCTTCAGCAGAGAGGGAGAGCTGCGCAGCGTCCCTTCAGCGAAGCGGGAGGAGAAATGGAAGGGGCTCCGTTTCTCCTGCCGCTTCGCTGAAGGGGCGCTGAGCAGGGGGGGAAAATTTTTTTTTCCTCTTGTACTCCCCCTCTAAAACAAGGTGCGCCCTATGGTCGGGTGCGTCCTATAGAGCGAAAAATACGGTACTTGTAACTTCAAGCCTAAAGCCCGCCTTCAGGAATCACACTGTGCTCTGATGGTGAGTAAACTTCTTATTGTTACTAATGAACAAGACTATTGTGTCTTTATTCTTTTAGGAGGGAATCAAAGGGGTCTTACCGGGAATAATATAACTTTAGAGATTCTAACGAATCTGCAACTAGCTTCCTGCTGCGTAAAAGGGGGAATGTACTCTGCTGTATGAATAAATCCACTAGCATGTTAGGAAGGATAGTATGTAATCAATATATCCTCTCCTGCTACCCACAACATTCCCACAGTCTGTATATATATCCTTTTTTATTGGAAGTGTTTTGTAGCCTAGTTTTATGCCATTTGCCCAACGGATGCTGGGGGCCACTAGGGATATTATAAAACAGAAATATTAAAACTTTCCAAGCACATTCCAAGGTTCCAGTTTGAACTAATCTCCTCTCTCTCTCTCTCTCTCTCTCTCTCTCTTCAAATTCTTGCAGGACCACATTTGGTAATTGGTTGTTCCTGTATTGCAACTTCATTTCTGAACACATCAATAGCTAGTATAACTGTAGATGCCATAACTGTCATAAAAAGAAAAGCAAAAGACAGAATTTATTTGTTGTGAGTTTGGTTGAGGAGTTCATCTGCACGATACCCAAGTTCCTTCTCATTCCTGGACTCCTGATTTCACCAAGTGTTGAAATCTAATGGAGGATCCCATTATTAAACTAGTCAGCCCAATTTCTTTGTGAGACAATGGCCTAAGTACTGTTGTTAGCATAACTATAGAAGTTGATCTGTGCCAAAGTGCAATTGGGTGGGCTGCCTCCCTCACCTGGGTGGTACTTATAAATGCCATCTCCAACTCCTCAAAAGATTCCATCAACGGTGTCTCTGAAAAAAATTACACATCATTTGGGAAGACAGGTGAACTAATGTCAGTGTACTGGAAGAAGCAAAGAGCACCAGTGTCGAAGCAATGATTCTTCAACATCAACTTCGTTGGACTGGTCATGTTGTGCGGATGCCTGATGATCGTCTTCCAAAACAACTACTCTACAGTGGTACCTCGGGTTACATATGCTTCAGGTTACATACTCCACTAACCCAGAAATAGTACCTTGGGTTAAGAACTTTGCTTCAGGATGAGAACAGAAATTGCGTGGCGACGGTGCAGTGGCAGCGGAAGGCCCCATTAGCTAAAGTGGTGCTTCAGGTTAAGAACAGTTTCAGGTTAAGAACGGTCCTCCGGAACAAATTAAGTACTTAACCAGAGGTACCACTGTATTCTGAACTTAAAAATTGAAAGTTTAATGCTGGTGGTCAACAAAAAAAGTTTAAAGACTGTCTCAAGGCAAATCTTTAAGAATGTTGTATAAACACTGACAACTGGGAAACACTGGCCTGCGAGCGCTCCAGTTGGAGAACAGCCTTTACCAAAGTTGTCATGGGCTTTGAAGACACTCGAACTCAGGACGCAAGGGAGAAACGTGCTAGGAGGAAGGCATGCTTGGCAAATCCACACTGTCATCAACTTCTGCCTGGAAACCTATGTCCCCACTATGGAAGGACGTGTGGATCCAGAATTAGCTTCCACAGTCACCTACGAACTCATTGTTAAGACCATGTTAATGGTAAACAATCTTACTCAGCTACAAGTGACCGCCAAAGAAGAAAGAAGACTTTGAAGACAAAAGGCGGAGTGTGTGTGAGCTGAGCCAAAAGCAGGCAGAAGCTGGAAGTTATGTTGGAATTCAAAGCCATGGCAATGGGAGAAGCAAGACCTTTTCGAGAGTTAATGCTGTGAGTCGCTCCATCCTAGGCTCAGGTTGTAATGTACACAGTGTAAATAAACCATGTATCCTAAAGACACCACATTCTCTGTCGTCCCACATTCCAAGGAAACCAAATCTTGGGTAAGTGCCTGGAACCCCTGCAATCTCACACCACTTGGAGACTGGGGTGGTATGTGACAATATAGTTCCCTTTAGCAAAATCAAGGGTTTCAAATGCCTGTCTATTCTCAATTCATTTTTTCAAATGTTGCTATGGTCGTTTTCTGGGGGATTCTGTAAGGATGTGAAGCTGCCATATATTGAGTCGAGCTATTGCCTATTTTTTTAGGGACGTGGGTGGCGCTGTGGGTTAAACCACAGAGCCTAGGACTTGCTGATAAGAAGGTTGGCGGTTTGAATCCCCGCGACGGGGTGAGCTCCCGTTGCTCGGTCCCTGCTCCTGCCAACCTAGCAATTCGAAAGCACGTCAAAGTGCAAGTAGATAAATAGGTACCACTCTGGTGGGAAGGTAAACGGTGTTTCCGTGCGCTGCTCTGGTTCTCCAGAAGCGGCTTAGTCATGCTGGCCACATGACCCAGAAGCTGTACGCCGGCTCCCTCGGCCAATAAAGTGAGATGAGCGCCGCAACCCCAGAGTCGGTCACGACTGGACCTAATGGTCAGGGGTCCCCTTTACCTTTACCTTATTGCCTATTTTGACTGCCAGCAACTCTATGGGTTTTTAGCACCCACTGCTAATGTAAGATGCTTGGGATTTAAGAACCTAAGGTGCATGCAAACCATGGGTTCTAGCTGATGTGGGCTGTTGTTATAGCTATTTTTTATTTCATTTGAACTTCCCAACAACCTAACTTACCGCACACAGGAAACTCCATGGATTAGCCTTCGCTCCCTGCACATTATGAATTTTGCTAGTCTCTTAATAGTTCAGATTATAGGCTATGAATCAATAGCAGGGAGCACCAGGCTCTTGTCACTCAAACTATCCATTAGTGGACATCTTCATGGGAGGGGATTTGGCAGGAAGCAGAAGTCAATACTGAGCAAGCCAACAGAATTCTCCATAAACAGGATCAATTGACTATATATCTAAATCTAATATAGTATCCAGAAGAGGGGGGGGGGGAGGCCTCATGTTGATAATGAAGGGGCTGTGAGCAAGTACCGTATTTTTTGCTCTATAAGACTCACTTTTTCCCTCCTAAAAAGTAAGGGGAAATGTGTGTGCGTCTTATGGAGCGAATGCAGGCTGTGCAGCTATCCCAGAAGCCAGAACAGCAAGAGGGATCACTGCTTTCACTGCGCAGCGATCCCTCTTGCTGTTCTGGCTTCTGAGAATCAGAATTTTTCTTCTTCTTGTTTTCCTCCTCCAAAAACTAGGTGCGTCTTGTGGTCTGGTGCGTCTTATAGAGCGAAAAATACGGTACACGTTTTCACGCCGGAGTAAGAAAAGTTGTACCTGCTAAAATGCCCTCTTTGCACAACTAACAAAAAGATCGGGATCTGTTGCCCTTTGGTTACCTGGAAATCGGGGGGGGGGGGGATCATGATTAGTAACCGCTTTTGCTAAATGTTACTTACCTTTTTATCACTACTGCACATTTTCAAGTTCAGTTGACTAAAGGAACACCGTGGCTAGAGCTTTAGGCACACTTATTTGAGAGCAAGTCCCCCTTGTTGGTGAAATGTGAACAATGGGTTGAATTACACAGTGCTTGGTCTCGTGTCTTGAGTAGAACATCCCCCAATTCTGGATGTTCTGAGATAAGGGTACCAGGTGCACAGGGTTACCATAGCAACAGAGCAAGGCATGACTCACTGAGTCATTCACATCCCCATTGGCTCAGGATGTAGAGACAGGTATAATAATCTTTAATTATGTCCTGTTGCAAGTCTATGTCCTGACATTGCACTGTTGGCTTGTCAGGGTCTGACTCTGAATCTGTGAGAGTCAGAGGACGAGGCTGTGGGTTTTACACAGCAGCATTAACTAGCAGGGTGACAGTGTTAGCAGATCTCTCTGTACATATGTATCTTTACTTCAAAGTCCTGAGGAACTGTATATCATGTTCAGTTTTTGCCTTGTGTCTGGAGGCAATAAACACTTTGTTACTTCGTCACTTTGAACTGTGTGGGAGAGCAGTTTTCCCCTTAACTGGGGACTCTGGAAGAAGCAGTCTGCCGGGAGCAGGAAATCTCTGAAGTCTCTGCTGGGGCTCCGCATCCTTTGCTGACGCATCACACTGGTTGAGGTGTGGTGAAGTATCAGCTGATTCTCACAAGTCATCAACACCCTGAACACACTAAAGATTACCAAGTTAAGATGTACAGCTGAAAGGGTGTGTTATGTGGGATGTGAAACACAGAGCAGTCAAATACAACATTCCTAGAGTGGACATTCAATAAAAGGGGGGGTCTGGACCAGCCAGTCGGAACTTCCTGTTTCCTCCTCTGCCCAGGTGGGGATGACCTCACCTATGCAGGTAACAAAAGAACACAGGGGATGCAGCCAACTCTGACTCCATTCCTCGAAGAAGCAACATCTTCTTGGTCTGAGAGGCTTCCAGCCAAGAGAGGAAAAAGGAACTATCTCCTTATGGGATAGATTCCAGATGTATATATTTTGTAACCCAAGTCTGCCTTCTGGGAGCCATCTGTGAACAGAATGTGTGTGAGTAAACTCTTTTATACTTTTATACAAGGTGTCATGTCTAATCTTTTTAAGATGGAATAAAGGGGAATTACCAGGAAATTTATTTTAGAGGCTTAAAAAAGCCTGGCAAGACGTTATCCACTGTACAAGTTTAAAAAGGGGGATGTTACTCTGCTAAATTGTAGAACTTGTTAACACAAGTTGGGAAGGATATAATTAAACAATATATTCTCTCTTGCCTTCCTGAACATTCCCACACTTTACAGTTGCACTTTGATGGGCACTCACCAGCTACATCTTCTGTGGAACTGGCAATGTTTTCTATTAGGCGTGTCTGGCTGCAGATAACTGTTGCACAGCATTGCAAAGGTCCATTGAGAAAACACACACACACACACTTCTGCAAAAGGTGCAGGGAAATGTAGGATAACCACAAACTTTTATCTCCCCTGCAGTGAAAAGTGAAGGTTTTGGGGAAAGTGTGTATTGAGAACGAGCATTAAAATAAATAATATAAAATAAATATGGTTCTGTCAGTTTGGGGGAGTAAAAAAGAAGGTAGCTCTTCCTTCCTAAGGATTCCATTCCACCTATCCGAGGTCGAAGGTTCAATACAGGTGAGAGGAAAGTGGCAAACCGGTTCTGCGGTGGAAAGCCACAGCCCCAACAATAGGGAATAGTAGTTGGTTCACATGGAAATCTGTCGCAAGAGTGCAGGGGAATAATAAAATGAGGAAATTCCTAAAATAAAATCCTAAAATAAAAGGGCAGAAGCAGGAGCAACCAATAAGTAGCATTACTGCAACAAACAAACAACAACAACAAAACCCTCTAATCTTGATGAGTTCTGAGCCTTAGTAGGAAAGGAGCCACTGCAGATCTAGGATTGGAGGTGGTAGCATGGCAGGGATCCCCCTGGCGTTGCAGATCCTCTGGGGCTTGCACGTGTTGCAGGCGCTTGCCCACAGCTAAGGTAACACCAGAAAGGAGGTTTAAATTCCCGGTAGAATCCTTTTCCCGGACCAAGTAGCAGATGGGGACACTGCGCAGCAAGTCAAATAATAAGAACCCAGCCCAAATCTATCCCTCTAAAGCTCTTTCTTCTGTGGGACTTGGGATCCTCAGATAAAGGGTGGTATAGAAACATAATAAATAAAAACATTTGGGTGCTGGTATTATAAGCAGATGAAGAACATTTACCAGCCCCTCTTTTCTGCCTTGGCTCTCAGAGCTGCTACAGGGGAAAGTACTGGCTCTGCTGAAATGTGTTTTTGTGCTCTTGGGTGGGGGGGGGTGGGCGGAGAGAGAAGGGGGGCAGTCAGTTTGGGCCTAGGAGTTGCTGAGGATACAAATGTGCGCGCACACACTTGAACTCGGGGGGGGGGGGCTACTTCTGAGTAGCCACGCAAAGGGTGGGATTCAGCTAAGGAGTCCTGTCAGCTGCTCAACGGGTCCTGCTGGGGCAGCAGTGCCCCCCTCTCCTTCCCCAAGCCCCCCCCCAAATTGGCTGCAGGGGGGCGGGAGAACCCCAGAACAGTGCAAGGGGAGGGGTATTATTATTATTATTATTATTATTATTATTATTATTATTACTATTATTATTGCCTTGGGCAAGATAAAGCGGCTAAGAAATTTAATAAATAATAAAATTTCAAGGCATGCCCCGCTTGGTTTCGATGCATTGATGCCTTTGTTTGTTTGTTTGTAGGTCGCTTTGGGTTGCTTAATGGGAGGCGGGTGGCGCTGTGGGTTAAACCACAGAGCCTAGGACGGACTTCTGGGTTAGCGCCATCGGCGAATGGCGGAGTTCCTCCGACCGGAGGAACTGGCTCCGTGCAAACTGGGTCTTCCCGCCGCGGCGAAGGTGGGGACCCGCTAGAAATCCCAGGCGGAGGAAGCCTGGGAACGTGGGGTTCGGCAGGGCACCAGGAGCGCCCCCCCTACGCACCGGGAACCCCATTTTGGGGCTCCGGAGTGAAGTGGGGTGAGCGGCGCGGTGCTGCGAACTGATTGCTACTTTCACGGAGTGAAGCCGCACAGCCATTGCCGGAGAGCGCTGACTTTTTCCTGTGGACAATTGGATTTAAAACAAGTACCCGTGAGTAGAAACGGAAAATTGGGTCAAGAAAAATCTTAATTTGGCACCGAAGCGGGAAGGTTCAAAACAGGAAGTCCGCCTTCCGCTTTTTGTACATAGAATGAAGCAAAAACCTTGTAAGCTAAAGCCTGGAAAGTCATTAAAAAAGTTTAAATTTCCTTCATTTATAATTACTGAAACCCCCTTGGAAGCAGGAGAAAAGGGGGGGGACTTTGTTTAACGCCTGCAGGAGAGGGAGTGAAGAAAGATAAGTTTCCACCGTCTCTAACCTGGGAACGGGGTGTCAGAGACAGAAACTCTGGGAGAGGTTCATTGACTGTGAATGGAATACTTTGACAGATAGCTAAAGAAGAGAAATAAATTGATTCCAGTGTTGCCTTCTGCATTCTAAAGAAACAAAATATCTGAAAAATGAAAGTAATTTTCCTTTGTTGGACTTGCCTTAAAAAAAAATGGATACAAATAGAAATTGTCTCCTCTAGAGGGAGCTTGCTAAATTGTTGCTGCAGTCTACGTGAGGACTCTACAGCTTTCAGATTAAGATCGTGAGGACCAGTCCTTTTTGACCTTGACTAAATATGAGCTGGGAGGAAGTTTTGGTGCCTGCTTTACGCAAGACAAGTGCCTTGCTGGAACA
The DNA here is from genome assembly GCF_965112155.1 of Podarcis liolepis. Classification (NCBI taxonomy): domain Eukaryota; kingdom Metazoa; phylum Chordata; class Lepidosauria; order Squamata; family Lacertidae; genus Podarcis; species Podarcis liolepis. Next base: position 9,533,969 of record NC_139556.1, read on the forward strand.
GATGCATGAGAAGATGGATTAGATGAATGAGAAAATGGATTTGATGACTGTTGTGGTTAATAACTGTGGACAAACAGGGAATATTGATATAGAAGCTATTCAGGGACCAACTCAGGAACCTGTACTGATGGGGCAAGTGCAGAAGATAATGGAGGAGGTTGCGGTTGCACCTCAAATAATACAAATGGAGAGACCCGAGGCCCTACAGGAGCATAAGCCGCTGTCTTTGAAGATTGAAGTTGGAGTCGGCCAGGGGGAGTCTGGAGCTGAGGAGGTTCTTAACTTTGGAGAGACCTCGAAATATGTTTTTAAATATGTTTTGGACTATATTGATGACTGTGGGGAGTGGGACTCTGGGGAATGGGCTGGTTGGATGAAGGGAGACGAAGATAATTTTGGGTTGGAATCCCCCAGAGACCTACTCCCCAATGAGAAAGGAAAGAAACTAAGAAAGAGACCAACAAAAGACAAGGAAAAGTGCAAGTATAAACAACAAGAAGAAGATCTGCAGAAGGGACATGGAAGAGACTTAAGGGCCTCGGACATTAGATTACCAGGTTGATGGACTAGATGGAATGGACAGTAAGGACTGACACGACCCGAGACCAGGAAGAAGAGACATTGGATGAAGATTGGAAGAAAATCTATAAAGAATTTTTTCCCCCTAGGGAATTAGCCTAAAATTAATGAACATTAGGGAAAATGTTGGAATGAAACTATATGACTCTAGTAGAAAAGATATCAGGAGTTATGTATAATCGAGTATTAAGCGTTAAGCTCTAAAGCATTTTTTGGTAAGATAAGGTTAAATAACTTAAGGTAATTTGAATAACAGAATGTGTGGAAAGGATGGAAAGAATTTGTTGAGTTAATTAATAGGTTAAATTGTTAAGATAAATTATTTAGTAAAAATTGAGAAAGATGGAAAGAATTTGCTGAAATAATCAATCGAACTAGAATACAAAAAGGGAGGTGTGAGGAGGTCAATGAAACAAGCAAATGGAAGTTAAAGATATGTAATATGGGATTTGTGTCTTTCCCCCTTCTTTTTTTTATCTTTTTGCTGTATTGTTGCATTGGTTTTTATGTCTTTTATTCTTGTTTTTTTTCTTTGTATTGTAGTGTTGTTTTTAATTCTTTTTTTTTCTTTTCTGTAATTTTGAAATTATTAATAAATATTATTTTTTTAAAAAAAACAACCACAGAGCCTAGGACTTGCCGATCAGAAGGTCGGCGGTTCGAATCCCTGCAACGGGGTGAGCTCCCGTTGCTCGGTCCCTGCTCCTGCCAACCTAGCAATTCGAAAGCACGTCAAAGTGCAAGTATATAAATAGGTACCTCTCTGGCGGGAAGGTAAACGACGTTTCCGTGCGCTGCTCTGGTTCGCCAGAAGCGGCTTAGTCATGCTGGCCACATGACCCGGAAGCTGTACGCCAGCTCCCTCGGCCAATAAAGCGAGATGAGCACCGCAACCCCAGAGTCGGTCACGACTGGACCTAATGGTCAGGGGTCCCTTTACCTTTACCTTTAAAGTCACAAACAAACAGTTCGCACCCAGCGCTGACGACATAGCCCTTGGTGGAATTCCTCCTCCCATTATCCAGTCCTGTTGCCATCCTCCCTAACCAGTGGCCACGCTGACCGGCCTGGGGCCGATGCAACTTTGTATATAGTTTTTTGTTCCCTAGCCAGCCGCGTCTGGATATGTCAGTAGCAGAATTCTGCGTTTTATTAGCGGAATTCTTTGCCTTCCTTCTGCCTTAGCCCTCTTGGTCCCCCTAGCCCCGCACGCGCTCCTCCTGCTCCCTCTGGCGGCCGAGCGCGCCCAGCGCAGACCCAGCCAGCTGCGCGCCCCTCCTTCTTCTCCCTCTCGCTCCGTTTCCATTCCCAGCCGTCGAGGCCGTCTGCGCGCAGCTGTAATTTCTCTGTCAGAAATTATAACTTCCTCGCTCCTCAAGTGTCAGCGGTGGCAGCAAGAGGCTGTCAAAAATGCTCAGCGGAGGAAGCAAACGAGAGGAAGGGGCTAATGGGATTAGAAAGAAGTCGTTTAATTCTGTCACCGCGCGCCAAGGAAGGACCGTCCGTCCCCAAAGGAAGGTCCTGTCACCTGAACGCCAGGAGCCAGCGGGGACCCCTCACCCGCCCCCTCCGGCCCCGGGGCCAGCAGGACTAACGTTGCCCAGCCGGCCCCCTGCAAAACGCGGCGGGCTTTTGCGCCTCGCCAGCAGGAATCTTGCGCGCCGTCGAAAACGCGCTGGCAGCTGGAGGGCGCAGGAATCCAGCCCGCGAGAGACGTTTTCCCCCATTGCAATCTAAAAACAACCGCACCTCGCAAGTCCAAAGGCGAACATTGCCAAATTGTGGGGATCGGGAAGGGAATGCAAAGTGCCCCCCTCGGCCTGGCTGCAAAACCTACTGACCTGGGTTGAACTCCGTCCTGCGCGCCTCCTGACGCGCCACAGAGATAAGCCAAATATTTCTGGCTTTTAATAAACAGCTTAAATGACAAATCATTATTATTGATAATATGCATCATCTCGTTTGACTTCTAAATTACACCGGCTACTGAGAGGGAAAGCGGAGTGTTTTTGTTTTTGGCGTGGTGGGTATAGGAATGGGGAATGAAAAAGCTCCCGAAACGCAGCTTGTTTTAAGGAGTGGGAAACCAAATATTGGCTAAGAAACTGATTACATATTTTATGTACACAAATAATGGCAGTATTGGTACATTTAAAAAAATACAACCACGACCGGTTTATTACACTTATTTAATCCCAACACATTATATTCGCTGTCTTTGGAAACTACCAAAAGAAGAACCTTTACACGCACACACGAATTATTGGAGAGGGGCCAGTGAATAAACGATGGGAAATAACGTCCACACAGAAAAAAAGTCTACATGCGGAATATGTTTCTCTCCAAACCAGAAACGCTGGAGGTGTTGGGGAAGACGCGGCAGCCTTTGGGCTTATTTGAAAACTAGAAACATTAAAGGCAGCCGGATCCAGGTACGGTTAAGCGGCCTGCACAGTTGCAATGGGAAAGCGGAGCGCGCGCCTTGAAATCTTCCGGAAATCACAAGGGGCGGGGGACTAATAACTGCTTAACTTTGGCTGGATCGTGAGTGACCTAGATTATTTGCTTCTTCTGTCAACGCCAACTAACTCTGGAGATGACTGCAGTGTTTTTTCTCTTTTTCTTTCTTTTTTTTTAAAAAAAGGTTAAAAACAGTCGCTCAGGCAGAACAAAGTCGACTAAATCAATTCTTTATTGATTTAGATTTCCAGCAAAGTGCTTTCTATACCTTTTGGATCAATGTTTCCTGCGCACTTTATACACAAATTATAAAGTTAAAATTTGTATAACATCCAGAAATATACATAGTTGACTGATGTTACAAAAAAGCTTGTCTCTTTCTCCCTCGGTTTTTTTTTAAACGCATTTCCGGTAAGACAGCCCCCTCGGTTTTCCATTTTTAAACTCCCTCCTCCCAGTTCCTCGTCCTTTTTTAAAAACAGCAACGCTGAAGTGCGTAAAAGCGCGGCGTCCCGTGGGCGGAGAGCGCCTCATTTCTTCGACGGCGCCTGGAAGGGACGCCGCGCCCCGTTTCACCCTGAGAGTCTGCGGGGCAGAGGCATCTCGGACAAGGGGCGGTGGAGGAGGAGAAAGGGGACCCGGGCAAAGACGGGGCAGCGCGCATTATTTACATGGAGAGACCGAGGCGGCCTCCTTCGGCCTCTGCTCAGTTTGTCCCGCAGCTCAGAGCAACGCGACGGCTGCCCGCAGGCGAGAATCGTCCGTGGACCAGGCGCCAGGGCACCTATCCTCTTCGCTCCGTCGGGTGGACGCCGGGACCGTAGGAGGCCGGCCCCGCGCAAGTCTCCTGCTCCGCAAGGGCTGGTGGCAGCGGCGGGGGCCCCGTCGGTCCCTCAGAGGTGCGGCGTGTAGAAGGCGGGCGCGCCGTAGGTTTGCGAGCCCAGCACGAAGGGCGAGAGGACGGCGGGGCTGGGCAGGAAGGGCAGCTGGGCTGCGCACACCAGCCCGCCGGCCGGGTGGCTGCCGTAGGCGCCCGGCGGGCCGTGCATGGCCAGGCCGTGGCCCCCCATGGGGGGCGAATGGCTGAGGGGGCTGAGCGCGCCGGGCAAGCCTCCACCGCCGCCCCCCACGCCCCCGCCGCCGCCCGTCGGGGCGCTGGTGTCTGCGCCGGGGTTCTGCTTCTTCCACTTGGTGCGCCGGTTCTGGAACCAGATCTTGACCTGCGTCTCGGTGAGGCTGAGGGACAGCGCCAAGTTGAGTCGCTCGCACACCGACAGGTACCGTGTGGCCTTGAACTTGTTCTCCAGAGCCACCAACTGCTCGTACGTGAACGCTGTCCGCGCCCTGCGGGGCTTGCCCGACTTGGAATCCGAGCCCGGGCGCTTGCGCTTGGCTTTGCCCGACGGCGCGGACGCCGCCGACGCTGCTTGCTGGCCCTGCGCCTGAGGCTGCGGCGGCTGCCCTCCGGAGGCGCCTCCGGGCTGCTGAGGCGGCGGGGGCGGCGGGTGAGCCCCGAGGTCGTCCGCTGCGAGGCTGCCGCCGCCTCCCGCCTCGAGGGCGCCCCCCTCGCTGTGGCTGCTGCTCTCCTCGCTGCACAGCTCCTCTTCCTCCTCGTCCTCTTCCTCCTCGTCCTCCTCCTCGTCGGGGGCTTCGCTGCCCGCGCAGGGGCTCCTCCGCTTGCTCGGATCCAGCTCGGCCTCCTCGCTCCGGTACAGCTCGCCGGGCTCTGCACACACAAGCGAAAGAGAGTGAGCCGGGCGGGCTCCTGCGGCCGTCCTCGCCCCCACCCCTCCAAGCGCAAAGCACACATACAGCCCCTCCTGGGCCCGGGGTGGCCGGCGCAGAGCCGGGCCGGGTCCTCGCCCCCAGGACAACAGCGCCAGGCGCAGCCCGTCGAAAGCGGCAAAGGAGGAGACATTCCTTTGCCAGCCATTCCGCCTTGGGCACATTTCGCCACCCGCACAACCGAAGTCTCTCGGTTCTAGTTTGCTCATCCTATTCCTCCCCCCATAAGTTCCTCAGACTACAGTTCTGCAAACATACGTGGATCTGCGGTTCTGCCCTAGTAGGGGTCAGAAATGTGTCGTTCAAAAGCGAGGCGTGTCTACTTAGCCACTTTTTCATTATTCGTGATCCTGATGGTGGGCATTGGTGTCCGCACCGCGGAGGGGGCCGTCTCTCCTTCCCCCACCTTAATACTCCAGATTCCCACTTTTCATTTAAAAGAGAAAGTTTCTAGTGGCCATTCTCATTTGTTTCGTGAGAAACTTGCCTCCCTGCTCTCGATGCTTTAAGAATTAAGTTGTATCAGGGACCGAGATTTAGAAAAGCAGAGCTATCCAATGAAACAAACAGAGGCGAGACTCTTGGTCTTTTATAAAACCTTTTCTGCTGGTCTTCGCTGTTAGGGGGGAAAAAAAGAAGATTGCTGGCCCACAGGAAAACAATTCGGGGGTCTGGAGTTTTGGTTTAGCTTTGATTGGGGTAGTATTGTTTACCGATAAATTTATTCATAATAAAAGCGTGTCAGCCAAGGTAACAGCCAAGACGGGAGCACATAATGTTTCTAACTTGGGTCTTATTTCATATCAAAAAAATTGTGATTTTCTTCATCCTGTTAATACCAATGCACATAAAATCCTCCATGTTTCTGCCATATTGCAGGGGACAGGAGGCTGCCTAAGAAATTGAGGGGTCTCGCCAGCGCTGCAAAGTGTCGTTATACCCATTTTGCTGAAGTACTTTAGGACAGCCCTAAAGTATAGCTCAATGTTGTTAACCTGGTATTTGGGTCGTGTGCTTTTGTTTTGTTTTGTTTTGTTTTAAAGATAAATGCAGTGGGCTGAGAAGTTGATTGTCAGAGCAATGCAATTAATAAAGTCTGCGAGGAAGTAAATGGAGTCAGGGAAATAATTCAGGTGGTCAGTGGTGAACGGACAGAGAGTGGTCTGGACGCCATGTCCACCTGTAGGTGGGCAGCAGACCTGGAGCACCAGCTTCTCAGAGACCAGGTCTGTCCAGGCGTCACCGCTGAAGACCTGCTCTCTGGGGCAAGTTAGCTTTGTCTATTTGTTTTTAGTTTTTACTTCCTTCGCCCCCTTCAGAAAAATAACTGTGAATGCCCACTTTACGCAAAGCAAGGAATGGTTAGTTGGTTGGTTGTAAGTCACTTTGGGTTACCTCGGGCAAGATAAAACTACTTCAAAATTATTATTATTATTATTATTATTATTATTATTATTATTATTATTATTATTATTATTATTCCCACCCTCTACACGCCTTACTCCCACTCCTTGTCCGCAACTTGCGGCCTTGAAAGTTCAGGGAGCGGCAGATGAAGAAGCAGCAGGGGGCCCGGGTGTGAGGTCAGCTCGTCCAAGCCATCGGAGGGGCAACCCGGGAGGCCCGCTGGCCGGAGGCTCTGTTTGGAAAGGCGAAACTTGAGCGCGGCAGAGGCCTTTGGACGCGGCCTGAAGGCGGGTGGCGTCGCCTTTGAGCCCCGGGACCTATTTGTTGAATGCTCTGCCGCTGCGATTTAGGATAATGCTGGCTGGGAGAGGGAGGGGCTGGCGGGGGGGGGCGACACCAGGAGCTTCTTCCTTCGCTGCAGGCCGCCAGGCGATGGTCGCCTCTGTTGTTTTGGGGGTCTGATCGCGCGCGTCCAGAGCCATCCAGGGGGCCCGGGAGCGGGGGCCTGGAAGTCGCGCTGGGAAGCGCCCCGAGGACCCCCAGAAGGGGAGCCCAGGCCCAGGGGGAGGTTTCACTCCCCTGCTTTGAACCGCCAAACCACAAAACTCCGGGTCCCCCTTAAGTACCCAAAGCGCCTGTTCCCTGGCATGGCTTGGAGATGGGACGCCTCGGGTGATTTCCTAGGCTGTTGGCATCCCGCACTACAGACTTCAGGTCCTGTTCCCCTCAGCCCAGAAGATTATCAGTCGACGGAAAGAAGACGTTGCTTTGGCTTCCTAAAAGTACTGTACTGCCAGGAACGCGCGGACTCAACTTGGAGGACAAAACTCCAACTAAATAATAATATTTTTGATTTTTTAAAAAAGCTTAATGATTAAAAAAATAATAAGCACGATCTCATTGGCCAAAGGATCGGCGCCCTTCGCTTGCTGCCTTGCTGCCTGCGCAAATCGAAGCCGGATAAGCCGGGAACGGATCGCGGGCGAAGCCCGGAGAAACGCTTCTCTCCAGCCAGCTGAGCTGGGCGAATGGCCGGCACTCCGTCCCGCAACACCCAGATTTCGTGGGAATAATGGCCCCCTCATTCCCTACTGGAAAGGACTTGTTGAAAGCAGGCAGAACACATGCAGTTTATGGCCTGATTTTTTAAAAGCTGGTTGTTGTTCTTTATTTTTTAAAAAAAGGTCAGAAAGTGCCCTTGATCCGAATGGAGCCGGAGAAGCTAGCAGTACGTCGTTCACTTCCCATCAAAGCTTTGTCTGTCCGTTATTTGCTTATTCGTTTTTTTGTTTTTGTTTTTTTGGTTATCCCCTGGAAGAAGGATTTAATTGGACCAAATACTTGTATCGATTGCTAGAGCAGATCCAAACTTAATTAAACCAATTCTGTGTAATGTACAAAGCAGTTAGCGGTCACTTAATTTGTTTGGGGTTATATATTAATCGCCAATTAATGGGACTCGGGCGAGAGTCGGGCTCTTGCCGGTGCCCCCAGACCTCCCCAGTGTTTTGCTTTCGCCGACGAGGCAAATGAGCGAAGAAGAAAATCTCACTTTTCGAAAGCGAGCAGCTCCCGGGTGGCAAAACGCGGCCTGGGGATAGTTTGTTTGTTTGGTTTTAAAAGCCTTAAATCGCCAAGACCCCCCAAACTTCTCAGGGAAGTTCGCGCACTTAAATTATTGGAGGAAACATGAAATCGAGGATACAAGGCTTGGGCGTAAAATATACAGATTTCCCTCCTGTGCAATATCGACCTCCTTTAAACCAGAACTAATGGTACAGCGGATCTCAAATTTGGTTCGGTGTAAACGAATTTATAGAGAAATTGTTTTAACGCGGGCTGTTGCTGGATCCTCGCCGGACAAAAGAAACCGCAACCTCATTTCTAAAGTGGGGAGTTTTCGGACAATCGAGCTTTCCAAAGCTTGACTTGTCGCCTCCCCGGGGAAAGGTGCAGAAACTCCGGCGCGCGTTCGGGAAATTTGAAGCTCAATGAAAGTTTAGGCAAACTGGTTTGGGTTTTGCAAAGCCTCTGGATGAGCGCGGCATTTCTTGCGCGGGGGCAATTCCTTGCCACAAAACTGTATTCTTTCGGGGCGCTTCGTTAAGGAGGCTTTCCCATTCGACTGCGCCCCAAAGTTTTGCCTAGAAGAAAAGTGGAGCGCAGCAGTCTCGCCGATCAAGGTCCCCAAACTCCTCGAAGTCCCTCTCCTGCCCCACCACGCCCTTAGGATCTGGCCTCAGGAGTGGGGTCCAGACGGGCCCTGGCACTGGGAGTAGGAAAGCTGGGCCTCCGCGCCTCCTGGCCAGGACTGTTTGGAACACCCGCGGCCCCGAGCGACCCGAGGACCTCTCTGGGCTCCCTGAGCAAGCGGCTGGAAGCCGGAGTGTCCCGGAGCGCGGGGCCCAAGAGTAGACGCAGGCCTTGGAGGCTGGGTGCGAACCGCCGGGCATGGAGTTGCGCGCCTGCTGACTTTGCGCAGGCCTCCGGCGGCTCGCGTTTCCCGGGGATGTGGCCGGCTCTGCTTCTTCCAGCACCCCGGGGCCCCCCGGTCCCACGCAGGGGTGTCCCGGGCCAAGGAACCGGAGGGGAGCAAGGGCGAGGGAGGGGGCGTCGGGAGCCTAGCAGGGACCCGGGGAGGCAAAAGCAATCTGGCGCCCGGGTCGAACGCCCTTCCCGGTCGATAGGCAGCCCTAATAAGTGTAATAGGTTTTAATCGAGTAATTATCCGAATTTTGACCCTATAATTTAGATGTTAGGCGAGAGTTTGCAAGGTGCTTGAAAGAGATATGCACAATTCGATAATAGGATATCGACCCGCTCAGTCCTACACGCCACTCTGGGGCGATTTCCCCCATTATGCAGCCTCTTTACGCTGCTAAGCACATTTTACTTTAAATGTAATCGAAGGAATTTAATTGTTTTTCCAGAGATAACCAGCATTTTGTCACAATTAGTCTGATTTGTCCTTAAAAAAAGCTAAAGAGGGTGGGAGAGAGAGAAAATTGAATCTGTCGCCGGGAGCAAAAAGCCAGGTCTGTGCTTGTGTGTGTGTGTGTTTTTTAAAAAAGAACATCCCTGGACCTAAAAGGCACATTTTACCCCGAAAAAGGTTAACCTGGGGAACCAGAACCCGCGCAGGAAAGGCGGCGGTTGCGGTTCTGAAGCAATTGGAGGGCTCTGGCAGGCTTCCCGCTAACGCCAGCCGCTCTCCAGTGGCCCAGGCGGTTGTCGCGGCTGCCTCCCCCTCAAAAGGGGACTTGGCTGCGTGGTGCCATCTCTTGAGAACCTAGCCGGCTACCTGGAGTCGCAGGATGCTGCCTGGCTTGTCCGTTCCCTTCAGCCTGAGTCCAAGAAAGCAGCTCGCCGAGTCTGCCCTGGCCTTAAAGCTGAGGAGCGCACAAAGCAGGCATCTTCCAGCGCTGGAGCGGCCCGGGCCCCTTCCTCTCCGGCAAGAGAGATTCTCCAGGCCGAGAAAGGAGGCTTCCTCCTCCTTTCCCAGGCTCCCTCTCCCTCTGCCTAGCATGGGAACCTGGAGGGCGAGTTCCCCACTTGGTGCCATTGCCTGGCACAAAACTTTGGGCGCGTCTGACCGGGAGAGTTCCGCCAAGCCCTCCCTTCTCTTCTCTGCAGAGGGCCTCGGGGGCTTGCCCGCTCTCCTGAGCGCCTCTGCTCCCCTTGGCTGGCCCGCAACAACAGAGGAACGCCTCCTGCGCGGAGACAGAAGTGGCGGACAAGCCAATGCAGGCGACTAGACGGGACCCACCGGGGTCCTCCCTGGCTGCTGCTGCTGCGGGGTCGGGGTTGCCAGGAAGGCGGCCCGTGCTACTTACTGCGCAGGTCGGCCGCGGACTTTCTCCTGGCTGCCTGGAAGTCGTCAGACAGAGCCTTGGCATCGTCCAGCTTCTCCTCGCTCGCCAGCGTGTACTCTCCGCCGGCCGCGGCTTTGTAGAGCACGGCGCAGTGCCTGCGGCTCTTGCTGTTGAATTTGTTGGGGTCCAGGATGTCCAGCACGGAGAAGGAGGTGGTTCTGTGCACCACGGGCAAGGCGCCGCCCGCCCCTTCGGGCCCGGCCGTGTTGTTGGCGTTCTCGCTGCCCTGCCTGTCCCTGCTGACGGGGCACGAGTAGACCGGCGGCAGGTCGCTGCTGGGCGTCAGGCGCTGCTCCGCCGGCCCGTCCATGCTGTCCCCCCTCGGCCAGCTGCACGACCCGGGCTCCCCCAAGAGGCACTCCGGAGGGCTCGCTGCCGCCGCCGCCACCGCCGCCGCCGCCGCTGCAGCCGGAATAGAGACGTCACCCACCTGAGCCTTGTCTCGCCTCACGTTCATGACTCCTCACAGAGCAGCCCTCCCCCCTCCACCGCCCTCCCCCTCCGGATGACTTCCTTCTGCAAACTTCGCCTGGAAACACCCCCTCCGGAGGAGGAGGAGGAGGAACTTGGCGGAGAAAGCGAGGCGCGGAGAGTGTGTGCGCGCGTCTGTGCGCTCCGCTCCAAAAGGTCCCTGCGCTGCTGCGGCTTCTGACCCCCGCCCCCCCTCTCTGGGGGGCAGCCTAGACATTTATCCCACCCTCCTTTCCCGCAGGAGGGGGGGGGGCTTCGTTATGCATTCATATTTAGCACCCGGTGGTAATTGGCTGCAAATTAATCCCTTGCCCAGAACGGCCAGCAACCTTCGTCCCAGAGGAGCGCGCAGGAGGGTGGAGAGGGGGCGGCCGGGAGGGTGAAGGATAGCGGCGCTGCCGGAGATATACTTCGCTGTCAGCTCGGTTTCAGCGCCCTCCACTCATCTGGAAAGCATCTAAATAGCCTTATTTGGCGAGGTGGGAGGAGAAGGAGGCGCTCGCTTTGAAATAATTGCGGGATCCGCCGAAACGCCGCGCTTGGGCTCAGCGACTGGAGAGGCTGCTTTCCACCCCGAGGCGCAAATTGCGCGCAAAAGTCACTCGCTCCCAGTCCCACGGTGGGTCTTTACCATCGCCGCCCTCCAGATCCGCCCATAAGTAGCAGCACTTACTCACGAACAAGGACACACTGACGTTCAGAAGAACCACAGATACGTGGGAAGCTCGGGACCTTTTCACAGGAGGGTGGAGGGACGCCAAACGGATTATCCGGCCCTCTTAGCGCAAGGGAACCCCTCGAATTCCACATTCAGGTTCCCCTCCTGACCCTGTTCTGGAATTAGTGAGAGAGGAAATTGCCCAGGAGCAGAGAGCCCGAACCAGAAAGACCTGGGATGCCAAGACCTCCTGCAGAGCAGTGTGGGGAGGGCGGCGGCATTAGAACTCCCCACCCAATAATTTGCACTGGAACATACAATAAAAAGAACAGGACTTTTCAGCCCATGGGGTGGGTAGGGGAAAATGCAATTTCCTTTGCTATCTGGAAATTTCTGCAATTTGCTTCTTTGAGGGCGTTAATTCTGTTCTTGTTTCGGATGTCTAGATCACGGCGGCTTGAATTACCTGCCAAAAGAAAGGCCGGGACTAGAGACAGAATAAACGAAAAATTAGGGGGGTGGGTTTTTTTTCCTTTTCCTTTTTTTCTTTTTTGCCTTTGAGTCTAGTGACACATACAAGGGCAGGTCTTTTGCAATTACCGCGAGCAATGATCCTTTGGAAAGCAGAAATTAAAACTTGGAAGGAATAATGGGTAAAGCAATCAGCTGTAATTTTGGTCGGGCTCGGACATGATTAGCCCATCAGTGGGCCGGGCCCAGGGGAGTCCCTGCAGGCAGGAGAGGCGGCGCGGCGCGGCTCTTTCTGGACATCTCGCTCGCCGGGTATCCGAGGGAGGCCTTTCTTCTTTTTTACTTGGAGCCCCCCACCCCCACCCCCGGCTCAAGAAGGGTCCTTTAGGACTTAGTAATGTTTAGGACGCGTGGGGAAAACTCGTCCCGCATGATCTCTATCCACCCCTCTTACACATCTTGGCCACTTTGGGCGAGCAATTAATTGCGCATTAATCCGACGCAATGCCCCCCAGGGGAAGAACCAACGCCGGATTTCTGTCTTTGCTGACAGGCCCCAGAGGGACCTTCTGGAAGCGGGGAGCCGCCTCCTGGGCCTCCTGCCTCCACCTCCCCCCCCAAGCCTGGCAGGAGGAAGGAGCCGGGCGCGCGCAAGGAAGGCCTTCCATTGCTCCTAATCACAATTGATTGTCAATTAGAGGCTCATTTGCGCAATCTCCATCCATCTGCCATCTCCGGTTATCTGTTCTCGGGAAAGTTGGCGCTGATTCTGGGGGCCTGGACGAGCTGTGGCAGGCAATAATATCTCCGTTCTCGCTCGGGCCGGGTCTCAGCCTCATCCCCGGCCACAGGCGGGGCAGGAGCCAGGCGGCTACAACATCTTCCTTCCAGTTTCTCGGAGGCAGGAGGGGAAGGGAGCCAAGGCAGCCCGAAGCAGGGACAAGACTCTCCTGCTCTTCTCCCGCTTGCGCGGTATGGGCGGGCGCAGGTGGCACCGGATCAGAGGGTCCCTGGCTTGGGGGCGCTCCTCTCGGACATCCCTTTCCCGCAGGCCCGTCTGGGCCCTGCTGGCCCAGGAAGGCAACCCCAACTGCCCCCCCCCCCTCTTGGGCGAGGCAGCAGCTTGTCTTGTCTTTGAGCTGCCTTAGGAGCGATGCCCTCGGGGGGCGCCGCGTTGGAGGGCAGGAGAGAGCCGGGGAAAAGAAACTGCGGCAACCGAGGGGGCTCTTGGCCGAGCTCGTGGGACTCGCGGGTCCCCCGGGGCTTTTCAAGCGAGGCCCAGCCGAGCGTCGAGCCGGCCACCGGGCGCTCGACGCCCGCTTGGTTCTCTGCCCCGAGGGCTGCCCAAGCGACGGGAGACCGAAAGTCTTTTCATGCCCCTTCCGCCGACCCCCTCCCCCTCCCCGCAGCCGGTTCCGCGTCCCGCTCCGGAGTTTCAGCGCCAAACTTCCTTTTTAATTAGATCTTCCCAAGTCCAGTCAACAAATGAACCTTTTCTTTTCCTCCATTCATCATCGCCCTGCAGCGGCGCAGGCAGATCTCAGGGTAATTAAGGACATTTATCGTGGTGGTAAAACAGTTTAGCAGCCCTTGTTATATTGGGAAGGTCACTTTGATGGATTTACACGGGGTGGGGGGAAACTGGGCAGAAGGGGGGGGGTGTGTGCTCATCCCCCCTCCTCCGCGCCTCCGAGCCGCGAGCATTGATCAGAAACGTGTGCCGAGAGCACGGAAAGGTCATCGCGGGGGAAGGAGAAACGCGCCCAGGCCCCGGGCTGGGGGTACCGAGAAGCCAGGCTCCGGCCGGGGGGGGGGCTGTCTTGCGCGGCCTGCACCCCAAGGTGCTCAGAGGGTGGGAGACGCGGGCGGGGAGGGAAGGCGTCTCTTCCCAAACCGGCCAATTAGTTAGTTAGTTAATTAATTAAAACGCCTGCAACATTTCCGACGGGAAAAGACGAGGGCACCCGTCGCGCGTTCGCCCTTTGTCCTGTCTTGGCTGCACTTATTTGGAGCGCCGCGTAAAGAAACGATTCTCTTTCTTCCTCGAGGCCGCCATCATTTCCCGAGAGCGCAGAGACGGCCAATATGATGAGGACTGGGTACTGGCAAGAAGAGCACAGCCAGGCGGGTCATTTTGCCCCAGAAGAACCACCAGACGCTTTCAGTTCTGCTTGAACTCCTCCCCTCCCCCAACACACACTTTGCAAAAGGCAGAGACACTGTTTCCACTGGTGAAATCAGAAGTCACAACAGAAAGACAAGCAGCTTTTACACCAACAGCACGACGGCCGGGTTTTGGTTAAAGAGCATCGCTTGCACCCTATGGCACGCGGGGGCTGCCCCGTTTTTATTCTCGCCACTCAACCGGAGGAGCGCCCGGTTGCAACGCGGAGCTGAGCTTGTCAGTTCTTTGGTACAACTCACGTGCTGCAATTAAGTCTTAGAATCATAGAATTGGAGAGTTGGGTGGTACCCTGAGGGTCATCTAGTCCAACCCCCTGAAATCCAGGAATCTCAGCTAAAGCATCCATGACAGATGGCCATCCAACCTCTGCTTAAAAACCTCCAAGGAAGGAGAGTCCGCAACCTCCCGAGGGAGTCCATTCCACTGTCGAACAGCTCGAAGTATCTGCAGCTGAGAGAAGGGCATAGCCTTGCTTTCTTTATCCCTGACTTTCAGTCCCTTTTAGGAGTCATTGTGCTGAGTTATAATAGACTGGTAGCTCCTAGGAGGTAGGGACCATTTTTTGGGGCACATTGAAAATCTCCAGGCACAGTGATGTAACCATGATTGCTTGGGCCAGATCCAACATTTACGGTTAAACAACGTTTCAATCCTGAGAGTCTTTCCTTAGGGAAAACGAATCTGGAACGAAGCGAATGAAAGAAAGAACAGCAGGCTAATCGCAAACCTGAATATTGTTCTTCCATTGGCTTTGCTGCTGATTCGCTTCCCCTGAGGAAGGAATTTCGTGTTGGAAACGCGTCGGGAATTGGCAGCAAAAAAATTAGCAGAGTCCGTTTGGTTTCTGCTTGCCTCGTGGTTCCACACTCCTCCCCCCCTTTCATAAATACGCCAGCTAGCCCGGCCCACTAGGCAGTCTCTAAATAGGCTGGGTTGGAAAGGACTTCTTGCTCTTGTCCGTTTGGGGGTTTGGGGGAGGATCGAGTCCCTTTGAAAAGCATCACCGTCCCGGGACACCACAGGCAAACCTCTGCGCGTGCAAGGAGCTAAACTTTTCGTGGGTACTTTTCCATTCTGGAGAGGGGAGGATTGCCCACCTCGCTGAGACCCAGGCACGTTTTGGCTCAAGATAGAGAATGAGGTCCGGCTACTGGAGTTTTTTTTTTAATTGCTCGCAGGTTCTTATAAAACTCTCAGCAGTGGCAAAACCAGCTGATTCGCCTGGTCCCCACTTTTGCCCCCGCGAATTAGGGCACAGGCCTTCGCTCCGCACACAACCAAGCGGTATATATATATATTTACTTGGCACACAACGAGATGAGCTCCATGTTGTTTCGGTTTCTCCCACTTCCTGAAATGACGCGAGCAGAGATTGTTTTGACGATAAAGTTTAAAAATTATTTAAATTGCTAATCAAGCCCCAGTCAAAGAGACATTAATTCTCCCCAACAAATGGAATGGGGGTAGGTGGGAGGGAAAGAGGCTATGGAGCTGATCTTGCCCTCTATCAATACATTGTCAGCTCTTCATCCTGGAAGATTTAAAAGCTCAGGGGATTTTCAGGTTAGGCTAGTAATGAGCTTAATTGAGGTTAATGCTTCCTGCACATCTCCTTGATTATTAAATTAATATTATCACACGCATGAATCATAATTAGAAGTTTAAATAATGCTTCGGGAAATCCTCCGAGGACCTATTAAAACGGGGGTATCCCCCCCCCCCCCTTCTCGCTGGTTTCCCGGGGAAAGAGGCGCGCACTGGCAGCTGGGCTTGTAGGATCCAGGGGTGCTGCGCTCGGGGATGGGGGCCTGGGAACCTCGCGCGCGCGCAGAATAATCTCTTCCCCGCCAGCCCACCCTCGCGGACCCTGCTAGTGCCTGCTTCTCCCATGACGTCTCGGCTCAGCTCCTCTTGCGTGGTTGATCACCCCTGTACCAGAATCAACCAGAATCCTGCTTAACGTCACCCCTCCTCTGTTGATCGGACCTCACACCTGATCTCTCCAGTCCCCGGAGTTGAAACAGACTATTAATATAAATGTTGTTGCCATGCATTGATGCCGTCGGAATGATTTCGTCTCCTGCCCTCTGACTTCTGTAGGATCCCCTCCCCTCGTCACTCATCTCGACCCGGGTAGATCCCTCAGAGAGGCCAGGCTGCCTCTCCGAAATCTGTCCCCGTTAGGGCGCAGGGGTCCGCCTCTGCGCCAGCGCCTTCCCCCAAGGAGCAGCGGTTCGCCTCGGCCCGGTGGAGTCCTCGGTGGCTCAGCTCGGAGTCTGCTCTGACCCTGCATAACGATCCCCCTCCCCGAATCTGAAGAAGCCCAAAGCCCCCCAAGGGCCTCGGTAGCGGAACTGCGCGTTTTGTCTTTCCAAAAACAGGAGTTGTGCAGTTAGAGGTGCGCCAGCCCCGCTTGGTTGCTGGAGTTTCTTCTCCAAGGCCCAGATCCTAAACTCAAAGGGAGCCCGCGCAACCAGAAGCCCCGCCAGCCCGGCGAAGTGGCCGGCTGAGCCCGAGGGGAGGCGCCGCGCAGCCGGGAGCCCCGAGCGGACTCCCGTGCGCGCTTGCCCGGCAGCCGCGCAGGGGACGGCGAGAGCAGCTGCCTGGCTGCCGCCTCCCATCGGGGAGCGAGAGGGAGGTTCCCCCTCTTCTTGCTTTAAATAAAACCGGGCCGATCTCGAAATAAAACAAAAGAGGCCAAAATTAGCCGCCGGGACCATTCGTAACGCTCGCCTTTTGTCAGAGAGCGAGCGCGCGGGGAGAATCAGATGGCTTTTCCCTGCCACAACTATCTCTTTTCTCCTCCTCTATTTATTTTCCTCTCGGTTGCTGCAACATATTGAAGGGGGAGAAAAAGGAAACATTAAGATCAACCGGGAGCTCTGCCGACGGTTTAACGATTTCAAATGAGCGTTGACTCGGGTGAAAATCTGACAATTACCCATCAGGATGGCAGATGATGGTTAAAATTACCAGGAATCAATATTCTCACCGGGTGTCCCAGCCTGATAAGAGAGACCAAGACAATGTTGACTATTAAAGTCGACAGCTTGAGATATTACACTATTAGTTATGCTATTTTTAATAATCTATAATATTTGGGCTATAATTAATTAATTATACGGGTCAGATAATATCTGGGGCTGGAATTAGGTCTGAAAGGTCTATTAAGGTTGGTAATGAGAAAGGAGAAATCTAATCTAAGGACGAGGAGCCGTGAAGGAACAAATAGACAACCGACTTCAGCTAGACAGAGCGGGAGAGATGGGATGGCGCAGACCCGGAGCGCGCGGCTGCCTGCGCCCAGAAGCGTCCTGCGCCCGCCGGGGACGCCGCAGCTCCGGCTGCTTTTGCCTAAAAAGTGCTCGGGGTCCTCCTGTGCAACGGGAGAACATTCTGCTTAAATAAACATTCAATCATTTTTTTTTTAAAAAAATGCAAAACACCCCCCCCCCATGCCTTGGTAGGTGTCTCACTAAAACGAGGAGGGGCAGAGACCGGGGTAGCAACAGCATTTTGGACGGTCAGGGCACCCCCTGGCTCCCCAAAAGACTGCTGGGGGCCCTTTTCCTTTCTGAACATTAAAGATGCCTTATATTCTTGCACTGCAAAGAAGGTGGACATTTCACAAGCCCATTAAAGACCAAACAGACTAGAAGGGCGCATTCCCACAGGGGTTCTTTTTTTGGACACGTGTCTGTGCGCGCGCGCTCACCCTGAAAGACACCGTCACGTGACAGCCTCTGGACCGGACCCGGCTCGCCGGATGTTTATCCACTCTTCACCAGATTCTAATAAATTTTCTATATTCTTGTCTTGGATACTGCAGTTCCAACCTTTGTACAGTGAATTTATTAAAATACATATGAATAAAGATTGGACTAAATACAGCTGGCTTCCTTCAAGGTTGTTAGGTGAAGGGTTTTAAAATCACCTTATAAATACGCCAACCAAATTATTTGTGTTTTGCTTATACACCCATGACTTTTCTATAGATGCAACCCCCCCAAATTATTTTATCTGCAGTTTTGGAAAATCTCACGTTAAACTGTATCAGTATAATTTAAGTCTTCTGCTTCCTGAGTATATCTAGGTTTGCTAACTGTTGCTATTATTTTACATAGATTCTGAAAGCAGAGAGGACACTCCTGTCCAGAAGGAGGTTCCTTATCATATATATTCTGCCATTATGTACTCCATCACTTTGAAACAAGGCAATAAATATCTCAAAATTTTCAGCCAGACGAGCTAGAGTTTTGCTACTTAAAAAAAACACACCATAGATAAATAGATATATATTTAGGAAACAGTCAAAATATATGCTATCTAATACATTTGATTTATTTTTTCATAAGTTTTCATGGTTTTCTTACTTTGTTTTTTTATCTAAAGCCTGGATACACATTTTCTTAATTTCCATTGTTATACGTACCATGAATGGCTAGCAAGGGGAGTTTGTGAAATCTTGGAAACCTTTGTCCTCACCAACATGAGAGCTTATGTTGTTCTGCGTGTGAACCTGTCCTCTACTCTTTGTGACTTTAGAATGGGTGGCCCTTTGGCACTCCAGTTGTTGCTGAACTACAACTCCCATCATCCTTTGCCATTGGCCACACTTGTTAGGGCTGATCCAATTCAGTAACATCAGAAGGGCCAAAGGTCTTGTTCTGGAAGAACATTTGGGCAATTGGCAGAAGTTCATTTTTATTATGCACTGGACAACTTGAATTTTATACAAGCTGCTTCTTGTCCATAACCACCTATTCCCACCCAATACAAGCAAACAAAACCTACTGTGTGTAAAGACTTAAACTTTGAACCTCTCATTTTTCAGTTTAGGGAAATTAGTTACCACCACTGTTTAACACATAAAATCGTGCTATCTTTCCCAATAAAACCACGAGAAAAATAGTACAATAAAACATGTTGTTCTACTTACACATAAATAATATTTTCATTTGATGAAACAAAAGGGAAGGGAATAATGAAACAAGGCACAGTAAACAGGCATTTTGCTGTTAACAGAAATGAAACAAGAGCAAGGGAGAAATGGCCACTTTTTATTGAAGCATTGGCTTCATTTATTTAAAGGTGCCATTTTAGAAAAATAGCGGCATGTTCAACCTTTTCACATTGCAGTGATGATCTAACTTTTCATCTTAAATTAGTGCTGTGCCAAAAAGCCTTTCGTTTTATTTTCTCCATCAATTAATGCCAAAATAAATTGCATATGAAATTACCATGCTGAGATTCTCATGGGTGGGATGTAGAAAATGCACTTAGCTTACTTTGTGAGCACCCTTTCTTTCGTTCTGCAAATCGTCTTTTCAGCACCCTGCAGTCCACATGGGTGCAAGTGCTTTCTGAAAACACTATAACATCCTAAGCTGCCTTCTCCTGCAAGCCTCATGTGTGCCTGACAGCTGTTCATTATTATTTTAAGTCAAACCTTTTAATGAAGAAATTCTAAAATGCTCTGAGAATGAGACAGAAACATTGAAGCCTCTTTGCAGGGGGAAGAAAAGTTGTGACAAATTGGAGGATGGGTTTCAGCACAGCCCTATTTCAAACAGTTTTTCTTCTTTGGGTGCTGTGTGTGCTTTGGGTCATGTCTTCTGGCACCCAGAAGAATGAAGATCAGGATCCACAGATTCTTAATAATAATAATAATAATAATAATAATAATAATAATAATAATAATTTAGACCCCGCCCATCTGGCTGGGCTTCCCCAGCCACTCTGGGCGGCTTCCAAAAAAATATTAAAATACTGTAATACATCAAACATTAAAAGCTTCCCTCAACAGGGCTGCCTTCAGATGTCTTCTAAAAGTCTGGTAGTTGTTGTTCTCTTTGACATCTGGTGGGAGGGCGTTCCACAGGGAGGGCGCCACTACCGAGAAGGCCCTCTGCCTGGTTCCCTGTAACTTGGCTTCTCGCAGTGAGAGAACCGCCAGAAGGGCCTCAGTGCTGGACCTCAGTATCCGGGTAGAATGATGGGGGTGGAGACGCTCCTTCAGATATACTGGACCGAGGCCGTTTAGGGCTTTAAAGGTCAGCACCAACACTTTGAATTGTGCTTGGAAACGTGCAAAGAGGGCACGGCTTTACACATAAGAGCATGCATGCTCTCCCGTGCACTCTCAAACAGATAATTGACACTGTCAGTTTTGACAAGACTGACCATATGTTGAGCAAGATGGACTGGGATCAGTCACCCCAGAACATGTGATGGATGTTGTCAAAACTGGCAATACCTGGATGGAGGAATCCAGTACGGAAACTTGCTTATCTGGAGCAGTTTTCAAATATCATTCATAGAGCTTATTATTGACCATAGCGTCCTCTTGGACCAGCTCTAAGGAATGGGAATTGGGCGCAGTGTGTTACAGTAGTTCCAATCATACCTTTGGGACGGAGTCCAGAAAGTAGCATTGGGAGGGTGTCTTTCAGTCCCAAATTTATGGGGTGCACAGAACACTCTCTTATCTCCAGTTCTATATACCACAAATGACTGTGTCCTAAAACAGATGGGAGTGAGCAGAGGGATGGTGCCCAGGACCCGGTTTAATTGTAGCGGAACCAATATGGAACAGTGACCACAGCGCCATCAAATTCAATGTATCTCTAAATGAACGATTACATTGAAAACCAAAATCCACCACAGTCATATCCAAGTGTGCTGGGTTCTGCCCAACATTGTGACTAGTCACAGTTGCAGGCCTGGGCAGTCTTCCTTCTCTAAGGGTTATCAATCTTAGATGGTTGTTTCGTAGGGCTCAACCCAGACTGAAAACAGAAGGAAGCCATCATCACACGAAGCAGATTCCAAGAAATCAGAGCCATATTCTGGCAGGTTCATTAGGCCCAGGACAAGTGTGAGAGAGGTAGCAGGTGGGAATGCAAATACTGTCAATTTGCATTTCTTAGTACAGAAAGTATTGATCTGATGTGTAGAGATCTTTCCTATTCTACTTAATTCAAGAGTGTTCTGGAAGGTTTCTTTCCACGTGGAAGAAGCAGGGAGAAGGTTTCTGATGTTTGGGTTATTCCTTCCGGGAAGCTGACTACAGCTGGTTTAAACTGGTTCTGTTATCCTTTCTGTCAAGGTTATGCTGACTATAATAGTCAGGCCAGGAGGAGCCTGGGTCTCTCACTTTCTCTTTCTATCTCTTTGTTCTGGTGTGGTGCTCTGTTGGACCTCACAAAATCACTGTTTACATTCCTTTGAGGGAAGAGACGACTTTTGGTTCTTGGCTTTATGCTTCGTGTTCGTCTTTTCCCCAGTCTCTGAATTTGAAAGTGAAGTTGGGGGCAGATGCATTTTCAGTTATCCTAAGTTACCCTTCCCCCAGTAAAAACCCAAAAATATATATCTAAGACCCACCTCTTTACCCACACCTTTTAACAGATAAGATAGTTTGCTTTGGGGGACACACTTTTCTTGCTGAGTTTATGGTTGTTCTTTCTAGTTTGGAACAATTTTATTTGTTCTATCATCGTAATGGTTTTGTTTTTATACTTGCATATTTTGCAGTTGTAACCTGTCCTGAGACCTTGGATGAACACACACAATACTTTATTCTAGAATCAATGGAGAATGAATACTTGGGTCCCAGCCCCCATGTAGTCCTCACACTGTATAGATCAGGGGTAGGCAACCTAAGGCCTGGGGACCGGATGTGGCCCAATTGCCTTCTAAATCTGGCCCGTGGACGGTCCGGGAATCAGCGTGTTTTTACATGAGTTGTATGTGTCCTTTCCAGTAGTGATGTATGGAAGTGAGAGCTGGACCATAAAGAAGGCTGATCGCCGAAGAATTGATGCTTTTGAATTATGGTGCTGGAGGAGACTTTTGAGAGTCCCATGGACTGCAAGAAGATCAAACGTATGCGTTCTTAAGGAAATCAGCCCTGAGTGCTCACTGGAAGGACAGATCCTGAAGCTGAAGCTCCAGTACTTTGGCCACCTCATGAGAAGAGAAGACTCCCTGGAAAAGACCCTGATGTTGGGAAAGATGGAGGGCACAAGGAGAAGGGGATGACAGAGGATGAGATGGTTGGACAGTGTTCTCGAAGCTACCAGCATGAGTCTGACCAAACTGCAGGAGGCAGTGGAAGACAGGAGTGCCTGGCGTGCTCTGGTCCAGGGGGTCACGAAGAGTCGGACACGACTAAACGACTAAACAACAACAATGTGTCCTTTTATCTAAAATGCATCTCTGAGTTATTTGTGGGGCCTGCCTGGTGTTTTTACATGAGTAGAATGTGTGCTTTTATTTAAAATGCACCTCTGGGTTATTTGTGGGGCATAGGAATTCGTTCATCCCCCCTCCCAATATAGTCCGGCCCCCCCACAAGGTCTGAGGGATGGTGGACTGGCCCACGGCTGAAAAATGTTGCTGACCCCTTGTCTAGATCTATCACATACTCTTTGCCCCCGAGAAACTGGTTTCATTCCAAAAACAATAATGTTTATTGCAGGTTGAGTCTGCATTAAGCAGAGCTAGCAAGGGCACGGTGAATCCATATTTTCCCATTGATGTTGGGTGGGAGGGCAACACTTCCTTCTTCATTCACCTGGGGCCTGTGCAGGGAGAAAAAGGCATGGATAACATAAGCATGGGGCAGCTTTTCAAATGGGTATCAAGTACCCATGCTCACCCTTGCAGATGGCAGGATCTAGAACAATGGGAGATTTGTGGTCTACAGGACTTTCAGTCCTTTGGAGAGGCTGTATTCACCCACCTAGATCATGTGACCATGTCTGAAAACACAACAGAGCTAAAGCCATAAGTATGAGTTCGTTAATAGCATAAAAAACAGAACTTTTTGTTTCTAATTAATAATATACCCGTATATAGAGAGGTAAAAAGAAAGCACTTCTCTTAACCCAAAAATGAACTTTATTTAAAGGAACAGAATGAATTAACATTCGTAGTTTTTAATAGGATATTCATAGTAATACAATTTATATGCATTTTTGTTCTACATTTCCATTGCACTTCCCATAATTTCATCTGGCAAAGCAGAACTTTTGATTACTTAAACTGCCGAACTTGTTAAAGTAGGAGAGTCAAAACTTACACGTGCATTTAAGAGCGCTGAACAATCTTTCACCAGTTGAATTTGATATGGGTAATGTTAAAAGCTTTTAATGAAGTCTCTCTGTATTTGGAAAAGGGACACTCAAACCACCAATAATGAGCTCGTACGGTGCAACGGGAGACTTTGGTGATATAAAGGCCTCGATGCTGACAAAACGCACGAAGCGTTGCAATTCATCTTCAAAAACATCAGAATCCAGCATCCGAATACCCAGTAATTCTTCAATGCTCGTCATCTTTCTCTGCCTGGATTATATGCTATACAAAAACCACCAGAATGAGTCCAAAACTGATTTCTTAGAATCTCCCTGCTGTCCGTGTTGTATAACTATCCCCCCCCACCTTCTAAAATAGGTTTCTTGTCATCAGCTTCATAAAAAAAAGTTTCCCTCTGCCTTAAATGATTCTCATTCGAGTCCGCATTGGGATTGACAGTATATTCTGTTTTATTTTTATTTTTTATTAATTTTTTATTATTAATTAAAAAGGATTTTTAATACACATATATTACAAATATACACACATACAAACATACATTTCATACAATCCTTAAAAGTGTTCAAACATACCTACACTCAATCCCACGAATAATTCCTTTTCCCATCACCATCCACCCCCCCTCACCCCACCTTTGTGTTTGATTTCCAATCTACTCAATTGCAATTTCTTTCCACTTCTATTGCTTTCTTTCACACACCTTTAACCTAATTTCATACTTCTTATTCTTATTTAAGACAGTGTATTCTGTTTTAAAAAGTGCTTCTATTTCATCGTAAATTTCTTTCAATGCAAAAAATGGCAGAGACTCTTGCAGAATACCTTGTATTCAATCCTACTCAGAGTAGACCCTTTACAATTAAGAAACACTAGCAACTTAGGCCCATTAATCTTAATGAGCAGGGCTAGCATAACGTCACAAACTGAGCCTGCTGCATCTGGTACTTCTGCTATGGGACAGCTCTATAAATGAAGTAGGCAGATAAATACGGGGAAAGCAAAATGTCAGAGAAAGATCTGAAATATTTTCCTCGAAGCTTGACTTTGCTTTATTCTGGATTGTTTTATTTAATGTGTTGTAAACAGCTTTGAGATTTAAAATATAAAGCGAAATAGAAATAATAATAACAACAACAACAACAACAACAACAACAACAACAACAACAACAACAACAACAACACATCATCCTGTCTTCACAGTGGCTGATCAGATGCCTGCAAATTGGTCATGAGCAATACAGCACTTTGCCCATCTGTGATTTTGAGCATTGGATACAACCCATCATTGCCTGTCCGTCACATGTTACATGGAACCTGTCAGGCTTCAGGGAATCCAATCCCCCTCCCTAACGGGTGACTGCCAGAAATAGGAAAACAAGACTTTCTTACCAAGATATTTTATTCAATATTCACAGAGAGAGATGTAGGCTGTTGCCTACTGGATAATGCCGTTGCTCTGAATAAGTCCCACCCCCTCCATCTCTCCTATTATACGTCATCCCCACATCGGCTGATCTGAGCTTTCGGCCTCTGAGCTTTCTGTTCTCCTACTCTCAATGCCCGCCAGGACCCAGGAGAGAGGGGGGGGGTCCTGACATGCTTTCTAAAGACACTGAGTCTATCAGCTGTTTCTCCCCTAGTGCTTCTGCCTCCTCCTGCTCCTCTCCCAATATTTCCTAGCTTCTCCCCACTGCAGCCTGTGAACTGTGACCTTCTGCAAACCACTGTTCTAAATCTATGCTGTCTTCTTCTTTTCTGGGTCTCCACCATCCCTCCTCAGTCCAGTCCCTGACAGAACCATGGCTATTCTTTTATCAGAGTGCCAAGAAAAAACTCAGAAGCAGTTAGTGGCTGTAGTACCAATAGACAGTAATCACTGCAATGTCATGGGAATCCACTCAGTGTTTTTCGTGTCCCATTTCCAGAGCCTAGAGTAGCTCCACTCCAGGTTTTACAAAACAAGTTGCAAGGTGCACAGCATGCCCTGCTGAACAAAATCCATTGCTTGCCCCAGCATGCCTTGGAAGGAAGGAAGCTAAATCCCTACCTCAGAGTAAGCCAACTTGGTGGGGCGTACTTCTGAGTAGACGTGCATGAGATAGTTTGTATGTTATTCAGCATTTTTAAGAAACCCTTCTCCTTAGAGGCATTAAACTACTTGCATTCAGTTTTCTGCTGTTTCAGATTATTTTATGACGTCAACCCAACGTACCTTCACACTCCCTTGAGCACAAAGATCCTAGAAAGACTTCTGAACAGGGGCATCCCTAGGAGCTGGTTAGGTTGGCCCCTGCCGAGGGCACAGGCTCAGTGGAGCACCAAAATCGCACCTCTTCACTCTGGAAGGTAGGCAGATGGATGGACCAACAGAGGAGGAGGAGAGCAGACCTGACCCTGGTGGCCATGGAGGAAGTCACTGGCAGAGCACAAAAGTGCAAACTTTTTCAGTTTCTGGTCCATGGTCTCTCCTGAATTTGGAGGTGCCAACATATCTCCTTGCCAAGGATGCAAAGGGGCCTAGGTACGCCTCTGCTTTTGAAGTTTAGATAGAAAAATAAGCTTCTGTTTGAGAAACCCATGCTCCTCATCACTCAGCATAAAGAGTCCCACAAAGTGGGCCAAATGAGCAGAATTGGTCTTAATTAGGTAAACCTACTAAATGTGCGATTGCTCCACATTTACATCATTAAGAAAACATATGTCTCAGGGAACAATTTGTTGTCTGTTGGCCGCCCCTCTCCAACGTGTTCGGTTATGGTTTTATTAAGGCACCACAATCTCTGATTGATGCTTTCATTCACAAGTTGACCTTGTCATTGTTTCCACAAGTACTCGTAATTGTTACAAAGGAGAACGCTGGGCTTTAATTATCTGTGCTAAAACTCATATGCTCCGGTTACACTCTGCTGATTGTATTGGATACACTGCAATATTTATTTGCCAAAGAAGAAGAAATGGCAACCGCAAGTCAGTCTGAGGGCTCTCACATGGGAAAGTAATGGTGGGTATTACAGGTTCCTAAAATACTGTAATAGCATACAGTAATTCAGGCAACCCCAGTAATCTGTTGATGCTTGGGTTCAGTACAGATTTCTTGCTATTATATCAGGCAGTCTTTTCAGCGGAGAATATATTTGTTAAGGTATAAACATTTAAGTGTAAGAAGAATAGAGTATCAATATTGCGCTGGGCAAGCTGCAACACAAAATGGTTTCCTGAATGCAGTTCGTTCATTTGTTCATGCAGTAGCTATATTGCATGTCTTCAGTTGTCACCAATAGTCGTAGCGGGTACAATCCAGCAGGATATTATTTGAGGGGGGGGGGATGCTCCATTGAAATGAATGGGAGCTGCATCAGAATACAACTTTGTTTTTGTGCATCTCTATTTATTTCAACAAAGGTCCGTATAGTTAAAGCCATGGTTTTCCCAGTAGTGATGTACGGAAGTGAGAGCTGGACCATAAAGAAGGCTGATCGCCGAAGAATTGATGCTTTTGAATTATGGTGCTGGAGGAGACTCTTGCGAGAAGATCAAACCTCTCCATTCTGAAGGAAATCAGCCCTGAGTGCTCACTGGAAGGACAGATCCTGAAGCTGAGGCTCCAATACTTTGGCCACCTCATGAGAAGAGAAGACTCCCTGGAAAAGACCCTGATGCTGGGAAAGATTGAGGGCACAAGAAAGAGGGGACGACAGAGGACGTGATGGTTGGACAGTGTTCTCGAAGCTACCAGCATGAGTCTGACCAAACTGCGGGAGGCAGTGGAAGACAGGAGTACCTGGCGTACTCTGGTCCATGGGGTCTCGAAGAGCCGGACACGACTAAATGACTGAACAACAACAAATTTATTTCAGGATCTTGCCCAGTGGAACTTGCTGCTTAATTTGATTTTCCTATGCAAAGTTAAGCCCCAGTGGAATGTTTTTACAAGTAGGATGTGAATATAGCACACAGAAGAAGCTGAATCCATTAGCTACCCTGTCTCAGTTTGGTGTCAGCTGCAAATTTGATGGGCGATCCCTCAATACCTTCAACCAAATCATTTATGAAGATGTTGAACAACAACGGGCCCAGGAGAGAGCTCTGCAGCACCCTACTTGTCATTTTTTCCAGAATGATGAGGAACCATTAATGAGCACTCTTTGGGTTTGGTCAGTCAGCTAGCTACAAATCCACCTAACAGTTACCCTGTCCAGCCCACACTTTACCAGCTTCTCTGAAAGAATATCATGGGGACCTTTTTCAAAAGCCTTATTGAAATCAAGATACACTATGTCCACAGCATCCCCCTGATCCACTGAGCTTGTAACTCCATCAAAGAAAGAAACGAGATTCAACTGGCATTGTTTGTTTTTGAGAAATGCATGCTGGGCCTTAGTAATCACAGCATCCTTTTTCTAAAGTGTTCACAGACTGACTGTTTATCTGTTCTAAGACCTTTCCTGGTATTGATGTCAAGCTCACCAGTCAGTAATTGCCTAGGTCTTCTTTTTCCTGTGTTTGAAGATGGGGACAACATTTGCCCGCATCAAGTCTGCAGGAATCCTGCAGGAATCCTGTATTGTAGGTGCAACCTCAGAATAATCTCCTGTCGTCCACAGATTGCTAGGGCTAGGAGAAAAAACAAACCAAAAAAAGGAGATAACTTCAGCCCAGCTGGGAGTTTCAGAACCTTCATTGCATCTTAGCCCACCTACTGAAAGGGGTTGCCCTTTGAGCAGAATGAACAAGCTGGTTGCCTAAAGCTATCAGCAGCCTTCAGCATAACCAGGCATCTTGTTTTCACAAGCTAGGAGTCAAGCATCTTTCCACCAAACACGGGGTGAGCCTTAAAGAACTGAAGAGGGAGAGCAGCGGGTCGCAGTTTTATATGTGCCACGCTTGTAAGGCATGAGAAGAAATTTTCCAAATCACCTTAGGGTGGATGCGTGTTGCAACCATGTGCCGGAGGCATTAAGCTATTGGGGAGAAATAGTTATTTCTTTGAATTTTAGCTTAATTTTTATTTTAAAGCTATTGGCAACGATGGGGGAAAAGCAGCACCTCTATCGATGAACAGAAATAACAACCGCGGAAGAAAAGGCGGCGGGGCTGACAGCTGAAGCAAATAGTCTTCCAGCTGGATTTT
This sequence comes from Podarcis liolepis, assembly GCF_965112155.1. Classification (NCBI taxonomy): domain Eukaryota; kingdom Metazoa; phylum Chordata; class Lepidosauria; order Squamata; family Lacertidae; genus Podarcis; species Podarcis liolepis. The sequence goes on from NC_139556.1 coordinate 9,562,090, forward strand.
ATTTACCCAGAAGACACTTTCATTGTGTTCAGTGTGGCTTATTTCCCATTAAACGTTCACAGGATCGCAACCCGAGCCATAAAACACAAGGCAACCTCTCTCTCTCTGATCTTATCAAGTTCTTATCAGAAAACACATACATGTCTAAACTGTGGAGGGAATGAAAGAGAAGGGAAAAGGAAAGACCAACAACTGATGAGAATCATATACTAGTTCTCTACATGGTCTTTAAATATATATATATATACTGGGGGGAGGGCTTTTCCCCCTTGCTTGCTTTGTTTGGCAACTCCCCTTCCCACCTCATTCAAGCACTATGCACCCTTTTCACCATAGCTGTCAGCTTACAGATTTGAAAATAAGGGACCAGCAGCCTCGGAAATAAGGGATCAGCAGCCAAAATAAGGGATTTTCAGAACACAGCTATGTTCAACTTCTGAGCCCCTCCAATCCAAAGGCAGAAAGCCCAGCCAGCAGCCAAACGAAGTCTCAAGCGGTGGTTCCTACAGCGCAGCAACCCGGCAAAGGGGATGCAGCAAGGAAAACCACCGTCACCTCTCTGCTGGGAAGCGCTGAGCAAAGGCGAGTCCCCAGGCAACGCGGCCGATTTGATCGGCACAAGGCATGCAAGCTCTACCCCCCAGTCGTTCTTAGACTCCTTATTGGGTGAGCAACGCAGCCAAGCAATACAATTGGAGCCTCCCTCCTCCCTGGCTGGCACGAAGGGAGGGAGAGGAGCTGCTTCCTTTGAAACCTGGGAAATTTAAGGGACATCATCAATAAGGGACAGCAGCGGGACACGGCACTGGGATAAGGGAGTTTCCCGCCAAATAAGGGACTGTTGACAGCTATGTTTTTCACCGTCCCAAACCCATTTCTGAAGCTGCTTCTCTCTTTTATTCTGCAGCCCCCCTTGCACCCCCATTTCCTTTCCATCCCCCTCCTTTTCTGCACCAACTCCCCCTGCCCATGCAATAACTTTCTGGATCTTTTACCTCCCACATATTACATCTACCAAGCTTTAATTCTTAAGCCTCTCTCCTGGTGTGCAGTCCCCTTTGTATTCCCATTTTCTTCTTCACTCCATTTTCACATGCGAACCATTCTTCATATGTCTACGAGCTGGACCAGTGTGGCTACCAAACTGGTCCTCCAACCAGGCAGAGCTTAATAGGGGGGCTAAACTTTGTTAGTTTGAATGATCTGACAATCACAAGGAAATGGTTGAATAACATTCCCACACCATTCCAGTGCAAATACCAAAAAACTGCTCCATGTGTTGTGGTCAAGCTACAAACCTGTATTATTTACGCTGTATACTTATGGAATGTTCGAAGCATTGATGCTTTTGAATTATGGTGCTGGAGGAGACTCTTGAGAGTCCCATGGACTGCAGGAAGATCAAACTTATTCATTCTGAAGGAAATCAGCCCTGAGTGCTCACTGGAAGGACAGATCCTGAAGCTGAGGCTCCAATACTTTGGCCACCTCATGAGAAGAGAAGACTCCCTGGAAAAGACCCTGATGTTGGGAAAGATGGAGGGCACAAGGAGAAGGGGACGACAGAGGACAAGATGGTTGGATAGTGTTCTCGAAGCTACGAACATGAGTTTGACCAAGCTGTGGGAAGCAGTGGAAGACAGGAGTGCCTGGAGTGCTCCGGCCAATAGGGTCACGAAGAGTTGGACACTACTAAACGACTAAACAACAACAACACATGGCGATTGTTTGTTATATTTATTTTCAGAAACTGAAAAATAAAGTTAAGGGGAAATGATAACATCGAACACCCCATGGCTATCATGCTGGCTGTTCCTGTTTGTGGGACCTCACCACAAATACTGAAGTCCTTCAGGTCAAAAACTGGATTGAGGAACAACATTAGCTTGCAGACACAGATACCTGCAAGTGAGGGTTGTCTGCTCGTGTAATCGGGCCCTCCCTTAAAGAGGGCACATGTTGCGGTGGGACCTGGCAACCTAACCCTGTGTTTGTGGGTGGGTACATTTGGATAGCCACAACACCCGATTGGTAGGTCCCTTGGTGCAGGGTTCAATCAGGCCAATGGGACGCAGGCTAAACGGATCAAGGGACCTATATATACCCATGCACGTGACCCAGAGCTTCCTCTTTCGGCGCGTGCATTCGGAACACCCATCCACTTCTCCCTATATTTAGGGCATTTTGCGAGTGACCTTGCTATGCCATTGTGTGTTGTCTGTCGTTGGGACAGGGGCACGGCAGGAATTTTCCCCACTTGGCTGATTGGCTGTTGCCATTTGGGTTTTGCCTGCCGCGTAGCAAATCGTCACAACTTGTAAGGTTGCAGATAGGCACTGGTTCAGGTGATAGGGATGGAAGAATGCTCTCGCCATCCCTATGTGAAGGGTATTCCGTTAAAGGAATCCAGGGACTCGATGGTTTGGTCAACCCCTGAGAAGGGGTTGTGCCTGTGCCAGGGTCCAGGGGGGGCATTTGGGGGGTAGAGTTAGCCAGTTCCTGGCTTTCCGCTTATCCAGGTGTTCACCCTAGGCTGACCTATGCTGGTGCCCTGGGTCAGTGCTACCTGCAATGGCCTAAATTTTGCCAAAAACCAAACCAAAATTTGAGTTTATTTAAGGGGGAGGTTTAAAGGTCTCAACATGCAACTGCAAGCAGAACGAATAAATTTCCATTTTCTGTCATATATACTAACCATATTCTCTTGGAGAATATGGAGTATTAGCAATCTTTGATGCAGTAATGTTGACAGGATCCTACCTTTCCACCTGGAATACACACACACACACACACACACACACACACACACGCTTTGCAAATCAAACATAATAATAAAAAGGAGCCTTATAATTCTGACAAAAAATGGGTAACATAACCCCCCCAAAGTACATAGAGAACTTTCATGTTGATGCCTAAAATGAAACACTTAAGATTACAAGGAATTAAATTACTTTCAACATTTTTTGTAGCAGCAGCCCCCCCTCCTCCCTCCCACTTCGCACACATTCTTTTCCTGCATATATACACATGGAACTATTGTTAATTAAGACTGTCTCCATTATAGAACTAATTAACAATTAGCATAAACATAATTAGCTAATGCTGACATTTAGCTCATTACATTGTTTAAATAATTTTCAGAAATTGCCCTTAGTGGCATTCTGTCATACTGAAATAATGGCAGCACTTTGTCATGTAAATTAAATGACATTTGTGTTGTTTCCTCTCCAACTCATGCACAGATTGTGTGTGTCTTTTCAAAGCTACACGGAATTCAGAATTTATGGCCATTTTAAAAACTTGCAGCATAACACACCTTTTAAGGTCTTGTTAGATGAACAGCCAGATATGGTCAAAGGTCAAACTCATGACAGCAATAGATGCCTGTCATATATATTTGCTCAGGGATTTTCAAGTATTTTTTCAAGTATTGTCCCTGACCCTATTTCATGATTTTGAAATGGTATTTGATCGGTTAATATGATGATTTTAGGATTCTGGAAGTCCCCCTCAATGCCTAAGAGTGTGTGTGCTTTGTCTTGCCAAACATCCTGTAATCTGTTCTGGGTTTAGATCCAAATAATGATAATGATAATGGTAATAATGATAATGGTAATAATAATAATAATAATAATAATAATAATAATAATAATAATAATACAGTGGTACCTCAGGTTACATACGCTTCAGGTTACAGACTCTGCTAACCCAGAAATATTACCCCGGGTTAAGAACTTTGCTTCAGGATGAGAACAGAAATCGTGCTCCGGCGGCGCGGTGGCAGCAGGAGGCCCCATTAGCTGAAGTGGTGCTTCAGGTTAAGAACAGTTTCAAGGTTAAGTACAGACCTCCGGAACGAATTAAGTTCTTAACCTGAGGTACCACTGTAATAATTTTCTTTATCTAGGTATTGTTGAGATTAAAATTAATGATTATGTTGCTTGATGAGCAATTTAAAGTAAGATTACCAGGGGAAAGTCAACTGCAGGGCAATTCTAACAAGATTCACATGTGAATTACAAGATAGTTCAGGATTTGTTCCCACCTGCGTTGCAGGTGAAGGGGTGGGGGTGGGGGTGGGGACTAGGCAGACTCCTTTGATGTAAGTTCTTCAGAGACAAAATTGGCAAGATACTCACACATTTTCAAAACCTTTGTGACGTCTCTCCTCTCCTATTAGAGCTTATTTCACCCCTCCCCTTTCTTTCACTTATTAATAGGGGGAACTCCTGTTGGATTGAATTTTTTGGTTAAGTTTATTTACTTGATTATTTCCTTTTATAATGTATACAACACAGAGAGAACAATTATAACAACCTACAAAAATTAGGAATGCGGGTGGCGCTGTGGGTGAAACCACAGAGCCTAGGGCTTGCCGATCAGAAGGTCGGCGGTTCGAATCCCCACGATGGGGTGAGCTCCCATTGCTCGATCCCTGCTCCTGCCAACCTAGCAGTTCGAAAGCACGTCAAAGTGCAAGTAGATAAATAGGTACCACTCTGGCGGGAAGGTAAACGGCGTTTCCATGCGCTGCTTTAGTTCGCCAGAAGCGGCTTAGTCATGCTGGCCACATGACCCAGAAGCTGTACGCCGGCTTCCTCGGCCAATAAAGCGAGATGAGTGATGCAACCCCAGAGTCGGCCACGACTGGACCTAATGGTCAAGGGTCCCTTTACCTAAAAGCATAGCATGCAGTCAGCAGGACGGTTTCATGCAAACTCAAAGGGATGCAATATTCCCCCCAAGGCTTTTCCTGGACCCCACAGTAAGCCACAGAAACCGTGGTAGGGTCTACATCTTGCAATGGTGACCAGATATTTAAGAACTCACACAGAGCGCTACGTGATCTTCTGGACACGGGCAGAGACCTACTTCACTCGCAAAGCCTTCATACCTGCTGCTTAGTTAGTTGGCATGTGAGTTTTCTTATTTCCTCTTCCTGTTGTGTATAAGACTGGTAATAGGGAACTAGACCTAGGGCTAGAGCTGTTGTCCCCGCTTCTCCCTCATTTGATGCCCATGATTCCCATACAACTTGAGGGCCCCACATGGATAAATGGCGACAGAGACAGGAAATGGTTTCTGTGCCATGGAAATAGACTGCAGTACTAGAAAGTGTGCTTTCTTTCTGCTCTGTGCTGGAGAACAAGTACCTGACGTCTTCATCACCCTTCCAGATGCAGGAGGGGACCATGATGATATGAAAGCAAAGGAGGCACTGACAAAGTACTTTTCTCCAAAGAAAAACATTGATTTTGAGGCGCATAAGTTCCACTAGGCAAGGCAGAAGCAGGGAGAATGCGTGGATGAGTTTCATGCACATTTGAGAAAACCTAGCTGCTTCCCGGGGAATCCAGCAGTACTGACGGGAAGCTGTGATTTCGGATATTTCAAAGGATATCTTTGCTCATACCACAGGAGGGTAATTTTGAGGGGTTCAGATCTGCCACTCCCTGAATGCTTGGGCTCTTCCCACACTACAAGATGGCTCAATAAATAGAGGCCTGCGCTGCTGCTTAATCAATTATGATTAAGTCTGTGGTGGGGAGAGCTAAAATTCAAGCTGCAACAAACACCAGCAATTTAAACACAATATCAGGATTCTTGAATGGGGTAACTGTGCCCCTGAAGGACCAGGTGCGCAGCCTGGGAGTCATTTTGGACTCACAGCTGTCCATGGAGGCACAGGTTAAATCTGTGTCCAGGGCAGCTGTGTACCAGCTCCATCTGGTACGTAGGCTGAGACCCTATCTGCCCACGGACTGCCTCGCCAGAGTGGTGCATGCTCTGGTTATCTCCCGCTTGGACTACTGCAATGCGCTCTACATGGGGCTACCTTTGAAGGTGACCCGGAAACTACAACTAATCCAGAATGCAGCAGCCAGACTGGTGACTGGGAGTGGCCGCCGAGACCATATAACACCGGTCTTGAAAGACCTACATTGGCTCCCAGTACGTTTCCGAGCACAATTCAAAGTGTTGGTGCTGACCTTTAAAGCCCTAAACGGCCTTGGTCCAGTATACCTGAAGGAGCGTCTCCACCTCCATCGTTCTACCCGGACACTGAGGTCCAGCACCGAGGGCCTTCTGGCGGTTCCCTCACTGCGAGAAGCCAAGTTACAGGGAACCAGGCAGAGGGCCTTCTCGGTAGTGGCGCCCTCCCTGTGGAACGCCCTCCCACCAGATGTCAAAGAGAACAACAACTACCAGACTTTTAGAAGACATCTGAAGGCAGCCCTGTTTAGGGAAGCTTTTAATGTTTGATGTATCATAGTATTTTAATATTCTTTTGGAAGCCGCCCAGAGTGGCTGGGGAAGCCCAGCCAGATGGGCGGGGTATAAATTATTATTATTATTATTATTATTATTATTATTATTATTATTATTATTATTATCTTCATGCTACCACTGGGAAGGAGAAGGAGACTACTGTCATAGATCTAGGGTACTAGAGTCTGTTGGTGAATTTTAGAAATGAATAAACAGTAGTATTAAGATAATATTTGGGATATGAGGGGGAAATACAAGCTACAGAACTAGCGTATTTATCGCTCTATAAGACGCAACAGACCACAAGACGCACCTAGTTTTTGGAGGAAGAAAACAAGAAAAAAAATATTCTGAATCTCAGAAGCCAGAACAGCAAGAGGGATCGCTGTGCAGCGAAAGCAGCAATCCCTCTTGCTGTTCTGGCTTCTGTGAGAGCTGCGCAGCCTGCATTCGCTCCACAAGACGCACACACATTTCCCCTTACTTTTTAGGAGGGAAAAAGTGAGTCTTATAGAGCAAAAAACATGGTAATCCCTGGGTTATCTTATGCAGGCTAGCTAAGTGCAGAGCCATTAGGGAACCATGGGGAACCAAGTACTGAGCCTTTAATAACCACTGGCAATCCTGAAGAACTGCCCCCCCTCCAATGGACAGAGATAGGAGAACGGGCGTGTTGTCAAGGTGATGGGGGTGTGGGGCATGATGTCACAGGAATTTTGTCCTTTTTGAAATCTAAAGGTGTTCTGGGAAGGAGAAGAAGAACAAAGGCAGAACTCCACGTGGCGCTCTCACTGAGAGACCTAGAGCCACGCTGCTTTGAGCCCAAGTTTAATGAAGCTTTGAGGGAGGCAATTGGGATGTAACACTGAAATATACTCAGAGTTGAGTGTTGATTTCATGCTCTTTATTTTAGCTCACGGTAAACAGTGAGTGAGTTCCCCCCCAAACCTCTGGCTATATATACATTATTTACACAATGGGTTGCGTTTGATTGGCTGATTCAACTCCCCTCCTGGAGCGTGATTGGACTGTTCCTGCAGGCCAATCAGGTTGCTGATTCACTTCCTCCTGGAGCTGGATTGGGCGGCTCCTGCAGACCAATCAGGTTGCGGCCTTCTAGGATCCTACCTGCCTATTGTTCTAGGATCCAAGCTCAGTACAAAGCCAACACTGAAGACACCAGGTGCAAATATGTGCACAGCAATATTTCTTAAAGACACTAACTACTGCTGTGCTTCAGTTTTCCCAATGGAAACAAAACCCTAGGCGAGTGCCTGGTGCCCCCTGGAATCCTGCTAATCCTGGCAGTGATCAAGGGCATGGAAACCTGTGCGACAATATTCTCATGCGCACACTTGCCCAGCCAAAAGAAGTGTCTGTGGCAAATGTAGTGAGTGGAACCATTTTGCTCCAGTCTACAGCACACAGGTGGCGCTGTGAGTTAAACCACAAAGCCTAGGACTTGCTTGGCAGTTCGAATCCCTGCGATGGGGTGAGCTCCCGTTGCTCAGTCCCTGCTCCTGCCAACCTAGCAGTTCGAAAGCACGTCAAAGTGCAAGTAGATAAATAGGTACTGCTCCGGCAGGAAGGTAAACGGCGTTTCCGTGCGCTGCTCTGGTTCGCCAGAAGCGGCTTAGTCATGCTGGACACATGACCCAGAAGCTGTATGCCGGCTCCCTCAGCCAATAAAGCGAGATGAGCGCCGCAACCCCAGAGTCAGCCGCGACTGGACCTAATGGTCAGGGGTCCCTTTACCTTTACAGCTCGCAAAGACCAACATCTCAACAATTTCTCAGGCCATCCACGACAGAAATCCAAAGACACAGAAAGCTGTTAATGCAATTGATCCAGATCCTATTGCAATTGATCCTAATGCTGAATCGTTTTCGGAGGGAGCTGATCTCTCAACCACGGACAACCTCAGTGGCCCACACGCATTGGCCATATCCCCAATACACCAGTGTGAGCTGTTTTACCACCGGGTAAAATTCTCATACATGAACAACAGAGCTTTTCACTGATACGGGTGCCTCAGTAAACGCTATGCCAAAAAAAAAAAAAACTTGAAGCATACGCATTCTTGCAAGAAAGGTATGTGTTTTATCTGTATGGATCATAGCAGCCACTATCAATACATGTTGTTGTTGTTTAGTCGTTTAGTCGTGTCCGACTCTTTGTGACCCCCTGGACCAGAGCACGCCAGGCACTCCTGTCTTCCACTGCCTCCTGCAAGTTTGGTCAAACTCATGCTGGTAGCTTCGAGAACACTATCCAACCATCTCATCCTCTGTAGTCCCCTTCTCCTTGTGCCCTCCATCTTTCCCAACATCAGGGTCTTTTCCAGGGAGTCTTCTCTTCTTATGTATTGGAGCCTCAGCTTCAGGATCTGTCCTTCCAGTGAGCACTCAGGGCTGATTTCCTTCAGAATGGAGAGGTTTGATCTTCTTGCAGTCCATGGGACTCTCTCCTCCAACACCATAATTCAAAAGCATCAATTCTTTGGCGATCAGCTTTCTTTATGGTCCAGCTCTCATTTCCATACATCACTACTGGGAAAACCATAGCTTTTACTATACGGACCTTTGTTGGCAAGGGGATGTCTCAATACATAGAATGTTCCAAACACAGTTGCAATGCTAGGATGTTCAGACAATAAGCACTCACACTTTACATTGTGGGTGCCCTTTGCGGGACCGCGCGTGGTGCTAGAGTTCCCAGGGAGCTTACTGGCAACCGGGGCTGGCTTGCCTCTCACTGTTAATTTTTGGAGGTTCATGCCCAGTAATCTAGTTTCTTGCTGGGAGGTGGGACCAGCCCCCTTTATAAATAGGGGGTGGAGCTGACAATAGCCAGGCAGTCAGCTCTGGAGATTCACTCCTCCCTACCCTCCCTTTGTTTAATGTTTCTTGTTTGCCGGTTAACCTTTTCTTCCTGTTTAGCTGCTACGGTCTTTGACTGGTTGCTGTTGAAGGACCGGGAAGAAATTTTCCTGCTTTGGCAGGTTTTGTCTTCCCCGTAGCAATTCGACACAACTTTGGCAGTTATGGCCTTGGGTGGACTCCTTTAATCTTTTCTTCCCTATATGGGGGCGGGGCGCGAAGAGGTGATTCACCCTCCCTGCGGTGGCGATTCCAGGGTCCCCCTCTTAAAGGGGTTATATATATGGGTGTCACTGCCCATACACTGAAAGGTCATCAGTGAACTACAGTGAACTGTGGGGATATGGTCTTGGCTGCCTGCTACACTTACGTCTTGCAGAACACCCCCATATCCCATTTACCCTGATGAGCCCCAGTTCCCCCCGGCTGGGGGGCTGGGAGGGATACACGCCCAAGGCCTAAGCCAAGGTTTTCCTACATTCGGAAGTTTAATAAAGTTGTGGCCTAATTTTAATTCCATATAACGTTGTCAGAGTATTCCTTCCTTATGATCCCTGGGGGCTGGGGCTGTTGCTTCCTGGTCACGCAACAGCTATTTTTAATGATGCCTTTCTTAACTATCAAGCAACCACGGGGCTGAAGCAATGGTCAGCAATGCTCTGCTAACTTGTCTGGACCATTTTCCCCCAAGCTCACACAAATATGTGTACAGCAACATAGACAAGTATATGGATTATCAGCCCAAGCTCCCCATTGATGGTGATATTAAGCCTGCAGCTTAAGCACATAGACACATTGTTTTCCATTTGTGGAAATGAGTAGAAGACGAATTGGATAGAATTGAGAATGCGGAAAGCTCTGTAAGTTGCCCTGAAACCCAAATAGCCAGGAAATACCAAACCCTTTGTAGATATGTGTCTACCCAACCAAACCATAAAATGAGAGTGCCCTATCACTGCCATAATT